>NC_044322.1:10899769-12218752 GCF_007399415.2 Gopherus evgoodei
CCATCCACTACCCAGGTCTCTGGCCTGATTTGGTGGGGCCTGGGCCAGGGGATGGTGTTGGGTCCAGATCAGGTGAGAGCTAGGAGTCAGAGTATGGGTGAAATCCTAGCACTCTGCTGGCACAGAGCCTGGCTGGGATATGCACACGCACTCAAACCCGCACCCACGGCACTGGTCATATCCCAAGCGGCGCAGGCCTCTCCTCTGTGAGCTCCCCAGCTGTATCTCCAGAGCCAGGCCAATGACTCCACTGCCAGACATGGCAGCAGAATCACTGAGGAGGGGCTTCAGGGCATAGGCAGTGTCCCGCCCAGGTCCCTGCCGAGGAGGTGTGAGGGGAAGCTCCCTGGCTGACTGACACCCATGGAGACAGTGAGAGAGCTGAGCTGTTGAGTTGCTCCCTTCAATCCATCCCCTGCCCCCGTGCTGGGGCTGGCTGACAGCTCCTGAAAGCTCCATAAGCCAGGATGGGCCCAGTGGCCCAAAGATCCCACTCTGCACAAACAATAGGGAATAGTGGGACAGCACAGATGCCCTGCGAGCCCCTCCCCTCCACCACCTGCTGACATTTTCCAAGGCTGTTCCTGAGGCCCTTATCATCAGGTCCTGTCAGACAGATGTGACGTTGGTCCCCAAGGCTGCCATAACCCCTGAGGTCATGTACGAGGGAAAGAGAGAGGGATTGGGCTCAGCAGAGAGCCAGTGGGAGTGACTGAAAGTTCCCTGCCATGCCGAACAGAGGATTAGCAGCTCTGTGCCCATCAAGATCGGCAAGACCAGTGCAGTGCTGCCTAATGGATCCAGGGCCCTGTGCAGCACAATGAGACAGCAGCAGCGTAACAAAGAGCTGTCTTCTTGTGACGGCCCTACTCACGTGCATTTGTTTTTACGATCCCATCTCTAAATCCCTCCAGGAAAACAAGGCCGAGCTGTCAAGGAGCAAGCCGGGAGGCAGATGGGATTTCTCTAGTGTTTCTCAGATGTAATCCTGTCACTTATTTTTAAACATCTCCCCAGCTATTTCTGAGAAACTGCTCCTGACATCCCTGTAGCTTTCCTTTCCAGAAAGCGTTATCAGGATCCTGCAGCTGTCCAGGGAGGAAATAGGGAAATGAACAGGTTCTGAAGGGCAACGCAAGGTCGGGTAAAATGGGAAGCATGCAAAGTTGTATAGATGAACTCAGTTCCTGCAGCAGCCAGTAAAGAAACTAGTATAGAAATCAATTTGGACGATATAGAAAGGAGGCTAGAATCACGTGACTTGACTGAATTCCACAAAAGCAAGGAAACGCAGACTGAAGGGGTACAGTTTTGTCCTCAGCCCTCCTTCCTATGTCCAGGTTTTGCAGCTCCTATGCTTTACTGGAGGAGGGAGTGACATCTAGTAGTCAGAGCAGTGGACCAAGACTCAGGATGCCTGGAGTTTGCTCCCAACTTTGCCACAGTCTTCTCCAGTGCCCTGCTCCTTGTGCAGTAATTAGTACCTGCACAACGTGGGTGGGAAATGCTACCGAATCAGGCGCATGGCAGTAACCTCACTTGACTGACTCATAAGCTGATAGCATAGTGAGCCACACAGCAGAAGGTGACATAATTCACTCACGCATTGTTACTAAGCCCTGCCATGCGTGTGGCCTCTGGGATGAAGGGGTGATGCTCAGCGGTGACTCCTTCTGGCATATTTAGGCATGGCACGGATGAGCTGGAAAGATTCAAGTCCAGTTCTCCTTGATCGGAATGTGAGTGGCTATGCTGTAGAGACCCAAACGTAGTGAGTTGTAAAGCTGGACATCCTTAGATTTGACCGCTGGGGAGGAGCCTTATACCATCCCTCTGTTTCCATCGCGGGATGGCCAGTGGTCACAGGGTAACCATTGTGCACTGGTTCATTCCCCAGGATCACCATGATATGCTGCTGGAAATTGAGAGGGACAAGGCCATCACAGACAAGGTCATCCTCATCCAGAAGGTGGTTCGTGGGTTTAAAAACAGGTATTATATGCCAAGGAAATGCCTGGTGAATTTTGGGGGATCTGTTAGTGCAACTTACTGGCACACCATGTTCCGGTTCATGGCACTCTGCAAAAACAATGTCCTCTTTGCCTCAGGTACCACTAGCTTACTCTGCCCATTCTCAGTGTGTCTGCCTTATTGCTTTAGCTCGCGGTGAGCATGATAAAGCCCCCCAGGGGTTGACATTATGCTATAACCGGTGCTGGAGCTGCTCAGAGCATGAAGGAAATTATTAACGTATATTTTCAGGTTGCCGACTTTCAGAACAATGGGAGTAAGGCTTTCTGTCCACACTCAGTTCTGCACTCAGCAGAGACACTCTTCATTGGCCAACTTTAGTTATACTAGCAGACTATTCCAAATGACCTTCTGCGCCAGATCTTGGTCCCATTGAAGTCAGTGACAAAATTCCAGTGGGAGACTAAGCGGGGGTGATATTCAGCCTTATGGCAGCAAAGAGCAATAGTATGTTACAGTGCAACTCATCCCAGTGCCCAAGGTGCTGTACCGCTATTCCCACTGAAAAGCCGGCACTGCAGAGATGAGAGGCAGGAAGCCAACCCATGTAAAGCACACTGCATAGCAATGTGGGGTAAAGAGAAAATGGTGGCCAAGGACTCGGGACATACTCCTGTCCTTAGAGAAGCAGTCTTGAGTATTGGTCAAAGCCGGGGACTAGCGATCAGGGCTTCTGTCACCTGTCCCTGACTTAGCTGCTGGCTTGCTGTGGGAGCGTGGACTAGTGACTTCTTATTTCATTCAAGCCCTGGATGTGTGCTGTGCACGTTCTGGAACATCAAGAAGACTGAAGGAGCCAAATCTGCACCTGGCATCAATGGTGGTGGGTTCATTGATGTCAATGGAGCTATGCTGATTTACGCCAGCTGCAGATCTGTCCTACAGTCCTCATTTGGATGAGGTTAAAATCTAAGACTAGAGGAAACAGAGTGAGGAAGATTCCAAATGCAAAGGCGGGGAGGGGGAGGCGAGGGGTAAGTCACAAGAGCCTGGGCCCAAGGCGTCACCCAGCAGTTCAGGGCAGGACTGTTGATCACCTGGCACTGGATCGGCACATTTGGACTGCTCTTCCCGTTCTTGTTTTGGACAGAGCACAGGGAATGGGCAGAGAGGAGGGTGCATGGTAGTACCACTACAATGCCTCTGCTTCCTCCTGCACGGGAAAGGAAGGCTGGGACTGGCATTATCCAGCAGCTGACTGAGCTCAAGGGAGGGGAGGTTACTCCTTACAGTCTGTGAAGAATGCAGCTGGCTTTCCCTGCGGGCCAAGGCGACGATAACCCCCAGCAGACCAGCACAAGTGTTTGTAATCCCTTTCCAGGTCCAATTTCCTGAAAGTGCGACATTCGGCCCTGATGATTCAGAGATACTGGCGGGGACATAACTGCAGAAAGAACTATGGTGCTGTAAGTGTTGCCAATTCTCCTTTACGCTCTTCTCACCTTGGTCTCATTGCCTAGGATCCAGATATTAGGTTCCTTATCAGTCCAGTTAAGCTTCCCCTGAGGGGAAAGGTCAGAGAGGGGACAGCTGGCTAGTGTGTTGGAAGGGAAAGGGGGAAGCTGTACCCTTGCTGCCCTTGGTTCTGCATAAAGGGAGCAACCATCTCTTTGGTTATCCTCCTCACACCTTTGTCATGAGTTGGACCCATCTTACAGCACTTGGTCACGTGTGGCCCTGGATTCCTTATGTCATTTCTCAGGAGGCTGCAAACTCAGGGCCAGTATTAAAGCTGGTGGAAGTGGCATAGCTCTGTCCTTGGAATTGCACCTGATCCAGGTTGTCACTTGGACTTTACTGCAGCTGCAGCCATGTTTTGCTGACAGTCCCCCCACTCCACAACCCCATCCAAAACTGCGAACGTGCAGCTGACAGCTTCTAGTGTCCTGGGTATTTACACAGGCCCCCTTAGCATCCCCAAGCATGGCAGATCCCAGAACTCAATAGGAAGGGTGGGATGGAAGAAGAGAATGTGCCCGGCATGGTATATGATCCTCTTCTGGACCCGACCCAGAAGAAGACCTGCATAGGGCATGCCATGACATTTAGCCTGCAGAAGTGTGCAGCGGGCAGCCTGGGGATGAGAGTGTTCAAGGCCAGAGGGATGGCCGTTCTCTGCAGTATCATCCCCCACGCAACCCAGCATAAGCTATCCCTGATTGAATTAACGTAAGTGCCCCCTCCTGTGATGTGGAAACCCCTGGGGGAGACATTGTAGTGGTAATAGCCATGACAGGAGGCATGAGGAGGTGCTGGGCCTCCTTGTGCATGGCCCTTGCTACCTGTGACTGCTCTGAGATCTGTGTAGATCTGGGGGATCTTGAGCGCCAAACCTCCGGAGGGAAGCACAGGGAGCAGACTGTGCACAAGAAGCATTAGGGGTCATTGAGGCCATAAAGGCTTGGATCTCTAGCCCATGGAATTCAATGGGAAAACTCCCATTGACTAGGTGAGCTTTGGATCAGGCCGCACAAATCCAGGAGCACTTTGTTTCTCTGCCATCTCACAGCAGCTCTCCCCTGCTTTTTGGAGGGCTCTTTGCTTGTTGCTAATTTCAGCAGGTTTGTATTTTCAGCTGCGAGAGGGCAGATGAGCGAGGAAAATCTGACTATGGCCGGTGAGTCCCTCAGCGGCGCAATGTCTTAATCCTGTTTCCTTTGCAGATGAGAACTGGGTTCCTGAGGCTCCAGGCCCTCTGCCGTTCCCGCAAACTCCACACGCAGTACCACATGGCTCGCAGACGGATCATCGAGTTCCAGGCAAGGTGCCGGGGCTGCCTGGTGCGCAGGGCCTTCCGCCATCGCCTTTGGGCTGTCTTTACGATCCAGGCTTATGCCAGAGGCATGATTGCACGGAGGCTGTATAAGCGCCTTAAGGGAGAAGTAAGTACCATGCAGGAAATCCTGTTTGCTAGCATGCGTGGTAGAGAAAGACAGCATCCAGTTAACAGGACCAACAGGGTTGGTTTCCCCAGACCATGATCAGGGCCACTCGGGGTGGGGGGCAAGTGGGGTAATTTGCCCAGGACCCTGCGAGCCGCTCCGGGTTTTCGGTGGCACTTTGGCGGCGGGCCCTTCACTCGCTCCGGGTCTTCGGTGGTGGGTCCTTCAGTGCAGCAGAAGACGCTGAGCAAGCGAAGGACCCGCCGCTGAAGTGCTGCCGAAGCCTCGGAGCGCTGCCCGATGAATACATGCAAGCGGTGAGGGAAAAAAAAGCAGCCACGATTGGAGGCACTTAGGCTGCTCTACCGTGGCCGCTTCATTCTTCGGCGGCAATTTGGCAGCAGGTCCTTCCCTCCGAGAGGGACCCACCGCTGAATTGCGGCCGAAGACCTGGCCCTTCCCCAAGCCCCCTGAATCCTCTGGGCGGCCCTTAGCATGATAGTCTGTATAACAGGGGTCGGCAACCTTTCAGAAGTGTTGTGCTGAGTCTTCATTTATTCACTCTAATTTAAGGTTTCGCATGCCAGTAATACATTTTTATGTTTTTAGAAGGTCTCGTTCTACAAGTCTGTAATATAGAATTAAACTATTGCTGTATGTAAAGTAAATAAGGTTTTAAAAATATTTAAGAAACTTCATTTAAAATTAAATTAAAATGCAAAGGCCCCCGGAGCGGTGGCCAGGACCCAGGCAGTGTGAGTGACACTGAAAATCAGTTCATGTGCCGCCTTCGGCACACATGCCATAGGTTGCCTACCCCTGCTGTATAACATCCATCCTACAGCCTTTGTCTAGCTGTCAGTGTCTCTCTGTCTAAGGGTATGTCTACACTAGATTTTTTTAACCTGAAGTTAACTGATTGCCAATTAACTTGACTTAGTTATCACTTTTGTAAAGGCTAATATGGGCATGCCCCAAATGTTTGTTCCAGGATACAAAAGTCTGTGGTTACCCTAGGGGCCAGCACCCTAAATATTGTAGAGAGAGGCAGATCACACTAGTGTGGATCACTGACTGTGTGTAAGGGAGTGCAGAACGCAAATTCTTCCCCCAAGATCGTGACAGAATGAAATCAAAATCAGAAAGCAATGTGAAAGCTGGTACCCTCTCTCTGGCTAGAAACCGACTCCCATTATATTAATGTTCCTTGAGACATACCAAGGGACAGAGCTGTGTTCATGTCTGTGCTGCGTGCTCCTGTGATCTGGATGTTAGCAGAGCAAAAGTGCTAAGTGTCTTTTTAAAAGCCCACTTGTGTTTTGTTTCCCAGTATCACCGCCGTCTGGAAGCAGAGAAGCTTCGTCTGGCAGAAGAGGAACGGCTCCGGAAGGAGATGAGTGCCAAGAAAGCCAAAGAGGAAGCAGAAAAGAAGCACCAAGTACGATCTGACTTTTCTCTTTCT
Organism: Gopherus evgoodei; assembly: GCF_007399415.2. Lineage (NCBI taxonomy): Eukaryota > Metazoa > Chordata > Testudines > Testudinidae > Gopherus > Gopherus evgoodei. Next base: position 10,906,145 of record NC_044322.1, read on the forward strand.
TGGCTTCTCTTTAGGGCCTGATTCTACTCCTGCTGAAAAGTGTAGGGGCAGAATAAGGTCAATTGAAGGCAGCATCCCAATAAATAGTTTGAGGACTTGCTGTCCTGTTGTATTGTTCGTATTTGACTCAGTAAAGCCATCCCTATTTTCACTTGACTGAAGCTAGCACAGAATTTCCGATCTGCCACACCAGAAGTACACCGATTATGTGTATTCTTTTTGGTATTATAGGACTGCATAAAGGACCTCAACTGTCACTGGAACATTGCCACTGTGCTAGGTGCTGTATGTGCATAGAGTAAAAGTCCTGCACCTGGAACCTTGGGCTCTAAATAGTCAGAAGGAGAGAGAAAGATGCATTGCTGTGTCCATTTTGCAGGTGGGGAACTGAGGCACAGATTTAAGTGTGTTGTCCTAGGTCACACAGTGAGTCAGTGGCAGAGCTGGGAATTTATCTCAGATCTTCTGCGTCTCAATCTAGTGCCTTAACCCCAAGACCATCCTTCTGCTCTAAAGCTAAGGGGCCAAGCTGCAGAATAAAGGACTAGCTTGCCAGAGAACGCACTCTAGTCAGTGTAACCATTCTCTTCTAGGTACGCCTTGCCCAGCTGGCCCGGGAAGATGCTGAGAGAGAGGTGAAGGAGAAGGAGGAAGCCCGTCGGAAGAAGGAACTCTTAGACAAAATGGAGAAGGCCCGAAAGGAGCCAGTGAATGACTCAGATATGGTGGACAAAATGTTTGGATTCCTAGGGACCACTTCGTCTCTGCCAGGCCAGGAAGGACAGGCACCCAATGGCTTTGAGGTACTGCATGGAGAATGGAGCAACAGACAGGGCTTGCTAGTGTTGCTCAGAGTAAGGTTTTGGCACAGGGGACAATCCATCCATCCCACCTTGGTCCAGCAACATCACCCTATTACCCTAATGTTTAGCTCTTAGAGCACTCATCATAACTCTTTTTCCAATGTGTTCACACTTGCTGCTTCTGCTGCTGCCTTTGGGAGTCTGCCCCACAGAGGATTCTCCTCAGGATAAAGAAGTATCTACAGACCTCACGAGGGGCTGATCCAGGTTCCCTTGAAATCACTGGTTTCAAGGGGAGTTGGATTGGATCCTCTGTGCCAATTCTTGTCCTGAGAACTGATCCTGGCCCTATTGAAATCAGTCCCGGAACCGGGAGCAAGGTGAAGTGCAGGGTGAGGGAGCTTTTAAAGACACTAAACTAAATCGGATGTGTATATTTTCCTCCCTCTCCAGGACCTTGAGCGAGCCCAGAAGGAGCTAGAGGAAGAGGATTTAGACGCAGCTTTGCCCCTCCCCGAGGAAGAGGAGGAAGACCTTTCGGAGTATAAATTTGCAAAGTTTGCAGCCACCTACTTCCAGGGCACAACAACACACACGTACATCCGCCGGCCACTTAAGCAGCCCCTTCTGTACCACGAGGATGAAGGAGACCAGTTGGTGAGACAGGAAATAATCCGTAAATGTCCTGGTCATGAAGAATGGGGCTGGTAATAGGCTACAGAGCCCTTTCATTTCTAGGACACCCATTTGAATCCATCCCTGTAGAGTTTGAAAATAGTTTAGGAGCAAAGTCCTTATCTGCTGTTGGATGTCCTGTGTGACCTTCATTGATGGCTTCTCTTTCTATTGGGCAAGTAGACACTGGGTCATGTGATGCACCATAAGGAAATTTCATTTGCGATGTGCTTGAGCACCATGTTTAAGAAATAAAACCGTGCCAGCCAGTAATAAAACAATCCTCCCCAAGCATTCTGAACCTTCATCTAGTACTTATGTAGCAGGCTAGAGTTAGAGCTTGGGAGGCAGAGGGCCACCAAACAGATATAAATATACAACAGTAGGACAGTCTGCTCCCACACTGTCCCACCCATGTGCCTCAAGATGGGGAGTCAGTCCACATGCCCATTCAGTCCTTGATGTCTGTGCTGAGATGCTCTAACAGTGCCCGCTGTGCTTGTGGTGATTGGTCTGTTAGGGATTGGGCCACATATACAGGGTGTGCACAAGAACTGTACAGGAGAATTGTGCCAAAACTCCTTAATGGCCCTACAAAAAAATGGATTGAACTATCCTCCCTGTTTGTTTTTATCCTACTGGCCTTTCTGTTCATGCATCTGAGAATGATTAGACATAAAATCTCAGCTTAGGAGGAAACCCTTTTCTGATACTAACAATGTCTGATTGTTCTTTTGGGGGGAGGGGCAGGGACTCAATTAGTTTTTGATTATCTAATTTGCGAGGTTTCTCCTTTATACTCGACTTTAATGAGAGATGTCTCATGTATTTTCCAGACTCTGGTCCGTGTTGCACAATTTTAGTTTAATTTGCATTTATATTACACATTTTAATGAACTAGTCATTTTGCACTGTATACTCACCACTACCCTCTCCTGGACAGATTCAGAACCGCTCAATGGTTTTTCATAGACCCTGAACTGCTAACAGCCAAAGGAGAGTCTCCTTTAGCCCAAGTAGCAGGGGCCTGTGCTTCTGGAGCAGAGGATCTGAGTATTATCCATGCTGTCATTAAGTGTTTAGTGCTGCGATGAGTCCAGTCACTAGTGGCCACGGCTTTATTACAGTATAATACATACAATTAATTATATTAAACCAGACCAAGCCAAGAACTCTAGTAAGTTTCACCTTTGTTGCAAATAGGCAGCACTTGCAGTGTGGATCACTATCCTTCGTTTCATGGGAGACCTTCCTGAGCCTAAATACCATACGGCTATGAGTGACGGCAGCGAGAAGATTCCAGTGATGACCAAAATCTATGAGACTCTAGGGAAAAAGACCTACAAAAAGGAGCTGCAGGCTTTGCAGGGGGAAGGAGAGGTGAGAATGCTCTTCCCTTTAACGTTACAGCTGTAGAAGAGCCAATATTCTTGATGTACAGTTCATGAAAGTAGAAATGTATCTGGAACGAACTGCTGATGGGATTGATTGAGGCAAATAGTTTTGTAAGTTTCATCTGCCACTATCCTAGCAAGGAGAAAACTACAAAGCCTATCATCCCTTGTGTTTCAAAGTATAAATTCTATTCCATATAGATACTTATACTGCCCTCATCACTATAGTATTCTACTGATGCAAAGCACTTGAGCAGAACTAGGTATTATTATGATTATTAGTGCATTAAGCTATGTGGCTAACACGTCACGTGGTTCATTCTCTCATCCTCTCCCCCGGCAGGTGGAAGAATTGTGTGTGTGGTGGAATGTTTTGGTTTGATTTAAATGAACATATTGCTCTGTGTTTGTGTTAGTCAGGCCAAAGATGCGTGGGAGCAGTGAGGTCTGGGATTGTCCCATGGGATTCAACCCCTCCTGGGGAGAAAATTACTCCTGTGGTAAATGGTATTGCACCATTTAGTTATGGGACACATACACTTCACCGTAAGAATCCATCTTTGGCTGCTGCCACAGGACAAAAGACTGGATAGACCATTGGTCATTGCACTCTGGCAGTTTGTATGCTTTTGTCTTTGAGAATCTGCCTTATACAAGATGGCAGGACATTTCCAGTGACCTGGCTTGCCGGTGGCAGGATGCGATAAATGGTACTGCTGCACTTAGATTACGTCAAGGCCCCCTAGAGTCTAAGAACAGCCACCTTTGTTTGATGCTTTTGGTAGATCTAAATAAATAAAACCCCTGGTTCCAGTCATATTCCCAGAAACAATGATATAATGTAGCAATTTCATTAAAGCTCCTGGTGAGGAAAGTAATCTCCACTGGGATCTAATTATGTTAAAATATACAAGAAGAATCAAGCTTCGTTCTGTATAATTAACCATTTTTTATTGGTTCGCTGGACAGAATATCATATTTCAGTAGGCTATGGCATCATCAGAGCCCCTAGAGAAGAGAGATAAAATTTAACAATGTTTTTTTATCTTAGAGACAAACTGTTCTTTTTGGATTCAATTAGAAATGGATGGCTGGATATTCATAAGTGGCCAGATGTTTCTAATCCATAAACTATATATTAGAGATGGGTTTGAGCTGTAATTTGCCTTCATGTCAAACTTTCCTAAAATTTGAGGTTGTTTCGATCCAGGTTTTGATTTGGCTCATTAAAGAGACAGAGTCCAGCTGCAAAATTGAGATCCAGATCTGAGCATTATAGTGGCTTGGAGGAGTTTAGATTAGGGTTTTGGTTCTGACCCATCTCTCAGAAATATCAAATCAGTGCTCAGAATCCACTGAAGATGCTGCCATTTCTAAAAGCTGGTGAGCTGGATACACAGGAAACCCGCCCTGCAGGGTTGTGTGCGTCCCAGGAATAAGGCTACTCTTCTTGCCTTCGCAGAGCACTCACATAGATGGCCACAAGAAGAACAGTGTGCGGCACAAACTGGTCTCCTTGACTCTAAAGAAGAAATCCAAACTGACTGAAGAGGTGAGAGGAAATGCTTTGCGGCTGGGTAGCACAAATGGTATTATGTGGTCTGCAGGGCTCTCTGACTCTCTCCCACTGCTCCCTCGACACAACACATCCAGACCTCCTCTGGGTTTGCTGCCCTCTGTGTCTTTGGGGGCCTGAAAGATTTAAAGATTCTTTAAAGGGAAAGGTTGGCTCCCCATGTCTCCTTGAATCACCCTTCACCTCACGCCTTCTTCCCTATGCCTGGTGCAGCTCGCACTCTCCATTCATCAAGCACCTGTCCATCTCCTCTTTTCACATCCTGCCGTCTGCATAGAATTCCAGTTAGAGAATCGCCCACCCCACTCTGTTGGCCTGTACATTCTCGGTCTTTCTGACTTCAGTCACTTTCTGCTAGGCTTTAGATTCCGAGTGGATTTTCAGAAGCACTCAACAGTGGGCTAACTCCACTGCCATTGAGATCTGTGATCAAATACCCATGTGAGCCATTCGACCAGTGCTGGGCACTTCTGAAGAACCCACTTTTCAGCTCTTGGGACAGAGAATCCTTTTTCTTGACACATCTTCCTTTTTATACGTATGGTAGAGAGGAATTATCAGTGGTTCACAGTCAAGCTGCAATGGCATATCAAGTGGAGTTCCACAGGGTCTGGTTTTATTCAATGTCTTCATCAATGATTTAGATAATGGCATAGAGAGTAAACTTATAGAGTTTGCAGACAATACCAAGCTAGGAGGGGTTGCAAGTGCTTTGGAGGATAGAATTAAAATTCAAAATGGTCTGAAGTAAATAGGATGAAATTCAATAAGGACAAATGCAAAGTACTCCACTTAGGAAGGAACAATCAGTTGCATACATACAAAATGGGAAATGGCTGCCTAGGAAGGAGTACTGCAGAAAGGGATCTTGAGGTCACAGTGGACCACAGGCTAAATATGAGTCAACAGTGTAACACTGTTGCAAAAAAAGCAAACATCATTCTGGGATTTATTAACAGGAGTATTGTAAACAAGACATGAGAAGTAATTTTTCTGCTCTACTCCATGCTGATTAGTCCTCAACTGGATTATTGGGTCCAGTTCTGGATGCCACATTTCAGGAGACATGTGGACAAATTGGAGAAAGTCCAGAGAAGAGCAACAAAAATTATTAAAGGTCTCAATAACATGACCTATGTGGGAAGATTTTAAAAATGGATTTGTTTAGTTAGCGAGGGGACCTGATAACAGTTTTCAAGTACATAAAAGGTTGTTACAAGGAGGAGGAAGAAAAATTGTTCTCTTTAACTTCTGAGGATAGTACAAGAAGCAATGGGCTTAAATTGAGGTGGAGGTTGGACGTCATGAAAAATTTCCTAACTGTCAGTGTGGTTAAGCACTGGAATAAATTGTCTAGGGAGGTTGTGGAATCTCTGTCATTGGAGATTTTTAACAGCAGGTTAGACAAACACCTGCCAGGGGTGGTCTAGATAAGTGTTCCCCAACCTTTTTCGTCTGGCAGGCGCCAGATGAAGGACTGTGGCGGCAGACAAGCATCCGCCGAAATGCCGCCGAATTTTGGCGTCATCCAGAGGCGTCGCTGCCAAAATACCGCCGAATTTTGGTGTATGCTCATCTTCCAGCCAGTATGCGGGCACACTTAGAAGCCCCCGTGGGCGCCATGGCACCTGCAGGCACTGCGTTGGGGACCCCTGGTCTAGATAATACTTAGTCCTGCTATGCGTGCAGGGGACTGGACTAGATGACCTCTCGCGGTCCTGTCCTGTCCAGTCCTGTCCAGTCCTATGATTCTATGATGTGCACTGACTGAGGAAACCAGAAACAACGATCACAACCACATATGTGCTTACATGCTTACAGCCATGGCATTGTGGTTTTGGCCGATAGAGAGTCTTTTAATTGTGTTACTGTTTTTAATGATGATTGAATAGAGAAGAGATGAAGAGCCATATCCTCATCAGTTATAGACTGGTGAAATTCCATTGCCTTCTAATAGAGTTATCCCGGTGGAGGGTGGGGCTTGGAGTTGTGGCCTACAGGTGCTGTTGTGGAAAAATTGGGGCAATCCTACCTGGGTGGGGATGGGAGGCACAGCCGTTCACAGAGGTGTGGGTTGAAGAAGGGGAGAATCATAGCAACAAGTTAACCAGAAAGAGAATAATGTCTTCGGTTGACAGGTGACAAAGAGACTCCAAGACGGTGAGTCCACCCTCCAAGGCAACAGCATGCTTGAAGACCGACCCACCTCCAACTTGGAGAAGCTGCATTTCATTATTGGTAATGGCATCCTCAGACCAGCATTAAGGTTAGAAATCAGTGCAAAGAGTCAACTATCATTCTCAGTTGTCCCCCCCACCCCCAGTAGTTAAGCTGCTCTCATTAAAAAGAAATATTTTTGCTAATCTGTGCAATTGAATAAAACACGTATTACACTGTTCTTCGAGCTCTCTTCCTCTATATGACTGGGGCTAGACTCCCATCGTGTTTGTTAGATGTTCATTTCAGGCTTGAATCAAAGCCCATTAGGGTCACTGAAAAGGCTGACACAGACTTCATTGGACTTTGGATCAGGCCCCCAGTTATTAGCATTCCTTTTTTCTTTTCACTGTTTATTTTTATCCAAGCCATTACATCCTAAGTTGCTGGGTCTTCTTTTGTTAGAAGAATAGATTTATTTTATTGCATACAAAAAAGCTATGTTAAAAGAACATTGTTGCAGTTGCAAAGTCAAAACTCAAAAGATAGGAAAAGCCAGAATTATGATTGCCCATGCAACCTTAATTCAACCCCTTTGTGCACATGCATTCAGACTCTATCTTTAATTACAAGATCATACGCTGGTTTTTCCACTGGACCCCGCCTCATTCAGTGCACAGAATGGACAGTGCTCACTTAATGCTCAGCTTGTCAATATTTTGTCCTACTTCACTGTTCAGTGTGTGGCCCTAAGCCTTATTTCTGGAGATCATTCCCATCCAGTTTCATGCACAATTAATGTATCTTCACTACAACCCTGTGAGATGAGGGGATGGTATTATGCCCGTTTTACAGATGGGGAACTGTGTGACAAAGGCAGATTAAGGTTAAAATTGTATACTAATTTAGGAGGCCCAATTTGAAATGCTTAGGACCTGATTTTTTCAAAGCATTATATAGTGCTTGATATATTCAGAGCAGAAGGACCTCATTTGCTTTTGTGAGTGCCTGTTAGCAGACAGTATGCCCAGGGATGGAGTATGCAGGTAGACTCTGTGGAGAATTCTGCTGGCAAACTCTTCTGAGCATGTGCAAACTAAGATTTTCAAAGGCTCATGAACTTGGCCAAAGATGGGTGGATTTTCAAGAGGATGGCAAAAAATACGCCCCACCCCCAACCCCAGGGCAGTCCCCATACCAAATTGTAAATCCTTGTTCCAAAACGTGGCAGCACTAGAGCATTTCAACAAAACAGATGTAAGAAGCTCTTAACATGGACAAAACATGTCTTTTCCCCAAACCTCGTTCTGAGAAACAACAAAACTGGTTTTGCCAAAAAAATTTTAAAAATCAGCATAGAAAACTTCAGCCAAAGCAGCTAAAATTTGGCCAAGTTATAAGGAACAGAAAACAGGGTCTTCTAATGGAACATGTTGGGCCACCTCAACTGCACCGTCTCTGGTATATTTTGCCATTCATCCTAAAAGCTCACAAAGCTCTTTACACAAACAAACAAGGCTCATTTTACCCGCCACTGACAAAAGGCTGCTGCTAGGATGGAACATGGCAGATGTTTGTTTAAATAGACACAACAAGACTACATAGCAACTCAGCACGAGAAAGCTGAGACTTTCAAAGCTACTTGGATGCCCAGTTCCAGAGCTACTTTTAGGCAGCTTTGGAAAAGCTCGGCCAAAGTGTAAAGGAATGCCATTTCCATTTGAATTGGCAAAGGGGATTTCTGTAGGAGGGATGTAATTATCAGAGTTAGAATTGGCCAGGGCAACGAGGTTAATACCCCTAGACAGACATAAAGTGCCATGGGACCTTTAATCATCAAGCAGTCAGGGTCTGGTTTTACATCCCATCTAAAAGACAGCAGCCACTTTGACATCTAGTAACAGTTTGCAAGCCTGAGAGGCAGATTTCATCAGAAAAAGTAGCAAATTATTCATTAAGGGCCCAATCCAGAGCCCACTGAAATTACTGGAAAGACTCCCATTGACTTCAGTGGGCTGTGGATCAGGGCTCCACTGAGAGGGAAATGGTATCTTGAATGATTGGCTGGGATCTAACTCTGATTTCTGTTGCAGGGATGAAATCTATTGTCAAATCTGCAAACAGCTCACCCAGAACCCTTCCAAAAGCAGCCACGCCAGAGGCTGGATCCTGATGTCGCTGTGCGTGGGATGCTTTGCTCCTTCCGAAAAGTTTGTGAAGGTGAAGAGCGAATGTTATTTCTCATGTGCCTGGCGTATCTATTTATACATTTCCTTTCACAATGCTGGAGCCAACTCTTCTCTTTGCTTTCTCTGCTTGTTAACTGTGTCATGACTCCCTTTCCACAGGCTCTGGTTTTACAGAAAAGCTCCATTGTAGTAAAAGCCCCAGTTCAGCTAAGAACATAAGCATGTGCTTCAGCCCCATTGAAATTAAAGTTTAGCAACTGCTTACATAGGTTGCTGAATCGGGGCCCTAAAGGCTATTCTTCTAACCGAGTCATCTAACTATAAAGAAGAATAAATTACTAGGAAATTGGTTTTAATTGAAACCAAATCTCAGATCTCAAGGCCTTGCCAAAATTTGAATCCAGATCTACAGCCAAACGTCACAGCTGACCTATATTTCTACAATAGGCTGATCTAAGCACACCTGAAAATTAGGGATGCTCAGATCCAAGCTTTGCAGGCTGGCCCTCTCTCTTGTAATACATATAATAGCCAAGAATAATGAACAGTCCTATAGGAAGCTGCCATCCAGAAAGGCTGGTAAAACAGAAGAGAAACACAGAACACAGAGAAAGCAGCTGCAGTGTATGTATGTGAGAAAGCGGGGACTTCTGGGGCCAAATTTTCAAATGATGTGTCTGAGTTGCTTGTGCAAAGAATATGCAAACACCTACATGAGGCCAAACATCCATATTCTTGTACAAGTGGGATTTGCAAATCCAGGCTGCATGTTTATGCCTGCGGTTACCCTATAGGAATATACGAAGGCTAGTTTGTATATGCAGATGGCGTTTCTGCTCACTCAGTCGATGCATCTGCTGCGCTGGTAAAATTGTCTATCAGTGGTATTACAAAAGTGAGCTCAATTTTGCTGAAACTAAAAAAAAATCTGCATGGAAAATTTCAGGCCAAGCAGTTAAAATTTCATGTGTGTGTGTGTGTGTGTGTGTGTGTGTGTGTGTGTGTTTGTGTGTGTGTGTGTGGGTGTGTGTTTGTGTTTGTGTGTGTGTATTAATTTAAATGTCATTAGGAAGGTTTTAAATTAATCCCAAATCTATGAGTATATTTTGTTTGGTTGCTCTACCTCCCTGCATCCGACTTCCTCATGTATCCAGATGGAAGCCAATACCTCTAGATGAGCGGCTTTATCTCCCAAAGTACTGGGCATCCAGCGGCTCCCACCGAAATCTCTGGGAGCTGCTAAGTGCTCGTAATTTTGCAAATCAGGCCACTTCTTTGGATCTCATTTTTTATAACAATTTTGCCCTAAAATGGATTTAGCTAAAAGTGGCCTGACTTTGAAAGGCTCTAAGCACCCAGACTCACAGTGACTTCAATGGGGCTACTCAGTCTTACATTTAAGCATGGGCTTAAGGGCTTTGCTGGGCAGGGTACTCAGCACGTTGCAGGATTAAGCCCTCAGTCCTTGTTCAGGGAAGGCTCCTATTGCCACTGTGAGAGCTTTGCTCGAGGAAGAACTTCAGAACATGTATCCTGATCCCAAAGCCAGTGAAGTTCAGTTGGAACATTTCCACTGACTTCATGATAGATTGGATCAGGCCCTTGGTCCTGAGAGCTGACTCCAGAAGCCAAATTCATCAATAGAATTCTTTGTGTCAGCCACAAGCCCTTCCTGTAGGGAAGTGGATAAGGCAGATAAATCACGTGTGAAACAGCAGAAAATTCCATTATGCCTAGAAATGAGACCCAGTAAAGCGTATCACTAGAGATGGCCCATGGAGTGTTTTAGTCTGTTTTTAAATCTTTGATAAAGGAGGGCTTATTTGGGGAGAGGGCAGCACTTCTAGAAACAAGTTGTTAATAGTCTTCAGAATATACCCTTTGGCTGGAATCCCGGCTCCATGGAAGCCAGTGGCCAAATTCCCATTGACTCCAGGGGAGCCAGGATTTTACTCTCTGTAATCTTGGGCTACTGGTCAAAACTGTTACATTCTGGACTCTTGGTGACTTACTCTGAGGTTACTGTTAAAGGCCCCGATCCTGCAAGGAGCTGCAGGCAAACCACTGGGGTCTCCTGTACAGATGCAATTTCAGAATCAGGGCTTAAAATGTCAATAACTTTTTTTTTTTAAGTATCATAGCTGTTAAATGCTGGCCCTGTGCACTGCTGGCAGAACTCATCTGAGGGGATATGAACTATATTTTCTCTCTCTTTCTGTTTCCTTTTGTACTATATGATGGCAAAAATATTTGTAGATTTGTTTTGGACTCTGGTGAATACTTCTGCTTTGAAGGTACATTAATCAGGAGCACTTACTCTGATTTATTTCAGAGTTAGTAGAAAAATTCTGCATCAGCCTCAGACCTTACCTACCAATTAGGTGTTAGTTTTGTGGATGTGGATTTGAGAGGTGATACCAAAATCAGGTTCACAATGCAAACTCTGTTGCAGCTATAACCATGGAGTGGCTGCTATTCATCTTATCCGTCCGTCTGCCTCACTGTCTAAGTTATTTATAGAGCATTAAGTTAAGATTTATAGATCTAGCAAAGTGATTTATAGAGCCTCCCAGTTATGATTTATAGAGCTGTCTGTCTGTCTAAGTTATTTATAGAGTATTTCCTGTCTGTCATTTTGGGGAGGCTGCTGGGTTTAATTTTTTTCTGCAGTAATGTGGGTGCATTTTTAATACATGGGCCAAGTACATAGATTCCTAGATAGGACCTCCTTAAAATGGATATTTTTAAAAATCTAAGCAAATAAATACAAATCTAATGTATTAATAAGGTACCTAAGTATTCTCTGTGTGTGTCATAGGGTACATCTACACTACAGTGGGAGGTGTAATTCCCAGCTCGAGGAGACGTACCCACGCTAGTTCTGATCAAGCTAGCATGCTAAAAACAGAAGTGTAGCCCTGACAGCATGAGCAGCAGGACAAGCTACCTGCCCATGTTCATGCGTAGCATCTCAGCCTGATCTAGCATGTGGCTATTTCACAGTGCAGCAGCGATACTTCTATTTTTAGCATGCTAGCTTAATCGGAGCGAGGACAGGTTTGTCATCTTGAGCTGGAAATTACACCAGATCATCTAGTCTGACATGCATGTCACAGGCAACTAAGCTCCACCCAGTTACCCCTGCGGCAAGCCCATTAACTTGGATTAGACTAAAGTGTTACAGCCCTCAGGAGAACAAACTATTGTGTGCCGCATTCAGATAATAGATGGGACCGAGGTGCACCAATTGCAAGGCCCCTGCAATGCAGGGAATTGATTTGGTGTGTGCATTTGATTAAATACTGTGTTTGTCTCCCCACTGCTCATTCCTACAGGTCTGTTTGATTTAATTCCCCCTTCTGGCTAATGCTGCAATAAGATTTTGAGTGGACAGTCTTTAGAATGGAGCCATGGACCTGTGTTCAAGCCAACAGCAGCCATCAGTCATCTAACCAATACATTCTCTCTTGCCAACAGTATTTAAGGAACTTCATCAATGGAGGTCCTCCTGGTTATGCTCCCTATTGTGAAGAGAGATTGAGGAGGACATTTGCAAATGGGACTAGGACCCAGCCGCCCAGCTGGTTAGAATTACAGGTATGATCAGCCGAATCCCCTAGAGCAAATAGAGCGAGTCTAAAAAGATTTTGTTGACATGTTGTTGAAAGTCACTTTTGATTGAACAGAAATTTGCTTTAGAAAATGTCCATTTCTGTCTGAATTTTTCAGATTTTTGTAGGAATTTTTTTTTCTGTCCTTGAAAACAATATTTTCAGTTTTTAGTTGTTGTAAACCAAAAAGTTTAGTTTTCAGGTTTTCATTTTTTTCAACCAAAACCTGCTAAATTCAGTGGAAGTTTTTTTCTTCCCAGTGTTCTGTGGGGGATGAAACACGGTTTCTTTCCGGCTCTAATAGTGAATGCCGTTCCATTTAGAGGCTTAAACATTTTTCACAGTCCCTTAGTAGGATGTTGACTCTCTTATTCTGACAATTAGCAGGTCAGAAGCAGAAACTATCTTCCTTGTGGAGAACATATGACTGAGTCGCATTATCTTCAAACCGCTTGTTACTGTTCCTCTTGCCTGCGCTCTTTGCCAGCTTCCTGTATTTTGAAGGTGGTACAGAACTGTGTTCCATGTAGTTTGAGGCAGTGGGTATTATCCAAGTCTGTACACAGATTTAAATGTTACACATGCCTCCAGGATTCAATCTAGTGTCCATTGAAGAAAATAAAAAATTACCATTGGCAATTAACTATATTAATTTAAAAAAATCAGGAGTTGCAGCTGCTCCCCAATACTCAGGTTGTGACCCTACATCATGCTGTGGAGAAGTATATAGCAGCCGTATTACAAATGTAGCCATAGGTACTAGTGCAAAGGATCCAGAAAAGACGCTATGATTGTTGGGAGATAACTTGTAAATGGGCAAATAATTCAAGTTCATATGCCTTTTAAAAGTTTGACCCTAATCTTCCAGGCGACAAAGTCCAAGAAACCTATCATGCTGCCTGTTACGTTTATGGATGGGACAACGAAAACGCTACTAACTGACTCTGCAACGACTGCTAAAGAGCTCTGCAATTCCTTAGCTGACAAGATCAGCCTGAAGGACCGATTTGGGTTTTCGCTTTACATCGCACTGTTTGACAAGGTACATGCTGACCTAGACGCCTCAGAGAAGGGGAAGGTGCCTCTTTTCTGATATAGAAAATATGTATCTTCAGGGTGGCAGTTCTGTCTTGTGATGAGAGCGGGGAATTGAACACTAAGCTATTGTGTTAGTAATGAACTTTTGGAAGCTACCAGTAGATACAACTCTCTAAGAATAAAGGTCAGAGTCAATGAGAAGGCAAAATAATCTGAGAGTAAAATCTCATCCAGTCAATCAGTAGCTACAGCCTGCCTGTGCAACTCCATATACTCCTAATAAACTGTCATGGCCCTGTACCAGATATGGACTGGCTACAGAGCTTGCTTCTGAGCAAGATACACACCAGATGTGTTCATCATTAATGTGCTGCCAGGTATGGCTGAGGTGAGTTTAAATAAGGTATTTTTACATAGAGCGCCACCTAGTGGGTGAACAGTATAATACAATTTAGCATTCCATTATATCAGTGATTTTCAAACTGTGGGTCATGACCCAGTACTGGGCTGCGGAATGGAAGGCACTGGGTCACGGCGGCTCTGGTCGGCACCACCGACCGGGCCGTTAAAAGTCCTGTCAGCGGTGCTGCCTGGCTAATGCAGCTAGTTCCTATCTGTTTCGACAGCTCCTAGGCGGGCGGGGCAGGGGTTGGGAACAGGGCTCGGCGCACTGCCATCTGCTCAACACTCCCATTGGTCGGTTCCCAGCCAGTGGGATATGGGGGCTAGGAGCAGTGCCTGCAGCGGAGAGTTGCACGGAGCCGCTTGCACGCTCCCATCTAGGAGCTGGACCTGCTGCTGGCCGCACGATCCGCAGTGTCAGGACAGGCAGGAAGCCTGCCTTAGCACCCTTACTGCACCACTGACCTGGAGCCCCTGGAAGTAAGCCTGCGCCCCAATCCCATGCTCCAATCCCCTGCCCCAGCTCTGAGCCTCCCCCTCAAACCCAGAGCCCCTTCCTGCACCCCAAACTCCTCCTCCCCAGCTCCATTGGGTCATGGGCATCAACAATTTTCTTCAACTGGGTCGCCAGAATAAAAGTTTGAAAACCACTGCATTACATAAACCTTGAAGCCTGGACAGAGTGCTATCATTCTTGAAAATCCTTTGGTCTGTTTCGAAGGCCTGCGGCAGGTGCATGTACCCATGTAATGACTGGGGAGAGACCTAGCCCTCCATTCCTGCTTGTTCTGATTGATTGCACTCAGTCTGGCTTTCAATCGACTGTTCCGAGCACAGGCATGGAACCTGAGAAGTCAATAATAGCATCATACACGCAAACCATGGGCTAGATTGGGCCCTTCAGACACAGGTCCGGTGGGCAGCACAGCCCAAGCTGCTTAGCCTTAAGGGAGCGCTCCCGGAAGCATTGTGCTCAGGGAGACAGAATCAGTCCCATAGCTCCTGGGTAGCAGAAGGTCTGTGCCATCCCATAGGAGGGTGCAGCATGTTCTCCACTCCATGGCTGCCCATCTCTGGTGGCTGGTAGAGTGGGGACCAGGTTATACACACACATCTCTTGTCCCTTTAGGAGAAGCTGGTGCTGTTGTGGGCTCTCGCTCTGAGGAGTTCTTGCAGTTATGATTGGCCCCTGCACAGGGGCATGGTAGGAGGGTAAGGGGGCATCTTTTTGCTCTGTTTGTACAGCACCTCGCACAGTGGGTGCCTGGCCCATGACTAGGGCTCTTAGGTGCTATGGTCATACAAATAATGCATAATAACAAAGGCTCTTTGCTCCCTTTATGGAGCATAATCTCATCCCTCTAAATCACGATGGGTCTCTCCTTTCACACGGGGCATGGAAACTGCTGCTAAAAATATGGTGACCAGCATGTAACTTCCTTGTCCCCCTCCTGCCCTGGCCAGGTCTCATCCTTGGGGAGCGGCAACGACCACGTGATGGACGCTGTGTCTCAGTGTGAACAGTATGCCAAAGAGCAGGGAGCCCAGGAGCGCAACGCGCCATGGCGGCTCTTCTTTAGGAAGGAGATCTTCACCCCGTGGCACAATCCGAGCGAAGACAGCGTGGCAACCAACCTCATTTACCAGCAGATAGTCCGAGGGGTGAAGTTTGGGGAATACCGATGTGACAAGGTGAGTCCTCAGCAGTGGCAGACCTTGGCCCCCAGACTTGGGAAATTGAGCATGTGAATATTCTCTTCTCATTTAGGTAGGTAGGATCCAGAATCCTTAAAATGAATGCTGTTCTTGCTGTCTGTCTGTCTGTCTACTAATAAGGGACCCAGCACTATGAACTTCATACATTAAGAGCCAAATTTCACCCCCGAAGAAACTCACAGACAGCTCTCATCGAAGTCAAAGGAGCCGACTTACAAACAGAGGAAATCAGTGGGAACTGCCCCTGAGTATCAGAAATCAGTGGGAGCTGCACATGAGCATCCCAAGGCAAAGTCTGGCCCCTTGGCTTAAGTGACTAGTGATTCTGACTACCTCAGTGTTCGGGTTCCCAACCTGGGAGACCTTAAAGAGGACTGATTTGCAGAGAACCAGGTGCTTAGCACTTCTGAAAACCAAGCCCCTTCGAGGTATGTCTAATTAGGCTCCCAAAAATTGTGGAACCCAAAAGTACTTGTTACTCTGAAAATGTAGGCCCTAATCCTCAAATGGAGTTAGGGACCTAAATACCACTGAGAATCTGGGAAGGATCTGGGCCTGGGTATTTTGTCCTCCTTGTTTTTAAAGTATCCATGGACTTCATCCAACATATCTATCTTCTGTTCTGTCTGCTTCTACCCCTTCTTCTCCTGACCTCCACATGAGATTTCTACTGTGTGTCTATAAAGTGCCCAATCACCATGGTATCTAGTTTACCTTCTTGTATCTCTGCCTCATTGACTCGCCATTTCAAATCTTATTTGTAGTCCTATCTTTTGCCTATATCTCTTGCTCCCAGCCTCCACTTCTGTAGCTATATCATGTCTCTGTAAAATACTTTGGGACACAGTACAATATAAAGATGTATTGCATTCAGGTATCTGTTCTTCAGCAATTTGCCCGATTTATGAAGAAAGAGGTGGGTTTGCTCCTTAAGTGCAAGAGATGTGGTGAGACACAATTGATTTATACTCCCTAAGCCTTATCTACACTAATAGAATTACCCATTGCTGACTACAGGTATCAGAAAAGGGTGCCATTGAACCAGTGCTGAACAGGATTGAACTGCAAGTGTAGACAAGGACAGAGTTGTTCATGGTGCTCAAACCTGCTCAGGTTTTAACCGTAGTTCCTTCCGGGCACTATGCTGAACGCAGTTTGCCCTCAGCTAGACTTGGGCCTATACGATGTTCAGTATTGGTTCAGCTGTAAACCTTGCTGACACCAGTTGCCAGCAACAGGTCACTTTGCCAGTGTAGACGTGGCTCTGGAGCAAACATGGCCATAGCATCCAATGAGTTGTTATCTGCATTCAGGTGACTCCTCTGGTATGAGAGGTAATTTTGTGCATCTGAGTGCTCAGCAATGGATGCTGAACCTGCTTAATCAAAAAGAGATGATTGACTCAGACTCATAGACTTTAAGGTCAGAAGGGACCATTATGATCATCTAGTCTGACCTCCTGCACAATGCAGGCCACAGAATCTCACCCACCCAACTCCTGTAACAAACCCCTAACCTTTGTCTGAGTTATTGAAATCCTCAAATCATAGTTTGAAGACCTCAAGCTGCAGAGAATCCTCCAGCAAGTGACCCCTGCCCCATGCTGCAGAGGAAGACGAAAAACCTCCAGGGCCTTTGCCAATCTGCCCTGGAGGAAAATTCCTTCCTGACCCCAAATATGGCAACCAGTTAAACCCTGAGCATGTGGGCAAGACTCGCCAGCCAGCACCCAGGAAAGAATTCTCTGTAGTAACTCAGATCCCACCCCATCTAACATCCCATCACAGACCACTGGGCATATTTACTGCTAGTAGTCAAAGACCAACTCCCAAATTAATTGCCAAAATTAGGCTATCCCATCATACCATCCCCTTCATAAACTTATCAAGCTTAGTCTTGAAACCAGATATGTCTTTTGCCCCCGCTACTCCCTTTGGAAGGCTGTTCCAGAACTTCACTCCTCCGGTGGTTAGAAACTTTCATCTAATTTCAAGTCTAAACTTCCTAGTGTCCAGTTTATACCCATTTGTTCTTGTGTCCACATTGGTACTAAGCTTAAATAATTCCTCTCCCTCCCTGATATTTATCCCTCTGATATATTTATAAAGAGCAATCATATCCCCCCTCAAGCTTCTTTTGGTTAGGCTAAACAAGCCAAGCTCTTTGAGTCTCCTTTCATAAGACAGGTTTTCCATTCCTTGGATCATCCTAGTAGCCCTTCTCTGTACCTGTTCCAGTTTGAATTTATCCTTCTTAAACAAGGGAGACCAAAACTGCACACAGTATTCCAGATGAGGTCTCACAGTGCCTTTTATAACGGTACTAACATTTCCTTCTCTCTACTGGAAATACCTCGCCTGATGCATCCCAAGACCGCATTAACTTTTTTAACGGCCATATCACGTTGGCAACTCATAATCATCCTGTGATCAACCAATACTCCGAGGTCCTTCTCCTCCTCTGTTACTTCCAACTGATGCGTCACCAATTTATAACCAAAATTCTTGTTATTAATCCTTAAATGCATGACCTTGCACTTTTCACTATTAGATTTCGTCCTATTACTATTACTCCAGTTTACAAGGTCATCCAGATCTTCCTGTATGATATCCCGGTCCTTGTCTGTGTTAGCAATACCCCCCAGCTTTGTATCACCTGCAAACTTTATTAGCACATTCCCACTTTTTGTGCCAAGGTCAGTAATAAAAAGATTAAATAAGATTGGTCCCAAAACTGATCCCTGAGGAACTCCACTAGTAACCTCCTTCCAGCCTGACAGTTCACCCTTCAGTACGACCCATTGTAGTCTCCCTTTAACCAGTTCTTTATCCACCTTTCAATTTTCATATTGATCCCCATCTTTTCCAATTTAACTAATAATTCCCCATGTGGAACGGTATCAAATGCCTTACTGAAATTGAGGTAAATTAGATCCACTGCATTTCCTTTGTCTAAAAAATCTGTTACCTTCTCAAAGATGGAGATCAGGTTGGTGTGGCACGATCTACCTGTTGTAAAACCATTGTTGTATTTTGTCCCAGTTACCATTGACCACAATGTCCTTAACTACTTTCTACTTCAAAAAATTTTCCAAGATCTTGCATACTACAGATGTCAAACTAACAGGCCTGTAGTTACTCAGATCACTTTTTTCCCCTTTCTTAAGAATAGGAACTATGTTAGCAATTCTCCAGTCATACAGTACAACCCGAGTTTACTGATTCATTAAAAATTCTTGCTAATAGGCTTGCAATTTCATGTGCCAGTTCCTTTAATGTTCTTGGATGAAGATTATCTGGGCCCCCTAATTTCGTCCCATTAAGCTGTTTGAGTTTGGCTTCTACCTCGAATGTGGTAATATCTATCTCCATATCCTCATTCCCATTTGTCATCCTACCATTATCCCTAAGCTCCTCATTAGCCTCATTAAAGACTGCCAGGGCTTGGCTACACTGGCACTTTACAGCGCTGCAACTTTCGCGCTCAGGGGTGTGAAAAAACACCCCCCTGAGCGCTGCAAGATACAACGCTGTAAAGCCTCAGTGTAATCAGTGCCGCAGCGCTGGGAGCGCGGCTCCCAGCGCTGCACGCTACACCCGTAGAGGATGTGGAGTACGTGCAGCGCTGGGAGAGCTCACTCCCAGCGATGGTGCTCCGACCACACTAACACTTCAAAGCGCTGCCGTGGCAGCGCTCCCACAGCACTGCCGCGGCAGCGCTTTGAAATTTCAAGTGTAGCCATACCTTGAGGCAAAGTATTTGTTTAGATATTGGGCCATTTTTAGATTATCCTTAACCTCCACTCCATCCTCGGTGTTTAGCGGTCCCACTTCTTCTTTCTTTGTTTTCTTCTTCAGGTGAACTAAAGTGCTAGAGCCTTTAGTAAACAAAATTCAGAAAGGAACTTTCTCTATTCTCCCATTATCCATTGATCTGCAATTCATTTAACAGCTGCAGCTATCACTGCTAGGCACATGAGACCCTGGCCTTGGCTACACTTGAATGCAGGTGGGGTCCGAGGAAAGGGAAGGTAGTTACAGAAGTATTTGTGTGATGTTTTATTCATTTAGGAGTTAGTCACTTCGGGCACGTCTTCACAGGCTCTCCCAGCGCTCTAAAACACCCACCTCCACGAGAGGCATAGCTCCCAGCACTGGTGCACTGTCTACACTGGCACGTTATAGCACTGAAACTTGCAGCGCTCAGGGAGGTGTTTTTACACATCCCTGAGTGAGAAAGTTGCAGCGCAGTAAAGTGCCACTGTTTAGAGCCTGGTCTAAAGTCCATTGACATCTCTGAAATCCCATTAAAATTCAATCGGTCTGTGTCAGCAAAGGGTTAATTGAGCTTAAGGAGAAGGGAGGTTAAAGAGACTCCCTCCTTGTAGTTTCTTTAGCTGTTGGTTCCTGCAGGAAGAAGACTTGGCAGAACTGGCTTCCCAGCAGTACTACGTAGACTATGGGGCGGCGATGGTGCTGGAGCGACTCCTGAACTTAATCCCCTCCTACATCCCTGACAGAGAGATCACTGCTTCGAAAACAGTGGAGAAATGGGCTCAGCTCATTATAGCTGCACATAAAAAGGTAGGTGTTGGCTGTCGGTCAGAAAGAGGCCAGGGGGTGAGCTTCAGCAAGGCTCTGTGCGTGTTAAACAGCCAGCAGGTTTGGCTGTGTTAGCTTGTGGGGATTCAGTCTGAGCCCCGACTGCGGCTGAGACAGAAATGGATGTTTCCCCCAGTGATCAATTTAGAGCGAGGGGCAAAGACCAGTGTAGCTGTTCTTGATGCTGGTTGGGTCACAAATGAAGGAGAGAGAGACTTCAGTGGTGGCACTGGGTTTTGAAGCAGTTACTGAATGGCAGGAAGATATCACAGACAGACTTATTTTTAAGGCTAAGACTCTAATGCTGCGGATTTCCCCTTAAATCATGGGACTCTTATATGGTGGCATTACGGCCATGCCTAGAGGCACCAATTAGGATAGAGGCCCCAAAGTTCAGGGCACTGTACAAACACAGGGACTACCTTAACACCCAGTGACGTCCTGACTGGAGCCTGGTCCAAGGGTGAGGAGCACGTCTCCTCTACACAGCCCAGCCAGGTGTTTCCTGAGACATCCATTCCTGCTGGATTTTTTGCTGTGGAGGAGGGCAGAGCAGAGACTCCATTCATGACAATAGGTTTTGAGATAAAATACCATGGGCCTGTGTCATGAATATAAAGGGAGGGGTGACCACCTTTCTGTATACAGTGCTATAGGAGCAGCAAAGAGTCTTGTGGCACCTTATAGACTAACAGACATATAGGAGCATGAGCTTTCGTGGGTGCTATATGGTTCCTCCTGGCCAGAGGCACAAAATCTTCTTACCTGTAAAGGGTTAGAAGCTCAGTAACCTAGCAGACACCTGACCCCAAAAGACCAAAAAGGGACAAGATACTTTCAAATCTGAGGGGGCAGGAGGGGGGAAAAGGCTTTGTCTGTCTGTTCTGTGTGCTTGCTGGAGACAGATCAAGAAAGCTAGCAATCCAATTCCGTTAGTATTAGTAAGTATTTAGCAAGGAAATGTGTTAGTTACTTTTATTTTGGCTTATGTTTTCACTTGTAGGAAGTTAACTACCCTGCCCTGCCCTCAGGCAGAGACAAAATCTCCAGAGACAAAAATCTCCAGCTGCTCACAGCTTAAAAAAATTTCTTTTATTACAAGAACCTGACACCTTTGTCTCCAAGTCAAGAGAGATAAGATCGCTATCTGCCTTTAGCTCCTGCTTTCCCCAAGCAACTTCTTTTAAGAAAAAAAAATTCCTAAGGTTTGTGCTCCTGATTCAAAATGATCTCTGGTTCAAAATGATCCACTACTCTGCCACCATGTCACTTTAGGATACAGATGTGGGACGCACAAAAAGACCCTCTAAACTTATTTCTACCAGCTTAGATTAAAACTCCCCAAGGCACAATTTCACACATATACTTTGGATTAAGTAACACTGCCACCACTAAGTGATTTAAACAAACATTTAAAGAGGGCCACTTGGAGCCCTACCTTCCCCAAATATCCCCCCAAGTCCCTACTCCCCTTTTCCTGGGCAGGCTTGAGAATAATCCCCCACTCCCAACCTGTACAGCGCCTTTCCTGGAGAGGCTTGAGAATAATATCCTCACCAATTGGTACAGGTGAACAAAGACCCAAACCCTTGGATCTTAAAACGATGAAAAATCAATCAGGTTCTTAAAAGAAGAATTTTAATTAAAGAAAAGGTAAAAGAATCACCTCTGTAAAATCGGGATGGTAAGTACTTTACAGAATAACAAAAGACTCAAGAACACAGAGGATCCCCCTCTAGGCAAAACCTTAAAGTTACAAAACCAGGCATAAACCTCTCTCTTACACTAAGGAAAACATTAGCCAAAATAAAAGTAACTAACGCATTTCCTTGCTAAGTACTTATTAATACTAATGGAGTTGGATTTAAAAGCATCTTGTCCCCTTATTGGTCCTTTTGGTCAGGTGTCAGCTAGGTTACTTGAGCTTCATAACCCTTTACAGGTAAGAGGATTTTGTGCCTCTGGCCAGGAGGGGCCCCATAGCACTGTATACAGAAAGGTGGTCACCCTTCCCTTTATATTCATGACAGCCTGATTCTCCTCTCTCTTCTTACACCAGTGTGAACCTCATGAAATTTCCTGGACTTCAGTAGAACTGCTCCTGATTTATACTCCTGGAGAATCAGGCACTATGATTCCCATGGCTTTGTCTCCACCACTGGGTACTGTTCATCTAAGCACGAGGGCTGAAAGGTCCTATTGGATCATCTAGACCTTCCCCGTCCCTTCCAGTGCAGAATCATTCCCTACAGTGTATTCTCCATACCTTTGTCCTGTCCAGTCCTTTAATAACTCAAGTACTGGGGTTTCCATTACTTTCCCTGCTAGTTTTTTAAGCCATTGGCCTCATCCTGATACTGTCGGAGGTCTCGTGACTTCAAGATCCTCAGCTGGTGTAAACTGATGTCACCCCATTGATTTGTTTTTAATTGGCCCATTTCCTGGCTTTAACCTGCATATTGTTGGTTTGTCTTTCCGTGCTGGTTTTGGTTTGGTTTCCCTGTAGGGAATTTATACCCAGAAGAGAGCAGACCCCAAAAAAGTCAAGGAAGAAGTGGTGGATTTTGCACGTTTCAAGTGGCCTTTGCTGTTTTCTAGATTCTATGAAGCCTTCAAATTCTCAGGTAACCCAACAGAGAATGTGTTGCCATAGGATGAGCATCCATGAAATAAAAGAGAATCATAGACTCTAGAGATGAACAAGACCTATTGGTGATTGGGTCCATCCTCCTGAAGTCACAGGATTGCTTTGTACAGCACTCATTGCAGCCTGGCTATAAATGTCTCACGCGCTGATGCTTTTACCACATCCCCAATGAACAAGACGGGGACTTTCTGGCCTTTACGACTTGATTTGAGAGCTAAAAGCCTGTCCAATTTGTAAACCATTTTTAACCAGCATTTTAACTTTACAGTCTGATAGTTGCCTGCACATTTATCTATTGTGTATATTGTCTTCAACTCAGGACCCAGCCTGCCCAAGAACGATGTGATTGTAGCTGTGAATTGGACCGGAGTGTACTTTGTGGATGAACAAGAACAAGTCCTCTTAGAACTCTCCTTCCCAGAGATCACGGCTGTCTCAAGCAGTAGGTAAGGAAGAGCAGAATGAGTCAGTCTGACGTAGACAACTCTAGTATTGGTCTTAGGGTGACCAGACAGCAAGTGTAAAAAATCGAGACGGGGGTGGGGGGTAATAGGTGCCTATATAAGAAAAAGTCTCCAAAATCGGGACTGTCCCTATAAAATCGGGACATCTGGTCACCCTAGTTGGTCTCAATCTTTATTAACCAGCATGGTGGTTTCCCTACTAGCAGTTAAAAGAAAGGATAGTAAAAGCATGTGATGTTTTCCACAAGGCAATACTTGGAAGCATCTCCTAGCAGATTTCCTTTGCTAAGACAACAGCCATCGACATGAATAATTAAAAGCCAGTTTCCATCCTGGGACATACTTGCAGCTTCCATTAATCAAGCAGGAGCAGCTTCCTCACATCCAAGGGTAGAATTTGCTCTGTGTTGTGATGTAAAAGATTCAACCCAGAGTCAGAACCGAATGCAGACATATAGCATGTTTTGGAAGCACATGAAGAGAACTGCATTCCTGCTAAACCTAAATTGAACCTCAAGGCCATTTCTGAAATGAAGCAGAGACCAGGGTCTTCACTTTGCTTTGTATATTACGGAAAACATCTACAATACTCATGCTAGACTGATTGGTGGGGAGGGATAGCTCAGTGGTTTGAGCATTTGCCTGCTAAAGCCAGGGTTGTGAGCTCAATCCTTGAGAGGGCCATCTGGGGCAACATCAGTATTTGGTCCTGCTAGCAAAGGCAAGGGGCTGGACTTGATGACATTTCAAGGTCTCTTCCAGTTCTAGGAGATAGGATATCTCCATTAACTTATATTTATTTCTGGTAGGCACAGGCATGTTCTAATTTCTATCATACGGAGGAGTCAAGGATAAATTTGTTTTATTTACAAATAGAATTAATTCCGCCACACAGTGGTACCTCCCCATCATTTTTAATTTATTATCATTTGTATGGGCCTAGGACCCCTAGTCCTGAAATAGGACCCCATTGTGCTAGGCGCTGTACCGAGACTAAAAAGACAGACCCTGCTCCAAAGAGCTTAACTGTCACATTAGAGCTCCTGGTACAGGTTTGCTCTGCTCTTTCCCCCATTCCCAATCAGCACTCTTCCCTTCTCTTCACCACGCGCTCTCAGACAAAAGCAACCATGCAGCAAACCCAGAAAATGAAAATGACCTCTGGTGTTTGTTATGCAGGAGGGCCGACTAAATGACCGTAATGCTCCCTTGTGGCCTGGGAATCTATGAGCCAATTTCATCTTCATGCTAGGACCAAATTTTCAAAACTCTCCACCTGAGTTGTGCCTCCAAAATGTGTGTGTGTGTATACCCATGTGTGTGTGTGTACCTGTGTGTGTGTACCCCGTGTGTGTGTGTGTGTGTGTACCCTGTGTGTGCCTGGGTCCCAGACGTGTGCTTGCCCAGCAGTGTTTGTCTATAGAGGGAAGCCCATTTTGACAGTGCTAAATGCATTTTTGTCCTCAAGAGTGGCAGTGTGTGTTTACAGCAGGCGCGCATGCACATTTTGCAGGAACGATGGAGGTTGCCAGTTGTGAACCTTTTCCCCCAGATCTCCGGGTGACACTGGTTTAATGAATGTGGTTTCTATGATCCCTGTTCTAGAGGGGGAAAGCTCCAAGGGCAGAGTTTCACCTTGGCCACTATTAAAGGGGACGAATACACCTTCACTTCCAACAATGCAGAGGACATCCGGGACCTTGTTGTCACCTTCCTAGAAGGACTAAGGAAAGATCAAAGTATGTTGTCACTCTCCAAGACAACCCAAACCCTGGTGAGTAAACTGACCAACCCAAAGGCAAAGAAATCCTCTGGCGTTAGGACAGGCAATCTTTCATATGTTGCACTGGGAAAGCTGCCTGCTTCTCCTGGAAGAGCAGCACTCATGTATAAAAGCTTTTGTTTAATCAGGATTGGATGTCTCTTTGAAAATATATCCTCTAGCTCAACTAGAAGCTATGGCTGCTGCAGGGATTTCTGGGTGAAATTCTCTGTTGGTGTTCTGCAGGCAGTGAGATTAGATGAGCACAGTAGTCTCTTCTGACCTTGAAATCGTTTGTAAGACCTTTGGTTACAGTGAGATTTTCAAAGTGGCCTGAGGGAGTTGAGTATCCAATTTCTATTGAAAGCCAGTGGGATTTGGGAGCCTAACTCTCCTTGTTCCCTTTGAAAGTGCCAGCCCAAACACTTTTGTAAGTGGTATCTGTTCATTGTACACATTTAGCAATTGCCTGTTTTATAGATCTGATTTCCCAGGGATAGATGTGTTAGGCAGGCATGTAGACAAGGTAATTACTCCAAAGGATATTTGGAAATAACAGTGGCCGCTTCCACTGCAGTGGGAGAAGAATCTGGATTCCTCAGCTTCCATAAAGGAGACCTGATTGTTATGGACCAGGACACTGGAGAACATGTCATGAACTCGGGCTGGGCCAATGGGGTCAATGAAAGGACCAAACAGAGAGGAGATTTCCCAACGGACTGTGTTTACGTCTTGCCGACTGTCACCATGCCGCCTCTGGAGATTGTGGTAAGATACCCTAAGGGATGGTGCATCTTGGTGCCTGATACAAAAGTCATTGAAGTCAAAAGGAGTTGTTCCATTGTCTTCAAAGGTTAGATCAGGCCCTGATGATGATGCAGTGGAAGCAAGAATGACTAAGAGGGTCATTGGGGCAGAGGGGAACCAGATTTCATCTGTCTGGACAACCTATTAGCCTTTCCACTGGGCTTTGAAAACCACCCACTTTGGACCTAAATATGTGAATCTTCTTAGATGTCACTGTGGCTTGAATTTTGAAGGTGATATTTGGGCAGGGGAGAATGTTCTATGCAGCTATGAATGAGAGGGGAAGTGGGTCCATAAGTACTTTCTCTCTTAGGATGTGGTCCACACTGTTTTGAGATCCCCCTGTTTTAATTACTAAGAAACGCATGAAACTGCGTAGTTCCACTAAGATTGAGTGTTGTTGCTGTTTATTAGTTTGAAGTTAATATTTTGTTGTTTTTTTCATTACAGCATGATTTTCTTTCATCTTCAGTCTTTTCATTTTTCATCTGCTTTCCCCTCTAGACACATCAAAATTCTTTCATCCAAAATACATTGACTAACCATGACTCCTTTATTCTCTAGGCATTAGTCCAATGACCCTGACCAGAGGCAAGATGTTATAGAATGTCCCAACTGGCGATTTCAGACAGTGAAGAAAGAGTGAAGCCGTACACCTTGGAAGAGTTCTCCCTATGATTATTTTAGGTGAAACTTAGAAAAAACAATCTCTTCAGCACGCATAAAGGACTTGAGTTTATTTCTAAGGCAGGGCTGAATCGATGGCTGCATTTCAGGATTACTGTAAGAAAGCTTTAGATTTCAGTTTGTCTGCCTGATAGGACTACAGCTGTGATTTAGGATGTTGCGTTCTGTGTATAAACTGGCAGAACATCAGAAGTCCGATTGTTACATTAAATTTTACGGCCAGTATTATTCATGAGATCTGACTAACTTATCGGCCCTTCTGGCCTTGAAGCCTCTGAATCATATGTAGAACATTACACGGGATCTTGGAAATGTAGGACTGGAAAGGACCTCAAGAAGTCATCAGGTCCACTCCCCTGCACTGAGGCAGGACCAACTAAACCTTAGACTATCCTGACAGGTGTTTGTCCCAACCTGTTCTTTAAAAAACATTAGTCTCTTCTGGTATGGCAAGTCCTGTGTGTTAACTCCAAATAAACTAGGAGTCTGGCACCTGTTTTAGGCATCTAGTGGGCTGATCCAGTGATCACTGAAGGCAACAGGGGAGACTCCTATTGACCTCAGTGGGGCGTTGGATTGGACCCTATAAGAGTGCCCTAACGCAGAACTGGAGCCTTACATTTGGCACCCAAGTTCAGAAGCGGCTCCACAGAGCCGTCGCATCCCTCGTAATCTCTCCACAATTCCTCATTGCTTTGTGTTTGCTGATAGGCCACCTCCGAAGACACTCTGAGCCGGGTGATGATCACCAAAAATCGAGGGAAAGACAAACTGTGGTGCCTACACCCGAGAGCCTATCAGCAGCCCTTGCTGAAGAAGATCCTTGCAGCGAGGAGCTGTCCCAGGAAGCCTGCATGGCATTCATTGATATCCTTCCAGTGCTATGGAAAGGTGCCTACAATAGATCATATCGACATAGAGGCCTAGCCCAAGGAGGTCGCAGTATGGGCCTGATCCAAGGCCCACTGAAATCAGTGGAAAGACTAACATTGATTTCAGCGGGCTTTAGGTCATGCATCATGAATAAGGCTATGATTATGTCACAGAGGTCAGGGAATCCGTGATTTCCAGAGACCTCCATGACATTTTCTGCCCAAGAGCTAGAACTGTCAGCTGACAGCCCCGCAGCTCTGAGTCCTGCTACCATCAGGCCTCACAGCAACTCCTAACCTCTGGACACCTGGGTCCCCAGGAACTCCCAGCCCCTGCAGGTGGTGGTGGTCCCCAGAGCTCCCAGCTGCTGAGGGCGGCAGAGGGACCCCAGAGCTCTTACTTGTTGCTGGCGGCAGGGCTCCTCACAGCTGCCCACCCACAGTAGCAGTGAGGTTACCCCCCACCCCACAGCTGCTCAGCCACAGCGGGGCGGTGAGGGGACCCCAGAGCTCCCAGCCGCTGCAGGGAGGTGAGGGGGACCCCAAAGCCCCAGCATAGTGGGGTACTGGACCCTCCTCCCTCCCCATTTTGGTCAGGGATATTTTTTGTAAAAATCACAGCCAGGTCAAGGGATTCCATGAATTTTGTTATTGCCTGTGACCTGTCCTGATCTTTACTAAAAATGTTCCTGACAAAATCTGAGCTGTAATGATGGGACTTGATACAAGTGCTAATGATTAGA
Organism: Gopherus evgoodei; assembly: GCF_007399415.2. Taxonomy (NCBI): domain Eukaryota; kingdom Metazoa; phylum Chordata; order Testudines; family Testudinidae; genus Gopherus; species Gopherus evgoodei. The sequence goes on from NC_044322.1 coordinate 10,934,289, forward strand.
GAGGGCCTGAACCAACTCCTGGACCCAAACAACCCTGACCCTCTGAGGACTGGTCAAATGCATATCCAGATTATACAGATGACCTGCATCTTTATAAATTGGCTACACCAAACTCGGACTCAAGCATTACGTGGTAGATAAAGCTCAGATCCTAACACTGCAGTGTGAGCCATTCCTTAATAATAATAAACAGAAATTTGGTCAAAAATGGGGGGGAAATTTTCAGTGAAGCTTTTGTAAATTTTTTCCTGTTTTTTCCCCAACCAAAATTAAATTCAGAAAATCATTCAAACACGCTTCACTGAATAATAATAATTACAACAGAACTAGCAGGATGGGCCAGACCCCTTACTGATGTAAATGTGAGTAGCTCCATTGACTTCACAGAGCTCTGCCAGCATTACGCCAGCTGAAGATCTGGCCATTAATAAAATAATTCCATGGCACTTACATGGTCCGAAGAAAGGGTCACACTCATTCTGGGCCTACGTGTCCCCCCAGCCAAGTCTCTCCAGCCTGAGAAAGCAAGGTGACACATAAGGGTCTATGATTATGGGTGCCATCCAGAAGGATCCCAAAGCACATTTGAAGATTAACTATATACACCTTCCCCAAAATGCAGCCACCTCTGGAGTGATGCACAGCAACTCTTTAATTGCGTCGGTGTCCAAAGCCATTCCCTAAGCCTCCTCGTTAGTGGTATCCTTGACTGCTGCCTTGCACCTGTGCTGAAGTATATGGGTGACTATCCATCCAAAAGAACCCGCTCAGTCAACTGAGCTAACAGACCAAATATTTGAAGGTGCCTTGAAAGCTGAACCGTGAAAGATGAATCTACTGTCAGATCCTCAAGCAGCTCACTGACAACCACATTAAGTAAGAGTCGTTCTTCCCCATGTACCCCACTGTAACTATCTGTGTCGGGTAATGCAGGACTGACTGGGGGGGTCTGCAGAACGGCTAGGCCCAGAAGTCTTCTGTTCTCTCTGTCCTCTTAAAGACTTTTATTCATCACTTTATCTAATGTTCCTCTGTGCTGATGACTCCAATCTGTCTGTCTACTCTGGACTTGTTCCTGTCCTTCTGCTTCTGCATTTCCCTCTGGCTCTATGACATCTCCTCCAGGGCAGATGTCTTGCCATCAATTTAAATTTAACAGGATCTACTTTTCCACCTATCTCTGTTGTTACTGACCCTACCACCATCCTTCCGGTCACTCAGGGCCTATACCTCTGGTGTCATCTTTGACTCCTGCCTTTTCCTCTCCCAGACATTCACCCAGTCCTTATCTGGAGGCTTCTTCCTCCTCAACAATTCCAAGGTCCTCTACAGTTGTGCTGTGCTGGTGAATCTTCACTCTACAATCTCTGCCCCCTAATGTATATGTAACCCATTACTAACATTAGTGTCAGCGCTATAATAGCTTGAGACCCAATTCCCAATTTCAGACCCAAATTCCCATCTGTGCTCAAGTCCCTTACCCCGACTACTCGTTGAACAGGGATGGAAGCGGGTAAAGTCCATTGATGGCCCTTTCATGCCCCCCTACGCTGCCAGAGCAGTGTCAGTGGGGTCTTAGTGTAGTGCGACCTAGACCTTTCTGGTAATAGTGTTCCTTCAAGCAGTTTGATTTCCTGTTGTGTATCTATGTCTTTAAGGTACAGCGAAGAGGAAGGGTTGGGAGCTGCTTTGGTGTGCACAGGCCTATTCCCTCCCAGCAATGTTCTCTGCCCCATGTCCAGGAGGTTTCTCCAGTCCCGGAAAGCATCACCCCCTAGCCACAGATTGCATACAGAGACTACAGAAAGCACTGAGGTATGGTACCAGATTCTGGTAGATGTGATGGGTTGTGTGTGGTGCTATTTGCCAGCATTTGCTGGCTGCGGAAATGAGGAAGGGTTAGGACGAGCGTTAAGCATTTCTCTATCTGTCTACTCCAGTGGACCCGGCTCGATATGGGAGTTGGGTGATGGTTGGTTCTGGTTCCTGTCTCTACTGTGATTGGCTGTCGGACCTTGGGCAAATCCCTTGGGGGAGACATTCACTGGTGCCTAACCCATTGCCTTTCTGCCCCTCTATTTTCCAGCTGTGAAATGGAATAACTTTACTTACCTTCCTTTAATAAAGCCAAGTAGAATTAGTCTGTCTATCCACGCATTACTAATGTACCCATCACTGTGATATCTAGGGGCCAAATAAACACATTCTCCCCCTTCAGACCTCTGCTTAACCCTTGCATCTAGTAAGAGGCCCATAAAATCCTCCATGGCTAGGCTGCTCTGGTGCTATGACACCTACTATTTTAATAACCATGACTCCCTGGATGTGACCTTGAGCTCCCTCTCTCTGGTCATTGTAACCATCCTCTTGTCTCTCTCATACCCTTAGACTATCAGCTCTTTGAGACAGGGACCATTCTTTCATTATATATTTGTACAGCACCTAGCACATGCGCCCTGATCCTGCTTATGGCCTTAGGCGCTACACAATACAAATAATAAAATAAAACAGGGCAGAAGAATCCTTGCAGTGACTGCTTTGTCTGCTCATATTTCCATGGGCCATTCTGGGGGAAGGTAGGTTGGCTATGAAAACTACAAGATTTTTCATTCCTGTACCTAACCATAGCAGCAGCCATGGTAAATCTAGATCTTTCATTGTGTCCCCCTTTTGATTACTGATAGCCAAGCAGGTGAGTCCTTCCCAGCTCCTATCCTAAAACCATTCTCCATGTAAGAATCCTTATCCATTTTGTGTGGCTCCTGGGGTGTCATTAGGTGCTTATTGAAGATACTATTCTGTTTTTGTAGGGTGTAAAAGTATATCAGCAGTGAGTCTCTAGTGCCATATTCATTGTAAATCTCCTGTCTTATAGGAACGGATCCAGGAAGTATCCTCCCCATCTGGTTGAAGTGGAGGCAATTCAGCACAAAACCACCCAAATTTTCCACAAAGTTTACTTCCCCGATGACACTGATGAGGTAAAAGGGAGAAAAAAGATCTGAATTCCAGCAGGAGAGACTTAAGTTTTCTCTAATTAATGCCCAGCCTAGGCTAACGTCAGTTCTGGCTCCGGCTAGGCTTGGTAAGACCATGGAGTGCAATAGCATGTCATAGATGTGGATGCTTAGCTATGCGGATCAAATCAACATGAGTTTGAGTCGTTGCCATTTCAATTCAGTTTTTCAAAATAAAGATCCTCATTCTCTTTTCTCTTCTGCTGGCAAAGCTAATAGAGGGACACCGGTGTCAATCTGGGAGAGGAGAAGCAGGACCAAAGCCACTTCTAATTATGAAAGGAACAAACCTGATGTGTGAATGTGAAAACATGTAACCTTTCCGCATATAAGTAGGGTCTACCAAATTGGCATCCATGAAATCATGTCACGGACTGTGAAATTTGTTCTCTCCCATGAAATCTGGTCTCCGACAGATCTGAAGGCAGAGGGGAAAGCAGTGGCTGCTGGCTGGGCACCCAGCTCTGAAGGCAGTTCTGCTGCCAGTGGCATCGGGGGAAGCAAGGATGACATGGTATGGTATTGCCATTCTTACTTCTGTGTTGCTGCTGGCAGTGGCACTGCCATCAGAGCTGCTGCTCTCCCGCCACCCAGCTTCAGGCAGAACTGCAACCAGGAGCAGCGCAGAAGTGAGGGTGGCAATACCGCGACCCCCTCTACAATAGGCTTGTGACCCCCTTTTGTGTCAGGGGCCACCAGTCTGAGAAATGCTGTGGAGAAATCGCACATTTTTCATGGATTGGTCATGGCATAAATTGTAAATTTTGTGGATGTGTAACACATCCACAAAATTTGTTATTTATGCTGTGACCAACCCGTGAAAAATGTGTTTGATTTCTCCATGATTTAAGTAGACCCCCTCCATATAAGTGTCTATCCCATTCCTTCATGGTCTTATCTCAATTAGATTGTCTGCTCTTTGTAGCAGGCAGCACATCTTTTATTGCCTGCTAAGCACCCTGCATGCTTATGGAGATGAACAGGAATATTTATGCATGAGCAGCTTTGTGTGTGCAGTTCCTGGCACGTGCCATTCTTGCACACTAGCACTCAGTACTGCAGCATGCACGCACAATCTTGTGTGAATTTGAACATACAAACCCTATTGCTGGCGGGTACAAGAGATAGAAGGTGATGAATACACACACGAGTGCGTGCTTGTGCGAAGTTGGGCATGCACAAGGGGAGATCAGGGGGTGCCCCCCCTTTGACAAGATGGCCCCATCTGTCCTTGTCTGTCATGTAGATATTCGCAGCTGCATTGAGATGTTATCTCTTTAGAACTCTTTCCATGGGCAGGTCTACACTACAGGTGGGATTGACGCTCTTGAGATCGATCTACCGGTGGTCGATTTAGCAGGTCTAGTGAAGACCCGCCAAATTGGCAGCAGATCGCTCTTCCGGTCGACCCCTGTACAGAAGACTATGGTAAGTCGACAGGAGAGTTTCTCCTGTTCACCCCCTGCAGTGTAGACCTCGTGGTAACTCAACCTAAGGTATGTCGACTCCTGCTATGTTATTTACGTAGCTGGAGTTCCGTAGCGTAGGTCGACTTACTGCAGTAGTGTAGACATAGTCTAAATGTGACATGGGACAGAGCCAGACAATGATTTACAGACACATTCTTGGGCAGCCTGAGGGCAGACAGCAGTGGGACTTCAATGTTAGGTGGGTTAGCCACCCGAGGTACCTGAGGTGATCTGCACTGTAAAGGCTGCATGATCAGCTGGGTTATGGGCACAGCGGTGGCATGACACTCTGAATGCCATCAGGTCCCAGGGGCAGCCTGTGCTATTTAAAAGGACAGCCAGCAGCATGGAGTCATTCCACCCCCGAACAGCGAGAGGCAGATGTGCCCTGCAGGGGTAGAATCATGTCTGCACTCCTGGGGCATCTTGGTCCTCTGCATAGTCCCAGTGTAGCATCTCTCCCTTCCTCTTACTGCATAAGGTAACTGCATTTCCTCCCCCTCGAGAACCAACAGAAGCTCAAAAAAAAACAACCCAAAACCCTGTCCTGTGCAGATTTGGGCCTCTTTCCACTGATTTGGGGGAAGGAGGGGTCTCGATTGTAGGGTGCCTGCGTTGGGCTTGATTCACAGGTATGCAGAGCGCCCACAACTCCAGCTGAAGTCATTGGGAGCTGTTAGTAGCTCGGCACCTCTGAAGGTCAGGAGCCAAAGTAGCTCAAGGGGGGCCCACAAATCAGTGATCACTGGTAAAAGTGAGTGTGAGGAAAGGCACGAACACCCTGAGTCTCTGAGGCTGCAGAAGCAAAAGCCGAGTACTGACTGCTGCTCCGAATAAAGAGAGAACTGGAAACTGCTGATGAAGTAGGAAGATCTTAGGCTTCGCCTTTCTCCCCTTGAACAATGGCAGTGGTACGTTAGCATCTAGGGGGGACCAGGAAGAATGCACAGAGAAGCAATGCTGTAACTCAGCAGGACAGCTCTACCTCTCTGCAAAAAGCACCTCTAAGTTTCCCATGAGAGAGGGTGACCCGGGAATGAACAGCGACGTGGCTGAGGTGTGGGTTCCACCTCTCTTTGCAGGCATTTGAAGTGGAGTCCAGCACTAAGGCCAAGGATTTCTGCCAGAACATCTCCAGCAGACTGCTGCTGAAGTCATCGGAGGGCTTCAGCCTCTTCGTCAAAATCTCCGACAAGGTGAGTGGCGCACAAAGCGATTGTCCACGGGCTGAGCAGCTCTGCATCTCGGAGCCTTTGTTGCACCATGTCCAGCTGGTGTAAATCATCGGCACTCTGCTGAAGCCAGTGGAGCTGTGCCACTTTACACACCTGGTCCATTGCTCCTGAGCTTCTCCCTGGAGACCTCTGGAGAATTCTATTCAAAGTTCCAGGCAATCCTGCAGCCCCTGCTCACAAGCCTCATCCCACTGAAGTCAAAGGGGTTACTAATGGGAGTGTGTACAGTTGATGGGAGGGCTGCAGAACTGGGCCCTGTGGGAGCTGGCAGCATAATACTGTCAGGATGAGGTTTTCCAAAGCACTCAGTGATGGCCTAACTCTGCTCCAGTTCACATCAATCCCATCCAAGTCAGTGACTTCGATCCAGGCTGAGCGCTTTGGAAGATCCCATTCTACAGCTTCAGGGTCTGATCCTGCCCCCACTTCCTGACTCCTGTGGCAGTGCTGGCATACATAAGGATCACAGGACAGTGCCCTTAAATTCTGTAACATCTTGCATGCCAGTTGCTTCTCAGACAGCTTTAGAACAGAAGAAACAGCCTACTGGGTCAGACCAATGGGTCATCTAGTCCCAGTATCCTGTCTTCCAACAGTGGCCAATGCCAGGTACTTCAGAGGGAATAACAGAACAGGGCAATCATCAAGTGGTCAGTCCCCTGTCATCCGCTCCCAGCTTCTGGCAGTCAAAGGCTAGGGACACCCAGAGCATGGGGTTGCATCCCTATCTTGGCTAGTAGCCATTGATGGACCCATCCTCTATTAACTTATTTAATTATTTTTAGCTCCATTATAGTTTTGGCCTTCACAACATCCCCTGGCAAGGAGTTCCACAGGTTGGCTGTGCGTTATGTGAAGAAATTCTTCCTTTTGTTTGTTTTAAACCTGCTGCCTGTTAATTCCATTGCGTGACCCCTGGTTCTTGTGTTATGAGAAGGAGTAACTAACACTTCCTCCTTTACTTTCTCCACACCATTCATGATTTTATAGACCTCTATCATATCCTCCCTTAGTGGTCACTTTTCCAAGCTGAAAAGTCCCAGTCTTATTAATCTCTCCTCATACGGCAGCTGTTCCATACCCCTAAACATTTTTGTTGCCCTTCTCTGTACCTTTTCCAATTCCAATGTATCTTTTTTGAGATGCACGCAGTATTCAAAGTGTGAGCCTACCATGGATTTATATAATTGCATTATAATATTTACTTATTATATGTCCCTTTCCTAATTGTTCCTAACATTTTGTTAGCTTTTTTGACTGCTCTGCAGGGTTAAATCATCCAAAAGGTAGATAGTCTGCTACAAATGACCAAGGAGAGACATATATAAATGCTTTGTGGGTTGAGTAAACTGAAGCAATTATTTACTGGATCAACAACATAGAGCAATGGTATTGTCACCTGCATGAACAAAGGCATCATGGAGCCGGGAGCTGATAGCCACTCCCTATATGGCTCTGGTCCAGCTGGACCTGGGATATTGGACAAGACTGATAGTGACCCATTAGAGGGGAGCAAGAGGATGATCATACTGATGAATAGACTGATTTACAAGGAAGGATTAAGTGTGGTACCCAAAAACTGTCCAGAAGCAATGGAGAGATGAAGGGAGATGAATTGATTAGGGTGGAACAGGAGGAGATAACTGGGAATAACTGGATGAAATTAGGTGAAGGACAACGTAGAAACAGCTAGGCCAGCAATAGCTTTCTCATGGTGAGATCTGTGGAAGCCTCACCACTTGAGACATTTAAAACCAACCTGGGGAAGGCACTGCAAGACATAATGGAAAAAATTATCCTCCCATGGCAGGGGGATGGCCTAGGCTACCCTGCATAATAGGCCTTTTCTCCCCTATAATGCTCTGATTAGCTATTCTTTGGTAGGTTTTATTAACAGCGGGATGTGTTTCCACAGGTTATCAGTGTCCCAGAAGGAGATTTCTTCTTTGACTTTGTCAGACATCTTACAGACTGGATAAAGAAAGCAAGACCTGCAAAAGACGGTAATCATGTCATTCTTCTGTTTTGCTGCTATTTCCTCTCTCAGGTACAGTGCTGGCCAGGGAGGTCTCATAGAGCCAGGGGTGGCTCCAGGCACCAACCAGCGCAGCAAGCGTGTGCCTAGGGAAGCAAGCTGTGGGGGGCAGAGTGCCGGTCGCTTTGACAGCAGCAGTCAGGCGGCCTTCAGCAGCATGCCTGTGGGATGTCCGTCGGTCCCACAGCTTTGGCAGCAATTCGGCGGCAGGCATCCCGAAGACATGGGACCGGCAGATTACCCTCAGAAATGCCGTCGAATCCGCGTGCCCAGCAGACTGTCCGCAGGTGTGCCGCTGAAGGCCACCGGACTGCCATGCTTGGGTTGGCAAAAACCATAAAGCCGCCTCTGCATAGAGCCCATTGAAATCATTTTTAAAAGGCTCCTCTCACCTACCGTACCATGATGAAACTACAACTGTAATGTGTTTGGCACCCTGTAATGTTTGGGTCTTGGGTGTTCATGTAAATCGTGTCAACAGCAACTCTGCACCTAAGAAACAATCCATTCTTGGGCAGGGAGCAAACTTTTACTCTTGCTATCCATAACTTCTAAAAAGAACTGCACAACAGCCAACACCCAGCAATACTCCAAGCTCTGACTACTTATATGATCAGTTGGAGGGCATTTATTGTCTTTGTAGAACTTAAGACTTTATATTGACACCTGACGGCTCCCAATAATTTCACAGTATCCACTTTAATCCTGTTCCTATTGCTATTAAGGGAATCAAGAATCTTCTGTGGTCATACAGGTCACAGGTGCCAAGGGCTGGCAATGCAGAGATCAACTAGACCCTGCTGCTAAAAAAGTGACTTCCCCTGAAGATTGAAGTTTTGTGGTTGCTGTCCCGACTTTGGCAAATGTAGAAACTTTCTGAGGTTTTAGCATTGCTTTGCTAGCTGAAATGCAGCTCCCCTAACTGACCTCAAGTAATTTTCCAGAAACTCCCACAATACATTGTATTGCTGTTGCTATGAAATTAAATCCATCCTCCTTTCATTCAAGATTTGCCAGTGAATTCAGTGCTTATTTAAGTGAAAGGCTGAAGACCACTCACTTAAGAGTTCATAGAGCAATGCAGGCAGCCACTCTGTAGCCAATGCATTTCAGTCATGGCTTGAACACTTGCTGTTTCATCCCTGAACCTCCTGCAGCAGGGACTGTGAATTGCTCCAAGGAGTGAGCGTCTCTTTTAGACAGGTTTCCATCTAGTGGTTGAAGCATTTGTTACAAGCCTCGTCAATGTTGAACAGATTCCTTTTTGCAGGTATAGTGCCTTCTCTCACGTACCAAGTGTTCTTCATGAAAAAACTGTGGACAAACACCATCCCTGGGAAGGATTCAATGGCAGACTCCATCTTCCATTATTATCAGGTACTCCATGAGTTTACAATACTGGGGGAAGACTGGGGGACTCAGGGAACTAGTAAGGGGATAAAAAGGCTTCCTCCTTCTACATCAATAGCTCACACCAGTAGTGACAAATAGAGGTTTCCATGTGCTGGCTGTTAGGAGGACTGGAGGTCTTAGTCCAGCACCTCTTGACTGAGTGTCAATATCATAAAACCATAGGTCAGAGGCACTAATTAGCCCTCTTCTCAGCAGTCTCAGCAGACAAGCCGCACTCTGAATAGCCCCAGAGATTTTTCATCTCTTTCATGTCAAGCTGATCTGCTCAAGTCAGGTTTGAGTGGCAGAGATAGGGCAGAATGCCACACAGCTGCTGTACTTGTTCTGCAGCTAAAGAGAGGTCTCTGTTCTGCTGGGCTGTCTAGCCAGCTACTTTCAAGTGTGAAATTCACATGCACACACTATTGATTACTGTCATTCTCAATAAAATGGTTGTTCAAACACGAACATGCCTCCTGCTGATTATGTCATATGTGGTCTTGTTGACAGATGAGGGATACTTTTTAAATCATTCTCGAGGTTATATGCAGGGCCGGCTCCAGGCACCAGCATTCCAAGCTGGTGCTTGGGGCGACATTCTGCAAGGGGTGGCAGTCCCTGTTGTTTTGCCCCCAAACAGCACGTCGAATTGCCGCCGCAGACGGTGGGGGCAGTCCCTGTGCCCTTAGGGCGGCAGGCGCGTTTCCGCAGCGGCGGCAATTCGGCAGCAGCTTCTATGTTTAGCTGTCGGCGGCGGCTTCAGCTAAACATAGAAGCTGCCACTGCCACGGAAATGCACCTGCTGCCCTAAGGGCACACGGACTGCCCCTGCCATCCATGCTGCAATTCGGCGTGCTGCTTGGGACGGCGAAAACTCTAGAGCTGGCCCTGGTTATATGGCTTAAAAGGGAAGCTTGATTTGAATAAAAGAAAAAGCCATTAGATTCCAAATGATCCCCCTCAACAGCTGAGCTCCTCTGGGCCAACACAAGTGACAAAGTGTGTTAGAGTGTGAGCTAAAATGGCCTTGGTCAAAGTGGTCTGGCTGAGAGATGAGCATCTAGTGGTGGCCAAACTAATCCAGAGCTGGTGCTTTAACAAAACATTTCCGCCTGCCTCATCACAATGATGATTTCAGAAAAATATTGCAGTTCCCAGGCAGTTCCTCCATAACTAGAGAGGGGTGAACAGCAGCAAATGCCATTCCCTTGGGGAATTCCCCAGATAGGTTGAATTTACCTGGGAAGCACTTAGTTCTTGCTGTGATAGCAGCCATAGAAGAGATCTGTAAGATTGTAAGAGGTAAATGGTGCTGCAAGTTACACCTCAAGGAACTGGCTGTTACTCACATGGTGAGAGGGCAGAAGGGTCAGGGGTGATTGAAGGAAGAAACAAACGTTTAAAATAAAGCAGGGAGAGGCCTCAGCTGCATTCTCTCTGCCACCAGCAGTGCAGAGGGGAAGACTCATTGGGGATGAGCCTGCCTGCCTGATGCCTCAGAACCTGATTCCAGCTTATCCACAGTTCCTGTGGTGTTGTAGTTCAGGAGCAGGTTTCAGTTCCCTCATTTTGGGCCAATCATGACATCAAGCTTCAGGTTCAGATCCGGCTTCACCGAGGCTCAGGTTCTGCAGATCCAGTATTTTACTCAGGATCCATTGCTAAGATTCATGTTTTCACTCAAATCCCCAAAGCTGTTAGACTTAGGTTCATTTCAAACATGGGGCAGAGATCAGGAGACCCCCTGTTTTATCAAACCCTGATCCCTGGCTGCAGTAGTGCCAAGTGTCTCGGTCTGGGCTTGGCAACCCCCATCCCCAAGGCAACCAACCACTGGGCCCTTCCAGTGTTTCTGAAGGGGAAAGGGGTCCCAGCTAAGTGGGGATACCAGGAGGGGGTTGGGTTGTGGGATGGAAAAGACCAAAGATCACTGCACTAGCACAGCTGGCTTTCAAGCAACTTCCTTCTATAGCTGCCGACCTGCTAGATTTCCATTAGCCAGCATCTACTTGGCATTTGTTTTGGGACGGTTGGGTGCCGCCATTCAAACAGTCTCTGTCTCTGAGGACAAAAGGACATCTTTGAGAACCTGGATGTTTGTGGCCTCCCCCGTTACCTTGTGAAATGCTTTCGTTTGCAGGAATTACCAAAGTACCTGCGTGGCTACCACAAGTGTACCCGGGAAGAGGTCTTACAGCTAGCAGCTCTAATCTACAGGGTGAAGTTTGAGGATGACAAGTCCTACTTCCCCAGCATCCCCAAGCTTCTGAAGGAGCTGGTGCCTCAGGATCTTCTCCGGCAGCTCTCTCCAGACGACTGGAAAAGGGTAAGGAATGGCCTTGATAACACTGAGCCAGGCTCGGAGAATGGTGTTGCGGGTATAGTGTCTCGATAAGCATGTGACAGCTACTATCCTATCCAACACAGCAGGGACTGAACCGGGGACCTCCAGACTTAAAAGCATGAATATAGCAGCTTGAGCTAAACCTCTCTAGGTGGGGCTAGAACACACTCTGTGCTCTACCAACCATGCACAGAGTCAGACTGGTAACACATGCACACTAGCAGGTTACACTTACACCATAGGTAGCTATTACTATTATAGCAGTGCTTCGGACCCAGCAAAGATCAGGGTCTCATTTTGCAGGGCAGTGTATAAGAGCTTGGAAAGAGACAGTCCCGGTCCTACAGAGCTTACATTCAAGACAGACAAAGGAAGCAAAGATTGATTATCCCTGTTTTAGGTGTGGAGAACCAAGGCACAGAGAGATTAAATGACTTGTTCCAGATGACACAAGGAGTCAGTATCAAAGCTGGAAATTGAATCCAGATCTTCCATGCGCTAGCCCAGTGCATTAACTACAAGTCTGTCCTGCCTCACACTGGAGAAAGATCTGTGGATATATTCAAACCTGTACTGGCTGGAAGATGGAAAAATAATGTATAAGGTCTTTTCAGGCTCCTACACTGACACAATAGCTAATGCACAGGAGAGGGCATGGTGGATTTCTGTTAAAACAGGACAGCAAAGTCTGATGTTTTGTGGCAGGAATAATATGACATCTGTGTGTCATGATGCTCTTTGTATTCAAATGTCCTAGTTCCCAGGTGGTCTGGCAAGCCCTTCAGTAATGTCATGTTGTCCTTTGCAGTCCATTGTGGCGTATTTCAATAAGCATGCAGGCAAAACAAGAGAAGAAGCCAAGCTTGCCTTCCTAAAGATTGTCTTCAAGTGGCCTACGTTTGGATCAGCCTTCTTTGAAGTGAAGGTACAGATTTCATTGTGTGGCTCACCTTGCAGGAGCAGGGACCCTGGGAAATGGTTGGTTCTCACAGTTCCTCCCCTGGACCGAGTATAAGGAATTCTAAAGGGAAGAACTGATGACTGTTTGGTGACCCCTGCCTGGGCCACGTAGACTCGTTCACCAGCTCACTCCCTCTTATTAGGTATTTCCATGGTACTCATCATTGTCTGAGGGCCTTCCACTCATGTGTGGATCTGTCCTCGATGCAGGAGGGCAGTGCTACTATTGCCATTTTACAGATGGGGAACTGAGGCACAGGGTAGAGTGAGCGTTTCAGTGGGACTTGGCTCCTAAGCTACGTAAGAGCTTTTGAACGTTCTGCTTTAAGCGACTTGCCTACAGTCAGCCAAGGAGTCGACGGATGAGCCAGAAATGGATCGCAGATCTCCCAAGTTCCGGTTCATTGTCTTAGCCACAAGACCTTGCTTCCTACTGCTTGACTTGGTTCTTCCTGGATGAGGTGGAGGCAGAACGGCTGGGTGCATGGGGAAGCCTGCATTGCCACTGCCCTTCTTCGTTCTGGGCTGTAGGACTGAGACCCAGAGTCTCAAAGGTATTTACTGCCTTTGGGAGTTAGGTGCCTCTATACCTTTGAGGACCTGGCCCTGAGTCTCCAGAACTGTCTGCCTAGCATCTCTGACCAGCACTAAGGAACCTAAAGCCAAAGGTAGGCTGAGCAAATGGAAATGGTGCAGTTGACCCAGGATTCCTTCAGACCAGAGGTACTAAGGTCAGGAGAGTCCATGCATCAAGAAGAAGTGATCTTAGGAGGGAAGGGCCACCTGGGGCTTCCCACTACACCCTAGCTCACCCAGTCCACAGGCAGGATGGCTCCCTTACCAGCTGTTTCCATTGGCAAACTGTGGGGAAAGAAATGGAAAAGAAGGAACTTTAAAGTCGCCAATCACTTACTCATTAAAGTCACCAGGTGTTTGGGGCAGGGGTGGGGAGCCTCATCATTAGCTGGATGGCTGTTACCATAGCAGTGAAGAGGCCTTGATTTATTTTGAGCTTCCTTACAAGGATAAACTAGACAGTAACCCATGAGCAAGCTAAAATGCCGCGGGATTCTCGCCAGGAGTCATGTGACTGCTTCGTCTCGTTTCTAACAGCAAACTACCGAGCCAAATTACCCAGAGATCCTTTTAATTGCCATCAACAAGCACGGAGTCAGCCTCATAGATCCCAAAACCAAGGTAAGCCAGATGCCACCAGTTACTATCTGCAGAAAGCTCCACCACGTGCAATGGGGCCATGCCCCTCCCAGGGCTAACATTAACGAACTGCGGGTGGGGGTAACATTAGGCATCTAAATAAAGGGCCTGATTCTCAAAGGTACCGAGTCTCCTCTGCTTCTTGTGAGGTTGGCCGAAGCTGCAGGCACTCAGCACCTTGGAAAATCAGGCGACTTGGGTGGAAGTCTGAAGTTCTGAACACTTTGGTTGTGACTCCAGGGTTTCTGAAAGGTACACGCTGACACAGGATGGGGCACACTGCTCCTGTCATCATTTGCACTGCAAGTGCCATGGGCCAGATTTGCACCCATGAGTCCATTATGAGGGTGCAGAGGCACGATCCTGCTTGGACCTCCCTGATGTGCAATATCCCTGTGAGTGCTGCAGCATGATACCCCGTGTGCTCAGCTGGCTAGTGTGGCAGAGGGAAAAGCTACTGCTCCTCCTCTCTCACCCCTTTCCCTGCTCCCCTTGGAGTGGTTTGCTCTCCTGACTGCAAAGATTGCAGCGATTGGATGTGCAAACTCTCTCCTGGTGCAGAGGCAGTTCCCTCTACCTTGTGCTTTTGTGCCTGCCAACAGCTGCACACGGCCCAGCCCCAGCTAGCCCTGTGCGCAAAATGTAGGGTGAGCATACTCCCATTTTGGCTGGGACAGGCCCCTTTCGAAGCTCTGTGCTGGCCATTCTGATTTTTTTGACAAAAACAGGCCTTTTGTCCTGTTTGGGGAAGAGCAAATGAGCCCTGCAGGCAGGGGGACGGCTTGGGCAAGCCCCAGGCCATTCTGTTTTTACTTTAGGAAATATGGTCACTCTAGCAAAATGGCTCTTACATTTCATGGAAAGTGGTGTTAGGTACACAAATCACAGGAGTGTGTAGCCTGCCTGGCTAAATGATGAGGAAGGGAGACACAGCCGACAGCTGGCGATTGTAAACAGCGAGGCAGGGGATTGTTTAGGGTGGCACCAAGGGCTACAGTTAGGCCCGACAGGATGAAATGAAACATGGTCCATATTGGTGGAATAGCAGGAAGAGCTTCCAGAGGCTGAGCTGCATTATGCTGGGGAACAGTCTTCCCAGAGCAAAAGGCTTAGGACAGGGGTGGGCAAACTTTTTGGCCTGAGCGCCACATCAGGGTTGTGAAACTGTATGGAGGGCCAGGTAGGGAAGGCTGTGCATCTCCAAAGAGCCTGGCCCCCACCCCCATCCATCCCTTCCCACTTCCCGCCCCCTGACTGGACCTCCAGGACACCCATGCTCTCTATCCAACCCACCCTGCTCCCTGTCCCCTGACTGCCCTTACCCTAGCCACACCCCCACCCCTAACTGCCCCCCAGAACCACACCCCTTATCCAACCCACCCTGCTCCCTGTCCCCTGAATGCCCTTACCCCATCCACACCCCCAACCCTAACTGCCCCCCGAACCACACCCCTTATCCAACCCTGCCTGCTTCCTGTCCCCTGACTGCCCCAACCCCTATCCACACGCCCACCCCTAACTGCCCCTGGAGAACCACACCCCTTATCCAACCCTGCCTGCTCCCTGTCCCCTGACTGCCCTGACCCCTATCCACACCCCTGCCTCCTGACAGCCCCCCCAGGATTCCCATGCCTATCCAGCACCTCCTTTTCCCCGTCCCTTGACCGCCCCCTCCAGAACTTCTGCCCCATCCAGCCACTCCCTGTCCCCTGACCACCATCACCTCGAACCTCCACCCCATCCAACCACCCCCTCCCGCAGCCAGCCGCCCAGAGCGAGTTGAGGCTGTGGGGGTGGGGCCGAGGACTAGCCTGCCCTGCTGGGAGCTCAGGAGTCAGGCAGGACGTTCCTGTGGGTCAGATGTGGCCCACGGGCCGTAGTTTGCTTACCTCTGGCTTTGGAGCACGATTGCTTGGGACATGGAAACCTAGCCTGAATAATGCACCAGTTCCTTTCTGAGTCCTTCATCGTTGTCGGTGAGCTGTGGCTCAGATCCAGAGAGGGGCCGACCTTAGATGTCCTCCTACCTAAGTGCATAAGAATTGCCTAGTGGCTCAAACCCATGGTTCCTCTGTTCCTCGGGCCTGTTTCCAACAGCGACTGTGGGCTATAGGAAAAAGGCAAGAAACCCCACTGGTCTCTCCAACTCTGAGCTCTCAGTTTCTGGGGGTGAGGACAGGGGCTGGTGGGATCATCTCACCTCAGGAAATGTGTTTGGTTTGTTGGGGTGGGAAGCCCAGAGGGAAATGAGGGGTGAGCAGCTGGGGATTCAGCACATGTTCCAAGTATCTAACTGCCCTTCTGCGCCTCTTAGGATATTCTCACAACTCATCCCTTCACCAAGATCTCCAACTGGAGCAGCGGCAACACGTACTTTCACATAACCATTGGCAACCTGGTGCGGGGAAGCAAACTGCTCTGTGAAACGTCGCTGGTAAGGGGAGTTCAGGGTTCTCAGTTCACTGAGCACAGAGAGCAAGGGTGGGGAGGAAATGAACTGAAGGCTGAATCTCCAAAGCCGCACCCAGGATTCAGATCCTCTTTTCGTGTCACGTTGCCTGTGTCTGAGCGTCTGGGCCAACGGGTTTTGGAATGGAAGAACAGCAGAGTTAGTGAGCTCACTAAACATGTCCCCTGCATGGAGTTCCCCTTCCCAGCCCTGCAAGCTAAGGCTGAGACATCACTGGGTCTAGCACAGCTGTTACTGGTGCAGAACTGAATCGGGCTTCAGGCAGGGGCAGTTTTGGAAGTAATTCTGCATTTTGGAAGAGGGAGGCAGGTTTCTGGAGCAGGCTGATTGAACAGGAAACAGCTGCTGTTTAAAGCTGCTCAGAGGCCTGGGATGTTGAACAAAATTCCAGGATGGATTGATGGGGAGAAGGCAAGTGAGGTGGCCAAGTGTGTAAGATAAATTCACTTATCAGCTTCCTGGATGTGAGGGCAGGAACAGAGGCCATAAGCTGTGCTACGTACTCACAAGGGCCAAACCCTCCGCTGGTGTCAGTGGAGCTGCACCGATTTACACCAGCAGAGGATCGGTGCATAGACTCCATTCCACCTTTGCCCAGGGCAGTAGTAATGGCTTAGCCTGTTACCCTGACTGACGTCCCTTGTCAGTGGGTGAGGACTCTGAATGTTCAGCCAGGCTAGTCACGGGGTGCATCAAAAGCCTGAGGTGCTTTATAGCAAGCCAAACAGGTAGAATCACCACTGTAGCAATCTGGCGCTGTGCACTTTGGAACTGACTAGCATGCAGCTCAGAGCAGACATGCTGGGGGCTTAGTTCGTCTTAAATCCAGTACCAAGCTTCTCTGCCCACCATCCCATAGTGAACCAGAGTCAGTGATACTCTGTAATGGCTCGCTCTGGGTGATGCGAGAGCATCACAATCCGGTTTTTAGCTCTCCAGCCCCATCGGAGCAGAGGATTTGCCAGACTGAATCTGTCTAGTTCAGTATCTTGTCTCCAACCATAGCCAGCACCAGCTGCTACACAGGAAGATGAAAGAACCCCAGTGTAGACTGCCGTGGGGTAATCTGCTTGCACATGAGGTCTGACTCTGATCTCTAACAGGTACAGATTAACTTAAGCACTGAAGCATGAGGTTTAATATCCCTTCCAACATTTATTGCCATTAATTACAATTACTCTAGAGATTCTTGATATCCATATAATTATCAAAACCCTTCTTGAACCTGGCTGAGTTCTTGGCCACAACAATTTCCTGTGACAGAGTTTTCCACAGTCCGGTTAGGCGTGTGTGAAAAAGTATTTCCTTGTATTGGTTTCAAACTTGCCATCTTTTCATTGACTGACTGTCCCCTGGTTCTTATCAAAGGGCTAGACCTCTACCAGGCAAGGTTCAAAGTTTTTGTGGTGGGGAGAAAGAGGGTTGTTGATAAGCCTGGTTGTAGTTTACACCGAAGGCATTCAAGGGACATGATCCAGCAACTGGCAGTTAGGCTGTCTGGGTGATGTGGCTGATGTCTCATAACTTCCTACCAGGGCTACAAGATGGATGACCTCTTGACCTCATACATCAGTCAGATGTTAACAGCCATGAGCAAACAGAGGAGTGCAAAGGGCAGCAGCAAGTGAACTGAAAGAAGCCATTGGCAGGTGGTCATGGAGCTAATTCACCAGCTGAGGCCTGTGGGATACCCCTGCAGCTGGGGCAGAACCTTTTCTGCCCAGATGTGGAAGATGATCCGGACTCCTTCAGAAAGCTCATCCGACTCTGATCTTGAGGGCTCAAGTCCCATTTCCCCTTCCAGCGAGGACGACTATCTGTGATGCTGACCTCCAATTCCCCCCTCCTCCCTAGTAAGCCCTATTTTAAACTTCTAAGCTTTCTGGGTGACAGACAGTGACTGATCAACAGAGAAACGTCAGCAGGATGTTTACTATCAAACCAAATGACTGAAGTTTGCAAAGGATTGTAGGAAAAAGTCACGAGTGTCGTTTTTAAAAAGGGGAAGGTGGTCAGCGTCCCGTTAAGGGCTTTGGAGAAGTTCTGGGCATCCGAGATTTGCTGATCAGTAACCTAACCCTGCTCCATTGTAGAGAAAAATCCCATCCACTCTTCTGCAAGTATCTTGACATTACAACAGAACAAAAAGAAATCCATTTGTTCTATTAAAAAAAAAAAGCCGAGGGAAAAAGTGCATTTAAAATAGAGGTTGGTTTGTTTCTTCTTAATCCTAATTGAACAGCCTGTACCATGGCAAAGCGAGGATGGGAGACGGGCGCACAATGATGGAGATATTTAAAGGTTTCATTTCTTATTCTTGTATTTATTTATTTTTTAAAGAGAATGATGGCTTCTGGGAGGCTGGCTCTGGGGAAGGCCCCACACAGCTCCAAAGGCTTCACCCAACAGGACTGCTCACACACCCAGCGCTCCATTGTCAAAAGGATGAGACTGCGTGTTCATAGCTCAAACTGTTCTAATTAGGGGTGGCCTACAGTTCAGCATCAAATCCCTATTCAGCAGCATGGAAATGAGGCTGCTAAAGACAGCTGACCCCGCCCCCTCCACCTGCAGAATGCATCTGGCAGAATCGGGCTCTTAGCTGGAAGCCTGAATGTGGCTTTAAGCCCTGAGAGGTGGAAAATGTTGGCCAGGCCATTCTGTGCTGTGTGTTTGATTATACACTGCAGTTGCCTTTTTCTGAAAGTCAAGCCTGGTGCAGCAGGCTTTGCCCTCTGTGCAGCATTAAGCATAGCTCAAATGTATTTGTTCCACAGCCACTTTGTAACAATAGCAGGACATCCAGAGGGAAAACAGAGCCAGTGTGTAAGGGTATGACTACACTTGAAATTTCAAAGCGCTGCCGCGGCAGCGCTGCGGGAGCATTGCCACGGCAGCGCTTTGAAGTGTGAGTGTAGTCGGAGCGCCAGCGCGAGAGAGCTCTCCCAGCGCTGCACGTAAACCACATCCCTTACGGGTGTAGCTTGCAGCGCTGGGAGCTGCGCTCCCAGCGCTGCAGCACTGATTACACTGAGGCTTTACAGCATTGTATCTTGCAGCGCTCAGGGGGGTGCTTTTTCAAACCCCTGAGCGCGAAAGTTGCAGCGCTGTAAAGTGCCAGTGTAGCCACGGCCTAAGAAAAATAAACCATGGCTGCAGACAAACCTCCCATCATCTGCACCTCCGCTGCTGTCTGCTAGGCTGTAACAAGCATGTGTTCTGTGTCATGCTGCTGCTTATTATTTACCCTCTGCATTTTCTGGTTTGCTTCAGGTGGGACACTGTGATGGGGTTGGGAAGCTTCCAAATTCTGGGACCATCTCCCATCTCTGCACTAGACTAACCTAAAACTTTGGCCCCGGCCAGCTCCCTAGGAACTGACCTTTGTGGCTCGGTTCCATCACTGATTTTTAAATTTAGCTCTGTCCCATTGTGGCAAAGGAAGGTTGAATAATTGGATCTGGCTATAAACATAGGCCTAGCTCCTGATGCAAAGTTAATTCATTGGGGGCTAGCAGGAGAATGCTACTGAAAAGCAGAGAAACGTGGGAGGATGCCAGCCCCTGTGTTCAATGCCTTGCCCCTGAGATTACAGGCTATGACCACCTCAGCCTGACAGATGATCCCAGCATTCGCTCTCATCTGCGTCTCCTAGCACCATTGCATTTCAGCTGAGAGTAGGACAGTCACCATGTGTTTTTAGGAGGCCTTACACTGCTGTGTATATGACCACAGCTAAACCACCCAGGCTCACTGTACTGGGCTGTAGCATATACATAGCAGCACGGCCCAGGCCACTGCTCAACATGGTGGCTTGGCCCAAAATTCTGCCCTGAACTCTTGAGTCCAAGAGGGTGTCTCCTGCATCAGTGACTGGAACAGTTAGTGGCGTAACTGATCTTTTCTGCCTGTAGCTTCCACGGTTCAGTCGAACAGATCATTTGTATGGGAGCCTTTCCATCAACTTCAATGGGCTTTGGATCATGCCCTTGGTTAGCAACCCAAATCTGCTGCCTGTCAGTCAGATCCGCCACCAGGCACAGCATCGACAAGCCCGGGCAGGCAGCTCTGAAAGGACAGTAGCCCAACCTCAGGTGTCATGGCATCAAACAGGAGTTGTGCATGGCTGACTAAATTTCATTCACAGCATCAGCCACATCCTCCCTTTAAAGTCATGTTGTAGGGTTGGATCCTAGCAAGCAGCACTTGAAAGGCATGATCTCAAAGGCCTGTGACAGCAGCTGGGACTATAAGACCCGGCTGAAGCTGAGTTTTGAGTATGGTGCCACTAACACTGGGTGGATCTCAGCAGAAATGTGCTTAGGTGGGTCAGTACCTTTGAGTCGCCTCATACTAACCCAGTCCAGAACAATCAGTGTTGCATTCTCACGCTGCTTGTCCTAATGCGCAACTGTTTTCCTCTGACCTTGCCCTCTTCCCCACTGCTCTCTGCCTCACTCAGCACTCTAGAACACGGGTAAGACATTTGCACTGTCTTACTGTCCATAACTGGACTTTGCAGAGGACCAGGTTCCACACACAGTGGTGCACAAATTAACTTCAGTGTTACCTCCTGCACAAGCCGCCCAGGAGCATATGTGGGTAAAATAGTGACACTGGGCCCTGTCGTTCCACTGTTCCTGCGTTTGACGTGCATGAGGGGCTGCACATAGACATCTGAAGGCAGAGGATGCAACTTTGGCCTGGTTCTGAACCACTTTCCACCCATGTAAATGAAGGGTGCACTGGAGTACAACCAATATAGGGGTCAGAACTCAGCCTGCTGGGTCACCAAAATCAATCTTTCATGGCCCTTTAAGCTACACCCCCAGCAGCAATGGTTCGTGTTTCACCCGTGACCCTACTGCTACCTGCTGCTTTCTTGTGAGCCCACTGCTATTTTTTGCCCTTCCCGTTGCTCTGTGGGCCGCAGTAGGCCCCAGTCGTTCATTACTCTTGAGCAGTTTGTACTCCGTAAAAGACGATCACTGTTTTCAATGCTACCACAGTTGTGCCACCTCTACTCATTCTATGCAGTGCGGGTCATGTGAGCAGCAACCTGGCGCACACCCCATCCATGCAGCAATTAGCCTGAGTGTGTGTTTCAGTTTCAGAAGTCCCTTTGGGGTTTGTGTGTGTGTGTCACACCCTGCGTGTATTAGTGGCTGTTTGTTTATATTCACACATGCAATGTAACATGAAAACTTACGTCCGTGTGAAATACGCTAATAAAAAAAATACAAATAGAAGGCCTTGTGAGAGGCTCTTTGAAGGTCAGTTCGTTGAAGAGATGGCTACCAGGTGATTTGTTCATGGTCTGTAAGTACATACATGGAGAAATCTGAGAGTAGAGAGCTCGTCAGTCTACCAGACAAACCCGAAACAAGCGCCAGTGGCTGGAAGCTAATGCTGGACACATTCAGCCTAGACGTAAGGTGCACATTTTTAACACTGAGGTTGTCAAGCTGTCTAGAGGGGATCACGAACATGGGTGCCACCTTAGGGCAGACTGTCAAGACGTGAGCCCCCAGTTGGTTATGAGTTCTCTGCTTAGAGTTCACCAACCAAGTAACAAGTGTGAACTCCTCAACAGCCTTAGCATGGAGTCACGAACGGGCCCCTTGGGCACTCTGGGTTATCTCGCCCCCAAAGCAAGCCTGCCTTTGCGATCCATGGTCCCTTACACAACACTATTCCGGGTACTCCCAGTCCCATAGGACCAGTCCCTTATCTCAGGTTAGTGGCATCCCAGTGCTCTCACCAAAGACAACTTAAGAACAGCCATACTGCATCAGACCAATGGTCCATCTAGGCCAGTATCCTGTCTTCCAGCAGTAGCCAATACCAGGTGCTTCAGAGGGAATGAACAGAACAGGCAATTATCAAGTGATTCATCCAATCCCAGCATCTGGCAATCAGAGGCTGAGGACATCCAGGGCATAGGGGGTTGCATCCCTGCCCATCCTGGCTAATAGCCACTCATGGACCTATCTGCCTTGAACTTATCTAGTTCTTTTTTTAATCCTGTTATAGTTTTGGCCTTCACAACATCCTATAATAATTAATGCTCGTTTCTTTTCCTGAATTAATAATTACGTGCACAGGTAAAGTAGGCAAACATATACACACAAATGAGTTACAGTCTCTCTTGGGTTTCAGAGGGTAATAGATGCTGTTGTAAAATGCTTAGAAATCTTCGTCCCCTCCACCTCCAACCCTCGCCCCTCAGCATGCTGTTACTTGAGGCATTTTTAATTCCCTTCCCCCAGAGTTCAAACTGATGGAACATATGTCAGTGCAACAAAGTCTTTGTCCTCTTATGTTTCCCGATGGCTCGTTTGGTTGCAATGGGCCTTCTTGTGTGCAGGACCAGCCCGTTATACTGATTAATGCTTGGGCAAACTTTTTGGCCCAAGGGCCATCTCAGGGTGGGGAAATTGCATGCAGGGCCATGAATGTAGGGCTGGGGCAGGGGTGCGGGAGGGAGTGCGGGATGTGGGAGGGGGTGTGGTGTGCAGGAAGGGGCTCAGAGCAAGGGGTTGGGGGTGTGGGGAGCAGGAGGGGGCTTAGGACAGGGAGTTGGGGTACAGGAGGGGTGCGGGGTGTGGCAGGGGGCTCAGGGCAGCGGGTTCAGGGTGCGGGCTCAGGCCCAGTGCTGCTTACCTTGAGCGGTTCCAGGCTGGCAGTGGCATGCAGTGGAGCTATGGCAGGCTCCCTGCCTGCCTTAGCCCCGTGCCGCTCCTGGAAGCGACCGGCACCGTGTCCCCTCAGCCCCTGGCGGAAGGGGGGGCAGAGGGCTCTGCGCGCTGCCCTCACCAGTGGGTACCTCCTCCGAAGCTCCCATTGGCTGCAGTTCTCCATTCCCAGCCAATGGCAGCTGTGGGGGGGCGGGAGGTGCCTGCAGGCGAGGGCAGCATGCGGAGCTGTCTGCCTCCCTGGCCCCCAGGAGCCACAGGGATGAGGTGCTGGACGCTTCTGGAAGCGGTGCAGGGTCTGGCAATCCTGCAGGCTGGATCCAAAGCCCTCACAGGCCAGATACGGCCCACAGGCCATAGTTTGCCCATCCCTGAGTTACACAGTTACAGAGATTTACAATGCAAACACTCTGTATCACTTTATACCACGGACTGTGATGTTATACGTGAGACCAAGGCGTGCAGCCTCCTACAGTCATGTCATCAACTCTAAATACTTATCATATTCTTAGCAACATAGCATTGTTAAAATAGATGTTAACATACAGGTAAGCCAGACTGGTTTCCAGCTATGCATTGTTCAGTGTTCAGTGAGGCCTAGGGGTCTTGGCATGAGCTGGCACATGGGCTTCCAGCATCCCAGAGGCTGATTAACCATTGGAACAGATTACAAAGGGCTGTGGTGGATGTGCTGGCACTTAAGCACTGCTTGGATGGCTTTCTAAATGCTATGCGCTAACTCAGCCCTAGGTTGTGGGCTTGACCCAGGGAGTACTACAGGGCAAACCTCTATGGCCTGTGCGGAGCAGGAGGTCAAACTACCATCGATAAGCTTAACAGTCTCATTGGGCCTTACTCTGCCAAAATAAAAGCTGTGTTGATGTGGTGAATGCTGATCGCTATAAAAATAAATCCAGCACTTACCCCCTTCGCTTCTGGGCATCATTTACAACCAGCACAATTACCAATTTGCTGCCCTCCTGAAAACTGAGCTGGTATTTACTTGTCTGCCATAGTGCAGGTCCTTTGGCCCCATCTGGTTCTATAGATACTGATAGTTTTGGTTTTTTAAAAAATTTCTAGCTGTTAGGGAGGCAAAGAAAAATTCCCCTGTGCAGTTAGCTAGGCCTGAAACTATAGCACAGCGCTATACTCCATTCAGCTCAACTGAGTGTTGACTCCGAAACCTAATGATTGATGCCAAAATAGCAATAATAATATTGACACTCACTGCTGGCAGTTTTATTTAGCAGTAACATGCAGCTAGTCAGGGATTGCCTGTGGAGCGTAAGGTTGGGGGCCCATAACGTATCGCCATGTTTTCCTCCTAATCTGCGGCTTGTATGTGAAACAGCTGCTGACTTGGAGTGCGACCGCCCCAGACTGTGTGAGCTAAAATTTATGTAAAATTTTAAAATTTAAAATTACAGTTTACAAAATGCATCATCACATGTTCAAATGCACGAGTATGGCTTAAAGCTGGGAAATGTGCACAAAGCCCATCAGATTATTGCAAAGCTGCATTTAGCCCTTCCCATCATGTGCCATCAGCAATCTGGATTTTAAAAAGGTCAGGCGGGCACAGTTATAAAGTGCCTTCTAAAGAGGAACGACAGAGAGGGAGTGATTCCCATACAGCAGAACCCATTAAAGCAAAGGCCAGTGCTATGGAGTGGTCCAGTTCCCAATGCACTAAACCCACAACCAGCCACCATGCCTACCTTTCCTGGCCTCTCTGCTGAGATTGACAAAGAGACCAACCCCTCCACCCCCGCAATCCCCACCACGGCAGGGGTGATGCACCTTGGAAGGGTAGCATGGGCTAGATCCTTGCACCACCCCATGGCTCACAGGTATCATAGGCCAGGCCATGGTCCCGCTTATGCTCTACCCAGAGGCCCCGCCCTCGCTCCCCTGAAGCCAGCGGGGGCTCAGCTCCAGCCAGTGACCTGGAGCTTGGGCCTGCCAGCAGCCTGGGTGGCCGGCTGGCGGGCTGGGGCAGCCAGAGGGTCAGGCTGGCTGGCAGCCCAGGAGTTGGGTTGGTCAGAGCGGCTGTGAGAGGCTGGCCGGCGGATGGGCCAGAGCACTTCCTGCCGCTCAGGGGGGTGGGGCTCCAGCTGTGGGGGTGGAGGCTCCAAGGGTCTGAGACATAAGGGGCAGGGCAAGGGGCTAGCTTGCCCGAGCAGGGGGCGGGGGGTATGCACCACTCATGAGCAACCCTGTGTTGCTCTACCTAGGCTGTGAGAAATACGGAACTCTATGACCTGGGACTGAGCCTCAGTGAAAGAAAGAACGACAGTGCCATACTGTGTGTAAAATGCAGGCAACTGAACAGACAGTCAGTGTGCAGCAGTTACTGTGCCTTGGAGGCCAGCCTCCCAATGTAAACTGCCTAGGAGATTTACACACCCGTTTCTCATTGTTACATGTAACGGGGTGTCTGGCTGCTGGCTGTAGGTTTGCAGTCTCTGCTGCTCTCTCTCCCTGGGCTGAGTAAGGGGAATGTGTGCGCGGCAAAGTGGCAGCAGAGCCTTTCCCAGCCAGTGCTGGTACCCCAGCACTCCTGGCTTCTAGCTCTGCAGCAGGGACGGGCTAGTGGAGCCAGGTGTTGTGGCTGGGGCTGAGCCAGAGCCCCAGCCTGGTGAGATCAAAGTGTCCCATTGACTCCAATGGACTTTGGGTCAGGCCCGTTATTCCACCACCCAGTCACAGTGTTCCTTATGTAAGGAGCAAGGTTCTCCCCCCAGCTCTCCTGTGGTGCCCTTGGCTCCAGGCCTTCCTCACTGCTGAGAAAGGGGCAAGACTTGCCCTTTTCGACATACTGTCGTCCCCCCACCCTCCCTTCCCTGTGAACTCACTGAGCCCAACCGATATTCTCTCTGCAGGTGGGTTTTATTTCTTCCATACAAAAATACTTAAACCAACAGCAGCTTTAAATCCACTGATTAAAGGATGCGTTCCAGGTGACTCCCAGTGTTAAAGGCCAGCGATCGCAGAGACAGACTCAGTTCCGCTGGAAGGGTCCTTCCTCATATCTGTCGACAGCCGGCCGCTACAGCTGCTTGCCCATCCAGCCACCTTCCCAAACAGGCCCTGGAGCCTCCCACTGGGGAGAGGCCTATGGAAGGAATCTTAGGCATTTCTGAAGGGAGGGGCACTTCACAGCCATCAAGCTGAGTCCCAGAGACTAGCTGCCCTCTGCATGAAATCACAGAATTAAAAGGCCCTTCAGGCTCAACCGAATTCCACTGCCACAGTCATGTACAAGCAGTGCCCTGACCAACAGGCCTCCTTACTGAGCCAGCTCAGCTAACAGCACAGCAGCACCTGGCTTCTCCAGCTTGGTCCCAGTTCAGTGTCTGTATGGTGCCATAGCTCCTCTCCTGTCTGAGGTGGGCTGTTCTCCAGATGACAAGTTGGACCTCAGCACCACACCGCTGGCCTGGCTCTCTCAGGCCACAACAGTCGGCAGATCATTGAGCTCTGAAAAGAGGAGACTTGTTGAACCACAGAAACCATCCACGGACATGGGTGGGTGACTCGTTTACCGGTCCCAGGTCAATCAGCAGTGGGAATTGAAAACAACTCAATGTTTTCTTCTGCGTGTCCCAGGGGATTATTTTAGTCAGTAAGTTGTACCCAGGTTTTCAAGGCCGCATGATTTTGTTTTCATTTCAGGGCTTGAAAGACAAATGAGGCTGCAAAAAACCTTGCTAGTTTGAGGTGTCAAAAGTTTGCTGGTTTGGCTGCAACCTTACAACGCCCAGCAACTCCCATCCCAAGCTCCTGGCAGTCTGGGGCATTCAGCTAAGCTGTGAACGTTTCACCGAGCTGTAATGTGAGCACAGCCACATTGCATGCACTCGGCCTGCGCCGGCTCTCAGTTAACATCAGGTTTTCACTGATGTAACGCCATCAAAATCACAGGAGTTACAGTGCAATAAAATTGGTGTAAATGAGCTTTGAATCAAGTGCTTTTTGGTGTATAGTATTAGATGTACCTGTAACTAGTAGAGTATAGTAGGTGCAGTGTGGATGAGCTAACCAAAACTTTTCCCATTTCCTGACTCCTATGCATTGAAAGTCCTGGCCTTAATGTTGCATTATCACTGATTGCTTTATATAGAATACTTAAGTCCAACATGACTGTACCGCCTGAACTCTGTTCTCATTGAGCCACCAACCCCATTGCATTTGCAAATTTTGCCACCTCACTATTTACCCCTTGTTCCAGATCATTTATGAATATGTTGAATAGGACTGGTCCCAGTACAGACCCCTGGGGGACACCACTATTTACCTCTCTCTATTCTGAAAACTGACCATTTATTCCTACCCTTTGTTTCCTATCTTTTAACCACTTACCAATCCATGAGAGAACTTTCCCTCATCCTATGGTAGTTTACTTTGCTTATAATAATAGGAGACATACTAATCTCCTAGAACTGGAAGTGACCTTGAAAGGTCATCAAGTCTAGCCCCCTGCCTGCACTAGCAGGACCAAGCACTCATTTTTGCTCTAGATCCCTAAGTGGCCCCCTTAGGGATTGAACTCATAACCCTAGGTTTAGCATGCTAATGCTCAAACCACTGAGCTATTCCTCCCCCTTAAGAGCCTTTGGTGAATGACCTTGTCAAAGGCTTTCTGAAAATCTAGAGTACACTGTATCCACTGGATCCCCCTTGTCCACATGCTTGTTCACCCCCTCAAAGAATTCTAGTGGATTGGTGAGGCATGATTTCCCTTTACAAAATCATGTTGATTCTTCCCCCAAAAATTATGTTCATCTATGTGTCTGACAATTTTGTTCTTTACTATAGCTTCGACCAATTTGCCTGGTACTGACGTTAGGTTTACCGGCCTGTAATTGCTGGGATCACCCCTGGAGCCCTTCTTAAAACTTGACGTCACATTAGCTATCCTCCAGTCATTTGGTACTGAAGTTGATTTAAATGATAGATTACAGTTAGTAATTCTGCAATTGCATATTCGAGTTCCTTCGGACCTCCTGGGTGAACACCATCTGGTTCTGGGGACTCATTGCTGTTTGAGCCGTTGCCATAGACTGTTGTGCTTTGTAACCATGGGCATGCCCAGTGTTAAGGTGTAAGTGAACGAAGAGAGTAAGGGCTTGTCTAGAGAACAATTATACCCCCAGTTTGTGGGGCACTAAATCCACAGCGTACTGGCCTGCTGTGCACCATCCCACTCACAACAGTCCCTAGTGTGCTTTGATCTGCTCTGCTTTGAAACTGGAGGAGGGCAATGGGAGCGTTTAGTGAGTGGCAGCAGAGCACATGGGACAGACAGCATGCGGCAGGCTAGGGCGCTGTAGATTTACACCCCAGCTGGCCCCACACTAATCTTTCATCTAGACAAGCCCCACTCCCGTTTCCGTGCTGGACTTGGTACAGAGTGCTGGAGCCACAACCCCCACAAGTGCAGGACTCACCGGTTCGGAATTTGTTGTATGTACCATTCTCGAGCACTACGCCGCTGTCATCTGAACAACAGGAGAAGCCCTTCTCTCTCCACCTGAAAAGAGTTAAACCAGCAATGAAGCAATGGGCTCAAAGACTGGGTCAGGCAGCTGGCACACTGAGCCCACTGCGGTGCTAACGTGATACAAATACAGTCACATTTTTCAAAAGTGCTTAGGTGACTTAGAAGCCTAAGTCCAAGACTGTTCCGGGCTGTTAAATGCCAGCTGTCACCTGAATGTTAGCAGGGCTGTGTAGGTCCCTCCAGCTGCCAGCTGCAGTGAGATCTAGTCATTACTGCTGTCAGCTGAACACCTGGAAGTGTGTGAGGTGTCCCAGGAAATGAGAAAAAGTGCAGCCTCTGCCCTGCAGAGCTTACAATTGACATTCAGAGCAATGTGACAGGCTGAGCTGGACAGCAGACAAGCAAGGGGTAGGGGGCAAGGAGGAAGAGCTGGAGGCCGGGATGGGGGATGGAGGTGAGACAGGAGCCATTCACTCACCAAAGTGGTGGGAGGCACATGGTCCCCATGAAGGGGCCAAGTAGTTTGGCATTGGCAGGAAAAGGAAGATCTGGGTTAAGAATTGTGAAGGGTAAAGCCAGGCTATTGGGTGAAAAGGGGGAGATACTGCTAATTAAAGGCCTGTTTGGATTGGACAGTTCAGCTAGTTCACACCCCTCCATGGCAACCAGGCAGAATTAAGCTATGTTTACACTACAAAGTTAAGTTGCATTATGGTGACATACAGTCACTGCTGTAACTAAGCCACTGTTGCATGGACACACTATGCTTCTTGTGTCGGCAGAGCACATCCACAGTAGCAGTTCTTGCATTGACACAGAGCAGTGCACTATGGGTCGCTCTCCCACTGTGCAACTGGCCATAGGATGCTTTGGGAAGGGTTTGCAATGCCTCATGGGGGCAAGTTCAGCATCACATGATGCAGGTTTCTCAATCCCATCATTCCTTGGGCATCCTTATAGGTTTCCAACTGTGTTTCAACTGCTCTGGTAACCTGTGAGCCAGTCATCTCTGTCAGAAAGCATGGATCCTGCACTGCTCTTCAGTATTGAGCTGCGCATTACGAACACAAAGCTCTAAGAGAAGCTGGGGAGCAGGGGAGCTATTCTTCTGAGGGAGACCTTGATCTTTAACACAGAGCCAAAGTAGTGTGTGTGGCTGTAGTGTGCTGAGCCTGGCATTGTTTGTTTGCACCGGGCTATGACCCTTGCAATGCACATGCACCTATACTATTGTCGGTAATGGAGAATAATAAAAATAAATTGTGTTTCCATAAGTAGATTTTTATTCCACACCCATGCAAACATACCCCTGTGTAATGCTGAGGGAACCGTCATACATGCAGGGGAAAGTATCTTTAAAGGGGAAGGAACTGGGAAGTCACAAGCACATACACCCATGAGGTTCTCACAGCTGGGTGTGTGCGCGGCTGTCGTTGTGTTTACTCTCCCGCAAGGGTGGAGTGCCTATGGTACTGCTGCGGCTCTAGAAGATACATGGAGGTGTCTTGAAAACTAGGTTTTGTTTTAACACAAAAACCTTCCTCAGGAGAAGTAAATCTCTAATGAATAATCTACAGTGGGTATCCAAAAACTGTATCAATTTCCCACCCTCCATCCGTAACTTGATCCTGCACAGTTTACATCTCTGTGAAAAGGTGAGTGCCAATGGTATTGGTTTTCACTTATCCAGAGAAAGTTTTAATTCTGTTTCTTTTCATTCTTCCTTAAAATCATGCTGTCTTTTCTCACAGCCTGCGGCTATGCTCCCAGACCCCCACCCTGACTGCTCTCCCCACCAGCCTCCCGCCCATATACCACCCTGATGCCAGTCCCCTCCTGGTAAAAGCTGCATGCCTGTGGAGCCGCACCAGAGCAACTATTCACCTCCCTTGCCTTGCTATGCCTGCCGCTATGCCATAGTCCTTCACCTCCATGCTCCCAAGCAAGTTCCTGAGGCTGGAGTGGAGCCCTGCCTGCACAACCTCCTCTCGCCGCAGACCCAGGAGATCCACCACCACCTGTGCACTCCAGGCAGGAGCGCCTTTGCTGTGGGGAGCCGGCGTGCTCAGCTTGGCAGCTGCTCTATGGCGCAAACAGGAAGAGCACTGGATCTGCACTGGCGCAAACAGGAAGAGCAATTTCAAAACTTCCCAGGATGTTAACAGAGGAGGGGTGTTCACCTGGGTCCAGGGCAGCGGAGTTCAAACCAGTGACCAGAGAGGTCATGGTGGGCATTGTGGGATCCCTCTGGAGGCCGACGTAAGCAACACAGTGTTTACACTGACACTCATGTATTAGAGGGGTAGCCGTGTTAGTCTGGCTCTGTAAAAGCAACAAAGAATCCTGTGGCACCTTATAGACTAACAGACGTTTTGGAACATGAGCTTTCGCGGGTGAATACCCACTTCCTCAGATGCATCCCTGACACTGCGTCGCTATAAATATGTCACCCTAAGCGTAACGTCTCTTGTCAAGATGGTTTTATTAGGTCAGCGGAGCAGGCAAGTTAAAGCAAGGGGGGCAGGGGGACATGGTAGTGTGTAGTCCTCATAGTTAGGTCAATGTAAACTGCCTGGTATCAACTTAACTTTGCAGTGTAGACAGGCCCTTTGTATCATCAGGTTTGACCTATCCCTAAGAGGTTTGCGGCCTTCAATGTCCGCAGAGATTTTAGCAGCAGGATATTTACCAATGCAGAGCAAATATGAATGAGATGAGCAGGGCTGCAACTACATCTGTGAGAAGCCACATTATTCTGTACTCCTTTGGGGTCTGGAAGAGAACAACAGAGAACGTGTCCAGCAGCAAGAGTTTAGTCTAAGTAATACTGGCAAACATCTGATTTTTGTATGCAGTTTGGATGATTAACCTGACTGCCCCTTGTATGACACCTTCCTGCTGATGTTTAGAGTTTGCTGACATTTGAAAGGAGCAGCCACCTCGCTTGGTGTTGCCTCCTGTCTAGATGGCCTAGAGCTCATCATGGTACCCAGAGATGGGGTCTGCTGTGTCCCTGGCAGCAGAGAGGAGCCTAGACTCAATTGGAATGAATATCCTTCAGTGAGGTAACTGGACACAGAGTCTAGGGTGACCAGATAGCAAGTGTGAAAAATCAGGATGGAGATGGAGAGAGTCACAGGGGCCTATATAAGAAAAAGACCCAAAAATCAGGACTGTCCCTATAAAATCGGGACATCTGGTCACCCTAACACAGAGTCTGTAGTTCTCTGGCTGTCCAGCTCCAAGATGAAATACAACTGCAATGTCACCATTCAGATGCTGCCTAAATCCTGGCCTGCTGACTACTCAATAGTCCCCTAGGGGGGCACAGAGGAACATTTGGGGGGGGTGAAAGGGCCCAGGCCATGGCCCAGACTCCCAGCCCCATGCCTGGCTCTGTCCCCAGCCTCAGCATGGCTCCATACCCAGCCTTGGGCCTGGCAGCAGATTCGTTCCAGGCCTCGCTCCCAGCCCCAGCCCCACCCTAGGTCCCCTTACCCCTGTCCGCATTCCCCTCCCCTGCCCTGTGAGATGTGGCCCCACTCTCAGCCCCAGCTTGGGGGCGGGGAGGGGGACAGGGGGAGGCACAGATTGAGGTAAAGGAGGGACGTGACCCTGAAATGTTTGGGGAACACTGCAACAGGCCCACTCCAAATCCCTGGATATGAATCCCAGGAAGCTCCAGATGAGAACTTTGTCCATATCCCTACAACAGGTTGAACCAAATCCCTAAATCTGAAGGCCTCTGACCATTGGGAAAGTCACGATTTGGGTCTACACTTTGCAGGTTTGGCCTATCTGGGATTATATCCAATGTGTGAGCTTGAAAGCAGCCCTGTGGCTATGTGTGAAACGTAGGAATCTTTGGGTGGGCAGGGTATGGATGGGACCAACAGCACAGAAGACCCCTTCACCCAGCAGGGTATTCAGAGGGGTCTAGATAAATAAGGTGAGATCCATGGGTCTGTCGGACCAGCTTCTTGGAGTGGCTGGAGGAAAACACAAGCTTCTCCCACCAAAGTAAGGTGTGCTCCTTTATCTTGGGCCTCTGCCTCCAGATCATGCATGAGCAAGAAGCTAGGGTGCTGCAAGAGGTGACACATAGCCTAGACCACCAGCGGGGTCACGGGGCTTCTAGACAGAAGACCTCCCTCAGCAGGCAGGAGGATCTCTCCTTAGGTGGGTGGAGCCCCAGCTCTGCAGGGGCTCTCTAAAATTGGTTTCTTTCCTCTCTTCTCAAGGCCTGAATCTCCCAGCTCTAGCAGGCCTCAGCTCAGCTGCATTTTTCAGCCACGCCAGGGATGTTTTGCCAGTGGGTACGTTCCATTTTATTTCTATTAATAGCCAGAATGTGGCCATTGGGTCTGAACCATCAGTGCTTCAGTGCCCCTTAGTGCCAACGTGGCTGGTCCAAAGAGATGGCAGGGAAAGGGCTAATTGCTCACCCCTTCCCTCAGGGAATACTGGGGCAGGGGGGCCTATGCACTGCCACCATAGCACTCCCAGGGACAGAGGTGTTCCAAGTTCAGAGGAATGGGGAGAGAACAAGGCTGGTGTCACTGAGGACGTTGCCCTAGCTTGTGTCTGGTTGCAGGGGTCTCCCCGCCCACTCTGCCCCACTGCAGGGATGAACTTGTCCCACAAAGGAAGAGGGATAGCTCAGTGGTTTGAGCATTAGCCTGCTAAACCCAGGGTTGTGAGCTCAATCCTTGAGGGGGCCATTTAGGGATCTGTAGCAAAAAATCTGTCAGGGACAGTACTTGGTCCTGCTGTGAAGGCAGGTGATTGGACTGCATAACCTTTCAAGGTCCCTTCCAGCTCCATGAGATACATATCTCTCCATATACTAAAAGGCACACATGACCATCAGCCCCCAGATAGTCTTTTGGGTCCCTCACTCGCAGAGAGCAGGGCTGGTTTTTCCCCTTACCATGAGGAAGAGAGGTCGGTTGATGTCCTTCAGGAAGTGTACGGCATTGGTGGTCACAGAGTGCACTCCAACGCACCAGGCCAGAGAGAAGAGCCATGGCTCACTGATCACGTACAGGTTGGTGGTGATGTTGGCCTGAGCGTATTTTCTTTAAAATACAAAGACGTGTTTGCCTCAACCAAAAAGCAACTTTAAGGGCAAATGGCCTCCCTTTGGGTCATCTCAGTGGAGTGCTAAGAGTCCATTGAGGGGGATTGCCTTGGGAGTTCGAGAGCATCGGAGTGGACAGGGCCAAGATTAGCCAACCAGCTGATTATATGAAAAGACAGGTGTCAGTTATGATTGGCCAAACTGGAACGTTTGATCCTCTGGGGACAGTCACATTTGAATAACAATGTAAAAACAGGGTTCTTTCAGTCATGCTTTTGTATTAAGGTTCACTTTATAAAGAGTTACTGATTAGCTGTTTTAATCAATAGTCAATAAATTGTTATAGAGTCTAACGGGTTGCTTATAAGTTCCGTTTACACCCATCTGTAATACCTTCTACTGATGGCCTTATAACCATCTATAACACCTGGTTCTCATGTTTGCAACATGCTCATAACCTCTGTTCATCATTTACTAACCCTTTGTAAATCATTCCTAAATGGAACCTTACCAAAATATGACCATTCTTTTTAGATTGTTAAAGCAAATGTTCTAAATAGTCCTATTGTCGGTGTCAATATTTGTTGTACAATTTAACTCGATACAGTGGAACACTAAACTGTTGGTAACTCTGCTTGAAATTTTGGCACAAGCATTGTTGGAAGGTGCGTCAACCTTTTCTAACTCAAAGCATTAAACTGCTGGTTTTTTGCCAAGTGAAGTGCTCCTGCTGTTTGGGAAAAGCAGAAATTCCAGCCACAGAGAGAAAGCAGAACAGCAGAGCTGAGTTTGTCACGAGACAGAACCATTCTAGAAAATGAAATGTGAGCCCGTTCCTCTGAGATTTTACATTTTCAAAGTACTGTAAACTTGTAGCTGTGGTAGTACAGTTCTAGAGCAGAGGTGGGTAAACCATGGCCCACGAGACCGTCCTGCCCAGCCCCTGAGCTGCTGCCCCGGGAGGTTAGCCCCCGGCCCCATCCCCTGCTGTCCCCCATCCCACCCAGCCTCAGCTCACTGCACCGCCAGCACGACGCTTTGGGGCAGCAGAGCTGTGAGCTCCTGGGGTAGAGCCTGGCCTGACCCAGTGCTCTGAGCTGCGTGGCGGTGGCAGCGGCAGTGTGGCCCAGCTCCAGCCAGGCGACACGGCTGTAGCGCTGCCAGCCACTGGTGCTCCAGGCAGTGTGGTAAGGGGGCAGGGAGCAGGGGGGTTGGATAGAGGGCCGGGGAGTTGGGGGTGGTGGTCGGGGGGGGTGGATGGTGGTCAGCGGGGAAACTGGAGGTTGAATAGGTGCAGGGGTTCTGGGGGGGGGCAGTCAGGAAGGAGGGGAGGTTGGATGGGGCGGCGGGGGCAGTCAGGGAACAGGGAGAAGGGGTGGTTGGATGGGGCAGGGGTCCCGGAGAGGGCTGTCAGGAATGAGAAGAGGCGTTGGATGGGGCAGGGGTTCCAGGGGCGATCAGCGGATAGGGAGAAGGGGTGGTTGGATGGGGCAGAAGTCCCGGGGGGGAGGGAGGCTGTCAGGAATGGGAGGACGGGTTGGATGGGGCGGCAGGAGTCCAGGGGCAGTCAGGGGACAGGGAGCAGGGGTGTGTAGATGGGGCAGGGGTCCCAGAGGGGCCGTTAGGGAACGGGAGAGTTGGATGGGGCAGGACTCCCTGGGGGGGGAGGGACAGATAGGAGATGGGGGCCGGGCCACAACTCCCTCCCCTAACCAGCTCTCCATACAATTTATGAAACCCGATGTGGCCCTCAGGCCAAAAAGTTTCCCCACCCCTGGTTCTAGAGGGTTATGTCTCCTATAAATCATCCACGAGGGGGCAGTGGTTACTTGCCAATTCATTATTTAACCCTGCCAACGATGATGAGCTATAGATACATTATAGTAGGGCCCTGCTTGAATCACAGGATGACTTTCAAATATTTGCCACTGAGTTTCAGACAAGATGTGGAAAATCACTGGAAAGTAACAATGGACCTTTATTAATAGCAGTAATTGGGAAAAGCCAGAGTAGATCTATATGTTTAAGAAAAAAATTGCTGGAATGATATCAACACTCAAGTATTATGTTATGCCTGCTAATTTTTTTGATAGCCAGACATTTTGCTGCAACTGTATTACAGTCATTTAAAAAAGTGACCGGTACAATACAAAATTCAGAAGTCTTAAAACAACAGCTGTAGAAATCGAGTCCAGTCACTTTCGCCTTTTACATTTTGCAGGCATTGAATGTTAGAGCTGTACTAACTGCGTATTCGAAATATATGCAAAATACTGGATTATGCAAAGTAAGCTAATTAAAATCAAAATCGTGGTGGAAGCCAAATGTTGCAGGTTCCACAATTTCCGCAATATCGTGAATGAAGTAGGGCCATATATATCAGCTTCTCCTTTTCTATAATAAGGCACCCGTTTACATGTTATCGGCATGGTGAATCTCATTACTGTTAGCACAACTGCAGCACAGTTTCTGAAATACGGAGGAAAAGTCCAATAGATCTGGGATCTGAAAATGAAGGTACAACTATTAGGTACCAAAGCTGTGATTCAACAAGGCACTTTAGTATAATCAGGATGGAGCTTTACTGTGCACGTAAATAAAATCAAAGGACTCCAGGCAGTTGAATTGCTAATGCTATGTGTCAATTTACATCGCATTCAGCACTCTGATTTTGGGGATGATCCACCACCTGTTGCAATCAATGGAAAAATCAGGGAGTCGAGGCTCCCAGGTTCTCCTTCCATTACTACCACCGATTCACTGGGATCTCAGCAAAAAGTCACCTACTTTGACATCAACTTCAGTGGCAGTTGGACTTATCATGACCACATACGTACTCCCCAAAATAAAAGGGGCTGGCAAATGTCAGATGTGGGTCACCTCTTTTTGGAGGTGCACTGGCCTGCCACCTTTGCGCCCTTGGACCAGGAGTGCCGGAAGCTCCCTAGAAGTGAGGAGGCCACCGGCACCCAGACCTATGGCCCTGCCCCCCCTGCTCCACCTCACCCCTCCGTCATGAGACCCTGCTTGTGCTGTCCCTCCTCCCCCCCCCGGCCCTACCCAGGCTCTGCCCCATGGCCCTGCCCTTGCTCCGCCTCTTCCCACCCCCTCTCTGCTTCTTCCCCCAAGGCGCCACCCACCGCTTGTGCCTCTCCACCCCCTCTCCCATGTCGCTTGCCCTTAAGGCAAGAAAAAAAGTGGGAGGGCATAGCCCTCCATTTTTAAAAGTGGCAGGGGTGGGGCCGTGGGGGAAGAGGTGGAGCGAGGGCGGGGCCTTTGAGGGAAGAAGCAGAGTGGGGCAGGGCCTCGGGTGAAGAGGCTGGGCAGGATGCAGATGTGGCCACGGGGGAAGAGGCTTGGGGAAGAGTGCAGATGTGGCCATGGGGGTGAAGGGGAAGGGGTGGTGCGCAGGCAGGGCCTCAAAGGTGGAGGAGTGACTCAGGGGGCGGGACCACGGTCCAGGTGCTGGTGGCCCCCTACTTCTCGGAAGCTTCCAGTGCTCCTGGAAGTAGCCTCCCCAAACAAAAGACTCCTGTGTCGCCTATGCAGGGACTGAGCTTGAGACTTTCATGGAGCTACTCCTGTAGTTAGGAGTAAGTACCAGGCTGTTATAGTCACTGATGCCAATCACTAGAGGGAGACATAATCACATGTACTAAACTGGCATATTGCATGTGCAGTTTTGTTGCAATTCCACTGATGTGTCTTGCCGCCTATATGAGGCATATACAGCAACCTACCGGATATCTTCACTGGACATTGCAGAATAGACTAGATTGAGCTTCACAACATTGTCTCTCAATAGCTGATCAACTGGGGCCTTACTGGCCATGGTGTGCTGAAACCCAGGAGCTACAGCCTGAACAAAGGACCTCATAGTGTTGTCCAGCCACAGGACCTGTGAGTAACAATGGCAGCTAGTGAATTAACAGGGATATTCCTGAACAGCCCTTTGTCTTCTACATAGTCCCATAATATGAGGAAAGAGAGGATCACGCAATGACATGCCAGGTACATTCAAACACAGGTCAGATCTGATACGGCGGTGGGTAAATTTAAAATAAAAACACATGCCCAAATACTACAGAGATATGACTTAGGCTGTTCTGTCAATGAGCCTGTGGAACTCCTTGCTACAGGAGGCCAGGCAGTCAGGTACTGTATCTGGATCTTTAAAAGCACTGGATAATTTTACAGACCAATATTTGTATTTATACCTGCTAAAATAAGGGAAATCAAATGCAGTACCTCAGAGGATGATCACCACAGGTGTCAGGAAGGAACCCGAATCCCCTTGCTGCAGTAAAGCAGTGCACATCTGGCCAGGAACATTACAGGGATTTTAACCTCTCCCAGGAGCCTCCGACACTGATCATTAGCAGAAGCTACATTTGTCAGAATACTTGGTACTACTGTAGTACCCTCCATCCAAAGCTCTCTATGCACTTTCGCCCCCACACAGCCTGCTCAGATGGGTAACTATTGAAGTTAGTCCCCAAGCAGCCTGATGAGATGGCCACCTATTGAAATATGTCTTTGGCTCCTTGGAAGTTTGCACACCACAGCAGTTCCTAACTGCACATGGCAAAAGCAGGGACAGAACCTGGATCCTCAGGCCCTTATCGCACGAGGACATGGAGAATCTCCATTAGCCTACGACACACAGGGCATTCTAATCCCATACAGTAGATGGCAGTGGTAAACAGCTAGCTAATTCATTATGGCATTCATATCCCAAAATGACAGGGAGGGGTGGCACAGAGCCCTGTGTACACAAACTTTGTAGCCATAAGTCTCGACATGTGTTGATAACTGGGCTCATAACCATGTCATTAAAGTGCTTAACACAAAGGCTCTACCTACACGAAAGCTTCCCCCAGTGGAGCTGCACCCCGGATGAATTACAGATCAGCGTCACTCCACTGAAGCTCATAGAGGTACACTCATTGTGAGCTGCGCTAGCTGGGAACTGGCCCAACTACCGAGATTGTTTTGGGAAGGGCAGAGAGGTGCAATCTAAATCCCAGGGTTGCCCTTTCTGATTGTTTTACATGAACATGCGTCATGGAGTCCTGAGACTGACTGGGGGGTTCCTAGGTGCAATGGTAATATAAATTTAATTTAAATAATCAAGAAAAGATGAGGAGCAACATTTAAGGTGACCCACTGCTACAACCACAATGCTACTCTGCAATCATGGGGCCAGATCCTCAACTAGTGTAAATGGAGCTACACCAGTTTACACCAGCTGAGGATCTGGCCTTTGGTACTGAGCCTTTTACTGAGGGATCTCAAAGCAATTGGAAACCATTCATTCCGACTCGACAGTTCTCTTAAATCGTATAGCTAGCGTAGGGCTTGACTGCAGTACCCTACTCACACCTTTCCCCACGAGCAATCTCATTAAAATCAGGGGGATGATTTGAGATGGAATTATCCAGCATGGGGAAGGGTGTTACAATATGGCCTTGGGGAAATGCCTTTTTATAACTGTGCTGGACTGGTCCCTGAGTCAACTAGCCACCAGCGGGTGAATAAAATGTAATGAACTAAGTCTTTCGTTGGTGAAGTCAGTGGAATGATGCTGATTTATGAGGATCTGGCCCAAAACCCGATTCTAAAAACCACAACAAAGAGGAGAGGGAGGAGTGACAGCACCATAC
The DNA here is from genome assembly GCF_007399415.2 of Gopherus evgoodei. Lineage (NCBI taxonomy): Eukaryota > Metazoa > Chordata > Testudines > Testudinidae > Gopherus > Gopherus evgoodei. The sequence continues at coordinate 10,973,370 of NC_044322.1, forward strand.
CAGACGAGGGTTAATCCCTGAGTCACGGATCACTTCCAGTGTTATATTGATCCAGGTGTTCCTGTAAGGATGTTTCTCTGGAGGGCGGTAGAGATCAAATATCACAAGTTTATTTGCACTGTCTGCAAGTCTCAAGAAATGACTTAGCTTGTAAATTGACTGATTCATTGCCAGTTTTTGATCTGCACTTGACAGAGAGCCCATGCATGAAAATGGTGTGTCCTAAAAATAAATGAATACACAAGGAAATAAATAACAGTCAGGCTGAGTTAGCTGCATACAAACAGTTCCTGTTTCTCTAAGGGGGAACTAGGCTAACATCGGCACTCAGTGGGATAAAAGAGTTCATTTTTCTTTGTTCCTCCTCTAGTTTTCATCTCCTATATGTCGCTGGTATAAATATACAAGTCTCCATCTTCTCTCCCTTAACCCATAATTACATTTTAACCCCGGTTCTTTGACTCTGTATATCAGTCTTGCAGCCACATTAAAAAAAGCTGGACTGGGTTTGAAAAGGGATTAATTCTGCGGCTGCACTAAGGAGTAAATCATCAGGACATAAAAAGTGGGTGGACAGTCTCCCCTCTCCTGCCCCCTAGGGGTTGTGTCTATGCCTTGCATGAATAGCTTAGATCTTTCCTCCATCTCTGCTATGCATTGCTAAGCCTGATAAAGAACCACAGTAACATAAACTAGTAAACAAAAATACACTTCTGTGTTGCTGCTTTCTGCATAATTATTGGGACTGATCCCAAGACTCCCACTGAGTTTGGATCAGGACCATAGCACATATCCCTTGAAGTAGGCACTTTAAGAAAGACCTCTGAACAGTCTTACCTTGAGGAACCACTTTCCTGCATTCAGCTGTTCTAGGGCATCCCAGGAAAACAATGCAGCGTTCTGAGTGGAGTTACTGGGAAAGACCTCCCGGATGTTTGTTGTCCTCTGTAAGTTGCTGTCGTGCATCAGGAACGGGATCCCATCATAGCTACGATAAAAGGAGAGGGCTCTTCACAACACAGACAACATTCAAAACATGAGCACTGTACAGGAAGGCCAAAATTATATGTAGGGCCCTGTCAAATTCACAGCCATGAAAAACATGTCAAGGACCATGAAATCTGGTCTTTTGTGTGCTTTTACCCTATACTATACAGATTTCACAGGGGAGACCAGTGTCTCTCAGATTGCGGGTCCTGACCCAAAAGGGAGTGCAGGGGGATTGCAAGGTTATTTTAGAGGCATTACAGTATTGCCATCCTAACTTCTGCTCTGCCTTCAGAGCTGGGCAGCTGGAGAGTAGCAGATGGTGGTGGGGCGCCCAGCTCTGAAGGCAGCACGGCTGCCAGCAGCAGTGCAGAAGTAAGGGTAGCAATACCACAAGCGCCCCCTAAAATAACCTTGCCACTCCCCCTGCATACAATTCCTTTTTGGATTAGGACCCCTACAATTACAATACAATGAAATTTCAGATTTAAATAGCTGAAATCATGAAGTGTACAATTTTTAAAAGGCTTTGATGGTGCAATTGACCAAAATGGACCGAGAATTTGGTAGAGCCCTAATTATACATGAAGGACATTAATAAAAGGACATCCTCTGGAAAACAACACCTAGAATAGAATGCATTATCCCACAGGCAGTAGCGTGGGACAGGATACTAGACTACACTATGTCTACACTGGAATCAGGGGTGAGAATGCAGCATGTGTAGACATACCCAAGCTAGCTTTGATCTGGCTCGGTGAACCAACAAGAGCAGTGAAGCCACAGCAACATGGACTACACAAGCCTGTGTGGGACCCTAGGTAAATACTTGTGTGGCTAACCCATGCAGCTACTCCTACTGCCATGGCTTCAATACTATTGTTATTCAAACTAGCTTGATTAAAGCAAGCTTAGGTGGTGCTAGATGTTTCAGCCATACCTCTGATTGCAGTGTAGACATACCCTGGGAGTCAGGAAACCTGGGTTCTATTCCTAGCTCTGCCACTTGCCTGCAGTGTGACCTTGGAGAGGTCACATCTCCCTTTGCCTCAGTTTCCCCATCTATAAAATGGAAATAATGATACTTAGATCTGACATCTCAAGAAGAAATACAGCAAAGACCATGTGCCAGGTTCTGCTCTAGCCTATATTCATACCTTCCACAGTGCTACATAAACACCAAAAGCCGATCACCCTACCCAACAGTATAAGGGCAATGATTCCAACTCAGAATGGCATATCAAGATCCTGGCAGTAACTAATACAATGCTCTCGCATGCCTTTATAATTGCAAGCAACTTGGCTGTGCTCTCTGCACCTCATCCAAATCTCACTGAGATTTGTAAGATCGTTAGGTTAGAGATGTGTTTTCTGTAATGTGTCGAACATACTCGGATGCACGATAAAGTAATTATTCCTTATACTCCTCTATCTTTCTGCATCTGCTGTCTTATGCTTAGATTGTAAGCTCTTTAGGGCAGGGACCATCTCTTTGTTCTATTTTTGCACAGTACCTATCACAATAGGCTTCTGGTCCATGACAAAGGCTCTTAGGCACTACATAATACAAATAATAAATCAATATCAGAGTCCCAGTGTGACAGCGGTGACAGGCCCGACATGCAGTTGTGTTAAACGCTAGTTGACAAAGGATTGGCTTTGAAATCTTAGCCAGAGGAAGTTTCATACTGAGACACGGTGCTTCCCCCTTACCTAATTGTGACGTCTGTCTCAAGACCATCCCCACCGTGTTCGATGGTCTTCTGAAATGACATCTCCGTATTTTCTGGAGCCAGCTAGGAAGATGACATAAAGGAATGCTGGTTTCGACAGGCACCAGATGACTCCCAAGGATACTTTCAGTTTCTTGGTAACCAGCCCTGCTGCCCTGCCCCCCTGGGATAGCCAGTAAAGGTCACTTTGTGCAACAGCTGAAAATCTGTTTTACTTGCTTCATGTCTTTAGGTCCCATCAGGATTCTAGGAGCATCCAGCAACATTTACAAATCTCCTGGAGGGCAGGGCAAGCCCCAAGCCATCAAGCTCTTCAGTCAGTCGATAACAGAGTAGGAGGCTTTGTTCACATTACATTTCTCCTTAAATTAGTACATTCGAGGCAGAGTTTGACTGCACCTCTAACCCTTCCTCTTTCTCTGTTGCTGTTGACAGTATCCCCACTTTTCCCATTATACAGACTTGTAGCCTAGGGGTCAACTTCGGCTATTTCATCACAAATCCAGGCTCTCACCAAATCATGGCGCTTCTTGTAAATGCCTTCCTTCCTCTCAGCTCCAACAACCCTCTAGTTTGCCCTCTAGTTATCTCAAGCCTTGACTACCATAACCTGCACCTCCCTGGCCTACCACTTAGCCACCCAAATCATCTTCACACCACATCTCTGCCTTCCTCCACCTACTTCACTGGCTTCTTAAATTCTTCCCAGGGACGGCTCCAGGCACCAGCACACCAAGCACGTGCTTGGGGCGGTAAGCCATTGGGGGTACTCTGCCGGTCTCCACAAGAGCGGCAGGCAGGCTGCCTTCAGCAGCTTGCCTGTGGAGGGTCTGCTGGTCTCACGGCTTCGATGGACCTCCCGCAGGCACTCAGCCTGCCTGCCATGCTTGAGGTGGCAAAATGCCTAGAGCCACCCCTGATTCTTCCACACAAGTATTAAGCTTCTCATCATCACCTTAGATGGTCTTCCATGGAGGTTAAGTCCATTAATGGCTATTAGCCAGGATGAGTAAGGAATGGTGTCCCTAAACTGTTTGTCAGAGGGTGGAGATGGATGGCAGGGGAGAGATCACTTGATCAATACCTGTTAGGTTTACTCCCTCTGGGGCACCTGGTATTGGCCACTGTCAGTAGACAGGATACTGGGCCAGATGGACCTTTGGTCTGTCCCAGCATGGCTGTTCTTATATTCTTACATTCTTATGTTCCAGCTTCTGCATCGTTCTCATGCTGTGAACTATCCAGGGATAGTACTTTGCCCAAAAGTCACTCTGAACTGTTCCCCTTGTCTCCTTCGCTCACTTCCACACTACCCACAATGCCTGTGTTCTTTGACCTGAAACATCAGAAAGCTCTGGCGCACTGATGGTGCTTGGTAATGAAATCATGAGGACTTTTTCTGCATGCAAAAACAAAACAAAATAGAGTCCCTTTGTGCCCTCAGAGGCTGACTGCATAGCTCTTGGGGTGAGGGTGGGGAATCTGCAATACAGGTCATGAAAGAAAGATACCAAACGTCTTCCCCCAGACCTACCATTGGTGCTCCTCTGTGTCCAATGAGGGCTGGTTTGGGGCCCAGAGTCCCCACCTCTCTGATGCAGGGGGAGTACATCCCCAGAGGTATCAAGAAAAGAAGGACAAGGATAGCCAGGTATGGACCAATAATTATTGCCTGAATCACTGAAAGAATGCAGAAGAGGAAGGCTAATGTTAATTAATTTAATAACTTATGAGTTTGCCCCAGGGCTTGACTTGTATCAGAGCTGTTTGCCTCTTGGGCCAAGTCTGGTGTCCCGAATCACTAAATCCTTCCCATCAGTCAATCCCCTTTTCTGTACCCCATGCATCTCTCCAAACTATGCCCTGTGCCAGCCTGTCTAGTGGTCAGAGCAGATAACTGGGATCCAGCACTGCTGGGCCATATTTTTGGTTTGTCTCCTAACTTGCTGTGGCACCTTCAGGAAGTCACAGTCTATGCCTCAGTTTCACTATCTGTAAATATGGATGTAATAAGATTTACTCAGCTTCCCAGGAAAGAGCCTGAGAAGGTCAATGCTGTTTGCAATAAAGGCGAAATATTATTGATTGTTAGATGGATGATATGCTAAGAGGCATTTAAAAGTGTCATTTATGCTCAAAAGCAGGATGATGCAGCACTCTTTGTGCACCCTAGAGAGCGAATCACATCCCTTTTAATTCAGCTCCTTAACAATGGTTTTCCACAGCAGGAGTCCTTTTTACCTAGGTAGATTGGCCTGCTATGGATCTCAGCTCCATGGTTTTCCTCACACTGTGTCATTCAGAAGTCTGCCTATCCATACATCTAGATGTGGCCCATCACCATGGCACCTGAGCACCTCAGTGTGCAACTATTTGGGGATTTTCACTAAAGATAAGAAAATAGCGCCTCTGAGAAGTTATTGCCTATGAGCCAAGCTTCCCGTTAGGTACAGTTCCTTGGAGAGCATCCCATTCCCCACCCCAGGCATGCTGTCACAGTGAGACCACTTTGGACGTACCCTGTGAGGATTCCCACAAAGGCACCATACTGACTGAAATCCCTACAGTGCAGTGGAAGCTACATTCAAGCCAACCGTGTCTGTGTTCCACATTGTCAAGGTTCCTTCCCCACTCTGAACTCCAGGGTACAGATGTAGGGACCTGCATGAGAACCTCTAAGCTTAATTACTAGCTTAGATCTAGTTTTACTGCCACCACCCAAATCATTTAAGAGTTCTTTGGGAAACTCTGTCTACCTTCCCCCTAGATTATCTCCCTTTCAGAGTAGCCTTGAGAGATTTCTCCACCAAGTTCCTGCTGAACACAGAGCCAAACCCCTGGATCTTCAAACAAGGAGAAATTAACCATTCCCCCTCTTTTCCCCCCACCAATTCCTGGTGAGTGCAGATCCAACCCCCTTGGATCTTAAAACAAGGAAAAATCAATCAGGTTCTTAAAAAAGAAGGCTTTTAATTAAAGAAAGAAAGGTAAAAATCATCTCTGTAAAATCAGGATGGAAAATAACTTTATGGGGTAATCAGATTCTAAGAGCCCAGAGGAACCCCCTCTAGCCTTAGGTTCAAAGTTACAGCAAACAGAGGTAAATCCTCTTAGCAAAAAGGAACATTTACAAGTTGAGAAAACAAAGATAAAACTAACACACCTTGCCTGGCTCTTACTTACAAGTCTGAAATATGAGAGACTGGTTCAGAAAGATTTGGAGAGCCTGGATTGATGTCTGGTCCCTCTTAGTCCCAAGAGTGAACAACCCCCAAATCAAAGAGCACAAACAAAAGCCTTCCCCCCACCAAGATTTGAAAGTATCTTGTCCCCTTACTGGTCCTTTGGGTCAGGTATCAGCCAGGTTATCTGAGATTCTTAACCCTTTACAGGTAAAAGGATTTTGGTGTCTCTGGCCAGGAGGGATTTTATAATATAGTACACAGGAGGGCCGTTCCCTTCCCTTTATAGTTATGACACATATGGTCTCCCATCAGCTGAGGTTCTTATTGCAGAGAAGTGGCGTCGGGAGAGGTGAACCAGGAGTTTGCACATACTGTATGAGTACAGCATTTTAGATTCAAATTAACATCTACTCTGAGGGTGGGTGTCAAACTGAATAGCACCAGTGAGAGCTGCAAAGATCAAGGGCTCCAGTGTGAATGTTCAACATCTGCATTTGCTTTGGATACTGTCACTGAGTAATGCTCACAACATCTCTGGCAAGGAGGCAAATGAGTGTAACCATTTTGCAGGAGAGGAAGGTGAGTCAGAGAGAGAGAGAGAGAGTGCCAGGGCTAGGATTCATATTCAGGAGTTACTGACATCTGGGCCTGCCCTTACACTCCTTGACAACACTTCTCTGAGCTGCACATCAGTCCTTGGAACATTCCAATAGAGGAGGTGCATCGCACTAGTGCATTCCCTGTCATACTAAGGACTACACCAGGGACTACAGTCACTTGCTCCATCTCAGGTGAGTTCTTCCGAAAGCCTCTTCTAGAATGTGGAGTGACTGGATAGGCTTTCAGAAGAACCCACTTGAGACAGGATTGCAAGCAAGAGCCAGACACGGAAGAGGATTGGCAGCCTTTCCCACCAGGCTTACAGCTCTAGCCCCCTTCCCAGACATGCCTGAGAACATCAGGGCTTGTGCTAAATCCACTCAGGCATGAAAGATTTGCAAAACAAAGGGGCAATTATTATCTTAATGCTTGTCACAGTGCAGAAAGCCATGGCAGAGGGAGAAAGCATTGTTACTGCCAGGTTTAAAATTCAAAGATGCAATTATTCCTTTGTTGTGGGTTAAGGAGGGCATGGGAAGCTGCAAATATTACAGCATCCTAAGTATTGGGCACAGGGGACAGTCTGGATGACCTAATTTCTAACAGATCAGTTTGTTTTCTTATGATGTCAGTCACAGTGTTTCTTATGTAAGGAGCAAGGTTCTCCTCAGGCCCCAAGAAACAGCGAGGCTGTTATTTTCTGAGTCTGTCATGTGTTCAGTGCCATCAGTCCAAGCTAGAGACACAGCCCAGCCTCCAAGGTATCGATCCTCTGGAGACAATACAGATCAGACATGCTGGACACCCCTCGCTCAAATCTGTGGAATTTCTAACAGGCTTTGAGGAAAAAGCATGTTTTAAGGTGCTGCTCTTTGTGTGTCCCTGAAGAAGGATGGATGTGGGGGAGAAATGGACTACCTGAGCTGCCATGAATGTCGTTTTTCAGGGCAACCACACATGTATTCCCCCTCCATAGTCCACCAACGGCACCCACTCTTAGTCTCCTGACTCCTCAGCCATCACTTTTTTTGGGTGGAGACCTCTCTCCTGACCAGAGTTTCCAGGCTGCACAGTTCCCTCTCTACAGTGTGATATTCTCAGCAAGCCAGATTGCCTAAATAGGCCAATGTCTGCTTAGCTTTCTCTCCAGAGCCTATGAACAGCTGTAATTGCCAACACGTTACCATGCAGCTCTTTACAAGCAAGAACATTTATTCTTAAGGTGAAAGCATTGCAGAGAAAACATTAAAAACAATACAAGAACCAACGTGCATGCTAATAAGCTTAGCAGAGATCACCCCAACCCCAGCCATGGGCTCTGGCAGGAGTCAGTCCTTCAAACCCCACAAAGGATTTTTTGTAAGGTTTTGAGTTGGTAACAGCCTTAGCTCAGAAGTAGCACCCCTGTGAATAATTCAGTCTTTCCTTTGTAAAGCATGGGCCTTTGACGTTGGCCTCAAGTTTTAACAGGTGATCAGCAGATAATGGCTCACTCCTCAGGGCACAGTTTCAAAAGGAAGGGGGAGCGCTTCCTAACAGGAGGTGGGGAATTTGCGTTCACCTCCTCCTAGGTATTCCCCAGGAAAAACCACTTAACCCATTTTGTTCCAAGGGTCCAGTCTTGTCTGGCATATCCAGTACAGTTGTTTGAACCCCCAGGTCTCACATCTGACACACCTCCTCCCTCAAGAAGTTACATACAATCCTGGCCCACAATAATCAATAATTCATTCATTATGTGCAATGGACACCAAAGATACTTAAACTCAGTTCAGTAAGGTCTCCCTAGGATATCCCTGGAGAAGAGGAGAGGTGGGCTGCCTGAGCTGCCATACCTGGCACTAGTGCTGCCATGAACTCTAGCCTGACCACTGCCTAAGGAAGCCTCCAGAAGACACATCTCAGCAAGCACAGATGGGGCAGAGATGACCCGTGTCTCATTTCCCACTGCTATTGCATATTTGTACATAGTTGCAACAAGGGGATCCTATAACAATCCCTCCCATTAAGCCCTGGTACAGCTATCCCTCCCTCCCCACGAAGTGCAGGGCCGCAGTAAAATCAGTGGGGCTCTGATTGGTCCAGATGGCTCAGTGTCTTAGGCTACTTAGAAACTCCATGTAGCAAGGATGCAGGTGTCGGCAGAAAGGACGAGTGAGGAGCTGGGGCTCCTTGTCATTCATTTTCTCCCTCAGACAAAAGTTCTTTGCCATAACCTCAAGCAAGGAAGGGAGGAAGCAACACTGGACAAACAAGCATTGGTGCATTGTGTGCTAGCTGGAAGGGTCCACCCCTTGATACTGAGTATATGGACAGACTGATGTAAGAGCTATGGGCACTCTGAAAATCAGGCTGTTTTAAGGTGTCTCAAGGCACACAAAAATTGAGGCACACAAAATTGTTACCTATTTTTGAAAGTCTTGGCCTATATCCCCATCTCTCCCATTTGCATAAAGCAGAGCACAGGGGTTCCAGGTGGAGGCTGCACATGTAGAGCATGAAGCAGAACTACTGTACCTTTTTTATTTGTTCGGAAGGCATGCAAAGCCACTGGCCAAGACAGAAGGACCATGGCTGCTATTGCACCTATGTGGAGATAGGGAGCTGTGACCTGGAAGGGAGACAAGAGGTTTGCTCTGAAAAGCCAATTTATGGAAACAAACAGCTCTCCCAATACTGACATAGTCGAGCTAGTGCACCACACATAAGGGATACTGTTAGAGGTACAGGCAGTTTCCCCTCAAATTTTACACTTGGCTTGGATCCTTTGAGAACTTTGTGGCAGGTCAGCTGAAGTATACTCATGTGATCCTCAAGAGTCCATCAAGCCTGCTCCTGAGTCAGCCAAAGAGGATGCAGGATAGCAGTGTAAGGCACTCTTTTCCCCCGGGGGGCTGAGTGCACCATCCTGAACTCAACGTCTTCTATCAATCTCGGTTCTTACATGGCCCCTCATCACCGTAGTACTTGAGTGTCTTCCACCAGGCAGTCAGGCCATTCCAGCTAGAGTCAGTTTCAACACTACATTATGAGCATCACCAATTATGCAGATCAGACCACTATTAAACATGAATGGTAATGTTTAGTATCCAACTGTACTATCATACTAGCTAGTATAACTGCAGCATCTGATTACTCCAATATGCGTCTAATCCTTTTTCCAGTCTCGTGAGACTACTTTATTAGCCTCACTAATATTCTGCAACACCCAGTTCCACAAATGAATAATGTACTTCATAAGCAATGTTTACTCTTAGTTATTTAAACAAAGCACTTGATCTCAGGCTAAAGGGTTTAGATCCATTGTATTTAGAGCTAACTGTATTTCTATTTATTTGTTTGTTTCAGCTTCAAATTTGTAACCTTGGGAATATTCTTCATGCTTTACTAACACCAAATAACTGAGTTATCAGATTATTAGTTTTGAAGGACAGCCCTAGCCATTGTAATTGATTTCTTTGACTATAAAGGTTAAACAAGCACTGGAAAGCTCAGATGCTTCTCTGAATTCATCATAAATGTGCAAAAGTGGGATGGAAATCTGAAAGAAATATGCCGGGTTTTGGCCCAATGGGAAATATTGGGCAAGATTCTCCACGGAGTTGTATGCTGGTATGACTCCATTAAAGTCAAGGGAGTCACTCCAGCAAAAAACTAGAGTAAAAGACAATCTGACCCACAGTGAAACCTGAAATTACCAAGGTATATGGTAGGGAAAAAACATTATCCACATGTAACATGGTTCTATGTTGCATCCACAGAAGCACCAAAGCAGTCCTAGCCATTTTGCCAGCCATGGTAGACAATGTTTTTAACATCTTCCTCATGCCCAGAAGCCAAGCAAAACAAATAACAAAACCAAAAAAAAGAAGAAGAAAAACTCAGTCAGCCAATTGGTTGAGGAAAAGGGAAGAGAAAGGCTGGCCAAAAATGCCCAGCAGCACAGCGGTGTGGTTATGTTCCCTGGAAGTTGGCACCCATGGTGATGGCCCTGCTTGCCTGCCCTAGAACTGGCCATCTGCATCCCTCTACTGGCTAATCCATATACAAAATAACAGCGTAATATGGATGAAAACTAATGGAGTTTATCCTTTAGCTGAAGAGGTAGAGGTGTCTCCAGTGCTAGTTTCAAACTCTCCTGACAGATTGTGGAAGGAATCCTTGCGTAAACATGACAAAAACTTTTTAATAACATTTGAGTTCAAGTTTGATTCCAGAAATAGGTAGCAGATGCTGGCTCATTTTTTCTGAACAAGTTTAATCCAAACCTATTTCTGACCTCAGGGACATTTGATGGAAGATATTTTCTAGAGCTGGCTCGTAAATGCTATTTTCCTTTCACAGGAAATATTGACTTTTCAGAATTAGTTTCTATTCCAGATCAGAACAGAAAGTGGAAATAGAAAATATCACATAACAAAAAATTCTAAAAGGTTTGAATTGTAAACATGGAAACAATTTTTTAAAATATTTTTGATCGAAACAATTCAGCATTTCAAAATGAAAAATGGAGTTTCTGATTGACATTCTGAAACTAAACAAAATTTTTTATCTCCATTTCCCTGAATCAGATTTTTTTTAAAAAAAGCAGTCAAAATTTTTACTTTGATGAACCGCATGCCTGCCAGAAAAATTGTATGTGAAAAACATTCAGCTGTTTCCATATTTTCCATCTATTTCCAGTCAAGGCTTTTGTTAACAAGTTGTCTTTTTTTTGTCTTTTTTTTTTTTTAATGTAGAGCTTCCATGCTCTTACCTGAAATGACAGGCGGACAGTTTTCCATCGAATTCTCCACAGTTTAGAAAATACACTGATGGCAGCTATGGAGAAGCCCAATACCAAAAAAGTTCCAATCTGCAGAGACAAATAGGATATTGTCTGGCTTCAGAATTAGTGTATGACAATTGCAATTCATATTGTTTAGTATATGACCCTTAGCTACTCTTGCATGTGGGTTATAAAGATGACTTGGATTCCATAGGTATAGAGTATTTTCTTTGTGGCAGTAATCTTTATGAGCTTGATCATCTGAACTGACCTAGCTGAATTAGGTTAGGTTTACACTACATTGTAAATCTGGCCTCAGACTCAGTTTTTAACCCAAATGGACCCCAACCATTCACACACAAATCTTTCTGACTCAGGTCAGCCAGCACTCAGGACCCAGGTCCTAATACTCAGCGGGGGGAGGAAGGGTCCAAGCCTGAGTCCCTCTGCACCTGGGATCCAAGCCCTGTCATTTTTCAGTGTGGACACAGCTCAAGCAGCAGAGTCAGAAGGTCTGCATTGTGCAGTACGGACGTTAGCATGGCCTCAGACCCCCAAGTCCAGCAATCATAAACCCAGGTTTACAATGCAGTGTGGACGCTCAAGCATAGCTTGGAAACACCAAGTCCACAGACCTGAGTTTACAATTCAGTGTAGACATACTCTTAGAGGCAAAAAGACCTCTAAGGAGAAACACTGAGTGACAGATCTGTAGTCTCTTTGGTCAGTGATGCTACCCCAAGTTCTGGGTGTGCCTAAGGCTCTGACTGCCAGATGCTGGGACTGGATGGTAGGGGATGGATCAATTGATATTTGGCCTGTTCTGTTCATTCGTTCTGAAGCACCTGGCATTGGCTATTGTGGAAGACAGAATACTGGGCTAGATGGACCTAAGGCATGTCAGTGCTGCAATGTAAATGCAGGCTTCGGACTCAAGCTCAAGCCTAACCCCCTTTCTGTATACAAACCAATCACAGTAACCCAGAGTTTAGACCCAAGGTTCCAGGACTCCACGGGGGTGGAGGGTCCGAGCCTGACTCAAACTGGTAGCCAGGGTTCAAGCCCTATTGCTTTGCAGCCTAGACACAGCCCCACTGGGAGTTTGCTCTGGGAATCTGCCAAAAGGATCCCATAATCCCATGGGGCAACTTTCTTTGTTCTCCAGACAGTCAGGTTTGGTGGATAGTCACGTTTTCCCATGCTGTACTATAAAGAAAGTCACATTTGGGGATGGCACTAGGAAGTCTGGGTTATGGGTGATTGGACTTGGGCCTGCATAATGTGTACATGCTGGAACCCCAGGCTGGAACCCAGGGTTCAACAATTCCTTACCTGGAGTTACAAATAAGTGTAGATTCTCAAGCCCTAGGTTAACAAACCCGGGGTCAGCTAACCCCAGTTCTACTAACTCTGGGCTTACATTCCAGTGTAGACATGCCTGCTATTAGCTGGCTCAAGGCATCACAATGTCATAAACTCAAATTATAAGGGGTTGCTAATATCATCTCTAATCCATCCTGATTTTTTTCTGTCTTTGGGTGATTTTACCAGTGAATTTTTAGGGTTGGATTGGCTGACTTGGAGAATTACATTCTCTGTCTACCCAGGAGCAGATACAAAAATGATCAGTAGCAGCACGCACTTCCTCATGCTGCTCCCCACCACATGTACTCCTAAATCAGTTGGATGTAAGAGCACTAATTCTCACTTTCTGTCTGTAGAGATGTCAGCCATTTTGTTTACAGAGTCACTGCAGCCAGTTACAAGGGAGATGCATACTTTGTGCTCTCTCCTGAAGCCTTTCCTTTTGTTTTTGTTGTTTAAATTCCTTAACCTTGAAGAAACTAGTCATGTTGGACTGAAAATGTGTTTTGGTCTTTGGGTAGGGAACCATCCTGTCATTAACCATAATTGTTGTAAACTGTGGATACAAAAGTTGCTGGAATGACTCAAATATCCCACCTTGTGACTCCAGTGCAGATACAACTGCTGACTTTCTGATAGCAAACACACTGCTAGAACCTGGGAAATCAAATGGAAAACCATCACATTATAACATGGTTAAACACTGCCCAGTGACTTCAGTCCTCGGGACCAGAGATCTGCGAAGGCAGATGTAGAATTATATCGCATAGAAAAGTCACTTTGAATGAAAATTCCCAAATCTGATATTGCACAAGGAGGAACCATCTATGTGCTATACCAACCGCATGAAGAAATTAGGATAACAGGAATGGAACTATTCTTTCCCCTTCTACTGAATTTAGAGGTCCTATGTCCTATTGCTTAACCCCAGGGTGGTTAGAGGCACATTATCCATGCAGTAGATTTGACTGGATACAATCAGTTTCCAGTGGGAAGAAATTTAAACAATACGTTATTGTGATGGGTTTGGGTGAAACCTGTTTGAAACTGGTGAGCATGACAACAGCAGCCCTTCACCCAGGGTAAAGGTAAAAAGCAATTACGTTCCTTTATGCAGTAGAGAGCTGAAAGAATAGGAGCTACCACCCAAAACAAGGGCTAGTTGGTCAGGAATCTGAGCTCTGTGTGTGTGTGTGAGAGAGAGAGAGAGAGAGAGAAGCAGGAACACCATAGCAGCACACATAGAAGATGGCAAGGAAGCAACAGACACAACCAGAGACACTTTTGTGGGAAAAAGCGTCAGAGCTTTTGGGCAGAGTGAAGGCTGGAAAGGGGCTTGAAATTGTGAGCAAAGAAACAGTCTCCTGTTGAGTCTTACTGCATTCAGGGAAAGAGGACTTTGTGTACATTCTTTGTAACAACACAGGATTGCATCAAAGAAATACCTAACACCTATTTCTCCTCCTACTGGAAACAAACCTCAAGGCCACAAATATTGGTTCACCACTTGGGTCAAAAAAGGGAAGCAACATTCTGCCACACAAATGAGTAACATCTTATCAGAAAGCGGGCACCTCTAGCAGCATGATAGAAACCCAAGGAAAGAATATATTTTGATGTGAAACATTTGTATCGGCTATTCTAAAACCAGTTAAAAACACTTGATGGTGGCCCATAACGCCAGCGCAATATTTTCCTTTTATTACAGGATAGTTCCCAAACGTGAAAGATTCTATGCAGGTCTTTTAAGTGGTGGAGCACAGAACTCACAGCCTAGCAGGTGAGGAGACCAGGATGCTTTTATGCCACCTTTCACGCCCCTAGGAATAATTTAAGGTGAATGGGGGGCAGTCTTACGTTATGGCAGTCCCAAGCTGCTTAAAGACACCCCCTTCTATCCCTGTGCACATCACCCTGAACCAGAGTTTGTGAGGGAATGTGCATAATACATCCATAAGCTGTCCTATCCAGGCTATGACGCTAATTAGCCCTAATCTGTCTGACCACAGCTCCCTATTAACCAAAAGTTGGTCATGCTCCCTGGTAGCAAATGTTCACTGTCCTCTGCATACCCACTCATCCAAACCCACAAGCTTCTGGAGATTCCCGTTGTCTCAGTAACGTAGCGGATCCATAAACCTGAGCACTGCTTGAACTTAGTCCACCATCTTAGATGCAGCAGAAGAACCATAAACGTTTCCATGTGGTGTAGCCACCAGAGGAGGGCAAATAGCCACACTGTGTTAGCATGTGGTTACATCTCCAAAACCCTTTGGTTGATCAGGTTTGTACTGGATATAGGAAAATATGAGCTGCTCCCTTTAGCACCACTAAGACCTTTTTTCTTCTACTCAAATCTGGAATTATACTGCAATTAGACCATCTCTATCCAACTTTCGGAGCGGGGCAAGGCAGAGGAGAAAATTGTTCTGGGAAATGGATGGCTGTTGAATTAACTGATGCTGGATGTAGTGAGGAAGGCCCTGATAAAGGCCCAGTATGAGGCCTGAGGCCTGAACTAAAGTAATGGTCAAGACTTAGCTAAAAAGCAAAGTCAAGCTGTGAGCTGGAAGCCAGCTCGGTTCACAGATGCTGGCTAGGAAAGGATTGATGATGCATAAACATATAGTCACCTAGCATATTGAAGTATAAATACGGCACCAGAACACCTTATACTGAAACATTCCACAGATAAGAAAGAACAGGCCGACCCATCCCAATGACAGGGGCAAAAGGGTAAAATGATGGATAGAGTTGTTGTGATCGAACCAACATGTACAAGGTGAGAGGCGGCACCTTACTACGTAGAGGGGTTGCACCTTACTGCGTAAAGGGGTTGCACCTCAGTACGTCAGGAGTGATGTGTAATTTGTTTGTACCTGCGTATAAGAATGTATCCCTGGGGTGGTGTCGTGGTCTGGCTGAGGGGGCAGTGGAAAGTCCCGCCACTGACTGAGCCAGGTCCATTGCCAAGAGGCACTTTCTCATAGTATGCCCGGTAGACTAAGTAATCTACGGGGAACTGCCATTGTGTCCAAGATCGCAGTAAACCTAGCCGACGTGACTTCGAACCTCACTAGACTCTGTGGTCATTGGGGGTTCTCTTCGGGTCTGCTGTGTCAGCTATCTGCGCAGAGCTGGGGCAGCAAACAGAGGGAACACACGCATGCGGCCGAGTGATACCAACAAGGAGAGAGCAGAGCACCACACCGATAGCATCTGACAACATCTCTGACAACACTGGATGTCTGGAAAAATTACACTGAAGTGGACAGATGGAGAGAATCTTTGCAAAGACAGTAAGTGCTTTGGTGTGTGATGCTTTGCTCAGCTAGAGGGGGCTGGTGGAAAGAAGAAAGTTTGCTGCAGTGATTCAGAATAAGTTAGGAGAAGGCCAGGGTGCTGTGGTCGAGATTAGTCATTAAGGGAGATGACAGAACACTTCCAAACAACCAGTGCAACTAGAGCTGGCTACCAGTCACTACAGAATTGTTTCACTCAAACAAGAGCTTCAGTGTGATCAGTTCTTTGATGGGAAAAGCCATCAAGGTAGAACATCAAGGCAGAAACTTTGCTGATCTGCTTCCCTACTGGAATCATGCGCATCACATGATTGGGAACAAATAGGCAATATGGTGGCTTTACTTGGAACCTTGGCCAAAAACACTTCCCTCAGAAATCTCACAGCTTTTTCCATGACAAAGGCCATGGAAGTTCAAGTCAGCATAGTTCAAAGTCAAAATAAGACACGTTTCCCCTCCCCCATCAGTTGGGGCAATTAACCATTGAAAAAGATTGCCAAGTGAAATGGTAAATCCTCCATCCCTTGGAGTCTTTATGCCATGGCTGGATACCTTTCCTAAGGATATTCTATAGTTCAATCACCAGTGGCTGGGCTAGACACAGGAATCATAGAATATCAGGGTTGGAAGGGACCTCAGAAGGTCATCTAGTCCAACCCCCTTCTCAAAGTAGGACCAATCCCCAACTCAGTCCCCAAATTGCCACCTCAAGGACTGAAGTCACAACCCTGGATTTAGCTGGCCAATGCTCAAACCACTGAGCTATCCCTCTCCCCATGGGAATTCTATAACCAGTATTATGCAGGTGGTCAAAGTAGATGATCATTATGGTCGCTTCTGGCCTTCCCAGCTATGAAATCTATTAGATCTCGCTCTTCATTGATCAGCACATTGATATAGGTTGGTTCAGAAGTAGACCAGACCCAGGTAGGGAAACAAGCTTGGTTTACTGCAAAATATCATGTACTGCTTTCCACCAAGCACACAATTATGGCAATGAAGATATTTACAAGGGTAAGGTGTCAGACTAAGATATACAGAACTATCCCTGTCTATGTTATCTACTAATTACAGAGAGTATTAGGAGCTTGAACTCCTGGGGCCTACTAGCAGCTCTGCCAGTGACTTCCTGTGTGTCCTTGGGCAAGTCATTTAATTTCCCTGGGCATCAGTTTGTCTGTCAAGCATAATATATTAAACTACCCCTCAGCACTGATGTGTTGAAAGGCTGGATGAATTAATTGCCCTGGAGATCTCTGGATGAAAGAACAGGACCATACCGTCAGGAATACAGCTTTCTGGGAACACATGTTCTTTGCCAGAGGACTGTTTTAGTTCTCTCACACATTTCCTCTTGACCAAGACCCAAAGACAGAACTGGACCCTACATTGCTGTACCAAGTCTCTTCTGTACCTGGATGCTGCACTCACCCACGCTGCCTCTGTTGCTTCTTTTGCCATGGACAGGCACCCAGGAGGGGAGTATATTATACGAGCAGGTAGAAAAGAGAATTCCTGGCCAGGGGAGGCAGGGCAGGACTGGCTCTGGCTAAGAGTCCCAACGAAGCCCCTTCCCCTAACCAGCCATATATTCTTCCTCCTCTCTGTCACAGTGCCTCCTATAGGTCTCCTCAAACTCTTCAGAACTGGACAATCCTGAGAGTTTAGTATTTTCCATTGTTCTGGAGGGTTAACATGTGGCTTAACAGCCCTGGTTTTAGGCACATGTACTGCAAAGCACTGCTTGTCTCCCTGCAGCTTCAGAGACCCAAGGCCCTGAGCCAATTCTCAGGCCACTCTAATTAATCCCTCTTCATACAGAAAAGACAAAATCTTGGCCAGTCATGCGCGCGCGCGCGCACGCACGCACGCACGCACGCACGCACGCACGCACGCACACACACACACACACACACACATATACACTGGCAGCATCAGCAAGGCAGCTTCATTGCTTAAAGCTGATCTGGCAAAGGGAAATATCAGTGTTGTGCCCTCTCTTTCACATGTTCAGGCTTTGTAAAGAAAACCTAGAATTAATTCTTAGTATTATTTTTCCCGGAGTTTTTTAATCCTGGAAATCCTTAGACATGTAATAAATGTCATGTCACATCTTCCCTGGCTTGGAAGACCTACTTAATAGCTGTGGGAGTTTATTCATCCTTAACAGAAAGAGATTTTCTTCCAACTGTTGGTTAGGCATGTGAGTTAAACAGGCGTTAATAAAATACAGCAAATGCAGAGGTTAAACACTCTTGAAGAAAACCCTTTCATTTAATCAGGCTTCGCCTTCCTGGGCAGCTCTGATAACATAATCCTGCTAGTTTTCCAGTCCCCCATAGTATTTCTTCCTGGAAAAACAGGTAAAGTAGACATGAGGCTCTAAAAGAAAAGCTGCAACCACCAAAACATCCTCACACTTTTTGAGGTGGGAAGGAACCCTTCAGACTACATCTATAAACATAAAAAAAACCTCATAGAACAAAAAAACAAAAAGAGAGAGTGTGGCCACAAATCCACTTTATTTTCCTTCACCGGCCACTTTGAAGGCCAGGAGCTGCCTCTTGGCAATGGCTCACAGCACTCACTGTATGGCCTTGTCCACACTAGAAAGTTGTCCCATTTTAACTAAACCAGTATCATTAAAGAGGTAAACCTCCCCAATGTAGATCCAGTTATATCAGTATCGAGGTGCCTTATGCTTGGTACAGCTATTCCTGTATGAGAAGGAGAATAAGGCTTTGTCTATATTGCCAATTGAACAACAAAACTTTTGATGTTCACAGGCGCTTTAAAAAGCCCCCCCGCCCCGAAAGACAAAAGTTTTGCCGCAGCAAGTGGCAGTGTAAACGGCTCATTGTCAGCAGGAGCGCTCTCCTGTTGACAATGCGAACCCGGCTTGTAGGAGGTGGAAGTATTTTGTTGGAAAAAGTGCCAACAAACAGCGTTTACAATGCCCGACTTTTAGCCACACACCCATGTCACTAAAAGGCTTTGTCTGTGCTACACAGCTAAGCTATAAGGCACCTCTAGGGTGAAATCTTCTTAGGAGACGGAGGTTGATAGGTGTGAACTCATCTTTCACTTAACAGAACTTCAACTAAGCCATCAGGCTCCCTAAGACAAAAGGTGAACCAGCCCACAAGTTTTTAGTGAGTATTGTTTTGTGTGGGTGGGTGGGAAGGCAGAATATAAAGAACAGGCAAGGAAGACTGGAAAGAGAGAGACACAGCCAGGGCCAGTGCAACCATTTAGGCAGACTAGGCGGTTGCCTAGGGCACCGAGATTTGAGGGCGCCAAAAAGCGCCCTCAAATTTTTTTTAAATGGTTGAACAGCCGTTGCTGCTGAGACAGAGAGGGAGTATGAGCTGCCGCAGTCATGCCTGCACGACCACCCGCAGGCACCACTTATCACTGTTTGGAATGGTCAGTGTCCCCCTTAGAAATGCCAACAAGCTTATTCAGCGAAGTTTTGATGTACTTGATACATGCTATTAGATCGTCAATTAGGCACCAACGAGATAATTTAAGAGTAAATGTCTTTTTGTTTGAAGTACCACTGAACACTAATCTGTCCATTGCCCTCTCCCTCCTGTGTTACTGCTTGAAGCAGAATCCTGGGTAACAATAATGGGGATGCTGGATAAACCTTTTACAATATTTCCCTTTTATAATGCCACATTTTTAATACAATTTTAAAATTAGATCCCATAATTTCAAGGCATCGATTTCCCCGTTTAGACAATTAAATTGCAATTGTCGGCATGAACATCATTTTAAAGCTGGGTTTTGAAAATCTAATTTAACTTCAAAAATTGATGACCAAAAGATGGGCACGTGAAGTAAGGTAAAAGTAATTAACCGAGGGTCTACCATTCACTCCCAACACCGCAAAAGAGCTGAGGGATTTCCAAAGAACTCCGACACCACTACAGTGTATCATTCAAACATGAGAACATAGTTACTACAGATAATAAATAATAAGTTACCTGGGTTGGAAATAGATCTTTGTGGAAGGGAAAGCAGGAAACTTGTCTTTTTGATTACAGAATTATTTTGCTTCTGGATCCATTAAAATCATAACTGATTTTTTGGGGGAGGGGATCTGGGGAAGAAACTCTTTTCTCTACTAGGTTTGTTTATAGGCAGCTGAAAAGAAAAATTAACCGGCTTTGCACAGAACTGAAACCTAAAGGTCTCTCCTCCCTCCTTCTCTACTCTGACCCCTCTGGGCTATTCCAAGTTAATTGTCATCTAATTGCCCAGCAAAGAAAGAGACAGTGGCAGCAATTAGGCATAGCCCCCACCAGTTCGGGAGTCATTAACACAGTACAAAGATATGCTGCATGCTTTCCGTGCACCCAGGCCTAATGAGGGACTGGGGGCAAGAGGAGCAGGGCTGAGCCCCTAGGGAGTGAGCCGCAGAGAGCCAGTGCCCAGGAGGCTGAGAGGGCATGGGGCTACAGGGGCATCCCCACTGCTATTTAAAATGCAGATCCTGCAGCGGTACCTCTCCATGGGACAGAGCCGGTTCCTCACAGAAGCTTCTGTCCAACAGCTCTTCCTTCTGCAGCTGCTCTTTGTGCTCCAGCTCCATTCATGGCAGCTGAACCCCCTGTCCTGACTGCAGCCAGCCCCTCATCCCCTGCCCTGCCTCCAGTCAGCCCCACACCCCTTGCCCTGCCCACAGCCAGCCTCACACCCCCTGCCCTGTCTCTAGCCAGCCCCACACCCCTGTATCCAGCCAGCCCCTCACCCCCTGCCCGCAGCCAGCCCCGCACCCCCTTCCCTGCCTCAACCAGCCCTGCACCCCTTGCCCTTCCCGCAGCCAGCCCCTGCTGCACCCCCTGCCCTGCCTGCAGCCAGCCCCACACCTCCTGTCTCCAGCCATCCCACACCTCCTGCCCTGCCCACAGCCAGCCCCTCACTCCCTGCCCTGCATGCAGCCAGCCCCTGCTGCACTTCTTGTCCTGTCCATAGCCAGCCCCACACCACCTGTCTTCATCCTGCCCCTGCTGCAGCCCCTGCCCTGCTTGCAGCCAGCCCCACACCCCCTACCCTGCACGCAGCCAGTCCCGCACCCCCTGTCTCCAGCCAACCCCACACTCCATCTCCAACCAGCTTCGCATCCCCTGCCCTGCCCAGAGCCAGCCAGCCCCACACCCTGTCAGGTTATTCAATTATTTTCATTAAATATGTAGGCTAAATAATGAAATTAATAAATTTTCAAGCCAAATATGTATTAATTCTAATGAACAATGCCACATTATGCAGTATTCATTTTTGAAAGTTTATAATAAGCAATGCTCTGGGGGGAGGGGTGGGGGCAGAGGGCGCAAGGTGGAAGTTTCGCCTAGGGTGCAAAATATCCTTGCACCGGCCCTGGTTATGGATGTTATTTTTCACATTCCTAATGGAGATAGCGATGTAGACAGAAAATGTAAGTGTATTCTTAGGCCATGTCTACGCAACAGTGGCACAGCAACAGCACAGCACAGCAGCTGTGTCTCTGAAGTACTGTAATGTAGATACTTCCTACATCAACAAAAGAGGTTTTTCCATCCATGTAGGCAACCTACCTCTCCAAGATGTTGTCCTACCTGCATCTACAGTGGCAGCTAGTTTGACCGAACTATGGCGTTCACGGCACAACGTTTTTCACAGCCCTGAGCAATGTGCTTTGGCAGATCTAATTTTTAGGTGTGGACCAGAACCAACCTAATCCAACTGTGTCCACATTAGGGGTTGTAGTGATGTAACGCTATTAGTTGAAAAAAAAAAATTACCCACCTAACCAACATAGTCATACTGTGTAGCCAGACCTAAGGCTTTGATACTGCAAGTCAATCTATTCCCAAAACTTGGGAATTCATGTCTCACCTTATAGAGCTGTCACACACTCAGAGATGCTTGTCAGTCAATGAACACAACCAGTGACCTATGCCCTGCAGCGGTCCAGCTGCATTATGCCCTTACAAAAATACTTTGGGGTCAGGGGGCAGAAAAGGTCTGTTTTAATAGCGGGCTCTGGCTGAAGCAGCTCTGGACAGTTAAGTCTGTGGCGATAAAAGCTTTCACTAGGTTAGTACTAAATTGGAGCAATCCTGTGCTTGACAGAAGGAGTCAGATTTCAGAATTGCAGCAGTAAGGCACAGGGAGCTGTTTCTTTCCCTTGACCAGAAATGGCAGTCTATTTCGAAGCAGCATGGGTATGGGTTTTTTTCCTTGATTACATTCTATGTTCTTGTTTCCTTCTTATCCTAATCTTGTTTACTTCAGGGTTTATTGCCTTCTGGCACCCACCACTCCTCCACATAGATGTATGGAGCAATATCACCAAATTAGACACAGTTCTGCAGCAAGTAGGGCTAGTGCCATTAGAAACACTGCAGCTTTGCTATGGCTTCTGTAAAGCAATACAGTCCCAGACTAACTAGCACCTAGCTAGCTGAAGAGACCTCTGTAGCTCCCATCACCACAGTATCTGAGCACCTCACAGTCTTTGATGTATTTGTCCCCTACGTGGTAAGGCAGTGCTATTATCCCCATTTTAAAGTGGGGAACTGAGACACAGAAAGACTAAGTGACATGACCAAGGTTGCACAGGAAGTCTGTAGCCAAGCAGGGAATTGAACCTGGATTTTCTAAACCCTAGGCTAGTACCCTAGCCAGCAGGCCATCCACCCTTTTGTGTGGTGGAGTGTTGGGGTGGGTGAAGCTCTCACCCACCAATGCCTGTGATGGATCTGTTCTGTAGGGGACAGACCACAGGCTCTAGGGTGGGAGGGATAGCTCAGTGGTTTGAGCATTGGCTTGCTAAACTTAGGATTATGAGTTCAATCCTTGAGGGGGCCACTTAGGGATCTGGCACAAAATCAGTACTTGGTCTTGCTAGTAAAGGTAGGGGGCTGGACTTGATGTCCTTTCAAGATCCCTGCCAGTTCTAGGAGATAGGATATCTCCATTCATTAATATGTTGCCTTTCACCAGCACCAAAATCACCTTCATGAAATATTTATATTTGCACCATTGCTAAGCAGGAGAGTGGTTACCATTTTCCATTTATGTTGTGGTAGCACTTAAAGGCCACAGGCAAGTAGGGCCCCTAGCTGCTGCCTTTTTTTATTTACAATGTTAGAAGAAAATGTTATAATTTATTTGTACTACAGTACTGCCCAGAGCCCAGTCGTGAATCAGGACTTCATTGTGCTAGGCTCTGTATAAACACAGAACAAAGTCTGTTCCCTGTCCTGAACGCTAACAATCTCTGTATGGGAGGAGAGGGACAACGGGTGAATGCAACAAATAGATGAGGACCAGCACAAGGAAACGAAGAAATAAGAATAATGTAGATCATTGGTGGCATAGATGAGACCAAGATGTAAGCTCAGATCTGATCCAGCCCCCTAGAATTTCAAAGTGTGTTTGGGGGGAAGGGGAATTCAGAGTCAAATATCTGAGACTGAACCAGTTCCTTGGGTTTTGGTTCTAGATCCAGAAGGGGGTCATTTTCTGAATCCGTTTTGCTGTTAAGGTTTTTGCTTTGTTTTGTGGGAGTGAGGGGGTGCGGAGAGAAGATAGCAGAAATTTCAGGACAACAACATCTATTCTCGTAACAGTTCCACCACTGTGAACAGTGGAAATCACGCAAGATCACTGCCTCTTATAATATGTCCATGTACTGTGGGACAAAAATCTCAGGAGATCAGTTAGGATCTCATGAGATTTTTAAACAGTAAGATCCCATGTGGTTTTTGCAGTTGTGGGCAGAATTTTCAGGAAAGCTGTTTGTGAGGGTGTGCACGCGTTTTGTTTAAATCTTTAGCAGGAAACCAGGCAGGGGAGGGGCAGTGTATGTTTCTAATTAGAAGGTCCACAGTAAAAGAGCGAGAGAAGCAAAACAGTTTTAGGGATAATAATGCTTTCTGCATTCTAACGAATGCCCTTGTTCAGGGTTAGAAGAAGAAAAGTGACTCTTTCTGTGATGCTTGACTCAGTTTTCAATATTTTTGTGCTGTCAAACCCAAACTTTAGCTGAGAATAAATGTGGGATGCAAACACCACTTGCTTGGTCCATAACTAGCTGTTAGGTAGGGTGCCCAGATAGCAAGTGTGAAAAATTGGGATGGGGGGTAATAGGAGCCTATATAAGAAAAAGCCTCAGGACTGTCCCTATAAAATCGGGACATCCAGTCACCCTACTGTCAGGCAGCAGCATTGTTTTAATATAATGTTACTTACCAGTAACAGTGTGATGTAGGTAAACAAGACTGCAGCTAGAATCAGAAGAAGAACAGACCAGAGGAACCAATGGCCTATGTTTCCATAGTTGTACCTAAAATGCAATAAAATCTTGTAAACTGTCTGCAATTATTAAGAGTTCCATTTAATAAATGTAAGTAACAAATTCCCTTCCATCCCCCCATTCTCCCCTCCTGAAGGAATACAGCTAGGCATTTCCTACTAGGCGGAAACATGTTCATATAATAGAATCCACCTTCATAAAACTGGAGTGACCATAACGCAAATGGCAAGGTAGGGATAAAATGTATTTCTGAGCACTGGTCCAAGAGCATTGCTCAGATAAGCTTGCTAGTCCTGAGAGTATTGGATTGATCCAACAAAGTGTTTCTAATCCTGACAGGCTGCACAATATTGGAACTTAATGACATCCTTTGGAATAATATCTTGTTTCTCTGCCACATCCGCACCCCTCTTCATCTTGGCATTACTTAACTAGCCAATCCCTTGCAAACTGCTCATCTTATGTGTCACTTGGAATTCCTCTTTTTCACCTTTCTATGAAGTCTTGGTTTCTAGCACTAGCTTTTTAATACAAGGCCCAACAACACAATATCAGAATTCAGCTTTCTTTGCAACTGGTCCATAAACATGGCACTTCTGGCTCGGCTGGATGGTGCCTTTCCACAATGAACCACTCCATTCCCACTCCCTTAAACAACCAAAAATGCACCAATTTGGGGCTGAGTGGAGAAAAGCACAGGGGTTTTTTATTTACTTTTAGAACTCGTAAAGTACCCAGAAACCAAAATGTTGAGCCAAATGTGCTGCAAATGCCCAGATTAAGATTAAGAGGCAGTGCTGCACAGTTACTGACCCAAATAAATAACAATGTTACAGTTTTTCCCCCAATCTTGGAGTTCACTGAACTCTGATTGGTTCTAGGTGTCTAATTTGCATGAGCACTTCATGCATATTTCAGAATGCAAGGATTTGTATAGTCATCAGCTGATTATTTCTCAATATCCCTGCTGTGAACAGGCAAATCTCTTAACTCCGATTGGCTCTGATAATCCTTCTGCTCTGGTGTATTCAAAATTTAAGCTGTTTGACAAACACGAAGTTGCCTTCCTAGCTTGACCTTTTTAGATGAAGCAGAAAAAAATCCAAGAGAAGGAGCAAGGAAAAAAAACAAACAGTGTTTTTGTTCATTTCATTTAATCTTCCCATCCCTCTTCCCATGGTGCCTTTCCCTAGAGACAGGCAGGGCACATGTCCCCAGAACAATTGTTATGTTTGAATTACAAACATCTTTATATTGGAAAGGAAGGATGCTCTTGTGGTTAAGGCACTAGACTGAGTCTCAGATCTAGATTCAGTTCCAGGCTTTGCCACACACTTTCCATGTGACCTTGGGCAAGTCCCTTTGCCTCAGTTCACCAATCTTCAAAATAGGAATCGCAATCCTCCCTTTCTTCCACCTTTGTCTGTCTTGTTTATTTAGATTGTGAACTCTTTGGGCCAGGGACTGTCTCTCACAATGCATGTGTACAGCACCAAACACAACAGGGGCTCGACCTGGGTTATGGGTTCTAGGTGCTACTGTAATACAAATAATGATAATCTACTCTGGGGGAATGCCAGTCCTTCCCGCCCCATTCAGTTTTGAAGCCATGTAAGTAAAAGGTATAATAGATACTCAGGGGGCAAGACCCTTACTAAGCTGTGGGGAGAAAGGGAAGGTGGCAGGAGGGAGGAAAGTGGGGAGGTGAAGAGGAGAGGAGAGATAATGGATGAGCATAGGAAGGGAAGACAGACCAAAGTGTTTTCTTTGTTTGCTACAGCCCATTTTGACTTTTGTAGGTATTGTCTTTCATTTCACAGATAGTTTAGGGCCAAAATTTTCACCCATGGGGGCCTAAAGTCAGACTCCTAAATACATATTTACACCTCGAGCCACCCAAAGCATCTCAGCTCTGCTCTGGTGAAAATCAAGCCTCTTAAATTTAGATGGATTGAAGAGCCTGACTTTAGGTATCTGGGTATGAAAATGTTGGCCTTGATATTTAAATAAGCATTTCCATCTAACAACAACTTGAAGATAGTTCCAGTTATAACTCAGGGATAACAATACCCCGCGGCAACAAACACCAGAGCCTTTGGCCTTGGACTGTATTTTCTGTGAAAACCTCATTGTTCTGCTTCTGAGCTTATTCAGTCCAGGAGACAGTCATTAGTTTGTAAACAAGCAGCACTCTCATGATATCCCCAGAATAAAACTCAGTCCTTTACATCCCCCAAGTGCCCTTGGTGCATTAACTAACTAATCCTCACAGCCTGACCAGGGTAAGCAAGAATTAGCCCCAGTTTACAATTAGGAAAGGCGCCACACAAATTGGTTAAAGATCTAACATGCTGAGCATCTGCTGTGAGATAAGGATGAGGAGTCCTTGCGGCACCTTACAGGTGCCACAAGGGCTCCTCGTTGTTTTTGCTGATACAGACTAACACAGCTACCACTCTGAATCCTGTCAGATGCTGAGTATTCTCAGTTCCTCTTACAGGCAATGAGGGCTTCTCACAGGACCTTGCCCAATGCGATGTACCCAGCTTCACACAACTGAGTGTTGTCAGAGCTGAGAGAAGAACTCTGGCTTTCCTGACACTTCGTCCCGTGCTCAGTATATTAGAACATGCTGCCTGACCTCATTACCCTTCCTTCATCTCCAGGCAGACAACTAGCTATTGACAAGCCTAATTTCAAATGGGTGGGGGAGGAGGGAGACTGTGGCACTTACCAGTCGAAGTTATTGTAGTCATTCTTTGCTTCCCCCCACATGTACAGAAAGACCAAAGAGAGGCAGAATGCTCCAACGAGAAAAGGGAAGAACACACATTCCCACTGGAAATGGAGAGAAAGACCAGGGGGTTAAAGCCTTGTTTACACAACACCGGACAGCGTACACTGCAGGTATATTTTTGACCCTCAATTTATCCCAGATGCATGAGGCTTGGTGTCAGAATCACAGAAGTCAGAGATCATGGAAAGGACCTTGTTAGATCACCTAGTCCAACTCTGTACTGGCAGGGGAACGTTCCCTACAATTTATTCTGCATGCTTTCTCTATCAGAGCTTTAGATCACTCATGTGATGGAGGCCTCCCACCTCTTCCCATAGGAGACAATCCCAAAATCTACCTGATCACACTATTTATAATCTACCCTGATTTTTAGCTTAAATTTTCCTTTTCTTAATTCAGCCCATTACTCTTAGCTATATCGCCTGTTCCAGTGGTGCTCAGCATGAGAAGAAAATGAAGACATTCTTTACAGTTATCGCATTTGTTATTTATTTGTATTGTGGTAGCACTGAGGAGCCACAGCCATGGACCAGGACTCCATTGTGCTTGGTGCTGTACAAACACAGGACCAAAACATGGTCCTTCTCCAGAGTCAGAGTGGAGTGTGATGTGAAGGTAAGGTCAGAACTCCAAGTGGCTACTCTGCAGATGCCCTGCAGCAGAACATGGAGGCCGCTTGTGCCCCAATGGAGTGAGCTGTGATACGCCCAGGAGGGGGAAGCTTGACTAGTTTGTGGCATTCTAAGATGCATCCTGAATTCCACTTAGAAATCCCCTGTGAGGATATGGCTTCTCCCAACACCTTTTCTGCCATGGCAACAGAGCCTTGGAGATTTTCTAATGGGTCTGGTTCTCAGCAGGTGGAATGCTAGGGCATGCCTGACATGAAGGGAGTAAGTCTCTTCTCCTTGGAAGAAGTGTGGGGCACTGGGAAGAATACAGGTAAGTGTATTGATTGATTGGTGTGGAACTCAGACACAATCTTGGGGAGGAATCTGGGGTGTAACCTAACAGAAACCTTCTCCTTGTGAAGTACTGTATAAGGAGTGTCTGCCATCACAGGTCCCAGCTCACTGACCCTTCTTGTCCAAGTGATGGCTACTAAGAACACGACCTTCGTGGACAGGTGGGTCATGGCACATGTGACCAGAGATTCAAAGATCGGGCCTGCTCATGTTGAGAGGATAAGGTTAAGGTCTCATTGAGTCATTCCCCCTATGACCAGTGGGAAGGTCCTGATCAAGACCTTCATAAATCGAATCGAGGTCAGGTGTGTAAAGATGGAACTGGGGGGGGGGGGGGGATGGCACTAATCACTGCTCGGTGTACTCACAGTGAACTGACGGCTGACCCTGAGGTCTTTGAGAAGAGGAGATCTCAGATAATTGGAACACCCACAATATCAAGTGAATGCTGGTGGCAACATGTCCAGGCCAAAAATCACCTCCATTTAGCCACATAGCAGAATCTAGTAGGATCCCTCCTGCTTGGGGTCAGGATTTCCTGAACAGGGGTGGAGTATGAGCATTCTACCTCTGACACCAGGGCCGGCTCTAACATTTTTGCAAAAAAAAACAACAAAAAAAACCCTGAGCGCAACCCCACCCTGAAAAAAAAAACCTGAGTGCTGCCTCACTCAACCAAAAAAATCAAACAAACTCCAAGCACTGCCCCGCCCCACCAAACCAAAAAAAAAACCCAAACCCCGAGCGCCGCCCTGCCGTACAACCCCCCTGAACACTGCCCTGCTGAAACAAAAACAACCCCCCCCAAGTGCAGCCCCATCGAAACAAAAAAAAACCTGAGCGCTGCCCCGCCCCCAAAAAAACCAAACCCAAGCGCCGCCCTGCCATCCCAAGATTGGCAGCTCCTTACAAGGTGCTGCTCCAAGCACGTGCTTGGTCGGCTGGTGCCTGGAGCCAGCCCTGTCTGACACCCATCCAAACACCAAGCTGCGAGGCCTGCGAATGCTAGTTGGGGTACTTGACTTTCTCCCCATCCTGAGTTAAGAGATCCTGAAATGCATGGATCCTGATAGGCAGGCACGTGGACATCGTCAGGGCTCTGTGAACCAGAATTGTCTTGGCCAAGGGTGTGAAGAGGAGTATGGTGGCTCTGTCATGTTGAATCTTCCATATAACTTCTGGTGGTAAGCGGAAGAGAGGAAAGATATCTCTGAGGTCAATTGTCAGGGAAAGCATCGCCTTGGAAGTCTTGGCCTATGGCTCCCCTGGAGCAATATATGGGAAGCTTTCTGTGCATCTGGGATGCAAAGAGGTCCCATAGCACAGTCCCCCATGGAGTGAATATGGGGATTCGTTTTGTGTGGTGGAGCTCCCATTTGTGGTCTGCAGAGAAGTTTCTGCTTAATCTGTGTGCTAGGGAGTTCTGAGCACCCAGGAGATGTGTACAGTGATATGATTCCCGATACACCTGTTCCAAAGTCTGATTGCTTCCACCTAGAGGGGATGAGATCTCACTCCTCCTTGTTTGTTTATATAGGCCAAGGATCGGCAACCTTTGGCACATGGCCCACCACGGTAAGCCCCCTGGTGGGCCAGGCCAGTTTGTTTACCTGTCGTGTCTGCAGGTTTGGCCAATCGCGGCTCCCACTGACTGCGGTTCACCGCTCCAGACCAATGGGAGCTGCAGGAAGCAGCAGCCAGAACATCACTTGGCCCACGCCTCTTCCTGCAGCCCCCATTGGCCTTGAACAGTGAACCACGGTCAGTGGGAGCCACGATTGGCCAAACCTGTGGACATGGCTGGTAAATAAACCGACCTGCCAGGGGGCCTACCCTGGTGGGCCACGTGCCAAAGGTTGCCGATCCCTGATATAGGCCACTCTGATGATATTGTTGGACATTATTTGTACATGAAGTGAGCATACGAGGGGAAGAAAGGCCTTGCACAACAGGCCAACTGCTCTCAGGTACTCTGAGGTCCAGGTACCCTGAGGTCCAGGTACCCTGAGCAGTGTGACAGTCTAAGTGATCACCCCATCCTGTAAGGGAGGTATACATTAAGATGGTGGCCCTCAATATGGGAAGGCTGAAGAGAGTCCCCACTATGCCATTGTTCGGGTTAGACCACCAAATGAGGGAGATGAGAACTCCAGAGAGAAGGTGACTTTCGAGCCGATGTGATCCCTGTTTGATTGATAGGCCGAATGGAGTCACCCCTGTAGGCACTACAAGTGGAGACTAGTGAAAGGCATCACATAGGTGCATGCAACCATGTGGCCTAACAGGGAGAGACACCGATGCACCATCGTTCAAGGTTTGTGGGTGATGCAAGAGATCAGGTTGCTCATCAATGATCACATAAGATCTGTCTGCAGGAAGAAAAGCTCTCACAGAGATAGAGTCCAGCTGTGCTCCTATAAAATACATTGTCCTTTTGGGTGACAAAACGGACTTGTCTTTGTTTGTGCAAACACTTAGGTGGCATGGAGGCACTGAAGAAACTCTGTTGCTCACAGAAGTTCTTGGAGAGATTGACCTACCAAGAGCCAGTCGTCCAGGTATGGAAATACCCTATATCCCCAATGTCTCATCTGGACCGCTACCATGGTAAAAAATTTCATGAATACCCTGTGTGACTTTGCAAGTCCAACAAAAATGATGAGGAACTGGTAGTGCTTTGGCCATCCCTGAAATGCAGGAACTTCCTATGTGATGGGTGAATGTCCATATGGAAATATGCTTCCTTCATCTGAAAAGCCATGAACCACACTCTCTGTTGAAGGGAGGAGATTATAGTTGCCTGTGTAATCATCTTGAATTTCAATTTTCAGATAAAGATGCTGAGTTGCTGAAGGTCCAGAATGGGTCTCCCTTCTCTGTCTTTTTGGGGGATTAGAAAATATGGGGAGTAGTACCCTCTCCCCTGATAATGAGTTGAGATGCTCTCTATAATCCCTGGAGCAACAGGGATTCCACCTTCTGCTGAAGAATCAGTTGGTTAGGGAGTCTGTGACGGAAGTAGGAAGGTGGTTTCTGAGGAGGGAAAGAAATAAATTCTATGGATAATCTCCAGAACCCAACTGTCCATGGTGATCTTGCTCCGACTCTGGGTGAAGAAAGTAAGACGGCCTCCAAAAATGATGGGAGGAAAAGTAGGTGGCATCTGCATGGGTCTTGATGTGCATGTCAAAAATGGCCTTTGTTGCTTACAAGGAGGTTCAGGTGGATGCTGGTAGTATGGAGTAGGTGCAGGAGGTAGTTGTGGTTGAAAGTGTGGTTGTCTCTGGTGTTACCTTCTGGGGACTGGAGTGTAAATCCCCAGGGATCACAGGATGGATCTTGAGTCCTTTACGGAGTGTAGTTACTTGACTGTCTTTTCATTAAAAAGGTTGGATTCATTGAAGGGGAGATCTTGGATTGTATTTTGGACCTCTGTAGGGAAGCCTGGTGATTACAGCCACAAGTCCCGTCTCATGACCAGTCTTGTGACCATAGATCTGGATGCTGTGTCTTGGGGATCTACCTCAGTCTGGTACTTTGCTACCAACCTCCCCTCGTTGATAGAGGACTGGAACTGGACTCGGTCTTCCATGGGGAGTTTGTCTTTACATAAGAACATAAGAACGGCCATACTGGATCAGACCAAAGGTCCATCTAGCCCAGTATCTGTCTACCGACAGTGCCAATGCCAGGTGCCCCAGAGGGAGTGAACCTAACAGGTAACAGAGGGGTAGCCGTGTTAGTCTGGATCTGTAAAAGCAGCAAAGAATCCTGTGGCACCTTATAGACTAACAGACATTTTGGAGCATGAGCTTTCGTGGGTGAATACCCACTTCCTCAGATGCATCTGAGGAAGTGGGTATTCACCCACGAAAGTTCATGCTCCAAAACGTCTGTTAGTCTATAAGGTGCCACAGGATTCTTTGCTGCTAACAGGTAATGATCAAGTGATCTCTCTCCTGCCATCCATCTCCATCCTCTGATGAACAGAGGCTAGGGACACCATTCTTTACCCGTCCTGGCTAATAGCCATTTATGGACTTAGCCACCATGAATTTATCCAGTTCCCTTTTAAACATTATTATAGTCCTAGCCTTCACAAGTCTTTAAATTCCATAAGACTGACGTAGGTGTTAAAATTATATTTTGCTAATAAAGCTTGGTAATTAGTTATACAAAATGTGAGGCTTATGGAGGAGAAAACCTTCCTACTAATGAGGTTCTGTCTCTTTGACCAGTTATCTGCCAAGGTAGATTTTTGATAGTACAGCCAAGCTCTCTCCATAACTGTCTGTACCACCAATGAATTAGGGGCAGGATGGGAAAACAAGAAGTCAGCCCCCTGGGCCAGCACAAAATAGCATCTTTCAGCTCATTTTGGTGTAGGTGCATAAGAAGCTGATGTGTGCCAAACTGATCTGGCTGGTTCTAATATGGCCTCGTTAACTGGAAGAACCAGCCTGATCAGTCCCTGTGGCTGTAAAATGTTCAGGAGCCGATGTTAAGGGTCTTGGAACTCCTCTAGTGGGTTGTGTAGATCATTAGCAACCCTTTGCAACAACTTCTGATAAGGCCGGTGGTCATTCAACAGAGAGGGCCACAAAGGAGTGATAGCATCGTCCAGAGATGCTGAGGAGGCCCCTGTTAGAATCGGCGGTACCAGAGGAACACCAGTTCCATCTGGTACACTGACAGAAGTATTGGAGCATAAGCTTTCATGGGTGAATACCCACTTTGTCAGATGCATGTATTCACCCATGAAAGCTTATGCTCCAATACTTCAATACTTCTGTTAGCATATAAGGTGCCACAGGACTCTGTCGCTTTTTACAGATCCAGACTAACATGGCTACCCCTCTGATATCTGGTACACTGATGGAACTGGCTGATGGGGTGTGGGGAGAGCAGTACAACTCCTGAGAAGAGTCTGAGAGCCTGCCCTAGAGGTCCCAAGGGCCCCAATATTGCCAGAAGAAAGGATCGGTTGCTGTGGCCTTCACAGGAATCTATACCAGGTGGGGGTCAGAACCAGAGGAATAATAGCGACTCAGCTGTCTACCAGGATTTGAGCAATGGTGCAGCTACCTCCTCTGACTCCTCGAATTCTGAGCATAGTTCTGTTGATAATGGTGGCATCATTGGTACTGAGGCACTCCTGCCTGATGGATAAAGATGGGACCTCTCCTGAGACAACAGTAACATTTCCTCCTCTGGGATAGCAGATGAAATTCAATGTTGATAAAAGCAAAGTAATGCATGTGGGGAAACATAATCCCAACTATGCATATAAAATGATAGGGTATCAATTAGCTGTTACCACTCAAGAAAGAGATTTTGGAGTCATTGTGGATAGTTCTCCGAAAACATCCACTCAGTGTGAAGCAGCAGTTAAAAAAGTGAACAGAATGGGATAGATAATAAGACAGAAAATATCATATTGACTCTATATACATCCATGGTATGCCCACATCTTGAATAGTGTGTGCAGATCTGGTCATCCCATCTCAAAAAAAGATATATTGGAATTGAAAAAGATACAGAAAAGACAACAAAAATTATTAGGGGTATGGAGCAGCTTCCATATGAGGAGAGATTAATAAGACTGGGACTTTTCAGTTTGGAAAAGAGACGACTAAGGGCGGGATATGATAGAGGTCTATAAAATTATGAATGTTGTGGAGAAAGTAAGTAATGAAGTGTTATTTACTCCTTCTCATAACACAAGAACTAGGGGGTCATCAAATGAAATTAACAGGCAGCGGGTTTAAAACAAACAAAAGGAAGTATTTCTTCACACAACGCATAGTCAACCTGTGGAACTCCTTGCCCAGAGGATGTTGTGAAGGCCAAGACTATAACAGGATTCAAAAAGGAACTAGAAAAGTTCCTGGAGGATAGGTCCATCAATGGCTATTAGCCACAATGGGCAGGGATGGTGTCCTGAGCCTCTGTTTGCCAGAAGCTGGGAATGGGTGACAGGGGATGGATCAGTTGATGATTACCCTGTTCTGTTCATTCCCTCTGAAGCACCTGGCATTGGTCACAGTCGGAAGACAGGATACTGGGCTAGATGGACCTTTGGTCTGACCCATTATGGTCATTCTTATGTTCTTCTGCATCCTGGGACCCTAGGCATAGTCCTGGGACCAGTGAGGATTTCCCCAGACTGAGGGAGTATTCTATTCTATACTAACTAGAATTCCTAAGTTACGATATAAACTATTTAAAACTATGTTTTACAGGTTCTGCAATAGTGAAGAGGATACAATTCCGACTCAGGCCATACAGTGATAAGAAAGAACAGGAGAGGTGTCAACTCACAGTGCCTCTTATATTCTCAGTCAGAAGCCAAGGAGAGTTGCTGTGCATGCGTGAGTCAATGGACCCTGCTTTGAAGAAATTCCAACCTTGGGCACATGCCACAGATGCATACCCAGATGTGGAATACACATAGGGACCATCATTCGAAGAAGAATCATAGATTCCAAGTCCATAAGGGATCACCAGGATCATCTAGTCTGACCTCCAATATAACACATGGCACAGAGCTTCCCTATAATAATTCCTAGAGCAGAGCTTTTAGAAAAACAGCCAATCTTGATTTTAAAATTGGCAGTGATGGAGAATCCACTAGGATCCTTGGTAAATTGTGCCAATGTTATTAGCTCTCCCTGTCAAAAATTTCCAGGTTGAATTTGCCTAGTTTCAACTCCAAGCCATTGAATCTCGTTATACCTCTCTCTGGTAGATTGAAGAGTCCATTATTAATTATTTGTTCCCTATATAGATATTTAGAGATTGCAATCAAGTCACCCCAAAACCTTCTCTTTGTCAATCTAAATAGTTTGAGCTCCTTGAGTCTGCCATTGTAAGACATGTTTTCTAATCCTTTAATAGTTCTCTGAATCTTCTCCAGTTCATCAACATCCTTCTTGAACTGCGGTCACCAGAACTGGACACCGTACTCCAGCAGCAGTTGCACCAGTGACAAATAAAGAGATAAAATAACCTTGCTTTGCTCCTACTCCAGATTACCCTGTTTGTGCATCCTAGAATTGCTGTTCTGGCCATAGCATCACACTGAGAACTCATGTTACCACGACCCCCAAAACTTTTTCGAGGACAGGGTCCCCCATTCTGTAAGGATAGCCTACATCCTTTGTTCCTAGATGTATTCAGTTACATTTAGCTGTATTAAAACGCATATTATTTGCTTGCACCCAGCAATCGAGACTGCTTTGAACCAGTGACCTATCCTCATTAGCTATCTCTCTCCAATTTTTGTGTCATCTGGAAACTTGTGGTGATTTTATATTTTTATGATTTTATGTTTGTGATGATTTTATGTTTTCTTCCAGATGATTAATAAAAATGTTAAATAGCATAGAACTGATCCCTGCGAGACTCCACTGGAAACACATTCACTTAATGACAATTCCCTGTTTACACTGAACTATCCATGAGCCACTTTTTAATCCATGTAATGTGAGCCATGTTAATTTTATAGTGGTCTGGCTTTTAACCAAAATATTGTGTGGTACCAAGTCAAATACCTTACAAAAATCTAAGTATTACCTTTTCCTACCAATCTTTGTAAACTCAAAAAGAAAATCAAGTCAGTTTGACAGGATCTATTTTCCATAAATCCATGTTTATTTGCATGAATTACATTACCCTCTGTCATAAACAGATAGTTAAAGGTTAATATCTCTTTTACCTGTAAAGGGTTAAGAAGCTCAGTGAACCTGGCTGACACTTGACCAGAGGACCAATGGGGGGACAAGATACTTTCAAATCTTGGTGGAGGGAAGTCTTTGTTTGTGCTGTTTGTTCTTGTTCGTTGTTCACTCTTGGGGCTAAGAGGGACCAGACGTACACCCAGGTTTTCTCCAATCTTTCTGAATCAGTCTCTCATGTTTCAAAATAGTAAGTAATAGCCAGGAAAGGCAGATTAGTCTTATGTTTGTTTTCTTAACTTGTAAATGTGTCTTTTGCTGGAAGGATTTTTACCTCTGTTTGCTGTAACTTTGAATCTCAGGCTAAGCAGGGGGGAGGTCCCTCTAGGCTATATGAATCTAAATACCCTGTAAAACATTTTCCATCCTGATTTTACAGAGATAATTTTTACCTTTTCTTTCTTTAACTAAAAGCTTTCTTTTTTTAAAGAACCTGATTGATTTTTTTCCTTGTTTTAAGACCCAAGGGGATTGGGTCTGAACTCACCAGGGATTGGTGGGGGGAAAAGGAAGGGGGAAGGTTAATTCCTCTTTGTTTTAAGATTCAAGGAGTTTGGATCAGTGTAGCCTCTCAGGGTAACCCAGGGAGGGGAAAGTCTGGGGGGAAATAAACGGGGGAGGGGGGGAGGCTAATTTCTCCTTGTGTTCAGATCCAAGGGGTTTGGGTCTTGGGTTCCCCAGGGAGGGTTTTGGGGGAACAGGAAGTGTGCCAAACACTATATTTTTGGCTGGTGGCAGCGTACCAAATTTAAGCTGGTAATTAAGCTTAAAAGTGATCATGCAGGTCCCCACTTTTTGGACGTTAAGGTTCAAAGTAGGGAAAAGACCTTGACACCCTCCTTTAATTCTTTTTTAACTAAGTTGTGTATCAGCCATTCCATTATCTTGCCTGGAATCGATGTCAGACTGACAGACCTATAATTACTCAGATCATCCTGTTTACCCTTTTAAAATATTGGCACAACATTAGGTTTCTTCCAGTCTTCTGGAACTTCCTCAGTGCTCCAAGACTTATTAATGGTCCAGAGAGCTCCTCGGCCAGCTCTTTTAAAACTCTTGGATGAAAGTTAACTGGATCTGCTGATTTTAAAATGTCTAACTTCAGTAGCTTCTGCTAACATCCTCCAGAGATGCTAGTAAGCCTGCATGAGGCATAAATCAGGGCAGAGTTTGGCCCATAGCACCTTTTGAATACATGGGTGATGATGGACTTGTCCCATAACTAACACCTCACGGTAACAACATGCTAACATACCATCTTGCAGCAGCATTGCCCTGGCTCAGTCCTTCTTCGTTGGTATCGCTTCCACCGGCAGCTGTAGAGCCCTGCCAGGCAGGAGATGAAGGGCTGATGTTCATACCGCTGCAGCAAGCGCCGACGCACCACCTTCAACTTCCCAAACTTCAGCTTCTTGAGACTGGCGGAACTGCTGTCCATCTGAGGGGGCTTATCTCATCTTCCCTCTGAAACGAAACTGAAAATTATCAGGGGGCGTTTGTCCCATATCTGCTCTTGCCTCCCTGGACAACCCATTTCATGTAGCCTGTCTGACTAGCAGGCTTGCGCCAGATTTTGCTCTGAGTTAGATCTACCGTGTAATCCGGAGGTAGGCAACCTATGGCACGGGGGCCGAAGGCGATGCGCGAGCTGATTTTCAGTGGCACTCTCACTGCCTGGGTCCTGGCCACCGGTCTGGGGGGCTCTGCATTTTAGTTTAATTTTAAATGAAGCTTCTTAAACATTGTAAAAGCCTTATTTACTTTACATACAACAATAGTTTAGTTCTATATTATAGACTTATAGAAAGAGACCTTCTAAAAACATTAAAATGTATTACTGGCGCTCAAAACCTTAAATGAGAGTGAATAAATGAAGACTCGGCACACCACTGCTGAAAGGTTGCCAACCCGTGGTGTAATCCCATTAGGTCATCCATTCTCCTGCGTGTAAAAAACTGAACGGAAAAGGGAACCTCCAAAGGATGAGCTGCCAGCCTCCTCCGTTGGCCTGCCAAGACTGGCAGGACAAAAGGGATGTGAAGATATGTGTACTGTTTCTTTAAGACTGGCAGAAAGGAAACAGGAAGACTCTATACAGGAGCTCCATAGTAAAGCAGAGAAAAGGAAACAGAGTGGATAATATTGTTTCCATTATCCTGATGGAGTCCCTTGTTCAGAGACAGAAGACAGAGTCTCCTTCTGTGAATCTTCATACATCGGCACTTGATTTCAGAGCTAGTTGAAGCTTTTTCCATCAAAAAGCCTTTTTGAGTTTTTGGGTCAGGGGCTGTTGCCTGATTGTGTATTAATTATATTGATTACTTAAGAATTCCCAGTTAACACTCTGAGGTTTGATAGGTACCTGTCCAAAGATCCAGCCCAGTATTATTAAAATTACTGTTCAGTTGGGATTACAGTGTGCACAGTTGCAACACCCACTCTTAGGAGCCTTCTGTTTTTGTAACCGTTTGAATAAAACAGTTAGCAAAGTCACCAACACTCTAACCCAGCAAGGTAGATACAGATAATACAGAACGCACATCTGAACATCCAAATACTCACACCATCCCTTGCAGAACAACCTGAAATGTTTATCATTATCTTCCTCAAATAACTTTTATTATATGTTATACTTACACCACTACACCTAATGCATATTCAGGAAGGCTTTTTCCCCTGCTTCCTTGTTTGTGTTTCCTCACCATCCTACTATTAGCGTCACCTTATCCATAGGTTACTTCATTAATGATCTAAGCATATTGGCATATACGTCAGTTTGTTGCCAAGGCAAGTTTGTGGTTATGCATCTGTGGATGTTCTTATCCTACAATATCCAAAAGCTGTTATCCATTCCACTTATGCCTATACCTTACCTAGCAAATAGCTATAGCCTACGGGATTCAGGCTTTAAAGAGTTCTCTTGGTTTTGTGAGCAAAAGGTATTTCCTGCTGTTTGACTCCTTCCGTGTTCAGAGACACAGAACTTTGTACCATTCTTTGTAAAAAAAACAAACAACAAAATTAAAAAACCCTACATTAAAGACATATCTATTACCAATTTCTAGGCCCTACTGGTTCACACATAGAGCCCCAAATTTTGACTATCCACTCAGGTCAAAAAGGGGAAACACTGTACCTGTATAAGGCATCTTTATACAGGTATAACTACAACCAGGTCGGAAGTTGTACCACTATCATTATATCAGTAAAAAAACAAAATTCCCCACCCAAACCAGTTATATTGGGGCCTCTTTTATGTGTAGACTGACCTTTAGTAGCAGTAAAGAGGACTACATAGGAGATGATTTAGTAATTAGGTTTTAAACAAAAAACTTTCAAAAAAATTATAACTAATGTGTGAGCTCACTTTGGAACAGACAGTGCAAGTGGCACAATAGTGCGAGCTAGTGAAAAAGTAATTCACCTGAGAAGAAAGGAGTGAGATTATGGTGCAATAAGTGGGGGGGGGGGGGAACCTCCCATGGGAGAAAACAGAAACACCATTAAAAAAATCCTCTTATGAGCACTGAGTTAGTTGGCAAAAGCAATTTTGTTATATTGGAGAGCTTGGGAAGTGATAGTGTGTCACTTGATACATATTACCTGTTTGGATCTGAAATCAAGAATGTCTCCTGCAAGGTTTAATAGGTCGCACAGGGTTCTGTCTTCTTTACCTAATTTATAAAATACAATAGTTAAAAATAGAAATGTGCAGTTCACACTTTCCATTCTTATGCATATTTCCACACAATGAATTGCTTGTGAATGACCTACAGAGCAAGAGTTTATTTTTTTTATTTGAAGTTGTTTGAGAAATCATTTGAAACAGTGGATATATTCAAAAAATCTCCTGAGTCATTTATAGACAATTTGCCAACAGAAGAGGAGGTGAAATTAGTCAATTAGTTATCAAACTCAATCTAATATGTTCTGTGTTAAATTCTCTCCTCTGTGGTGATGCAAACAAGATTGAATTATGGCTGTGTGTGTTTCATGCAAATCTATATATGAAAAAGGTTAACACTTATCACTACAGCATTGCCAACACTAAGTGTTCAAAAATCATGGGCCAAACCTCATAATACCATGAAATAGCTTAAAAAAATAATAAGTGCTGGATTATTTTTTTTCATCTCAGTTTTTAAGACGTTAGATTACACTCAGGTCATATTTTCAAAGCTTTTCTCTGCAAACATAAGAGCTAGAAACTTTACTTTTTCTTTGATAAAGCTGAGATTCTAAGTCAATGACTTGCCTCCAAGGCTTGCAGCTTTAAGACAGACACCAAATATCACAAGAATCACAATAAAATTGCAGAACTCGATGTCATTATTTATATAATGTTAGAAACGTGGTGTATGGATTATAAACCAGTCTGAGCATTACCTCTGTCCAGGGGAGTTACAGCAGATCTAATGCTTTTATTCTATTTGCATCGCTTACGTATTTTGCATCTTTCCATTAATGCGTCAGCTCCTGTTCTTGGATATTTGGGACCAGGTTATTCCTCGGGTTTTTTTCATTCCTTACTTGGGGTTTGATCCTACACTACAGAGGGCTACAGAAGCTTTGACATTGGGGTCGATGCAAGCAGGATCAGGCATTTAGACAAAAATGGGAATTTGCCTAGTAAGGACCTCAGGATTTGGGCCATTTTTACTTCATGCATTCCCAGGGCAGTCTTAGAGCTCCCAAATCTACAACTTTGGGTATCCCATAGGGCAGAACCTGCACTCCATGTGCACCCAACGCCAGTGACTTTGGAAGGTTGACATGTACCAGGAACGCAGAATCAGGCCTTTACTAAGTATCGAGGTGCTTATCTGGTTCCATCACCACAGTATCTGAGCATCTCACAAACATGAATGAATTTACTCTTCCAACGCCTTTGGGAGTAAGGGAAGAATTAGTCTGGGCCCTAGTTCAGCAAAGCACTAAGCAGACACTTAACTTCAAAGATGCCCTGATGAATTGGAGTCTTACTTTTTCTTTATAAATCATTTCCACAACTCCACCCCTGACCTGCTAATAATTTTTTAGCAACAATAAAACTGAACTCCCCCTAGTGGCGTGGGGTGAGCAGACGTGAACAGAACATACAAGAGGCACTTTCACTTAGCTCTGCATCTTGTAACTTGTGTATAAAAGCCAACATTTCATTCGCCATTTCACATCCACCTCATGTCACATTGCCAGCCTCTCCTACCCCTAGGTTTCAACCTTGCTGCTGTCTGGGTTTTTCCTTCCAATGTAATGTCTGTATTTCAGACCATTTGTCCCCGGATCTCTTAGCTTCATTTTTCCAGGCTGAATGTGCTTTTCTTTGCCCAGTATTGAAACCAGCTTGTTATTAACTCTCTCCCGGGTCTCTATAATCTTTTCACACTGAACTACCCCCCCAGCCCTTGTCTCTGTTGGCCTTGTCCCTTCTCTTTCTCTACTCAGAGACCTGCTTTCCTGCTTCTCGCTTCCCAGTGGCTGTTGCCCAACGGACACAGAACTTTCCAGCCTTGTTTCCAGGAATGTCATCAAGCATTAGATCAGCTTATCTTAAAGGGCCAGTAAATTCTAAAGGGGCAATAAACCCAGCAGCTAATGGACATATGCCAATTTGCACCAGATTGACCATTAAGAATCAAGAAACCCACATAAATCCCTCCAGATTTTTGGTGTTACTGATGAGATGAAGTTGTGCGGCCTTTGTGAATGGGATTTGTTGCATCTCTCAGACTGGTCAAATTAGACATTGGTTAGATTGGTGACCACCCACAACTGTTGTGACCTACAAGACTATAAGTTATGCAAACATATTTGTATTTATTGTTACCTGTCCCCCACCCCTGTTTGTTTAGTCACCTGTTACAATCCTTGGATGGCAGGCCAGTCCTCACCCACAGGCAACCTGCCAACCTGAAACATATTCTCACCAGTAACTGTACACCGCACCATAATAACTCTAGCTCAGGAACCAATCCATGCAACAAACCTCGATGCCAACTCTTCCCACATATCTACACCAGCGACATCATCACAGGACCTAACCAGATCAGCCACACCATCACTGGTTCATTCACCTGCACGTCCACCAATGTAATATACGCCATCATATGCCAGCAATGCCCCTCTGCTGTGTACATCGGCCAAACTGGACAGTCTCTACGGAAAAGGATAAATGGACACAAATCAGAAATTAGGAATGGCAATATACAAAAACCTGTATGAAAGCACTTCAACCTCCCTGGCCACACTATAGCAGACCTTAAGGTGGCCATCCTGCAGCAAAAAAACTTCAGGACCAGACTTCAAAGAGAAACTGCTGAGCTTCAGTTCATCTGCAAATTTGACACCATCAGCTCAGGATTGAACAAAGACTGTGAATGGCTTGCCAACTACAGAACCAGTTTCTCCTCTCTTGCTTTTCACACCTCAACTGCTAGAACCGGGCCTCATCCTCCATGATTGAACTGACCTCGTTATCTCTAGCTTGCTTGCTAGCATATATATACCTGCCCCTGGAAATTTCCACTACATGCATCTGAGGAAGTGGGTATTCACCCACGAAAGCTCATGCTCCAAAACGTCTGTTAGTCTTTAAGGTGCCACAGGATTCTTTGCTGCTTTTACAGATCTTCAAACATGCTCAGCGCCAAGCAATAACCACTGGCATATAAATTACGTGGCCAGATTTTCAAATGGTACCTAAATTAATATTTCATTTAGATTGCTAAATCGGAACTCAGCTCTTACGAAAAATCCAGCTCATGTCATGTATTGGACATATGTGTAGTCAAAATAATATTGAGTTCAATCAATAGAGGGCAGTAGGAATAAAACGGTGGGTACCCTGTTTGCCTCTTTCCAGGGATTGGAGTAGCATTGTAAAGTCTGGAGGGGGTAAGGGAAGGCCTTTTGAAAAGTATTGGGGTAGCCCTTTAGAGTGCAGATCCCAGACGAGCCAACCTACTCTAGATCCTCCTTTATTCTGCAACTGTGTGGACCATAACATGGTTAAAAATTGAGTTTTTGGAGCCAGGAGAATGGAGAGTAGAGTGA
The DNA here is from genome assembly GCF_007399415.2 of Gopherus evgoodei. Taxonomy (NCBI): domain Eukaryota; kingdom Metazoa; phylum Chordata; order Testudines; family Testudinidae; genus Gopherus; species Gopherus evgoodei. The sequence goes on from NC_044322.1 coordinate 11,016,166, forward strand.
TTTAAAATAAAACTGAAAGACAGCAGCCAAGAGGAGGAGAACAAACTTTTGACAAGCTTTAAACAAAACAGAAAGAAATCATTTTCTTCTAGGCAGAAGCAGTAGAGATGCCATGATGGAAGAGGTGTTGTATTAATTTAGCTGCACTCAGTGGGCTAACAGTGTTAACATAACCTTTAAACAGCGTTAAGCAAGGTTTGGGGTTGTATATGTGGAGACGGTAGCCTGCTTAGTATCACAGCAAACACACCCTTCAACATCCTTTTAACCTTTTATTAAAGATAAAGAAAAGAAGGAAAAAATAGTTAAAATATTTGGAACGTGAAGTATGGAATAAGGCTTCCATTTTAACTCCATCCCTTCTTCCCTCTTCCTTTAGCTAGAGAGAGTTTATAGGAGGAAAAACCTCCTTGTTTGACAGTCTCAGATAGTATTAACATGGGAATAATTGTCCTTTTGAGGCAAAAAGAAGTTGGTTGAGATGAGCTGGAGCTGCTGTTATTACTTCTGTTAACTCTGATCCATTACATCCCAGTTGATGGTTGGGATTCTGCTGGAGCTGGTAGGGATGCCGATGTCACCTGGGTCTCTCTCTCTCTCTCTGGCCAGGGTCTGGTCAGGATAGCCCTCAGGATTAGAAGTAAGAAGGTATGGGATCCCAGGAGAGGGGGAGGGGGCAGCCATGATGGTGAAGCTTGCTTCAGTAGGTGCAATCTGTTCTTCCATATTTCCCCCTCAAAGTCTCATTCTTTTAGGACCCACAAAGAAAGTGGTTTACCGGGCATGATCTTAAAACTGTCCTTGACTTGTATCAGTAGCCTATTTGTTTGGACTAGTTCAGTCTATCTCTCTTTTGTTCCTTTTCCCATTGACATTTGTTATTACAGGTTATTGTGACAGCTCATGAACTTCCATGTATTTTTTACCATTGAGCAACCAATTAGGATACACCTGTAGGCCCATTTATCACAACAGAAGTCATTTTTCTTTCTAGCCCTAAAGCCTACCTCTGACCATGGCTGTATACCAATTACCTCAGAGAAACTGGAGGGGAACTTCATCTGTTAGCAGTGTAAGGCTACAGATTATTACATTGGGGCAAGGGAATCCTCCGCAATTCCTCACCAGCAGTCTGTTTATATGCTAGGCCAGCGTTCCTCAATGACTGGTCTGTGGACCACCGCTGGTCCCTGAGATCTCCCTGACACAGTGTAGGAAGGCAGCAAGCCAGTCCCTGGTATCAAAAAGGTTGAGAAACACTGCTCTAGGCCCTTGATTCAGCAAAGTCCTTAAGCCAGGGGTAGTTAATAGGCAGAGCAGGAGCCAAATCCATATCGCCAGATGCTTTTGAGCAGACCCTGAAATCTTTTTACTTACTTATCATCATTATTGTTTATTATTTTTTCTGGAGTCTGGACTTTGATTAGACCTTGGCCAACAAATTTGGACCTTGACAAAAAGTAATTGACTACCTCTACCTTAAGCATGTGCTTAAAGTTAACCACCTGTATAGTCCCAGTTGAAGTCACTGGGACTATGTGCGGATCTAAAGTGAAGCATATGCTTAACTGTTTTCCTGAATCAGGACCAAAAAGAGTTAACATCCTTTGAGAAGTGAGGCAAATAAATAAAAACACAAACTGGGGTGATTAAAGTAGGGACCTAAATGGAAATATTCTCACTGCTGACTTCCGTGGGAGCAAAGTTCAGACACCTCTGAGAGCTTATGGAAATCCCCCCTGGGGTGGCCCGATTTTCAGAAATGCTGAGTGTGATGTTGCACTCTGTAATGCTTTATAAAAATATGTTTATAAGTGTGCATATGATGGAACTGTGATATATGCTTTATGCAAAAGGTCTCTTGTAAGGTATCATTACAAAGCTTATAATCTACTGAGTGTGTTCATCCTATTTGTATCTATGTGTCATTCTTATATCTAAAAATAGAAATATGAAGTATTACTCTGAAGTCCTATTGTAATTATGCAAAGTGTGGGCCATTAATGTTGGCTTGGAATCTTGATGGCTCCCCTTAACTAGAACAATTGGTTGTGAATGTCTCTGTTTACTTGCAAAACTTCCTGGATACATGCAGACCAGCTCTGGAAGAATGAAGACTGAGGTCTTATAGTGATATGTGATCATGTCACCTGAACAGGACTCCATCTTTAACCTGTTACTTTTCCATTTAGAAGGAGTGGTGGGAATCCAGAGAGAGAGAAAAAGGATTCCAGTCTTGTGCCAAAGATATAAAAGGGGGTGGAACAGAACAAAGGGGGGGGCAGTCATGAAGAAATCCCCTAGTTACCACCTAGGGGTGGCTCTAGGTATTTTGCCGCCCCAAGCACGGCAGGCAGGTTGCCTTTGGTGGCTTGCCTGCGGGAGGCCCCCGGTCCCGCGGATTCAGCGGCAAGCCTGCAGGAGGTCTGCTGAAGCCACGGGACCAGTGGACCCTCCGCAGGGCAAGCCACCAAAGGCAACCTGCCTGCCACCCTCACGGCAATCAGCAGAGCGCCCCCTGTGGCTTGCCGCCCCAGGCACGCGCTTGGCGTGCTGGTGCCTGGAGCTGCCCCTGTTACCACCTGAGCTGGAACTAACAAGGATTGTACCGGGCCCAGACTAGGAAGGAGTCCAGGCTGTGAAAAAAGCTTATTGGAACACCTCTGAGGGTGAGATTTCATCTGTAATCAGTTTCTTAATGTATTAGGCTTAGATTTGCTTGCTTTGTTTTATTTTGCTTGGCAACTTACTTTGTTCTGTCTGTTATTACTTGGAACCGCTTAAATCCTACTTTTTATACTTAATAAAATCACTTTTTGTTTATTAATTAACCCAGAGTAAGTGATTAATACCTGGGGGAGCAAACAGCTGTGCATATCTCTCTATCAGTGTTATACAGGGCGGACAATTTATGAAATTACCCTGTATAAGTTTTATACAGAGTAAAACAGATTTATTTGGGGTTTGCATCCCATTGGGAGCTGGGTGTCTGGGTGCTGGAGACAGGGGCACTTGCAAAGCTGTTTTCAGTTAAGTCTGCAGTTTTGGGGGCATGGTTCAGATCCTGGGTCTGTTGTAGCAGGTTAGCATGTCTGGCTCAATAAGACAAGGTCCTGAAGTCCCAAGCTAGCATGAAAAATGGGTTCAGAGGTAGTCCCAGCACATCAGGTGACAATCCCAAGGGGTCTCTATAACCGAACCCGTCACACTGAGCATCTGCAACTTATACCAGTCAACAGTAGCTGCAAGGGGCCAGTACTTTGGGGCCTTCCATAAATAGGAATTCAGACTTCTGATGTTAGGCACCCACATAGGAAAATAACTGGCCAAAGTAAAATGTTGCTCTGGACCATGTTGAGAAAGGAGAACATTACCCTCCCCACCCCATACCCCACCTTCGCCCCTTCAATGGCACCTGCTACCTGCTCTTCCAGTATTACCTGACAGGTATGAGAGAGTTGTATGCCTCACCTTTAAATGAGTGCTGCGGTAGGGTTCACTCCCAGGACCCATGTTGGGGCACTGCAGTTCCATGGTGCTACTGTCCATTTGCGGGATCAATCTCTCTCCAGTACTCTGCAGATATGAGGGCATGGATGGAGGGAGGTTTCTCTCACAGAACAGAATACAAAGGTTGGCCTGTCTCCCTTACAAGACCTTATTCTTTGACTAATAACAGAAAGGGCCAAGCCTCCACGGATCAAAATAAAAATGGAAGTGAGCAAAATGTCTTGCAATCCACAGTGCTGGCATCACCTCAGCCTCTAGCCCACTGCATGGGTGCCACAAGAGAGTGAGGACCGAAGCCAGAATGGCTCTTCCGTGACACATCTGAAGAACTGCCATGCATTTCTCCACAACTTCCTCCCCTCCTCCACCCACAGACCCAACTGGACAGTTTTTTTCAGTACAGAACTCCAAAGCATCCCCCGAAATCCTGAGGGCAGCTCTGTCCATTAAAGTGATTGCCCTTTTCGTTCTAACAGCAATTCTTCATTATCTAAGGTGCCATCACAGATGGTTACATTTATTCTAAATGATTTTAATAGAGAGAATATCGTACAGTGACTCACAAAGCAATCTGAAGAATTAATACAGTGGGGAGATGAATGCAGACTGCTGTAAAAGTACTTTAATGGCCATCATGGCCAGATCTTGCAGTGTCTAGTCTATACGCAAGCAAAATCCTCCCATCACAGCTTTCTCCAGAACTCTGCATGAAGCATCAGCTACAAATACCTGGGCCAGCACTGGTATCATGGAGGCCTCAACTCTTTATTGTATTGTATTGTCCTTTGAGAGATGTCTACATTGCAAGTGGAAGGCATGATTAGCACACGTAGTCAGACACGAACTAGCTAGATCAAAGCTAGCTTCAGTAACAATAGCATTGAAACCACGGCAGCATGAGCAATGGCACCGGCTAGTCTCCTGAGTGTGTACCTAGGTCCCAATAGGGCAGAGCTTCACACGGGGGCTTTATCGTTACTCAAGCCGGCTTTGAGCTAGCTAGATTAAAGCTGGGGTGTGTCCACATGTGCTGCAATCACACTTCCTGATTATAATACAGAACTAGGACTATCGATCACGCTGTGCTTGTACGGTGTGCACAGCAGGGCCTCGTTCTCAGCTGGCTTCTTGCCCCCACCACAATACAAATAATAAACAGTAGCACCTCTCAGCATAATATTGTTAATGGCTGCCATCAGCAGAGTCTTGAGCCCAGGGCCGGCTTTAGGCCTATTCCACCAATTCCCCCGAATCGGGCCCCAAGCCTAAGAGGGCCCCGGGCCCAGTGAGAAACCCTTCCCTGGCTAGAGGTGCCTTTTTAATTTTTACTCACCTGGTGGCACCCCGGGTCTTCGGCTGCACTTCGACGATGGGTACTTCGCTCACTCCGGGTCTTCGGTGGCACTTCAGCAGCGGGTCCTTCAGTGCCACCAAAGACCTGGAGTGAGTGAAGGACCTGCCGTCAAAGTGCCGCCAAAGACTCAGAGCACCGCCCGGTTAGTACAAGCCTCACATGTTGTTGTTTTTTTTTAAGTCATCCCTGCCGGGGCCCCGTCAAAACTGTTCGAATTGGGCCCCGCACTTCCTAAAGTCGGCCCTGCTTGCACCCAAAGACAACCATAGAGCTTGTTAAAGCCGATGGACAAGCCAAGCACACTCTCTCAGTCCCAAAAGAAGGTGCGATCAAGTCCCTTTGTGTAGGAAAAACAGCTGAAGCTGTCCAAGGCACTAGGCTGCTGGGCAGGACAGAGCTACGCCATGTAGAACTAAGGGGTTTCCCTGGTGGAAAATACAGGGACTAGGATATCGTCTGTAGCCTGTGTGTGTTGGAGGCAGAAAGCCAGGAGAAGTAGTTGTGGACATGATCCTGAGAGAAAGCACAAAGACGAAGCTTCTTGGGCACAGGGCTCTCTAGAGTGGCAGATTTGGGGATTTCTGAGCACAGAAATTGCCTCTGTTTGTTTCTACTGTGTTCAGGAAAACAGGACTGTGTGTACGTTTCTGTAAGTAAGCAAAATTACACCAAGAATATACCTGACTCACAGCATCAACTTCTCATTTCTAAGCAGAAACCACCCTGCAAGGCCTGGGACGTTGGCTGACCACCAAAAGGGGTAACATGACACAGCCCCATGGACATATGCAGCACTGTACAGTGGGTGAACCATATGGACCAGTCAATGGGTTCCTAAGTCAGCATTCAAAGGTACATGTTAAAAACAAGGCAGAAAGTAGAGCTTGCACACCATGGGGGTTTGGGCACCAGAGCTGGAATACTTCATGGTAGAGGTGGGCTTCTAGACATCTGTTGAACAAGGAAAGGGAGGGAGCTTGGCATATATAATACTGGACACTTAAGCTTGAAAATGCAAGCAGAGAAATGAAGGGGTAAGAGCTAAGGGGGGGAGGGCGGGAAAAATAAATAAATTGGAAGCTTCAAGCATGGGTCCAGTTCTGCAAAATGTCTCCTAAGAAAAGTCCAGCTCCCTCCACAATTGCAGTATCTACTCCTATGAAAGGGAGGAGCAAATTCCACGGCAGCCTGAAAGGTTCCATTATGCTTAAGAATGTGTTAGAACTTTTGAATCCTCAACAGGATCTTCTCCAAACCTTTCATTTTCACTGTGGCCTCCCTGGCAAAGCCCTTGGCTTCATTTCCCTCCCCTTCACCTCCTAAGTTCAGACCCATCCTTCCACCACACTCCCATGAACCCCGTGATTACATCTCCTGCTGACATTCCCTTCATATGCAGGCTCCCTACAGTGCTCTATCACCTGTTTCATCAGGCTTCTGCAAGCTCCCACTGATGCCTTTGCCCTCAGCAGAGTTCCCCATACCCCTCCTTCCCCATAGCTTCACCCTTGCAAACTCCCAACATCTCCCACCTCTTCCCCACACACGTCTTTGCTTTGGCTCGGAAGCTCCAAAAGCCTCCTTCCTCGGCCCTGACTACATAAGAAGCCTCCCAGGCTTCCAGAGCATTTGAATTCAGACGCATCTGAGCCTAGCGGAGACGCGATCACAGCTGTTGGACCTGTACATTTATGCAGGTGGCCCATGGAATAGCACGGCAAATAAAGGGCCTAAACGAAAGGAAGTGCAAACTAGAATTCAGAGTGGTTCAGCCATCAAAAGGGAACAGAGGGAGGCCAACTCACAGAACTTGGGTCCAGATAAGTGTCTGAGTCAGAACTTTCCTAAAGTTTATTGCGGGGGGTGGGGGGCGAATTGTTGTTCAGGCCCCTCTCCACTAGCAAAGGGTACATTGAAATTGTGAGAGAATGGTCCACATGGGAGCCAGCACAATCTGAACCCCTTCGCTGGGACAGCAACATGAGGCAACATGGCCAAGAGGGGAGCAAAGTTTAGGAATATTCAGTAAATCAAGGCGTGAAAGAGGCAACACACACTTCTGGAGTCCAATCTTCTTCCTAGCATGGAAAGACTTTGTTTGCTCATAGGTGAGCATAAGAACGGCCATACTGAGTCAGACCAATGGTCCATCTAGCCCAGTATCCTGTCTTCTGACAGTGGCCAATGCCAGGTGCCCCAGAGGGAGTGAACAGAAGAGGTAATCATCAAGTGATCCATCCCCTGTCACCCATTCCCAGGTGAGCTTCTCTTTAATTACAGGCCTTTTAACAGGACCGTTGGTTTCCCACTGTTTGAGTGAGGTGATAATAAGAGAGACAAATAGTCCTGACGAGGGAAACGAAAGACATCCATTAAGCCACACAGGCCAAAGGTAGACTTTACTATGAACAGGACCCATTTGAAAGTTTACAAGAAAAACCTGCCTCCTTGTTTTAATACAGTATGTGCTTTAGGGCCCATCAAGCTCTCTGGGGTCGAAGGGGTATAAATGAGGGCAGAATTCAGTTACTGGATTAAAAGAGTGTTGACAGCTTTATTACCAGGGTTTCCAACCCTACCCATCCCACATTCCACACAGCCCCTACACACATATGCTACAACATTTGGCAGGTGGGTTGGCATGGCTTTTTCAGCCATTACTAACATGCCTACACAGTACACATGGCCATGGTGTTGGATGTTAGACAATAACAGATATGAGTCACTGGGTGCTGTGAGTGCTTTCAGCACCTCAGAAAAATCAGGCCACGTATTTGACTGGATCTGAGATGCTTAACTTTAGATGCCCAGGTTTAAAAATCTTGGCCTAAGCACATGGCCCAAGGTGACACAGGAAACCTGACACAGAGCTAGGAAGATAATGAGGAGTCTGGTGGCACTTTAGAGAAGAACAGATTTCTTTGGGCATGAGATAGGAAGAGAACCCAGAACTGCCTGCTCTAACTGTACAACCAACCTGTCTCGTTTCCAAGAGGGCTTAGAGGAAAGTTGTACTCTAATACATGGCTATGGGCCTCACTATAAGAAAATGGATGGAGACGGACAGGTGGATTATTATTATTATACAGACACATTATTAAGGGCACAAGAGCAAACTATCCCACTGTGTGGAAAGATCGGAAATATGGAAAGAGACCACCCTGGCTTAACCAGGAGACCTTCAATGATCTAAAAAAACAAAAAACAGTCCTACAAAAAGTGGAAAGTAGATCAAATCACAAAGAATGAATATAAACAAATAACACATGTATGTAGGGACAAAATTAGAAAGGCCAAGGCACAAAACAAGATCAAACTAGTTAGAGACATAGAAGGTAACAAGAAAACATTGTACAAATACATTAGAAACGAGAGGAAGACCAAGGACAGGGTAGGCTCATTACTCAGTGGGGGTGGAGGGGAGTGTTAATAACAGAAAATGTGGAAATGGCAGAGGTAACTAATGACTTCTTTGTTTCAGTTTTCACCAGGAAGTTGGTGGGTGATTGGACATCTAACATAGGGAATGTCCATGAAAATGAGGTAGGATCAGAGGCCAAAATAGGGAAAGAACAAGTTAAAAATTACTTAGACAAATTAGATGTCTTCAAGTCACCAGGGCCTGATGAAATGCATCCTAGAATACTCAAGGAGCTGACTGAGGAGATATCTGAGCCATTAGCGATTATCTTTGAAACGTCATGAAGACGGGAGATATTCCAGAAGACTGAAAAAGGGCAAATATAGTGCCCATCTATAAAAAAGGAAATAAGGACAACCCAGGGAATTACAGACCAGTCATCTTAACTTCTGTACCCGGAAAGATAATAGAGCAAATAATTAAAAATCAATTTGCAAACATCTAGATGATAATAAGGTGATAAGTAACAGTCAAGCATGGATTTGTCAAGAACAAATCATGTCAAACCAACTAAGGAGGGTGCAAAACTGGTTGGAAAACCATTCCCAGAGAGTAGTTATCAGTGGTTCACAGTCAAGCTGGAAGGGCATAACGAGTAGGGTCTCACAGGGATCAGTTCTGGGTCTGGTTCTGTTCAAGATCTTCATTAATGATTTAGATAATGGCATAGAGAATAAACTTATAAGGTTTGCGGTCGATACCAAGCTGGGAGGGGTTGCAAGTGCTTTGGAGAATAGGATTAAAATTCAGAATGATCTGGACAAACTGGAGAAATAATCTGAAGTAAATAGGATGACCATCCCCTGTCACCCATTCCCAGCTTCTGGCAAACAGAGGCTAGGGACACCTTCCTTGCCCATCCTGGCTAATAGCCATTGATGGACCTATCCTCCAGGAACTTATCTATTTCTTTTTTTGAAGGCTGTTATAGTCTTGGCCTTCACAACATCCTCTGGCAATGAATTCCACAGGTTGAAGAAATACTTCCTTTTGTTTGTTTTAAACCAGCTAACTATTAATTACATTTGGTGACCCCTAGTTCTCGTGTTATGAGGAGCAAATAACACTTCCTTATTTACTTTCTCCACACCACTCATGATTTTATAGACCTCTATCATATCCCCCTTAGTCATCTCTTTTCCAAGCTGAAAAGTCACAGTCTCATTAATCGTTCCTCATATGGCAGCCATTCCATGCCTCTAATCATTTTTGTTGCCCTTTTCTGAACCTTTTCCAATTCCAGTATATCTTTTTTGAGATGTGGCAACCACATCTGCATGCAGTATTCAAGATGTGGGTGTACCAGGGATTTATATAGAGGCAATATAATATTTTCTGCCTTATCTATCCCTTTCTTAATGATTCTCAACATTCTATTTGCTTTTTTGACTGCCACTGCAGATTGAGTAGATATTTTCAGAGAACTATTCACAATGACTCCAAGATCTCTTTCTTGAATGGTAACAGCTAATTTAGACCCCATCATTTTATATGTATAGCTGGGATTATGTTTTCCTATGTGCATTACTCTGCATTTATCAACACTGAATTTCATCTGCCACTTTGTTGCCCAGTCACCCAGTTTTGCGAGATCCTTTTGTAGCTCTTTGCAGTCTGCCTGGGATTTAACTGTCTTGAGTAGTTTTGTATCATCTGCAACTTTGCCACCTCACTGTTTACCCCTTTTTCCAGATCATTCATGAATATGTTGAATAGGAGTGATCCCAGTACAGACGCCTGAGGGACACACTATTTACCGCTCTCCATTCTGAAAACTGAGTTAGGACAGAATTATGCTTCACTGGGGGAAGAAGTGTTTGATGGGGTCAAACAGTCCAAAGCTGGGCAGATTCTGTCACCCTCTGATGTGCAGTGGAAGAGTGAGCAGATGGGTGGTATTGCTGCTGACAGAACTTGTGTCTCCACAAACATCCTTTCTGGGTAGGTTGCATGCAGGGCCATTTCCAGTCACATTACCCCCCCAGCCACAGGGAATATTAGGTTTAGCCGGCTGCCTTATTTATTTATTTGGGTAGAGGAGGAGGCAAAATGTTTCTGACAACAAAAAAAAAATCTTTCATTAAACATTGGTTTGCAAAAATAATCCCATTTGCACCAAAAATCTCCAGCTTTTGACCAAAAACCTCCAAACTGAATTAACATGTTTTCAGCAACCAAAATCCAATGTTTTGTTTGCATGTTTTAACCTACAAATTTTTGGTTTTCTGCTTTTTGATAAAGCCAAAAAAAGTCAACAAAAATGAAAAATCTTACTTTTCATCTGAGGAAAACAAATCTTTCCCTGACTAACTCTAGTATTAAGCATCAAAGATAGGAAATTTCTTCAAAGCCGTATAAGAGATCTGGACATTAAAATGAAGTCATAATTGAACCTTAGGAATACACAGTAAGAATATAAGAATGGCTGTACCGGGTCAGACCAAAGGTCCATCTAGCCCAGTGTCTGTCTACCGACAGTGGCCAATGCCAGGTGCCCCAGAGGGAGTGAACCTAACAAGCAATGATCAAGTGATCTCTCTCCTGCCATCCATCTCCATCCTCTGACAAACAGAGGCTAGGGACACCATTCCTTACCCATCCTGGTTAATAGCCATTTATGGACTTAACCTCCATGAATTTATCCAGTTCTCTTTTAAACACTGTTATAGTCCTAGCCTTCACAACCTCCTCAGGTAAGGAGTTCCACAAGGTGACTGTGCACTGTGTGAAGAAGAACTTCCTTTTATTTGTTTTAAATCTGCTACCTATTAATTTCATTTGGTGACCCCTAGTTCTTGTATTATGGGAATAAGTAAATAACTTTTCCTTTTCCACTTTCTCCACATCACTCATGATTTTATATACCTCTATCATATCCCCCCTTAGTCTTCTCTTTTCCAAGCTGCAGAGTCCTAGCCTCTTTAATCTTTCCTCATATGGGACCCTCTCTAAACCCCTAATCATTTTAGTACAAAAGGTGTTTTAGGCTCAGACCATATTCCTTATCTAGCTGTTCAAAACTGTGCCAAACCACAAGTAATTTCTCCAAGCAAACCAAACCCTCATGATTTACTGTAATTCAGCTCAGAGCTGCTCTGCATTCCTGTAAGACCATTGTCTGAATGGGAACTCATATTTAGGTCTTATTTGTTCCCTATCTTGTTGATGAGAGTGACTCATAGTGTAAGATTGATTACGGGAGCCTAATTTAATAATAATCATTAGAATTTATAGACCATTTTCGCCTCCAAAGCACTCTGTAGTTGGTCGCAATGAAAGCTCATTGGGGATAATTAGTGGTCAATGCACTAAACGTTTGAGGCAGATTGTACATAAAAGGTTTTAGCTCGTGTGTAGCAACAAACAAGCACAAATCATCCTGTTTACAAAAGAGCATCAAGGGATGAGAATACATTTCCCCAACTGCATGTTAAGGGCAAAATGACTGTTTTAAATACAGCTGGTTGAATACTAGCTTTAAGCCTTCCACAAGTGCGAGGGTTTCAGTTTGATTCAATTGCATTCCAGTCCTTTGTGTGCACAAACCGTAAAAGGGGGCCGTGAAACTTTTCTATTCTATTCTATACAGTTCTTACATCACTCTCATCACCGTAGGCTCTGAGCACCTTCCATTCATGCCTTAAGTGACTAATATGTGTCACGTGTGTGGTCATTCTTTTGTTCATCCTCTGGCCAGGGGAATATTGCTTATGCAGTGGAATGTTTTGTTTGGTGGGTTGGGGGCTTGGTTTGGTTCCTGGTTCATAAATTTACACACTGCTCTGTGTTTATGTTCAAGAAGGCAGGTCACAGATGAGTGTCTGGCACTGGGTGTGGAAAGTGGTCAGGTTTGGTTAGTCCTTATTCTCATTATCCAGATAAATACCTAGTGCCCTTTTGAATCCTGCTAAGCTCTTGGCAATGTCTTGTTTCAATGAGTTCCACAGGCTACTTATACTATGTATGAAAAATTATGTTCCTAACCTAAAGATTCCATTCAGTCATTCCTGCAGGAAGAGGCACCATAACAGATGATTGGCACTTTCCATTCATTAGCATCCTGGCAACAACAAAGGCGATGGAAACATGTAATCAGACTCAGTGCCCTTTGGAATGTCCCCAGCCTCTGTTTGCTAGAAGCTGGGAATGGGCAACAAGGGATGGATCACTTGATGATTACTTGTTCTGTTCATTCCCTTTCGGCCACCTGGCATTGGCCACTGTTGGAAGATAGGATGCTGGGCTAGATGGACTTTGACTTTCCAGGTCATCTCCACAGAACCCCATGCAGCAAGATAAACCTACAGGACCCATTTTAGCTACAGAAGGTTCAGAAGAATTTTTACACTTACGTCTGTTTAGCTAGAGATGTATATGTACATAACAGATTATAAATTCTTTAGGGCAAGGATTGTCTTTCTTTGGTCTGTGTCTGTACAGCACCTTGCACAATGGAGCCTGATCCATGACTGGGACTCCTAAATGCTGTGGTAATTCAAATAATAATGCTTTTGCAGAATAGCCTGATGCAAAAATGCAACATGGAAACTGAAGCAGGTAACGTTCAGCAAAAAAAGCTAGGGGAGGCAAGAGAGGAAGTGAACTAGAAAGAGCAATTACACAGGCGCTGTTTTAGTGCAGCTGAATGGATGTTGTTCTCACAGATCACATAGAAGGGAACATGAGCGCTGCACCATAAAAGACAGCTCAGGGGCTTTCCTGGTGTAAGAACCAGGATCAGTCCTATGAACCGGCAATGTTTTGTGTTCATTTGTTACAGGCACCTGCTTGCAACACACACCTTGTCACGTCCCTTTCCAAACTTCCCCTTGTAATGAAACCCTCCAAAGCAGCTGCCCTATCCCAGGACTCTGCCACTTTAACTGGAATGTCCTAGGGGATTGTCCAGGAGCCCTCAGCCACCTCCAAGTCACTGACCTCGATTAGGAAGTTGATACGAGTGCACCACCCAGCACTTACTTGGCACAGACTGCAGCAAACTGCAATTGTCTTTTCAGTCTAAATTCCTGCACTGGCTGAGCTGGGCATGTCCATCCCAGCTTGGAGAACTGAGGACAGGCACTGGCAGGTTGAAGACATTCTCCCCTCCCACAACATGCAAGACCCTGCCAGCTGGCCTCTCTGAAAAGCACAACATGCCTTGCTACTCCTACAATGCTGAGCAGTTCCCTTCTGTATTTGTCTCACTCCTCCTCTCGCACTCTGCTAGGGCTCCCTGGCTTTAGGAGGGGAGGAAGGAAAATTCCTGCAGTATTTTGAGAGACCCAATTTTATACAACTGCATCCAGATATCACAATGAGGAGAGTCTTATATCAAAGGGGTAGCCCTGTTAGTCTGTATTCAGAAAAAACAACAAGGAGTCTGGTGGCACCTTAAAGACTAACAGATTTATTTGGACATAAGCTTTTGTGGGTAAAACCCCACTTCTTCAGATGCATGGAGTGAAAATTACAGAAACAAGTATAAATATATATTGGCACATGAAGAGAAGGGAGTTACCTTACAAGTGAAGACCCAGTGTTGAAGGCCAATTTAGCCAGGATATATGTGCTCCACTTCCAATAACTGATGAGGAGGTGTCAATACCAAGAGAGAGGAAATTGCTTTTGTAGTGAGCCAGTGTCATAAACAGATAGCTAAGGGTTAACGTCTCTTTCACCTGGAAAGAAGTAATCTGAACCACCTGACCAGAGGACCAATCAGGAAACAAGACTTTTTCAAATCTGGGTGGAGGGTTTGTTGTGTGTATGTCCTTTGTTCTTGGTTCTTCTGTCTGCCTGTATGCTCTCTCGGATGAGGAGTGATTTCTATTTCCTGCTTTCTAATCTTCTGTTTCCAAGTTGTGAGCACAAAAAGGGTTTGTTGTTTTTGTATTTACAGGTCTATAGTTGCTGGAGTGCTTTGAATTGTATTCTTTTTGAATAAGGCTGTTTATTCATATTTCTTTTAAGCAATTGACCCTGTATTTGTCACCTTAATACAGAGAGACCATTTGTATGTATTTTTCTTTCTTTTTATATAAAGCTTTCTTTTAAGACCTGTTGGAGTTTTTCTTTAGTGGGGAACTTCAGGGAATTGGGTCTGCGGCTCACCAGGGAATTGGTGAGAGGAAGAAGTCAGGGGGGAACCTGGGTGTGTTAGATGTACTAGCCTGACTTTGCATTCCCTCTGGGTGAGGGGGGAAGAGAGATTGACTCTCGGTAATTCTGTTCTCCAGGCTGGGAATGGGGAGGGTGGAATCCCTCTGTTTAGATTCACAGAGTTTGCTTCTGTGTATCTCTCCAGGAACACCTGGAGGGGGGGGAAGGGAAAAGGTTTATTTCCCTTTGTTGTGAGACTCAAGGGATTTGGGTCTGGGGGTCCCGAGGGAAGGTTTTTGTGGGGACCAGAGAGCCCCAAAACACTCTAATTTTTTGGGTGGTGGCAGCAGTACCAGGTCCAAGCTGGTAACTAAGCTTGGAGGTTTTCATGCTAACCCCCATATTTTGGACGCTAAGGTCCAAATCTGGGACTAGGTTTTGACAGCCAGCCACTCCCAGTGTGTGGGGAGGGGGGGCAGAGGGATGGGGGGGCAAAGAGTCAGAGCACTGGTGGGGGCTGACCTCCAGCATCTGCTCCAGACATGCCACTGTTCCAGCCCCAGGGGGGTTGACCCAACCCTGACTGCTGGTATGACAGCCCCAGGGCTGACTGCCGGCGCTGCTCCAGCCCCACCACTGCTCTTGTGGCAGGGGCTGACTGCCTCTGCTCCAGCCCTAGTACACTGCGTCAGCCCTGAGGCCGCTGCTCTGGTGGCCCCGGAGCTGACAGCTGCTGAAGCCCTGCCCCAGAAGTAGTCCTGGAGATCCTGGAAAGTCATGGAACCTCTGACCTCCGTGACAGAATTGTACCCTTAATAACAATGATCATTAACAACATGCTTGATAAGGAGGGAATCTGGGATGATATGATGAAGCCTCACAATTAAATTTAATCTCTCACTGGCTACTTAGATAATGTTTTCACCCCTCTTAGCCAGAAGACCGAGAAGTGCTACAGTCTCCCCGGCCCAAATGTAGCGCTGTTATTTAGTCACTCGTTGATTAAATACCGCATGTGGTGCTGCAGCAACTGGGATATTGGAGGGGAGACATTTTCCGGGGCGCAAAGAGCAGTTAAACCCTCACTCACTTTCAATGAGAGTTAGGTGCCTCACTGCCCTTCATGCTTTTGAAAGCCTCCCCTGTAACAATGTCTGAAGAAGGACAAGGCACCAAAATCCAAAGAGTCTCTTACAGAGACAGGTCCCCTCTCTCCAGAACCAAGAATACATAGTCCAGCAGTTAGCCTGGGACTTAGGAGAACTGGATTTAGTTCCTGGCTTTGCCACAGACTCTGTGTGACCTTGGGCAAGTCACTTAGTTATGCTGCACCTCAGATCCCAACCTGTAAACAGAGGATCACAGCCTGTCTCTACCTCACCGGGGTGTTGTGAGGCTAATACCACCTAACTCCTACATAGGGCTTTTCCTCTGTAGCTCTCAAAGCGCTGTACAGATGCTGCCTGTATCATTAACCCCATTTTGTAGAGGGAGAATATGAGGTACAAAGAGAAGAAGTGACATGCCCACGGTCACACAGCAGGCCAGTGGCAGAGCCACTCAATTAAAATGACATGAGGTGGCAAAGTTTGCAGATGATACTAAACTACTCAAGATAGTTAAGACCAAAGCAGATTGTGAAGAACTTCAAAAAGATCTCACAAAACTAAGTGTTTGAGCAACAAAATGGCAAAGGAAATTTAATGTGGATAAATGTAAAGCAATGCACGTTGGAAAAAATAACCCCAACTATGCATACAATACGATGGGGGCTAATTTAGCTACAACGAGTCAGGAAAAAGATTTTGGAGTCATCGTGGATAGTTCTCTGAAGATGTCCATGCAGTGTGCAGAGGCGGTCAAAAAAGCAAACAGGATGTTAGGAATAATTAAAAAGGGGATAGAGAATAAGACTGAGAATATCTTATTGCCCTTATATAAATCCATGGTACGCCCACATTTCGAATACTGTATAAAGATGTGGTCTCCTCATCTCAAAAAAGATATACTGGCACTAGAAAAGGTTCAGAAAAGGGCAACTAAAATGATTAGGGGGTTGGAGAAGGCCCCATATGAGGAAAGATTAAAGAGGCTAGGATTCTTCAGCTTGGAAAAGAGGAGACTAAGGGGGGATGTGATAGAGGTATATAAAATCATGAGTGACGTGGAGAAAGTGGATAAGGAAAAGTTATTTACTTATTCCCATAATACAAGAACTAGGGGTCACCAAATGAAATTAATGGGAGCAGGTTTAAAACAAATAAAAGGAAGTTCTTCTTCACGCACCGCACAATCAACTTGTGGAATTCCTTACCTAAGGAAGTTGTGAAGGCTAGGACTATAGCAATGTTTAAAAGAGAACTGGATAAATTCATGGAGGTTAAATCTATAAATGATTATTAACCAGGATGGGTAAGGAATGGTGTCCCTAGCCTCTGTTTGTCAGAGGATGGTGATGGATGGCAGGAGAGAGGTCACTTGACCATTGCCTGTTGGATTCACTCCCTCTGGGGCACCTGGCATTGGCCACTGTCGGTAGACAGATACTGGTCTAGATGGACCTTTGGTCTGACCCAGTACGGCCGTTCTTATGTTCTTATGACATGCAGTGAATATGTTAAAAAGAAATCCATTACAGCGTGGGAGGTGCTCAGATACTGTATTGTAACAGGACCTTAGCTAGATAACCAGACACACATAAGAGACAAACAGGAGAAACTCCTGGCACGTGGATGCTAGTTTTGCTAATTAGTGAGGTTGCCTGACCACTAGATTCTGATCATTTTGACCCATATTCTGACTCTCTCAATCAAACAGTAGCAGGTACAGGTAAAGTGGCTCTTGGGAGGGTGGCTTTAGAGATGCTATACCTATTGCCAGCTGCAGAGCAGCCAGGCATAGGCAGTGGGCCGCATCCATCCTTGGTGTGGCCCCACAGAACTCTGTGGGCCTGATTCTGCTCTTAGCTATACTGGTGTAAAATCTGAGTGGATCCACTTGATTAGCCTTTGATGGGTGTAACTGAAATCAGAATCAGGCCCACAGACTACAGTGCAATTACATCAGAACATAAGAATGGCCATAGTGTGTCAGCCCAATGGTCCATCTAGCCCAGTATCCTGTTGTCTGGCATCAGCCAGTGCCAGATGCTTCGAGGGAAGGAACAGAACAGGGCAGTTGTCGGGTGATCCATTCCTACTTGTCCAGTCTTAGCGTCTGGCAGACAGAGGTTTAGGGACACCCAGAGTATTGGATTGCGTCCCTGACCATCTTGACTAATAGCCATTAATGGACCTATACTCCAGGAACTCATACAATTCTTTTTTGAATCCCGTTATAGTTTTGGCCTTCACATCTCATGGCAACGAGTTCCACAGGTTGACTGTGTGTTGTGTGAAGAAGTACTTCCTTATGATTGTTTTAAACTTGCTGCCTATTCATTTCATTGAGTGACCCCTAATTCTTGTTTTATGTGAAGGGGTAACTAACACTTCCCTATTCACTTTCTCCTCATCATTCATGATTTTATAGACCTCTAGCATATCCCTCTTCATTCATCTCTTTTCTAAACTGAATGGTCCCAGACTTTTTAATCTCTCCTCACATGGAAGCTGTTCCTTACCCCTAATCATTTTTGTTGCCGTTCTCTGTACTTTTTCCAGTTTTAAAATATCTTTGTCGAGATGGGGTGAGCAGAACTGCACACAGTATTCCAAGTATGGGCATATCATGGATTTACATAGTGGCATTATATCTTCTGTCTCATTAGCTATCGCTTTCCTAATGGTTACTAACATTGTTAGCTTTTTTGACTGCCACTTTACACTGAGCGGATGTTTTCAGAGAACTATCCATGAGGATTCCAAGATCTCTTTCTTGAACGGTAACAGCTAATTTATTATACGTATAGTTGGGATTATGTTTTCCACTGTGCATTATTTTGCATTTATCAAAATTTAATTTTATCTGTCATTTTGTTGCCCAGTCAACCAATTTTGTGAATCTCTTTGTAACTCTTCACAGCCAGCTTTGGACTTTATGATCTTGAGTAATTTTGTATCATCTGCAAACTTTACCCCATTTACATTAGGTGTGAACGGGGCCTTCCAGTTAGAATGGAGTGGGTCTGATTCTCATCTCACTCCTACCCCAATATCCTGATTACAATGGAGTTACTCCTGCTGTACACTGGTGTGGCTGAGGCCAGAACCAGGCACATTGGGCTTAAAATAGGTTTCTAAATCCCACGTACTGCTACAGTAGGTTTTTCACCAGGTTGCCCACCGTTTTCTAGGAGCAGTGATTGCTCAGAGTTGCCATGGTAAAAGATACTGGGGATGAGACAAAAGGCCCCTCCAGTGTGCACATTTTGTAGGGTGCTGGGGGAGTGGAATAGAATCCTGGAAGGGAGAGTTCAGGGAAGCCTCCTAAGGAAAATGCCTTCATAATAAATCCTGCTTTGTGCAATTAAGCACATACCAGCTCTGTTCTCTTCCCACTCCTGTGAATTGCTAAGCCGTGCCTTATCCTCAGCTACTAACGTCAGCCAGGCAAGACTAGACAGCAGCATGGGGGAGAAGGGTTGGTCCCCCATTCATGGCAGCGCACAGGAGTGACACCTGCAGTGAGCACACATTTCAAGGAAGGGCTTTGTCCATTAGCCAAAAGGTTCTTAGCTCACATCCCCCAGTTCTGCATCCGTGCAGAACACCATTCACACCCCGGAGAGGAGATTGTGCGCCGCTGAGCGGTCACCACTCTACCCTTAATCTGCATCCTCCTAACTGGCACCATTAATGGTTGTGCCTAGCACTGCAAAACAAAGTACAGGGGGAGGAAGGCACATTTTCAATGTGTGTGTCATTAATCAAAGACTCTCTACCTACCCAAAGTTCTCTACAGTATCAAAATGTACACCAGGCTGGCCAGTTTCACATCACTAAACCTGGGTTTATATTTTTCAGAATCTGAAACCTAATTAATTCATATTTAACGTCTACTAGAGCAAATCAAATGCTAGCATTCTTTCCCATAGAGCGCACACAGTTGCCTTACACAGTTCTAAATAAAAGAGGCAGAGAGGCAGTGGTTAGGACACTAGTTTGGAAGACAGAAGACCTAGGTTCTAGTCTCTGCTCTGTCACCTACCTGCTGGGTGACATTAGATAAGTCATGTCCTCTCTGTGCCTCAGTTGCCCCATTGGTAAAATGGGGCTGATACTTACCCTTCTTTGTGAAGACTATATTAATTATATGTCTGTGATGGGATCCCCCCAGGGTGCCACCTAGAACTGGGGTACCACTGAGCCCGCCTGGCCCACCATCCTGGGCTCCCTTTACACTGTACTGCTGTGACAGGCCCCCAAACCCCCACCAGCACACATACAAGTAGGGACACACCCAGCCGCAGCTACACACACATATGCTGAAATCAGCTTTGCATGGGCAGGCTCGGCTAAGGCACCTCCCAGTTCCTAAGGCACGCATCCTCCTCTGGAGTGTAAACTCAAAATTATACCATCCTGCGCTGCACAGGGAACTGTAGAGTATAAGCTCAGAAAATTTGCCCCTCCCTCAAAGTGCAGAGAGAGATGCACCAGCTTTCTGTCCCAAGCTACCATTTCCACACACTGGTTTAAGACAAAACAAAAGCAAGTTTATTAACTACAAAAGGTAGATTTACAATGAGAATAAGTGATAGCAAACAGATCACTGCAGATTACCTAGCAGATAAGCAAAACTACAACCTGAGATTAACACACTAGATAGGTAGGATATGAATTAGCAAATTCTCACCCTGTGTGACAAACAGGCTGGCAGAGTTTTAAGATACAAGCTGCCTTAGCTTTTCAGTTTGGGTTTCCCGGGTTTTCATATACAGGCTAGAAATCCCTCTAGCCTGGAACCACCACTTCCCCCCTGTTCAATCTTTATTCCTCAGGTGTTACCAGGTGTGTTGTTGTAGGGAGAGTGAGGTCCCCCCATAATATCATTTTCCCACTTTTATATCTTCTTCCCACTTGCTGGAAAGCTCTTTTGCTGTGACCTGGGTCAGACTGTTCTCAGTGTGTAGAGCTATCTCTGAGAGGTTTCTATTGTATACAGTTCCTGGGGTAATCCTCGCGCTTATGTGCATTTCATCAGTAAGCCATTAACATTGTTTGGCCTTTTAACTGTTATACCTGAAAGGCTGCTTGTGAGTGTTTTCAACCCCACAACATGTCTCAGTGACACATACACAGCCAAACGTCATAGCTTCACATACGACGATAGCACAT
Organism: Gopherus evgoodei; assembly: GCF_007399415.2. Lineage (NCBI taxonomy): Eukaryota > Metazoa > Chordata > Testudines > Testudinidae > Gopherus > Gopherus evgoodei. Next base: position 11,036,831 of record NC_044322.1, read on the forward strand.
ACAATCCAATGAGATATTTAGGTCTAGCAGATCAAGACTTTTAGAATACCTCACAAGGCACACTTTGTAGAAAACATATCCAAATTACATGACAGTGGTGAATATTGGGGTGGTAGGGTGTCACACTGTCTACTTACGTATTTGTAGAACACCCATCATTTGCGACTGTTTTCACATTACAAGCTGTTTTTAGAACTCCCTCCACCCTCCCCTGCTGGGGCTAGCAAGTGGATTTCTTTGGGGGTAGGTTAGGTTATTGCATAATGGTCACTGCAAGGTTTCCAGCATCTTCCTTTTAAGCAGCCAGTACTGGTTGTTCTTGGTAGCAGAATACTGGACTAGATCAATCTGATCCAGGACTAGTCTATACCTAAACTTGTACTAATCTATCTGAATCTGTTTCTTAAACCAGATGGCGTATTTCAATGCCAGTCTGCGTGTGGATGCTCTTCTGTCAGACTAAAAGTGGCTCAAGTTGATTTATTACTGACTTTAGTGCTAAATTGAATTTAGCCACTTTGACTCTGAACTAAGGGAAGGTCCACACACAGTCTGACCCTGAAACAACTAACTGGTTGCTCGGTGGGGCCAGGTCTGTCTTTTTGTTCTTTCGCATTCAGCACCGAGCGCAGTGGGGTCCTCCTCCGTGACTAGGGTTTCCTAGGCGTTGCAATAACAAAAACAATGATGATTTGTATTATTTCAGTGCAGGTTTGGATGCAGACCAACTCCAGAATGGCAATTTCTATCTTCCAACCCCATTTCTTCCTTGTTTTGATCCATGTTTAATGTGTAGAATGTGAGTATGTAGATTTGTTACCATCTATTACACTGAGTAAGCCTCTGGCTGACAAACCCACAGTCCCAGTCCATCCAAGTCTTTCTAAAATGCTGTGCAACTCTTGAATTTGGAGTCAGTGGATTTCATCACCACCTTGTGCAGTCAGCAGCTAAGCTCATTGCCGCAGAAAAGAAACTAACTCTCTCTTAATCCTGATCCTTGTGGCCCCTTCAAGTCCAAGGCTCCCTGGATCTCTTCTAACTATAGGCATAATGTTCACTTCATTCCAGGTCATCAGTGACATCTCTTCCCCCACATGCATGGAGATAATATAGGGCATGATCCTGCACCAACGATCCATGCACAAAGATCCTTTGACACACAGATCCCACCCTTCAGCCACCTTTGTGACACTAGCTGCCCCTAGCCTCAGACCCCCCAGGAGGTAGTTACATAAGCAGAGGGGCAGAGCATGGGTGGAACAGGGCTGCGCACTGTCCTGCCACCAGCATGGCAGGCATTCCCCATGAAAGTTAATACAGCCGACTTTTAGCTGTCTCTAGCCCCAGCCTCCACCTTGGGGCTGTCCCAGGAAACAGCAAGGGTCTTGATTTAGCACAGACTTTGTGCCAGCAGTGTGCTTCCACCACTGAAGAAAGGAACAGCAGGCCCACAGCACCCTGCAGTGGCGCAGAGGGCAAGGGTGGCTGCTGGAATTCACTGTGGAGCATTGAATGAAGGGATCAGAGGAATTATAAAATTCAGATGGAAGAGACCTGTTGGGTGAGTTAGGCCTGTGGGTCCCACTTCTTTCAATCCACAAGCCACGGGATGGCCAAAAAGTTGTCCCACAACCCATCATGTCCCACAGAGCCACAAAGGATTTTGAGATTTAGGTCAACATAGGATCAGATGAAAGGGGGGGAGTAGATTTGTAGGTTGGACATTGGTTGCACTGCAAGGGTGAGAGTTTGTGGAGGGGTTGGTACTGGAGGTGGGTGGGAAGGAGCTGGTCCTACCAATGTGAGTCCTCTGCACAGCATGTGGCTTGCCCATTCAAAAATTTTGAAAAAAACTTCTCAGCAGAGCAGCCAGAAGTATTCACGTGAACACCACAGTGACCCTATCTAACCCTTCCAGCCATTTGTCAAAGTGCTTCGTTTCCATTTTAAGACATGATACAAGAAATATTGAGCAAAGGTTAATCGGGATAGAGTGCATTGTAAGAAATAAGTGGGGTTTAACCAAAAATTGCTCCTGCCAAATTTTTACCCCTTTTATAAAAGTGGCTTTTATTTCTGAAATGCTGGAGAGTTTGCAAGGGAAATTTACAGATTAAAGTTGCTGCTTGATTACATATGTGACTAATGCTCCATCACACATTCTTCTGAGGGAAGCCGAAAAGCCCATAACTATTCCACCTATTATTATTGGATGATAGAAAAACCTGGAGGCCACAACTGTACTCAGAGCTCCACTGTGTTACATGCTGAAAAAACACACAGTGAGAGATCGAAGACACCAAGCGGCTTATGCAAGACAAAGGCTAGGGGAAAGCAAGTATTACCCCATTACTGAGATGGGGAACTCAGGTACAGAGAGTCTGAGTGACTTGCCCGAGATCACACACAGCCAGAGCCGGGAACTGAATTCCTATTTCTCCAACCAGTGCCCATCCAGAAGACCAGTGGTGAGCTGGAGCCAGTTCGCACCAGTTCATGTGAACTGGTTGTTAAATTTTGAAGCAGTTTTAGAACCAGTTGTTAACCAGCTTCCCTGCGAGGGGATGCTGTGGCTGTGGTGGGCTCTGGCCGGGAAGTGATGTAATTCCTCCTACGGCCACTGGGGGCGCTGCACTGTGGGAGCCATGTGGGCACAGCCTGGCCCTGGGCACAGGCCCTGTTGCTGCTGCTGCTCCCCCGACCCCGGGCCCTGGGGCTCCCACTGCTGCCTGGTGGGTCCCCAGCTGCTCTGGTGGGTCTGGGCTCCGTCCTGCTGCTCGGGCTGCTCTGAGCCGCTCTCCCCATGAGCACCCGTCACCCTGCCCACAGCCAGCCCCCATCTCCAGCCAGCCCCTGCTGCACCCCCTCCCCGCAGCCAGCCCCTGCATGCAGCTAGCCCCTGCCCGCAGCCAGCCCCCGTCTCCAGCCAGCCCCTGCCGCACCCCCTGCCCACAGCCAGCCCCTGCCGCATCCCCTGCCCGCAGCCAGCCCCCGTCTCCAGCCAGCCCCTGCTGCACCCCCTGCCCGCAGCCAGCCCCCGTCTCCAGCCAGCCCCTGCTGCACCCCCTGCCTGCAGCCAGCCCCCGTCTCCAGCCAGCCCCTGCTGCACCCCCTGCTGCAGCCAGCCCCCGTCTCCAGACAGACCCCGCCACACCCCCTGCCCGCAGCCAGCCCCCGTCCCCAGCCAGCCCCTGCCGCACCCCCTTTCCGCAGCCAGCCTGTCTCCAGCCAGCCCCTGCTGCACCCCCTGCCCGCAGCCAGCCCCCGTCTCCAGCCAGCCCCTGCCACACCTCCTGCCCGCAGCCAGCCCGTCTCCAGCCAGCCCCTGCCGCACCCCTGCCCGCAGCCAGCCCATCTCCAGCCAGCCCCTGCCGCATCCCCTGCCCGCAGCCAGCCCCCGTCTCCAGCCAGCCCCCGCCGCACCCCCTTTCCGCAGCCAGCCTGTCTCCAGCCAGCCCCTGCCGCACCCCCTGCCTGCAGCCAGCCCCCGTCTCCAGCCAGCCCCTGCTGCACCCCCTGCTGCAGCCAGCCCCCGTCTCCAGCCAGCCCCCGCCGCACCCCCTGCCCGCAGCCAGCCCCCGTCTCCAGCCAGCCCCTGCCGCACCCCCTGCCCGCAGCCAGCCCGTCTCCAGCCAGGCCCTGCCGCACCCCCTGCCCGCAGCCAGCCCATCTCCAACCAGCCCCTGCCGCTCCCCCTGCCCACAGCCAGCCCCTGTCTCCAGCCAGCCCGTCACACCTCCTGCCCGCAGCCAGCCCTTGTCTCCAGTCAGCCCCTGCTGCACCCCCTGCCCGCAGCCAGTCCATCTCCAGCCAGCCCATCACACCTCCTGCCAGCAGCCAGCCCGTCTCCAGCCAGCCCCTGCCGCACCTCCTGCCCGCTGCCAGCCTGTCTCCAGCCAACTCTGTGCCCCCTGCCCACAGCCAGCCCCTGCCGCACCCTCTGTCCTGCCCACACGAGCCCTGTACCCCCTGACAACAGCCAGCCCCTGTCTCCAGCCAGCCCCACACCCCCTGCCTGTAGCCACCCCCTGCCGCACCCCCTGTTCTGCCCGCAGCCAGCCCCTGTCTCCAACCAGCTCTGCATCCCCTGCCTGCAGCCAGCCCCTGTCTCCAGCCAGCCCCTGCTGCATCCCCTGCCCACAGCCAGCCTGTCTCCAGACAGCTCCACATCCCCTGCCCACAACCAGCCTGTCTCCAGCCAGCCCCTGCCGCACTCCCTGTTCTGCCCGCAGCCAGCCTGTCTCCAGACAGCCCTGCATCTCCTGCCGGCAACCAGCTCCTATCTCCAGCCAGCCCTTGCCGCACCCCGTTCTGCCCACAGCCAGCCTCCGTCTCCAGCCAGCCCTGCACCCCCTGCCTTCAGCCAGCCTCTGTCTCCAGCCAGCCCGTTGCACTCCCTGCCCACAGCCAGCCCGTCTCCAGACAGCCCCTGCTGCACCCCCTGCCCGCAACCAGCTCCTGTCTCCAGCCAGCCAGTCTCCAGCCAGCCCTGCGCCCCTGCCCACAGCCAGCCACTGCTGCACCCCCTGCCCTGCCCGCACGAGCCCCACACCCCCTGCCTGCAGCCAGCCCCCATCTCCAGCCAGCCCTGCACTCCCTGCCTGCAGCCAGCCCACCTCCAGCCAATCCCTGCCGCCCTGCTTGAAGCCAGCCAGCCCCACACCCCCCTGTCTCCAGCCAACCCCTGCTGCACCCCCCTGCCCAAACCCAACCATTCCCTCACTCCTGTCTCCAGCCAACCCATGTCGGACCCCCCTGCAGCCCTACCCGAAGCCAGCCAGCTCCACACCCCCATCTCAAACCAGGCCCACACCCCCATCTCCAACCAGCCCCACACCCTCCTGTCTTGCCTGCAGCCAGTCCCTACCTCCAGTCAGCCCCTGCCCTGCCCGCAGCCAGCCCTGCACCCTCACCTCCAGCTAGCCCTGCCCCACGCTCCTGTCTGCAGCCGGCCCCATGTCCACTGGTGCCCTGCAGTTCCCAGGGCAGTAACCCTGCACACCTGCTTCAATGAGGGGGGCAGGGAGCAGCTAGGACCCACACATGTGAACACCCTAGAGTGACCAGACAGCAAGTGTGAAAAATCGGGACAGGGAGTGGGGAGTAATAGGAGCCTATATAAGAAAAAGCCCAAAAATCAGGACTGTCCCTATAAAATCAGAACATCTGGTCACCCTAGCACACCTCAGGGAATGGCGGGGCCCCATGTGAAACAGAGCTCATTTCTAGTTCAGACCCATCTTTTTAAAAAAGACCTTTAGGTGGGGTTAACACACGTCCATATTTTCCTGGACATGTCAGGCTTTTTGGTTCTTAAATTGCCATCCGAGAGGAATTTTTAAATTTCAGTCTTTCCCCAGCTCAAACGGTGTTACAGTACCAAATGCTACTTTCATGGGTGTCAGGCTTGTATAATTTTTGGTGGTGGCCGGAACAGGTTCAAGTCCTGCCCCCGCCCCTCCGCCCACCTTGTAAGCCGATATATATATTTAAAATAACCTAAAAATGGACTGGGAACAGTAAGCGTTTAGTGCAGGGGGAGGCCGGGGAGGTGAGGGCTCTGGGATGTGGCTGGGGATGAGGAGTTTGGGGTGCAGGAGGGGGCATAGGGCTACAGCAGAGGGTTGGGGTGTGGGGATGAGGGCTCTGGCTGGGGCGGAGGGGTTTGGGGTGCCAGAGGGGGCTCAGGGCTGGGGTAGGTGAGGACTCTGGCAGGGGGTGAAGGCTCTGGGGTGGGGCTGGGGATGAAGTGTTTGGGGTGTCAGAGGGGGCTCAGGGCTGGGGCAGAGGGTTCTTGGTAAGAGCTGTGGGGTGGGGCGGGGCCAGGGATGAGGGGTTCAGGGTGCAGGAGGGGGCTCAGGGCTGGGGCAAAGGGTTGGAATGCGAGGGGTTGAGGGTTCTGGCTGGGGGTGCGGGCTCTGGGTAGGGCTGGGGTGAGGAGTTTGGGTTGTGGGAGGGGGAACAGAGCTACGGCAGAGGGTTGGGGTGTGGGGATGAGGGCTCTGGCTGGGGCTGAGGAGTTTGGGAGGGGGCTCAGGGCTGGGGCAGGTGGGGATAAGGTGTTTGGAGTGTGGAAGGAGGCTCAGGGCTATGCATGGACATGCAGAAAGCCTGTCAACTGTGACTTTGCGCAGAACAGAGATCCAACCCTCAGTCACAGCAGCAGTAACCCAGGGACAGTCGTTCACAGGCTGAGGTAAAGCAAAAAAAATCCATCTTAAGATGCAGTTTGAAAGGAGCAGGAGAGTTGACAGCTCAGAGGGATCCAGACAGGCTGATCTCTGTATGAAATCTCAATCACGCAAGCAGCATGGAGCTCCCTGGGACATGTGTAAAGTGTGATATTCCTTGCACGAGCTTGCACCACACAGGACGAGAGCCCATCTCACCTTTGAACTTTATACCTTTGCTAGAGAGATGTGGCAAGTTTAAGCAGCTGGAGGCTGAGAGCTGTCTATGTATTTAGAAACCAGGTTTCCCAAGTAAATAAGCCCTTACATCTGGCATAAAGAAATTGTAGAGTTGATCCAAAAAAATTCAATCATGTTACCACAAAAAATCTCAAATGAAACCATTTTAATTTTCTCACATACAATTCCAATTTTTGATGAAAAAAATTGAAAAAGTGAGAGTTTGTTTGATTTGGACTAGATCTTTAACAAAAACAAACTGTTTTCATGAACTATTTCAATTTAGATGTAGCTGCATTTTTTATTGAAGAAACATCAGGTTGAGAAATTTTTGAGCCACTGTAGGAAATTCATTCCTCCTCCTTCCACTTTTACCCTTCCCTTCCCACCTGGTGTGTCCTACACCTTGTGTATAGGACTGTATTCAGGAGAAATGACATTGTGAATTTTCCGTCTACAGAGTAGGAATGGCCAAAAAATACAAATATATACTGGATCCTCAGCTGGTGGAAGTCTGCATAGCTTCTTTGATTTCAGTGGAGCATCAGCAATCTATAGAAGCGAGGATCTAGCCCCACACTTAGCCAGGAGTGAAGGTCACTTGTTTCAGTATATTTATTTTATGTATGCCTTCAGATAAAGTCTGCCTAGTTAGACAATAAGAAGCAAACAAAAGCTAGAACTGAATCCCGTTCTCAGCTATAGCAGGTGTAAACCTGATGGCGCTCCACTGAAGACTTTCTTACAACACAGTTACACGTGCGTAACAGAGCAGAATTTCGCCCAGTGCTGAGACATCCATTTAAAAGAAATAGTTGTCCTTCAAAAACTCGCAGAGCAGACAGATTCACTGTAGGGAAAGTTACACGGTGCTATTCCATTTCACATGTCAGTTTCAGCTTTTAGAAATAAGTACTGATGATTTACACCTATTCCTGGATGTTAATATTTCATGGATTATTTATTCCTCCATCAACCTCTCTGCTCACACACAGGGCAAGCTAATAGAAAGACGTCTTCCTTTTTTTTCCTTACCCCTACCCCCCGCTTCTTTTTTTACTATGGAAACAGCCTTTATCCAATGCATTATAAATGCTCCACCACTAACTCCCTTCCCTCAATCACCCCTCTCTCAAACCAAATCACACAATCCACCCATCACTTAAGTTTTTTCCCATGCCCCTTTGTATCCTCAACAGGTTAGGAAGAATTTGGCTGCCTCATACCCAGGGAGCTGACTGGAATTGTTACAAAGCACAGGTCCTTTTCACTTCAACAAGGCAGTTTGGGGCTACTTTAGGATCTTACAGAACCCGCTGCTTCCAAATAATCCATTCACTCTGTAGTGAAAGCTTTGTCACTGGTTCCCTCCATTCTCTGGCTCTGCTAGACATTGTTTCTCCCTGCAATTCATGCAGGGGCAGGTCACTCATTAGCTGTCGGATCACATCCAATGCACTCAAAGTGTAAAGGAAAAATCAGAAGGAAATTTCCCCCCTTCCAAGTATAAATCAGACAGGAAAGAGCATTGATCTATGTATTTAATCGAGCAAGACGGCACCTTTACAGCCACAAGGAACAAGCCAACTTACCTCTTCTTCAAACCCATGTGTTAGCTTCTTCTGCAGATTCCTTTGAATTGCTGTGACCTTTGCATGCCACACTCCTGTAACTGAATAGTGACACCACAATATTTCCAAAAGTATTAAAGAAAGGCTGATGGAGAGCCCTGCCCACAGTGGGAGGAGCCTTCTGCCATCGGTGACTTAAATCAATTCAATCAAAAGGCTGAAAATTAAAATATAATCATACTAAATCATCCAACGTGGGCAGCTGCTAACCATATGGCTCTGGGGGAAGTGGGAGGGGAAAGAGAAGCCGAATTTGAGTTTGAGTCTTTTCTCTCCCCACACACGCCCACACAACACACGAAAAGATTGGTATCAAAATTCTGATTGAAAGCCCTTGGTCTAAAGGAAATATTCCAAAGAAGATTTGGGAAAGAGACGTCACTGCTGATCTTAAAAACTCAGAACAACAACAAAATAATATTTCCTGGCAAATCGGACCCCTCTTTGTAATCTTCAAGAAGGAATACATTGTGCAGGATTTTAAGAATTTAACATGAATTTTGCATTACTTTTATTGTTTTCAGCTTTAATAGCTAAATCCTATTAGCAAATGGCCTTGTCTGGAAAGAGGCAAGGGACGGGTCAGAGAAACAAAGACGTTTATGTATTGGCATTTTGTATCCCTCAATGAGTTTTTGAGCTTGAATTTGCCATGGCCTTTGAGAGAGGCACTTGTAAAGGTTCTCAGACTAGAAAGCTATGCAGCCTCTGCCAGCCTCTCTTCTCAGCTAGCCCGCCGTTGATCAAGAGTCTAAGGCAATCTGACCCTGTTGGCCCTGGAGCTCTGGTTTAGAAATACTAATTGTGCAGTACTTGTCCTTGTTGTCACACACATTGGTTTCTCCTCTCCTTTTACAGAGCTGGAGCAGAGACTCTCTAAAGCAAGCCACACAATGTGGGGAGGCAGGGGACTGGAATCTGGGAGCATGCCCCTTTCTTGTGGACCCAGCAGCATCTGCAGAAATTAAGCTTCCACTGTTTTAAAAAGAATAAAATAGTTGAGCTATCCCTTTCTGAATGCAAAGGAGACCTTCTAAACACAACCTGATGTAGTCTCCAGACTAAAATGGTAATTCTGAAAGGGATGAACTACCATCGTTCATCTCAGTTGTATGTTCACTCTGAAACCTAGTGATAATGTAAATTGTAGTACTATTAAAAAGGTAGCATTTGTTCACAGCACAGCAATGGTTGCTAAGATACCAGACAAAGAGTCCTGTGGCACCTTATAGACTAACAGAAGTATTGGAGCATAAGCTTTCATGGGTGAATACCCACTTTGTCGGTTGCATCTGACGAAGTGGGTATTCACATACGAAAGCTTATGCTCCAATACTTCCTTTAGTCTATAAGGTGCCACAGGACTCTGTCGCTTTTTCCATATCCAGACTAACACGGCTACCCCTCTGATACTAAGATACCAGAGTTTCCCTTTACACTTACAATAGTACATAACTATGGGGACTCTTGTGGTGTCTGTTGAACGGTTGGTGACTGTATTTTTATTGCAAATGATTTTAGCTGGAACACCCAGCTATTCTGGGACAATGGTCATTGCTTAGAATTGCATATGGAATCTGAGTAGCATCACCTGTTTTAAAGTCTCATCTCTGGAAATGGATATAAACATGGCCAGAAAATGTGAGCTCACAGAGAGACTATAAAGTTGAAAGAACAATAGTGCAGTTGCTATTTCAAGTAGTCTAGGGTTGTGACAACTAGTTAACTGACCGGATTTAACCTACTGTCTTTTCAAACTGTTACAGTCAGTACTGGGTTTACAATGGTGCCCTGGCACCAGGCCACAATGGGATAGGCCCGTTGTGGAGCCGTCTAACCCATCCTCACACTAGGTCAGGCCCCTCTGCTGGGTCAGTCCAGTGCCCAGGCCTTGCTGTGTGAGTGGTTCCCAGTCTGCAGGTCCCGCTCACCACCCCACAGCCCAGAGGACAGAGTCACCTCCCAGAGGGGCTGGTTAGTGCAGCCAGGAAGCAGGGCATCGGGGAGTGGGTCTCTAGGGGATCGGGGGCGGCACTAGGCAGTGAGGGGTCAGAGGCTGGGCAGTGGGAGAGGTTTGTGTGTTTTGGGGTGCTGGGTATAGGAGGTTTGGGGGGTCTCTGGACAGAAGGGTGCTGAGCATATGGGTCTGTAGGGGGGGTTCAGCAGGGGTGCGCTGGTCATAGGGGTCTGTGGACAGGGGGCACTGTGCAGCTGTGGTGGTGGTATGCAGGGCACTGTGCAGTTGTGGTGGTGGGGTCTCAGTGGGGACCGCTGGGCATACCAGGTTTGGGGGGCACTGGGAAGAGAGGTCTGGGGGTGCTGGGTGGGAGGGCGGTGTGGCATACAGTGCAGGCCTGCCCCCAAAGGCAGCGCAGGGCCGGGCAGGCCAGTGTGTGTCTGGTGACGGCCAGTTTGTAAACAGTGCCCTTGTGCTGGGCGGGGCTCAATTGCCCCCGACCAGCCCCGCACTCTGGGGCCTGACCCCCCCGCACTACGCCCCATTACCCCCATGGGGGCCCACAAACATGTTTGGCTCTGGGCCCACAAAAGGTTAATCCGGCCCTGGTTACAGTATAGTATGAAATAACCCCAGGATTCTTATAATGGAAATGTTACAAATATCCCACTGCTCTGCCACTAAGGTGTGTTTTGTGAGCTTCAGTTTTAGAGGTAGCAAGCACAGGGCCAACAAATGAATAAGATAATCGGGTCTTGTCTACCCTGAAAGTTCTCTCTGGACATGTAGAGAACCAGTAAGCAGGCATGCCAAACCCGCAAAAAAGATGCAGAAATTGGGCTTGTTTTTGGCTTAGAATCTCAGAATATCAGGGTTGGAAGGAACCACAGGAGGTCATCTAGTCGAACCCCCTGCTCAAAGCAGGACCAACTGCAACTAAATCATCCCAGCCAGGGCTTTGTCAAGCCTGACCTTAAAAACATTTAAGGAAGGAGATTCCAACACCTCCCTAGGCAACCCATTCCAGTGCTTCTCTACCCTCCTAGTGAAATTTTTTTTCCTAATATCCAATATAAACCTCCCCCACTGCAACTTGAGACCATTACTCCTTGATCTGTCATCTGCTACCACTGAGAGCAGTCTAGATCCATCCTCTTTGGAACCCCCTTTCAGGTAGTTGAAAGCAGCTATCAAATCCCCCCTCATTCTTCTCTTCTGCAGACTAAACAATCCCAGTTCCCTCAGCCTCTCCTCATAAGTCATGTGCTCCAGCCCCCTAATCATTTTTGTTGCCCTCCGCTGGTCTCTTTCCAATTTTTCCACATCCTTCTTGTAGTGTGGGGCCCAAAACTGGACACAATACTCCAGATGAGGCCTCACCAATGCCAAATAGCGGGGAAAGATCACGTCCCTCAATCTGCTGGCAATGCCCCTTATACAACCCAAAATGTCGTTAGCCTTCTTGGCAACAAGGGCACACTGTTGGCTTGTGAGTTGCTTGTTGGCTAGTTTTTGGTTTGACGCTTGTTGCATTTTTTTGTTTTGTTTTGTTTTGTTATCTGCTCTTGGCAAGCTGGGGCAAGCAGGGACAAGAAGGGAAGAGAGTCGGGGGTGCACACCGGGCCCCCCACAGACCCAGACTGCACGCCAGGGGAAATCTAGTCACCGAGTGTTGGGGTTCTTAGGGATTGGCTTGTTCTGGCCTTGTTTTGAAATGGGATTAGCTTGATTTTTGGCTTATTGTGAAAATCGGGGTGCTAATTTACTACCCGTGAAAGTTGGCAGTTGTGTTAGTAGTGTGTCAGCACAAGTAACAAGAAAGCGAATCCTGGAGGCCTTTCTGGAAAATAGGCTCTAGTTAAACAGCATTACTGTGCTTGAGGAGTCCCTGGATGAAGCTGTCTGGCCGGTGTTACACAGGAGGTCAAACTAGATGATCTAATGGTCCCTGCTGGCCTTAGATGAGCTTTGATCTTTAGTCAGTCAGATTCTGTAACACTCCTGCCATTCCTGATATTTCTAGAGTTAAAAAAACAAGAAAAGAGGTTAAGCCACATTTCAGGCTCTCTTTATACACCAAAGAGGCAAAAAATACACAAAAATAGCTTGAGCCGTCACTTTTACCCTATAGCTGTAATCAGCCGGTCTTGTGCTAACAGCTATACTGATGCTGATACAGGACCAAAGAAGGAAACAAAAGCAAAGCCACATGGGACTGTGCATCAGAAGAGACCAGGCATCAAGGAGGACGTTGGCAAGAAATCACTAAACCACATTCATCCCAGGTATCGCATCCCTGAAGTCAACAGAGACCCACCAGAGATGAGGCTGGCCCAACAGAGGCGGTTCCAACAAATGCTCCTGGATTTACCAAACTCTTTCCTGTGAACTAAAATGTCATTTTTAAAGCTCTAATGCACTTCCCACTGTAGTATATCTTAGCACCACACAACAATTCACAGTGGCACTGAATGCGCCCTAGGTGAAGTGCTCTCACAGTCTCTGGTTCCCAAGGTGCATGGTTTAAGGGGCAGGTGCTTTTTACCTTTCCATATTCCTTTCCTTTCACCTTTTAACTTCATCTCCAGGCTCTCCAATTGCTGACTGGTCCTGGAACACTCCACACCGTGCCCATCACAGTGGAATCAGAGCATTTTATCGGGGAGAGGGAGAGGGAGATTGTCTTGCATTTAGACCCAGACATGGTGAGGGCTGGAGTCCTTGATCAGGGCCGACTTTATGACCCGCAGGGCCCGACTGGAATACTTGGCGGCGGTCCGGGTCTTTGGTGGCATTTCGGCAGCGGGGGGTCCACTCCAGGTCTTCCGCGGCACCGAAGGATCCCCCTGCCACCGAAATGCCACTGAAGATCCCCAGAGCAGGGCCCCCGCAGGCACAGGGCCCTCTTCAGCGCAGGGCCCGATTCCAGGGAATCAGTGGAATCGGCGTAAAGCCGGCCCTGTCCTAGATGTCCTGTGTCTTCTGACATGGAGTCCCACAAAGAGAGCCAGGCTGCAGAAAATGCTCTGCCTCCTGGGCCAGTTTAGTCAAAATGTTCCTGTTGAATGCTGCTGCCTTGGAGAGCCCTGGGTGGACAGATGGTCTTTGAAAGAGCTTTCTCCCAGCCCAGTAAGTGCCTTGTCGATCAGGACTAGGACCGTAACTGAAATCTAGAAAGGAACAGATGGCCAGCGGAGCTTGGAGGGCATTGGGGTGATGTGTCCCCAGCTGCCTTGTGAGGCACTAGGAAGGCTCTGGCGTGCCACACTAATCTCAGCTCATGGGTAGCGGTCATGCTCATCCAAAGCAGGAGCCAGCTGAGGAGGGGATGAACATGGAGCTCTCGGTGGCCAAGGCCTTCAGAAGGGGAAAAGAGCCGTTTCCAGCCAGCCAAAGATAGTTGGAAGCATTTCTTGCCAGTGATGCAGCACATTCACCCAGGAGCAGCAAGAAATCCAGCAAGTCCATGAGCTTCCCCTGCCTTTTGTGAGCAGTCGGTCATGCCCAGACCCAGGCGAGAGCAGCACTTCCAGCAAGAACCTCCAAGTGTTTCAGCCATTCTAGCTTCTTCCCTGCTGCCTTTCCCAGGTTCAACGTGAGCCTGCTGCTCTTTGTCCAGTTGCTGGAACATCCCTAAGATGGCATGTGCAGCTTCAGAAGGGGTGTGGCACGGAGAGTCACCAGACCCGTGGGCACCTTTAGCACAAGAAGTTTCCTGCAATGACAGCCAGGTCAAGAGGCCTGAAAATGTGGAGAGAAAGAAACTAATTTAAATGGGAGAGTGACCAAACAAACCAAAAACACCTTGTTCTCTTCCCATGGTACCATTGTCGCCAGGCATCCTGTACTGTGGCCTTCTCGCTGGCTCCAGCAGGGTTGCAAGAAGTGGCTGATACCTAGATAGACTTGCTTAAACACCACTACACACTGTGGGCACAGGCTACTCTGGGCTTTCTGTATCTGCTGAGCAGAGATCAGCTGATTCATCTGATATTGGAGAAAGAAGCACCTGATGACCTAGATGTTCCCATAAACCATTTCCAAAGGGAAACAAACTGAACACTATGACCAGCTTCCTTCCCGCTTCACTTTATGGGCCAGGTCCAGATCATGGCTGGTGTAAACCAGCATAGCTCCACTGATGTCAATGGAACTATGCTGATCTACACCAGCTGAGGATCTAGCCCTCGACTTTATGAGGCCATAAACTGGGTGTCTACACAAGCCCGATGCTCTTAACGTGGAACATCTAGTGCTGCACTGTATTTACAGCAGCAATTCAGCTTCAGCTCTAAAGGATTTTAGTCCAGGTTTGTGTCTGACCAGGAGACAGTGACCCCCTGCAAATAGCCCAGTGCGAGACGCAAGATTATGTATTATTGCAAGGAGTAAGGCATTGGGCGCTGCCTGTGGCAGGATACCAGACTTGACAGACCATGGAGAATCTGACACGGTGCCATATTTACATCTCATGCTGATGCACGGTTCCAAACACATTAATCCAAAGCTGTAACAATGGGTGACTCAGACCCTCGACAGGCACCAAAGCCTCAGGAGTTTAACTCCAAAGTGTCACCAGTTCTCACACATTGGATTTCTAGAAATAGTAATAAAAATCGAGGGGAGGGGGAAGGAACAGACTGATACAAATTTCAATCCCCCCTACTCACTGACCCACCCAGTGACTTGACTGCAGCAGCGGGACAGCAGCGTCTTTCCATTATTAGCGAGGAGCAATGTATTAGTAAGGTGGCATGTCCAGAATTCTGGACATTCCAGTACTGCTCGGAATGGCATGAGCCCGGCCCTGCCTGTCTGACCCCACCCCTAGCAGCATGACCTCGCATGTAACCCTCATGTTTTGAGTGGCCAGCAGAAGTATTTTTTAATAATAGCACATCTTACTGCAAAGAAAAGCCTTTTGGATTGGAGTCCTTATCAGGAAAGTGGTGTTTCCGTGTCTGAAAGCTGTGGGGCTGGGGAGAAATCCCAGTAGGTGACGAACAATGAGCATGTGTAAGAGTTTGCAGGATCAGGGCCTTCGTGTGTTTTTGTCCTTAAAAAGATTATGATAAAGGACTTGCCCTTAGGTTAACCAAGAGAGGAATACTGGAATATACACAGCAAACCTCAATATTGAAAAGACTCAACTGTTGATTAATGCCAAGAATTTCTGGTATCACTCTCAAAAGTGTGCCTAGAGAGCAATAAGAGGGAGTTTGCAAAACGTCGAGATTTCTGTGAACAAGAGATGATTCGTTTGAAGATTGCAGTGCAGCTCAGACAAAAAACAGTTATTGAAAGTTTGACTTTCTAGTCTGCTTGTGCACTGGCTTTAGCAATGGAAATAGCCAAGAACAGCCTCTGTAGGATGGTAATAACATCTTTATTATGTGTTTTACAGTCATGGTGAGAGGCTCTAACTGATATCAGAGCCCTATTGTGCTAGCTACAGTATAAAACCACAGAATATCAGGGTTGGAAGGGACCTCAGGAGGTCATCTAGTCCAATCCCCTGCTCAAAGCAGGACCAACCCCCAACTAAATCATCCCAGCCAAGGCTTCGTCAAGCCTGACCTTAAAAACCTCTAAGGAAGGAGATTCCAACACCTCCCTTGGTAACCCATCCCAGTGCTTCACCACCCTCCTAGTGAAAAAGTTTTTCCTAATATCCAACCTAAACCTCCCCCACTGCAACTTGAGACCATTACTCCTTGGTCTGTCATCTGCTACCACTGAGAACAGTCTAGATACATCTTCTTTTGAGCCCTCTTTCAAGTAGTTGAAAGTAGCTATGAAATCCCTCCTTATTCTTCTCTTCTGCAGACTAAATAATCCCAGTTCCCTCAGCCTCTCCTCATAAGTCATGTGCTCCAGCCCCCTAATCTTTTTGTTGCCCTCCCGCTGGACTCCTTCCAATTTTTCCACATCCTTCTTGTAGCGTGGGGCCCAAAACTGGACACAGTACCGCAGATGAGGCCCCGCTAATGCTGAACAGAGTGAAATCATCACGCCCCTCGATTTGCTGGCACTGCTCCTACTTTTACAGCCCAAAATGCCATTAGCCTTTGGCAACAAAGGCAAAATGTTGACTCATATCCAACTTCTCAACCACTGTAAACCCTAGGTCGTTTACTGCAGAACTGCTGCCTAGCCATTTGGTCCCTAGTCTGCAGCAGTGCATGGGATTCTTCTATCCTAAGTGCAGGACTCTGCACTTGTCCTTGTTGAACCTCATTAGATTTCTTTTGGCCCAATCCTCCAATTTGTCTAGGTCCCTCTGTATCTTATCCCTACCCTCCAGCGTATCTACCACTTCTCTCAGTTTAGTGTCATCTACCAACTTGCTGAGGGTGCAGTCCATGCCATCCTCCAGATCCTTAATGAAGATATTGAACAAAACCAGCCCCAGGACTCACCCTTGGGCCACTCTGCTTGATACTGGCTGCCAACTAGACATGGAGCCGTTGATCACTACTTGTTGAGCCCAATGATCTAGCCAGCTTTCTATCCACCTTACAGTACAATCATTCAGCCCATACTTCTTTAACTGGCCTATACAAGGAGCAGCATATTAACTTCAGAAGAGTCGCATGTGCCTCCAGAGCCACTGGCTGGCTGCCCCTGCTCTAGGGAGGGGCTGACCCACTGCAGCTTCAGTTCCTTCTCAACCTCAAATTCCAACAGGACTCTGAAGTTCAGGGGAATGAAGGTGGGTGATGGAGCATCCATCGGGACAAAACATTTAGAAGAATTCCAGTTACTGGACAGGTAAGGTAAGCCTTCTTTGAGTTATGGTCCCTCTGAGGGCTCCACTTCAGGAGATTCCCAAGCTGCATCTCAATATGGAGGAGTGTGCTGAGGAGGCAGACTCCCCGCCCCGGTCCACATTTTGTGGAAGCATGCAGCACAGCATGACATTGGGAAAATGTGCATGCCAGGTACCTTTCTAAGTAGGGCTATTGAGGTAGATTGAGCCTAGTGGAGTTAGCAGTTACCAGGGGGACGGGCAGGAGGATGTACCCCAGAAAACTTGTAACATGCTAAAATGTCACCTGAAATCTGGTTTGATAGTCATTGTGTGGAAACTAGGTGACTTTTCATTGTCTCAGCAGGAGAAAGAATCCGTGAGAAGCCCTGAAGAGTTAGTCCTATATAGGTAGATGTCCAGAGCTCTTCTCACACCCAGCGTATGAAGACTGGCCTCTACTCTCAAAGAGTGAGGGTAAAACACCGGCTACTGGGTGTCCTGGTGGGTGTGGAAATCTGGTGACACCTTAGGAAGGAAACAAGAATGGGGATGCAATGTCTCCTTATCATGATAGAAAACTGTGTATGGTGGATCAGTTATACAAGCTCCTTTAGCCTACTGGCAGAGGTGATAGCTATGAGGAATAAGTTTGAAGGACAAATGAAGAAACAAAGAAGTCTCCATGGGTTCAAAAGGAGGGTTTTTTAAGGAGTTAAGCAATAAATTAAGGTCCCAAGGAGGAACAGGCACTCACACTGGATGGAACAAAAGTAAGCCGGACCCTTAAGGAATATTGCAGTTGAAGGATGTCTGAAAACTGAGAATCTGTCAACTGATGGCTGAAATCACAGAATCATAGGACTGGAAGAGACCTCCAGCGGTCATCTAGTCCAGTTCCCTGCACTCATGGCAGAACTAAATATTATCTAGACAATCCCTGACAGATGTTTGTCTAACCTGCTCTTAAAAATCTCCACTGATGGAGATTTCACAACATCCTGGACAATTTATTCCAGTGCTTAATTACCCTGACAGTTAGGAAGTTTTTCCTCATGTCCAACCTAAACTGCCCTTGCTGCAATTTAAGGCCATTGCGTCTTGTCCTATCCTCAGAGATTAACAAGGACAATTTACTTCCCTCCTCCTTGTAACAACCTTTTATGTACTTGAAAACTTAGTCCTCTCTCAGTTCCTTCTTCTCCAGACTAAACAAACCCAATTTTTAAAATCTTCCCTCATAGGTCATGTTTTTTAGACCTTTAATCATTTTTGTTGCTCTTCTCTGGACTTTCTCCAATTTGTCCACATCTTTCCCGAAATGTGGCGCCCAGAACTGGACACAATATTCCAGTTGAGGTCTAATCAGCGTGGAGTAAAGCAAAAAAATCACTTCTCATGTCTTGCTTACAATTCCTGCTAGTACATCCCAGAATGATGTTAGCTTTTTTTCTCAACACTGTTCACTCATATTTAGCTTATGATCCACTATGACCCCCAGATTCCTTTCCACAGTTTTCCTTCCTGGGCAGTCATTTCCCATTTTGTATGTGTGCAACTCATTATTCCTTTCTAAGTGGAATATTTTGCATTTGTCTTTATTGAATTTCATCCTATTTACTTCAGATCATTTCTCCAGTTTGCCCAGATCATTTTGAATTTTAATCCTATCCTCCAAAGCACTTGCAACTCCTCCCAGCTTGATATAGTTTGCAGACTTTATAAGTGTACTCTCTATGCCATTATCTAAATCATTGATGAAGATATTGAACAGAACTGATCCCTGTGGTATCCCACTCGACATGCCTTTCCAGCATGACTGTGAGCCACTGATAACTACTTTCTGGGAATGGTTTTCCATACAGTTATGAAACCACCTTAGAGTAGCTCTATGTAGCTTATATTTTCCTTAGTTTGTTTAGGAGAAAGTCATACAAGACAATAGCAAATATATGACATCTACCATTTCCCCCCTCATCCACAAGGCTTGTTACCCTGTAAGAAAGCTGTTATGTAAAGCCGCCGCTCAAATGCGATTGTAAGATCTGTAACTTGTATCAAGTTCTGCAACCTTTTTGCAGACTTTGTAAATTCAGTGATTATTAGCATAACCTTTAAAGTTTTGTAACCTTTGCAAGCCCTGTAACCTTTTCAAGTTACCACTCGTATGAACTTCCAAGCCTCAGACAGAGTGTGAATGAGGGAGTGTGAACAAGGGAGTGTATGTGGGACTGGGCGGAGAGGAACTGCAAGGAGAGAGGAGCCCGGAGCCAGGTGTGACTGATATAATCTGCCCTGAGAAGGCAGTCATGAAGTGCTGTAAAGAAAAGAAGAACTCGGTATGCATGAAAGGAACTGGTCTGGGAATGCTTCTCGGTGACAGACACAGAAAGGAAACTCAGTGTACGTAACAGGAGCTGCCCAGTTCCAAAATAAGAGGATTGCGGCATGCACACAAGCCCCTGCTTCTTGACCTACTCAGCAGCCTGGATTCAGGACCGTAGGCAGACACCAGATCTACCACGGTTCAGCTTCTCGGCCTCCATGCTGTCTCCGGTAACTCTGCGCCTGTGTAAGTGTGTGGATGCATGAGGGTCTGCATGCAGTGAATATGTGCACCTATGAATAAGCTCCATCTTTTCCCTATCTGACCTAACAGCCACATTGTAATAAAACTAATACAAGTGTGATCCTGGGTCGGTTTTTAGGGGAACGGAGGTAACAAAAGCTATCAAGTTGGCTTGATATAATTTGTTCTTGACAAATCTGTGCTGTTACTTATCACCTTATTATCTTATAGGTGTTTGCAAACTGATTGCTTCATTATTTGCTCCATTATCTTTCTGGATACTGAAGTTAAGCTGACTGGTGTGTAATTCCTTGGGTTATCTTTATTTCCCTTTTTATAAACTGGTACTATATTTTCCCTTTTCCAGTGCTCTGGAATCTCTCTTGTCTTCCATGACTTTTCAAAGACAATCACTAATGGCTCAGATATCTCCTCAGTCAGCTCCTTGAGTATTCTAGGATGCATTTCATCAGGTCCTGGTGACTTGAAAACATCTAATTTGTCTAAATAATTTTTATCTTGTTCTTTTCCTATTTTAGCTTCTGATCCTACCTCACTTTCACTGGGATTCACTATGTTAGACATCCATTCACCAACTTCTTGCTGAAAACTGACACAAAAAAAAGTCATTTAGTACTTCTGCTATCTCCACATTTTCTGTTATTGTTTTTCCACCCTCATTGAGCAATGGGCCTACATTATCCTAAGTCTTCCTCTTGCTTCTGATGTATTCGTAGAATGTTTTCTTGTTACCCTTTATGTCTCTAGCTAGTTTAACCTCATTTTGTGCCTTGGCCTTTTTAATTTTATCTCTGCATACTTGTGTTATTTGTTTATATTCATCCTTTGTAATTTGACCTACTGTCCACTTTTTATAGGACTTTTTTTGAGTTTCAGATCATTGAAGATCTCCTGGTCTCTTACCATAATTCCTATTTCTCTATGCAATGGGATAGTTTGCTCTTCTGCCCTTAATAATGTCTCTTTGAAACACTGACAACTCTCTTGAACTGTTTTTCCCCTTAGACTTGCTTCCCATAGGATCTTACCTACCAACTCCCTGAGTTTACTAAAGTCTGCCTTCTTGAAATCCATTTTTTGAGTGCTGTTTTCCCTCCTTCCATTCCTTAGAATCATGAATTCTACCAGTTCATGATCTCTTTCACCCAAGCTGCCTTTCACTTTCAAATTCTCAACCAGTTCCTCCCTATTTGTCAAAATCAAATCACATGCTGTAATAGCAGCGAGGTGAACCTTGAAAGAACTCTGAGACAAACCCAGAGTTTTCAGATTTAACAGGTAGTCAAGTATGCGCCTGAGGGAAGATTCAGCAGGAGATACGGAGTGCACCAAATTTGGAAACACTTCCATTTCTGCAGGTAAGGTTTCCTGGTGTTGGGTTTTCCACTATTCAGCAGTACTGCCTGGATGTCAAGAGAACAATCCTGTTCTAGGCCCAAGAGCCATAGAGGAGCCAATCCTTGAGGTGCAGTGACAATAGGTAGGGGTGGGATTAGTGGACAGAAGGCACTAGGGCCAGAGGCCCCGCTCCCAACTGCGGGACAGATGCCAATCTTACTACCAATGGCAATCCAAGGGTGATTTCTGGTGCCTGTCCAATGATAACAGGGAAAACGATCCCCACCTGGATCTTGAGGAGCCTCAGGAGGTTCTCTTGTGACAATGGGGGAGCCAGCCCAATGAGGCAAGCAAATAGACTCATCTAAATTCCAGTACAGGGGTGGCATTGGTGTCAAAGAGGAACAAGGCACTGGCAGGACCAAACGAGAGACTCCCACCTATCACTGGGAGAGGCACCGCACCAAGGCTAAGAGACATATTGAGCTGGACAAAGGGATCTGCTGCCAAGGCAAAGATGGCATTGAAAGAGGCAAATGTTGAGGGGACATCCGGTGCTGGGCCTGGTGTCCGTCTTGACTCCACCGTCTGAGGCCCAGGCAGTGCAACCTGTGGTGCCAATGAGACCACTAGCTCTGTGATGCAGCCAGAAACTGCCAAGGGCACAACGGAGGATAAAGTGGAAAAAGCCGTGCCACCAGAGAACTCCGGAAGCAGTGGAGAGTCCAGGACCGAGAGGCAAAGCAGGTCTGAAGCCATCTGGTATGCCACCAGTCTGCACTGGACTCAATGGACATGCCATGGCCGCAACCAGAGTTGACCGTATAGGCTTTCGCTGCTCTCAGCACAGTACTGGGAAGTGGTTAGACAGACCTGCTCCATCCTGCGTGCCGGAGGGAGTACAGTGCTGATCAGCACTCCTCCTAGAAGCAGAGGAGGAATCTCTCCAAGCCCAATTCTTTTTATAGGACCTCTTCTTCATGGAACCAGAGGAGGGAGAATACTCCCTCTTCCTCTTGGGGGAAACACCAGAGCCTAGGCACAGAGCAGCATCACTTCCCAGATCCGAAGGTGACTGCCTCATGGCCTGCTCCAACAGGTACTGATGCAGCTGCAAGTTTCTCACCACCTAAGTCCTCTTTGTGAGCAATTTGCACATGGCTCCCCGCTCTTTAAGTGTCCTTCACCATGACCCAATGAGCACCTTGTGTGGGAATCACTGTTAGAGATGCCCCCTGCATGATGGACAATGCTTGAACCCTGGAGAGGCAATCACACTGGGCAGCCAACTACTCTAATAACATGCTAACACTAAACTTAACCAAGATCCTATGAACTACTATATACAAAAAAACATTTCTCAGAGACTAAGACCAAAAGCACAAGGTGAAAAACCCCACACGGAGCTCTGACTCTAGCCATGGGTGGGGAGAAGGCACTAAGGGGATCAGGGCAGCACCCCCTTTCTGTGGCCCAGAAAGAAGTAGGACCTCAGGGTGCGAGTGCACCCTGCTACAGATACTACTAGGCAATGTCCTCCAGCTCCAGTGCACTAGGCATGCACACACACAAACCGAATGCACAGCTGCATCAATTTGAAGAAGAACGGGAGTGGTGGTGGATCTGCCCTTCCCTATATATCCTTGTACCGAAGCATGAGAAAGCATAGGGTGCAGGCACATGGCACTGCTGATGAAAATCTTCAAGTGCAAGGGCATCAACATGTGCCCATCCTGACATGGAGCTCCCAGCGGGACAATAAGTCAACACATTTCAGAGTGATAGCCGTGTTAGTCTGTCGCAGCAAAAACGAGGAGTCCTTGTGGCACCTTAGAGACTAACAAATTTATTTGGGCATAATCTTTTGTGAGCTAGAACCCACTTCAGCATATGCATGGAGAGGAAAATACAGTATCAGGTACACACACACACACACACACACCATGAAAAGATGGGAGTTGCCTTACCAAGAGTGTGGAGGGGGAAGTCAGTCTAACGAGACAATTCAATTAACAGTAGAATACCAAGGGAAGAAAAATAACTTTCGCAGTGGTAACAAGGGTGGCCCATTTCAAACAGTTGACAAGAATGTGTGAGTTTGGACCGTTCTCTCTCATGCAGGCTGGGGCACTGGTGCAGCAAGTAGCTGGGGGGAAGCAGCTCCAGATGGCCCTGCATTAGATTGAGGAGGAGGAAGTGGCAACCACTAGTGGCTGTGGACCTTTGCGCTGCTGACTGCCTGCACTCCTCTAGTTGGGTCCACAGTTGCCCACCTGCAGTGCTCCTAGAGCTCCTCAGAGGGGCGCAGCTCAGGAACTGCTACGTTTTTGTTGTGTAGAAAGCTCAGGGAGCACTCTGCCACCTCAGAGAAGCCCAGGCAACTAACACCTCACTTCTCTGCTGCTCTCCTCAGTCTCCTTCTGCTCTGTCCCTCTAAGGGCAGCAGAAGCAGTGGAGCAGGTGCAGGAAAGCCACTGAGCTCCCCCTTGTGGGGAACCAGCCAGCAGAACAGTGGCTGGGACAGAACACAGACAATGTGGTGGACAGAAAAGCTCAGGAGCAGGAGATGACTTTTTTGTACATTTCAACAGCACAAACAGGGATGTGTGTGTCAACCAGAATGAAAAGAGTGCTGCCTTTCTGAGACTGGATGTATTTCTAAAAGATGTGTCTAACTCAGCCACAAGATACAGGCTGCATGAGGAATTAGATGAGTGGATTTCTTTGGTCTGGTTTGTACAGGAGGTCAGACTCTTCTGGCCTTAAACTATATCAGTCTAGGAAGCGGGGAAGGGTAAGTTAGGCAGATGTTTGTGCTGCCCCAAAACCAAGTGATGCATAGATCCTGGATGAAGAGTGAAGTCAATGAAAGCACAGGTATCTGTATACCTACAGGAAGCAATAACGTGAATACCGACAGAGCAAGTTCCTCCACACAAGCCCCCATGAAGATGTCTCAGACTCAAGAGGCCATTTCTGGGATGGGAGAGCGCAGACGCTCTCCAGGTTCCCAGTCCTGGAGCTAACTGAAGGGACTGGACATGGGGATGTCAGTGCCAGCTCTGCTGTGTGTCCAAGCACTTTCCAAAGCTGGATAAGTATTATCCTCATTTTATAGAGGCAGGGAAACAGAGAGGTAAAGTGACTTAACCAAGGGTCACACCAGTGGCAGATTAGCCACTGGGCCAACAGGGCTAATCCACCCTGGAAAAAATCCGTCACCGAGCAGTGGAAGCCCAGAGCCCTGGCAGAAGTACTGGGTGGGGCAAGTCCTCATGCCCCAACTCCACTCCCTGGCAGAAGCTCTCTGTATCCCTCGCGCCCCAACCCCAGTAGCTGTGCTGGGCAGGTGGGGGAAGCCCCCAGGCCCCGACCCCAGTATCAGCAGTGGACGGGCGTGGCAGAGGAAGCCAACGCGCCCCAACCCCGCTGCTTCCCAGCAGAAGCGTGGTGCGGCGGAGGCACCAGAGCCCGGACCTCCACTGCAACCTGGGACTCTCGCTCCCTGCCACCGCCTCAGGGCTGGGGGAGCACTCACTCCCTGCTCTGGCCCCAGGGCCATGGCAGGGGGGAGGAGGGGAGCAGAACTTCTCCAGTCTTGGAGGGGCATAAAGGAGCAAACAGGTTGCAGGTCACAGTGTGTGTGGGCGGGGGGAGTTTGGGACAGTCGGTGGAACAGGGGCAGGGCCGCAGGGGAAGTGTCAGAACAGGGTGAGGCCATAGGTGGAGCCAGAGGGGAATTGGTGGAATGGGGGTGGGCCTGCAGGGGAAGGGGGTCCCCCTACTTGCTCTGGCCCAGGGCCCCATGAAACCTTAATCCCCCCTTGGGTCGCACAGCCAGGTATCAAACTCAGTCTAGCTGACTCCTGTTCTATTGCTTTATTTGCTAGCGCAAGGGGCTTTCCTATTAACCCGCCCTTGATTAGGTGAATAATCCCCAGAGTTCAAAGAAAGGGTTAACAGGAGCCATAGTAAAAGGGTCCAATTAAAGAGGAAGCCCTAACTGCAAGGGCCAAAACCTTTAATAAGTGTGGGAAAACTTAATATGACCACCAGGGGGCACTATAGACTCAAGAATTGAAGCACTAACACACACTAAGGAGACATTCTCTCAGATTTTCTTGCCCCTCACCCACAGGTATTTGCTGCGGGGAGGTGATTTGTACTTTTGCCCCATCACCCTTACAGTCAGAGCTATCTGTTTGTATAGTACCTAACAGAGCGGGGCCCTGACCTGTTTGGCCTCTTGGCACTAGCACAATATAAATGTTAAATACTTTCCAGTTGCAAATGTACTGTACCTCATCCCATAGATTTGCACAGCACCCAGCACCACTGGGCCAGATCCTGGGTGCTACCATAATATAAACAATACAGGACTAGCCATGCCAGGAACCCACAGGCACGAGACAATTGCAGGGGATACAGCACTCTCTGTAACACATGGTCCTCTACCTTGTAAGACCTCTAACCTCTCAGAGAAAGGGAAGTTAGGAGGATCACATAACACCGATTCAGCTGGCAATATGGGAAAAGAACAATGGCCACACCCTGTAGAGGAGATTAGCCCCTGAGTGGGACTCACATTTGGGTGTTTCACTTCTAACAGTGTGTGTATGCACTCACACACACACCTGCCCATCTCTAGAAGGGAGATGAACACCCCAGCGAGGGAGGCACATGTTCAGGATTAATTAGCAAAGCAATGTGCAGATGAAAGTGCCAGTTATAGTGCAGTTTGAATTTACATAGCAGCCGATTAACAGGATTAAGTTGCAGCCTTAAATCCTTATGTTAGTCCCTATGTGCATGTTTTTGCACAATGCGCTTGTTTACCAAGGAATTGTTAGTGCCATGGACCAGTTTCACCTTTCATTCCAAGTGGGCTTCAGCTGTTCCCATCCTGTGTTTTGTGAACTGCCTACCTTGCCAGTAAGAGTTTTTCTTTCTCACCTTCTGCTACAGGAGTCAAGCTTGTGAAATCCTTCAAAGCATTTCATTTGGTTCATTTAACTTCAGGAGGATAAAGCATTCAGGCATGCCATGGTGAGACATGCACAATATTAACTACATTGCTTTGGTCAGGCCAGGCTGCTGCTGGCTTCCCTTATATGAGAAACTGCTTTCCTGTTCCACTGTGCAAGTATTAGATCACATCTTTGTCAGTATCAATTCTTTGTGCAGCTGGAGCACCTGCAGGCCCCAAATGCAATCAGGGTCCAATCCCTGCCTTAAAGAATTTACAATCAAAGAGAAAAGACACACAAAGGGGAGGGACAACGGAAGAATCTTACACAGGGGGAATTGAGGCAGGGAGAGAGAAAGTGACTTGCTCAGAATCACGCAGAATTTTGCTGGGACCTGCACCCAGATTTCCCTGGTCCCAGTTCTCAACCACAAGCCCAACCTTCTTCTCTCTTATCTGGTGCCTCTGTATTAGATACTGGCATTTAGGATCATGATCAATACAGCAATTATATTTTCTCTCAAAAAGTTTTCAACTAACAGAGGTGGTAGGTGCAACCCTGGGAATCCCAGGCCAATGAGACAAACAGGATATAGTAATAGGAACAATAATGAGTGTGGCATGCTCAACGGAAAATTACACCTCTTTCAGTCATCCAAATAGTACACAAAGGAGAACCAGCGGACAATCTATTTGGATTTTATTTTATTTTAAAGAAGCATTTTTAAAAAAATGATAGAGCTGATACATCAAGAAGAAACAATCCAGGCATTTGAAGGAGGGTTAATTTAGCTGATATGAAGAGATGGAAGAGAGGCTGCACAGCTGACTAAAATGACCACCGGCCATCGTATTTCCAGATAGCATATGGAGACAGGTTTCTCAGCAAACTCAAGATTTTGGTCAGAAAACAGCAGTTGATGACTGACAGACTTAAAATCTTTGTTGACTATAAAGATATATAGCACGACTGATGTGGTCATAAATCCAAAGCATAGGACCAAGGGAATACAAACCAGACACTTTTTGAAAGGCAACTGAGATAGTTTCTTTTATCCAGAGAATCCTGCACCAGCTTTGCTTCCACAATTTTATGCAACAACCAACGAACCTGGGCTCCATCTTCATTTTCCGGTCTCCTGCACTGAATTTTCCAGTTATCCTTTCAGCTGGATTATGGCATTTTTCTGAACCTCCCAGATTTGCTCAAATCCTTCCAGCACGTGCCTTAGCTTGGATGCCTGGCATTTTTCCTCTTTATGCTGCTGCTCTGCAATCTCCAGCTTGTTATGAAGTTGTTTCAAGCACTTCTGGATTTCAGACATTACATTTCCCATACCTGATCGCTCTTCTTCTTGAAAAGATTTGTAATCCTGATATGCAGAAATCTGGAGACACATTCCCTTTATTTCATCAGTCAGTTGGTCATTGGCTCTTTCCAAGTTCCTGTTTTGGAATTCCAAATGTTTAATCTTTACTTCCTTTAGTTCCAGAATCTCCTCGACATTCTCCACCCCTTTGCCAATCTTCCACCACTGTTCTGAAACAGTCTATTTTGGCTTGCAAGTTTCTGTCCAGGTCTTTCATTCAATTGTTTTGCTTTATTAGCTCCTGCTTTTCAGTATCAAGGTTGGGAGCTGTTTCTCCAAAATCCCATATTTGATTCTATACACTTTCATTGGTAACAGTCAGGTCCTGAATTAGGGAATTATCCATGTGCTCAGTCTGATAGCCTCTGACGCAGGGATAAAATTGTGCTCTTTGTGGAAATAAAACAAAATCAAAAACCATGCCAAAAAACAAGGTTAGCCAGGTCATTGTAAACCTGACTTCACCTCTACTAAATTTTAGGAGATGTACATGGTCAAATATGCTGTTACACATTGTTTGTGGGTTATGTTAGCTCACATGCTTTGCTGTAAAACATTTTATTTCATATAATCAATTTGAAGTGGAGCATTCTTGGGATCTGTGTCCAGACCTGCTTTATGTCAACAAGTGACAGGCAAAACATTCTTTAAAACTTGCATCTAGCTAACTCACAGGTCATAAAATCCGTCTGTTCTCACACATCATAAATACCTTGTTGTAAACATGGCCTATGTGTATTATCATAGCTATTGTGTTCTTGGCCAAGATTTAGGAAAGTGACTACTGATCTCGAGTGCCTCAATGTTGGGTTGCCCAACTTTTTCAGAGCTTTTTGAAAACCAGGGTCTCAAGTTGGGACACTTACCAAACTAAGGCACCCCAAATCACTCACCCCTTTGTAAAATCTTCGCTTTTGTGTGGCTGTAAAGGGTTTTCTCCATGTCTTTACTTAAACTTGGCCTTGAACATACCAAGATCTGTTAAAAAGGCAAATAAAAGAGTAGAATTGTCTCTATGGAAACCTGGGTCTTCTCAAGACGAACTCCCACCACTTTTGTTTAAAGGGATATTCCAGCCTGCCCGGGACATAAATAATTTGTCTGAAACAGTAACAAATAGAGCAAATTTATGTTCTGAAACGATACAGATATGTCCCTTTAATTAAGACATTCCAAGAGCGAAGCTGTGCTATCAAAGCCGTAACAATGGGCTGCTATTCACTCAACCCATTCTTCTTCTCAGCTACAAGCCTTCTCTTTTAAAAGGCACACAAAGGATTTACTTACACACACACACACCTCTCTCCCTCTTGGGTACAAAATCCCGGAAACTTATTAAAATAAATTATTTCTATAAACATCGAGGAGTTAAGTGAAAAAGACATTTTAACTATAACAGTTAAAACACAGGAAGCATATTGTGTAAGTTCCCATCTGCCTCTTGTGTTTTAAGGCAGTGGTCCCCAACCTTTTCGGCTGGCGGGCGCCGGACAAAGGACCGTAGCAGCGGTCGAACATCTTCAGCGGCGGCACTTCTCGATGATGTCGCTTGTCAGCGGCAAGCGGCATCATCCAGAGGCGTTACCGGCGTTTGGCGGATGCTCGACTGCTGGCCAGGAAGCGGGCGCATTTAGATGCCCCCACGGGCGCCATGGCGCCCACGGCCACTGTGGCGTTGGGGACCCTTGTTTTAGGAAGAGGGATAAACCTTTGGGTTTGCTATTCTTCAAGGGCCTGTTTCAAAATCCACTGAGGTCAACGGGAGTCTTTCCATCACTTCCAGTGGACTCTGGATCAGGCTTTGATAGCAGCCTAATTTCTTGTTAAGCTTTTGCGAGTCGCTGATTTGCAGTGGTGAGCAGTCCTTACTATTCCTTGATCTACTTGACACGATCAAGACACCTTGAAGTGGACTGATTTTCAGAGGGTGCGTAGTAGGCAAACAAAGAACCTACTAGGTTATGTTCCAAGCAGCTAATATAAAAGAGTCATTTCAATATAAGTATATATTAAATGGGGAACTATTTAAATGGCATAATTGAGGAATCTGGCTCACAAACAGACAAGAGAATTGTTGCTAGTTCTTCAAATGTATTGTCATTTACCCTGAAAAGACCATAGTATGGAAAAACCAAAGAAGCAATCATCAAAACAATGCAGATTTATGTTCACTGGAAAGAGCTTTCCCAGGATTTTTAAATTTTTAAATATGTTTGGAATGAAAATGTTCTCAAAGTGAACTGAAGTAGTTTTAACTTCTTGAAGTTCTGAAAGCATTGCTCCCAAGACAGAGTGGTGGCCATAAAATCTGACCAGATTTATTACTCTAGTACAATAGAACTTCAGAGATACAAACAGACCTGTCAACCACACACCTCATTTGGAACCAGAAGTACGCAATCAGGTAGCAGCAGAAGAGACCAAAAAAGAAAAAAAAGGAAATACAGTACAGTACTGTGTTAAACATAAACTACTAAAAAGGAAAGTTTGAAAAGATTTGACAAAGTCAGGAAACTGTTTCTGTGCTTCTTTCATTTCATTTAATGGTTAAAAGCAGCATTTTTCTTCTGCATAGTAAAGTTTCAAAATTGTATTAAGTCAATGTTCACTTGTAAACTTTTGAAAGAACCACCATAATGTTTTGTTCAGTTACAAAACTTTCAGAGTTACGAAAAACCTCCATTCCCGAGGTGTCTGTAACTCTGAGGTTCTACTATACATGGGCATTAGCCAAGCATATATGCATGAACTGAAGCAGCAGTGAGCCCAGGACATGGGAGGCGATGACTGAATGGGAAAGGCAACATGTTGATACATGAGTCCAACCAAGTGCTAAAAGTAAGGCAGATACCAGAGTTTTAAACTACATGAGAACTCAAACAGAAGAATTTACCTGATGTACCTGAGGCAGTTAACTTAAATCAGGCCCAGCCAGCCAGGCATTGCACTCTGCACCACTGACTTTCATGTCAATAGATCAGGGCAATAAAGCCAGACTGTTAGATGACACAGCTCTGATGTCACAATCCTACAATTTATCAATGGGCCTCAAAAAGCCTTTGGCAAAAGCTCTCACATAAAGCTATTAAGAAAACTAAGTAGTGATGATGGAATCATAGGCAAAGCACCACCGTGGATTAGAAATAAGCTGAGGGACAGAAGACAAAGAATAGATGGTTCCTTCTGACTGCCGACCCTCCAGGGCGATGCATAGCCTGAAGCATGATTTAACATGGTTATTTATAAGTAGCAATCCTCGGTCAAGGGAAGTTGTGCTGCAATCCTGCTACCAGCACCCATGCTCAATTATGGTAGCAGCCAACATGGATAGAGTCTGATCATGTGAGGTGCTAAAGAACTCCTCAACCCCCGGGCTCCCATTGTGAGGCAAGGACCCAGAGTGCCTTTACTGATCAGGTTCTAATCCCTGTTATTTACAAGGGCTTTGTCTTAGAGATGTCGGGCAGCTGGCATGAAGCAATGTATTTCCATTGAAATCAGTGGAGCGACACGGATATCCACCAACTGAGGATGTGGCCTGTAGTCCATTTCCCATTACATGGGCCAATAAGACAGTCATTGGTCATTTATTCAACAATTACTCAAGACAATGCTACTTCCCTTCAACCTCTGTCCAGATTCCCCAGGGAGTGTCTATCTGATCATTCAATCAGACTTCCCCCAGTGCTGGGGTGTTCTAGTTTCTGACTAGCCTTGGATTTCTAGGTGAACACCTAGGACAAAATTTTGTCAATTTTATCCTAGGTGTTCACCCAGAAACCCAAGGCTAGTCAGAAACAGATATCCAGGGAAATCCTTAATCACAGAAAGGTGAACAAATGGGATTTTTAATGACTGGAGTTTAAAATTATGATTTTATAGAGAGCTGTGAACGTGCTGTGAACATTCAGGTAGTGGGCTAGGGAAAACAGGGACTCGGACCATCCTTTTAGTTGAACCTGTTTTAACTTGTGTCGAGCTGCCAGGCCCTGAAAGCAGATTAATCCAGGTTATTTTAGGTGAGATCTTAACTACAGACTTTTGCAGGCGTAACTATGTCAGACAAGGGCGTGTAAGGTGTGATTTGTGCCAGCAAAACCCTCTAGTATAGATACACTCATACCAGCAAAGGAACTGCTTGCATTTTCATATGACTGTGAATTCACATAAGATATTGAAAAGCAGAAATGCTCTCAACCAGGAGATGTGTGTATGTACCTGATGGTGATTAAACTATACAAACCAATTTTTAAAAAGATGAGGAACCAGAAATTAAAGTTCACTTGGAAAATTATAGTCCAGTGTTTAGGACACAGATTTCTCCACTCAGATGCAGTTCCAAGCTTCCTGATATTTTAAAAACTGTGGCAACCAGAGGAATTATTAACCTTCTTGGTCCTCCATCTCCCAAACACTGTACATCTGGCAGATATTATGGCTAAACGCAGTAACTTGTTAGGCAACAAGGGAAGAGGCAGAGACCAGAGTGAGGAAGATGAAGAAAAATCCATTGGTATCCAAGCAGACAGGGTCAATTACAGGTTTCACCTAGGAGTTGGACTGAGCTACTATGCACTGTTACCATTTGCTGGAGGCCTGGTGGTTCCTCCATCATTTAAGGCCTCATACATTGGTTTAATTTGTACCAGAAGTGGCCAGAAGAGGAGGCCGTGGCAAGGAAAGCAACAGCATAGTATGAGAAAGCAGCTCCCACCTGACTTTAATGCATGCCTTTTTACACAATCTTCTGGTTCCTCAGTATGGAAATTACAGTCACTTAGATTCCATATCATGTTCGTAATTGGATATACGCCAGTCTAGGGAACTCCAAATATAAAATAATCTAGTTTGCACGTACCACTTTAGCCATCACCTCTGGACACTCAGTGGCAAACGAAGAATAGCATGAACAGTAGTCCAATTTGAGAGGATTGTGTTTATGACTATGAAGTTAATCCTCTAAATCCTCTCTCCCCCACCCTGAGGTCAGAAATGCAGCAGTTTTTATTAAAATCAACATACAGCTGGTTACAGTCCAGTGTTTAGGACACAGATTTCTCCACTCAGATGCAGTTCCAAGTTTCCTGATGCTTTAAAAACTGTGGCAACTAGAGGAATTATTAACCCTCTTGGTCCTCCAGATAAGTCACAGGATAAAGAAAACAGATTATTTAGTTTACACACACAACTACTATACCCAACAGCATCTGAACTTGGTATAGGAAATTATACTTTCTCAAATACCACTATGGCAAACTGTGGGCAAATGGTGATACTGTCCTGGTGACCACTGTATCAGTGTTTTATGATACAGACCAGTGATTTCTTTAACACAAGCTGTGCTTTACAAATGAAATAGTTTTAAAAATAGGCCTGCCACCTTCTTCTGTGATTTACCTTCTAACGCACCAGAAATACTATTTTTGCAAGTGATCTAATAATTAGCAGAATTGAAAACTGAAGCCTACAAATCTGAGATGAAAACAGAAAGAGGATCTTTTAATCAGAGGCTGATTCACAAGACGTAGCACAAAGGTGATCCACGAATTAAATCTTCCGATGGTTGCAGAAAGTTAATTCAGAATATTTCAGCTCTCTCTGTCAAGGAGTCCGGCAGCACTGAGGAAGTGTTTGGGTGCTGCATACTCCTGCAGCCCCCTTTTCCGTTATTAAAACTGTTCAGATTTCTGCTGGCTGCGCCATTCTTCAAGTAACCCGAAGCATGCAAGAGTTTCAGTAGTGTAACAACTGAGCTGGGCAGAGGCAGGGAAAATGCAGCCAGCGAGAGATTTAATTGATTAAGATAAACATGGTCTAAGGCTCCACACTTATGTTAAAAAACAAACACATTAGGAGATATGAAATCAAACTGGCTTTGCTACATCAGGCTCAGAGGTTCTCACAAAGACCTTGTCAACCATACAAAATAGTCTTCTCCCACCAAGAGGGTGAGAAGGCTGATCACAGCTTTAGATCAGCAATGTCTCCTTTAACATTCAACAAATACTACTTCTGCAGCCCACTCTCAGGGGATCAAAGTTTTGGGCACCCCCAAGGAACAGGAAGGCAGGTATTCTGAAATGAACATTGAAAAGACTTGGCACTATGACTATGATGATTCCGCATTAGTGGTTGTTCTTCGCTGCCTCTTTTGCGGCAATAATCAGAGGAGTGAGACTAGAAAGGGGCTTTGCAATTTTCAGGAACTGGTGCTAGGAGAAAAGGAGAAAACTAAGTTATTGATGATACCTTTGAGGTCAAGTCTCACCACAGAGTAAAACATTTGCACTGAAGCCATGCAGAGCTCAAGTGGTTTGCAGTTTAGTTTAGTTACAGGCTCAAAACTCAAACCAGGTTAAACTAAAAGGTTTGCTGAAGTCACAAACCTTTCAAGCAAGTCTGGATTGAATTCCAGCTTTGCACCAAATTCCCAGCTTTGTGGGCTTGTAACACAAAACTAGTTGAAACTCAGGAAATTCATCATGGATTCGGAGTTAATTCAAAAATATAAATTGAAAGTTAGAAGATCTCAGTCCTGGACGGAACGAAGACAGATCTGCTCTAGTTCACTCAGAAGTTATTGAGCTGTATGTGGGAGTCACTGGGTGATTTTCTAAGGCCTGTGTCATGCAAGAGGTCAGACTCAATTATCAAAACAGTGCCTTCCGGCTTTTCAATCTATTAATATCTGCAAAGCAGAACTGGAGTTAGGCACAGTTATAGTCAAACTGGCAATCTAAGTCATTTACTAGATATCCAGGCGTCCATTTGCAAGACACCTTCCACTTACTACAATGCAACCCAGATATGGTTGTGCATCCATCACACTATACATGGTGCCACAAACAGTGTATGGAGAGTTCATCCTGAGCTGAAGGTAGTGGGTTTTGAGGTAAATTTCAAGAAGTGGCAAAACCTACAGCACTGGGGAAATAATTCCATGTATAGGGGGTAACAAGAAAAGCTGCTAATGCCCAATCCGACCATAGTGCGTCAAGGGAGGAGAGCAGAAGACAGATTTAAGTGGATTTCAAGTGAAGAAGTCAGGTAGAGCCGAACCACTCTGGACATGACCATCCCATCAGTCACACATGCACAACTCCCACTGGATTTCTGTGGGAGTGGAACACACGCAAACTGAAGGGGTTGAATTCAGTCCTGGAACTGGACATCCATGGAAGCAGAGGGGAGGTGGGTGAGAGGCCAGTACTGTTCTGCTCCCTGGAAGCATTTTGGCTACAACACCCAGGCTCCTGAAACAGAGACAGCAGGAATTTAGGAAGTGCATCAGTGAGAGAATGTCACCCAATAAAAGGTTAGCGATTAAGGCATGAGTAGAGGCATCTCAGGGAAGCAGACACAAGGTAAGGCAGACTAGCAGAGCACGGACAGGGTGGAAGTCCCCTTTGTAGCTCAGCTGCGGTGAATAAAGGAGAGAGATGGCAGGGTCTGAGACATGGTATAAAAAGACACTTGCAGCAGAAGGGCTGTTGTGGGGAATCATTCAGTTGACAAGGCCAAGAGGAGCAGGGAGAGAAGTCTGAGCAATGAGAGAGTGCTGACACACACAGAGTTGGGCACCAGCTGTGCAGAAACCATGGGAGTAAGGGGCTCTGCATCTTGGTGGGCCAGGCCCAGAGTGAGCATTTTGAATTTGGTTACAGAATATTCCACCCAGCTGTTGCCATTAAACAGTGGCTAAAACAAAAATGGATCGGAACCAGGAAAAGAGTCCTAAAGTAAAAAATCTTCATCAATCC
The DNA here is from genome assembly GCF_007399415.2 of Gopherus evgoodei. Taxonomy (NCBI): domain Eukaryota; kingdom Metazoa; phylum Chordata; order Testudines; family Testudinidae; genus Gopherus; species Gopherus evgoodei. The sequence continues at coordinate 11,071,604 of NC_044322.1, forward strand.
ACTCCCTGTGTCCCTTTGGGCAAGTCACCTCAGACATGCGTGTGCCATCAGCCTTGCCATTTTAAATATAAAAGAAATCCTCAGTAGAGGCCAGACTGCTGGCTTGACTTGAGCTCGCCCCTCCACCCCCCCTCCCAGTGGTTACCTGTAGCAGTTCTTTGGCAGAGCCTCTTTTCTCTACATCCATCTCGAGACAGCGGTTAAGGAAGTCTCGAAATATGGCTGAAAGCTTCTCAGGGTTCTGCAGCTCTGGAGTACCATTGGTAGCAATGAGATACAGGGCCTGCAGGAAATGAGCACCAAGGAAACAAAAGGAAAAGAGGGGCAATTCAGATTCACCCCTCGTTGGAGCGAGATCCCTCCTTCTACAGATTACACAGGCTTCTATTTTTCCTGCACATTCGGTTAGGAACAAATTGTTGCATGACTCATCCACGCTTATGTCCATCCATGTTTATTATAAAACAGAACTGCTGTCTGCCCTATTTTTAAATGGCCAGGATCCAGTTCTCTAGTATTTTACCCTATTAATCCAGGTTTGGATCCTGTAGTCATCTGGAGGGATTTGCAAGAAAAAAAACATTTCATGCCTTGTCTAAGGGCTTTTATACACAGGGGAATTTACTAGCATAACTAGATCAGTATAATTATTCCACTGTGGTTTATACTGGTATAACTCCTTGGTATAACTACTGGTATAACATCTTCAAGAAGAATATCCACACGGGGAGTTATACCACTATAATTTCAGCAGTGTAACTCTACTGGCATAATTATGCCTGTAAATGTCCCTGCATACACAAACCGAAAGAGCCCACTTTTGTAAGACGCTGAGTGCCTGTCTGCAATAGCTCAGGCACTCAGCACCTTGCAAGAACAACCAGCTTTCCCACTACGACAGGGGGAAGTCAGACTGTTCCAAACAGAGAGAATTAAGAACCAATGGGCTCAGAGAATTTGATTTAAATGAGAACCATCCTTCTGGATGAGGATGTCTCCACCTAAGCAGAAAGAAGGCAAGAATCAGTTTGATGCTCCCAGGCAGTCTGAAGGCTTTTCAGAGCCCCTGAACTTAAGATGAGCAATTCAACAGCCTGGGAACTGAAGCACCTCGAGTTAAAAGAAGCCATAGTGTTAAGTTATTGAGGCCAGTTAAGTAACAGTCACTTCCTTTCCCTCCTTTTCTCCTCACTGCCTCCCTCCCTTTGGGCTTTTTCTTCGGCTATGTCTACAGTATAGTCTGTGTCAGCAAAACTTATGTCGCTCAGGGGTGTGAATATTCCACCTCCCAGCAATGTGAATTACACCAACGTAAGTGCTTGTGTGCACAGCTCTATGTCAGCGGGAGAGCTCCTCCCACCGACACAGCTTCTGCCACTGGCAGAGGTGGGTTTTTTATTCCCACGGGAGAGCGCTCTCCCATCAGCACAGAGCGTCCTCACCAGATGCGCTGCAGCGACACAACTGTATCAGTGCAGCTGCAGCGCTGTACATACAGACATGGCCTTAGTCTCTTGCACTGGAAACCAATGTCAAACAAACTGGGCTAGACTCTTCTCATCCTCTCAGGAGTCACATCTGACCAACAGAGGGATAATTTGATCCATTGATTAACTTTGCAGGTCATCTGCATCCCAAATGAATAAGTGAAGGTCTGGTGTATATCATATATGGAAAGGGATAATGTCAGGCAGATTAGACTCAACATTTTTAGATTACGTAAAAACCCCAAAATTTTACAAAACTATTAACAGAAACATTTATTTTGAATGTGTTTGGATTTGAAACTTCTCCTGCAATGCTTGCAGCTCACCCACTGCCTGGGCTCAGCCTTTGCAACCCATCTACCACTGCCACAGTATGAGAACCAGGCAGTGAAATGGAGCGGGACTGCACAGGAGGGGCTGGTCTTGAGGATTTGAGAAGCCAGCCACGATTACAGAACACTATGCCTACTGGTGCTCCTGCTGCCTCACGCCCATAACGTGAGATAGTAAGTAACTACCTACAATCTGGTCCTCAGATCTTAGGAGCAAGTCTACAAAAGCGTCTGACATGCTTTGAAGTGGGCCACTGGAAAGGTATTCCTAGAAAGACAGCTTACGAAGGACGGTTAAATCACTTCACAAAACCAAGACCACAGGCCTCCACTATCTAGAGCCAAACTCAGACTTCTAAGGCTCTGAAATGGTCAGAATCTTCCTCATTTCTAGTTTCTAGCCAGGACAGGGACAGAATGGAGAGAAATGGCACAAAAGACTATTCTTGCATTGCTTCTGGACTAATATAGCAGAGAAGTTCATAGAAGCATCCAGGGTGCATCTGTTCACCCTAATGCAGAAACTTCTGAGGTTTCCTTATTAACGTATGACTATACAGTAACTATCACAAAAGCGAAGCCAGGTTTGACACATCTGGCTGACTCTCGCACGGCACTGCAGTGACATAGCATTAGCTTACTCTCAGGGGGTTCTCATTGAGGTAAGGAGGCTCTCCCTCAATCATTTCAATAGCCATGATTCCTAGAGACCAGATGTCCACTTTCGGCCCATAAGCCTTCCGCGTCACCACTTCAGGAGCCATCCAGTAAGGTGTCCCCACCATGGTGCTGCGTTTGCTCTGCTCTGGTGTTATTTGGGCACAGAAACCAAAGTCAGCTGGAAGAGAAAATTGGGAGGGGGAGGAGCAAGAAGACATTTTAAACATAAATTAGTTTGTTCACAAAGATAGAGAACATAAGAACAGCCATACTGGGTCAGACCAAAGATCCATCTAGCCCAGTATCCTGTCTTCTGACAGTGGCCAATGCCAGGTCCTTCAGAGTGAATGGACAGAACAGGTAAGCATCAAGTGATCTATCCTATGTCATTCATTCCCAGTTTCTGGCAAACTGAGGCTAGAGACACCTTCCCTGCCCATCGTGGCTAATAGCCATTGATGGACCTATCCTCCATGAACTGTTCTAGTTCCTTTTTAACCCTGTTATAGTCTTGGCCTTCACAACATCCTCTGGCAAGGAGTTCCACAGGTTGATTGTGCACTGTGTGAAGAAATACTTCCTTTTGTTCATTTTAAACCTGCTACCTATTAATTTCATTTGGTGACCCCTCGTTCTTGTGTTATTAGAATGACATTAATGCCAGAGAATTGACTGAAAATGAGGCTGAAAATGGGTTTCATATTATGCATCAGTTGATGTAAGTTATGAAAGGAAGGGTAGTTATGTGGTTAAGACATAAGGCATCTGGATTCTGTACAGTAACTCCTCACTTAAAGTTGTCCCGGTTAACTTTGTTTCGTTGTTACGTTGCTGATCAATTAGGGAACATGCTCGTTTAAAGTTGCGCAATGCTCCCTTATAACGTTGTTTGGCAGCCGCCTGCTTTGTCCACTGCTTGCAGGCTAGCAATTTCTGGTAGTTCAACTGTCCCTCCCCCCACTGCCATGTGCTGCTCCTGCCCTCTGCCTTGGAGCTGCTCCCGGGAGCCTCCTGCTTGCTGTGCAAGGGAGGGGAGGAATGGAGGGCTAATGTCAGGGTGTCCCCCTCCCTCCTACTCCTGCCCTCCGCTTACCCCTTTTCCACATAAAGCAAGGAGGGGACGACAGGGCTCAGGAGGGAGAGAGCTTGCTGGCTGCAGCTGCTGTCTCAACTTCCTGATCTTTTTAAAGGCAATGTACTTAGAGTGGTGCCAGGGTACTTAAAGGTGTAATGCGCATCTCTCTCTCCCCCACACACCAGCAGGGCTGGCTTTAGGAACTGTGGGGCCCGATTCGAATACCCGGCGGGAGCCTGAGTCTTCAGCGGCACGGGAGTCCTTCACTCGCTCCAGATCTACCACGGCACTGAAGGACCCCCCACCGCCAAAATGCCGCCAAAGACTCGGACTGCCGCTGGGTATGTAAAAAAAATAAAAAATTTAAAAGGCACCTGGGGGGAATGGGCCTAAAGCTGGCCCTGCACACAGGGTGTGTGTCTCTGTCTGCTATGCTGTCTCCCCTCCCTCCATTCGTGCTGCCTTGTGGAGTGTGAGGCTACATTAACAATGTGTTAACCTTGGAGGGCTCAGACGAATGCTGGTTCATCATTTAGCAGGAAGGCATTCCATGGGAAATATCCCACCCTCTTACTTCACCACATCAAACAAGCTTCACAATCATCACTGCTGTGTACAGTATTAAATTGTTTGTTTAAAACTGTGTGTGTGTGTGTGTGTGTGTGTGTGTGTGTGTGTGTGTGTGTGTGTGTGTGTGTGTGTGTGTGTGTGGTAAAAAAAATTCCTAGAACCTAACCCTCCCCCCACTTTCATTCTTATGAGGAAATTGGATTCGCTTAACGTCACATTTTTCAGGAACGGAACTACAGCGTTAAGCAAGAAGTTACTGTAATGACTCACTGTAACGCCGTTGGACAAGTGAACACCTCCATGACAACATATAAAATGGAGACAGTATTTCTTGTCTCAGAACCTCCCTGAAAGCATAGCACACTATATATGCTGTACATTCTAAATGTCATTATTCTAAGTTGACATTGCCAGAAAAGTGAACTGATGTTAAATCTGATCTGGGATTAGGATAGTCTATGTTTTTTCTCATCAGATGTGTCACAGTTGTGTTATTTCCACAGTAGATGTGTCATCCCATCTAGCTGGATTTGCTTTACAGTGTGAACACTTGTGTCCATACTAAAATTAATTTACTTTTAGACATTTAAACTCAGTTATGGTCAAAAGTAAGAATAATGGAACCTTTAAGTGAAGATTTCTGATCCCCATGTCTTTTCAACTCATCTGCTTATTTTACTGATTAAAACAAGTACTTACTCCTGTTAGCCTTGCAAAGCCAACACAGCAAGCTGGTTTCTCTCATGCCTCCTGCACCATAAGAAATGGTTACTTACTGGAACTGTGATTCTTCAAGATGTGATACAGACACGTATAGTCCATGTAAGTGTGTGTGTGCCCAGCTCACCAGAGCTGGAGAAATTTGCCTAGCAGTACCTGCGGAGAGGTGGCACTTGTGCCTTGTCACCATAGCCCCTCCCCTGGCTACATGGGACAGCGCTGTCCCAACTCTCCCTCAGTTCCTTAGCACCAAATGCCTGGAAACAAGACTCCAATTCAGAGGATGTGGAGGCTGGGTCATGGAATACGTGACTGCCTTACATCTCAAAGAATCACAGTTACAGTAAGTAACCATTTCTTCTTCTTCAGGTAGACACAGCCGTGTATTCCACTTGAGTGACTCACAAGCAGTACCCCACCAGGAGGCGGGGTTCAGGGTCTACCTAAACAGTGACTCCAAAACCGCCCTACCAACCACCCTGGAACATGTGGTTATAGCATAATGGTTTGTGAACGCATGTATTGACGACCACGTAGCAGCCCTGCAAATGTCCAATATGGAAATGTCACTGAGGAACACTATGGATACTGCTTGCGCCATAATAGAATGAGCTCACACCCACTGCAAGGGGGTAGCCAGAGTTATTTCCTATGCAGTCTTGATGCAGGATGTTATCCATTTGGAGATGGTCTCTGCAGAAACCACTGGACCCTTCATGCGATCTGCATACGACACAAATGAGGCAAAGCATGAAATGGTTTAGGCCTGTCCAGATGTCAGGCCAGCCTGACACCTAAGATATGGAGACGCTGATTTTTGGAGATGAATGTGGCTTAGGAAAGAACACAGGTATATACATCACTTGGTTCAAATGAAACTGGGAAACCACTTTAGACAAAACTTTTGGATTCAGGCCATAAGGTCACTTTGTCTTTGGAGAATTGTGTATACGGTGGCTCTGCCATCAGAGCCTGCACCTCTGACACGCTCCCTGGGGATGTGATCACTACCAGGAATACAGTTTTCTGACACACAAGCAGTAAGGGACAAGATGCCAGGGGCTCAAATGGACGTCCCATTGAGGCTGCTAGGATGAGGTAAGGTCCCACAGATGAAGTGGCTCTAGGAATGGAGGATGTAGATGAAGGAGCTCTTCTAGGAATCTTGCTACCATGGCATTGACGACGACTGATCTTCCCTGAATGGGGGGAATGAAACACCAGTATCGCTGCCAGATACTCTTTCAATGAACTAAACACACGCCCAATGACAGAAGGTGCAGCAGGCTCTCCAAAATGCCCTGGATAGAGGTCAGTGATGGTTGGATTCTGCGGGCTAATGGCCATACCGAAAATAGCTTCCATTTCACTAAATAGGCCACCCTGGTGGAATGTCCTCTACCGTTAAGGAGGATTTGTTGGACAGCTACCAAACATGGCTCTTCCTCCCCATTCAGCTGTGTCACAACCATGCTATTTCCAAAGCTAGCAGACAGTGGATCTGCTCAAAGAGCAGTATCTCGTGAGAGGGGGCCCTGAAGGGGGATGGGGAGGGAAGGTGGGAAGGAGTTGTGGAAAGGAACTGGGTGACATAACCCAATCTAATGGTGCTTAGGGCACAGCTGTGAGTGGTGATCGATCCCCAAGCATTGTGAAAGAAGGCCAGCCTGTCCCCAAAGCAGGGAGATCAGGAGAGGAGCTATGACTAGAACAGTGCTCTGGACCAAAGAGGCAAAATGGGTGCTTGAAGGACAGTGTGTGGCCTGGCCAAACCCCGAGACCAATTGCTTTCTCCTGTTGAATCTATCCCTCTTTCTGGGTTTGTCCCACTGCCTTGGAGGAGGGCAAAGTCGGCCAACATGCGCTATGGACAATACTGCTGCTGAACGCCGCAGTGGCATCTCTGCACCACTGGCATGTACGCCCCCAAGGACCACAGGGTAGCCCCAGAGTCCTTGAAGGAATGCAGCATCTCGTCAGGTTTGTCAAAGAACAGTGTTTGGCTGTTTCAGGGCAAATCCTCAATGGCTTGCTGGATATCAGGGGCAATGCCCAGACCCTGCAGCCAGGAAGCCCTCTTGGTGACTGCAGAGGCCATCACCCAGGCTGAAGTGTTCACGATGTCTAGCATGGGCTGCAAGGACACCTTAGCCACCAAACAGCCCTCAGTGACAAATGCCCAAAATTCCTCACACAAGGCAGCTAGTCTGTGAACTCTGACATAGCTGTCCAGTTAACAAAATCATACTTGGACTGCAAGGGTTGCTAGTTTGCATCCATAAGGAAGAGGAGTTGTAAATCTTCCTGCCCAGGAGGTTCAATCATTTAGAGTCCCTATCCTTAGCAGACTGCCCTGCTGGGCTCTGTCATTCACTGCAGATACAACTAGGGAATTTGGGGCTGGATTGGAGTAAAACTGCAGGTGGTACAGAAGCCAGCATGCTCCAGAGGGCCTTAGCTGGTTCAAAGAGCACATCCTTGATAGGAGGGCAACTCTCCCAGGAGCAGACGGCTGCAGATATCCACTAATTTGTTGGTATTCTCTTTCAAGAACTCCACTTGGATACTGAGGGAAGAAGCTATGCCCCACAAAAGCTCTTGGTATGCCTTAAAATCCTCTGGTACTGAAGGGAAGGATGAGCCAGGCAGCACAGAATCATCCAGAAATGAAGACTAGGCTCTTACCTGAGCCAAAGCCGGATCCTGTTCTAGGGCTGATGGACCGGGATGGGACAATTGTGGGGGCTCCGCAGGGAGAACGGCCCCCAGAGCCTGGGACTGCAGTGTACCATGATGGTCATCACTGCAGACCTGGCCAGCAATTTTGCCTTCAAGCAAAACGAAGAGCGGGACCTCTGCAACCGAGGAGCATTCCATGGAGGCCATTGACATGGATAACGCATTGGTGGACAGAAAGTGCCAGGCCACAGGCCTCCCTCTTGACCATGAGACAAGCATCAATCTTGGTACCCATAACATTCCATCAAAGGGCCCCGATGCCGGTCAGGCCATGGAGAGCAAGAGAATGGTGACTCTCACTCAGATGCCAAGGAGTCTCGGGATCCTGGCAAAAAGCGTGGAGTGAGACCAGAGGGAACAAGTAACCCATCTGATGTATCCCCTGTCCAGAACAAGGCAGGAAGAGGTGTTGCCCATGGAAACAGTACCATCAGTATTGAGCATGCTGGTTCTGGAAGTGCTGTCAATCACAAAGTCAGCAGCATTACCAGACTGTCTGATGGTACCAACGTTGAGGGAGGTGAAAGTCGCCATGGAAGCACTTGCAGAGCCAACCGTAGCTGTGCAGAGGAGATTCCTGGTACCGAGGTCCCTATACCATTCTGGCACAGACTCTGCAAGGGGAACATTGGGGTATGGTGCCGATAGACCCGAGGTTTCAGCACTTGTTCAGCCAACAGGGCTATACATGATGCAGTCCTGGACCAATGGAGAGATTGGGACCAAGAGGCAGAGGTGGTCTGTAACTGTCTGGTACTGACTGTTTCCACATTTATTGGTATATTAGTATGTCCCTCGTCAGTACCAGACTCAAGACGCCAGAACCGGAGTCAACAGTACAGGGTTTCTAGCCTTCCTATTTGGTACCAGGGAAGGGTTAGAGGTACCTGTGCCATCCTACACACCAGCACCAATTCTGTGCTGGCCTGCTTTTCCTGGGTCAGGTGGAAGAGTCAACGCCAGATCTGAAGCAATCTCAGTTGGTGTCATGGGACCTTTTCCTCGGCACCATCAGCAGGAACAGCTCCTCAGTTTCTTTGGAGAGGTGACTGCTCCGGAACATGAAGTGGCAGCGCTCTCCGAACCCAAGGGTGATCTGCAACTCAGTGAGGGCCCTGGTACTGCCGCAGGCTGCATGGCCTGTTTGAGCAGGTACTTCTTCAGGCAAAGGTCCCGCGCCTCTTGAGTCCGTTTTCTTAGATGAGTTGCTGATCACACAACACTCTGATGTGGGCCTCATTGAGACAGAGGAAGCACTGCATGTGGGGATCGCTCCTCCACAGAAAGGACAATGTTCACACATCAGTGGGGGCATCACCGAGGAAACAAACTACTACAACTAATGCTACTCTAACACTAAGGGTACTACTAACTTAAAGAACTAGATAAATTCATGGAGGTCCATCAGTGGCTATTAGCCTGGATGGGCAGGGATGGTGTTCCTAGTCTGTTTGCCAGAAGCTGGGAATAGGCAATAGGGGATGGATCACTTGATGCTTACCTGTTCTGTTCATTCCCTCTGGGGCACCTGGCATTGGCCACTGTCAGAAGACAGGATCCTGGGCTAGATGGACCTTTGGTCTGACCAAGTATGGCCATTCTTATGTTCTAACTACACACAAGGGAAAATAGTAAACTAGTGGAGAGGTAACGAAGTTAAGATCACACAGGGCGCCGACTCCAGCCACAAGCAGTAAGAAGAAACTGAGGGAGGGTCAGGACAACACTGCCTCATGTAGCTAAGGGAGGGGTTATGACCACAAAGCATGAGTGCCACCCCCTATGGGTACTGCTAAGGAAATTTCTTCAGCTCTGGTGTACTGGGTGCATGCACACCTAAGTGGAATATATATCTGCATCTACTAGAAGAAGAAACATAGCTACCAGCAAAACATACAGCTTAATTTTTAGATCCCAGATTGAGCCTTGCACCCAGGCTAATAGCTAGAAAAATCATCTATGGGTTATAACTGAGTAAATTTGTATTGGAGCCATTGAGAGAATCAGCCTGAAAGCATACTGCACCATTTTCACAGAGAGACTTTTCTAACTTAACCCGCAGTAGGCAGCTATCAGAATGCAGTTTAAAAAAAATTCTATAATGCACACAGCATCTTTGCCTCTAGCTAGCTATTCATAGCTTGCTACAAAGTCAAAACAGTGGGATATTGAAGTGCAGTTCTACTCTGAAAAGGGATTTATGTAAAAAATATAAATGATACCTTCTTATTCAACAGATCTGCTCCTTCCGTCCACCTCAAGACACCCTTTTTAATCTAGCCCAGGGGTCGGCAACCTCTGGCACGCTGCTTGCCAGGGTGCTTACCCTGGTGGCCGGGCCAGTTGTTACCTGCTGCATTGGCAGGTTTGGCGGATCGCGGCTCCCACTGGCCGCGGTTCGCCATCCCAGGCCAATGGGGGCGGCAGGAAGTGGCGCGGGCCGAGGGATGTGCTGGCCGCGGCTTCCCACTACCCCCATTGGCCTGGGATGGTGAACTGCAGCCAGTGGGAGCTGCGATCGGCCGAACCTGCCCACGCAGCAGGTAAACAAACTGGCCCGGCCGACCAGGGTGCTTACCCTGGCGAGCTGCCTGCCAGAAGTTGCCGACCCCTGATCTAGCCCAACCATATTTAAAGCTATGGTCTCAGTGCACAGGGATTTATCCCTGCAGCTACCATTAACGCAAATAGGTGCCACTGCCTATTGGCTATCCTCACAACACAACTGTGCCTTGGAAGGACAACCTTCCCTTTAATTAGCAAGCTCATAATTAGAGTCATCATCAAGGCTGCCTTCTGCATACTTAGTTTGACGGAGCCGTCCATTCCTAGTAGAATGTTGTCACTCTTGATGTCTCTGTGAATGACTTGGCTTGAATGGAGGAATTCCAGAGCCTGAAGACACTATGAGAAAACAATACAGTATTTTTTTAATAAAAAGCCATTCAACAACCTTTGAAATTGTATTAGAAAAGGGGCAACTAGTCGAATCTGAAGAGATGCACTTTTAAACAACATGGGCTTAATATTCTATCTCCACAGTTTCACGACTGTACTTCTATGTGACACACAAGTGATATGTCAGAGTATCTCATATCTGTGTGGAACGGAGATCGTTGTTTGTACCCTGATCAGACCCAAATTGGAATTAATCATTATGAATTGGGCAAAAAATTGATTTCTCTGTTCATTGGCAATTCCTCCCAAAATAAACAAATGCATAAAGAAGTTATTTTGGGGGTCAAACCAAAAAAGGCATTTTTTCAACTTTTTAGCAAATCAAAAAAAAAATTTAAGTCAAAACTAAACAAAATGTCTCAATGTCAAAATAAAAATAATTAGCTTCTACCCAAAACATTTTGTTTCAGATTTCAGGCATTTTGACAAAAGCAAAAGAAAGGATTCTCAAATAGGAAGGAGGAGGTTGGGTGGAGCCTCCCTTATAAGCTTTTGTCCGCTGGTGAGAGCAGCCACATGGGATGTGGGAAACTGTGACTCTAACAGCATCCCAGTGCAAGAGGCTCACTGGCATTTAGGACTGAGTTTCAGCTACCCTGACCAGTTGTGTGTACCCCAACTCATTAATGACATACATGACACCTTTTAGATACAGGTTACAATATCAATAGAAAGCTAATGCCATATAGATACTTAATACTATTGGGGGCGTATGTTCAGGGGACAAATTCAAATTTACAAACATGAGGAATTAATGGTCTTAATGTGCATCTGCCAGGCAGAGCTGAAGTTACCCCACCCTAGACAAAGGAATCCTTGAAGGTACTTCCAAGGTTGAGTAAGTGACAATGGGAATGCACTTTACATAGAAAGTTAATAGGACCATCAAGCAAACAAGGAGAGGAGATAACCACTTAGCATCACAGCATGGGGGGGGTAGGAAGGGGACTACAAGAAACAGATCAATTTGCATTTTAACAAACACCAGCAGGGAAAGAAACCAGCATGAAATTTCCTTTACCAGGAGACTCCATGTTGCCTTCCTCGCAGCTTGAATGAACTTTACTTTGGGGACATTAACCTTCAGAAAAATCCATTGCAACGGTTCAGTGGACTATAAAAGAGAGGGGTAAAAACAATCCCAAGTTATCTTCCATCTAAAAAGACAATCTTCCCTGACTTTGTGGAAGAACGCGACCAGAGGGGAGGTCAGCCATCTTGCTGGAAAGTAGATTGGTATATTGAACAATGGCTGTAGCTTGTTTTGTTAAGTCTTAGCTGCTAGAAAGCATTTTTCACTTCTATTTGCCTGTAACCATTTCTAGCTCTATTAACAAGAGAGGATAGGATTTTAAGTGAGTTCCAATAAAAAGAATAAACTTATTTTACTTTTAATCTAACCCAACCCAGCGTTGCCTTTGAACTGAAGTGAGAGTTAACTCCAGTTAAAAAGTGATGAGTTGGAGCAAATAAGCCTTATTATTCCTGTGAATTGTCCAGGAAAAGGCTGGACATTTCAGAGCTGGGAAAATTCCAGACTGGGGGCTCTTCATGGGCTACAGGCTGTTCATATCATCATGTCTGACTAAAGAGAGCAAGAATGAACCTTCAGCCTTGTAGCGAGGGCATTTGTTTAAAACGTGAGCTCAAGTCCCTACTCGGCATCAGGTAGGTGAGGAAACTGAACCTCGGTCTCCCACATCCCAGGTAACTGCTCTAGCCACAAGGCTATTATAACGGAGGCACCACCACCACTTTGTGAAGCCTTTGCTTTGTTTTCTTCAAAAGGCTGAAAACTTAAATGAATTGTTGTGGGGTTGAAACAAAATATTTCCTTTCCATGGTATTGAAACATTTCAACTTTTTCTGTTTGGTTGAAACTGGTTGGCGAACTCAACACAAATTTGCGAATAGCTTCACTCACCCCAAACTGAGTTTTTTGGTAAAGAAACTTCTGAAAAATTTGCCTAGCTCTAGATCTGAGAGTTAAGGCATCAAAATGTTACCATGCTGCAAGGGATTATGTGTTGGGAGCCTAAAAGTGATTTTGAGCCCCATTATCTAGATGTGGGATCGGGCATTGCCCTGAAAACAGGGACTATCCTAGAACCTCCAGAATAGGTTGCAAGCCTGTCTGCAAACAGAATATTAACACTGAGATGATGGATCCACTAATGAGGCTGTGAAGAAACAGGTCAAACCAAATTTAAAAATAAACACTGTGCATGGGCTTCTCTGGCACAACCTGGAATAAATCGTTCTGCAATATCACAAGAACACTGCCAGAAAATTCCTTTGTAATAGTGAGCTGGCCCATAAAGGCCCAGGCAATAACAGAGCTTCCACAGTTCTTCAGCTTGATGCATGGTTTTCAAAGTTTCTTCGGTATAATTATCGAATTCTAAACAACATTTGAAAAGGAGAGAGATTTGAGAACTGCACCACAAGTGGAAAAAGAGCAGTTTTACATTCAAGAGGAATGCCACCCCCTTCCATACATACAGTGTGCCAGAACGAGCTCTTTTAGGAACATCCACAGGAAGCCTGGAACCATCCAGGGCACTCCGTGGGGCCTACCTTAACGAGGCCTTAAAAGTCCACCTGCCCCTCCAGAAGGAGTATCTTCTTTCTTTCTTCTGCTTTTAAAAAGCAGGAATTCCATTATCCAATGGAATTCACCTTCCAGGGCAGGAGGAAAGTAAAGGCTCTGGGACAGTACAAAAATATGAGGGGAGTTTTTTTCAAAGGCAAAGAAGGCAGCTGGGTCAATGGAAAGTCAGGTGCCTAACTCCCATCTGTGTCTTTGAAAATCTCCCCCTTCATTCAGCATTTGCTTGCCCCTCACAGCCTGGTTTCTGGGGCAAATCAAAACAGTATAAAGTCATTTTATCCTGATTTAATGGGGGCACTGAATCAGTGCAGAGAATTACAGACATTAAGATTTTCAGGCCAGATGAGACCATTGTGATCACCTAATCTGCTTTCCTGCATAACACAGAGCACAGAACCGTACCTAGTATTTTTTCCATCAAGCCCACAACTTGTTTGAATTACAGCACAGCTTTTCAAAAGGTATCCAGTGTTGACTTAATGATTGCAAATGATAGAGAATCCATCATGTCCCTAGGCAGACACTGGCAGGCAGGCCTTACTTTAAACAAGGAACTTTAGGTAACAGAAATTCAAATTGTTAAAGATTTACTCTGTTAACAGGACTGCATCCATTAGCTAATGTTTGCACAGCACTGTGACATGCTACTTCTGTGCTCAACTCACTGGTGATATTTCTTTTAAATGTTTCTGTCGCAGTTAAGCTATGTCCTATGGAACTATTAAATATCTAGTTCCAAGTCATACTGCAAAACCATGACACTTCATGGAAACCTTAATTTTATTTATACATTTCATGCTAAGCACTCGTTCTGACAAGTAGGGCATGATCTTACCTCTCGACACACAGCTGCTATTTGTCCTTCATCCATGCAGGTCTCTGTTACAACATCCGTCAGGGAGCCGCCTGCCAAATACTCCATAACTACCCACAGTTCATCTCCTACAAGGTAACTATAAAGGACCAAAAAAAATAACAGACGGTAGTTGTATTTCTTTAGCCAAAAAAGCTCTGAGTAAAGCTATTTTTAAAATGTAGTGGGCCACTAGGCATCTGTGCCTCATTCTAAAGTCCAAAATGCCTGGAGAGTCAGTGTGGAGTGATGGAATCAGCTTATGGGCATGGCTGAGAGCTCTTTTTTGTTCAGAATATCACCAGGTTGAATCATCACTGGAATTGGCAATCTGTTACCATCCAGCTTTAAGTTTTCAGCCATTTTTACTTTATGCATTACACCTGTGTGGTGAACAGCGATAGTAATGTAGGTGTCTATGCCATGCCCAGAGTCCTAGACTATTGTTATATGAGAGGTAACTCAACCAATCACCATCCTTACTCTACAGCTAATTAATATGCAATACTTTCATTGGCTGTCTGAGAGAAACTGCACAGATGGTGGATTACTTGGCCAAGTCGCCACACCTCTGTACCTAACTGCTACCACGTAAACCCACACAACTCTCCCAGGGCAACGCAACCACCCATACAACACCACAATCAGCACGTACAATAAGCCCAAAAATGCACACACCACTTTACCACAGCACACTCCCCTAATTGAACACTTGTACAAATCAACAAATATTCTAGCACAACCCCTCCTAGAGACACAAATCAACACAACCACCCATACGACATAACCAGCATACACATGGAATTTGCGGTCTGTTGTAAGCCAGTTTTTAAGTTCTCGGCCATTTTCATCCTTTTGTGTTATTTTTGACATACGTGACTATAAATTAAGTCTGCGACAGCATAGGCTTTCAGCTATTAGTTAACAGACAGTTAATTTAGCAGTGCTAGAGATTTAAGTTACTCAGACAATATTTCTGGTACTCCAATGATTTATTATTTGATGTACCCGCCCCAAAGAGCTTGGATTTTACTTTAAGACAAGAGAGAACATGTAGTTGAAAATAAAAGGTGTGGGAGGGGAAAGGGGGAATGGGTAAATAGTAATAGGCTCCTGTTTTGTCATGGATCAGCTGTGCGCCCACTAAGTAGAGTCATTTTTAAGACAATATTGTATATTCTTAAAGTCTGATCATTAATTTTTTCCTTGCACCTATGACACCTAAGGATCTCAAAGCAATTTGAGAATGACAGTATCCTGCAAGATACGCAAGCATTATCACCATTTTACACAGAGAGAAAATGAAGGCACAGAGGTTAAACAGATTTTCCCCAAACGACACCACAGAGTAGCAGAACCAAGCTTATAGACCAGGCTTCTGGCTCCTAGTTCTGTGGTTTAATCACAAGACCATCTTTGGGCCAGATTCTCACCTGCATCAAGATCTGCTTGATGCAGGGGCAAAGGGCATGTCGACTGGGGAGCTGATTATGGTTGCCTGATTCTCAAATTGTCTTGGCCCAGGCATTAAATTAGAGCTAAAGGACCACATGCCAGCTGTGAATCTAGTACAGCAGGGCTCTGGCCTGACCCTTTCCTGGTATGTCCACAACAGGATGGGACAGGGGCTGGGAAAGAGATGGCTGCATATGACCTGGTTCTGTTGACTAGTTCACAATTTCCCTCTTCCAGAGGGCTGTGGTGAAATCCTAGTCCCTTTAAGGAGTATGTGTGCTCTTGAGGTTATAAACAAGACACTGGGATGAAGAACTGCTATCTCTGGCATTAACTCGTGTGACCTTCAGTGAGTCATCTCACCTCTTTGCCTCAATTTGCCCATCTGTAATGTGAGAAACTACCTTCCTTTACAGGGCCCACAGTGGGAAGCTTAATTTATTTGTTATCCTCACAGTAAATGCCAATTATAACTTCTATCTCATCACTGTTACCCTCCTGTTTTTAAAGTTAATTTTGAGGCGGGAAAAGAATCTATGTGGTCAGCTTTACACATTTTATTACCAGGACATTTTGCAGCCTGTTGGTCTATAAAGCAGACGCAATCAGCAGACAGAAAAACAAGAATCAAATCACATTAAGAGCTGCTGTGCTGGTCGTGACATTGTGCACTAGCATCAATCAAAGAACGCTTCAGTCTGATCAGAAGACCAATCCTACTGCATCTGGAAAGCCAGAGGAAAATGTAATAGACAGTCTCAAAGTAATAAATAATTCTCCAAGTTGTCAAAGGTAGAAAGCAAGGTGAGTGTCTGGTTCCATGATTAGCTAAAATCTTTCAAATAGGAGAATCGAGAAGATTTAACGCATATTCTGGCTTTAAAATACAGTAATTCCCTCACTTAAAGTCATCCCGGTTAACGTTGTTTCGTTGGTGATCAACTAAGGAACATGCTCATTTAAAGTTTTGCAATTCTCTCTTCTAATGTCATTTGGCAGCCACCTGCTTTGTCCACTGCTTGCAGGAAGAGCAGCCCGTTGCAGCTAACTGGTGGGGACTTGGATCCAGGGTGGACCGTCAGGCCCCCATCAGCTCCCTGTTCCCCTAAGTTCCCTGTGCTGCAGCCACCCAGCAGGCTAGCAATTGGCAGTTCAGCTGTCCCTCCCCCCACAGCAACATGCTGCTCCTGCCCTCTGCCTCGGAGCTGCTCCCAGAGACTCCTGCTTGCTGTGCAGGAGCAGAAGGGAGGGGCTTAATGTCAGGGTGTCCCCCCTACCCCCTGCTCCTGCACCTCGCTTACCCCTTCTCCATATAGAGCAGGGTGGGGACACTGAAGGAGAGAGACGGAGAGCTTGGGGCAGCAGCTGCTGTCTCAACTTCCTGATCCACTTAAAAAGACAATGCACTTAAGAGTGGGTCAGCTTACTTAAAGGGGCAGTGTGCATCTCTCTCTCTGCACGCACAAGGTGTGTGTCTGTCTCTGTCTGCTATGCTGTCTCCTCTCCCTCCTGTTCCTGCTACCTTGATAAGAGGCTACATTAACAACAACAGGTTAACCCTTGAGGGTTCAGCCAAGTGCTAATTCATCATTTAGCAGCAAGGCATTCCCTGGGAAACATCCCTCCCTCTTCCACCCTCTGACTTCACCATCTCAACCAAGCTTCGCAATTATCATAGCTGTGAACAGTATTAAATTGTTCGCTTAAAATGTATACTGTGTGTATAGCTATATAGTTTTTTGTCTGATGAAAAAAATTTCCCTGGAACCTAATCCCCCCCATTTACATTAATTCTTATGGGGAAATTGGATTCACTTAACATCATTTCACTTAAAGTCGTATTTTTCAGGAACATAACTACAACGTTAAGCAAGGAGTTATTGTAGGTAGTAATGATTCTGAGGCCACACAGGACTGCTTCGGCGTGTGGGCTTTTGCTCCAAAGTAACACACACCATTTACACTTGCACTAAAGGAGACTCTAGTTAAATGAGGACAGGTATGGTCTAGTCATCTGAGCAGGTGACTAGGAGCCAAGGAGATCAGAATCCCAGCTCACCAATGACTCTCTGCGTAGTACTGGGAAAATCCCTTGAGAATCCTGCAGGAGTGTACACAGGGCCCAGGAACATTCACCAACTGGCCTATGTTTCCCTGCATGTGCCGAGAACACAGCCTCTGGACACCCGACATCCATGGGGAAAGGAAGCTGTGGGGCAATGCCCCCTTTGATGCTCTGTTTGGAATCTCTTCCCAGCAGTACAGATTTCATAGGAACTGGGCTATGACTGGTTCTGCTGTCTGTGCAATAACTCCCTCTTGAAGGAAACTATACAGTTGGAACACTACAATTTTCTTCATGAATATTCCTGCTGACCCGATGAAACTGGGTTATCTGCCTCCTAATGGATCCCCAAAGCTATTGTATCTCAAAAATCCCCCCATTCACTTTTAAGGTTTTGTGTCTTACCCATCATCATCATCATCATCTTTCCAGTCAAGTACAATTAGACATGCCTGCCTTGCAGATTTCATCAGCACCTTTAATTGATCAGTGGCACTTTCCTTCCCTGCCACTAGTGTCTTCTGCAGCATAACTCAGCTTGCCCAATGGGCAAGAGATTGGGAGATCACATGTCCAGCATGACCATACACAGCGCAACCCAGTGAGCACCAGCTGGAGCTGAAAAGTAATTCTGAGCAGCGGACAGAGCAAGCCAAGAAGCACGCTGGGAATCTGAAGCTATGCCATCAGCAGCCGTATGTGCATGGCAGAGCCTGACACCTAAACAGCAGAGATCTTACACAACCTGCAAGGCCGCAGAATTAATTCAAGCTTCCTGCCAGCTCCAGCTGCGTAAATGTGATTTGAGGAAGCAGGCTGGTGCCACCTCCAGGCTCATCTTGATCTTTAACCACAGCAGAGGCCAGTATTAGTCACTGAATAGTTTACTGCAGATATGTTTCAAATGCTTTTTTTTTGGGGGGGGGGGGGGGAAGGGGACGGGTGCAGTTTCTGAGACAGCAAAGGGGACTATGATTACAGATACAGGACCAAGTTCTGTTCTCTCCCACTGACCTGCTGTATGACCTTGGGCACATCACTTGGGGTCAAATTCTGCCACCCTGACTCACGCTATGTAGTCCTACTGAAATGGGGCTCCTTATGCAACGAGAGGTTACTCAGCATGAGTCAGGGTGGGAGAATCGGGCCCAGAACCTCTCTGTACCTCTGTCTCCCCAGCTGTAGAATAGTGATGTGTTTCTCTCAGGCTTACAGTTTACAAGGTACTTTGAGATTTTTCCATAGAAGACAACATATAAACACCAACCATCACTATAAACCTGCTCTTGTGAAAAACTCTATAGAATTCAGTAGAAAACGACAGCTCTTCTGCATGGGGTTTTTGGACATTCACATAGTATTTGATACAAAGTTATATTTCTACTACAGAGCACTAATAATTTTTTTAAATCTTATAGCGAAATAAGAATTAGCTATTAAATTTCAGAGGTGCACAGTACAGTATCACATTCCTGGGTAGCACTGTGATTCTACTCCTATTCAATTGCATGGGGCTTTTCCATATACATGACTACAACTGAAGGTTTTTATTTCTGTGGGGCTGATTGGTTGGTTTTGTTGTTTGTTTGTTTTTAAAGGAGATTTCTCTCAAAAGGTGAGAAACAAAAGGCCTCTATGTTTACCTCACTGGGCTCTGCATAGGTACAGGGGTCCACCATACAGATATCTCAAAAAAGATATACTGACATTAGAAAAGGTTCAGAGAAAGGCAACTAAAATGATTAGGGGATTGGAATGGGTCCTATATGAGGAGAGATTAAAGAGGCTAGGACTCTTCAGCTTGGAAAAGAGGAGACTAAAGGGGGATATGATAGAGGTATATAAAATCATGAGTGATGTGGAGAAAGTGGATAAGGAAAAGTTATTTACTTATTCCCATAATACAAGAACTAGGGGTCACCAAATGAAATTAATGGGCAGCAGCTTTAAAACAAAAAAAGGAAGTAGTTCTTCACACAGTGCACAGTAACCCTGTGGAACTCCTTGCCTGAAGAGATTGTGAAGGCTAGGACTATAATAGGGTTTAAAAGAGAACTAGATAAATTCATGAAGGTTAAGTCCATTAGTGGCTATTAGCCAGGATGGGTAAGGAATGGTGTCCCTCTGTTTGTCAGAGGGTGGAGACGGATGGCAGGAGAGAGATCACCTCTGGGGCACCTGGCGTTGGCCACTGTTGGAAGACAGGATACTGGGCTGGATGGATCTTTGGTCTGACCCAGTATGGTCTTTATGTTCTTATGTTCTCACTCATATGCAAAGCACTGGAGGATTGGGATTCAAAGGAAAATATATAGTACACTTGCATAGTATTTTTATGCAGTGCCTAGCACAACGGGGACCCACTCTGGTTGGAATCTCTAGGCATTTCTGTAATAAAATACATTTCAGATGCAATTCCTGGTGGTTTACAAAAGTGGATAAAGCATGAGTAGCCCCATTTTACAGTCAGAGGATGGGGTCAATAGAAGGGCCTATGATCTGGTTTTCACTCAGATATTGGAAGCCTATAGATCCATAAGGGGCTTAGATCTTTCATCTCCCCAGTCCAGTCACCTAATTGCAAGGGTATCCTTCCCCATGCTGCCTTTTGTAATAATAGATTTGCTAAAGCAAATTTGGGTTCCAATCGGAAAGGCATTCAGTGTCCGAGAAAGGACAGGGAATAGGGCAGGCCAGGACAAGCCTGATTCACAACTACATTACCCCCTTTTTACTCACCAACAAAACCCCAGGTTCACACTGGTGCAAAACTGAAGTACCACAGTAGACCTAATCTGTACATAGCATTCCTCCATCTTGTAACTATTACAGAACTATTTGGGAGCTGCTTTGCCCACTGCCTAAAGCAGTAGAATACTCAGTTCTATTCAAGATGTCTTTTGAAAGAAGGGCGATGACAAATGCAGCAGCTCATGTACTGGAGGCATTTAAACAAGACAACAGGGCATGTAATTACCCAATAGCCCAGATTTTCTTAATAGAGAAGGCAAGTGCAGTACATGCAGTGTTGCACAGCTTCTCTAATTAGATAATAAATGCCTCCTTTAAGCAACCTATTGTCAAAGGAAGTTGTCACACTGCTCTCCATGAACCAAGTTAAATTCACAGCATTTAATCTTGTGTTCTTTGCAACACTCTACACAGGTGGGAAGAGTTTTAGAGGGGTAGCCGTGTTAGTCTGGATCACCCACGAAAGCTCATGCCCCGAAAGGTCTGTTAGTCTATAAGGTGCCACAGGATTCTTTGCTGCCTTTACAGGTGGGAAGAGACATTTGAACACAAACCAAAAAAAAAAGAACAGTCAAGAACTAACCCCCAGAAGTCACATTACAAGTCACTGATGGCCAAATATTTATAAATGCTCTCCATTCATTGTGGGACAGTTCAGTCCTCTGCAGTGCTTGAATTATTGTGTTTTAATTGTGAGAGGACTTGTGGCAGGGTGGAGGGGTCTGGATTCTTCCCCTCTCCTGCCTCGGTTCACCTGGATTCAGAATCCCATCAGGATGTGCCACCAAGGCTCAGCCCTCTCCCCAAGTTTTCCTGGAATCATGGGAGAACTACACAAACAGAGTATAGTTGGCGGTATGACTGAAAGTTCTCAGTGATTGTGCCAGAGGTTGGGAAGGATTCTCAGGACTTATTGGAATGTACCTAGTGTGTGATTTAGAGGATTATTGTATGTGATGTGCTGAGAGAAGCAGATACAGCAGAATCTCAGATTTATGAACACCAGAGTTACAAACGGATAGGTCAACCAAACACCTCATTTGGAACTGGAAGTATGCAATCAGGCAGCAGCAGAAACAAAAAAAAAAGCCAATACAGTACAATATAGTGTTAAACTACTAAAAAAATAAAGGGAAAGTTTAAAAAAAGATTTGACAAGGTAAGGAAACTATTTCTGTGCTTATTTCATTTAAATTAAGATAGTTAAAAGCAATATTTTTCATCTGCATTGTAATGTTTCAAAGCTGAATTAAGTCAATGTTCAATTGTAAACTTTGAAAGAACCACCATAACATTTTGTTCAGAGTTGTGAACATTTCAGAGTTACGAACAACCTCCATTCCCAAGGGTGTTGTAACACTAAGGTTCTACTGTAGGCACAAAAACAGCCTAGACTGATCAATAACGGACTGGTGTCTGTCTCAAATACACACTGGGAAAAAGCTGAAGGTAAAAAAACAGAGTGCATTTGCAATGTCACTTCTCCATCTCAACACACCCTTGGTTTTATTCATAACAATTTACATTTATATAGCTGCACCGGTCATCCCTAAAGGTACTAAAATGCTGTACAAGTTTGCAGTACATACAGCACCACTGAACTGCAGCTCACAGATGCAAAAGTGTGAGAAGCAGCGTTTTTGCGTAAAGTCAGGCAGATCCCTTAAGAAAAGGTCTTGGAGACTTTAATATCTTTGCAGAGCAGATGCATATTCTGTTACACAGTCTAATCTGAAAGATCCACAGACAAACCTCATGGCTATTTACCTACAGTGCTTTTGAAGGGCTGGAGAAAGTCAAGATTTAAGTGCGTGGTCCAGAGACCTTCTGCAGCAACCTGGACCTTAATTCTGTGGCAGCTCCATTGAAGTTGAATATGGAGAATTTTAATGACGTATGAAAATGGCTAATTCAATTGATACACAGTGCTCTAGATTATTTAGTTTGATACTAAATTCAAGTCACTGTATGCAGTCCCCCCCAGTTTTGGATATGACACACGTTTTTGTTCTGACAGCTCATAATTGCATCCTAATAGATCTTGGGGGAGGTTACAGGTTCTGGCAGCTGGGAAGGAGACAAGTGAGGTTTTTGGCAATTGGGAAGGCAGTTTGAGATTAGAGTAAAAGCCTTTTAACTGAATGTTTCTTCTAAAATGGTCAACAATAAAACAATTGACAATGCTGATGTTTGTACATGATCGTTAGGTGAACACCCTGTTGGTTGAAAGGGGCAGTTCATGGCTCTCACAGATGTGTTTCAGACTGTCTACAGCAGTGGCCACCAACCCGTTGATCGCAATCACTGGGTTGATCCTGGACACTCTCCCAGTCAATCATGCTCTCCAGCCTCAGCAGCCCCAAGCCACTCCCAGAAGCCGCTCCCGGAAGCGGCCAGCATGACCCGCAGGGGGGGAGGGGTCTCTGCACACTGCTCTTGCCTGCAAGCGCCACCCCTGCAGCTCCCATTGGTTGGGAATGGGGAGCTGCGGCCAATGGGAGCTGCAGAGGCGGTGCCTGCAAAGAGGAGCAGCACGCAGAGCCACATGCCCCCTCCCAGGGGCCACAGAGGCATGTTGGCCCCTTCCCAGAGCAGTGTGGCCACGTGGTGCACTACTGGCTGGCGGGGGGGGGTGGCCCGGCTCATGACGGGGAGGAAGTACCGATGAGCTATTTCCATTTCTCCTCAGTTGGTAGGAAGGAAATTGCTTTCAGTGTCTAAAATGCAGCAAAGGAGAGGGATACAACTTGGAATCCTGACTGCACAGCACTAAAGCCTTCCATGCCAGCATTTTTACAGTGAATCGAGTGCCAATGAAGGCTGTTTGATGCAGAACTGGACTGAGAGCACCAAACTCCTGGCACATAGTTACTATATAGTGTTACTATCACCCTGGGTTGGATTCAAACAGGATCACTGAGGAAGGTGAAGGGCAGTGGCTATACACAGCCTATCTTTTAAATCAGAACATACCTGTCCAAGTAGTTGACAATGTTAGGGTTTTTGTTTTCCCTCATTACAAGGATTTCATTAATTATAAGTTCTTTCTTGGGCTGCTGTTGCAAATTCATCTGTTTGATTGCAACCTAAGAGAGGGAGAGAAAAAATACGTAAAGCATTAATATATTAACATCCCTAGAAATCTGCCAGTTGCTAGTCTCTGCTGCTTAAGTTCAATTTGCAAATAAAGTTCACCACCACTTTATTATCTCAGGGTACACAGCTGTTTTGTAACAGTGCAAGTACTTTCATCCAGTCAACTTCCAGAAGCGTTCAGCGCCGCAAGCAAAAAAAAATTGAGAGGCAAGTATTTCCCTATTGGAAGCCTGCATCATAGCTGGATAACCTTGCTCCTTGCAGTGCTCTTGGCAAAATAACAAATAGCTCCTTACTACAACATGGATTGATTTCTCTAAAAAGCTCATTCTTTAAGGAATCCTTATTTCAGATCAGCATCTTCTTTCAAATGCAAATCAGGCTCCAAGAAATTTGTGGGATAAATTCATTTAGCTTAAGTGCAGTTTTCCAAGGTACTAATTTCACTGTGTTATAACTAGAGCTACAATGGTGAGCAGCAGTGTTCAGATCCAAAGTTTGGTGGTGGTTAGACCTGAGAGTCTGGTTCAGACCCACCTCTAGCCAAAACTTTGGAGGTGGGCGGGACTCTTACTATAGTCTCTTGGTCTGTATCTTTCTGCAGTGCATCACTGCACATACACAAATCTCTGTGTGTGTGTATAAACAGACAAAGTAGACCGCAGTCTCATGCAACGTGTTCTTCGCCATTATATCCAAATAGTCACAATACCAGTATATAAAAGGCCAAATCAGGCACTCTTACTCATAGTATAGTCATTTAACTGTTAAAACAATGGGACTGCTCAGTATGAATAAGCTGGCAAAATCAGTTTGATTGTGTTAACATTCTGTTGCGTTTTTTACAATATTTAGGCAAAGATAAAGTGAAGGGAATGTAGTTACACCTTTATGGCAAAGAGCTATTTGCAGAAAAGGCAGCATTTCTAATGGATGGGAGCCAGCTAGGAAAATGCCAATATAGATAGGTACAATCAGCACTTAGGTATTATGGTTATAGATTCTACAGGAAACCCTGACACAGGTGAGACTAGAGAGAACGTGCTGCTTGCCAACAGTGTTTACAAAGCTGTCAAGCTGCAGTTTGACAGTAAAACATGCAGTGGTGACATTTGTTCCCTTAGGACAGGAGGAATGAAAAACAGAGGGTATCTGCTCCAGACCTCACAGAGCTGGAAGACAAGAAATCCCTAGATCAGGGGGATTTTAACCACCCATATATCTGTTAGATAACAAACAAACAGCGTAACAGTAAAAGAGATTCCTTTTACAAACAAGACAGTTTTATGACACATAGGATATAGAACACAGCCAGAGGAGAAGCCATCCTGGAACTAAAGAAGAACTGGTGAGAAACTAGGAGCACAGGAATTGACAGACTGGACCAGAACATCTGGCCAACTAACTAACCCCACTATTTTGTCTGACAGTAACCAGTATCAGAAGCTTCGGAGCAAACCAGTACATAGTCATGGGATAGTCTGCCCCATACTCCCCTGTGAAAGTTTCTTTCTAATCCATTAGTCAGAGCATGGCTTATGCACTGAAGCATCCATCCCTTCCAAAATTCTGGCTTCATCTTTTATTTTTAATTCGTACAATAGTAACTTCGTTATCCAGATAATCCTACTAAGTTCTTAGCCTGTTATATATTGTGACAAGCAGTTGCACAGGTTACATGCATTGTATAATAAAATATTTCCTTTTATTACTTTGAAACATGCTGCCATTCAATGTCAATGAACTTCAGAATAATAGGAAAGATTGATATCGGTGTCCAAAAATGACTTGAACTCAGCGTAACAAGGAACAGGTTAACAGAATACAATGGTTAAGGATTTCAGAAATGTAAAGTCTATGGCCTGATTACACTCTCACCATGTTGAGAACCAGGAGTTACTGGAAGTCATTCAAGTCCATGGGTTACACAGTTGTGTACAATGGGTTTGAGTATCAGTATGGAACTCAGCTAAGGGATCCTAAGAGGCAACATACAGGCACAAACTTCCAGACTACTTTTCCAAAGGAATTGTAAGAAACAAGCAGCAACCAACATGGTTCCCCTTTTCAAAAATGTGAAGTCAAACTTTTATTAGTGCTTTGTCATCTCACCCCTTTTCAGTCCCTAATACAGTGTCAGCAAAAGCATATAGTTGTAAGACTACTGGTATTTAATTGTTGGCTTTGTATAATTGCAAAATGGACCCATATTTCAAGAACCAATAATACTACAAACTTTCCTGTTTATTTCAATACTAGCTTTAGTATTATTAGAATGAACATTATTCCATCATTGCAAAATTCTTATTTGTCTTATGGACACGTAATATATAGGACCTTATTTTCTGAGGTGCTGTGAACCCATTGTCGCATAGAATAGAATATCAGGGTTGGAAGGGACTTCAGGAGGTCATCTAGTCCAACCCCCTGCTCAAAGCAAGACCAATCCCCAGATTTTTGTCCCAGATTCCTAAATGGCCCTCTCAAGGATTGAACTCACAACCCTGCGTTTAGCAGGCCAATGCTCAAACCACTGAGCTATCCCTCCCATTAGCTTATGGTACTGCCCATGATGTGCTGGGTGCTTTCTACATGTTCAAAAAGGGAAGGTACATGCCCCAGTCATCTAGCAGCCTTAGGGCAGACAAGCAGGTAGACAGAGATTGGATTGGGAAAGGGAAACAAAGATTTTCTGTGCAGGTCAGTTAGATTCACTGTAGGCAGCGGATGAAGAGTGGGCCTTTAAGGGGGACTTAAATGAGGATAGAGTAGATAGGCCCCTCTCTGGAAGAGGTCAGGGAAAATGAACTATATAGGTAAACGTACAGTATGTATGTTAATATCACATATAATGAGTATGTTTTTACACACCCACACACATACCCATCCTCATGGCTCCAATAAATAAATAAATCCTTCCAAATGTGAAGTTATGCATGGTGTAGAATTTAGGAGCTCCTGTTTTTTTCCAGTCCTATGCTCAGACCACTAGCCCAGGCCTGTCATTAAATTAAAAACAAGTGTTCTCATTAAAAGCTAAATGTCATGAATCTTTGAAAGAAGATCTATGTTTTGTAGTGTCAATTAGAACCTGTAGGGCCTGTTCCAAAGCTCAGTGAAGAAACAATCTGGCAGCACTCACCTCTTGTCCTGTAGCTACATCCATTGCAGTATAAACTGTGCCTGAAGCGCTAACCAAAGAGGGGAGAAAACACATTGTTAGTGCTAAACAGCAAGAGTGATAGCTTTAAATAAAAGAAGAATTTTCCAATCCATTACATTTTTACCTTAAATGAACATTTCATTTCAGCTCTGTTTCTACACAACATTTCCAAGAGTAAACAGCAATCTGAAATATTTATGAGCAAAGCCCAATGGCTCAAAAGAGTGACATAGAATATATTGAGGAACTGGCTATAACACAACAATCTCTTGACATGGTTAGGGTCTTGGACTGAACCTTGTTCTGGAAAAATCACTAATTTGGAACATGAGTTGATCCCATCTAAACTGACATGACAGCACCAAGGCTCCCCAACATGGCAGAGATTAAAGGGTAGACTGAATCAGCGAGGCAAGGCAGACATGGCATTTGTAATGAGAGACAGATAGTTTGATCCTGCACCTACTGGATTCAGTAGCAAATCTTCCATTGTCTTTAATGGCCCAAAGAGAGAGAGAAAAGCCTGCATAGTTTTAAATGGAAAAAAAGTTAACCATCTGTATACTCACTACTGGGAGAAAACATTTGTACAATAGATCAACAGCCATCTTAAAAAATGGAGTCAACTGTCAGTAAAGAAAGAGGTAATACATCTGATACTCCTTCTCCTACACCCCACTGCCAGGGGACACAAAACCAACGCTGAGCAGAAAGGGTTAATTCTGAAAGCAAATCTGTAATTTGAAGAGGTTTTGTGCACTGGAAATAAGCAGTTCTTTCCCTGCACACAGATATATTTAGCAACACAGTCATCTAATGACATATATTTTAATATTAAACAATCACACAAAACCTCACAGTCACTATGACTCAAGAGTATGTGGGGAGGGGGAAGAAAGGAAAATGTTATGATACTGTTTCCAGGAAACAAACCCAGCTTGGGTTTTCTGCTGTGTGTATACTGAGTGGGGGGGAAGCAGTATATACTAACCCTTGTCCGATCTTCTCAAACCGTGTGTATTTCTTTTTGGGGTCACCCACACTCACGATACTTCCTTTAAAAAAAAAGGGGGGGGGGGATTTAAAATTCTCGTTATACACCAATGCAAGAGCAATCCGTTGTGCATCAAAGCCCCAACCTCAAAATGACCTCTGCATGGGTAAATGCCTGTGGCTGCACTTGGCAGATGCAGGAGCTGCTCACATGGAGTTCTCTGCAGGATCAGGGCTTAAAAGAGAACTAGTTTGCTGGAAGGCCATAAGCGTCATTGTCACCACAGTTAACATGCAGTGGATGCTCATACTTTTCCCAGCAGCAAGAGAGTAGAGGATATGGATTTGTATTTAGTAGAGCTGGGCAGAGGAAAGTATTCCATTTCACAGAGGATTCTGAGAGCTGGAGATCTGGTTTCATTCCAATTTGGAACAAAGCCCCCAAATGTTGAAGTTCTCCACGGAAGGGGACAGAGCCCTCACCATGGGGCAGACTGCTTCAGAGGCTGCCCCAGAGCCACACCTTGGAAGCCAGGGGGTCCCAGCTGAGGGCAGATTGCCTGGTGGGTTGCCTCAAAGCTACAGACCCTGGAAGCCCTGGGGATGCCTGGTTCCATGGCAGTCTGCCTGGCTGGCAACCTGGCAGGAAACCAAGCAAGGTTCTGAGAGAAACCTTCCTGGTTTCTAGAGGACCTTTGTCAAAAATCAGTGAAGTGTTTCGATTTCAATGTTACTTGTCCTTCCAGTTACTCTCTGCAAAGGGCTTTGATCTTCACAACACCGTTGAGGTATAAGGAAGTATCATCATCCCCCTGGGTCGGTTGGGAATCAGAGGGGAAAATTAAAGCCAACCTTTCCAAAAGCACAGGCAGATGGAAAGAGCCAAAGAGGTGCCATTCTAGCGCTTAATATGGAAATTGGGAACATAAGGGTTTTTCAGAGTTAGTGTTTGCAAGTTACCTGAGCAGTCAGTATATGGTGGGATTTTCACAAGTGCCCAGAGCTGAGCAAGAAACACCAATTAGCCGCCTAGTGGCCTTTGTAGACCACTTTGCATTTAGTAATGAGGCCTGGAAACCCAGTGGCGAGCAATGTAAAAACAGGCTATTTTCAGACATCACTGGGGCATGGCCAAATCACAGGATCTGGGGCAGACAGAAGTAAGGGAGAGGAACAAAGGGGCAGGCCAACTACACAAACCGAGAATTGACACCACAATTATAGAAATGACCTTTGCTCCTTGAGGATGAACAGCTGGGCAAGGGCACAAGAAACCTCTCTTCCAGTGTAAGGCACAGGCCCTGGGTTCAGACTGTAAATTTGATAACTGCTGGAGAGGAGTAATGACAGGATTTAGGAGGAGTTGTGATATTATTAAACTCTGAGTTAGTATCCTCATCTGTAAAATGGGGTAATACTTTCCTGCCTCACAGGAGGCTGGCAAGATTAGTAAGGTTTTCAAAGTGCTGCATATGTGCTAAAAGTTCTTAAAATCTTTCTATATTTGTAGTTGCAAGAAAAGCTGTTAAACTTTACCAGAAGCTGGGAAAGGGCGATGGGATAGATCAGTTGATGATTACCTGTTCTGTTCACTCCCCCGAAGCACCTGGCATTGGCCACTGTCAGAAGACAGGATACTGAGCTAGATGGACCTTTGGTCTGACTCAGCACGGCCGTTCTTATGTTCTTAATTATGTTTGCAGGAGCTGTAAGTGGTTGTCAGAAGACCCATCTATGAGCCAACTTGTACCCTAGTATGAGCATGTTCAGCTCTGCTCCCTTCAATAGAATTACACTGGGGAGACAAGAGATGGCAAAGCTTCCAGCAAAAAAACAATCTTGCAGCTGCCAGAGGGTGTTGCTAAAGGCGTCAATGTGAAAGAATTAACACAAGGCAGAACACATGGCCCTTTAAAGCAGATCCAGCAAGGCTGACATATTTATACAACATAGCTGTAGTGACTTTGCAAGTGTTGCACTCACATTACCTTAAATTACTCAAGTGATTCTATTTAGTAGCCTTTTGTTACACAATAATCACTCCTTTGCTCTTTGGGGCCAAGGACTGTCTTCTGGCCCTGTGTTTGGGCAGCATCGAGCAGACTGGGGTCCAGGTCCATAACTGGGGACCATGGTAATACAAAATAACAGTAATCATGGAAATGTAGGGCTGGAAGGGACCTGGAAAGGTCATCTAATCCAGCCCATTGCACTGAAACAGGACCAAGTCAATCTAGACCAGCCCTGACAGGTGTTTACTCAACCTGTTCTTAAAAACCTCCAATGATGGGGATTCCACAATCTCCATTGGAATCCTATTCCAGAGCTTAACTATAGTTATAGTTAGAAAGTTTTTCCTAATTGACTTCAGAGGCACTAACCTAATTTATACCAGCTGAGGAGCTGGTCCTGGGTTTCATTATGATTCATATTTGTATTACAGTTGATCTGCAAGTTATGTTGTATTGTCTCATGTTTAAAATTTGCTTGTGCCAACTGACTACTTAAAAGTCAGAGGTTGGGGACCTTCACCATAGCAATTTTACCCAGGCGTTTGAAGGGAGCAGGGCCTGGTAAAAGCTTGTGTTTAAGTGAGCGGGAATTTTAGTGAGGAAAGTCTCTTTTATTGGTTTTGTTGGGAAGATGGGGGGAGATATTCTGAGGGTTGCTGCTGGTCTCAGCTGTACTGTATTGCTAATGATAAAGGCACCCACAGTACCAGAATGCTTTTAAAATGTTACAAATAGAAAGCAAATGTTGAAACCATTTGGAGACATGATGGAAACCTGGGCCTATATTTTCCAAAGCAACCAGTGATTTGGGGCATCTCAATGTTTGAGACCCCTAACCATGGCCTGATCTATAGAAAGTGGTGAGTGAGCAATCGACCCTCTGACCATCAGTCGCCTTCAAAAAGGTGCCTGCCTCATGTTGGGCACCAATCACTTTAGACCAGGGGTCGGCAACCTTTCAGAAGTGCTGTGCTGAGTCTTTATTTATTCACTCTCATTTAAGGTTTCGCGTGCCAGTAATACATTTTAACAGTTTTAAAAGGTCTCTTTCTATAAATCTATAATATAGAACTAAACTATTGTTGTATGTAAAGTAAATAAAGTTTTTAAAATGTTTAAGAAGCTTCATTTAAAATTAAATTAAAATGCAGAGCCCCCCAGACCGGTGGCCAGGACCTGAGCAGTGTGAGTGCCACTGAAAATCAGCTCGCATGCCGCCTTCGCCATAGGTTGCCTACCCCTGCTTTAGACAATGGTATCTATGGGAGGAGAGCAATGAGGAAGTTTTCTAGCTATATTCTTTTGCTGATTTTATTTAGGGGTTGTTGGGTTTTTTTGGGGGGAGAGGGGTTTGGGGGGGGTTGTACTCATAGTAAAAAGCCTAACAAAGTTAATTATAATATCCTAGAGTTGAGAAAAAGCAATATCTAGGTTGGCTTCAGCTTTCACACTGAAAAAAAAATCTATATATATGTATATATTCAGGGCCTAATTGCCACAGAGTTTGAGCATCTGCAGTTCCCACTGACTTCACTTGCAAATTTAAGCACCGAGAGCCTTATTTACAGGCATGCTGAGCACGATGATTGCACTTGAATTGGTCACTGAATAACACAAACATTGAGTCATAAAGTGAAGTCTGAAGTGAGAGATCTCAGAATGTAACTGTCACAGGATCTCTGCTTAATCAGGATTTGGGAACGGAATTTGCCTCTAAGACATGAAATAAATCAGAATACGGAGTTTCAAAGTTGACATACTTAATTTTTCCAAGATTTCTTCATCTGACATCTTCGGCTTTTTCTTCTGTTTCTCTGTATTCCTGGTCGTTGTGTCAGGGGATGTTGTGTTGTTTTCAGAGGGTGAAGAGATAGGCGAGGTGGCCACATCTCTGGTAGGAGGTGGTGGAAGGGGCTCTATCACAGAACGGGTGTATACCTTTGTGTTGGGGAGAAATATGTTTTATTAAATGAAGATTAAAAATAAAAGATATCTATGCATTAGACATATGTCCTTAGCAGTAGCATGTGCCAAGCAATGAAAGAAATATTACTACAGTAAGTAGCATTACTACATTAAGAGCTCCATGGCTGGATGCTGCTCCATTAAGCTGCTCTATGAAAAGGCATAAAGTAATTTTCTCCTCCCCCAGAGCAAGGAGGAATTATGGGTATGCCTCCATTTTGAGTGGGGAGTATGCTTCCCAGCTCAAGGAGAAATACTCATGCTAGCTCTGATCGCCCAGCATGCTAAAAATAGCAGTTTGGCTGCAGTGACATGCAACGGGAGGGGTAGGCACTCCAAGTATGTACCCATCTGAGATCATAGACACGTATTTGGGGAGGCTAGCTCCCCATCTCCTGCCACCCTGGCCATATTGTTATTTTTGACATGCTACTCAATCAGAACTAGCGTGAATATGTCTCCTCGAGCTAGGAATCACACCCCCAGCTCAAAGTGTAGACATGGTCTGTGACTCTGGGTTACAATTTGTTCTCAAGTATGTTCCTGGGGCAGTGCAGCTGTGCACCACCCCTTACCCTGGCCAGACTAAAGTTGCAGCGTAGCCCAAAGTGGTGAAATCTGTAGGAAGGGAACAAAGATTTCTAGCTTGCTCACTGATTTTGTGTGTTCAGGTCGTGGAGCTATCACTGGGGGTGGAGCAGCATCATCCTCGTCATCTTCATCTTCTGAAACTGGCGGTACAGCAGGAGTCTCGGATACAGCCTTCACATTCTGCATTTTGGTTAAAAGACAAAAGATACCTTTGGAGTCCCAGAATTTTATTTTTTTAGAATCACTCCTCACAGAAATAGAATCACGCTTCTAACATTTAAGCCCTTCAAATCACAACAGGAATTATTATCAAATGGGTTTGACAAGAAACCATGGTCAGATCTCTTGGATTATGCTATAAAGTGACAATTTGATGTCCTACGCGTACAAACACTTAAACCCACTAGGGAATTTATGGAACTATTCACATGAGCACACAGATGTCTGCGGCATCAGACCCTATAAAATCCATGGACCAGGTTTCTTGGACTCTTAAAGGCTTGCTCAAACATTCCCTGTTGGATAGTGATGCACGCTGGAGGTGTGGGAATGAGGGGGTAATTTGAGATGCATTATGCAGCAAAGCCTCAATATCAGATATTTCTGGTTGCTTATGGAAATAGTATTGCATCATAAATTACTAGCTAAGGCTTCAATCCTGAAATGTCCCTGCAGGGAACCTGTTACAAGCTTAACCAACACATTCCATTTCAAATAAGTTTACCACAAGCCCTCACTTAAAAGAGACGCCTGCCCAGAAATTAGCATCATGTGGGTGGAAAGAGCCATTGGGTATGGTTTGACCAGAGGTGTGTAAGAAAGAAGCATGGGAGAGACACTGAGTAAGCAGCCGGCAACTTAATCCTGAAAATTATCTACAGAGATTTGGGGTACTGACTGGAAAGAGCAGTTTGGGTGCTGAGAGCCAGAACATTGTCCCCTGTTTGATTCATTCTCAGGGGAACAGGATTTTCTACATTCCTTGTAAATAAACAATGTTGCAACAAACCAGACTCCATCACTGAATTCTACTCCCAACTGGAACAGCCCCAGGGCCTCGAACTTTGACTAGCTGCTCAGATCAACAGGGTCATGAAGTGTCACTGAAGGTGATGAAGCTTTACACATGGTCAGATTGCAGAATGGAGCTAAGTCAAAACTATACTTTGCTACATGATTTTTTTCATTACATGAAACCACGAAGCCAGATAAAAGTGACTGCAATTGCATATGGCTGTATGAAGAGAGACTGATCTTTAGAAGCAGGAAAAGCTTGTTTCCACATTAAAGAGCTTTGTGCCTCAGTTTCCCCTCTGTAAAATAGGAATAACTTATGCTTATGGCATACAAACAGAAGTCAGACAAAAAACATAAAATACTCTTTCTAAAACATTGCAACATAACTACTTTTATTCTTAGAATCCAGAATGATAACACAGTAACCAAAATCAGAGATAGACAAAGCAGGCTGCTCCATAAGACAGCAAGGCACAACTCACCCCACCTTGTTCTAGAACTGTTCTCTGCAGACTGATGACTGATTGTATGCTTCCCTACAGACCCCCTTCATTTACGAGCAGAAGCAGGAAACACCCCACACCACTCAAAGTGATAGCTTACAATTCCAACAAGTTTCTTTAGAGCACCACAGTAATAATATTCTTTCATCTGACTAGGCTCTAGGTGCTCCAGGCAGGGACTGTCTCTCATTGCACATCTGTAATGATTAAAACTGAATTTCACAGGATAGAAGTCAGTTTGATCTAGAGATGTGTCCAGGAAACATTTTGGATGTAGATCCAAACTGCATATTTCAGGGGTGTTTGGCTCCCATGCTTTGGTTCAGGTCATCTAAACCTGATCTAGTACAAAGTACATTGCAATTTTAGGTAAGACGCTTCCGATTTTAGGACTGGACTCACCAGCAGTACGTCCAGATCCTAGATTTTATACAGCTCCTGCAGCGTGGATATCTGACTTGTTTTTAATCTGGTCTATATGTGCTTAATACTTATGTCCCTGAAAGCAGCACGATTTATGTGTAAAATGTTCCCACATCAAAGCAACTAGTGGTGACATGCATATCCAAAACCCCATTATGAAATATACAGGCTTCCCCGCCATGCCAGAAGACATCCACCTCCATGATCATTAGCATTTTTGTCCTGTGTTATAAGCAGTGGCCTTACTCCTTTTACATGACAAACAACGTAAAAAAAATTATTAAACAAAAATACTCAAACTGCTGGATCTGAAAAGTGCCCCATCCAGGAAAATCCAGGTAACTCCATGTGCGGAAGAGCGTTCTGTAGAGCAAGCAGTTTCTCTCTCCAGCAGATGGTTAGCATCAGGAAAAGTACCTGCCTGACAGCTCTGGAGACAGAAGTTCTCTATTTAATTGTCAGAATGGGTCCTCTGGCAGAGGAGGTGGCAGCAGCAGTGAAAGCTTCTCACACACACATGTGGCTTGGAAGGGTCAGTTGTGAGTGTCTGCCATTTTTTAAATATGTCCAGGCTCTCCCTCAGGTTCTTGGAAGTCCTATGCAAAGTAAAGCATGGCAGACATCCATAACTAGCATATCTGTCTGGGCTAGTGGAGGGGAAGGTTTAACAGCTAGGCAAGCCAGAGATACCTGCCATTAGTGGATGTAGGAGGATTTTAACAACAGTAGGGGTATGAGCAGAGTTATCAGGCACTTGTCATTAGTGAGGATGGCTGAATAGGAGAAGAGTTTACATGGTTGATTCCCCTCCCACATTTTGTCCAGAAGCAGCAGGGGTAGTAGGTGACTAAGTATTGAGTGCTCAGAAGAGACATTCCACAGAGCAGAGCCCTTTGCCTCACCACGTGTCACATGCCTTCAACCAGTCTGATCTTGAGGGGACAGAAAGTGGTTCAGTCTCCAGACAATTTAATCTCTGGATTCTCCAAGAAGACTGCCAGCAATGGAGCACTGATGGTACTTTCTGTGACTAGGACACCTGTCCCACTTGGAATTGAACCAAGTCTACCAACAATCATCAGATGGTGATGATCTGGGACAGATCTGAATAGGGCTCTTAGAGAATAAAAGGCTCCTTCTTCATTTACCATTCTCCTGAGTCATCATGTCACCCAGCTACAGGTGAAGGTAGTTTTCAGTCCTCAGATTTGTTTTGTAGGGAAGGCACGCTTCAAGTCTAGGGACTGTGTGAGTTTTTCCCTAAGCGTGGCAAATAAACAGAAAGGCTCACTACTTCTTTCTCAAAGATATGATTAAAAATGGCGACCACACCTGCGATTAGTACCCCGCCCCCCCCACCGCCCAAAAAACAAAAACCCTGCTTTTCCAGCAGATTTTCTCTCTGGGACAACCCTACGTGACGGGAATAGATAATGGGCAGATTGTTAGCACAGCTAAAGCACATTGCTGTGCCAACAAAACAAGCGTTGGCAGAAGCACCACACTGATTTTAATAACCAGAGTAATAAATAACACGGCTCTGGGTGCAGATTAACTTCCTTTGCACTGTGTTTGTTTTTGTCTCACCTGCTGAGAAACGAGACTGGCTTGTTCTCATCTAAATGGATGGCTGAGATCACTGCGGCCTTGGCACCTCTATATCCTTAAGAGTGACACTATATTCTCCAGCAACAGTTAGACACTGTCCCTGCACTGATGCTCTGAAAGATCTGTATGCCACTCCTTTCCACATTATGATCAGGGTTGGGCCCAAGCCATGAAGTTTGGATCCAGATCCACACACTTTCCCAAAGTTAAAGGATAAGGCTGAAATCAGATTTCGTGTTGTGGATCAGGCTCAATATTGATAGGCCCTACTTCAGTAATACATACTGGATACAGTAGCTATATGGATCTATAAAGCCTTTTCAAATCTGATATAGAGTCCTTATTTCTATATATTCATAACTGAAAAATAATACACTTCAGACTCCTTTCCTACATAAGGGACACTGTCAACAAACAGAAACCAAAATCACTTTTGCTTGAATTTTTTTAAAACCTACTGTTGATAGAAGTGACACCCTAAACTGACTATAATAAAGACTGGTAAAAACAAAAGTTCTCTATTTTGCCAGTTTCCTTTGTGTATCCGAGCACACTTTGTGTGCAGTCAATTTCACAGTTTCCCTGTATTGTCATTCTCCTGTTCATGTGAGACAGGAACGGAACAAATATTTATTTTTTTTAGTTTGTGATTGTAAAACCACAAAAATTAGCAAGAGCTATTCAGGGAGAAGAATAGAACCTAAAACTACTTTTATTTATTATTTTGAAATAATTAGATTTAAAAATCATAGTATTACTTTACAAAATAGTGACTATCGAAGTGCACATTTCCCCTGACCCACCAAAACAGTTATACTCGTCTTCATGCATTGGGTTCATTTTTAGTTTTGATTGTTCAGTTTTCCACCAGTTCCTTAGAGCTGGCACAGAGACAATAATGTGACAATATTAAGCCAAAGTTACATTTGTAAAAGTTAGTAAGTTTAACTGACCTTAAGTCTCCAGCCTCCCTCAGGCATTCAAATACTATGGGGCACTTGCTTTATCAAAATTTGAGGGCCTAATTCTGCAAGGCATTGAACGTTACACTTGAGGAGGTTCTAACTAAAAAATTAGTAAGATAAGGCTGCTGAGCACCTCACAGAATCAGGCCCCAGATCAAAAGCCTGGAAAGATAACAGCTTCCTGCTTCCTGCTTAGATGTTAGCACAGTTAAACAGTTTAAGTTACTAATGACAGATGCATTTTTACAACAAGAGGAAACAGTTACAAAAGCTTGTAATATGGGTTTTATTTTCCCTTTTTAAGGCAGACCCAAACATAGTTGGATAGGGATGCACTGCCTCTGGACGAAGTGACAGCAAACTCACTCCAGATAAAGGTATTGTAGTGAGGAAATACAAGATGATGATGGAGTGGTTATATTTTTGTAAATGATTTTGTTTAATCCTTTTGTGCTGGCTTACTTACAAAAATACCGCACACACACACACACACATACTCAATGTCCAACAAACAGCAAAACTTTTAAATTGTATCTTCTCAGTAAAAGGAGGTGCTGAACACGTGCTGTAATGGTTGGAGTACAGGTCAAGAAGAGAGAAGACCTTTAAATAAATTAATCTTGAGAAATAAAATGAATCATCTACAGCAGTTCACTAATCAGATCTTGCATGCTAATAATTAAATTTAGTCAGATCATAGACATTTATTGATACCTGATAAAAAGCAGGCTGGCTTTCATTTTCCAGATTATTTTGCATAGGGGAAACTGCTGTTCACTAGAGTCCAGAAATAGATCTGCTTCTGTGAAGGCAGCAATATTCACTAACAAAAATCACTTGGAATATAAAGCAGTAACCTCAATAGCAGACAGTTTACAGGAGAAGGAAAAGAAATGCTTGTAGGCCAGAATGACAGACACCTCAATTTACATAATTTTTTGAAATTAAGATGACAAATAATACTGTTTAGCAGTGCTCCCTCTAATTTTTCCACGCATGTGCGGAATAAATTTTGTTATGTGCACCAATATGAAGATGATGTGTTACACATCACCTTCATATTGGTGTACATAACAAAATTCATGTGGCAGGGTGTGGCTGAGGGATTCAGAGTGTGGGCAAGAGCTCAGGGCTGGGGGTGAGGACTCCAGGTTGGGGTGCAGGCTCTGGGGTGAGGTTGGAGATGAGGGGCTCAGGGCTGAGGCAGAGTGTTGGGGTGCGGGCTCTGGGGTGGGGCTGGGGATGAGGAGCTCAGGGCTGAGACAGAGGTTTGGGGTGTGTGGGGAAGTGAGGATTTTGGCTGGGGGTGCAGGATCTGGGCTGGGGTCGTGGATGAGGGATTCAGGGGCTAGGGCAGAGGGTTGGGGGGGAAGTGGGAAGAGTGCTGGGGTGGGGCCGGGGATGAGGAGGTTGGAGTGAAGGAGGAGGCTCCGGGACTACAGCGGGGGAGAAAGGACTCCCCCCAGCAGCTCTGGGCTTGGGCTGGGTTGGGGCTGGGCACGTCTCCCCTGGCCGCAGTATGTCCCTCACCGGTGACCTGGAGAAGCAGCAGTGGCTGTGGGTTCCTTTAGGCCCCACCACCTCCCACTATCACTGGCAGGTAGCCAGCGACTGCTGCTTGCTGGTGAGTGACAGAGGCAGAGAGAGGAGCCGTCAGCTGGCCAGCTGAGAGGAGCAAGTGGGCGGGGGGGGCATAGAAGCCGTGGGCCCATGGGCCTAGAGGAGAGCAGGGGAGGAGCCAGAGAGGAGCCAGCGCTGCAGCCTCCGGGCTGCAGCACAAGTGAAGTGGAGCGACAGGCCGTGGGGCCCCTGTTGAGCATGGGCCGGGCACCGTGGCACCATGATAAACCCGGTACTGTCTGGGACGGGGGTGCCCCTGCAGGTCCAGGGTTGGGAGAGAAGCATCTCTCCCCGCTGCAGCCGCAAGCACCTGCACAGTGCTTAAAAGTCAGCTGCATGGCTACGCAGCTCACAGCTTAGAGGGAACTTCGCTGCTTAGCCACATTTTGGGTAGCCTAGAAGTGAAAGAGGATGTTGACATTAAATACACCTCTACCTCAATATAACGCTTTCCTCAGGAGCCAAAAAATCTTACCGCATTATAGGTGAAACCGCGTTATATCGAACTTGCTTTGATCCACCGAAGTGCGCAGCCCCGCCCCTCCAGAGCACTGCTTTATCAGGTTATATCCGAATTCGTGTTATATTGGGTCGCGTTATATCGGTGTAGAGGTGTATAAAAATGTCTCTACAGTTATAGTTTTATTTTATGCACATTTTAAAACTTAAAATATAAGAAATATATGAGGTTTTTAAGGCCCGGCTTGACAAAGCCCTGGCTGGGATGAGTTAGTTGGAGTTGGTCCTGCTTTGAGCAGGGGGCTGGACTAGATGACCTCCTGAGGTCTCTTCCAACCCTAATCTTCTATGTTTTTATGATTCTATGAAAGAAACATTAATAAAAACCAAAAAGCTCACCAATGTATTTGACGAACTGTACTCCTCTGCAGATTTATCTGAAAACAAAACAGAACAGATACAATTGGAATTATTATAAATTACTTGTATTGCTGCCCAAGTGTGCCAGGCACTGCGCGAACCCATAGTGACAGTCACTGCTCCTAAGAACTTTCAAGCTAAACAGAGGGTAGGCAAAAGGAAGTATTATCCCTATTTCACAGATTATGAATCATGGCACAGAGTGATTAAGGGGTTTAAGTGACTTGCCCTGCATCACACAGCGAGTCTGTGGCAGAACCAGGGATTCAACCTAGATCTCCTGGGTCCCAGTCCAGTGCCTTAGCCACAAGACTCCAAAATGGCTTACTGAGCCCCATTAATACAAATGGAAAACTCAGAAATGCTCAAAAGTGTTTTTCTTCAATCTTTGGCCTCTAAAGAATGCAAGGTTAGCAGATGATTGGGAACAGCTTCACACTCAAAAAAAATAAAAAAGGGCAGAGTATTGTGAAGCAGGCTTAAAGTATGGTTCCAGGTGTAGATATTCCATGTTTTTGTCCCACTACTAATGTGACATCTTTTGTTCAGAAAAGTTCAGAAATGCT
Organism: Gopherus evgoodei; assembly: GCF_007399415.2. NCBI lineage: Eukaryota > Metazoa > Chordata > Testudines > Testudinidae > Gopherus > Gopherus evgoodei. The sequence goes on from NC_044322.1 coordinate 11,111,281, forward strand.
TTCCAAGATATACATGTCACTTCACTCAGCACTGGAATGCAGCATCTCAGATGCTGAGCCACTACCAGGGTATTTAGTGGGTAACAAGCCTGTGACCTTAGCTGGTAGCAACAGCAGGCTCTGATTCTCTGTGTAAACCAGCCCCTACTGTAAGTGCAATACATGTAGCCAGGGTCTTATCCAGGCTTTTCCAGAAGGTTGAAAAATGACAGTGAGCAAAATTCTGTGCAGAAGCACTCAAGGAACCAAGGCACTGAGCACACAGACACCAGCAGGGGAAGCTATTGCAAATTCCAAGACATTGCTTGCTTCTTCGACCAGTTTTGAAAAGAGGTCCCAGAACCACGACTTCCACAGCCCCAGCCTCACTGCCACAGAAATGCACTAATCATTTCAAATCCAATTAAGTTTAAGAGAACATGAGGCTATTTTTCAAGATTCCTGACTTTTTTGGGTTGCTACCTGTGAGTGATACATGGCTTGGAACTTGTCCAGGTTTCTTACACGCCAAGAAAAGTTTCTGCAGGAAATTAGGTGTGACACAGGTTAGCGAGTTCCCCAAGCAGGTTGCCAACTGTGAGATAAGGAAACAGGAAATCTAAAACTCTGCAACCATAATGGGGACAAATTCCCTGCTCCCTGGGGTAAAAAGATGCAATTCCCTGCAGCTACATCCTAGGGTCCTATGCTTGAGATGCATTCACCACAGTGTACTCAATCCATCCCTCTTAAATCCATCCTGAAACAAGCTGGTGCAGAATTTAGCTGCCCTCTTACTAAAGAAACTCTCTGACTGGGAGCAGATCTGCCTGTTAGTTTCCAGGTGTTGGTTTTAACCCATAAAGTACTGTGGTTTTTTTAGGACCTGCCCATCTTACAGACTTCCTTATTCACAACTGCAGCCATTTGGCAAAGGAATTAGAGGAGACAATCAAGCTGGATTTCAAAGGAGAAAGGCTGCTGGCAGAGCAGAAGAAAATCGCATTACCTTTGTAAAAACAACTCTCCAGGTGTTCTGGCATTTGTTTGTTTATTTTAATTTTTAAAAGAAAAATCACAAGGACTTATCAGGGATTCACACTCAATAATGCAGAATCGGAGATTTAGCACATACCTGTGAAACTCATGTACTTCTGACTGTTGGAGGTCTTTTTGGAATTGTAGAATTCTAGCACGTCGAGCACGGCCTGGGGATTTTTCTTCTGCTCCGATTTGGTGATGTTGGAAGTCTGCAATAACCGAGCCCACTGCTCTGGCATACCCTGTTTGAGACATTCCGAGCAGTTACCACCACACTCTTGGATGCACCGTCTACATTCAGCCTAAGGTTGTTTAAAACGTTTAGTTCAGTCACTCAGTTTCCGAGATTTTTCATTCCATGTGAGAGGGCTCATTGGATTAACCCCTTCTCATTGCTCAGCAACCTAGGTTTGAAATCTAAATCCAGATACTGCCGTCCGATCCATGCAGACGAATTCTCATGCTCATGTGGAGTTCCACTGAAATCAGCAGGCTCTGAAAAGGCCCATAGCTCTGAACCCAACGTTCAGATCCAGCTCCCAAAGTTCAAAAGAGTAAAAGGCAGATCCAGTGTTTTGGTTCAGGAAAGTCTTCTATGAAATACAAGAAATTTCCTATTATGTGACTATCCACTTGTAAGAGGACTACAGTGGTAATTTAGTCTGCAAGCTCTTTTACCACGTTTGCATAGCACCCAGCACAATCAGGGCTCTGATCCTGATTCAGGCTTCCTGGTGCTATTGTGACGCAATTTTTCGATAGGCACCAAACCATATTTTGGCCCAGTGTTGGCTGTGACCATGTGGTAATTCTAACAGCATCTAATGGAGTGTCTCCCAAACATTAAAAACAGAATTTCAACAGAGACACATGGCTTCAGCCACAGGTGAAATAAATTTGGCAACCACATTCGTCAAGCTCACAAAAGACACTGAATAATTTGGTATTATTGTTTTTCATACCGGTGTGTTAGGGACTTTACAGATTGGCCTCAAGATATGGCTCCTCCCCCCTCAACAGCTAGTCTACATTCAAGAACAGATTGGTGGATCCGCTAGTCAGATGTGACAAACTGTTGCATTTTGGTTAGCTCAGGAGAGCCCCAGAGACAGCCATACGAACTACTACTGTAAGCAAGATTACAGCATAACCCTCTCCTCTCAATATTCTGCACATCAATGAAAAGGATAAAGCGAAATAGATGCCATTAATTTAAGGAAAATACATGCCGCACACTAGCATGCGTGTTTGTGTGGAGCTGGCTGCTTCCTAAAGAAGAGATCTGAAATTCAGTGAGACATAGCTGTCAGGCACAGATTAACCTTTTCTGTTGCCCTGGCCCAGCATTGCAAAAAAAGTTGGCTCACTGTCCACTTCAGCTAAGAACAGATAGTAAAAAACTGGCCCACAGACAATCTTTCTGGAGTGTATTGGTGCCAGGTTCGACAACCAGACAAAACGTCCAGTAACCAGGTTCCATCCTTAGAGGTTTTAAGGCCCGGCTTGGCAATGCCCTGGCTGAGATGATTTAGTAGGTGTTGGTCCTGCTTATAGCAGGGGGTTGGATTAGATGACCACCTAAGGTCTCTTCCAACCCTGATATTCTATGATTCTATTCCTGAGGGAATTCTGTGACCAAAAAAAAAAAAAAAAAATTCTGTGCACAAAATTTTAACATTCTGCAAATGTTATTTGCCAATAAATAAATGTGAAGGCTCCAGCATGGCAGTGGGGAACACAGGCCACTGACTGTACAGAGAGGTGAGTTCACTCTGCAGCCCCTGCCCCAGGACAGGGACTCCGTGGTGAGGTTGCACCTAACACTGACACAGTCCAAAGGCCAGGCCTCCCCAGAAACACCCTGGGGCCCTGCCCCTCTGTGCCAGGTACACCAGGTGTGGGCAGGCAGGTTCAACCCAGCGGGATCCAAGTGTGGAGGGGCTCAGTGTGGGTTGAGAGGGTTCTGTGTGGAGCAATCTGAGTGCGGGCAGCAGATGCACAAGGGGTCATTGGGGGGTTCCAGGTGCTGGGGAAATGAGACTCTGCAGAGGGGTCCAGGTAAAGGTGGTTGCCGCTTGGCAGGGGAGTGGGGGTGGCATGCTCAGCAGGGTGGGGGTGCTGCTGCTGAGGGGACACCACATGACGAGCTGTCATTTTCTGCAGGGAAGCAAAGAAATCTGCAGAGGGACCTGAATTCTGCATCCACGCAGTGACACAGAATTCCCTCAGGAGTACTCTATACATGAATTAAACTGGGTGGGATTCTCTGGCCCATGTTATGCTGGCAATCAGACAAGATGATCATAATGGTCCCTTCTGGCATTACTTTATGAAGGATGAATATCTCCCAGCTCCACTAATGATAAACAACTGTGTAATCCTCCTTCCCCCTCCAGAATCACTTACCGTGAATTCTCCTGTGACAGCATCAAATCCAACATGAATTGTGTGTTCAAAATCTGAAGGGAGGGAAATTTCTGGGCGTTCTTTCTCCTTCTTTTTATTGGCTGCATATGAGAGAGAGAGAGAGAAAACATCAAGAACAAAGAATACTTCCATGGCAGTTCACAGTACAACCTCTGCAACCAAATCCACAACAAAAAACATATGATCTGTGGAAATGTGAAAAAGATTCTGACTGCACACTGGTAAAGATTGAAGGTTATGGGACAACCATATTCTGATATTCTTGATATTTGCAGGCCACACAGAGCCCAGAGAGGGTGACGAGTCTGCACACAAATGTCCCACGTAGTTTATGTTTTCCAGCTGCTGTCTTGTCAACTGCAAAACAAATGCTACTCAGCTATATAGACAGACATTGTTCCCCAAACCATTCATGTCACCAAAATGGAGGTTTTAAAGATACCCACCTATTCTAAAAGCCACCATTTTAACCCATTATATTGCACACACGTATTGCGTTTCCCAAGTTTAACCAAATAGTCTTATTTGAGTCCCGTGCTCATAAGACCAGATTCTGCTCTCAATTATATCCATAAAAATCCAGAGTAACATTATAGAGGTTAATGGAGTTACTTCAGATTTACCATGTACTGTGTAACAGAGCAGGATAAGGGTACATAGCCTTAAAGGTTTTTCTAAAACAACATTAAGTCCTTAGGTTTTTTTCAGTTTAAGTGGAGAGATTGTTAAATAGTGACAGCTTTGTAAAAGAAAGGAATGAGAGAAGAGTAGATGGAACACTGGAGGATCCCACACAGACAGAGAAGCTAGGAGGAACCAGAAGCATCTTCTGGTTAGCAGATGTCAAGCATCTGCAGCATGCAGACCAACCAAAGACGGGACTAGCAGCTGCAACTGGCAGGAATACAAAGGAAGCTGAAAGCTGCAGCCTCGGAGAAGGAAAGTGAGACAAAGGGATGCTGAGAAAGCCAATAGATCAAGGTGGCTCAGGAACCCTAAGACAACTGAAATGGATGTGTGAACTACTAGAGCATTAAAGAATGTTAGAACATTTACTGTCCAAAATTCAAGGCACAGAACTTTTTGACTTCTATATTTTTGATTTACTGAACATCAGGATATCCTTCTACACATTAATTCTGCATCTGGAAGGATACAACTTTTCACTAACCAACATCTCCAGCATCCATTTTAAAACAGCATAATGAGCAAGTCAAGCTTTGCTCTACTGCTTTCAAATTCATATTAAATATGAAAATGCATATTCAGGAAGAAGCCTCAATAATCAGGGCTGGTAGCTTGGATAAGCCTCAGTTACACTGACTGGTAAACAGTGTTTTCAATAATGAATTAAATAATTTAATTGCATCTACTGCATTAAAGATTCATAGTTCTCTCAATATCCAGCTCTCATGCAGATATTAAACCGCAGATAAAGCGGCATTTGCTCATTATAGTAAAAATGATTATGCTTTGTATACATGGGGACGTGAATTGTAATCTTTGTTGGCAATCTCATGATTCTTTTGATACCCCACGTAACTGAAGTGAGTAACCTTGTGATCTTATGGCTGTAACACTGTCTTTCCTCAAAGCACCTGCTTCCTACTGCTTGTCAACCCCACCATTGACGGCACAGCACAAATTTGATTGTAAACTCTTTGGGGCAACCACTAAGGACCTCATTCTAATCTCACTTAATCTGTGCTATTCCTAACTGATGCGAGCAAGATTAGAATCAAGCCCCACATGTTTCTATTTGTCCAGTAGACCCCCTTTGGAAGTAGTAAAAATAAGATTAACTACTTCAAGACCTGGTTTAAGTAAACAAGCACTCAAATGCTTAAACAGGCTTTCTGATTCTAAGCACATATGAGCTTGATCAAATCGGAGAAACAGATCTCAAAACATACATGCATTAAAATATTAACACTATCATTGCTTTTCACTGATGACACTGTATATCACAGAATGAGGAATAGGCTAAGAAGGATTAGATTTAAAAGGACATGCCAGCCTTGCTCTACACTTTAATCCCACTTTATAGTCTTACTGGATATTTTACCCTGGGTCTTGTAATGGCATATAGAGGACAAGAGAAAACTCTTTAGGAGTTTCAAAAGAAAAACAGTCTTCCTAGAAGCACCCATCTATTGTTGATTACTTTATTTCAATTAATGCCCCATTAAACTGTAAGGTTCTGAGGAATAAAAGTAAACTGAAATGTATGCTCAAAAAATTTCAGTGAGTGTCCGATTGCATTCTCACAGTGAACCTTTCATAAACTAGCAAGGTTTTTCTGTAATGTGCCAGACGCTGGGTATGAGTTCCTCAGATGAAGACAATAACTCTCTCAATACAAGGGGGACTTGCTAACTGAAAATCCTCGGATGAGAATTACAAGCCAATAATAGTCTTTTCAACTAACTAATATCTCCAGAGAGATGTTGAGCACTCACAACTCTCACTTAAGACAATGAAGCTGTGGATCAGCACGTCTAGAATGAGGCCACCTCACTATTAAGTCTATATTCAAACATCGGAATTATGTCAGAAGCTGTACTACCCAGCAATGAGGCCAAAATTCCACAATGCTACCCGACTACCACCATGGAAAAGTTAGCAACACAACACCATAGCTCCCAGGCGTTCTAAGTTGGAGCTCCACCAGGGACAGCTCCAGATTCACCCCATAGAATCTCAAGAGATCTTACCACCTCTTCCTGGGCCACTTGGAAAAGTCACCTGAAACGCTTCCCACCCCTCTAGCGTTTCAGTAGGTGGTGCACAGCAGGCACAGCATTGCAAAGCAGAAACATCACCAAAGTCTTACATTCAGCTCATTGAATCAATGAGGTTCTTTGCATAATTGTTTTATATGACTTGCTTCCGAAGTGTTTGCCAATATTGCTTTCTGCAATCCTCAATTTATAATAGTATTTAAAAAAGTGAATCTGAAGTCCAATATTATTGGTCAGGCCTGCTCCTCAGTGTACCAGAGCTGTACAGTCTTTATGCAGTTCCATCACAGTAGAAATTACATCCAACCTGCATAAACCCTTCTTTTACTCCAGTCAACTCATTAATTGAATTGTAAGCCTTAATCAAGCTGGGTTCTTGTGTAAATAGGTTCGTGCTTTAGGAGATTCTCTAAGGCTGATCAGCTGGTGGATTTTCTATTAACAATTAATCAGCACTTCACATCAGGTGTGGTAGCCAGTCAGGGCTTACATATTGGTCTGTCGGTCGTCCTACCAAGAGCCAGAGTGGCAACCAGGCTAAAAGGCCTCTGACAGCGGCAGCAGGAGAAGGCTGCCTCTCTGGTTCAGACAGGTGCATTGCAACAGAAGACTCTTCTGGCCTTGGCAATGATTCTCTTTTGCCTGAGCGGCTACCATGCTGGAATGTCTACAAGAAGCCAGCTTCCACTGACTTCAATGGCAGTCTGCTCATTGACTTCAAATTGAAGCTGGATCACACCCTCGATGTAAAGAGAACCCAGAGCTGCTGAAGCATCACATTACGGCACTCCTCTTTAGTTGCCAGTTTTGGGGTGGGGAGGGAGGAAACAATCGTGTCGGTGTAGAAACAGACCTGGTAGCGTAACCCTTTTATGGAAAGTACGCAGATAGTGGTCAGCAAACAAGACTGCAACAGCTAATAGCAAGGGTACTGTCCCATCTGCTAGCTAGAGACAAACACTACGTAGGACTGAGATCTGGAAAGCTCCTTTGGAACAAGTTACATAACCTCAAAAGGCTCCGTTACCTTGTTGTCGCCTGTTGGTAGAAAAGAACTACGTATCTGGTGCTCAGATACCAAACACTGTACTTACCATTGTATAAACAGGGGAAGAGAGAAACCTGGCCCAATTTTAAAAAAAAGTAAGTAGATGATATTTTATTAACGTTTAAGAGCTGAGAGATAAAGGGGGAATAGGGAAGGGTTACAGACGTGTTAAGACATCCAAAGCTCATTTTCACCTAACAGCATGTGAACTGACTCATTTAATCCAGTGCTTTGCATTCATGTTTAACAACATCTCGCATCCTTAACATACCTACATCCTTACTGCAGATTGGCACTATGATAGATATGAAACTGTCTGCCTGCTTCCCAGAGCAGGTTAAATAGTATAAACAGCAAATAAGTTACTCTTAGGCCACAGAACTAGGATTAGTCCTTTCCATCTAGCAAGAATTTAGGAGCCTGACTCCTTAATGAAACAGTTGAGAATGTAGATACAAAAATTAGAGAAAGATCTTATTTATTTAGCACCCAACTACCAGGGCAATGGGCACTATGAATCCTTAAAAAGAGACTGAAAAAGGGAGATAAATACATCACAGAGATGGGTTCCTTACAAACAGATTAAAGAGAGATATAAAAGGAAGCAGCACAGACTAAGGACTAGAGAATTTCTTGCATCATTGCAACTGATTCATGTGATAAATGTACAACCTTCGAAATATACTAATGGAAGATATTAAAATTGCATGTACAGTACATCAGTTCTGTCCCTTATTCCCATCTTGCCTGTTACATTACTTATTTAGCTGAAAGAATTCATTCAATACAAATTAATGTGCAAGAAGTTATAGGGATAGATTATTTTTAGCAGTGGACAATGTTGCATCCAAAATTCTGAAATAGAATAGGATGACAAAGACTCATCTTAGACATTAAGCTCTTCACAACATAGCAACATGTGACAGGACTGGTAAGAAATGGTCTTTTAGACATACTTGCACTCTTCCAGCCTGCTTTCAGTTTCACCAATGCAGAAGGCCAATGGGGCTCCTTCAGGAGGCCCACTCACAATGGTTGCAAAAACTAAGGCCAAAAAACCCCCCCAAAAAACAAACAAACCTCACTGAACTTTGGAAAGGCAGCTGTGATAGGCTCTGAGAACAGGGACATTACAGTGTCTATATCCCTGAAAACTGGTAGTCACAGATCTCACAGAAACACACACACACACTTTAACAATCAACAGATTATGAGAAGGAATGGGGAGCTTGTGAGGGGAATGGCATTAATTATTAGGAAAGCAGATACCTAGCTAGCCACCACAGGCAGCCCATATTCCCAGTATGGCCAAAAAAAAATATGTGAAATATTAGACTTTGTGAACCATCCTCTAAATTCTAAAGAATCATTAACATCATTGCCCAGCAACATGCAAAGAAGAAACTATAGAGAAGATCAAAATACTGTACTTTTATCTCCTGGCAATATAGATCGGTAAAATCGGTCTCTCTTTTTCTTTTCTTCAGGGTTGGGAGGCAAAGGTTTTGAGCCATGGTTTAAAGTCCCAATGTCTTTGCTTCCAGATCCAATCATAGTGCTGGTATTTCTCATTGGAGGGGCTGGAGGTTTGTCTTCGGCTTCAACACCATTATTAGACATCTTCAGCAAAAGAAGCTGTTACTAGGACCAGGAGAAAGAAATAATCACTTTTGTGCATTTTTAATTACAGTTGCAAATTGATCCTTCAAATAAATTGTGCATCAGCTTTGTCTTTTAGTTTATGTTAATTACCTGCAGATAACAAACTTGCATAAAAATTTTCTTCTGGGGGCCAATGAATGCTTCCACTGAAGTGGATGCCAAAATTCCCATTTATTCACTAGCAATCAGGATTTGGCCCTCGGAACACAACTCTTAATTATTTCCCATATAAAGACAAAGTTTAAAGGTTCTTTCAGAGTTACCGACCATCATGCCCAGCCTTTTTAAGGGTATTTCATTTCATTGAGCTGGTAAAATAAAACTGGATCATCCACACGCACAAAGTGACTCTTCATGTAAATCATCCTTAAAGTGAAGATTTAAACAAAGAAGCTACTATATTTTTAGAATAAACCATTAGCAGCACAATTAACTCATTCCTCTCACCAAGTGAGAGCAAAAGAAATCTTTATACAGCCCAACTGCACAGAGAGCTTGTTGGAAAATGCTGGAATTTTTCATTAAAAATTCAAACAATTTCTGACCAACTCTAGCTGTAAAACAAACCAATCCTATAACCAGATAACTTTCCAAATTTCTCACACACACACACACACACACACACACACACACACACACACACACACACACACACACACACACACACACACATCCTGTTTTGAGTCCTTTTATTTGGTAGCAGGTTCTGTCACTAGGAAAAGCCCAGCTCCAAAAAGTGATAAAATAAAATCAGAGCAAAGTTAATTTACAAAATCCAAATCTCTGAGTTGCTCCGGCAGAAGAAGAATCCATGCGGGGACACAGCTAGTGTGACCCAGACAGAGGCTATGGCTACATGACAGAGCTTACAGCGGCGCTGCTGTAGCACTGTTAGTGCAGATGTTCAGAAGAGAGCTCACCCATTGGCTGAGTCACTCCAAGCCCCGCGAGCAGCGGTAGCGATGTCGATGACGGGAGAAGCACTCCCACCGACATAGGTTGCCCACTCTAGCACTTATGCAGGTGTAACTTGCATCGCTCAGGGGGGTTGTCATAAACAGATAGCTAAGGGTTAATGTTCTTTTACCTGTAAAGGGGTAACAACAGTAACCTGAAACACCTGACCAGAGGACCAATCAGGAAACAAGCCTTTTTCAAATCTGGGTGGAGGGAAGTTTGGGGTGTGAGTTCTTTGTTCTTTGTCTTGGGTCTGACCCTCTCAGCTCTGAGAGTGATTTTTCTATCTCCAGGCTTTCTAATCTTCTGTTTCCAAGTTGTAAGTACAAGGATAGTAAGACAATAGGTTTATATTGTTTTTTTGTATTTACATGTGTGTAGTTGCTGGAATGTGTTAAATTGTATTCTTTTTGGATAAGGCTGTTTATTCATTTTTTTCCTTTAAACAATTGACCCTGTATATTGTCACCTTAATATAGAGATAATTTATGTCCTTTTTCTTTCTTTTTATATAAAGCTTTCCTTTTAAGACCTGTTGGAGTTTTTCTTTAGCGGGGACTCCAGGGAATTGAGTCTGCAGCTCATCAGGGAATTGGTGGGAGGAAGAAGTCAGGGGGAAAATCTCTTTGTATTAGATTTACTAAGCCTGACTTTGCATACCCTCTGGGTGAGGGGGAAGAGAGATTAGCTCTCTCTCCGTACTTGTGTTTCCAGGACTGGAAACAGGGAGGGTAGAATCCCTTTGTTTAGATTCACAGAGCTTGCTTCTGTATATCTCTCCAGGAACCCAGGGAGGGAACCCCTGGAGGGGAGGAGGAGGAAGGGAAATGGTTTATTCCCCTTTGTTGTGAGACTCAAGGAATCTGAGCCTTGGGGTCCCCCAGGGAAGGTTTTGGGGACACCACAGTGAGCTAGGCACTGTATAATTCCTGGCCGGTGGCAGCAATTACCAGGTCCAAGCTGGTAAATAAGCTTGGAGGTTTTCATGCTAACACCCATATTTTGGACGCTAAGGTCCAGATCTGGGAAAAATGTTATGACGGGGTGGTTTATTCACACCTGAGCGACATAAATTATGCCAACATAAGCTATAGTTTAGACCAGGGGTAGGCAACCTATGGCACGGGTGCCGAAGGTGGCATGCGAGCTGATTTTCAGTGGCACTCACGCTGCCCGGGTCCTGGCCATCGGTTAGGGGGGCTCTGCATTTTAATTTAATTTTAAATTAATCATCGTAAATATTTTTAAAACCTTATTTACTTACATACAACAATAGTTTAGTTATATATTATAGACTATAGAAAGAGACAGTCTAAAAACGTTAATTGTATTACTGGCAAGCAAAACCTTAAATTAGAGTGAATAAATGAAGACTCGGCACACCAATTTTGAAAGGTTGCCGACCCCTGGTTTAGACATATCCTAAGAAGGCCACATTCCAGCAGGGGGCTTTAAAGTATCAAAGCAGAACTTCATTGATTAGTCTGGCAGTCACAGCAGAGCCTGAGGGGCACTTTCAAGAGAGTCCCTAAGGTCCTAATCTCCAGAGATACAGGTGCTTTCTATATCAGGCCCTAGACTTAAGTTTTCCAGAGTGACCACTGATTTTGAGTACCTCCTCCTGGACAGTTAAAATAGAGACACCTTGGCCACTGAATTCAATAAGACTTCTGGGTGCTGATTGCATAACTGGAACCTAAGAAAGCCAAACCACAGCAAAGGCAGGTTATTACGACTTACCTAATATATTTAACTTAGAAGTGGTGACTCCACACAAGCCTATCCGGAGTCAGTGTCCTAGAAATGAAATTTGTTTAAAGATTCTTATTTGGGACATTGATTTGAATGTCAGGGGGTAATTTTTGACAGCCAGATGAGTCTATTCAGCTTTCCACTTGTCTGGGCGTGTTCTGGCATCTACCTCCTGCCTCCTCCAGTACTCAGGTCACTGGCCATCAGCTCCCTGCCATTCCCCAGTGTGAAAAGGAGCAAGAGCAAAAACAAAGCTGACAGCTGGAGATGCAGAGACCGGGAGCTGCATAAGAAGTTTGGGAGATTTCTTTTGGTACAAACTAAAACGCACCAGTAACTTCAACAGCCATTAGTGGGTAAATATCCTGTTTGACATGAATACACCCGAGACCACGTTTATACGGAGCTGTCTTGCATACAGCAGCATCACTGGTGCCTATAAAATTAGCAGCTCATCTGGATCCAACTGAAACAGAAAGGAACAAGCAGAGGCTGCCAGGCAGAGTCACTAAAGAAGCCCTGAGTTCCTTGCATTCACATACTTATGATCAGGAGGAAGCAAGTTACCAGGAGGCTGCTAGACAAAGACAGCAGCAGGAAGAGAAATAGGGAAGATAATGTCAACAGCTGCACACTTGCCTAATGCCACTCCTCGGGAGCGATAGTCATTTTAGTCACTGCTGCCTCTTTCCCACTCATCCCAGGTCAGGAAGTGTTTTGTTGTGTTTTGGGGGAGAGCAGGGGAGAAATGATCAAGCTTTCCCCTGCACTTCAGGCTCCTGGCTACTAGGAACTAGTATCTGGCCTGGTGTGCAGGCAGGCAAAAGAAACCTACCTCCCCACTGACTCCTTCTCTCTTGTTGTGTCTTACTGCAGCACACTGCCAGGAAACAGGGAGACACCAGCTGACCCCCTCACTCACCCATCTCCTGCCACCTTGGAAGGGATGCAGGACCAGTAGGGTGACCAAATGAAATAGGGAAGGACATTGAGGAGAGCTCTGGGGGGAGAGAACAGACCATTTGGGGACAGGGCTGGTAGAAACAGTGAGGAAATAGGACCACAGGGTGGCAAGGAGGGAGACAGTGGAGAAGAGAGGGAAAGGAAGGAGAGAACAATTTAGACAAAAATAGAATCACAGAAGATTAGGGCTGGAAGGGACCTCAGGAGGTCATCTAGTCCAACCTCCTGCTCAAAGCAGAACCAATCCCCAGACAGATTTTTACCCCAGTTCCCTAAATGGCCCCCTAAAGGATTAAACTCACAACCCTTGGTTTAGCAGGCCAATGCTCAAACCACTGAGCTATCCCTCCCCATTTAATAATTGGAGATAGAGCTCTCTCCTAGAACTGGAAGGGACCTTGAAAGTCAGGTCCAGCCTCCTGCCTTCACTAGCAAGACCAAGCACTGATTTTGCCCCAGATCTCTAAGTGGCCCCCTCAAGGATTGAACTCACAACCCTGGGTTTAGCAGGCCAAAGCTCAAACCACTGACTTTATCCCTCCTCCTAGGGGAAGGGCTTGTGGCTAATGCCTCTGACTGGGAGACAGAACTCCTAGGTTTTATTTCCAGTTCTGCCACTCACCTGCTGTGAAACCCTGGAGAGGCCACTTCATTTACACGTGCTTCAGTTTCCTCATCTATAAAATGGGGACAATACCCCCCTTCCTCACCGGCAGATGAAAGCACATTAAGATCCTCAAAGGGATGGGGCAATAGGAGTGCCAGTTACAGCTATTTGATTAAATGAGGGGAAACTCGGGTGATCAGAAAATGCTCACACACTTCACACACGCCCCCAAAAAGAGACACAGCTCAACAGTGGATACCAGTTCTGCACACCTATTTGAGAACTCAGATTTGCAGCTCTCACCTAGGCAACCCACAAGTGGATTCCTCCTCCCACTCAAGCCACCCAAACCCTTCCCCGGTATTGCCCCACACAAGATCTAGGATTGTGGTATTAAAATATACACCTCCCCCGCTGGCCCAACCAGTGCACAGAATCTGTATGGTCAGCTTTCTTCCTCCCCACAACATTTGGGGGCAGGAAGGGGGAGAACACTCCAAGCTACAGGTTTACGGGGTTTGTTTCAGGATTGAAGGCCCCAGTCTCTTCCATGGATTCTCCAGGAACTTCCTGGGAAAGCCCTCAGGTTCCAGCAGCCCAGTCCTAGCAGCTATGTTCCACATGCACGCACCTGACATGGTGTTTTCACAAAACTTTGAGACATCAGCCTGGGATGTTTACTTGCCTGAAACAGAAAGAAAACCCACACATTTTGAAGTCCAAAGATTAAAATACAGCCCACTGTCATGGGACAACAATTCTAAACGTACACTATTGTCAAAACCCTGCTAAGCTCAGGTTTTGCAGGATAGGTAGGAGCCTCGAGTGGAGCATTCCGATTTGCATCTTCTTAGCGTATGTGCACCGAGCCTCAGCTGGCAAGTGACCAGGAGTCATCACCTAATTTGGTCTGCTGGTTGGAACATTAACTTCCCTGGCCCGGGCTGGGTACTGACAGGGAGGGAGTGCGATGTGAACGCTGATCCATGCCTGAGTTATTCTGAATGTACCAGAAGGTGGCACTCTCCTCATCAAAGTGCAGCATACATGCAAATTATTTTCTTACCATGATAATATGTAGCCGACTCACTGCCCTTTCCTTCTTTAAATATAAAGGAGCTGTTTTATTTGCATTCTGCATGAATTCCAGTTGCTCCAGCAAGTAGTTGTTTTCAGCAAACCACCACAGTTGTCAGAGCTCAGTTACACCAAAGTGAGTCACTGAATAATCTCTGCTCTAAGCAACCCAGATTGCAAAAGCCAGTCAAAGTAACATCAATCAACCTAATATCCCTTACTTTTCACAACACTATGATTGTTCTGTTTGCAATGACAGAACACTCCACGAGAAACTGACTTTACATTTCAATGGCAAGACAACAATAGAAATGTAATTACCCAGCAAATGAACCTTTCATCTGAAGTTAGATAAGGGATGCATCTTAGGGCATGTCTTCACTTGTAAGGCACGGCAGCACTTTAACATGGCTTTAACATGGCTTGTGTAGTTGCAGCAGAGAGCTGGGAGATCCCAGCGCTCTAAAAACCACCTTCATGAGGGGAATAGCTCCCAGCACTGGTGCACTGTCTACACTGGCACTTTACAGAGCTGAAAGTTTCAGCACTCAGGGGGGTGTTTTTTCACACCCCTGAGCGAGAAAGTTGCAGCGCTGTAAAGTGCCAGTGTAGACAAACACTTAGATACAGATACAATTTTCTCAATTCCCGTATATTAAAATACCAGCACTCAGACCAAATCCCACAGTCATGACAACAAGGGTATCTCCACTGTCTAAAGCTATTGTTTCTGTGGCCACTCTGGAGCACTGAATGTGAGAAGAACCATATGGTTCATCACATAGCAGTCCTGAAAATACACTGTGGTATAGACTAAGAATAGTAAGAAACTTTTGTCTGCCATGAGTCCAGAATACAGTTAGTATCTGTACTCTTGAAATCTCTTTTTACCTTTTCAAATCATTTATCAGCCAATGTAAGTGATTCCAGCGGCCCAATATAAATGCACTCACTGAATGTATATGTCCTATCCACACGAATAATTATGAATGGGAGAAGAGGTGATCCAACCAGGGCCAGCTCCAGCCACCAGCCCAGCAAGCAGGTGCTTGGGGCGACCATGGGAAAGGGGCGGCACGTCCGGCTCTTCGGCGGCAATTCAGCAGCGGGTCCCTCACTCCCTCTCTGAGCGAAGGACCAGCTGCCTAACTGCCACCGAAGACAGAAGCGGCAGCGGTAGAGCTCCCGCAGATCACGATCTTTTTTTTTTTTTTTTTTGGCTGCTTGGGGTGGCAAAAACCCTGGAGCCGGCCCTGGATCCAACAGACCAGCTCTCCAGCACAGATTTGATATGCTGTTCTTCCTAAGAGCAGAATTTAACAGGTGCATAAGAATGGTTTCCGAAAACCCTACATCTAAAATTACCTAGACAGATTTGTAATTTCTCCTGGTTTGTTTTAAGCAACTATGGGCCCAAACCACAAAGTTCACATCTGGAGAGGAACTTTCCCAAACTTTGAGGGTGTTTGGATCTGAGAGTTTGGAGCCTCTCTAGGCACTATTCTAACATAAATAAAAAGTAATAGCTTTATCCTAATTAAAAACAAAATAAGACTGTCTAATAGAAAGTCTACACTAAACATTTATGCTATGCAAATAATGTTTTCCTTTGGAAAGCCAAGTCATTTTATGTTGATGTTCCCACCACTGAACATCAAGCTGAATTATATTTTCTTGTAGTGTTTTCCTTTAGTAAAAGCAATTGTTAAAGAGAAAGCAGTGAGGGAAAAACCAGTATTATAGCTGAAATATACCCTAAAGTAGATGCCACAAACATAACTATGCCCAGTACATACTGATTGCTGGAGCCAACATGAAACTCAAAAGAGCCATCTATAATTCATGCAGTCTGGGAAGACAATAGCTGAGAATTAGTCATTATAACTTCTAGATGAAATAAACTATACTAAAAAAAGATTAGCCCAACAGTTATTCTCTCAACAAGTACAAAATTTTAATTAGTTCTGAAGCACTGTTTTCCCACTGTTACCATGACTATTGGTCATCTTGATCAGATTCCAAAACAAAGAAATCTTAACTGTTATGCTGATTACGATCAGCCCGGTTACGCATTTTACCTCTGTGTCAACATTCCTGTTATACTCTGATCCACAACAATATAACTGATCCTAGCGAACAAGAACACACACATTAAAGTTGCCTTCTTCCTTATAAGACCAATTGTTCCTACAACTAAGAAGAGGGCGAGGAGGGGAGGGAAAGGAGCAAACATTGTACTGCTGTGACACATATCGTGCTGGGATGCTGTAAGTAGAGGAGATTCAAAACACACAACCTAGGGGTCACCCCATGAAATTAATAGGCAGCAGGTTTAAAACAAAAAAAATGAAGTATTTTTTCACACAACACGTAGTCTACCTGTGGAACTCCTTGCCAGAGGATGTTGTGAAGGCCAAGACTATAACAGGGTTCAAAAAAGAACTAGATAAGTTCATGGAGGACATGTCCATCAGTGGCTATTAGCCAGGATGGGCAGGGATGGTGTCCCTAGCCTCTGGTTGCCAGACGCTGGGAATGGGTGACAGGGGATGGATCACTTGATGATTAACTGTTCTGTTCATGCCCTCTGGAGCACCTGTCATTGGCCACTGTTGGAAGACAGGATGCAGGGCTTGATGGACCTTTGGTCTGACCCAGTATGGCCATTCTTATGTTCTTATTCCCTGCAGATGTGTCATGCCCTTATTTCAAGAATCCCAATGAATCATCACAGGGAGTTTGCTGGACTGATATCAACACAGGAAGGATACACTCACTGGGCCATTTTAATCTCCATCAACACAAGCATATCCCTGTGCTGAGGGACGATGAGCTATATGGCACCTTAGGGAAAAGAGAGCCCAGAATGCCACCTGGAGCTGTGCAGGGGGACGGACAAGAAGGACACACATGCTCCTCACAGTTGTGGGAGGATGGACAACAAAATGTAGATTATAAAATGGCAGATGACTACCAAGCCCTTAATATAGAGCCAGATGTTGTAGTATTTAAGCACTATGCACAGTTCGCCAATAAGTCAGCCACCATCAATACATGATCCCAACCCCAGAGTTTAGAAGTGAAGTAATTTCATACAAAGAGAAAAGGATTAGACATTTTAATGAAAATTCTAGCAAAGTAGAAACCAATGAAGTTGTGTCTCACTATTCCTCACCCTTAACTCACTCTTGCACCATTCTAAAAACTGTTAATGCTTTCTACATTACATGTACCGTGTGTGCGCACTGGCGCGCATCCCCCACCATCCATTAGATTACAGCCACTGGTTGCAGTTTTGCTCCACTGCTAGTTTTATTATTTATATAGCACTAAAAGGTAATTCACCAAATCCCTTGGTAAGGTATTGCAATGGTTGAATTGACTCTTTAAATCAAGACAGAATGTCTTTTAAAAACACAATCTAGTTCATACTGGTCTTGATGCAGGAATAACTGGGCGAAGTTCTATGACCTGTGTTATGCAGGAAGTCAGACTACCACCACAATAATCTCTTCCAGTCTTAGACTCTATATAACAAGGTCCCTGCCCAATGGCAGTGCTAAGAGGGGCTTGCAGGGGCTATAGCTACCCCAAATTTTTCCTTAGTTTCCCCATAGTCATCCCTCCCCATGCAAAGGTCAGATGTTACCCTGAAGTAAGGATGGCATGGTATGTTATTCCTACCCTTGCTTCAGCTGTCTTCAAAGCTGGGCACCCAGCCAGCAGCCGCTGCTCTCCAATCACCCAGCTCTGAATGTTGACGATGTCCAGGGTCAGCCTTAGGGAAAATGGCAGCCTGGGCAAATGGGGGGTGGGAGTTCCCCATATAGTGACCCTCTCCTCGTGACTGGGGAGCAACAGGGGCAGGAAGCAGGGGTTGGGAAGAGTTTCCTGCAGTGGGTCTGACTTGGGTTACTCCCTGCTCAGTATTTGACCAGCCTTGCCAGTTTTTTATGGATTTGCCAGCTGCCAGAAAAATAAATTAATCTGCCAGGTTTGGGTTTTTATAACGTGGGTCTAAAGATCCCCGTATTATCACCATAATACACTGGGATATCTAATGGTAAAAGTTTCTGTGTCCAGCCAAAGATGCTACAGTGTTAGCTCTTCTGCAGCTTAAGTAAGAAAATTATGTTATCATCTTATGTGTTCTCTCTCTAGTCTAGATACTATAAGTGGCTGCTGAAGGGGGTGGGATGTTGCAGAGTTGTCTTGTGGTTGGGATTGTGGCAGGCTTGCCTTGGGGCTGGGGGGGCAGGAAAGGGACCAGCGTTTTTGTATTTCAGATGTGGTGACGCTAGTCTGATCTGGCCCTGGGAGTAGTCTGTGCAGGGGAAGAGGAAGTCTCAGCCCTCCCCAGCCCAGCTGTGACTAGCAGCAGGAGCCCCGGCCACAGCACCCCCAGTCTTACCCCTCCCCAGCTCTGAACCCAATACTTGGAGGTTAAAGAGGACTTATGCTGGCTGGGGGGGAATTAATACGTATAGATGTATAGCGCTCCCCCACCCCCCGCCGATTTTCTGTCTAGCCCAGCTCAGCCACCCTACACCAGGAAGAGGCTGGCACCACCGCTGTACATGCCCCTTACATGGTACATTGCATTAGTGCACATGATCACCTCTCTCTTTAGTAGAGAATCCTACTAATTATCACAGCATTTTTCTCTCTCTCTCTTATAAAGGCCTAGGGTTCAGTTCCTGCTCACTACCATGGTGTCTGCACATAGATAGCCTTTGTTACACTAACCAAAACCCATTGGTTACTCAACACTACTAAATTCTCTCCTTCAAATTAACTTAAGTATTTATATGGCTCCCATCACAGAAGTATTTGAATACTATGGTAGGTGCAGAATATATATTATAGTATTTTACTCTCCATGCATCTGATGAAGTGGGTGTTAGCTCATGAAAGCTTATGCCCAAATAAAAGTGTTAGTCTCAAAGGTGCCACGAGGATTCCTCGTTGTTTTTGCTGGTACAGACTAACACTGCTACCCCTCTGAAATATATTACGTATTTATGCTACAAGACCTCAGTAGGGTACCTAAAAAATCTTTCAAGGCTGGAGAGACAGAGGTATCCTCCATGTCAGAGACAATCTTTATTTCTCCAAAACACCATTGACAGACCAGTCAGAGTACTTATTCCATGCCAGCCATAGCCCCATGTGACATAGAGGCTCTTTTGGTGGTTCACTTCTGTGTCAGCCAACTCTTAGCCTGACAAACTCACTACACTCAACACATTGCTGTCACAGTGTTGATCGATAAAGAATGTTGTGTAAGGTATCAAATGAAAACTTAAATCAAACTGGCCACCATAATCACTGTGTGATATAGGTTTGGGTAACAATTACAAAGTTGTAGGTATGTACTAAAAATATGCTCAAACCAGGAAAGCAGATAGGTTGGTGAACAAGTTTGCCCCAGACAAAGGAATGATTGTCTGCCTTGGTACTGACTGTAAATGAAGCAGGGTAAGCCATAGACAATGGGAATTATATTTGCATCTGCAGGCAACAGGAAAAGAAAATGAACAAGAGGATGAGAAAGGGGGACATGATGCCAACGCTCTTGGGAACAAACAGTAAGAGGTTTACTGGACTAGCAGAAGAAGGGGAAAAAGACATTGTGGTTATGCATCACTGAGGGAACAAAAAGGAAAGCAACTTTTGTATCCATGAATGGCACATCCACAGCCACATGGGTTGGTGACACTGAAGGGTGGCTTTAGGTGAGAATCTGCCTTAGATAAGGACTGCGGCCTGTTAAGTCTAGTCACTAGAAAGCACGTTATACTTTTAGTTTTATTTGTACACATTTTCTATTATCTTTGCTTAGTATCCCTTAAATCTCTCATCTTTTTTAATAAATGTATTCTTAGTTTATCTAGAAACTCATCTCAGTGATACGTTCTGTTTATAGACATAACCCAAAAGGACACTCAGATGGAGCCAAGTGTTTCTAATTTAAATGATCTCACTCAGCAAAAAATCCTCAGCATTTCAGTGAATGGGGAAATGCTGTTACCCTGTCAGTTCTACGCCAGAACAAGCAAGCTGCCTTTATTGCTGCTGCTGCCCTCAGCGCAGGCTCCTCCTTTGCTGCCACACTTGAAACTCTCCCTTGGCTTTCATTCCGCTTCAGCTAACAGAATGACAGGGTAGGGTTTCAACTTTCAGCTGCAAAAGTCAAAGTAGAGAGGGGAGCCAGAACTGGCAGCAGAAGCAGAAACACACACACACACACACACACACACACACACACACACACACACACACACACACACACACACACACACACACACACACACACACACACAAAATCTCTCTCTCACCCCCCAGCCTCCCGCTCAAGAAAATCTTCATCCCTCATCTAAGTCTCACTCCTCCCGCCCCAGAAGGTAGAAGATGATATTGGTGGGAGCAATTAACATATTAAATCACACACACAATACATGAAAAGAACATTTGTCGGGTACTTAGCAATAATTCAAATTGCATATAAGCAGCAAGAGCACCACAGGCCACTGCATTATTAATTAGCTTTCTGCTGCAAAGGAATCTGTTCAGAGGATGAACCTGGGCCACAAAGTTCAGATTAGACTCAATTTTCTCTCTGATCTCAAACTGGTGTAAACCTGGAGTAACTCCATTGACTACAATGGAGTCGCCTTGAATTCCCGTGGCATAACCAAGATAAAGAGTCTGAGCCAAAATGCTTCAGCCTTGAAATGGGGAGACCACCTTTCAACAACAACAAAAAGGTTATAAGTCTCCATTCTTTTTTAGTATTTAGCATCCTTGTTGAGACTTCCAACAGTGATGCTAAATGTTGAGTGGCCCTTGCTCACTTAGAACTCAGCTCCTGCCAATATTTCACACTGATCAGTGAACCACAACAGTTTAAAAGTCTTTCAGTCACTACCAACCTGGACCAGGTTCAAATCAGTGACCATTAACCCTGAGCCCTCTGTTCAAGTTTTTATTATTTTTAGACAAACTGTAATTTGACAATCATTATTTTAGCTGTGCGAGTGTAAGATGAACATCTTGCCATGAAGACGGAACACAGGCTAACAATATTACAGAATACATAGCGGACCAGACAGTGAGGGAGTGGGTAAGAGGATATGGAACCCAAGTTATTATTGCTGCCAATAATGTGCCTGCTCTGATAACAGCAGACTTCACTTTCCATGGCGGGCGTCTTTCATGAGCACTCGTTCATTTAACTCCATCCCCAAAAGTATAAATCTCACAGGGAGGCATGCAGTTTTCAACACTAAAAAACACGTTAGCCACGATTATTTGTAGAACTACTGTTTGGATCTATTTAATCAGATATCAGATTGATAAACACGCATTTTAAGTGCAGCCAGAATGTGATGTGATCTATACACTAAGGGTTACACTCAGTCCCTGCACAGAGTCCCTGAGGGAAAAGTGGGGCAAGAAGAGGTTAAGGTGGAAAGTCTGCAAGGCAAAGGGATGTTGTGACAGTGGAAAGTAGATGCGGCTCCCTGCCCAATGGGAAAGGGGTGCACATGAGAACAGCAGTGCCCAAAGATTGGGTGGTGTTGGCTAGGAGCTGGCTTAATCAGCACTGAGAGGGATGCCTGGATTCAGTGTGGTCCCTCCACAACTCCGCTCGCAGGGCTCCTATGGAATTCAGAGTAGATTTAAAAGCATGAGAGAAGAGAGCAGCAGCACTATGCTGGGACACATGGCAAGGCTGATGCAAGGAGGTATAATTTACACATCCCAGCAGCACCCTACACTAAATCTAGCACCAAGCATATGGAGATTATAGGCTGATTCTGGACATGTAATGACTCCTTGCATGGGCCTGAAGCAGGTTCTGAAAATGGGACTTTTAGCCACACAGAACAGCCATTGTCATTTGAGTCAAATGAATACAGTGACTCCTCACTTTAAGTCGTCCCAGTTAACGTTGTTTCATTGTTACGCTGCTGATCAATTAGGGAACATGCTCATTTAAAGTTGTGCAATGTTCCACTCTTATGTTGTTTGGCTGCCTGCTTTCTCCACAGCTGGCAGCCTCCCTATGCCTCCCGTCCACCAGCAGACCCCACAGATCAGCGCCTTCCCCCTCCTCCTGCCCACGGCAATCAGCTGGCTTGCAGCGTTTGGGGGGCAGAAGGGAGGGGGGACGAGCGAGGACTTTGAGCGCAGGCTCCCCCTCCTTACCCTCCCTTCTAAATGCTGCGAGCCAGCTGATTGCCCCGGGCAGGAGGGAGGAGCAAGGACTCAGCGTGCCTCCCCACTCCCTCCCCTGCCTCCTGCCAGTGGCAATCAGCTGACTTGAGGTGTTTTGGGGGCAGGAGGGAGCGGGGAGGAGAGAGGACTCAGTGTGCAGGCTTCCCCTCCCTCTCCTGCCTCCCAAATGCAGCAAGCTAGCTGATTGCCCCAGGCAGCAGGGAGGAACAAGGACTCAGCGTGCAAGTTCCCCCTCCTTCCCTTGCCTCCTGCCCAGGGCAATCAGCTGGCTTGCAGCATTTAGAAAGGAGGGGAGAGGAGTGAGGACACAATGTGGGAAGTAAAGGGGGAGGAGGTGGGGGGGACAAGAGGCAGGTCAAGGATGGGGTCTTGGGGGAAGGGAGGAGTGGGTGGGCTAAAGGGCTGAGCCCCCCGCCCATGGTGCTTGCAGAGTAGGGGAAGCTGCCACTGCTGTGCAATGTGCTTCTCCTAGCCTACAGCACCTTCATCCTCCTTGCCTGTGTCATCTCCAGTGCCAGTGGGCTGTGCCTGTGTGGGGGAAGGCAGGGGCACCTCCCAACTATAGTACAGTACTTGTATTAAATTGCTTGTTTAAAATGTATATAATGCCTTTTGTATGGTCAAAAAAAAATTTTCCCTGGAACCTAATTCCCCCCCGCATTTACAGTAATTCTTATGGGGAAATTGGATTTGCTTAACATCGTTTCACTTAAAGTTGCATTTTTCAGGAACATAACTACAGCGTTAAGTGATGAGTTACTGTCTAACTCCACTTGCTGGTAACAGTATTAGGCTGTTGTCCTCTAGTGGCCAGCCATTAGAGAGGGATGTGACATCTTTGTCAGTGAGTTACCCTACTGAACACGGTGCTTCCTACTGGCTGTAGTCCCACTGAAGGCAAAGGAACTGTTCAAGGGAGCAAGCCCAGCACTCAGTTACAAATGCTTGTAGGTTCAGGATGCATGTTTCTAATCAATGCCATAGTGAGAGTATCATACTGACATAAATCATATCAATCGCTTTAGTTTAATATTGTTTTCTTAAGTCTCATGACTTTGGAGCTAGACAAAAGAATCATGAACGTTCCAATATAAACCGAGCTTTGCATAAAATCTACAAAACTTCACAGCAACTGGATTAGAAGACAGTAAGAAGAGCAGCAAAAAGGAGAAGCTAATTTAGAGTCAATGGAGACAAACTCATTAAAAATTGTGTATCTAAATTCTTTGAGTTTGCAATGATTATTCCTTCAGCTGTGACAGCATTAATACCCTAACAGCATTTTACGGAAGATGATAAACCAAGCTAAAGTGACTCTAAACTATGCTAGGGTTTCCATTCAATTTAGCTTTTAAGAGTCTCTCCTTGCTGCTACAGCATTAACTATATATGTTTACTATGATATTCTATCGGATTCTAGTGGAACAGCACCAATACGCACAATTTATAATTCACATTTACACAAAAATATCTGCTGGGAGGTGGGGAACAAGCTAAGAGATAATACCCGAGTGCCGCAGCGAAGTCTCATATTACTAAAACTTCATTACTTTTACCAAGTGTACTGTATAGAACATTTACTAGTGCATTAAGAATCAAATCAATAAATAATTAAAAACTAAACTACAATTGTCACAGTAAGCCAACTAAGTACAGTTGGTGATGCATTATCTTGTACAGTATTGTTCACTTAGACCCCAATTGTGCAGGTGGATGGAGCCCTATTAAAGGCAATGGAAGTTTACATAGACACTGGGATCTACACAAACACACCACATTGTAGGATTGACTTGTGACGTTTGCATGTGACTAGTACCTTCCTGTGTATTGGGTCTTCTAGTAACTAGTGAGATTCTACTGCAATAACTTACACTTCATATACAATGTCATGCTTCCAAGGATATAAAAGCACTCTAAGATGCCTAAACCCCAAAAAATCTCTCTTTTGAGTTGCTAAATATAATAAAATTTGTTGCCGCACAAAAGGGTTGTAGCGGAACCTCCTGCTTCAAAAAACACAGACTCCTACCGTTTAAGCAAAAGGAGATTCTTCATTAGCTGTTAGCAGTAAGCCCCATGAAATATAGTTGGGCCCTTCAGATTCCACCCAATGGAGGGTAGCAGTGAGCACATACACGTTTATTACAGTTTTTTGCCCATTTTACAGATACTATGCCACAGTGCATGTGTGGTTAAAGAACACAAAGTCAATAATGGAACCAGAAATAGAACCTGGCGTCCCCCTGAAACAGAGGCCTAATCCTATGATGTGACCTCTTTGGGGCATGGATCATCTTTTTGTTGTGTGTTTGTACAGCACCTAACACAATGGGCACTAGCTGCAATACAAGCAACCACTATACCACACTCCCTTCACAAAGATGTTTATAAATAAAATATCTATGATAAAACAGCATTATCATGATTCATATGCACAGTTACATTTGACTCCAATATTCTTGTTTAATGTATTCCTTCCTGATTAATAAAAGCAGCAAAGAATCCTGTGGCACCTTAGAGACTAACAGACGTTTTGGAGCATGAGCTTTCGTGAGTGAATACCCACTTCGTCGTTGCATCTGACAAAGTGGGTATTTACCCACGAATGCTCATGCTCCAAAACGTCTGTTAGTCTCTAAGGTGCCACAGGATTCTTTGCTGCTTTTACAGATCCAGACTAACACGGCTACTCCTCTGATAACTTCCTGATTAATGTAACAGGCAACAGCTCTGTTATTTATATTATATGAAATATATAGATTATATTATATTATATGAAAATGATGGCACTGGCTGCAGCTAAACACAATGTAGGCAGGGCACTGCAGACTTCTACACAAAGCCCTGCACCAGTATCCACTCAAAACGAGTTGGTTGCATCAATCCAATACCTAGTGGACAATGTCCACATCACAAAATTACAATAGGGCTGATACAGTTCTGTTTGGATTATAAGGACAGCCAGCCAGCCAGCCAGTTTTTACCTTCCACATAGGGTCTATATATCCATCACTTCTGAATGCTTTAGGAAAATAATGTTCCTTCACCATAGGATGGCTGGATATTTGTTGCTGTTGTTGTTACTACTAAATTATGGAAAAAGTGTGCTCACTGGATTAGGTCCCAACATCAAGTCTTGCATCTAATCTCTGTTTGGTCTGGGAAGTGGTGACCAGGACTGGTTTCCCCATTGAATAACAGAAATGAGTTGGTTCTAACACAATTTATAAGTAAGAGCATTTTGTTTTGCAACAGTACTCCTTACCAAGCCAGGTGAGCTGCCCGTTGTGAGGATACAATTACCTATCTAGGCAGTAACAGGTGGAGAGAAGCTCCGATTACTCTCACTTTGAGTGACAAAGGCATGTGCACTAGCACACATCCCATCCAGCAGGCAGATCCAGGACACAGAACTTTCTGCACGTTCTGCCCAAGGTTATCTGTATTCTTGCACAAGGCAGCTCTGGTGGGAAGGACCGGAAACAGAGATTCAAGGATGTCTAATACATCCTGTCCAGTCCAGAATGTAAAGTTATACGTCGTGCAGCTAGAAATAATGGCTTCTCAAATATAAATGGGACACTCCATTTCTGAAAGGGCCCTTCCATAGCCTAAGGAGCTTATAATCTAAAAGTAATCCTTGTATCAGGCCATGGGTGGGGGGGAAGTTCTTAGCAGAGGTGATCCACAGACTAAGCACAGTCAGAAGTGGCACATAACTTGCTAGGTTAGCTAGTCCATTTCACTGCCAGTGTAGGATTGTTCCCCACAATATGTTCTCCTGAGATTTTTCCATGCCAAATTCTTCTTTATCTTGGTATTTTCATACTTCAGATGTTTGCCATGGTCATCATGTCCTCCCATTAAGCAAGCTGTGCATATTTGGCTCTTTTAATTCTTTTCAGATAAGAATCCTTACACCTCCTCTAGTCATTTCTGTTGCTTTTCCCTGAACTCCCTCCAGTGTCCAAACCAGTTTTGGTATTACGGAGCCCAGAATTCAGTGCAATATTCAAAACAGTCTCAACAGAACTGTATTGGCCTTTTCTGCCACTCTCCCACGTTTCCAATAGTAGACCATAAATTTGCTGTGTATCGCTGCTAGCTCCCCTTTCAGCATTTTAGAGCTGGGCCAACACCAGTCTCCTACAGCACTTAACCTTGCAGTAGGGTTTGGCTATCAGAACCTACCCTATGATTTTGGTTCCTGGTCTGATCCCAAACTGCTTCTAGCTCTCATTCAAATGAGGCTGAACCATGAGGAGATTTCAGCCCAAGATTGTTGGCTCCCAAGTGCCATCATTTTGGTATGAAGTCTCATCAGAACCTATTGCTAAATTTTAGAGCCATCCCAACTAAAATCATCTGTCTGTTTCAACCTCTACTCCAATCTCCAAACTCAGCCTATAAACTAATCTTGATCGGACTCTAAATAATGTCCACAGGCCCACTGCTTCTCCAGTCTTCTCCTTCCCAGTATCTATGTTTTGGATTACTTTCCTCCAGATTTGTTAGCTGCCTCTTTTTAAACAATCTAATTTTGCTATTTACTGCCCACATTTCTAAACCCTTTAAAAAGACCAGTCAGGCCAGAGAAATAGAACAAGGGGATCTATATACCTTTCAATTTAGTTTAATCTGCAAGGCTGTGTCTAAACTAGGGAAATTGGTCACGTTTAGAAATGTTTTAACTAAACAGTTTTTAAAACAGACAAGTTTTCTAATCTAGGCATGGTTTGTATGTCATTTAAGCGTGGTGTTACTCCAGTTCAGATCTCTAATGCCAGAGTGCTGCAGGGGTAAATGGGATAAATTACAACCTTGGTATTTCTAATGTAAAAGACAATCATACTAATGTCAAGAACCCAAATGGCAATGAGTATTAAAAAATACAACTAGATGAATTTTATAATAGGATTATTTGTCTGATTTAATTAGTGTGGATTACCTACTAAGAAATATGCCACGAGAGCTAATTTCCTTGTAGCTTTTAGTTGTTAACCAAAAAAAAAGCTGCTTTTTATGGTGAACTGAAGAGAACTGCATTTTCTTTTGTAAAATGGATTCTTTCTACCCTCATGAACACTATTCTTTCAAATGGAATGAGAGATAGAAAAATTTTACAAGGGAAGGGAGATTATTTCTTAGTTTCTTTCAGTTACCAATTGATTAGCTGAATTATTAATAGAAAAGAGCCATCTCATGGACCTTAAATATTAAACAACTTCTGTCCTCATCTCACCCACTTTATATTTCCCCTACTACACATTTACCATATTTCAGCCAGTTCATCTCATCCCCATTTTTTAATCTTTTTTCCTATTTGCTAAGCAGACAGTGCAGGTTTTCTACGGCTATATAGAGTTCATGGTAATAAACCAGAATCAGACTCAAAAACCGCAGACAGTTATGATTTCAACTACACACAGATCATCTTTAACTGTCACTAGCATTAGATATCATGTGCCAGACCCTCACTGATTTCAGCGGAGCTATGCTCCATCAATTGTGGATCAAACCCCATATCCCTTTGTAGGTTACCACCATGGATAAATAAACTATCCAGTACGGCCATTTTTAAGTTCTTTAATTCAAGATTAACCTTGACCTAACAGGTAATGATCAAGTGATCTCTCTCCTGCCGTCCATCACTACCCTCTGACAAACAGAGGCTAGGCACACCATTCCTTACCCATCCTGGCTAATAGCCAATAATGGACTTAACTCCTGTCTCCTCGCTTTTCCCCACAGCCACGGCCCTGCTCCAGGGATGGGGTGCAGACAGGGATAAGGTAGGGTGCAAGGTAAAAAGTTTGGGGACCACTGTAATAGAGTATGATGATACACAGACAAACCCACTTGCCTGGACATTACAAGTGGACTGAAGCAATGGAGAAGGGCTGGACAGAAGGGAAGGACTAAATGTTGGGTTAGGGAAGGGAAAGGACCAAGTTCAAAATCCAAGTTCGCAACAACATTGAGTTTTGGGCATAGGTGTTGGAACAAGAGGTACTGGGGGTGCTGCTGCACCTAGAGTTGCCAATTTTGGTTGGACCTACTCCTGGAGGTTTCACCATACAACAATCTTTAATTCAAGGTTAACCTTTAATTCCTGGAGACTCCAGGACAATCCTAGAGGGTTGGCAACCCTAGCCGCATCTCCTGGCTTGAAGTGGATTCCATTATATACAGCAGTTTGGTTCTATAGCTCGCACCGCCCCCACTATAAAAATTGCTCCAGCACCCCTGGTTTTGGGAAGGTTGAACTTTTGCATAAAGACTGATCTCTAGTTAGAAGAAAAAATGAAGAAATGTTTAAGGTGATAAGTATCAGAGGGGTAGCCAGGTTAGTCTGGATCTGTAAAAAGTGACAGAGTCCTGTGGCACCTTATAGACTAACAGACGTTTTGGAACATGAGCTTTCGTGGGTGAATACCCACTTTATTCACCCACGAAAGCTTATGTTCCAATACGTCTGTAAGTCTATAAGGTGTCATAGGACTCTGTCACTTTTTAAGGTGATAAGGAAGCAGAGAGATTGAGGGAGAGTCTAGACACGTGGAAGATGACAGAAGACAAAAGAACAAAAAAAAAAGGAAGACAGACATTATATACATATCTTAAACATTTTGCAATATAATGCAACATTAACCATAAATGGCTGCAGCATTTACGAGCAGGATATCAGAGACAGTGATCACCAAGTGGCGGGACACTTATGTGGCCTTGGTGCAGCCTTAAGATTGATAGTTGGCCTCAACTCAAAAGCTGGAGTATTATTTACAAAGTGCCAAACGCGTACTAGGTGCCTTTTCAACAGTCAAGGATGAAGAGCTGCCTCTGCTCCAAGATGCTTAAAATCTGAGGCCCTGAGTCAGCAAAAAACTTCAGGGCATGTTTAATTTCCACTGGGAGTAAGTGAGTCCGATTCCAACAGTACTTAAGCAGGCACTTAAGTGTTTTGCTCTACTGAGGCCT
This sequence comes from Gopherus evgoodei, assembly GCF_007399415.2. Lineage (NCBI taxonomy): Eukaryota > Metazoa > Chordata > Testudines > Testudinidae > Gopherus > Gopherus evgoodei. The sequence goes on from NC_044322.1 coordinate 11,140,754, forward strand.
AAATAGAGAAGAACAGCGAGCAGGGATGGGATTCACCAGAAAAGCAAAGGGATAGATCAGCGTAACTGAGTACACAGCCTGCTAGCTACTTGTTTTCTGGGTTTGTTTAGCTCCTATCGCACTCCCAGAGGGACAATGAAAGTTTCTATTGTTATTAGAACACACATGCTCAGACCTATCTGAAAATACTCAGAACAAAAATGCACAGTATACAATGTAAACTCTTGTTCACTTGTTAAATCAAATGATAGATATGTACAGTTTAGGCATAATTCATCAAATAGCTATCCATGTTTGAGCACTCGACTAAAAAAAAGCCTCAAAAGGACAGATATTTGCAAAAATTATTCATTTGCTACATGTGCGGCATCATGCCAACACCACATACTATGTTATAATGCACATTGAAGGAAGATTTAATGAGGTCCTCAAGAGGAGATTATGCTTATTCATATCTTGGGTTTTCATCTCCTAATGGCAACAACCAAATATGAATAAAAGTGATCAATCAAACAAGACCAAGTTTTTTGTGGTGGATGAAATCAGATTCCAGATTCTTTATGCTTCTCTAGAAGCTCCAGGGAGCCGTTTTACCCTCCCCCTCAAAAGTACACCCTAGTATAGTCGAAGTCTCTGGAATAACAGATGGTGTTAAGAGAAGAAGGGAAAAGCAATTTCCATATAAACAGATGAAATAAAAAAGGGTCATGGCACAGTGACCAGCAACATTCACCTCCTGTTTAAATCCCCTGAGAAGCATCCTTAGTTTTTAACATCTGTGCAGGCTATATTTACTCTCAAAAGCATGCTCTCATAAAAAAGCTACAAGCCCATCTATCACACTGGGTTGACACAGTTTCAGTCATTGGAAATGTGACAATAAGCAAACTCCACTGTTTAACTAGCAAGCACATGGTTGGTTGAAGAATGAGAACAACTGTGTTCTTACCATGAGGCCCTCAATCAGAACTACCACTGGAGAAGGACTGCTTTTGGATAGAGTAACTGGTTCTGGGCAAACAGAAACACTGCATATGGTTCTTCAAATACAATCACCAACTTTTCCAAGTTGGTACTGTATCCATATGGTACCGCATAGGAACCAGTCTACAAAGACAAAATTTACTGTGTCAGGACAGATCACTGTAGCGTAGATGCTTCCTACATGGACGGAGGTTCCTGCCCCGCCCCCCATCAATGTAGTAAATCAATCTCTCCAAGAGACGGTAGCTAGGTCATCAGAAGAACTCCTGTGTTGGCCTAGCTGCCACTGGGCAATGTAATTACAACACACTGGGCAAGAACATTTTCATTTCAACCGTGCACTCACATCCCCTCTTATGCTTCTGTTCCAAAATGAGTCATATTTCAGTCCCCAGAAGATCCACTGTCAATGCGGCTAGGTCAATCTAATTTTTAGGTGAATGCCAGGCTCCGGGTTCTAGTCCCAGTTCTGCCATTGACCTGCAGTGATATCTTAGTCAAATTTCCCCTCCTACCCTTTGTCTGTCTGGTCTAGTTAGATTGCAAGCTCTTGGGGGGCAGAGACTATCTAGGTGTTTGTACAGCCTCTAGCACAGGCTTGGTCCTCTAGTCACTACTGTAATAGGAAGTGTTGTTTGAACACAGGGACCATCTCTCTCTATGCTGAGCCTTCATCTATCACAACTGCTAGCCAAGAGGAGGAGGAGGAGGAGAAGAAAATCTTCTCCCTTCCAGTAGAGATGATGTGACAGCGGAGAGAGTTCCACTTTGAAGAACGAATGAGCAAAGAGCCCAGCCTTGGAGGAGGAAGAGAATACAGACAGTTTGGGCTTTGGTGCCTAACACCAGCTAGGTGTGTTTCTTAATTGCTGTTGACTAACATTCCATATTGACATTGACACAGTTCCAAGCAGGCGTTGAAGTTAATACTTCACTGAGGTGGAGAAGCAGAGCTCTCCCACCTTAGCTGGAGATAATTTCCTGCCAGGTCGGTTAACAGTGCATCATTTTAAAAGTTTTTGGCAATGGGAATTTTGCCCAATAAATTATCTCAGGATTTGTCCGATTCAGTCACGTAACACTTCCCATCTCACCCACCCCCTAAACATGAAACTGAGCCTAAAACTAGCTGACGGCATCCCTTTATTATTGGCACAAGAAAGATGGCATGCTAACAGCTTCTGAAATGCAGTTCCTGGGTGTTTATTTTGCAGCTATTCAATTCAACAGCTGAAAAAATATTCTGGAGTTTCCAAATTCATGGGAGTTGCTGTTTCTGATTTTGTTAAAGGTGTATCATGAAACAAGCCAGTAGAATATCATGCAGCAAACCTATTCAACAGTCAAGCAGCAGTGTCTGTGTCTGGCATCAGTAGAACTGCAGCATGTCATCAATTACTATTTAACAATCCCCAGCGTCTCTTTAAAGGTTCTTAGATTCCTTCCTTCCCAACTGTCAGCTATTAAAAAGAGGATCAAAGAACAGCACTGGAGACGGAAATTGTCCACTAGGACATCTATACCCTGTATCTATCCTTCTGGGAGGACTGTTCCCTAGAAAATAAATTTGTTTCTTTAACCAGTCTAGTTTTGTAGGTCTTCGGGAAGGGGGGCTGAAGGTGAGGTAAAGTTCAACTGATGTAAAACCTGCTTCCCCACATTGGAAAATACTGCATTAGAACAGGTGACAAACAAGATGTTCAAACATGACTTGCATTCTGTGTAGAAAAAGGACTGTTGCATTTCATGTCACATCAGCTGGTTCTGATTTATTCCAGGACTAACTATCACTAGAGCTGATTGAATAATTCAGTTTTTAGTTTGGTGGCTGAACTAGACATTGTTTGACTCAAAACAATTCCTCCTTCCCTCCCCTCCCCTCCGTTTTTAGGTATTTTTCGCCTCATATTTTTAAATAAATCTCGCTAAATTTTAAAACAAATGTCATTTTGAAATGAAAGGTCAAAATGTTTCATTCCAACTTTTTTTTGGGGGTGGGGGGGTGTCATTTTTTCCCCCCTGGAAGAAACTATTTGATCAGTTTGACTCAGAACTATTCACAAGTTCAATCAACTATTCCCAAGTTCAATCAACCAAAAACTGAAGTTTTTGGTGAACAAACTATTCATCCAAAAACTTTTGCCCAGCTCCAACCATGACTAGCCATTTAACTTATTCCTTTCTATGTACTGCATCTTTAAGTTTCCTGTAGTAGCTGTTTGCAGAAAGCTGCCACCATTTAGCAAAGTAGAGATGATGCAGTATGTTCCAGAGGAGATGCACTCAACACAGTGCTTTCCATAATTGACAATAAAAATTACATAGGCTGGAAATATAGGCCTGCACTCTGTTGACAGTATACAGAACAAAAGAATTCAGCTTCGATGTATGATTCTCCAGGAGCAAGGCTTGAAAAACCCACTTGCCCTTGGCAAGTAGGAATCTGCAGTGAGATTTTCAAAAGCACCTGAGTTTGGAACACAAGTCCCTTTGAACTTCTGAAAATTCAACTCATGGAGCTTTAGCACAGATAGTAGAACTGTTAGTGCATGTTAATCAAGATCCTTAACAGAAGTTCTCATTAGGAAACCCTAGGGATGGAATGAATCTTTCATTCATAAAGGAATATATCACACATATTACTGGCATGCAGATATTCATCTCTTATGGGCAAGCCCAAAGAGCTACAGAAGAATAAATAGGACCACCACCAGCTTGTTCCATGGGAAGCAACGTAGGAAGGAGAGGACATAGCTGGGGGACAGTCTGATCCACCCCTCTGAATAAGGAGCCAGCAGCTACATTCACTCTCTTCCTCCAACCCTCCTCCCGTGAGGAGTCAAGTGACAGGCAGCTGATGTTTTGAAATGCATTTGAATGGAGTATCCCCTTAGAGGGTGATCGTTCACTCATTGCAATCACTGATTTCAATGTGCACAGGATTGGGATTGATGCTCAGGTGCACCTTCATCTGGAGTAGCAGGTGCTCCACACATTTCAGGATCAGCCCTTCTTTTGCAAACCAGGTCACAGCCAGTTAAGTCATCAATGCGGTGTCTAGGCAACAATATGTAATATTCAACACTGAATCTCTAGCTATTAGAAAAGGTCCTTGGCACAATGATTAACTTTAAAAAAATAGCCAAGGGGAAACTTGACAGTGGATCTTCTGGGGATTGAAATATGACTCATTTTGGAACAGAAGCATAAGAGGGGATGTGAGCGCACTGTTGAAATGACAAAACAGGTTCTGATTTAAATGAAGCAAAGGCATTTCTGCTCAAAATCGCACAGTTATCAAATGCCAAAGAGACTTTCACAGATTAGTTAATACACTCATGTTTAACCCTGAAACTAGGCAAGTTCTAACTATTTCAGACAGCAAAGGAAAAAAGACTGACTCATCAAAATGAAATCATGAATAATCCCAGAGCAGTCATGTTTATATCTTGCATTCTTTAAACTCTTTACAGCAGAAAGACTCTGCCAGCCCTTCACTTGACTAACATTGAGTTTCACAGTTACATTTTAGAACTATTGGATTTTAAAAGCTGAAAATTAAAGACAAAAGTCTTTCTAAGGCATGCGATTAAAAACCTTACACCAACATGAAATATCAATTTATTCCATGCAAGCCCATTAAACTGTTATTTATATAGTATAGCAAACAATGGCTACATAGATACCATTGTCACCACCGAGGAGCACAGGAAATTCAACCTCATTTGAGCTAAAGGTGTAATGCTGTTAGTTGTAACGGGATAGGCTTTTGTAGTCTCTCGGGCCAGCCTCTGGAGGGAGACATGCTCACTGTTAGCGCCTGTCTAAGTTAAGGCAGACAAGACATGTCAAATGATGACTACAGGCTCAACGAGAAGTATGGACAGCAGTCGCATCTATTGGTAATATACACTCATCCGAAGATATTAAAGGAACTGGCGCGTGAAATTGCGAGCCCGTTAGCGAGAATTTTTAAGCAATCGATAAACTCGGGGGTTGTGCCATATGACTGGAGGATTGCTAATGTAGTTCCTATTTTTAAGAAAGGGAATAAAAGTGATCCGGGTAATTATAGGCCTGTTAGCTTGACATCTGTAGTATGTAAGGTCTTGGAAAAAATTTTAAGGGAGAGAGTAGTTAAGGACATAGAGGTCAATGGTAATTGGGACAAATTGCAACACGGATTTGGTAAAGGTAGATCGTGTCAAACCAATCTGATCTCCTTCTTTGAGAAGATGACGGATTACTTAGATAAAGGAAATGCGGTAGATATAATTTACCTAGATTTCAGTAAGGCGTTCGACACGGTTCTGCACGGGGAACTGTTAGTCAAATTGGAAAAGATGGGAATGAATATGAAAGTTGTAAGGTGGATAAGGAACTGGTTAAAGGGGAGACTCCAGAGGGTCGTATTGAAAGGTGAACTGTCAGGCTGGAAGGAGGTCACTAGTGGAGTCCCTCAAGGATCGGTTTTGGGACCGATCTTATTTAACCTTTTTATTACTGACCTTGGCACAAAGAGCGGGAATGTGCTAATAAAGTTTGCGGATGACACGAAGCTGGGGGGTATTGCTAACACGGAGAAGGACAGGGATACTATTCAGGAAGATCTGAACCACCTTGTAAACTGGAGTAATAGAAATAGGATGAAATACAATAGTGAAAAGTGCAAGGTTATGCATTTAGGAATTAATAATAAGAATTTTGGATATACGTTGGGGGCGCATCAGTTGGAAGCAATGGAGGAGGAGAAGGACCTTGGGGTACTGGTTGATAGCAGGATGACTATGAGTCGCCAATGTGATACGGCTGTTAAAAAAGCAAATGCAATTTTGGGATGCATCAGGCGGGGTATTTCCTGCAAGGATAAGGAGGTGTTAGTACCGTTATACAAGGCGTTGGTGAGACCCCATCTGGAATACTGTGTGCAGTTCTGGTGTCCCATGTTCAAGAAGGATGAATTCAAACTGGAACAGGTTCAGAGACGGGCTACAAGGATGATCCAAGGAATGGAAAAACTGCCTTATGAAAGGAGACTCAAAGAGCTTGGCTTGTTTAGCCTGGCCAAAAGAAGGCTGCGGGGGGATATGCTTGCTCTATATAAATATATCAGGGGGGTTAACGTTAGGGAGGGAGAGGAATTATTTAAGTTTAGTACTAATGTAAGCACGAGGACGAATGGGTATAAACTGGATATTAGGAAGTTTAGACTTGAAATTAGATGAAGGTTTCTAACCATTAGGGGAGTGAAGTTCTGGAACAGCCTTCCGAGGGAAGTAGTGGGGGCAAAAGACTTTCCTGGCTTTAAGACAAAGCTTGATAAGTATATGGAGGGGATGTTATGATAGGATCATTAATTTGGGCAATTGATCTTGGATTACCACCAGATAGGTCTGCTCAATGGTCTGCGGGGAGATGTTGGATGGAATGGGAACTGAGTTACTGCAGAGAATTCCTTCTTGGGTGCTGGCTGGTGACTCTTGCCCACATGCTCAGGGTTTAGCTGATCGCCATATTTGAGGTCGGGAAGGAATTTTCCTCCAGGGCGGATTGGCAGGGGCCCTGGAGGTTTTTCGCCTTCCCCTGCAGCGTGGGGCACGGGTCGCTTGCTGGTGGTTTCTCTGCAGTTTGAGGTCTTCAAACCAATTTTGAGGATTTCAATAACTCAGTCCTGGGATAGAGGTTGTTATAAAATTGGATGGGTGGGGTTCTGTGGCCTGCCTTGTGCAGGAGGTCAGACTAGATGATCAGATTGGTCCCTTCTGACCTATGAGTCTATGAGTCATCATGGAGGTTCAAAGATTATTGTGTGTATGTGCATACACAGGTTTGCAGACTGCATGGAAGTGGTCTATTTTTAAGAAGGGACTTGAAGGAAGAGAGTACTTAGCAAAACGGAGAATTGGTCAGAGAGAGCTCTAACCGTTGGCTAGTAAAGGCAACAAGAAGAGGAGTTAGTTGCACAGTTTGGTTAGAGGACTAAAGGCAGCTCTCTAAAGAAGACTTCCATTCTTCCTTTCCCCTTCATCAAGTGCGCAGCATATGATCAATTCCTCTTTTCTAAAAATGAACTACTGAACTACTAAGCTTTATTGCTATATCCCAATTCTGTCTACAGACAACACAGACCATGTCATCAGAACCTACTGTTTAGTGTTGGTTAGTTTTATTATTAGGAGGACTCTTGATGGTAGGCTTGGAATCAGAGATTGGTGCTAAGGAGGAAAGAGCTGTTTTAAGCAGACAGGTTGTAGTAGGATGAGAGCCTGAGACATGAGCCCTTGTATAAAAGGCCTGTATGAAGCCTGAGGCCTGGGCTGAAGTAGTGGTCAAAGCTTTACTGATATAAAGCAAAGACAAACTGTGAGTAAGAGGCAGGATCTGCTCACAGATTCTGGCAAGAACAGGGCTGATATTGCAAAAATACACATTCCTAAGAAGTGCTATGCACAGAGCACTCACACAAACACATCCTGATATCAAATGGTTCCAGAACATCCCGGTATCAAGGATGGTACAAAAACATTCCCCAAGCATAAGAGAAACACGCTGACCCCTCCTAAAAGATAAGGTCTGGATGACAGTACATAATAGAGATGTTTTTATTGAACCAACATGAACAAGGTGATGAGTAATAACTAGCCATTTCAGGGAGAGGTAACTAACTTTGTCAGAGGGACAGTATGTAACTTGTTTGTATCAGGATATAAGAATGTATCTCAGAGGAAGTGTCTTTGTCTAGCCTAGGAATGAATGAAAAGTTCCACCATTCACTGAGCTGGTCCATTGTTGTATTAATTGTCCAATAAAGTCTGCGGAATACTAGTACTATGCTTCGTTGACAATAAACCTGGCCTGATGCCTTCATACCTTAAAGGATCTTGTGGTCACTGGGCAGTTCACTCGAGGTCTGCTGTGTCAACTGTCTGTGCAGAGCTGGGACAGCACACAGGGAGAACACATGCACACCCAAACATCGAATCACATTTGTGACCCACGACCGCTGATCTGGTAAGTAAGCAAGCTGTCCTCTGTAGGAATCGTGATCTAATATGACAGAAAACAATGAGCTAGGGAACTCCCTTATCTCCTCCCTGCAAATCCCCACAGAGTGTGATGAAATTTGGACCTGCTGGATTGCCAGCAAGGGGAGCCCATATGAATTTTAAAAAGAACGTGGGGAAACATGGACTGGAATATGTAAAGTAATGGCAGAAACTGAAGTTTTGAAAAACAATAACAAAAGTAAAAAAATGTAGAATATTGTAATTAATGGCCATGGCAGTAAAATGGCTTAAACAACATGCCACAATACTGGCCAAGCAAGTCATGGGAAAAAACAGGGAAATAGAAGAGGTAACCCAGGCTTTGGAAGAAGCATCCAGGCTGTCGAGCACTGGAAAGCCCAACTTCTTTTAGCAGGGCAGCAGGCAGTCCAAACACATCAGATGCTCAAACAGATAAAGCAGGAGAATAAAAAATTGGAAACAGCTGTGGAAAAGAAAGAGGTGCCGTCCCCTGCTACCCAACAACAGACTTCAAGTGCTTTTATAGTGCCTGAAGGATGGGGACGGAAATGGAAACAGGTGGCCCAAGCCAAATTAAAAGATGGAACATGGAGTAATGGGAATGGATGCTGCACTGGGGAAAGACCCACCATCCAATCGCCCATGGGCAGGGGCTACCGCACCGCAACCACCACCTTATGATGAGAACCAAGTTTTGGAAAAACCTTCATCAAAACCTAGAACAATTCCTGTTAAAACAGAAACACTGGGTGAAGAAGAGAGGGTGAATCCAGAGCTGAAAACTGAGTATAGCACCTCATCAATACCTCGATTCACCCTTGATGCTACCCCACACATAACTCCTACCGGATTAAAATTATTACGAGAAATAGAACACACAACTCAGAAATTAGAAAACTCTAAAATTGCCATGGTGCAAGTGTCACCACCCAAACTTCAGATCTGATATCACAGCAGTCTACTTAAGACACACTATCTTGCAAGAAAAGTTGGTAAATTGCATTGTCTACATAAATACTGGATTAAAGAACTCACGTGAAAGCAGGATTATTTTTCCATAAGTAATTTACATTTGAAGAAATAGGCTGAATGAGAAATATACAGTGATATTTTATTTATTCAGAGATCAGGGGACATAATCCAATAGCTGGTCATTGTCACAGAATGATATGAGATATATACACCAAAAACTATTATTCTTCGTATTACAGAAGCACCTAGAAGCCCCAAGTGAGATTGGGGCCCCACTGGGCTAGATACTGAACAAAACACCTAGTAAGAGATAGTCCCCGCCCCAAAGAGCTTGCAATCTAAAAAGGCAAAACTAAGGCGGGGGGGGGGAAGGTTACTGCTTACCCAAGGTCATACACCATGTTGGTGGCAGAGCCAGGAACAGAAGATAGGTTTTCTGAATCCCAGACTGACACCCTATCCACTGGACCATGTTGCCTCTCAGCGCTTCAGGATCTATGTAATACTATGTTTCAGTATCTTCAATGGTGCCTAGCTCCTGAACTGAATTAAAAGGCAACCTCGGAAAGCTTAGTGCCTGTGACAGCCTCATACCATCTCTAGTGCTTCTAGTTTAGAGTTTAACAAGAAAGTCTCATGCTTTCAATGCCCTCACTGCTTCAAACAGAGTGGGGACGTTTAACCCTGTGTGTTCACTTCCAGGAGTCACTTTAGCAACTTGGCTTCTGAGAAATCCGCAGAGTAGCCCATTGCTATGATATCTGACGCTTCTATTTCTTACAGCCCACACAGACCTAGATCTTTGAATGCTCCAGATCAGCTGTGTAGCAGAATTTAGCCTCTTTGATCCACAATACTTAAAATTAAGGGCCAGATTCTGACCCCCTTTGAAAATGCCTTCCAGATGGACGTGCATACACAATGTAAGATACAAGAATAGCGTCATCTTGCATCCATATTCTCACCTCCCAACCAGCTCCTGATAAAATCCTACATTTTGTGGATTTTTAGGTATCACTGCAGAATCAACAGGCACATACTCACAAGCAAACAGACCTTCTGCGAAAACCCAGAATGCATCTGTGGTTGGAAGATCTGCAGAGTGGCCTCTTCACAGATTTTGTGGGCATTACTGTCAAGTACCAGGTAATCAAATTTTGTTCCCTCCCCTATTTTAGAATATTCTATGGCCCCAATAAACCTAGTATATGAGCACTATGGTAACGAGCACCACACTTTTTTTCTTAATGTATTTATCCTCATAACATCTTCAGTGCGATTATCCCCATTTTACAGATAGGCAACTGAGGTACAGAGAGACTAGGCCATAGTCCAATACAGAGACTGATGTGGAGCAGGGAACGGAATGCAGGTCTCTCAAGTCCAAAGACTACTGCCCTAATCAGACGACCATCCTTCCTCTCCTGCTCCCCAATGTAGCTAGCTCCCCACTAGCTAGCACCAAGTTTCTGTATGAAAGCTATGATCCAGTTCCTATTAGGATTCTTTCCTTTGACTTGGATATGAGTTGGATCAAGCCTTAATCTTGTTTAACACACAGACACACATCACCACCACCACACTACCTCTGTTAAAAAAAAAAATTGCAGAAAGCATATCTGAACCTGGATTTCACTTGTTGCCCCGCCCCTCAGGAAAAATGCAGATAAGGTTTTAATATGGAAATTAGGTACAGAAAGCCCTAAGTACAAAAGCTTGTGTGACAGTAGCACACAGTAATGCTGCATATGAAGATGAGCCTGTGTAGTTATATGCCTATTATCTGGAGTTTCTTTCATATGCATACGGCTCTTCCTCAACATAAGCTTTCAGCCCCAGGAGCTTCCCAGATGAGACCATCTGGAAGGAAACATGGCAGAGACAAAGAAGGGAAGAAAAGTTCATCTCTTCTTTCAGACCATTTTTCGTTAGTAGCCGGCAGATGCAGATGCATCTTTGCATGCTTATGATCTTAAACATTAGCTTGATAAGACTGAATATCCAGAGATGTGAGAGGGTTTCCAAACAACAACAAATGACGACTTAGAGGAAAGGCAAGTCTATGCTTTTGGTTGCATAGAACAAAGGCATCACAAATCCATTCTTGCCCTGTATTCCCCTGGATAGAATTCCACACTGCCTCACTTCTTGAATAGTCATTTACACCTGTGCAATGTAGGTGTAACAACCATTTTGCACTAGTAGAACTGTACATCCATTTTGCACAAGTGTAAGTTACTATACAAGTAGTAGAAAAAGTCAGGCTCTCTATCTTACCTCTCATTTTCTGTCTCTCTTCCTCTCCCTTCCCAGGTCTAATCTCCCACATAAGATGCAATCACCAGAAGGAAACACAATCACACTTAATCAAGGCCAGTAATGACATGCCAACCAGCAGAGGACAGGATTTTGGAGAATCACGTGAAAGACTTGTACATTATCATTCAGATGTTTATTCCATTTTGCATTAGGTTCTGCTCCATATTCTTCCCACCCCCTCCAATATACACACACTTCCTTTTTGGAATTATATCTTTTAAAGGCGATTCTATTCTGAAAAGAGTGACTCTGTAGAAATGGCACCTTCTTACCTCAACAGAAGATTCCAAGTACACTGAGGCTCATCTGCTGGCTCCTAAAAAAAAATTACTGTTTTTTTACTCCATATAGCCCTACAGAGTCAGAATATGTGAGAGAGTGAGCAGGATTGTACTCTTGCTAGTGGATCATCAACAAGATTGTATGCTGTTTCAATCAGTTACACCTGTGCACTATTTCTTTATTTTAAAAAAAAAAAATCACATCCCTAACCAAAAAAAGCATGTGGATCAGGCTTTAGAAATACCCTAAAATGGGCTGGGCAGCCTAACCAATGGGTCAGTGTTATTTACAGTATCTGCTGGGCCTATAATCTGATCTGCTTGAAGAAAGTTGACATTTGACTGAACACAGTTGAGCGGTGGGGCCATTTTTATTAGGGGCCAGCCTGAACCCCAGAGTTTAAAGCAGGATTCAGAACCCTTCTCAGAGATCAGCAATGTTCCTCTGCAGGATTTTGGACACACACACAGGCACACACTTACAGGATACTCAACTCTGGGGTTTTATTCAGATCCTAATAGAGATAGGAGTCATTTGTAGAAGTAAGCTGGATTCCAAACCCCACTTCCTGAAGTTCAGGATGTTCAGAGTCAAGGTTTTGGCTTGGGCCCATCCCTGATTTCACCCTCACCCCCAAATATCACCTCCAAAAATTTTAAGCTGTCAGTAGCTAAAACAAAAGGTTTTAAGGGATTGGACAAAGAACACAACATTCCTGTCTGAGTGCAATGAAAACAGTTTGAACAAGCTTTCAAAAGGTCATTATCATAACAAACTCCCAGAAACAGGTCATCCATTTTCAATTAGAGCTGCGCAATTCAGCTCATTTCAAGCCCAATACTTTTGTTAAATTTGCTCAGTTTCCCTGAATGACTTCCAGAGTACTAAAGACCCCCGTGGCCCCCCCACACTGGCTGACACCCGAAGCCAGGTCAAACTGAGCCGTTTGACTGAGTTTTGCTTTGAGATGTTGAGGTTCTGGATGTCTTTGTACATGGAAAATCTGAGAGCATCATTTTTTCCAGTTACACCGCATTCCCTGGAGCATCAAATTCTGTATGAGGCAGGAAAATGCTTATATTCCCAAATGCATTACAGTTACAAATGTATCTTTGTCCTAAAGGATCATTCTGACTGAAAATGTTAATTAACTGAACTGCTTCATAACTGTGAAGCAACCTGTGGAAACTGATCTGTTTAAACAGAAGAGGAAAATACACACAGAGCACCCAGGGCCGGCGCAACCCATTAGGCGACCTAGGCGGTTGCCGAGGGCACTAATATTTGGGGGGCGGTGACCATGGCGGCCGGATCTTCGGCCGCCCCGTCATCGTCGGTATTTCAGGGGCGGGACCTTCTGCCACCTCTGTCGGGGGCGGCATTTCAGGGGCGGGACCTTCCGCCGCCTAGGGTGCCAAAAAAGCTGGCGGCGCTCCTGAGACCACCTATGGCAAGCAATATGGCTTTTCCATCTAATACATATGACTTCTGTTAAGAACTCCACATATTATTTTGCCCTGTCATTTTTGTTGATTCAGAATTCCAGGATCAGTGCAAGGCATATTAGCTGTCAATCAAGTGGATGGGAGACAAAATAGAAGAAATTACAGCAGGGAAGGAAACAGCTGATATTCCTTCAGCACTTGTCAATACCTGTCACCTTTAGAATAATTCTTCTGGGGAGTTTTTAAAGCAATCTATAGAAAAAGTTCTCTCTGCTATACACTTTTATTGGACTCTTACCCACACCAAGAATTTCTATAGAACTATTAGTTTCATTTCCATTCAGCCCTATAAGGTTTTTCCAAGAGGGTAATACAGGTGTCTCTAGAAGAGTGGATCTCAAACTTTTGTACTGGTGACCTCTTTCACATAGCAAGCCTCTGAGTGCAACCCCCCTAATAAATTAAAAACACTTTTTTATGTTTAACACCATTATAAATGCTGGAGGCAAAGCAGGGTTTGGGGATGGAGGCTGACAGTTCATGACCCCTCAGCTAATATCCTTACAACCCCCTGTTTGAGAATCCCTGCTCTAGAACAATATTTGCAAATGGGTAACACTTATCCATAGCCTCATTTCAGAGTGGTGTAAACTGAGGCAGAGATGACGTGTCTTGAGCAAGGTCACAAAGCAAGTTAATGGCAGAGAGGGGAACAGATCTCCAGATTCCCAGTGTGGTGTCCTATCCCCTGGATCATGCCATCTGCCCCTCCTTTCCTCCTCTCCACAAGAGAAACTCCTCATCAAAAGAAGCAGGTTAGTTTGTGGCTATCAGATTATAAACTTGTTCCAACATTTTCCCCCTCTACGATTAGAAGTGATGCCGAACTGTGGAGTCCAGGTACAGATCTACAATCTTACAATGTTAGAAAGCATTTTCATTTTAGCCATTAGAATTAGAGAGGGTTCTGACCCAAAACCCCGGCTCCAATTCACCTCCTTTCTCCTCATGAAGATCTCCCACAGTTTCTGCACTTCGAGCAACGAAAAGTCCTTAAAGCTCTTTCACAAACCAATAGTAATATGCCACCAGATCAGAATATTCGCATTTAACATCCATGTTGCACTTGCATTACACTGGAGTAAATGACTTTACATGGTGGAAGGCAACAGGGAACTAGATCCTCTTATTCTGCTTTCCATAGTCTACTTAGAATACGAGCTCAAAGATATTGGTTCAAAGCTAGCTCAGCTCTTCTGGCCCACGCTGTGACATGACCATCAGCTCCCTTTTCCACCACTGATGTATGTGCTGAAGTACATTTGTTTACCCAGCTTTCTTTCAAACATCCCAAGAATATCTTTTTGATCTGCAATTTGCTTATTCTCGACGCCCCCTCTTGCATACACGTTTTTCAGTATCAGTCTGCATACTTTTGCAAGTGACTGAAGGCAGAGGCTCAGTCTCATTTACGTACAGTTCCAATAGGACATGTCCCTGAAATCCAAGAGTATCCCAGTTTATCCTGATGTCCCTGTACAGTTTTTATGTAATCCTAGGCAGACTTAGATCCTAACAATGTCATTAATCCACTAATCCAATTCAACTGACAGGGGCCTGGCTGAGCTCATGGGCCCCCTCAGGGACTATTCCTAAAAAACCTCTCTCGCATCACTACCCTTTCCCATCCAAGTGGAGGTAGCAAAGGCTCCAGAAAACAAACAAACAAGCTCTTGAGTTTCTAGGCCCATCAGGTAGCATCTCCCATGACAGAAAACAGACAGTATTCTGTTGCAATGAATACAAGAATGATCCTTCATGTAAACTCCAGGACACAGACCAACCTTACAGTTTTCTGGCTCTCCATCTCCCAAAACTGTATAATACATCCCTGCACTGCCTAGAATCACTATATAATCTCCCTGTATTTTCTCTCAAACTAAGCAGCCATGGAACAAACTGGTAAATGCATTGCACATCACAGCCCAGCTTACATAAAAACAGTTTTTCTTTGTGTAATCTTTCCCCAGAGCTGCTCCTAGTCCACTTGTGCTCCTACAGTAAGAAGAAGGCCACAACCTTCTGTTAATCCCCCCCCCACCACCACCGCTCGCATAGAATCTCCCAACCGACCAGAAACGGGCGAGGGGGAGAGAGATGCATCTGCCTCAACCCTGGCACTGCTGCCACCTGTTCCTCCTTCCTACATTACACCAGAAAGCTGTTCTCCAGGGTGAGTCACCTCTGCCTTGCACCTGTGGGTAATCATTTACATCTGTGCACAGTGGATGTAAAAATGCAAACATGCTGGACTGGTGGCATTTTTCACCCACTTTGAACAGATTTAGGTGGTAACACATGATGGAAGGTGGTGGAGAATCAAGCACTCTGAATTAGCCCCAACTACCCATTCTTCAGAATATCGATTTATAGACTTTAAGAACAAATTGTTTTAGATGGACATCACTCAGAGGTTCCAGCCCAGATCATGGTTTGTAACTTACTGGATAATTCTAAATTGTCTTTCTGGTTTTTGAATTGAAGAATCCATTTACTTACCATAAAAGGAGGATTAATTGAGTCAGGCATAATGCAAGCAGCTGCTGTGGAAGCATCACACAGAGCTCTGCCTCTGCCAAGAACAATAATAATTTTATTTCTGAAGCACCTGCTGGGCAAGGTGCTTGGGGCCCTGCATAACATTAAAAACCAGGATCATATACAATAATTACCAGAATTGGAAATGAATAAAAACTAAAAATGAAAAAAAATGAAGGGTGCTCCAATGCCAGGAAAAGAAAGGGGACTTAAGGAAGCAATAATATGAGGCCCAACAACGATTGTTAGTAAGTACTTTGGGAGAAGATGCCCTGGGGAATCCTCTATGCTTGGCAGCAGGCTCCCAGTCCGTTAGATCCATGCTCCTGAATTTGAACCACCTGTAGTTTATTTGTTAATGTTATTCAACTATACATCTCAATATTCTCCAAAGCTGAGTTCTGCTAATTAAGATACATGAGGAGGAAAGTAGCAGGTCCCTCTGTTCTATTCAACTCCATAAATGACATCACATAAAACTTAACAGACAGAGCACCTGGAAAATGATTAAACACAAAAACACTCTAGCACCAGTGGGTAAACTCTTTTCACAAAGCGATCACTATGTCTGACCTCTCAGTCCTCATCCTCAAAGGAAACCTGCACAACACTTTCAGAAGACGAGCCTGGGAGCTTAAATTAATAACTCTGCTAGACACTAAAAAATCATGGATTGAACAGAGACACTGGATTTACGGCTTATTATAACAATCTGTAACCCACTACACCCCTCATTTTGTCCTATGACTGCAGAAGTGTTAACGGGCCATTCCACCTTGAAATGGTCCCTTACAGTATGTGTTAACTACTTAGGCTAAACAATCTGTTCCCCCTCGCATTTAGCTGTGACACTCGAGTACCTTTCCCAGACCTGAAGAAGAGCTCTGTGTAGCTCAAAAGCTTCTCTCTCTCACCAACAGAAGTTGGTCCAATAAAAAATTATTACCTCACCCACCTTGTATCTCTAAAGCACATGAAGTCAGATCTAGAAGTACAGTCTTTTTCCTTAAATGTGTGTGTTACCCAACTAGTACATTTCTTACAATTATAAAGACAAATGCTTTAAGCTATTTCTCTGCTACCAAAAACACTATGGGCTTCTGTTGCTTTTACAAAGCAATCTGCAGCATAATTGCAGACACTGACTTTCCAAAAAACCTAACTTGAGACTGTTCCCCACTGAACGGGAGAGGCTGACGCTATAAGGTCTTCACTGTCCGCACAATGTCCTAAGAGTTCTTTCAAATTAAAATGTACATTAATATTATGTTTGCGTCAAACAGACCAGAAGGACAGCAGCTGCAGGTATGTACACACACAGCTAGAGCTGCTAAAGACCTCTAAACACATGCCAGATTCACAGGAAGACCACTTTTCACCTGCCCATTTTGCTCACATGAAAAAAAGTCAAGGTCAGCTACAGAATTTCTCCACTCTGCAATCCCAAGTTTAGCTTATTTTGAATTTTGATACAGAGACAGGAGCTCACACAAGGAACACACCTTTCTAGGGCCAAAACACATTACGGCTCTGGCCAAAACACCCAAACATTCTAGAATTACCTCCACTAAAGAATAATGCAAATGCTACTTGAAAAAGTGTAGGTAAGAGGAAGTTGTTTTATGAAAGTGTGTGTCTCAGGCAAATAAACTAGATCAGGCCCTTAAATACTGAAGACAAGAGATTAGTAGGATTTAAGAAGTGACTGGGCATTTATATGGATATATGAGAACATCTACTGTTAGACCCCTTACACATTTATATCCAGTGGAAGTCATCATGCTCTAAGCCAGAAGTCCATTACCAACTGCCTGAGGTTAGGAAGAATCTTTCCTTATGAATAGGCTACTACACAGCTGGCATCTTGACCACTCTCTAGAATATCTGATACTGGTCCCTGCCAGAGACAGAATAATACTAGATGGGCCATTGGTTTGCTCTTGTATAGCAGTTCTTAAAACCCTTTTTACTCATTAAGGTTCTCATTTACTTTAATAGCATTTGGCTCAGACTCTAAGGGTCTGTCTACACTGGCAGAGTTACAGCACCAGCAGTTACAACGCCGCTCAGAGAGCACTGAAGGGAAATCTCTGTTGTGTGTTCACACTGTCAGCTGCCTGCACAATAGCGCGTTCACACTTGTGGCACTTGCAGCGGTATTCAGAGTGGTGCACTCTGGGCAGCTATCCCACAGAGCAGCACTTCCTGTTCCGCCGCTAAGAGTTGTGGGAAGGTTGAGGGAGTCGTGGGGCATCCTGGGTCCTGTCCCAATGCCCCATGATTCATTGCTTTGCATTCCAGAAAACCCTGTACTTCCATTAGCATTTGGCACCATCTTTCAGTGGTTTGTGCACTGCATACTCGGCCTCTTTCAGGCTGCAGGAATGGATCCCAAACTGCTGACCAGTATGCTGGTCGCTCTGACCAACACGTCATGAAGGGCAGTGGAGTTATTCTGTAAACTACAAAGGCAAGAGCAGTTTGACATTGATCTCACCACGCATAGCAGCTACGACAAGATTATTTGTGGCATTCACAGAGGTGCTGACCGCAGTGGAACGCTGCTTTTGGGCTCAGGAAACAAGCACTGAGTGGTGGGATCACATTGTCATGCACATCTGGGATGATGAGCAGTAGCTGCAGAACTTTCAGATGAGGAAAGCCACATTCACGGGACTGTGTGATGAGATCACCCCAACCCTGCGGCGCAAGGACATGAGAATGAGAGCTGCCCTCAGGAGCGGTGCCAGGGTTTTTGGCGCCCTAGGCGAAGGGCCGGCTTGCCAGTCCCACGGCTCCGGTGGACCTCCCGCAGGCGTTCCTGCGGACAGTCCGCTGGTCCCGCAGCTCCGGTGGACCTGCTGCAGGAGTGCCTGTGGATGCTTCTCTGGAACCACGGGACCAGCGGACCACCCGCAGGAATGCCTGTGGGAGGTCCACTGGAGCAGTCTGCCGCCCTCCCTACCCCTGGCGCCCTAGGCAACTGCCTAGGTCTCCTAAATGGAAGCGCCGGCCCTGGCTGCCCTGCCATTGGAGAAGCGCGTGGTGATTGCACAGTGGAAGCTGCCT
Organism: Gopherus evgoodei; assembly: GCF_007399415.2. Taxonomy (NCBI): domain Eukaryota; kingdom Metazoa; phylum Chordata; order Testudines; family Testudinidae; genus Gopherus; species Gopherus evgoodei. The sequence goes on from NC_044322.1 coordinate 11,159,451, forward strand.
ACTCCAGACTGCTACCGATCAGTCACTAACCAGTTTGGAGTGGGAAAGTTGACCATTGGACTTGTGTTGATGGAAGTGTGCAGGGCCATTAATCGCATCTTGCTCCGAAAGACCATGACTCTGGGCAATGTGTGTGACATTGTGGATGGCTTTGCACAAATAGGCTTCCCTAACTGCAGAGGGGCGATAGATGGCATGCAATTCTGGCACCAGACCACCTAGCCAGAGGAAGAGGTGTTTCTCAATGGTTCTCCAGATGCTTGTGGATCACTGTGGGCATTTCACAGACATTAACGCAGGCTGGCCAGAAAGGTGTATGATGCCCACATCTTTTGGAACATTGACCTGTTCAGGAAGCCGCAAGCAGGGACTTTCTTCCTGAACCAGAAGATCACCATAGGGGAAGTTGAAATGCCCATTGTGATCCTGAGAGACCCTGCCTACTCCTTAATGCCGTGGCTTATGAAGCCATACATGGGGCACCCTGAAAGCAGCAACGAGCAGCTCCAACAACAGGCTGAGCAAGTGCAGAAGGACTGTTGAGTGTGCTTTTGGCTGTTTAAAGGCCTGCTGGTGATGGCTCTATGGGAGACTGGATCTGGCCCATGACAATATTCCTATGCTTATAGTCGCTTGCGGTACGCTCCATAATATTTGTGAAGGGAAGAGTGAAAGCTTCACTCAGGGCTGGACCTACTGAGGCTCAACACCGAGAGGCTGAATTTGAACAGCAGGAGACCAGGGCTATTAGAGGGGCACAGCATGGGACCACAAGGATCAGGGATGACTTGAGGCAGCAATTTGAAGCTGAAATCCGCTAATATTTGTTGCTATGCTCAGGAGTGCAGTGCTTGTAATGCTAGGAGGTGATTGTGATTAGCGCAGATGATGCACTATGAAGGGCTCGGGTTGCTTTCAGTTAACAATGGAATAAAGATTGTTTACAAACCAGAACAATTATTTTATTAAAAAACAACCACTGAAGGAAAGAGACAAACAAACAAACGAAAAACACACAACAGAACTGAGGGGGATGGGGGAAGGGAGGGTTCCAGGAGGAGGTGGGGTCCCAGGACATTTAAAGATTTGTGTATGTCCAGGTAAAATATCCAATCTTCTCCTCTGGAGTACAGTGCAGTGGATACTGTACTTCAGCAGGGCTAAACTGCAGAGGTATGGATGCTGAGTGCAGTGGGTACTGAGAGTCCACAGTGCTGTACTGTACTGTGACGGGGAGGAGAGGAATGCCGCAGGTACAGACTGGAGCTAGGAGGTTGATAAGTGTGTGTTGGCCGTGTCTAGAGGGGGAGCATGGGAAAGAGTAAACGAGCCCCTGATGGCGTGGCTGATGTGATTAGGTAATATGGCAACTCTGTCCACATATCTATTCAAGTGGCACCATCATAGGACCTAATCACATCAGCCACGCCATCAGGGGCTCATTCACCTGCACATCTACCAACGTGATATATGCCATCATGTGCCAGCAATGCCCCTCTGCCATGTACATTAGCCAAACCAGACAGTATCTACGCAAAAGAATAAATGGACACAAATCTGACATCAGGAATCATAACATTCAAAAACCAGTGGGAGAACACTTCAACCTCTCTAACCACTCTGTGACAGACTTGAAGGTGGCAATTTTACAACAAAAAAACATCAGAAACAGACTCCAAAGAGAGACTGCTGAACTCAAATATGCAAATTAGATATAATTAAACTTAGGTTTGAACAGAGACTGGGAATGGTTGGGTTAGTACACTAATTGAATCTATTTCCCCATGTTAAGTATCCTCACACCTTCTATGGGTCATCTCAATTACCACTTCAAAAGTTTTTTTTCTCCTGCTGATGATAGCTCGTCTCAGTTGACTGGCCTCTTACAATTGGTATCCGTACTTCCACCTTTTCATGTTCTCTGTATGTATAAATATCTTCTTGCTGTATGTTCCAGTCTATGCATCCAATGAAGTGGGCTGTAGCCCACGAAAGCTTATGCTCAAATAAATGTGTTAGTCTCTAAGGTGCCACAAGTAAGCCTGTTCTTTCTACCTAACTGTGTAAGCAGCTACACTACAATGTTCCTCCCACAGATTGAACACACTGTGACATTACTCAGGGTAAAATCTGGACCATTGAACAGCTGTGTCCCCTGAATTCTCCAACCTGGGGTGCCTTTTGCACTGCTTCACTGACAGAACATCCACTCCTGGTCTACTCACACACAGCTTCCAGCATGTAAATTACTCCCAGCTATATTGTATGAGTATATGGTCAGCCATTCTTGATTTACACTGCAGAGAAACACCAGCAATTTCCTAGTCCCAGACTTGCCCTCGGAAATGTGCATCTTCTACTGCCCAGCTTTCCCCTTCTAGATTATACAAGAGCACAGAAAGTTCATCATTTTAATAGAAAGTGATATGCAGAAATCCTGCTATCTCAGATGGAGTTTTCCAGACACTTCAATACAATCGCATTGGTTTAGATAAAAGAGTACCAGATGTTATAACCTTCAAGACCCATTTGTCTCATGTAAGCTGCTCCCACACCAGCTGAAAATGGCGGGGAGAGGCCCAAAAAGGAGAAAGGTCAACTGTTGCAGCTGAACGTACGAACACCAGGGCTCTTTCAGTCCCTCAACTAGACCATAAAAATTCTGATGAGGAAGGCTGAATGGTTAAACAAGATGTAGTACATGGTGTCTCTCTGAAACCCTCGTTTCTTCCCACATGGCTACGAAGGTCTTTCAAAGCCAGAAAACTGGACAGGACAGGAACTCTGGGAAGTTTGGGATTTATTACATTTCCATTTACTTGCAGGTGTATAAATCCCAGAAGATTGCAAGGTGGCTCTGGAGTATTTCAAAGCGTAAAATGACTCATTGGTCATCTCAGCAAAGAGTTTCAAAACATCAAGAGGAAGATCCTCAACTATATTTTGGATGCCCCTAAGGATCTCAGACAGCTGGAGCCAAGATGGCCAACACATGACAACTGCTGTGGAGATGGAGTGAGCTGTAGCATCAGCAGCAGCCAGAGCGGCTTATAAAAACATTCTAGCTATAAACTTTGGGCTAGGATGTCCTGGAACTGTTTGTGATGTTCTGCTGGAAGGTGTTCAATAAACATGTGAGACTTGAAACAGGCGGTGTGATTATCAAATTTATAGGGCAAAATACAATTTGCTGTTCTAAACTGCAGGGTCACAGATAAATAGCTCTTATGGCCAAAGGGGTCATATGGGGTCGATTTAGCATGGGGCTATCTATCACATTCATTTACGGCTTCAGCATTCAAGGAGTTAGGTATGTGGAGGGGGAAAAAAATCCAGACATAATATTTGGTTGGGCTGGGACAGAACACTTTTTTTGTCAGCACACAGATAGTGCTGTGGCTGAGGTCTGCCAGATGGTCTTGGCAGAAGAGCTTTGTTAATGGGCAAGGCCACTCGGGGAGACAGTGCTGTCTGCCAAGTGTGCAATAGTTTGTGTTGTGACTCTCTGACTTCTTCAGGGGGGGTTATCTGCAAAGAATCTGCAACCCATTTCGTGAGGTCCTGAAACCATTTGAAGTCATTGGCCAGAGAGGGTGGGGAAGAAGAGGAATATTAGTCTTTTGGGCGGCCTCCTTGTCTGTTACAGTCTGTTGCTCTTCAAAGGTTTCCTCCAGCTGTTGAGGTAGTTAAGGAGGAACAGATGGAGTAGGAGACTGGCAGTCCCAATGAGAGAGGCTAGGGGCTTTTGAGAACTGCTGCCAGCAGGCAACCCCTGCCAAGGGTCGCAATACGACCACTAAGTGGGACCATAAGGAATACAGAGTGGAATTCAAGGCCACTCATACCAGTGATGGGGACTCAGATCTGTCCCCTACCTGTGAGTCAACCCTCTCCTTGTAGGTGCCAGGGAAAGGGTTCATATAAAGGTAAGTAGGAGGCTCTTGCACCAAGATGTGAGAGACCGAGGAAAGTTGCTTCTCATCATCCAACAGGGGAGCTCTGCCAGAGAATGGTCAGGGCCGCCCAGAGGATTCAGGGGGCCTGGGGTCTTCGGCAGCAGGGAGTCCCCGCCCCGAATTGCCACCAAAGACCCGGCACTTCGGTGGCGGGTCCTGGGGCGGGACCCCCCACCGCCGAATTGCCGCTGAAGACCTGGGACGGAGGAAGCTCTGAGGGCCCGGGCCCTGTGAGAGTTTTCTGGGGCCCCCAGAGCAAGTGAAGGACCCCACTCCAGGGGCCCCAAAAAACTCTTGTGGGGGCCCCTGCGATGCCTGGGGCAAATTGGCCCACTTGTCCCCCACCTCTGGGCAGCCCTGAGAATGGTAGGGAATCAGGTGGTCCCAGAGAGACCTGTAATTCCAGTGACCCTGTGGATGTTGCTACCAAAGTGCTTGGTACCCATCAAGAGGGGAGGCTCTGGTTCATTCAACAAAAATAGGTCTTTCCAATATCTAAATTCCTGCAGTACCAGATGAATTAACAGTACTGAAGTAGGTCCCTTGCAGTGGCAGGTAAATGGTACCAACAATGTTAACTGTGTCTAAGCTATCATGGGCTGAAGCAGTTGCTTGGACTTCTGTGGTAACTGAGGGAAATCACAATTCGGGCTACCAGAAACAGTAACAGGACGCCTATCAGTACCAACTTGTTAGAAGCAGGCTGCTTGTCTCTGCTGCCCCCGTCACTTATTATGGCGTCGACACTGACTTAGGTACCGAAGCATGCTGAGGGGTCACGGCTCCTAGAGGAATTCCGAGTCTTAGGAGCGTGATGGGTACAGGACGACTCTGGAGTCTTAATGGTATCCAGACCAGAACTTGAGGACTTGGACAGATTGATTTTTGTAGAGACTTAAGATCTCTCTGAAGTAAGCTCTTTCTGAGGAGAACTAGAACTTCTTTTCTCAGAGACTTTCCCAGTACCTTCTGACTTTTCCCTTAAAGGACTAACCCCTGCGAACCAGGATAGCCTTCTGGCAAGTAAGACAATATGTGAACACACGTGATCCTGGCACACCCCCTCAACAGAGAAAGAACCTCCCAGGAGAAGTGGGGGAAATAGAGAGAACAAGATATTGCAATTCTCTTCAGAAAACAAATTTAACTAAACACTAACCTAACTTAACTAAAGGCTAGCCAAGGCAAGCCTGACAATTGAAGTGAGCACTCTGAATGCTCAGATCAAGGTTACGGAAAAGGAACTGAGGGCAGTCTGCCCACGCAACCCTATATAGCCTCGGTGTGGGGCACAAGCACGTGTAAGGTGCCTCTGCAAGCCTTCCAAATGCCTTTGATCAAAGACACATGGGGCCACAGTGCACCTGAAGCAGAGTACCCACAGGGACACACAATTTGAAGAACTTATTGCTGTTCTTACATACCATAGAGATGATTTATTTTTAACCTACATAAAGGTGACCTACAAAGGAAACAAAACTGGTTTTGTGTCATGTTTGGCTTTTCACATGTATACAGGAGGCATGAAAGGTTGGGGGTGGAGGGGCATACGTTTTCTTCAGCATGGAAAAACAAGTCTGCTTTTTTTGCCTTTAGAAATACCAAGGGTGGCCTTCTTTAGTTTTGCTGTTAGACTGCTTGGACAATCCCAAATGTGGACTATAAGTTTTGGACTTAAAGGGAGTAAGGGTGTGGAACATTTAGACATCTTTCCTCCCAAGTGAGTGAGAGAGAGAGAGTGTATGTCTCCAGTATCACTTATGTATCCATTCTCTATTTGTCTAAAGTCTTTCAGAAAAAACGGAGGCAGACAAAACAAATATTTAATGTAGAAAGCAAGCACAAAAACAAACTTGGGGTGGGAGGGAAGGAAGGAAGCAGACAGTACAAGAGCGCTTACATAAAAGAATGACAACCCTAACACTTTTCCTTGTCAAGTTACATTTAAAGTGATTAGTGTCAGGGCTTTCATTAAAAAACAACAAGGAGTCCTTGTGGCACCTTAGAGACTAACAAATTTTTTTGGGCATAAGCTTTTGTAGGCTATAACCCATTTCATCAGATGCATGGAGTGAAAATACAGTAAGCAGGTATAATATACAGCACATGAAAAGATGGGAGTTGCCTTACAAAGGGGTAGGGGGGTGTCAGTGCTAATGAGGTCAGTTCAATCAAGGTGGATGTGGCCCAATCCCAGCAGTTGACAAGAAGATGTGAGTACACTGCTTCTAGATTTAAGGGAGAAACCAGCCTCACAGACTAGATACATACTTATCCAAATGAAGATACAGGGTCAGCTTAATTTTGTGCTTAAAAATCTCTTAAAAATCTTGTTTGGGAACATCAGCAGGGGATTAGAACAGGTCCTAAAGGAGCAATTATGTTCCTACTCTCAATGTCTTTTGGCACTGGATGGCACAAGGAGGAATATTTTACAAAGAGATGAAATTCATTAAATTACTAAGAAAGGAAGTCAGAAATATACAAGTGATGGATTAAAACAGCAAAGTACAGATATTTGAAGGAATCGCAGATTTTTATTAATCCCTTTATTAGAAAGATGTGCAGTAGATTGAGAATTTATTTAAACCAGAAATGAAATATTTAAGTGGTTTTATTAGGTCAATGCAACAGCAATCCGACATGCTCATTTATTGTCCTGCAGCACTTCTTCCTGCCCCCAAACAGTTTTACATCTCTCTCGCTCTCCCCAAGGATGCCTAATGGACATTTCAATGGATATATTGAGCTTTTGCAGACTAAGCAATGTCGTTACTGCAACTTCATTATGCTGTACTTTATAAATGCAGTATTAGCAACGCTAAACATTCAACAAAAATAATGAGTTGGGTTCTCAGAAGTAATTATTTTTTTTTTAAAAACTCTCATTTTATGTTCTTAGTACTTGCTTACTGATTTTCACATCTGGGCCAATTTCTGAGCTTTTCTCCATAGTCATTAGGGTGAGAAACTTACCGTACTTTGTTTTTTAAATAAATGCTAAAACACTCAGCAAACTGAATGCCTCCAGGAGGCAGAACTAAGAAAAGCTACCAAATATCATGACACTCAGGATATAGATCGCAAGAGTTAGCAACACAATAGAGACCCTTACGAGTACTTTTATTAGGAAGAGCGGATGCCTTAGGGTCAGTGGTGCACAAACTTACAGTCACGCTCCCTTTACCATTCACTGAATTTGTCATGTACCCCTGCCCTACAACATGTAATCTCAAACTGGCGGGTTTTTTTTGCAAGTTGACAGAAGGAATGAAAAAATTGTTTTTATTACTAAATGTACAAGTTCTCCTGCAGCAGCACTGGGATCCCACAGGACCCGCTGCCATCATAGTGGGAGCGGGATAAAAATTAAATAAACAATGTAGGAGCAGGTGGGAGTGGGTATTGTGGAGTGGGACAGGAGCAGGATTAAAAAAAAATAGTCCTGCTGCGCCGCAAACAACATGAACACCCTGGGCGGCAGCAGCCATTCTCTGGTCACGCAACTCTGTAGGCAGTGCTGCTGCCAGCAGCAGCACAGATTTAAGGATGGCAATGGGGTACTAGACAGTCTGCAGCAAAAAGGGTTATTTGTGTGTTTGTTTTTTAAAAGGGCAAAAGGGCAAAGTTTCTTCACACACCCCGGTTTGAACACCACTGCCTTAGCTCATAAGTCAGAGTGTCATCAGCATTTATATCTAGGTTAACCCTACAAGTTAAGTTCCGCTATAAAATAAAAACTGTTCCCATCTGGGAGCCTGTGTGATCCAGTGACAAGGATTCAGGAACTCTAAACCAGGGGTCCCCAACGCAGTGCCCGCGGGTGCCAGGGCATCTAAATGCACCCGCGTCCTGGCCGGCGGTCAAGCATCCGCTGAAATGAAGCCGAATTTCTGCTGCATTTTGGCAGTGATGCCTCTCGATGACGCCACTTGCCACCGACAAGCAATGTCATCGAGAGGTGTCACCGCCGAAATGCTGCAGAAATTCGGCAGCATTTTGGCAGATGCTGGACCGTAGCCATGGTCCTTCATCTGGCGCCCGCCAGACAAAAAGGCTGGGGACCACTGCCCTAAACAGAGCAACTAAACTACTTTCTTACTCCTAGAGATCAGCATTGATGCACGGTGGCAGAATAGGGTAGAGGAAAGCATCAATGGACTTCTGTGGTAAAACAAATAATTTAAAGTCTTCTGGGGAGTCTGGCAATAAAATTCATACGAACATTTGTGAAAGGAAACAATTGTTCACTGGTGACAGTCATTCGCTACAAGATAATCACCGAAGACATAGTGATCCATCCAATATATCATTTTCATTTAGCATCTTACAATATTTTTTCAGATGGAGGCTGGCTATTCCTAGAACATTTTCTATTTTTTAGAAACAGGCTTCCAGAGTTTAGGAATTCAACTCATCTTCAAAATACCCTGTAACATTAAGGGTGTTATTTAACTCCATAAAATATAGGAATTAGTATAGATGGAGATCCCGTTGAAAATCCAGCACTCAATCTTCTTAACCACGGAGGTCCATCAGGTCACCAATACTGCTTGGACCAAGATAGAGCATCATACAGCAAGACCAGTGGTCTTCACAGGCAACATTTCCCCGTTGAAGATGCCCTCCAAAGCAGAAGAGGACTGCTTTTTTCTCTCCCTTCTTTAAAGTGTGCCTAAAGGCATCCTTTTTCCCAAAGGTTCCTGTTTTACTTTAGTTGAAAAGGCAGGGTTGTCAAATCCTTAAAGAAAGTTTCTCTCACAAATGTTTTAGTTAACTAAATATCAACCAAACCAGAAGTGACAAAGTTTTAAACATTCAAATAAAAATCCCTTCCCCTCTTCTCCAGTCACCCATAGATTCTTCTAGGGTAGACAAGACCTTATTCTACAGTGTTAAAAACAACAACAAAAAAATCCTCCAAGCATTTATATTTATAAATATAATAAAAGCCTTCCGGGAGTGCTTTATGAAGCAGCAAAGCAGACAAGCCCATTTCTCCCCCACCTCCACTTTGCGGGTGACCTTTAACTACAATATCATTGGTCCAGTAATAGAACACTCATATTTGGCACCATCTCACTGAATGCCTCTTGGCTAGTAAATGCTGCCAGTGTTAACTCCCTTGGTGTCACTGATCCATTAAGAAGAATGTGTTACATAGCAGAAAAATCTAGGCTCCATCAAGATTTAATATGTTCTGTAGTTTCTGAAGGAAATGAGCATGTCACCCACAATATTTATTTGCATTACTTTCTTTCCAGAAAAGATGCACAATGTAATGGAGTTTTATAATTCAGTGTCTTATTAATTTTAATAAAGCTAATCAATATCACATTTCAAAGCCTGATAACATATGGAGATACACCTATCTCCTAGAACTGGAAGGGACCTGATAGGTCATTGAGTCCAGCCCCCTGCCTTCACTAGTAGGACCAAGTACTGATATCCCACCCCAATGTGTCAGTTTGCCTTTAATTCTCTTTAGATTATATGCCCCTTATTGACAAGCTGTTACCTGACTGTTAGTTTTACCTTTGAAAGTGAAGGGTCATGGAAGTTCAGGCTCAAGAGGCTCGTTAAATGAACTAGTGTAATGAAGGGATATTATCAGGACATCATCCACTGGGCCTTGTTATATTTTTCCCCCCCGACCCCGTGGTTCTGAGACCCAGTTATGCCTTCACATACAAGACAACTCATTTTGAGTTGTACCCTGTATCGCGCTGAGAATTGCACTTTAAATCCCTATCACAGACACAAAGCTAGATACTTGTCAAATTGTTAAAAACTCAAATCATAACCCAAGTTCTCTCTCTTGTTATACCCATGCAACTGCATAGACTTCTGACGGGTAATATTGGTGTAATAGAATACAGATCATTTGGTGCCTACTCTTCGTAAACAAATTCATAGCAGGAAAAGAATCCTTAAAGATTAGGATACCAGCTTAAAGAAAAGCTTATTTTTTCCTTCATCCTGAACTGGTATGAACTAAAGATGGATCTGAGCTTTTTAGTTCCAGATCCAAATAGAGGTTTCCCCAAATAAGACAAATTCTTGAAACAGTTTACAAAGGCAAAAGGTAAATCCAAGATCACATGAAGTCTTTAAATAGAGATTGGATATATTTCTAAGACATGCTCTAATTCATTCACAAGTTCCTGGGCTGAATAGTTTTCCCTACAACATGAGTGAACATTAAGTCCCTCTCCAGCAAAAAATCACTGGGTAAAAATTCTAGTGTGACCTCCTGCCTAACACAGGTGAGAGATGATCATAGTGATCTCTGCAGGCCTTAAAATAAGCAATGTATGTGCATGTGTCAGCACATGCATGTATATAAAATGAGAATTATGAAAATCTGGAACCATATTTAGCATAAACAGTTTCAAAAAAGAGATCTGACAAGACATATGTATTTCACAAGCCATAAAGCTTTCTATATGCAAACAGAAGAACACATTGTAACAAACACCACTATTTGAAAGCCCCACTATCTGAATGAAAATGATTTCTCTTTCCCATCCCCCACTTCATGAATAAAATATAACCCATAATCCATTAGAAGGTAAAAGAGAAGTCATGCTAGATAGGGGTATGAAACGCTTGTGTCATTTGAGCTATCAGGTATTTTAACAACCATAAAAGTTTAGTTTTATTGCATCAATAAGACTGTTCCTTCTACCAATCTAGAGTTCAAAAAATAATAATAATAATAATAATCCAAAGTCCATCACTGCCACCATGACAGAAAACACATCAGTAGAAGGAGTTATAACCACACCAAAGCTGGAACTCTTTGTTCTGACCTTTGGTATTTCTGTTTTTTAAAGTCAGTGATTGCACAGTTGACATTTCATCAACACAATCAGGGATGATGGATGGTCTTGTGCTGAAGGCACTGGACTGGGACACAGAAGATCTAGGTTCAATTCCCAGCTCTGCAACAGCTTAGACAAACCACTTACCTCAGTTCTTCATCTGTAAAATTGGAACAATAGTACTTCCTGTCTCTCATTTGTTTAGAGCAGAGGTAGGCAAAGGTGCAGGCCCATCCTGCCCAGCCCCTGAGCTCACAGCCAGGGAGGCTAGCCCCCTGCCCCTCCCCTGCTATTCAGTCTCACCTCACTGTGCCACCAGGCAGCTCAGCCCCAGTGCACCCCCTGTGCAAGAGCAGGGAGGGAGGCTCACCTGCAGCCTCAGGGGAACAGGCAGGAGGTGCAGGCAGCAGGAGCACTGCGAATGTGGCTGGAGGACTCAGGAGGAGCACTGGGTGGCCGCTTTAAAGGTGAAACTGCCACTTCTCTCCAGTCCTCTGACCATGTTCGCAGGGCCACATTCCAAAAAGGGCTGGGGCCGAGGAATCGGATAGCAGGTGGGAGTCCCGGGGAGCCTGTTAGAGGCAAGGCGGTGGACAGGGGGTAGTCAGGGAACTGGGAGCAGGGGGATTGGATAGTGGGTGAGGTGCCAGGAGGGGGCGGTTAGGGGACAAGGAGCGGGGGGGGGCGGATGGGTTGGGAGTTCAGGGAGGGGGAGGGGACCAGGCTGTTTGGGGAGGCACAGCCTTCCTTACCTAGCCCTCCATACTGTTTTGCAACCCCAATGTGGCCCTCAGGCCAAAAATTTTGCCCACCTCTGGTTTAGAGTATAAGCTCTTCAAGGCACGCGCTATATATTACGTGCAATGCCAAGCACAGACTGTCAGTGAGGGTTTCTGGGTGCTACTGTCATAAATAATGTCAAATGCAGGAGTAAAACAGTATGCATGCTGTGCTGTTACCGCCTTTGACATGGTCAGTCTGTTCCTGCGTCAAAGATAGAGACACAACATTAGGGACAGAAAGAGAGTGTTGTGCTAAATCTCTTAAAAAAATAAAATCTAATCAAGCACCTGATTCACCATATTAGGGCTGTCAGTTAACTCAAGCGATTAACTCAAACCAGATTAACTATCAAAAAATTAAACACTGAGATTAACTGCAATCATCACATTGTTAAAAACTAACAGAATACCAACTGAAATTTATTATAAATATTTTGGATATTTTCTGCATTTTCAAATATACTGATTTCAATTACAACACGGAGTACAAAGTATACAGTGCTCACTTAATTTTTATTACAAATATTTGCACTGTAAAAAACAAAATAGTATTTTTCCATTCACCTCAAAGTACTGTCTGTAGTGCAATCCCTTTATCGTGAAGGTCCAATTTACAAATGTAGAATGTAGAATTATTATTTTTTACGTAACTGTACACAAAAACAAAAGCCTACAAGTCCTACTTTTTGTTCCACCAATCGCTAAGACAAACAAGTTTGTTTCCATTGGCAGGAGATAATGCTGCCCGCTTCTTATTTACAATGTCACCTGAAAGTGTTTGCATGGCTCTGTTGTAGCCAGCACTGCAAGGTATTTACGTGCTAGATATGCTAAACAGTCATACGTTCTTTCATGCTTTGACGTGTAGATTTTGTTTATTTTTTTTTACAATGCAAATATCTGTAATCAAAAATAAGCACTCTACACTTTTCAATTACAATGCAGAATACAACCACTATATTTGAAAATGCAGAAAAACATCCAAAAAGATTTATAAACATTTAAATTGGTATTCTATTATTAACAGTGGGATTAATTTCTTTTATCTCATGATCAATCGTGATTAATTTTACCATTTGAGAGCCCTATTTTGTTGCACTCTTCCACTGAAGTAACACCAGTGATTTCCACTGAAGTAACACCAGTAATCAGTGTTGAAGTGGACTAAAGCAGGTACGAAGAGCCCAGACCATCCAAAAAACTGTACTGGGGAAAAAGCTATTGTTTAACCTGCACCCCAGATCAGACGCAAGAGGTCAAAAAAGCCCCTGTTTTAGCTTTAACAACAGAAACCAAACGTGGTTCTCCAGGTCACATACTCATTCTGAAGTCTGGATGATGACCTGAAGCGCTGTAATTGAGCTGGATGCCTCCACCATGCCTTCATCCTCTCCTTCAATCCCTCTGTGACACACTGTACTTCAAAATGGCACCCTGTAACCCCCATACTCATCATTCATACATCATCATATTTCATACAAAGCATGCCATGTAAGATACCATATGAAAGGTTATGATCTGCTGAAACTCATTGTTCTATCCAAATGTGTATATCATTAGTGCGTATGAAGTTATAAAAGTAGCTGTATAGTGTTACAGAAATGCGCTGTAAATTTACTAGTGACATACAAAGGACCTCCACCCAGAAGGGTGTTCAACAACCATTAATTAGCAGGGGAATTGTAATCCAGGGATTTACAATTCAATGGGGGCTGCCCAAGCACCACACAATGGGGACTGCTCTATTCTATGACTCAGCCGCACAAGACTACAGCAGACTGATTGCTCAACCCAGTGACTCAGCATAGCCTACCAGGGCAAGTGTCGTCTAGGCACATGGACTAAGGATATAAAATAGGGAACAGTAACAGAAGGCCTTTACCTTTCTCTTCCCCCACACCTATGCTAGAAGCAACAGCAAAGTGGAGAAGATGAAGGTGATCTGAGGAGACTGGTCCAGGCTTAAGGAGAAGCCTGTGTGTTAAGAACTGTAACATCCAGTGGGCTGAGAAAAATGCTGATCTAAATACTGCCTCATGTAATAAAGTTTAAGATTTAGATTGCACATTTATCTTTTATTTTCTTTGGTAACTTTCTCTGATCTTTTATGCATCACTTATAACCACTTAAAATCTATCTTTCTGTAGCTAATAAATCTGTTTTATGCTTTACTTAAACCTTTACTTAAACCTTCAAAATTGCTTGAAGTGCTTGGGATCTCAGCTCAGTTACAAAGGCTAGTGCATGTCCTCTCCACATTGAGGGAGAGACAGACTGGGTAAGTCATCTTAGGGCTGGTCTACACTACGAGGGAAAATCGATCTCAGATACGCAACTTCAGCTATGTGAATAACGTAGCTGAAGTCAAAGTATCTAAGATAGAATTACTCACCGTCCTCATGGCACGGGATCGATGTCCGCGGCTCCCCGTGTCGATTCCGCAACTCTGTTCGGGTTGCTGGAGTTCCGGAATCGATATAAGCGCGTTCGGGGATCGATATATCGCGTCTAGATGAGACACGATATATCGATCCCCAAGGAATCGATTGCTACCTGCCAATACGGCGGGTAGTGAAGACGTAGCCTTACACTGGTCAGGCTTCTGACCAGGGCAAGAAGGTGTAAGGCTGAGGAGCTGGAGGGAATTGGCTGGAGCCTCTCTATTGTTGGTTCATGAGTGGCTGGGAGAAGCATTCATGTAACTAGGTTAGACGTGTCCCTGCCTCTGCATGGCTGTGTAAGTGCAGTACCTGCTAGAGAACAGTGAGAGGGAGTACAGGATGGTGGGTCCAAGGGCTCAGCAGTACCCCAGTTCCAGGTTGCATCCCAGGGATCCCGTCACACCCTCCTGAAAACACACTTGAACTCAAAAGGCCTCTAAACCCTACCTCTCCCCATTCCAAATAAGCATTAAAGGAACTTGCAATTCCTATGGGAACAGAGTACTTTGTCACTGGCTTGCTGTTGCTTCCCCTTCCCCTCTGCTTCATGAACCCTGTCTGTTTAGACCAGGGGTCGGCAACCTTTCAGAAGTGGTGTGCAGAGTCTTCATTTACTCACTTTAATTTAAGGTTTTGCATGCCGGTAATACATTTTAATGTTTTTTAGAAGGTCTCTCTCTAAGTCTATATATTATATAACTAAACTAGTGTTGTATTGTAAAATAAACAGGTTTTCAAAATATTTAAGAAGCTTCATTTAAAATTAAATTAAAATGTTGATCTTATGCTGCCAGCCCCTCAGCCGGCTGCTGGTCTGGGGTTCTGTTCACCTAGGCCAGCAGTGGGCTGAGTGGGACCTGTGGCCGGGACCCCAGCTGGGAAGGGTCTGGCAACCAGAACCCCAGACCGGCAGCGGGCTGTGCAGGGCCAGCAGCCGGGACCTCAGACCAACAGCAGCTCAGCCCACTGCCGCTCAGGAGTTCCATCTGCCAGATCCTGCCAGCCGGGATCCCGGCTGCCGGACCCGCTCAGCTCGCTGCCAGTCTAGGGTCCCGGCCCTGCCCACATACAGTGGGTACCTGAAGGGTCTGGCCAGGAGCTAGAATGAGGGAGGGGGCTCAGGGTTGGGGCAGGAGGTTCGGGTGTGGGGGCACTTACCTGGTCAGCTCCCATTTGGTGTGAGGGGTGCAGGTAGGAATGTGAGTGGGGGTGCAGGAGCTCCCGTTTGGTGCTCAGGGTGGAGGTAGGGATGTGCGGGGTGCATGGGATGTGGGGGGTGCAAGAGTTAGGGCAGAGGGCTGGGGACGTGAGGGGGTGCAGATGTCAGGGTAGGGGGGCTGGGTATGTATGGAGGTGTCAGAGTCAGGGCTGGGGTCATGGAGGGGTGAAGGAGTCAGAGGGCTGAGTGGTACAGGGCTCATGGCTATGTGTGGGGGGGAGGGGTCAGGGCAGAGGGCTCGGTGATTGCCCCCCCAGAACTCTCAACCCCCCCGCTCCTTGTCCCAACTACCCCCTCCTGGGACCCCACCCCCTATCTAACCCTCCCTGCCCCTTGTCCCCTGACTGCCCCCCTAGGACCCTACCCTCTATCTGTTCCCTGACTGCCCCAACCCTTATCCACACCCCTGCATCCAGACAGAACCCCCTGCACTCCCATGCCTATCTAACCGCTCCCCGCTCCCTGACACGACCCCCAGAACTTTGGACCCATAAACCCCCCCGCTCCCTGCTTGCCCCAACCCCTCTCCACACCCTTACCTCCTGACAGCTCCTCCCCCAGCACTCCCGACTCATCCAACCCCCCCAGCTCCTTGTCCCCTGACCACCCGCTCCAGAGACCTACTAACTGGCCCCCAGGACCCTCCTTGCTTCCTGTCCCCTGACTGCCCTGACCCCTATCCACACCCCACCCACTAACAGACCCCGGGACTCCCATGCCCATTCCAACCCCTCCCCCCACTCCCTGACTGCCCCCTCCAGAGACCCCCGCCCCTAACCACCCCCAGGGACCCCACCCCCCCATCCAACCCAGCCTGCTCCCTGTCTGCCCCACCCCTTATCCAACCCCACCCCAGCCCCAAACGCCTTAGCATGAGGCTCCCCGCTCATCTAGAGTTTTGTTGCCGCCGCGTGCAGTCCTGCCCCACCCCTCAGAGCACTGCGCACGTGGCAGCAGAGCTCCGGATGAGCAGGGAGCGGTTTTCCCTCCCCACGGAGCCAAACGCTGCCCCGGCCCCCAGAGCCCTGCACGCACGGGGGCAGGGCTCAAGGGGAAGGCAGGGGAGAGGCCGGCAACTTGCTTCGCTCGGCCCGGCACTCCTGACAGGGAGCGGGGACCCTGCAGCTTGCCGTGTCGGCAGGATTTTTAATGGCACGCTGGGCTCCCAGCAGGCTCCAGCGTGCCATTAAAAATCAGCTCGCGTGCCATCTTTGGCACGCATGCCATAGGTTGCCGACCCCTGGTTTAGGCTATAAGCTCTTTGAGGCAGGGATCCCATCCTCAGACTTTGAACTAGTGATTTTTAAAAGTTAGCCGTTCAAAAGAAAAGCCTTGCAGGACAGCTGCACCAAAAAGGGGAAAAAATCAGAAAACCATATCTCAGTAAAAAGGATTTAGAACTCAAGCCTGCTCCCTCTCAAGTCAATAGGAATATTGCAGTTCGCTTTGATGAGAGTAGAAGGGCAGGCTCTAAGTCAGCAAGGAAGGCACTCGGATAGTACACTTATGAATGCCATATAAGTATCTAGAGAGAGAGCAAAACATAGGACCAGTGATTTCCTCCATGCAAACACCACAGTGTCTGTCCCAACATCCTGCTGATCAGAAAAATCATTAACAAAAATAAACCCCAAATAGCTAGTAATAGTGAAGTAGAGAGATGTTTGAAGTTCTGACCTATTTGGTGAGACAGTTAACACTGAATTTAAAACTGTTGCAAGCGAACTGATACAAAGAAAACTTGAATTCATCTTTTGTAATTAATTAATGGGGGGGCGGGCGGGGGAGGAGAAACCAGGCTTGACATCTTTGAGGTGTTAGAAAAATTCAAATCTTTCCATTTATATTTTCCCTACACACACAATTCTTTCTCCTCTTGGGAAGAAGACCTGAAAAGCAGCTCTGTGTGAGCTCCAAAGCTTCTGTCTCTCACCAACAGAAGTTGGTCCAATAAAGGATACCATCTCATCTACCTGGCCTCACCCAGAACAGTCACTGAGCAGATGGTAGAATAAGAGCATTAGTGCACTGACAAGAGTGGTTTCTTCCTCAGGTTTAACTTTTATTTCAATACCACATACAGGAGGGGTACCTTTCTAGCCTTAGTATCCCATTTGCAGAGTTCAGGTATGACAACTATCCACCCGGCTGTCACCCCCCACCCATTACTTTCAGTATTTCTGTAGTGTTACATGCATACAAGGCCAAATTCTGGCTCAAGGTACAAAAGAAAAAGTACCGTAATCAATCTTCAAATAAACTCAAGCAAATACTGGAATAGCAGCATTAACATCTTCCTGTAGTCTGGCTGTCCTCTCTCTGTACAGATTATGCCTGCTTGTAGGAATAATCTGCATTAAGAGGGGGTGGGAGGCATAAAGGAACCTCAACTGCTCAGTGGACATCTATAAGGATTGCACCAAAGCCTCTTTCTGAGGGCAGGTCTATACTACTGGGTAAGTCAGTCTAACCCATGTTGCTCAGTGGAGTGAAAAGACAAAGACACACACACACACACACACTGCAAGCTACAGTGATCAAAGCGCTGTCACAGAACATACAACAGCACAGCTGCACTAATGTAGCACTTCTAGCGTAGACCTGCCTGAGCCTGACAAGTATCCTGAACTCCTCCTGAAGATTGAGGGCACTCAGGACCTTGCAGGATAACGCGTAACTCATCAAGCAGCTCCCAAAATAGTGGGGGGTTGGGGAATGCAATTACTGTACCCAGAGGTTAAGTACTGTATTGGGATTACTCTCTAATTCCCAATGGAAAGAACAGACTTTCTTCCTTCTGCTCCTTCACTTGCTGAAAAAAAATTTTTAGAAGCATACCTCTCTCTAAGAAATCCTGCCTACTCACAACACCCACTGTTCTTTTGCTTTTAAAACTTGGCTAAGACTAAATAGTTTAACAATGCACTTCTCACTATTATTACCACATATTAAAATAATATATAATTACCACAAATTAAAATAATCATAGCATCTAAACATAATTTGCAAATCTTAGAGGAGATGAAGTTTCCCAAATATCTAGCCAAATCCTGAAGCCTTTTATTCGGTTTCTACTCATCTCTCTCCCCAGGAGAAACTCTGACTGGAGGCTGGGAATGAATAAGGGCTGAGTAATTGCCAGTGTGAGCAAATGTTCTGTGACATCCAGACAGCTCACATAGCGCTGTGATTGTTAAAGCCTCTGGAAGAGGAAAGTAGCCAGAATCACAGTGGACATCACTAGGAATATGAGGCTTTCTGAATCTGGGCAATTTCACACGGCAGCCTTTACAGAGTTGCAGAATGAGATAAAGTCATTTCTCCAGCGGCACCCTCCTGCGGCTGCTCCCCTCGCTCCCCAGGGCAGCCTTGAAGAAAGCCACCCACTGAAACACACCCACGCTCCCTGAATTCTCTGCTCATCACATTCAAAAAAGTTCAGTTCTGCTGCCCGAGTTCTCTCCAAGGACCAAAAATAAAACCCCAGAAGAGCTGCACTCTGCATTTTCACCCAACACCCCCGCACACACCCGCGGCAAGAACCTATACCAACCTCCTGCCCCCACCGCCTATTAGCTCTGTTCACTGGGCACACAAAGCCGGGGGGGTGGGATCGCCATTCCCCAAACCCCATCCTACTTGTCTCACTAGACATACAACTCGCTCGCTGGACGTGCAACCCCCTCCTCAGGATTCCGGGTCCCCAATTCTCTGTATTCACCCCAAACCCCACACCACCTCCCCTCCCCGCAGCTCTCAGCTCGCTCACCGCCTCAAACGCCAGAACGGCGCTCCGAATCGTGACACGCTCTTTATTTTCTCTGCTCCTGACATACCCCATCAATTCAGCGCTGAAGCGTTTGCCAGCCCCGGGCACCCCCGTTGTTTCAGTTCCCTAGACAAAAAGCCGAATGCTCAACCCCGCAACTGCCTCTTCGGGTCTCCCTCTTACCACAAAATCCAAGCGTCCATGCCCAGGTCTCTTTACCACTAGCTATGAGAAAGCAAGGGGGGAACCCCCCACCCCCAGTTCTCTCCAGTCAGTGAACCCCAACAGAGCCAGGAAAAGCTGAAGCTCCAATTTAGATCTCAATTTCCCACACACACACCCAAACACACACACGCAGAATCCCTTCGGTTCACGCTGGCGCAAGTTAAGGGGGACTAAGAACGAAGGCAGCTCCCTTTGTTAAATGAATGAGCGGCATGTGCAGGAGAAGCAGCCGGCCCCCCTCCCTTGGCTGAATGGGTCTCCCCAACCCCAGCCATGCAGCTTAGCCCACCAGCGCTGCCCGGAGCCCGGCTCGCCAATCACCCACCCCCGCCCAGGGAAACTTGAAGGGACTCCGTCTGCGCTGCGCCCTGGTTTCAAACTTGTCCACACCAGGGACTCCGGAGAGCAGCGTGGGAATGAATGAGAGTCGCTCTCCGAACGCCCCCTGCCCGGGGAACCTCGGGTGACGCGAAGTGCCCTGCAAGTGCGCCGGGCAGGAGGGGCCCGGGCACCCATGGGACTCACCGGGGCGCGGCAGAGCGGTTCCCTTCCCTGGCTTTCGCCCTGCTGCTGCTGCTGCGCTTCCTCTTTCTCCCTGCCTCGCACTCCCCAGCGGCGCGGCTAGCTCAGAGCAAGGCAGCCAGCAGGAGCGCCCGCCCCCTGCTCCTCCTGCTGCACGCCGCTCCGGCTTCCCCTATTGTCAGCAATACCTAAACCTCGGCTGCAGCGCCCGCCCCCTGCTCCTCCTGCTGCACGCCGCTCCGGCTTCCCCTATTGTCAGCAATACCTAAACCCCGGCTGCAGCGCCCGGCCCCGCTCCCATCGGCTCTTCCCAGCCCTCAGCTGGGCTGCTCTCCCATTGGCCGCTGCGGGTGTCCGGCGAACCCCCTCTCCCTTCCCCCCGTGAGGTGGGTTGATGCGGATTGGGAGGGGAGGAGTGGGAGAAGGACATGTGAGTGTGAAGCAAACAGAAGACTTGCAGGGTGATGTCATGTGGGAATGAGGTAGAGGCGTCTGGGATTAGGGGGCTGCGAGCCGGCAGCACGAGCCCAGGCATCATCCCCCTCCAGCCAAACTCCCTGCGTGGCCGCATCTTCCGCAGTTTGCCAAGCCACCAGCCCACTATGTGCTCGGGGGAGTTTTAGGAGAATCAGCATTTTTCGGCTTCAGAGCCTTTTACAGACATTAACGAATCGATCTCCCCACCCGGCCATAGGCACTTGGAGGTAAATATGGAAAGAATTATCTCCCATCCCCCTTATATAGTGTGGGAAACAGGAGAGAGTTGTTCTGCTCCGGAAACTATATAACCACACCTTAGTTAGGAAACCTGCTCCCTAGGTCTGTTCAGAGTCACCTTTGCTACTTTACTAGAAAAATGCCTCCCCCTTTTGTAAAAGCAGCAAAGAATCCTGTGGCACGTTTATAGACTAACAGACTCCCCCTTTTGTTTTACTCCTGCTAGTCCCACAGAGCCACATAAGAGACTCAGAGAGCCAGCTGGGTTCTGTTCCTTCTTATGCATCATCAGCTGAATTGTTTACTAGATCAGTTACACCTGCCTGTGCAAAACCTCTGATGGTATTGGAGCTAGAAAGGAATCTCTGAGAGCATAAAATCCCCCATGGTTTCACTACCACTAGAGGCTCTGTGTAAAATCAAAAGCTTGTCTCTTTCACCAACAGAAGTTGGTCCAATGAAAGATATTACCCCACTCACCCTTTTCTTTCATGTTATTTCTGTTGTGGTAGGGCCAGGGCTCCATTGTGCTCAGCAATGTACAAACACATAAGCAAAAGATGGTTCTTGTCCCAAAGACCTTACAGTCTGAGCCCTTGTCTAATCTCAGAAGTTGTGTGACTTTATCCTAAATGTGTTTTTAAACTGGTGCAACTCCCTAGGTGGATGTTCTTATTCTGGTTTAGCTTAAACCTGCTCCTAACTGAAGTTAAATTACAAGAAAGCTGGTTTAAACCAAAACAAAAGCATCTCCGCTGCCTTTTGCACAAGTTTAAAATCACAGCTTTAGTTAAACCTGTGCAAGGTTCTCATGTGAACAAGCCCTAAGTAAGAGATAAGAGACAAGTGGTGAATAGTACAGACAAGGGGAACAAAAAATAACACACAACCCTGTTTAGCATGATAAGCAGTGGTCTTAAAACACCAGCTGGCTATCTGTTGTCATGTTGATAGAGAGAGCAACAGCAGGCCCATACTACGAACCCCACTGTCACTAACATCAATGGAGCTGCATGATGTATTGCAACAGTGAGAGATCTGACAAAAAAGCTCAGTGTAGACACACCCTAACTGCCTTGCCCAAAGCCACAGAGGAGGTAAATGTCAGAGCTGAGATAAGAACTCAAGATTTCTTGGCTTCTAGTCCTGTGCAGGGTAGAATAACTTCGTATACCTGAGGGGGAAATACAGATGCATCGGGGGGAAATATAGATGAGTCCTGGTAATGAAAAAAAATTTTTTTGAAGCCAAGTCCTGGCAAATTTTTATTCAAATTATTGATTTTATCAAAATTTGTGACACAGGCAGATTTTTTCCTAAGCTTTTCTGTTCTCCCTGTATGAGCTGCTGCCCAGGATTCCCTTCTTCATGGCAGGTCTGGCTGCATCCATCCCTTGCAGGGCTGATAGACTGGTGTGGTAACACCATTGCTGTCTCCCCCTCGCACACATACTTGCAACCAGAGCTAGGCAAGGAACAATGATCCCCCTTCACTTCCAGCACAGAAAGGTAATATCAACTCTCCACATCCAGCTGTGTGGGCAGTGACTGGTAAGGAATGGATGTGGCATTTTACACCCAGGACCTGAAAGACTGAAATGGCAGGGAATAGCCAAAGCATTTCACACTCCCCAGAAAAGGGGAATGGGTGGGGAATGACCCATGGCAGGGGGATAGTATGGAATGGCACCCTGTAAATATTGTTAGGGTATGGCTACACTTGCAGCTGTACAGCACTGGGAGTTACAGCTGTCTTCGTACAGCTGTGTAGGGAAAGCATTGCAGTGTGGCCACACTGACAGCTACCAGCACTGCAGTGTGGCC
Organism: Gopherus evgoodei; assembly: GCF_007399415.2. Taxonomy (NCBI): domain Eukaryota; kingdom Metazoa; phylum Chordata; order Testudines; family Testudinidae; genus Gopherus; species Gopherus evgoodei. The sequence continues at coordinate 11,181,730 of NC_044322.1, forward strand.
GCATTTGCAGCGCTCTTGGGAGTGGTGCATTATGGGCAGCTATCCCACAGAGCACCTCGTCCCATTTTGACGCCATGGGTTGTGGGAAGAGGATGGAAGGGTGCAGGTCATTCCACTTCCTGTCCCAACGCCCTGTGATGCATCACTTCACATCCCAGCAGTCACTGTTTTTCCGTCCACGTTTGGCGCCATTCTGACTATCCCAACGGTTTCTGTGCAGCTCTATTTCTGTGGGAAATGGAGCCTGAGCTGCTGAGCAGTATGCTGACGAGTCTCGCCAGCACATCACGTTTGGCAGTTGAGCTATTCCTTCAGCTCCAAAGTGACAGTGAGGAGTCCGAAGATGATATCGAGTCGCCTGACTCGTATGACACTAAATTGCTTGTGGCATTCACGGAAATGCTCAGCACCATGGAACGCTGCTTTTGGGCTCGGGAAACAAGCACTGAGTGGTGGGATCACATCGTCATGGAAGTCTGGGATGACGAGCAGTGGCTGCAGAACTTTCAGATGAGAAAAGCCACTTTCATGGGACTGTGTGCTGAGCTCGCCCCCACCCTGCGGCACAAGGAAATGAGATTGAGAGCTGCCCTGCCAGTGGAGAAGCGGGTGGCTATTGCAATCTGGAAGCTGGCAACTCCAGACAGCTACCGATCAGTCGCGAACCAGTTTGGAGTAGGAAAGTCGACCGTTGGAATCGTGTCGATGCAAGTTTGCAGGGCCATTAATCGCATCCTGCTAAGAAGAACCATGACTCTGGGGAACATGCAGGACATTGTGGATGGCTTTGCACAAATGGGTTTCCCTAACTGTGGAGGGGTGATAGATGGGACACAAATTCCTATTCTAGCACCACCCCACCCAGCATCCGAGTACATTAATCGGAAGGGGTATTTCTCTATGGTTCTTCAGGCACTTGTGGATCACCGTGGGCGTTTCATTGACATTAACACAGGCTGGCCTGGAAAGGTGCATGATGCATGCATCTTTTGGAACAGTGGCCTGTTCCAGAAGATGCAGGCCGGGACTTTTTTCCCAGACCGGAAAATCACAGTAGGGGACGTCGAAATGCCCATTGTGATCCTTGGAGACCCCGCTTACCCGTTAATGCCTTGGCTCATGAAACCATATACAGGGAAGCTTGACAGCAGCAAGGAACGGTTCAATTACAGGCTGAGCCAGTGCTGAATGACTGTGGAGTGTGCTTCTGGCCGTTTACAAGGGTGCTGGAGATCTCTGTATGGGAAGCTAGACTTGAGGGAAAGCAGCATCCCTATGGTTATATCTGCGTGCTGTACCCTCCACAATATTTATGAAGGGAAGGGTGAAACATTCAGTAAGGAATGGACCTCCGAGGTTCAACGCCTAGAGGCTGAATTTGCACAGCCAGAGAGCAGGGCTACTAGAGAGGCCCAGCACAGGGCTACAAGGATTAGGGATGCCTTCAGGGAGGAATATGAGGCTGAAAACCAACAGTAATGTTTGGTGCCTTGCATGGAAGTGAAGTGCAGTGGTTACAATGTTAGTAGGAATCTGTTTTTCCTAAAATGATTTGCAGTGCCTGTTTCTTTCCTGGGCTACGGTATCTTTCACTTTCTGCAATAATAAAGACTGTTTTCAAAGCCAAGAATTCATTTATTGAAAAGAAAATAACTTTCTTGACAGACATACAACATTTTGGGAACCTAAAAGGGTAAGGGGGTGGGGTGGTGAACTGTACAGTCACAGGTTTGAATATGTCATGTCTGGAGTGCTGTGCAATGACTGCTGCACTTCAGGATGAAAATACTGCATGGTGATGGGGGTTGAGTGCAGAGGGTAAGGGTCGTAGTTCTCAGGGCTGGTTGGTGAACATACAGGTGTTGGGGGCAGCTGGTGGTGGCAAGAACCTGGATGCTGGGGAAGGGGGTTTGGAGCTGACATTGGGGCACAAGGGAAAGAGCTTTGCGACAGGGGGCGGCTGGAACGGTAGAGCTCTGCCTGCATGGCTACGAGCGCCTGGATAGAGTCCGCTTGGCGCGCCAGGATGCTTATCAGCTGCTTTGTGCTTTTCTTCTTAGCCGCTGCATTTCTCTGGTGGATCCTGCTGTCCCTTCCCCTCCAGTCCTGCAGTTTTTTCCTCCAGTCCTGCAGTTTTTTACTCTCTCTGGCAGAGTGATCCATAACTGCTTTCAGCACATCTTCTTTGCTTTTTCGCAGCTTCTTCCTGAGGTTTTGTAGCCTCTGAGCAGTCGATGATACGGGCAGTTGAATAGTCAAGGACACCTTTCGAAAGGCAAAAATGGCAACAGTTAACAGAGGCAGCATTGTTTATAATCTCACCCAGACAGTTATTCCCACACAGTGAAGGTGTTTACAGTCTTCTATTTAGCATACTTTTCCCATACCAAACAGAGTGCACATAACCCACAGGAGCCATGAAATGGTGAGTAAGGGGGACCGATTGCTTCAGGGATGTTCTGGGGTTTCTGTGCGTTGGGGAAAGCAAACTGCTGCAGGGAGCAAGTACAGTGAACACTCTCCCAACATTTTCCACAGAAGTTAATCCTGGAAGCTATCTCGCTGCTGCGGGTCACCTGGGAAGAGCGAGAGAGTCTTCTAGAGCAATGTGGATTCCGCCCTGGCCCCTATGCAGCTTGCCTGTGTGCAGCAATGGTCCCCCCACCCCTCACAGCACAGTGGCACTGACGCGTTAGCCTGACTGGGACAAGGACCACAGTGGCTCTCCCTATAAATTTGCGCAAGCACATTGCCCACGCTCTGGCTGAAACTTTTGAAGAGATTACTGAGGCCGATTACCGCGACGTGATAGACCACATCAATGGGCTATTCCACATCTAGGCATGCATGCATGCAGCCCTAACCCTCCCTCCTCTCCCGAAACATTTCCATCCTGAAAATAAAAGCCGCTTACCGGGAACCCGCTCCTCTGCTTGTCCTTCACCAAGTACCAGCTGCTGCAACTGGCTACCTTCCTCCTGGCTTGAGAAGAGCTCCTGGCTGCATGCCTCCTGGGACTCCAGGGTGTCTCCCCCGACCCCAGTACCCTCAGTCTCAGTTTCCTCCCGTCCTCCCCCTCCTCCTCGTCCTCCCCCCCCGCCACTCTGAAGTGTCCATCGTGGTCCTTGGATTGGCAGTGGGGTCACCCCCAAGTATCGCGTCCAGCTCCTTGTAAAAACGGGTAGGTCATGGGGGCAGCGCCAGAGCGGCGGTTTCCCTCGCGGGCTTTGCAGTAGGCACTCCGCAGCTCCTTCCCTTTAACCCTGCACTGCACCACGTCCCGGTCATGGCCCCTTTCCAGCATGGCCCTTGATATCTGCCCATAGGTATCGTAATTCCTACGGCTGGAGCGCAGCTGTGACTGCACAGCTTCTTCCCCCCAAACACTGATGAGGTTCAGCAACTCACCATTGCTCCATACTGGGGCTCGTTTGGCATGTGGAGGCATGGTCACCTGGAAAGATTCACTGATTGCACTCCACACCTGGCTGAGCAAACAGGAAGGGGATTTTTAAAATTCCCGGGGCATTTAAAGGGCAGGTCACCTGAGGCCAGGGCAGTAGAGTGCGAACTGATGAGCAGAGTGACTGAACAGGCATTCTGGGATACCTCCGAATACCTCTGGGGGCCAATTACAGCGCTTTTGGTGGCCACACTGGCGGAGCAGCGCTGCATCACCAGCGCTGCAGTCCTTATTCCCCAGGCAGAGCACGAGTACAGCCAGCACTGCAGCCAGGGAGATGCAGTGCTGTATGTGCCTTGCAAGTGTGGATGGTGAGTAAGTTGCAGCACTGTAAACCCACCACCAGCGCTGCAACTCTCCAGTGTAGCCAAGCCCTTAGTGTCTGCATCCTAATTCAGTGATGAATCAGAACACATAGTTTCTTTGATTACTCCTCACTCCTATAGTGGAGGACCTGAAGCAGATGATCAGTCCTGACCACACTAAGGGTATGTCTACATCTACAATTTTGCAGCGCTGGTTGTTACAGCTTTATTAGTACAGCTGTATAGGGCCAGTGCTGCAGAGTGGCCACACTTACAGCAACCAGCGCTGCAAGTGGTGTTAGATGTGGCCACACTGCAGCGCTGTTGGGCGGCTTCAAGGGGGGTTCGGGGAACGCGAGAGCAAACCGGGGAAGGAGACCTGCTTGCACGGGGGTTCGGGGAACGCGAGAGCAAACCGGGGAAGGAGACCTGCTTCCCCGCGGTTTGCTCTCGCGTTCCCCGAACCCCCCTGCAAACCGCAGGGAAGGAGACCTGCTTGCACGGGGGTTCGGGGAACGCGAGAGCAAACCGGGGAAGGAGACCTGCTTGCACGGGGGTTCGGAGAACACGAGAGCAAACCGGGGAAGGAGACCTGCTTCCCCGCGGTTTGCTCTCACGTTCCCCGAACCCCCCTGCAAACCGCAGGGAAGGAGACCTGCTTGCACGGGGGTTCGGGGAACGCGAGAGCAAACCGGGGAAGGAAACCTGCTTCCCCGCGGTTTGCTCTCGCGTTCCCCGAACCCCCCTGCAAACCGCAGGGAAGGAGACCTGCTTGTTCGGGGGTTCGGGGAACGCGAGAGCAAACCGGGCAAGGAGACCTGCTTGATTACCAGAGAGGCTTCCTCAGGTATGCTGCGATACCTGCTTATTTCACGGAGGTCAAGAAAAGCGCTGGTAAGTGTCTACACTTGATTACCAGCGCTGGATCACCAGCGCTGGATCCTCTACACCCGAGACAAAATGGGAGTATGGCCAGCGCTGCAAACAGGGAGTTGCAGCACTGGTGATGCCCTGCAGATGTGTACACCTCCTAAGTTGCAGCGCTGTAACCCCCTCACCAGCGCTGCAACTTTGTGATGTAGACAAGCCCTGAAGCACCCCTTTCCTAGTGGGACAATATACATACCAAATTAAACTCATTCAACACGAACCACTCCTAAACCAATTTAAATGTGTCCACACAAGGGAGTTGCACCAGTTTAACTAGACCTGGTCTACCCATAGTTTTTGTATCACTTTACTCATGCCCCAGTCTGGTTGTAGTTACACCAGCAGTTCTCAAACTGTGGGTCGGGACCCCACAGTGGGTCGCGACTGTGTTTTAATGGGGTCACCAGGGCTGGCATTAAACTTGCTGGGGACCAGGGCTGAAGCCGAAGTCAGAACGCCACCACCCAGGCTGAAGCAAAACTTGAGTGCTTCAGCCCTGGGCAGCGGGTCTCAGGTTATGGCCCCCTGCCCAAGGCTGAAGCCCTCAGGCTTTGGCCTCAGGTCCCCCCGCCCCCCAACTGGCAGGACTCTGGGCTTAGGCTTCAGTCCCTTTGCCCGGGGTCATGTAGTAATGTTTGTTGTTAGAAGTGGATCACGATGCAATGAAGTTTGAGAAATCCTGAGTTATACCATATAAAGGCGCTTATACCATATAGTTTAGGAAAATAACTCCATCTCAGCTAGGGGTTATATTGCTTTAACTAGTTGACACAGTTAGGTTAGGTTTGGTTGACACAGCTTTGGCACTCAGGGGTGTGAATATTTTCATAGCTATGCTGACCTAATCCCTAGTGTAGATGCAGTGAGGCTGAAAGAAGAATTCTTCTGTTGGCCTAGTGACTGCCGCTTGGAGATTTGGATTACCTACGGCAACAGAAAAATCCCTTCCAGTCCATGGCAGCGCAGCTGTAGTGTAGATATGACCTATGTCTCTTACTAAAACAATACAGTTACAATGGTAAAAAACAACTGTATGTAAAAAGCCAAGCCTTAAATTAATTTAGAAACCAATTTAGTTAAATCTGTGCAATTTCTGTGTGTAGATTAGAGCTAAGGAAGCAAAAAGTGGGCACAAAGTCTTCTCCCACCTTTGCAGACTGCCTTTAAGAGACCATTCCAAAGTGTCCCCAAAGGAATAGAGCATATTTCTGCTCCATTATTATTAGGAGGTTAGGACAGATGGTGCCATAATTTGGTACCCCAAAGGGGTTCCTTGTGGTGATGGTACTCCTACTGGCAGAGCCAGGTTTTGCAAGCAGGGGTCAATAGGTCATTGGTGGCTGGAGAGTGAGTCTGCCCTATAGTCACCTAGAAGCAGCAGTTCCCCTTGCTCTCCATCCCTGTGTGAAAATTTTACACCTTCTTTTGTCAACTGCATAATATGCTTGAAAAAGGACCACACATACACCTGAAGGCTGCTGCGGGCAGGGTGGGGGGCAGTCGCCATTCTTGCCCCTTTATTAGCTCCACCATTGGTGTCATAAACAGATGGCTAAGTTAATGTCTCTTTTACCTGTAAAGGGTTAAGAAGCTCAGTGAACCTGGCTGACACCTGACCAGAGGACAAGATACTTTCAAATCTTGGTGGAGGGAAGTCTTTGTTTGTGCTGTTTGTTTTGTTCATTGTTCGCTCTTGGGGCTAAGAGGGACCAGACGTACACCCAGATGTTCCCAATCATTCTGAATCAGTCTTTCATGTTTCAAAATTGTAAGTATAGCCAGGCAAGGTGGATTAGTCTTATGTTTGTTTTCTTAACTTGTAAATGTGTCTTTTGCTGGAAGGATTTTTACCTCTGTTTGCTGTAACTTTGAATCTCAAGATGGGGATGGGGGGTGGTCCCTCTAGGCTATATGAATCCAAGTACCCTGTAAGCATTTTCCATCTTGATTTTACAGAGATAATTTTTACCTTTTCTTTCTTTAATTAAAAGCTTTCTTTTTAAGAACCTGATTGATTTTTCCTTGTTTTGGAATCCAAGGGATTGAGTCTAAACTCACCAGGGATTGGTGGGGGGAAAAGGAAGGGAATGGTTAATTCCTCTTTGTTTTAAGATCCAAGGAGTTTGGATCTGTGTAGCTTCCCAAGGCAACCCAGGGAGGGGAAAGTCTGGGGGGGAAAGAAGGGGCGATGGTTTATTTCTGCTTGTTTTAAGACCCAAGGGGTTTGGGTCCTGGGTTCCCCAGGGAAGGTTTTGGGGGAACAGGAAGTGTGCCAAACACTATATTTTTGGCTGGTGGCAGCATACCAAATTTAAGCTAGTAATTAAGCTTAAAAGTGATCATGCAGGTCCCCACTTTTTGGATGCTAAAATTCAAAGTGGGGAAAAAACCTGGACAATTGGGTATCCCGTTTCCTGAATCCAAGCCAAACTCTATCAATCCTTCATCCCAACCTATTGTTGGGCATCTAAGACCTGCTCCATGACCAAAGACAGGAAGAGATGTTCAGGGATGTCTGTCCACAAAGTGGCAGTGGCAAATGGACCTCTCATCGAAAAAGATAAGTCTTGCTTGAGAGGTGACTGACTGAAAGCAAAACAATGGTTTTTTTAATTTGTGTTCTGAACTTAATAGGCAGAGCAGATGCGCTGAGAGTCTTTGGGAAAGGACTGTGATTTTCCTTGGTGCTGAGAATGAAGTCATATGGCTTCATTCCAAAAAGAAGTTATTTTCCTCAGTTACCTCAAAAGGGTCCCTTGTGTTCTGTGGGCAGGAATTGAGCACCAGGCCCCAACCTCAAAGACCAACTCTGTTAATCAATTGATTTTTGAGTAATCACTTGAGAACCTAAATTTCCTCTTTTTTAGACTAACAGCAAAGAGTGTTGGCCTGCAGCCTGAGGCCCTGCCTAGACTAGGAAAATAGGTAGCAGCTAGCTAGCAGGATTTTAAACACCACTTAGCAACCTTTCAAAACATGTTAGATGCTTGTGGTCAGCTCTAAGGGGTTGCCTAGGGCTCAGCATGACCATCTAAGGGCTTATCTACACTTAGAGCGCTTCCTGGCTCAGGGGTCTGAAAAATCACCCCCCTGAGCGCAGCAAGTCTGAGCGCTTTAGAGCACTAGTGTAGACAGGCTCCCAGCGCTCAGAGCTAATCCCCTCGTGGAGATGGATTACCAGGAGCACTGAGAGAGCGATAACACTCACACGCATGACCACATTCACACTTCAAAGCGCTGCGGTGGGAGTGTTCCTGCAGCAGCACTTTGAAGTTTCCAGTCTAGACATACCCTTAGACATCTTTAAAACTGTTAAACTTTTATCTACACTAGGTCCTAAGTAGAGTTTAAAAAGTTGTTAATTAAAACATGTTAGCTAACACTTATTTTCCTCCTCCAAATAATCAGTCTCTAGTGGCCTTTCTTTGGGCGATAACAGCCATTATTTATCCTAGTCTATATTGGCAACTGTAACCCTCTTGGTCTCATACTATGAGCAATAGACCAGAGTTTATGAATGTTGTACGGAACTACCACGTGTGAAGAACACAAAACTAATTACAAAGTGTCTGAACCTTAACCTGGTCTATGTCTAGCTTCCATCAACCTAGCTACTATCTCTCTGGAAAGTGGTGTTCCTACACCGATGGACAAATAGCTAAGGCACTATGTCAGCATAGTATCGTAGACATGGCCTCACCCTTTAGTCAAGTTTAGGGGAATAGCTGCACCCCTGCTAGGGGTTTGTACTGCTGTAACTATATTTGATTCTAAAACAATATCGTTAACATGGTACAAAAACTCTGTGTAGACAAGCCCCACATTTCATATATATATGAAGACACAATACCTGTCCCGAAAAGCTCACTAAGAAGACATAACACTGGGTGATAGTGAACAGCAAGTTATGGCTCTGATTCTTCTCTCATATAAAGCATTATAAATGAAAAGTAATTCCATTGAAAGTAATGTAGCTACACCAGTGCACAATTATGTGTAGGTTGTGATGGAATCGGAGCCTCGGGGACACATTCACCAGGGACTTCCTTCTTGTGTAGTCACTTTCACATCCATGCAAAGTGGGTGTAAAACACTGCCATATCAGAATGGTAACATTTTAAAACCATCTTCGCCAGATGTAAATGACAACATAAAGTGCAAGGCAGTAGAGAATCAAGCCCTAGATGTGAATTTGTGATGCAAGATGTTCAATGTATTCCTAGCTACATATGCAAAAGCATTATAGAGAATATATAGGTAATAAATAGTCCATCTCTGTACAAGTTTGGTGAGACAACTCTTGGGATAGTTCTGGTTACCTTCTTACCAGAAAGGTGTACACTGATTAGAGGGAGTTCAGAAAAGAGAAACAAGGTAATTAAAGGACTGAAGGAATAGACTAATAAAGAACTGTGGGACTAATTCTCCTCTCACTTACACTGAGGTAAAAATGGTGTTACACTGGTGTAACCATTGCAAATGAGGGGTGAACCAGGTCCTAAATATATCAAAAGTGCACAATCATTGGTTTTGGAGTATTTCCACCTATAAGATCTACCTCTTTTTCTATCATCCCAGAGCAACCATCATAACCTAGACCAACTGCTTTGAAGAGCTCAAGCCCAAACTCAGAAGCACTTCCTAAAATTGTATTAACTATGGCTTATACACTCAGTTCAAATATTGGGACAAACCCCAAGCATGCCTCTTGAATACAGGCATTTCCATGCTTCTGTTCAACAAAGCTCACTCCCAATCCCAGCTGTGTCTGCAGTTTCATCAATTAAAATTGAAAACCCTTCTCATGTGTTCCCTGCCCCTCCAAAATCATTTCTCAGAATTTAATCACATATTTCAATCAGTTCATTTCTGGGTTGTATTGTAGAAGTTTCCAAATGCTGCCTAATGCTTTCATCCCCACATTGCTAGACTTATCATGGAGAATAATGACTTGCGTGGCACAAAGCAGGATGGTACAAACAATCAGATACACTTTCGCTTGATAAGCTTCTGAGAATCTTCAGTTGCTCCTTAAAGGGTCCTTTCTTCTTGCTCAGGATATCCAAGAAGTTGGCTGCTCATAGAAATCTTCACGCCATTCAGATTTTACATGATCTCCCACTGCTTCATTGAAGACCTGGTATTTTGTGAAACTTCTGGCAATTAATATACTTTTTACACCCCAGACAATTTTGTCCAGAAAATATTCCAATACCAGCAAAGATTTCCTGTGATGGAGGAATAAGGTAAATACTGGGTAAGCCATAAATGATTACATGATCTTGGACTTACTGTGCAACTCTGGAAGTCATAAAATGCAAATGGGGTCCATAGGTTAGCAATGATGTCATCCTTTGATTCATCAGCTAGTAGGTGAGTCTGATCATATATATCACCATACCCAGGCATGCTGCTCATTCTGAGCTGAAGATTGGTGCTTTTGTTGGCTGAACAGTCTCAGTTTCTGCTGAGCTGCATTGCTCCACATTTTTAGCATAGAATCTGTGATGTTTATGAGTCATCCAAAGTTTTTTGCTTCTTGAAAAAGTTATGAATATTCATAGTTAACCTGAGGTGGAAAACAAATTAAAATACATTTGAATTTTTAAAGTGGGATTTGAATACACTGGATCAGCCAATGGGGCTATTCTGATTTACACCAGCTGAGGATCTGGCCCTTTAAATTTTAATCCTACAATTTGTAAGGCTCTATGGCGATGAGTGATTGGCATGGCAGATTGACCTACACTCAAATATCAAAGGAGGCAGTGATATGCAAAAAACCCAGAGTTTTATCCTTAATTTCAATTATGTTATTTATGTCTTTAACTGAACGCATAATTCAACTAATGAGTGCACATAGGGCATGTTACAAAAATTACAGTCAAAATTTTCCCCTTCAGTCTCCCAGCCCCATTAATCTCATCTGTGCCTCTGTGTCTCTGAAGTCGTGATTCTGCCCCACTAAAATCCACCTTTCTCTATTCTCTCCCCAGCCAAGGTCACCATCTCAAATGCTCCTCCTCACTCCTCCCCCCACATCCATATCTGCCCCTTTTCACACAGTATCCCAGGAACTCCCCTCCCTGCCAACTTCCACACCTATCCTTGCCTCATTCCACACATTGCTGAAGAACAACCCCATCATCCAGGAATGCCCCCAACCCTGTTTTGGCTGGAAATCACGATGGCAGCTGAGCATAGCAAAATACATACATCATGACAGCATTACAGACAGCCAGGGAACAGGAATAGGTACCCAGAGGCAGTTGGAATGGGATATCACTGAGGGGGGAGAAAAAGTTGTGGGGAGGAGAAGGAGAGACAACTCTCCCATCCTCCTCAATGCATTGAGCATTTGGATGGCTATAGAAAAACATTTGTTAATGACAAGATAATATTGGGGAAGGTAAGACATACTGTAGAATCAGCAGGATGGCAATGACATGCAAAGATCTCACCCACGAGTCCACCTGTGTGTAATATTCATATCTGCAAAAGCCACAGAATATGTACAGTGCATAATATGCTGTCAGTGGCAGCAACTGTAATAATAGTACATTTCACTATTTGTGTTTCAAATGCCTCTTTTCACATTTAACTACATTTTTAATGGAAATTTCAGAATTGGGGGGGCATATTGTCTCTTACCCCATTGTTACTATGAGCAAATAACCTTGTCCTATTATTTAATTTGGTAAATCTTTCTCAGACATCTTTCAGATACTTTTCTGGATGCTGGAAGGAGACTAGCATCAAAATCAGAATTATTTTTCTGATCCTTTCTCCCCAATGTAGAGAATTCAGATAAAATGGGACCCAGAGACCAAGCTTCTGCAAAATCTAAATAATGGACTGCTCCAAGCAGCAATTCTCTATTTCCAACAGGCAAAGCTGTTTGATTTAGGCTTTTCTTACAGGGCCAGAATTTGGCTTATAGGGCCAATATTCATCACCACCCCAGTATAGTTTTATAAAATACATCTAGAAGCTGTTGTCATGTCCATGAATCATTTTCTATTCAATTTATTCTGTCCATTTTTTAGTCCAGTAATGTGGCTAATTCTTTTCTTTCAGCCTTTGACGGAATATAGTGGAGACTGATTAACAGGTAATCAGTGCTTAGTGGGCCAAATCCTGCTCACAGATAAATCATCCAGTTTCATGCCATTTAAATTTACATTTAATCCAGATTTACATAGGTGTAAATGACAGAATAATTTGCCCAATACATATGAATAGAAGACGTGGCAGCCACAGAATTACAAAGGAAGAGTCAACGTGGAGTGAAAGTCATGAAGGGTGAAGTTTATACACTGAACCACAGTTAACCTGTCTTTCATTATAGACTGGCCACGTTTAATAGGCTTTCCTCTAGTTAAAGAAAATTAGAAAAAAATCAATCAGCTTTTCCTCTCTTTATTGATTTCTTAAAGTACAGAGAGTTCCCATTCCCATTATCAGTGCAAAGAGAGCTAAGCACTGCAACAGCCAGCCTGAGTGAGACATCAGGAGAGACTGTTAATCCAAGGCTATTTTATCCGTTGAGCACTAACAAAGAAGCTCATTTGTTTGTGGAAAATCTTGCCTGTGAGGAGCGATATTGTAAATATAGGGGAGAGAGTGAAAGAGAATATAACAGCATAATAGAATTCGTTTTTTTCCTCTTTTGCCTTACTTATGTGCCTATTCAATCCTGCTCCAGTTGAAATCAATGGGAGTTTTGCCACTAATTTCAGTGTGGACAGGATCAGGCCTTTAGTCATTGCATCTCTGCCAGATTTTATTTCATACCCTGCCAAAATGTCACCACATGAACCAATCTGTAGCTTGAGTCATTTAGAACTGGACTGAACAAAGCCTTGGAAAATAAAATGTAGGGAACAATCCTGCTCTGGCAAAGAAATTGACTGAATGATCAAATGCGTCCTTTTCCATGCCTTTGTGATTCTGTCCTGCTGCATTATATGAGTGGCAACCAGGCAGTGAAAAGCATTGACAGACACCCATTCTTTGTGAGTGTTGTGCGAATGTTTCACATATATTATGCAGTTTAAGTAAGCTGTAAAAATATAAAATCATGATGTCACTTTCCTATATATTTGAACCCACCAAACACTTTTTGGGTGGATCTCAGTATAAGTAATAATAAAAAAGATTATTGCTGATAATTGAAGATTACATCTGTTTCATGAGGCCTGTTCTTTTATAACAGTGCAGTAAAATTCATCCATCAAATGCATGTACAGCTCTTCTATAGTAATACTCTGTGTTTATAGCTGCTCCATATGATGTCATTAACTGCAAGAGGATCCAAATTCAATACCCTTGTCTCCTTAAAAAAAAAAAAGAAAAAAGGAAGCGTGGGTCCTCATCTGTGGCTGATAAAGTAGTAACTTCAATAGTTTATACAACAGAGAGAACTGTAATAAACAAATAGCTCTACTAAAACAACAAGGAGTCCGGTGGCACTTTAAAGACTAACAGATTTATTTGGGCATAAGCTTTCATGGGTAAAAAAACCCACTTCTTCAGATGCATGGAGTGAAAGACTCCATGCTTCTGAAGAAGTGATTTTTTTTTACCCACAAAAGCTTATGCCCAAATAAATCTGTTAGGGCTTGGCTACACGCAAAATTCCAAAGCGCTGATGCAAGAGCGCTCCCGCGGCAGTGCTTTGAAGTGCGAGTGTGGTCGCAGCGCCAGAGCTGGGAGAGAGCTCTCCCAGTGCTGCAAGTACTCCACCTCCTCATGGGGATTAGCTTGCACTGCTAGGAGCTGCGCTCCCAGGGCTGGGGCACCGTTTACACTGGCGCTTTGCAGCGCTGTAACTTGCTGCGCTCAGGGGTGTGTTTTTTTCACACCTCTGAGCGAGAAAGTTGCAGCGCTGTAAAGCACCAGTGTTGCCAAGGCCTTGGTCTTTAAGGTGCCACCAGACTCCTTGTTGTTTTTGTGGATACAGACTAACACGGCTACCCCTTGATACTAAACAGCTCTATTGCAATCTAGCAGAAGACAGTAGTATGCAAATAATTATATCAGTTCTAGAATGATTGTTACAGAACAGGCCACATTGGGTTCAAAACCACTTTGGAGATGCAAATTGTTTTCGACCTGATGCTAGAGATTTCCTTTAATATGATGTACTTCCCCTCAGCTCTCTCGGAACTGCTGATGAGCAGTGTAATATGCTTGGGGAAGCAGGATATCTCAGATGTTACAGAAACATTTTTATTTAACTATTTCATAAACCTGACAGATGAAACTGGATTCAGCATCAACTAGAGAACCCCTAAACTCAGTCTGTCTCCATGTCTGTCTATAGACTACTTCCTGTTTTGTACTTGCAAGGTCCACAAGATAAAATGATGTCACAGGCTGGACTCCTGACCGGACTTCTCTCAAATCTAGTATATTACCTTTTAGATCTTCTGGGATTTAGGGGTGAAGCTGCTCTGAAATCTGGTGAATACACCATTCAAGATTATTCCAAGGTTGCTTCTGGAGTCATTTGTGTGGTATGTTGTACTAGTTGTTGAGTCTCTCCAACCTAGGCCTTCTTTTTAGTACAAATTCCAGAAGCACTTATTCTGACACGAATGATAATCTCTCTGCTGGCTCTGATGTTGGTTGGGCCATGTGTTCTGCAATCCAGAATTTATGGCTTTCTCATATAAGTGTCCGGGCTGGCTGTCTTCTTGTTTCCCTCTTTTCTGGGATATATCGAGACATCCAATTCTTGTCCATAATTCACCTTACAAATTACTAATTAATCCTTAAAGCATCCTGTGAGTAAGTATTGTTACCCTCATTTTACAGCTGGGGAAAATGAGGTAAGAGGTTAAGTCTCACAACAAAACAGTGGCAACACGGGAATTTGAACTCAGAGGCTCCTGTCTCCCAGTCCTGTGCTCAGACCTGTAGATTGCACCCTCTCTTGCTAACATCTTTGAAAGAGTCACATTTTCAGCAAATACTGGTAGACTGCTGCAGAGTATAATATCCTACTACAATCCTTCAGAAGGGTGAGTAGAAGTGTGAAGTGATTTATGGGGGGAACGAGTTTATTTTTGGGGGAGTGCATCAGGTTGGCAGCACTCATCTGAAATCTCTACCTGCTAGCAGACTGTGGTCCTGCTAGAAAATGTCAAGTCTGTTTTTCTGTTCACTCGCAGTTGCAGGTAACTCACTGTCCCATCCAGACATAAGGGAAGTAGGAGTGGCTCTGTTGAGAGAAAGGACATAGGTCGTGAACTGGGAAGTTCTCAAGGAGCAGCCAATCCGAGGGGCAGAGGGCTTAAGGTGCATTGTTTCCTCTCTATTGGGAATAAAGCCAGACCCCAGGAAGGGGATGACCCACTCTATTGACTGAAAAGGACTGCATTTGAAACTGTGAGGAAGCTACCCGCTTACAGTGGCTTGCGGAGCTGTGGTTTTAAGGTGGACAATGCTCCACTGTGAAATTGGTATATATTGTTTTTTGCATGTATGTCCAGAGCTCTGGATGAGCACATTTAATAAAATTAAATAAATAAATGAAAATGTACATTGTATTAAAGAGGACTGTATTAAAGTAACTCTTCTTCCCCTCTAAGTGGTTATGAAACAATGAAGCTTTCAGTGCTTTGCACTTCACAGGGTAAAAAGTACAATGAGCTGCTTAACATTCCTCAGTTCAGCTCTTCTATTCTCATGGGTATCCAATTGCAAGGTATCTACATCAAACTCAATTCTCAGCTGATCCCAAAGCAGAGAGCATCTGGCTATGAGCGCTTCTGTTTTAACGTGCTGTTTCAGGACTTACTTAGTTTCAGCATGAGTGTACGAGGTTTGCTATGCCTAAATTTGCTTGTTATTGGCAAAGGAGCAATATCACAAAATCTTACAATATTCATTCTGTTTATGAAATGTGAAGTAGGCGCTCTTGCATTGCTAGGCTAATATTCACCATGATGTTTGCAAACGAGAAGGAAGCCAGTTATATAACAGCTAAAGCAGGCCTGTTACAAGGAAGACTAGAACACTTCTTGGTTTGTTTTCTAAATACATTTTATTTGTCTCCAACAAAGTCCAGTTTGCAATCCACATACAATACAGTTATAATCCTTACAATTGTAAAATTGATTCATTCAAAGAATCAGACAGGACGTAAATCTCACCATGGGATCCACTAACTCTGAATGCGGAAGCCAGACAACCAGAATATTAAGGCGTGCAAATAGAATTTTCTTTCATTATTGTCAAATAGTCTCAATTGAGAAGGGAGGAAAGGAACAATAAAAGTATGTTATTAGCCTCTGGATTCTAATTAAATTATAAGTGTACTTGCTCATATCAAACAGCTGGAAGGGTTCTCCCCAGCACAGGTAGACAGACACATGCTAGCTCTGCTTGAATTAACCTGCTAAAAATAGCTATGTGGCCATGACAGCATGGGTGGTGGCTAGGGCTAACTGTCCAAGTATGTGCCCTTGGGTTGGGTGGGATTGTACTTGGGGTGGGGGAGGGAGTCCATGCCACCACCCATACTGCCACAGTCACGCTGCTATTTTTAGCAGGCTAATTCAAGCAAAGCTAGCATGTGTCTGACCACCTGTGCTGGGAAGCACCCTTCTAGATGCTATGTAGACCTAACCTAAGGGAGAAAGAGGGGAGTGTGAGGAATAATTTAAAGGTTAGGGCCATTGTCTCATTGAGTGCATGTGGCTCGCATGTCCTAATTCAGTCAAAAGTTTATTGTATGAGAGACCGCAAATCTTGTACAATTTCTCACTCAATCTTCTATGCGTTTATGTTGTGTTGAAGCAGGGATTATAATTGCTTGACAAAACAGGAGGAAGGAATGAGAGGGGATAGTCCAGACACATTCCAGGTGGGAGAGGGAAGGGTTCAGAAAATATTCCAGGAAGAAAGACCATCACACTGAGAGGGCTATAGAATAGGTGGATAGAATTTAAAAGTTGAGGCCTAAAGTTAGCTCTCTCCATGACATCCACATAGGATGACCAGATGTCCCGATTTTATAGGGACAGTCCTGATTTTTGGGTCCTTTTCTTATATAGGCTCCTATTACTCCCTGCCCCCTGTCCCGATTTTTCACACTTGCTCTCTGGTCGCCCTACATCCACAGCAGTTGGGGACTAAGTTCTGCCAATGATTCGTGAATTTATCATTGATCTGCCCAATTTTTCTTCAAACACCTTTGCATTTTCTCCAGTGCTGCCCTTTATGCATAGGAAGTGTTTCCCAAAATCCACAAACACTATTTTATCCTCCTCTCATTAAAACTCCGCTCTGTCACGATGCCTTCAAAGCACTCTACAAGGGTTGAGCGGTTGGTACCATGACTGCTGCTTCTTATTCTGATCATAATCGTTCATTGTTACTTTGTGCGTCCCATGTCTGTTTGTTGTATCCACCTGTTGTCTCTCGTGATATACTTTCAAACTCGTAAGCTCTTTCAGAGCGTGGACCATCTTTTTGTTATGTGTGTACAATGTCTGACACAAAAGGGCCACAATCTTTAATTTACAATTTGAGATCCTACCACCATTCAAACAAGAATAAATTGGTGAGAAAAAAGTGTGTAAAATTCAACAGACTCCATCTGGCCTAGGTGTTACAGTAACTAAAAAGCTTGGTGAATGAGCAGTTAGAGATTATAGATGTGCTAAATCAGGTATGTAGGCCAGATCACAGAGAGTGTGTGTCCTTCTCATATGTTTTTAACAATACCTAGCATGCTGGAGCCCTGGCCTATATGCAGTACTGTAATGCAGATAAATAATAATAGTTTGTAACCTTTTAACTGACATCTAATAAACATAGACAATTCCCAGCTGCCCTTTAGTATTAAAGAGAAAGAATGCTGTGTTTCAATATCTACCCGAAGGAATGGTGTGCGAACATATGTTGTTGTTGTTCCTTTACATTGGGAAGTTTAGGATTGAAGACTGAAAATGTATTACCATGAGGGTAAGAAACTGGCAGGGAGAATGGCCTCTGGAGACAGTGGAGGAGGTAAAATAAACAAAGATGGCCTGAGTATAGGGTTGCCAACATAGGCGTGTGCAGCACATTTCATTAGGGAGTGCACCCAGTGAATTTTGTTTTTTTTAAATAACATCATAAAGGTTGGGGTGCGGGAGGGAGTATGGGGTGTGGGAGTGGGTGCAGTGTGCAGGAAGGAGCTCAGGGCAAGGGACTGAGGCAGAGGAGGGGTGCAGGGTGTATGGGGGGCTCAGGGAACGGGGTTGGTGTGCAGGAGGGGTGCAGAGTGCAGGAGGGGGCTCAGGGCAGGGGTCTGGGGTGCAGGAGGGATGTGGAGTGCAGGAGAGGGCTCAGGGAAGGGGGTTGGGGTGCAGGAGGGTGTGGAGTGTAGGAGGGGCTCAGGGCAGAGGGCTGGGGTGCAGGAGGGGTGCAGGGTGCAGCAGGGGGCTCAGGGCAGGGAGTTGGGAGGTGGGGTGCAGGAGGGGGCTCAGGGCAGGGAGTTTGGGTGCAGGAGGGGTGCGGGGTGCAGGTAGGGGGTTAGGGCCGGGAGTTGGGGTGCAGGAGGGGTGCAGGAGGGCACTCAGGACAGGGAGTTGGGGTGCAGGAGGGGTGCGGCAGGGGGCTCAGGACAGGGAGTTGGGATGCAGGAGAGGTGTGAGGGTCAGGCAGGGGTCTCAGGGCAGAGAGTTGGGGAGCGGGGTGCAGGAGGGGTTCAGGCTCCGGCCCAGCGCCGCTTACCTGCAGCGGCATGCTCCTTGCCTGCCTGCCCTGGCCCCACACCGTGCCGCTCACCACGTCCCTGCGCATGCGGCCCTGGGGAGGGGCGAGGGAGGGCGCACAGGGCTCCGCGCACTGCCCTTGCCACGCCTCCAGGTACCTCCCCTGATTGGCCACAGTTCCCCGTTCCCAGACAATGAGAACTGCGGGGAGCAGTGCCTGGAGCAACACATGGAGTCCTCTGCCCCCACCCACCCCCAGGGCCCCAGAGACGTGGTGCCATGCTTTTGCTTCTGAGAGTAGCATGGGGCCTGCGGCACCATGGGAGGCAAATCCCACGGGCCGGATCCAAAGCCCATGGGCATTAGGGTGTGCCTGGGCACACCCCGTTCACACCCTTACGGTTGCCAGGCATCCAGTTTTCGACCAGAATGCCCAGTAGAAAAGAGACCCTGGTGGCTCCAGTCAGCACCACTGACCAGGCCACTAAAAGTGCAGCAGGGCTAAGGCAGCTCCCTGCCTGCCCTGACTTCGCGCGGATCCCCCCAGAAGCGGCCGGCAAGTCCCTGCAGCCCATAGGCGCAGGAGAGGCCATGGGGGCTACTCGTGCTGCCCCATGCTCCAGCTCCGCAGCTCCCATTGGCTGGGAACTCCTGCACCCCACACCCCCTCCTCCACCCCAACCCCCTACCTCATCCCTGACCCCCCTCCTGCATCCAAACTCCCTCCCAGAACCCTCATACCCAGTCCCACCTCAACCTCCTGCCCCAGCCCTGAGCCCCTTCCTGTACCCCAAACCCCTCATTCCCATCCCCAGCCCAGATCCCTCACCTCTCCCACACCTCAGCTCCCTGTCCCAGCCTGGTGAAAGTGAGTGAGGGTGTGGGGGAGTGAGTGACAGAGGGAAGGGGTTGAAGTGAGCAGGGGGTGGGGCCTCAGAGAAGGGGCAAGACAGGGGCAGGGTGGAGCAAGGGTGTTCAATTTTGTGCGATTAGAAAGTTGGCAACCCTACCTGAATATTCATTGGCCTGCACCTTTTACATTCATTTACGTCAGAACAGAGTGTAAGATGCTACCAGATGAGAATGGTAGCATTTTACCCCAATATCCATAATTGCACAAGGTTCATGGCAATGGACATTCAGGTTCAAGGAGATAAAATATTTCACTTCTGATACAGTCACATCAAAGCTTTTATTAGCTTAAATAAGATTTCCCCAGTGTCCTTTTCTACTATAGGAGATGAGTCTTCAGCAGCAGCAGAAGTTCTTCCAGACAATCCCTACACATAACTAGAAACAGAAGAGTAAACTTGTGGGGAAGTGTGTGGGAGAATTAAGCAGGATTTTATAGCAAAGAAGCTTCAGATCAGAGATTATCAGTGGCTATGATCTCTTAAGCTTAACTCTTTTTTTCCCCCTCCCAAGACTCTGTAAGATGCTGTGGTGACTGAACAGAAAATAACACAGCAAAAGGCAGTAAGGTCTATTGCAGGGATCAGCAACCTTTGGCCTGTGGCTCGCCAGGTTAAGCCCCCTGGTGGGCCAGGCCAGTTTGTTTACCTGCTGAGTCCACAGGTTCGGCAGATCGTGGCTCCCACTGGCTGCGGTTCGCTGCTCCAGGCCAATAGGGGCTGCGGGAAGCAGCGCAGGCCAAGGGATGTGCTGGCCGCTGCTTCCCACAGCCCCCATTGGCCTGGAGTGGTGAACCGCGGCCAGTGGGAACCGCGATCAGCCGAACCTCTGGACATGGCAGGTAAACAAACCAGCCCGGCCTGCCAGGGGGATTACCCTGGCAAGCCACAGGCCAAAGGTTGCTGATCCCTGGTCTACTGAGTAGGAAAAATCTTTATAAACACAAACCAAACAAGGTAACTTAAGCAAAAAAACACCCCCAGCCCTCAGAAACTTGGTAGGAATCCCTGCCTTCCCACATGCACTCTTCTCCTTCTGCTCCCCAGCAGACTTTTTTATAGCTCATCCTTTTAAGGGAAGCTGGAGTTAACTTCTTGTGTACTGGGGACTAGACAGTGCTCCTCTACCCAATCCCACCCTCCTAGGTTGAAATCTCATCATTGGTCAGGCATTCATAGCTATGCAGAAGACAATGCATGTACAATATTCATTGGTTGTCTGTTTTGTCTGACAAACTTTGTAGGATTGCTGACAAAATATTCCTCCCTTTCCAAACTGCCCAACTCCCTCCTCTCCATCCTGATACCACCAGTCTGCCTGCCCTATTTTTCTCTATCCCAAGGTGGGTGGCCACCCCTCTCACTCCAGTGAAGTCAGTTTCTTGGCCCACTTCACCCCACTTCTTCCAGCACCTTCCCACATGCATCTAGAAACCACAGTGACAGCTGCTTTAGATTAGATAGAGAAAACAGATTAAAAAAATATAGATATAGACTCCCCTCTCTGATCAGTCTGGCTCATTCCTGGCACTGCAGACAAGTTCCAGCACAGGCTAATGAAATCTGGATTTACTTTGCAATAGCTGCAATAAATAATAATAATAATTAATAATACTTTGCACTTCTGCAGCATATTCCATCTGAGAATCTCAAAGTACTTTATACATTTGAATTAATAAAGCTTTACAATATCCCTGTGACATAGGTAAGGAATACACAGAGACATTTCATCCAATACTGAAATGTAGCAACTGTTTAACAATGCACTGAAACACTACACAGTTGTTTAGGACATGACAAATACCTTATCCGGTTAAAACTGCAGATGGAATTCAGGGAGGCAGAATGTAACTATGTTTGACTGAATTTAGAAGGCAATTATTTGTTTGAATTTGGCCAGAACAAAAGTGCCCAGAGGATCTTAAGGCTATGTCTACACCTGTGCTTCTCAACCTATTTACCATTGTGAGCCGCATATGTGGCCCACAATGTGTTATATGGGCTTCATCCAATACTACCTCTATGGCCTTAGGGATGTCACGTGGGTGGCAGCTCTGTGCTGATTGGGTCGCAAGTGGCCCACAGGCCACAGGTTGAGAACCACTGGTCTACACTAATACTTTTGTCGATCAGGGGGGTGAAAAAAACACTCCCCTGACCAACATACGTTACACTGACAGAAGCAACAGCGTGGACAGCGCTATGTTGGCTGGCGTGCAGGCTACTGACAGTTGTTGAGGGTGGTTTAATTATACCGGTGGGAGAGACCACATTTTGTCAAGGGCCTTAGTTTTACATTTCATTCAGAGAAGACCACCTCCAGCAGCATAGCAGCCCATGTCAGGACTGGAGTACTGATTCAGTACTGACTGAAAGGGAAGAGTGTCAGCTGCTGAATCACCAACATCTTTTTTGAATCACCTACATATTTCTTTTCCTTGGAGATTTTCCATTCAAGTATGGACCTAGTCCAACCCTACCAAGCGCATGAGATGACCCAGGGTCACCGGACAAAGCAGTAAGGCTGCAGTTTGTCAGCCCTTCTGCATAGTGGTCAAAAATGCATCAATAAATTTGATATATCAAGTTACGTTTCAACTAATACTCTTTGCTCACAATATGATCCCAAAGGCGTGTTACTCAGCACTGAGTCAAAGTAATCAAAGTGTTACTTACACTTTGATTGCAAAGGAACATTTTTGCTGGCTTTGTCAACTATTTTTGTTTGCTGTGGTGTCACCTCTCAAGGCAGAAAAAAGTCATTAGCAATATCAACAGCAGCATTTCTGCCTTTACATACGTAAATCATCATTTGAAGTGTGATCAACAGCAATATGCATAGCATACATGGATAACTGAGGAAACTTAAGTTTGTCAGACAGTGTGAGGTTTCTTCAGTTAGAACAAAAAGTTTAATTCTTGCAGGTAATATTCACCCACATGCTTGCATACTGGCCAAATTCACCTGTCAGTCACACCTTTGCCACACATATCAAACCAAAATCATTTAAGGCATAACTTCATTGCCTTCAGTAGAATCACACCAAGATAAACTTGGCCCACTGTTTTATTTATTTGTATGTAATTCATTTTTTCATCCAGGCACGTAGGACACTGTAGAAAATTAAACCACAACAAACACAGCAACCCAGGAAAACCACTCACTATAATAGACAAACAAAGCAAAAAGAAAAATAATCCAAATGAGAAAGTGAAAAAGAGAAGCCAAAACTATCAAAGATGTACTGAGCTGACTAGAACAGCTGCACACCAAGACTTGAAGACAGTACAAAGGGACTCTGGCAGGCCTCCACAGGGAGAGAGTTCCACAGACAAGCTTCCTGAACTGAGAAGGCCTTATTTTCCCTGTTAATTCAGAGGGGACCATGGGATGATGAACAAGACAGCTAGACTGTTCTACTCAGGAAGGCTATTGAGAAGAGTGACAGTCACTGAAGTACTTTGAGACAAGATTATTTTGTATGTTTTGCATATGAGGAGGAGATATCAGTTTTATGGATATTGTAACAAATGCACGGCCATCCAGGAATGTCACCATTGTCACTATACTGCACACCATGGTCACACATCTTCATGGTGAGAATTCTCCAAAAGCATAGATTCCTACCACATGAACAAAAGGAGAATCTCTATGATCTATTAGCAGTATAAGGCCTATAACATACAGTTGGGCAGTTCTGTCAAATACTATATTAAATATGTGTAACCCTTTTGGAGTGGCTGCTCCTAAAATACCACATGGAGCATATAGGAGACTCACCCCTGGACTACAGCAGCAATACTGGCAGAGGTTCAGGACTCTATTTCTCAGACTGCCTATGGTCCAGGGCAGACATAGAATGGGCTAGCAACATTACTAGAACCAATCATAAACCAGAATTCAAAGACTAAGGGTTTGGTTTTACTTTCAGTTTTTGGCTGTGTTGAGCATAGCAGAGAGAGAAGCATCACAGCCAGAGAGGACCTTTCTACCCTCCACCTTCCTAACCAAGAGAAGACTTTTGAGTCTTTTGGGGATTTCTGGGGAATTGAACAGTGTCATCCCAACAGAGACCTAATGATGCTGAGGAGAGTCATGGTCAGGCTACCAACAGCCAGCCTAAACACACATTGGAATTCAGACCAGAGAGCCACAAGGCTGATCTTCCCATCCTTGGTGTGGATACTTTGTAAGAACACCATTGTTTATTTAGTTTGCTATTCTGTTTTAAGATGGCCACCAACTTTAGAACTGCAACAAGCATCAGACCCTGAGCTTAAATTCACTATTTGCGTGGGCAGGTGCTAGGAGGGGACACAAGGTGGTTTGTCCTGGCTGTAAATTTGGAAGGGGTAGAGTTTATGTATTATTGGTTTTTGTCTTTTATTATCCTGATCTCTCTTTCCATGGTCACCTATCCTGAATTCCCGATACCTAATTAGGCCCCAGTTACTGTTTTATTACTCTGGGAATTATTACAGTTATCTTTGTGTGTGCCCTGACTGACACTCCTCTGTAACAAACTGTGTGTTAAATATTTCCCAAGTGACAAGCCCTCCGTGTTCTCTGCACTAGGAGGGGTTTCCTTGAGTGGGGGCACCAGACACCCTTATAGGTGAACACAGCACCCATAACCCTAAGGAGAAAAGGGAGAAGGCTGTAGTCACACCTCAGGGCTGAGTTACATACATTTTACATTATTACTATTAATCACATTTATTATGGCGATGCCCTGTGATAAAACAAGAATGAGGTCTCAGTGTGCTAGACACTGAGGTTATGTCTACACTGCCAGCTGATTGGGTCTCACGGAGCTCAGGCTGCAGGGCTGTTTCACTGCAGTGTAGACTTCTGGGCTTGAAGACCTTTTGAAGTGGGAGGGTTCCAGAGCCTGGGCTCCAATCCGAGCCCAGAACACTACACTGCAGCGAAACAGCCCCGCAGCCTGATCCTCACAAGCCTGAGCCAGCTGGCATGCGCCAAGTGCGGGTGTTTAATTACAGTGTAGGCATATCCTGATAGTCCCTATCCTGACATGCTTACAGTCTAAATAGACAAGACAAATACTGGGTAATACAACAAAGGACTATTTTTATTCTGACTTGAGGAGCAACTCATTAAATATTATGTTTCCAGAGGACATTCATTTAACTCATGCTATTTACTGGTTCAAATTTAGTCCAGATCAGTGGCAACTGAAAAATTTTAGCTTCTGATGGCCCTTCAGTGATATAACTACGGTGCCATTAGGTGGATTGCAACACAAAAACAATGTTGAAAGAACATTATTAAGGTTGCAAAGTCAAGCACTCAAAAGCTGGGAAATGCCAGAAGTCAGGTTGCCTGTGGAACCTTAATTCAGCCCCTTTGTGCATATGGATTATGATACAATCCTTAATTACATGATCATATATTATATTTTCCAGCGAACACCTCCATCATTCAGCGCACATGATGGGCAGTACTCACTGAATGTGCAATTTTCTCCTCATTGTTCAATGTGTGGGCCCATGTTTTAATTTTTCCTCACTACTGAAACCCTATTCTGAAGACAGGATTATTAAATTTATCATGGGTTTTTCTCTGATTTTCATCACTTTTGTGCCTTAATGGTTCACTGTACAATGCTGATCATCCCCAGAGCAGGTCCATCATATGCACTGAATGAGGCAGGGATTCGGTGGAACAGATTCTTCTCACATGTAACTCTTTCTGCCCCTTTCCCTCCAACCCAACCCTGTTTCAGTTCTGTCTCTTCTCCACTCACGGCTCCTCATCCCAGTCCCATTTACTTCACCTAGCTAGTTCCAGTTTCCACCCTGGCTTCTCATCCCATCCCAGTCTCCTTGCCCAGCAAATCCTATTCTCACACCTCTAGACTCCCCATCCCAGTCTCCCTAGGTTCAGTCCAAGCCTCCACACTGTTTCCCGTTTCTTTGCCTGTCCAGTCCTAGTCCTCTGCCCACTCAGTGCCTCCTTGTCCACAGATTCCTTGCCCAGCCTGTCCCAGTTCTCCATCTACCACTCCGCAGATATGTCTCCCCTCCCTCCTGGCCTCCAATCACTCCCATCCCATCCATGTTCCCCACTCCTCTGGCTCCCAGTCCCCCTGGGATTCCTGGCCAATCTCATTGTCCCTGCCTCACCAGACTGTCCCATTTCTCCCACCACATTGTGGATCCTCATCCGGTCTGTCTCCACTCCCCTTTCCAAACTCATTCCTCCTCACCCCACTGGTTCTCAGTCCCAGTTTCCTTGCCGGGCCAGTCTCAATGTTACCACACAGCTTCTCATCCAATTTCAGTCTCCTTCCCCTACAAACTCCCGAACCACACACACTCCAATAGCTTCTTTTAGCTGCTAATATCTAAGAAGTCTTTACTGAGTACATGTGAAGTGAGATTTTTCAGAGGCTGATAACTTGGCCAAATTTGGTGAAGGCACATCCTTCACACAAAAGCCATCCCCTACCCAAAAAGTTCCTGCTCCAAATCATGGAGGCTCTAGAGCTTTTTCAAAAAGAAGATTGCCAATATATATATTTTTAACATTGGAAAACATTTTCCCCTAGTCTCATTCTTGGAAATAACTGAACCATTTTGGCTGAAAAAACGAGGAGTCTGGTGACACCTTAAAGACTAACAGATTTATTTGGGCATAAGCTTTCATGGGTAAAAAACCCACTTCTTCAGATGCATGGAGTGAAAATTACAGATGTAGGGATAACTATACTGACACATGAAGAGAAGGGAGTTACCTTACAAGTGGAGAACAGGTGTTAGCAAGGCCATTTCAGTCAGGGTGGATATCAGCTGAAGAAGTGCGGTTTTTTACCCATGAAAGCTTACGCCCAAATAAATCTGGTAGTCTTTAACGTGCCACCAGACTCCTTGTTGTTTTTATGGATACGGACTAACACGGCTACCCCTCTGATTTTGGCTGAAGTTTTCCAAAAGCATTCAGGCAACCTTAGGACTAGATGGTGCCACTAGCCCTACTTATAATAAGTAAAACTAATAGGTGGCTAATAACCCATCCAAGCCCTATTACATAACTCAAGGACTTTTCTTTGTCTTAGAATATTAAGTACTTTATTAGCCCTGTTCTTGGTGGTTCATCAGTGCAAGAGCAGGGCCGGCTCTAGCCATTTCGCCGCCCCAAGCACAGAGGCACGTCGCGGGGGGCGCTCTGCCGCTCGCCAGTCCCGCGGCTCCAGTGGACCTCCCGCAAGCGTCCCTGAGGAGGGTCCGCCGGTCCCGCGGCTCCGGTGGACCTCCCGCAGGTGTCCCTAAGGAGGGTCCACCGGTCCCGCGGCTCCGGTGGACCTCCCGTAGGCGTGCGTGCGGATGCTCCACCGGAGCCGCGGGACCAGCAGACCCTCCATAGGCACGCCTGCGGGAGGTCCACCGGAGCCGCCTGCTGCCCTCCCGGCAACCAGCAGAGCACCCCCCGTGGCATGCCACCCCAAGCACGCACTTGGCGCACTGGGGCCTGGAGTCGGCCCTGTGTAAGAGTATGGAAATGGGCTGCAATTAGCTCTTTCTATCTCAAAATCCTGTATCACAGAGAGTTCCTTGATGCATCCACATGCGTCTGAGAAAGTGGGTATTCACCCACAAAAGCTTATACTCCAATAATTCTGTTAGTCTATAAGGTGCCACGGGACTCTTTGTCACTTTTTACAGATCCAGACTAACACGGCTACCTCTCTGTTCCTCGATGGAGTTGTTTATAAAAGAAAGCATATCTCCTTCTTCCTCTACTTCAGGGAGACATACTAATCAGATTCAATCTTTTTGTTCTATCCTTCAGGTCTTCCATTTTTTCCTGGATCCTCGCTATCTTTGATTTTTCATTATTTGAGTTTGGGATGCAGATTCTGTCTTTACTGCATCCAAACAGGCACTCCATCTTTGAAATCCTCTCTTGGAAGTCTTCCATAGCAGGCAGTTAATTTAATTTACTGTTTTATGAACACAAGTCAACTGCTCTGCATGGATATTTATGCCTTTCTGCATTTCTTTTCAAGCTGTTTTTGTGTTGGAGCGTCAGTGTTTCCTATGCAGACCTTCTTGTTCTCTCCCTGGTACTGGGACAAACTGTAAGGGGCCAATTCCACATCAGAGCAGTCTAGTGAATCCTGATAAAAATAGGTAATTTGACATTTGCTTTTCCTCCAAGTCTGTTTCCTGGGCTTCTTCAAAGTTGTGATTTGGGGGAGGGGAGGAGAAGAGAATGGCAGGTATTAAATCAGTCTTTTGATGGATTTCTGATCATGATCCGCAGAACTTCAGAGCTGTCAGCCCTCTGCCAGCTTGGATGACCTCACTAACAGTGCACTGCTTTGTTTCATATCCTTTCCTTGCAACCTTTCCTGCACTGGGGCCTGGTCTACACTACGCATTTATACCGAATTTAGCAGCATTAAACCGATTTAACCTTGCACCCGTCCACACAACAAAGCCCTTTATATCGATATAAAGGGCTCTTAAAAATGATTTCTGTACTCCTCCCCGACAAGAGGAGTAGCGCTGAAATCGGTATTGCCATGTTGGATTAGGGTTAGTGTGGCCATAATTCAACGGTATTGGCCTCCGGGCGGTATCCCACAGTGCACCATTGTGACCGCTCTGGAAAGCCATCTGAACTCGGATGCACTGGCCGGGTAGACAGGAAAAGCCCTGCAAACTTTTAAATTTCATTTCCTGTTTGGCCAGCATGGAGAGCTCACCAGCACAGGTGACCACACAGAACTCATCAGCACAGGTAACAATGCAGTCTCCAGAGAATCGAAAAAGAGCTCCAGCATGGACTGCATGGGAGGTACTGGATCTGATCTCTGTATGGGGAGAGGAGTCCGTGCTAACAGAACTCCGTTCCAAAAGTCGAAATGAAAAAACATTTGAAAAAATTTCCAAGGTCATGATGCAGAGAGGCCACATCAGGGACTCAGTACAGTGCCATGTGAAAGTTAAGGAGCTCAGACAAGCCTACCAGAAAACCAAAGAAGCAAACAG
This sequence comes from Gopherus evgoodei, assembly GCF_007399415.2. Lineage (NCBI taxonomy): Eukaryota > Metazoa > Chordata > Testudines > Testudinidae > Gopherus > Gopherus evgoodei. Next base: position 11,210,066 of record NC_044322.1, read on the forward strand.
AAGGTCCGGGGCAGGGCCGAAAACATGCCACTTCTACGCTGAGCTGCATGCAATTCTAGGGGGGCCGCCACCACTCCCCCACCCCGTCCATGGATTCCGAGGTGGGGGTGATAATCTCAGCCATGCCTGAGGATTCTGCAGACGGGGAAGATGAGGAGGAGGAAGAGGAGGACAAGCTTGCAGAGAGCACACAGCACTCCGTTCTCCCCAACAGCCAGGAGCTTTTTCTCACCCTGACGGAATTACCCTCCCAGCTCTCCCAAGCCACTATCCCAGACAATGAAGCCATGGAAGGGACCTCTGGTGAGTGTACCTTTGTAAATATAAAACATGGATTAAAAGCAAGTGTTTTTTAATTTGCCCTGAGGACTTGGGATGCATTCATGGCCAGTACAGTTATGGAAAAGTCTGTTAACATGTCTGGGGATGAAGCGGAAATCCTCCAGGGACATCTCCATGAAGCTCTCCTGGAGGTATTTCAAAAGCCTTTGCAGAAGGTTTCTGGGCAGGGCAGCCTTATTCCATCCTCCATGGTAGGACACTTGACCACGCCATGCATGCAGCAAGTAATCTGGTATCATTGCATGACAAAGCCTAGCTGCGTATGGTCCCGGTGTTTGCTGGCATTCAAGCAACATCCGTTCTTTATCTTGCTGTTATCCTCAGGAGAGTGATATCGTTCATGGTAACCTGGTTGAAATTCAGGAATTTAATTAAGGTGACAGAGATGGCCATTCCTACTGGGGTGTTTGCCTGTGGCTTAAAAGAAATCCTTCCCTACAGGTAGCCAAGCAGGGGGGAAGAGGGGGGTGTGATTGGCGCTGAGCTTTTTCACATTTGGCTAGCTGGGATCTTCCCTGCTACCAGCCATGCAGTGTGTGTGGGGGGGAGGTGTTTAGCAATGATCTTCCATGATACCAGCCACGTGGTGGGGGGAGGGGTAAAGCAATCATCCCAGAGAATTGGATGGGGGGGCGGTTTTCTGCTGCTGCACGTTAACAGGAAAGAAGCAGCACTCAACGGGCTTTGTTTGCTATTTGGGAAAGGAGGGCGCTGGGTATATGAAGGCTGCAGAAGACAAAAGACAATGGCTTACTATGGCCATATGCAAGCCAAATTCTGCTGCCTGGACCTGCGTCTGTGAGATCACTAACACCAGAGCCACAGGCACTCAATATTAAGATGCAAAATGCGACCTTGTAGTGAAATCACTGTGCTGTGTTAGGTGAATAGTGTTGTTCACTGAGAAAGAGTATAACCATTGTTCTGTAAAATGTATCTTTTTAAATACTTCGCTCCCTCTTTTCCCTCCCTCCTGCAGCTGCAAATTTTTCAAGCCTCCCTCCTCCGTCCCGAAGGCTATCTGAGATAAGGCGGCAGAAAAAAATGACGCGAGATGAAATGTTCTCAGAAATCATGGAAGTGACCTGCAATGAAAGAGCTCATCTGAATGAGAGGAAGGACGTGGTAGCAAAGTACAGGAAAGATGGCAGTGACCATGAGGACAGGAGGGACGAACGTGAGGACAGGAGGGATGCTTGAGATGAGAGGAGAGATGCTCGAGATGAGAGGTGGCAGCAGGAAGATCAGCTGCGGCAGGATGAAACACTGGGGCTGCTGCGTGATCAAACTGACATGCTTCGGCGTATGGTGGAGCTTCAGGAATGGCAGCAGGATCACAGAGTGCCGCTGCAGCCCCTGTATAACCACTGTATAACTACCCTCCCCCCTCACCATGTTCCTTAGCCTCCTCACCCGCCAGATGAGTAAGAACGCATGGGGGGAGGCTCTGTGCACCTGCCCACTCCACCCCAGTGGAAAGCCCAACCAAAAGGCTGTCATTATTAAGAAATTTTTTTAGTGGCCTTTTCCTTCCCTCCTATCCTCCTCCCAAACCCCACCCAGGCTACCTTGTCAGTTCTCTCCCTCTTTTTATAGTTAATTAATAAAGAATACATGATTTTTAAATGAGAGTGACTTTATTTCCTTAGAAAGTAAGCTGTGTTTGAAGGGGGTGGGGTGGCTTACAGGGAATGAGTCAATCAAGGGGTGGTGGGTTTCATCAAGGAGAAACAAACACAACAGTCACACTGTACCCTGGCCAGTGATTAAACTGGTTTTCAAAGCTTCTCTAATGCGCACCGCCTCCTGGTGTGCTCTTCTAGTCGCCCTGGTGTCTGGCTGCACGTAATCAGCAGCCAGGTGGTTTGCCTCAGCCTCCCACCCCGCCATAAAGGTCTCCCCCTTACTCTCACAGAGATTGTGGAGCACACAGCAAGCAGCAATAACAATGGGGACATTGGTTTGGCTGAGGTCTGAGCGAGTCAGTAATGTGTGCTAGTGCGCCTTTAAACGGCCAAATGCACATTCTACCACCATTCTGCACTTGCTCAGCCTGTAGTTGAACAGCTCCTGACTACTGTCCAGGCTTCCTTGGTATGGCTTCATGAGCCACGGCATCAAGGGGTAGGCTGGGTCCCCCAGGAGAACCACAGGCATTTCAACATCCCCAACTGTTATTTTCTGGTCTGGGAAGTAATTCCCTTGCTGCAGCCATTTAAACAGAGTAGTGTTCCTGAAGATGCGAGCGTCATGAACCCTTCCCGGCCATCCCACGTGGATGTTGGTGAAACGTCCCTTGTGATCCACCAGTGCTTGCAGCACCATTAAAAAGTACTCCTTTTGGTTTATGTACTGGGTGCCCTGGTGCTCAGGCGCCAAGATAGGGATATGGGTTCCATCTATCGCCCCACCACAGTTAGGGAATCCCATTGCAGCAAAACCATCCACTATTGTCAGGGTCTCTTTCCCACTTTGAACTTTAGCGTCCAGAAAATAGGGACCTGCATGTACTCCTCTAAACTTAATTCCTAGCTTAGATCTGATAGCGCTGCCACCAACCAGAGATTTCAGTGTCTGGCGCACGCCTTGTCCCCCCCAAAACCTTCCCTGGGGAGACCAAGACCCAAACCCCTTGGGTCGTAAAACAAGGGGAAATAAACCATTCCCCTACCTTTCTCCTCCCAGACTTTCCCCTCCCTGAGTTACCCTGAGAGATTACTGTGATTCAAACTTCTTGAATCTTAAAACAGAGAGAAATTCACCTTCCCCCCTCTCCTTTCCCCCCACCAATCCCTGGTGAGTTCAGACTCAGTCCCCTTGGGTCTTACACAAGGACAAAATCAATCAGGTTCTTAAAAACAAAAGCTTTTAATTAAAGAAAGAAAAAGTAAAAATTATCTCTGTAAAATCAAGATAGAAAATGTTTACAGGGTCTCAGCTTTACATAGACCAGAGGGACTCCCTCCCCCCTAGCATAAGATACAAGTTACAGCAAACAGAGGTAAAATCCTTCCAGCAAAATACACATTTGCAAATAAAGAAAACAAACATAAATCTAATCCGCCTTTTCTAGCTAATACTTACTATTTTGAACAGGGAAGACTGTTTCAGAAAGATTGGAGGAACCTGGTTGCATGTCTTTCCTCTCTAGCCCCAAGAGAGAACAAAGAACAACCCAAAAAGCACAAAACAAAGGCTTCCCTCCACCAAGATTTGAAAGTATCTTCTCTCCAGATTGGTCCTTTGGTCAGGTGTCAGCCAGGTTCACTGAGCTTGTTAACTCTTTACAGGTAAAAGAGGCATTAACCCTTAACTATCTGTTTATGACAACTATGGCCTGCACATTTCCCAGAGTCACAACCTTTCGTAGTAGCAGTTTAGTGATTGCTTTGGCTACTTACATCACAGCAGCCCACACGGTAGATTTGCCCACTCCAAACTGATTCCCGACTGACCAGTAGCTGTCTGACATTGCAAGCTTCCAGAGGGCTATCGCCACTTGCTTCTCAACTGTGAGGGCTGCTCTCATCTTGGTATTCTGGCGTTTCAGGGCAGGGGAAAGCAAGTCACAAAGTTCCATTAAAGTGCCCTTATGCATGCAAAAGTTTCGCAGCCACTGGAAATCGTCCCACACCTGCAACACTATGTGGTCCCACCGGTCTGTGCTTGTTTCCCAGGCCCAAAATCAGCGTTCTGTGGCTAGAACTTGGCCTATTATCAGCAGGATCTCCAACGCGCCGGAGCCCACAGTTTGAGAGAATTCTGTGTCCATGTCCTCTCACTCTCGTCGCCGCTCTGCCGTAGCCACCTCCTCCTCGCCTGGCTTTGCAGGTCCCAGTTCAGCATAGATTGCACGAGAATGCGCGAGGTCTTTAAAATGTCCATGATTGCTATCTTAAGCTCAGCAGGGTCCATGCTTGCTGTGCGATGGCGTCTGCACAGTTCACCCAGAGAAAAAGGCGCGAAACGGTTGTCTGCTACTTGCACAGAGGGAGGGGTGAGGCAGGGGTGAGGCTGTACCCAGAACCACCTGCAACAATGTTTTTTGCCCCATCAGGCACTGGGATCTCAACCCAGAATTCCAATAGACAGGGAAGACTGCAAGAACTATGGGATAGCTATGGGATAGCTACCCACAGTGCAATGCTCTGGAAATCGACGCTAGCCTCGGTACATGGACGCACATTGCTGAATTACTGTGCTTAGTGTGGCTGTGTGCACTCGACTTTATACAATTTGTTTCAAAAAAACAGTTTCTGTAAAATCAGAATAATCCTGTAGTGTAGACATACCCTGTGTGTAGTTTTGCTATTAATTCATAGCAAAGCAATGCTGCCACATAAAGGCAGTAAGAGAGACTTGATTGTATAAGTAGTTCAGCTATTTGTTGTTGCTGTCATTTTCTCCCCATTGTGGATTTCCTAAAGTCCTACACAAGTTTGCATTGTTCGGAGGTAGCATAAGCAGTGGGGAGGAAAAGGTGTTAGTACTCTGCTTAAACTCCTCCCCTGTTTCCAACCTAACATGATCAGCAGTGAAATAGTTGATCTTGACACTTACTTTGTCATCTTTAAGGCTTCAGCAACAAAACCCACTCAGAAGAAAGAGAGCAGTTCACACCTCTCAGTTTTCTTCTAACAGACTGAAAAAATATCTCAGAGTCACATTCAGAAAGTTTTCTTTGCAACCATAAGGGTTAGATATTTCTTTAAAAAAAAATAAAAAAAAATCACACACAATCTAAGCTTACATTCTGCAGAAAATAATGGTACCACTGGTAACATGCTAATATGATGTACCACCCAGTACTGATTGAATCTGACCCCAATTATATCATTACTTTGTATATTATTCATTATATTTTACTGATTCTTCCCCCAAAAGTAAGGAAAGAAAAAACAAACAAAAAGTGAAGAACGGAAAGGGAGGTGGAAAGGAGAATGATCACTCAGCTTTCATCCACTAGGAATGAATCCAAGATTTCTAAAAAGTCAGACCAAATCTTTTCAAAATTTGTCTGAAGTTCCTCTTCTGCTGAATGTTACCTGCTGCTGAGATGCCAGGTCAATCAAGTCGCTGTCCCAAGCTTCTATACCTAGAAGCAGGCTGCTCTTCTCTCTAAACAATATATGTCATTTGGCTACAAGCGCTGCTCTAGAGAACCAAGCTTTCTGTGAGGTGGAGAGTCTCCAAGATGATGGGATATATCCCAAAACACAGTTCTCGCACGTAACTTCTAAGAAAGTATCTATTATTATATTAATCTTCCTGCCTGCTTCTAGCCAAAAGGATTGTATCCTGGGACAATCCCAGAATATGTGAACCAGCATCTTCAGCAGCAGTCTACTGGGGGAAGACCCATGCAATGTGGTGACCAGTATGAACAAAATATAACTTCCTGCTGAATAACTCTTAATCACAGATCAATAGTATCGTTTTTAATGTTTTGCAAAGAGTGACCAGGTGCATGGGGTGGACCACATGAGAATGCCACACTCGGAATAGACCGCAAGAAACAGGGCAGACAATCCCCAAAACTGTTGGTTTATACCAGAGGTAGGCAAACTTTCATAAGTGGTGTGCCGAGTCTTCATTTATTCACTCTCATTTAAGGTTTCACGTGTCAGTGATACATTTTAACGTTTTTAGAAGGTCTCTTTCTAGAAGTCTATAATATATAACTAAACTATTGTATGTAAAGTAAATAAAACATTTTAAAAATGCTTAAGAAGCTTCATTTAAAATTAAATTAAAATGCAGAGCCCCTTGACCGGTGGCCAGGACCCAGGGAGTGTGAGTGCCACTGAAAATCAGCTCGCGTGCTGCCTTCGGCACACGTGCCATAGGTTGCCTACCCCAGGTTTATACTATAATTAGGTTCACCAGCAGGGGCAGCTCTAGGTATTTTGCCTCCTCAAGCACGGCAGGCAGGCTGTCTTCGGCGGCTTGCCTGCAGGAGGTCCCCAGTCCGCGGATTCGGTGGCCCACCTACGGGAGGTCCGTCAAAGCCGCAGGACCAGCAGACCCTTCACAGGCAAGCCGCTGAAGGCAACCTGCCTGCCGCCCTCACAGCGACTGGCAGAGTGCCCCCCGTGGCTTGCCGCCCCAGGCACGTGCTTGGCGTGCTGGTGCCTGGAGCCACCCCTGTTCACCAGATCAGTAACAAAAGAGCTTTAGTAGCTCTACATTGGTTAACAAGAAGCCAAACAGTCCCCCTTAGGCATTCCAGCCCTTTATTCCAATCCAGACTAATATAGCGAGAGTTTACTGAAAACCCAATTCACCATATGTGTGGTTTTATCGATCCCAAAGGATTACCCCCAGGTCAATGTTTTTTTTTGAGATCTTATCCAAATATCATGCTGTAGCTAAAGATTTATTAAGAAAAGAGTTTTTGAATGGGTAAAGAATCATACATACAAGTGATTTTTAATGTTCATAGATCAGGATCATAACAATAATGGAATAGACTGCTGGCTTGCAAAAGTCTCTCTGGTAACTTCCAAAAGACTGGAAGATGTTCAGTCAAGGGTTGCCAACTTTCAATTTTTTAAAACCAGACACTACAGGCCCCTCTCTGTCGCTCACTGCACTCCTCCCCCCGGTCACTCACTCACTCACCCCCCCACACTCACTCCCCTCCTCTCCCTGGTCAGTTGGTCACTCCCACCAGCCGCTCACTCTCTCCCCTCCTTTCTCCCTTCCCTGGGACTCACCTGTCACCTGCACAACCAGGCTAGGAGCTGATACAGAGCCTGCCTGCCGGCCCATGAGATACAGGAAGGAAAAAAACCCGGGTGAGAAGGGGCTGACATGGGTTAATGACCTGGTGCCCCCCCTGCACTGTTCTGACCGTCACCCTGGCCCCTCCCAGTCCCCACACCCCAGGCCAGGCTAGCAGGGAGCAGGCTGGCGGTGGTGTTTTCAGGCAGCACCTGTCCATTCCAGAATCCCTGCAGGCAGTAACTGGACTTTTGGTGTCCGGTCAAAAATCTTGTAGATTTTCAACAATGGGACTTTTCGGTTGAAAACTGAGTACTTGTCATCCCTATATCTGCAGCATTCTCAGGAAGAGTTATTTGGAGAGTTGATTCTTCTTAATGTGCAAGTTTGAATAGCACATTCAGAATGGGCTGGACTACCTTGTGGGTGTCACCCCAAGAACAAACATTTTAGATACAAATACATAGCCAATATTTCTAAGTTCAGATATAGTGATGCTACATGGATTTAACCAGGATAATCATACTTGACAGACTATAACTTTTCCACTGACACCTTACATGATACAGTTTGTGTAAGATTTGTTGCAACTGCATAACAGTGGTAGCAACAATGATACAGATGGGCATCTTATATACGTAGAGAGAATAATAGACTATCAGGGTTGGAAGGGCCCTAAGGAGGTCATCTAGTCCAACCCCCTGCTCAAAGCAAGACCAATCCCCAACTAAATCATCCCAGCCAGGGCTTCATCAAGCCTGACCTTAAAAACCTCTAATGAAGGAGATTCCACCACCTCCCTAGATAACCCATTCCAGTGCTTCACCACTCTCCTAGTGAAAAAGTTTTTCCTAATATCCAACATAAACCTCCCTCACTGCAACTTGAGACCATTGCTCCTTGTTCTGTCATCTGCTACCACTGAGAACAGTCTAGATCCAACCTCTTTGGAATCCCCTTTCAGGTAGTTGAAAGCAGCTATCAAATCCCCCCTCATTCTTCTTTTTTGCAGACTAAACAATCTAAGTCCCCTCAGCCTCTCCTCATAAATCATGGGCTCCAGCTTCCTAATCATTTTTGATGCCCTCCGCTGGACTCTTTCCAGTTTTTCCACATCCTTCTCGTAGTGTGGGGCCCAAAACTGGATGCAATACTCCAACGCCGAATAGAGGGGAATGATCATGTCCCCCGATCTGCTGGCAATGCCCCTACTTATACAGCCCAAAATGCCGTTAGCCTTCTTGGCAACAAGGGCACACTGTTGACTTATATCCAGCTTCTCATCCACTGTAACCCCTGGGTCCTTTTCTGAAGAACTGCTGCCTAACCACTCGGCTCCTAGTCTGTAGCAGTGCATGGGATTCTTCCTTCCTAAGTGCAGGACTCTGCACTCGTCCTTGTTGAACCTCATTAGATTTCTTTTGGCCCAATCCTCTAATTTGTCTAGGTCCCTCTGTATCCCATTCCCACCCTCCAGCGTATCTACCCACTCCTCCCAGTTTAGTGTCACCTGCAAACTTCCTGAGGGTGCAGTCCATGCCATCCTCCAGATCCTTAATGAAGATATTGAACAAAACCAGCCCCAGGACCGACCCTTGGGGCACTCCGCTTGATACTGGCTGCCAACTAGACATGGAGCCATTGATCACTATCCGTTGAGCCCGATGATCTAGCCCGCTTTCTATCCACCTTATAGTCCATTCATCCAACCCATAGTACTTTAACTTGCTGGCAAAAATATTGTGAGAGATGGTATCAAAAGCTTTGCTAAAGTCCACTGCTTTCCCCTCATCCACAGACCCAGTTATCTCCTCATAGAAGGCAGTTAGGTTTGTCAGGCATGACTTGCCTTTGGTGAACCCATGCTGACTGTTCCTGATCACTTTCCTCTCCTCTTAAGTGCTTCAGAATTGATTCCTTTAGGACCTGCTCCATGATTTTTCCAGGGACTGAGGTGAGGCTGACTGGCCTTGCCAGTCAAAAACCAGGCAGCTGGCAACCCTAAACGACACCTGAACACAGAAGCCAAAAACTGGACTGTCTGGGTACAACCCGGAGGGGTGTCAACCCTAGCTATGAGTTAAGGAGAGCAGTGATCTGAGGTAAAACTGGTAAGCTGGGGGGTACTACTTCTTTGGAAGCAGCGGACAGGTGAATACTGTGAGTGTCCAGTGGACCAGGGGTTGTACACTTCAGGGAGATGCTTGGAGGGTTTAAAGATGGGAGTGTGCCTATCGCTAACCTGCAGTGACAGCAGAGCCCATAGGGCATTGAGGGGAGTGCTTGTGTTGCCTATCGCTGCTGGAATTGTGGAGTTGACCCATAGCAGACACAGACAGGCTCTCTCACTCTAAGGGCAAGTGGTAGTGAGGTGCCTCACAACCCTGGGTGTCCCTGAAAAGCATCACACTTTCTATTCATGAGTTTACGCATCTGTAAAATAATACTCTCCTATTGTATCTCACAGAAGTGTTGTGAAACTTAATTTTTTAATATTTGTAAAATGATTGATATTATTATTAATAATTCTTTGTATTACAACAGTGCCTAGAGGTCCCTACTGAGTTTGGGGCCCTATTGTAGTAGACACTGGGCAAACATATAGGGAGCAGCAATCTCTGTTCCAAAAAGTTTACATCCTAAATAGACAAGAGAAAGAATGGAAGGAGAAACAGAGGCATAGAAGTAACATGACTTGCCCAAGATCACCCAGCAGGTTCGTGGCACCGCTAAGATTAGAATCCAGCTTTCCTGAATCCCAACCAAATACTCTAGTCACCAGACCTCACTCCTTCCTGAGCTATGATGGGATCTCTGCCTGGAAAGCACTATAGAGAAACAAAGTATTATGCTAGAAAAATAGCACCAGGCTGAATGAATGAATGACCAAAAAACAAACAATCAATAGAGTATGAAATAAGAAGAATAATTGGTCAATTAGTCTCACAAGAACATGTTTTTTTCATATAACTTCTGATACTTCTGGCCATCAATGTAATGGAAACAGCTTTTTCACAGAATTTCAGTAATTCTAGCTCCCATCCCAGCCAACAGCTGGAAGTCAAAACCACTTAGCTGAATATTCAGAATTGGGTGACAGTCTTATTTTATCCAAACCTATGCCCCACCCCAAACAGAAAGAAACCACAGTGTAAGTTCAAGAGATAAAGGGAAAGAAACTCATTCATGTTAATTAAATATTAATCTTATTAAACTTCAAAAGCAATTTGACAAGTATGTTGATAAACAGGCAGCAGGTGTCTCTCTGCACTTGCAGCAGCAACTCTGCTGATTGGAACCCATGCCATAGGAGTCCACTCACCCACGCTGATATGACTGACTGAAGTTGAAAGGGAATAACTCTACTTCGTACTGGCTTCACAGCAGTTCACTGCATCAGACAGTCACTGTTTTGCAGGCTAGAGAGAAGGAACAAAGCACAATTGTTGGAGACCTGTGGGTGAGGCATAAAGATGGCCTTACAAAGTAATCTCTTTAGGAAGGTCCTCATAGAACTAATTGTACAGAGCAAACACAGAAGCTGTAGATAAAATAAGAAATAAATCTGAGTCATTTTTTTCCTTCCTCACTCTACAAACCTCTTTCCCTTGAATTATTGTCACAAATAGACATAACCACAGGAGTGCAAGGCACAATCATTCACCTAATTTATTTTTCTTCATCTTTGGTCAGTAACTCTTTGACAACACTGGCTAGTTGGATCCCTTTTAAACAGGGCTGCACAGGGTGGGGGCAAGTGGGGAAATTTTCCCCGGGCCCCACAGGGGTCACCACAAGAATATAGTATTCTATAGTATTGCAACTTTTTTTATGGAAGGGACCCCTGAAATTGCTTTGTCCCAGGACCTCTGAATCATCTGGGTGGCCCTGCTTTTAAGAGTATGTGTTGTCTTCCTCTCTCTCTCTCAAAATCTTGCACCACATGATTATGAAATCTCACATATTTACAAAGAAAACCAGAGCTCCCATTTACTTTCTGAACTGCTGCTGTTGTTTATGGCCTTAAAAAGCACCAAATGTGTTATCATCACCATAGCAATTGAGAGGGAGAACACAGAGTCTAAGCTAATTATTTTCCACAAAGCAGTTAATGGCCTGACAAACTCTTTTTATCTGTTAACTGAATACAGTGTCTGATAGGCTGAAAAGGACACTTATAGACTCATAGACTTTAAGGTCAGAAGGGACCATTATGATCATCTAGTCTGACCTCCTGCACAATGCAGGCCATACAATCTCACCCATCCACTTCTATAACAAACCCTAACCTATGTCTGAGTTATTGAAGTCCTCAAATTGTGGTTTGAAGACCTCAAGCTGCAGAGAATCTTCCAACAAGTGACCCATGCCCCATGCTGCCGAGGAAGGAAAAAAGCCTCCAGGGCCTCTGCCAATCTGCCCTGGAGGAAAATTCCTTCCCGACCCCAAATATGGCGATCAGTTAAACCCTGAGCATGTGGGCAAGACTCACCAGCCAGCACCCAGGAAAGAATTCTCTGTAGTAACTCAGATCCCATCCCATCTAACATCCCATCCCAGACCACTGGGCATACTTACCTGCTGATAATTTGGCAACTGATCTTAGGCTATCCCATCATACCATCCCCTCCATAAATTTATCAAGCTTAGTCTTGAAGCCAGATATGTCTTTTGCCCCCATTTGGCAATAATGTGCCACCACCCCAGAGCCAATGCTAAGGTTTGAACTAGCCATTAGACTTCAGCTATATACTAGTTTAGTAGCTACTTCTACAGGGCCAGGGGATTTGCCGTGCTAACTTGGGCAAAGGAAACCCTACATGGGCACAGCTCCCTATGACCACATAATAGGTGGAATACTACTTATTAAGACCCGCTTACACTACCCCTTATGTCAGTAAAATGCATGTTGGTCAGGGGTCACACCCATGAGAGACATAAGCTTCGCTGACATAAGCACTCATGTGCACAGCATTATGTCAGCAGGAGGCGCTCTCCCACCACCATAGCTACCGCCACTTGTTCAGAAGTTTTATTAGGTCGGCGGAAGAGAGCTATACGAGTGATCTTACAGCGGCTCATTACAGCTGTGCCACTGTAAACTTCTTAGTGTAGACATTTAAGAGTAGGTTAGAGACAAATACCTGTCAAGGATGGCTAAATAATATTTAGTCCTGCCATGAGTGCAGGGGACTGGACTAGATGACCTATCGGGGTCCCTTCTAGTCCTACAATTCTATAACTATGATTCTATGTCCTTAGCCTTGTCTTCATCTCCTTTGTCCATGGCAGCAGCATATCTGATCTGTGCGGAATGGGCTCTGCAGGGTTTTGACAGTGGAGCTAGAAGCTAGAGAAAATGGAAAACAGGAGTGCTGGATTCTATACATCTACACTGCAAAAAAAATCAAAATGAAACCCTGCACCAGTGAGTTTCAGAGCCTGGGTCAACTGATGTGGGCTCACGCGACAGGTGTAAAAATAGCAGTGTAGAGGTTCCTGCTCTGGCTGGAGACCGAGCCCTGAGACTCTCCCCCCTTGACAGGTTTCAGAGCCCTGATAGATATGCAGCTGTCCAAGTGGATATATTAAAAGGAATCAATACTGCTTAATACATCGGAGTCCCCTAGGCAGCCTTCCATGTCAGCCTAGCACACAGAGCTTTACAACCTATTAAATAACTTGAGCCTCTTTAAATTCCAGTAACAGTTTGTTTGTTTCACAGCACATTACAGAAATATAGAGAAATCTGATTTTCAGTCAAAACAACTGAGGTCAAATTTTTGTACTATTTCAATCTTAAGAAAATATTGCATTTTGTTTGACAATATTATTCATCACTATCTGCCAGTCAGAAACTCATACGCAAAGGAATAAATACATGACTATGATTTTCTGTTAAACCATAGGACTGTGGCTGGTAGTAAGTGATTGTTGGATGGAATATTTTGGAGACCATTGCCTTGAATGGACACTGTTAACTTGAAACTAGTCAATTTACCCTAGAGACTAACAAATTTATTTGGACATAAACTATTGTGGGCTAAAACCCACTTCATCAGATGCATGCACTGGAAAATACAGTAAGAAGATATATACACACAGAGAACATGAAAAAATGGGTGTTGCCATACCAACTATAATGAGACTAATCAATTAAGGTTGGCTTATGAAAGCCTATGCCCAAATAAATTTGTTAGTCTCTTAGGTGCCACCAAGTACTCCTCATTCTTTTTGCTGATACAGACTAACACAGCTACCACTCTGAAACCTGTCAATTTACCCTGAGTCCTTCTGCCAATTTTTATGGCTTTACAATCACATTTAACTATATTACTAAATGTTTTTCTCCCCATGTTGCCACTGTACAAAGTAAACAAATTAAAATAGAGATTTTTTTCTCTCTTTGTTATAGCCATCTTAGGTATCAGTAATAACTATAATAAACCCTTTTCAGACCAAAGTGCAATTTTAAGTTGATTGGGTCTCTGCGGGAGGAGCAAGTTGCTTGAGAGTAGAAAACAGAAAGAAGAAGCACACTGTGTTGTGGAATTACTACAAACGTGCCTGAAGAAGATAGAGAGAGAGGATGTGCAAGTGTGTGTGTGTGTATATATATATATATAAAAACTGCATGTATGTGTGTGTGTAGATATATATATATGTAAACTGAACATGTGTAAACCTACTGAATGCAACAGGATTGCATAGGTGTTAGTGACAGCATAATATGAAGACAATGGAGATGCACAGGTATACCTGAAGACAGAATGTGGGCTGTGGAACCTTTATTTCCAGTGCTGATCCAGGAGACAGAAGAGACCCAACCAGACTCTTAAATCCCAAGGTGAGTTTGCAGGTTTGGAACTCTGAAAAACATTTTTCTACTTTTAAACTGAGCACAACTGATATAGTGAGAGACTATAAACATGGAGTCCCTTTATGCCATTTTTACAGAGTCACATTCAGAATAGGACTGCATTTTAATATAAATAGTTTGATCCTGGACAGCCATTGTATTGATGGGAAATAACATAAAAAATGAACAAAGGACCAAGGACTGCACACTGAGCTATTTATGCTAGTAATTCTCTCTTCAATACCATGAATAAGCCTACAGTAGCTAACTCCAAACCTAAAGAAAGGCATAGCCAAAGGTGGTTTTGTAAAACCAAACGCAGAGTTTTTTCACTTAGAGATATCACTTTATCCAAACTTTGAAATAAATTAAGGGATAAGGCTTTCAGGTAAATAGTTTCAAGTTAGACCAATCCCTAACCAGATGTGCCATTTAAATAGAGTTGTAACAGCTGCTTAGAATAATTAAAATGCATTGCACAGAATCAGTTCCCTGGTAATTATAACAATTATTTGGACATGCCATACATCATTATGCCAATTAAGTGGAGTCTTCTGAATTATGATTACTGAGTCCTAACCTGTGCATTTATACTGTATACCCAGATGGCTGGGCACCATCACTGGCTAATAATATTATTTCTTTTATTTGACTCATTTGTGTAGTAACAAGTAAGCAGTGTAATGATTTTTTGCAGAGTGGAAATAAAAGGATCTTTGATTTTTTTTTAGTGAACTTATTAAGATCAATGTAATTAGCCCTCTTCCTTCAATGGATAAAGAGAGAGTTGGTTTTGGAATATCATGCTAGTGTGATACTGATTCTGAGATCTACAAATGAACTTGTCTAGTATGCACATTCTTTATGGTGACATTACTTTGCTGAAGTGTACATAGGATAAGTTATCTCTGTCTTGATATACAGTTAATGATAGTTTGCATGCCCTATATTTGAATATACAGTAATGTACCTATGGAAATGTGACTTTGTTATTGGAGAGGGGAAAAACTCTTTTCTTTTACTTTTTAGTTACAGTTTTAAGAATGAGATGTGACTTTGAGAACTTGGTGCATACAGGCTATGGTGATGAGTGAGATATAAAGGCACAGATGGATATAATAATTTACAATTCCGAGGGCAGAGGCTTAATTCCATTTTACTTAAGATGCAATGCTGATTGCAAAACAGTACCTTGTCCTTCTTGAAGAACTTTCAGTAGCTTCTTGAAAGCAGAGTGCAGTTTAATAGAAGGTGATGGATTCCCTAGCTATAACAGAGATTATGTGCCATTTAAACTTGCAGCATGCAACAAAAGAAGGATTTCAATTCATCACTGCCCAGAAAAATCAAATTTTATCCTCTCGCAAAAGGTCCTGAAATCCTTATTGGCATTATCAAGTACTTGTCTAATCCAATATTGCCAATCCCAAACTTGCAAAAATCATGAGTCAGTCCCTCCAACATTACATAACCTAAAAACATAAGAACAGCCGTACTGGGTCAGACCAAAGGTCCATCTAGCCCAGTATCTGTCTACCGACAGTGGCCAATGCCAGGTGCCCCAGAGGGAGTGAACCTAACAGGCAATGATCAAGTGATCTCTCTCCTGCCATCCATCTCCATCCTTTGACGAACAGAGACTAGGGACACCATTCTTTACCCATGCTGGCTAATAGCCATTTATGAACTTAACCACCATGAATTTATCCAGTTCTCTTTTAAACACTGTTATAGTCCTAGCCTTCACAACTCCTCAGGTAAGGAGTTCCACAAGTTGACTGTGCGGTGCGTGAAGAAGAACTTCCTTTTATTTGTTTTAAACCTGCTGCCTATTAATTTCATTTGGTGACCCCTAGTTCTTGTATTATGTGAATAAGTAAATAACTTTTCCTTATCCACTTTCTCCACATCACTCATGATTTTATATACCTCTATCATCTCCCCCCTTAGTCTCCTCTTTTCCAAGCTGAAGAGTCCTAACCTCTTTAATCTTTTCTCATATGGAACTCTCTCCAAACTCCTAATCATTTTAGTTGCCCTTTTCTGAACCTTTTCTAGTGCTAGAATATCTTTTTTGAGGTGAGGAGACCACATCTGTACACAGTATTCGAGATGTGGGCTTACCATGGATTTATATAAGGGCAATAATATATTCTCAGTCTTATTCTCTATCCTAACATCCTGTTTGCTTTTTTGACTGCCTCTGCGCACTGCGTGGACATCTTCAGAGAACTATCCACGATGACGCCAAGATCTTTTTCCTGACTCGTTGTAGCTAAATTAGCCCCCATCATATTATATGTATAGTTGGGGTTATTTTTTCCAATGTGCATTACTTTACATTTATCCACATTAAATTTTTTTTGCCATTTTGTTGCCCAATCACTTAGTTTTGTGAGATCTTTTTGAAGTTCTTCACAATCTGCTTTGGTCTTAACTATCTTGAGTAGTTTAGTATCATCTGCAAACTTTGCCACCTCACTGTTTACCCCTTTCTCCAGATCATTTATGAATAAATTGAATAGGATTGGTCCTAGGACTGACCCTTGGGGAAAACCGCTAGTTACCTCTCTCCATTCTGAGAATTTACTATTAATTCTTACCCTTTGTTCCCTGTCTTTTAACCAGTTCTCAGTCCATGAAAGGACCTTCCCTTTTATCCCATGACAGCTTAATTTACATAAGAGTCTTTGGTGAGGGACCTTGTCAAAGGCTTTCTGGAAATCTAAGTACACTATGTCCACTGGATCCCCCTTGTCCACATGTTTGTTGACCCCTTCAAAGAACTCTAATAGATTCGTAAGACATGATTTCCCTTTACAGAAACCCATGTTGACTATTGCTCAACAGTTTATGTTTTTCTATGTGTCTGACAATTTTATTCTTAACTATTGTTTCGACTAATTTGCCCGGAACCGACATTAGACTACCGGTCTGTAATTGCCGGGATCACCTCTAGAGCCCTTTTTAAATATCAGCGTTACATTAGCTAACTTCCAGTCATTGGGTACCGAAGCCAATTTAAAGGACAGGTTACAAATCTTAGTTAATAGTTCCGCAACTTCACATTTGAATGCTTTCAGAACTCTTGGGTGAATGCCATCTGGTCCCGGTGACTTGTTAATGTTGAGTTTATCAATTAATTCCAAAACTTCCTCTAGTAACACTTCAATCTGTGACAGTTCCTCAGATTTGTCACCTACAAAAGCCAGCTCAGGTTTGGAAATCTCCCTAACATCCTCAGCCGTGAAGACTGAAGCAAAGAATCCATTTAGTTTCTCCGCAATGACTTTATCGTCTTTAAGCGCACTGGTTGTTTAGCAGGCTTCCTGCTTCTGATGTACTTAAAAAACATTTTGTTATTACCTTTGGAGTTTTTGGCTAGCTGTTCTTCAAACTCCTCTTTCGCTTTTCTTACTACACTCTTGCACTTATGTTGGCAGTGTTTATGCTCCTTTCTATTTGTCTCACTAGGATTTGACTTCCACTTTCTAAATGAAGTCTTTTTATCTCTCACTGCTTCTTTTACATGGTTGTGAAGCCACGGTGGCTCTTTTTTAGTTCTTTTACTGTGTTTCTTAATTTGGGGTATACATTGAAGTTGGGCCTCTATTATGGTGTCTTTAAAAAGTGCCCAAGCAGCTTGCAGTCACTGTACCTTTTAACTTTTGTTTAACTAACCCCCTCATTTTTGTATAGTTCCCTCTTTTGAAATTAAATGCCACAGTGTTGGGCTGTTGAGGTGTTCTTCCCACCACAGGGATGTTGAACGCTATTGTATTATGGTCACTATTTCCAAGCGATTCTGCTATAGTTACCTCTTGGACCAGCTCCTGCGCTCCACTCAGGATTAAATCTAGAGTTGCCTCTCCCCTTGTGGGTTCCCGTACCAGCTGCTCCATGAAGCAGTCATTTAAAGTATCGGGAAATTTTATCTCTGCATTTTGTCCTGAAGTGAAATGTTCCCAGTCAATATGGGGATAATTGAAATCCCCCACTATTATTGGGTTCTTAATTTTGATAGCCTCTCTAATTTCCCTTAGCATTTCATCATCACTATTACTGTCCTGGTCAGGTGGTCAATAATAGATTCCTAATGTTATATTTTTATTAGAGTGTGACATTTCTATCCGCAGAGATTCTATGGAACATGTGGATTCGCTTAAGATTTTTACTTCATTTGAATATACATTTTCTTTCACATATAGTGCCACTCCTCCCCCTGCACGACCTGTTCTGTCCTTCCAATATATTTTGTACCCCGGAATGATTGTGTCCCATTAATTGCTCTCAGTTCACCAGGTTTCTGTGATGCCTATTATCAATATCCTCCTTTATCACAAGGCACTCTCGTTCACCCATCTTATTATTTATGAGATTGGCTTAGAAACCATGAGATTTAAAATAAATGCTGGGTTCTTCTTATTTGCCTTTTGAGCTTTGCGGATGCACTTGGACCATATTTTCAAGGTTTTTGCCACAACCAGGAGAGCTTTAAGAAAAACATCAACTATCACAAGATTCATGATGAATGGCAAAATTAAATAACATCTGGCCTTCTTCAAATAACCTTCAACTCATTCATTTTAAAATAATCAATTGTATTTTTGACATATTAAAAATCTTATTTTAAAATCCCATTTTCACGGGATTCTACCAAGGATCCTCTATTATTTAAAAGCCTATAGTGTTCACGCAGATACATTTTTGTATATGTATTACTATAAATAACTTCTATCCCGTCCTGTAGCACTGGGAGGGAGATGGTTGGGTGAAATACGTGAAATAAGAGAGTTCAGGGAGCTCCACTTCCATATGCTACAATTCTTTGCCCAAGAAATAACCTTTTTCTTGGTTTTATGCTTTGCTATACTTTCAATGACAAACATGCTTAATAAAGTAAGCAATACAATCTGAAAGAAAACGAAACAGAGAAATGTTACCGCAAGCTGGTGCAGGGGGTCACCGAAAGCCAGAACTAAAAATTACTGGTCAGCAAGTCTCTGTCCTCTAAGTTTTATTCTTGAAGAGGGTTAGAATGCATTAATTACAACCAAAAAAACAAAGGAAAAGTTGTTTGCCATAAATAAACCTGAAGTCATGTACAATTAATCTCTAAAACAAATGGATGCAGAGCTCTCCCTTCTCAAAGGCTATCTACTCTTCTGCTTGGTGAACATAAGAACGGCCATACTGGGTCAGACTAAGGGTATCAGCCCAGTATCCTGTCTACTGATAGTGACCAGTACCAGATGTTTCAGAGGGAATGAGCAGAACAGGGCAATTTCAAGTGATCTATCCTCTCTTCCAGTCCCAGCTTCTGGTAGCTGGAGGTTTAGGGACACCTGAAGCATAGGCTTGCATCTCTGACCACCTTTCGCTAATAGTAATTGATAGACCAGGACTCCATGAACTTATCTAATTCCTTTTTGAACCCAGCAGTCTCCAGATAGGCCACCCCTTGCATGCTACTCCCCCAATGGCTTGTAAGGGAACCCATACCCATCCTTAACACCGGGTTCCAGTCCAGGGACCCTTGACCCAGCAGCTCAAGTCTATTCTCCCAGATCTTACTACTTCCCTGGACCACTTCCTACGCTGCCTGTTACAGGCTCCTACTCTACTCTACTCTCCCCTCCCCTCCTCCGTATCAGGGAGTGTGACTACAGGTTTCCTTAGCCGTCCTCTCTGTTGTCAGCTCCCTGGCTTTATAGAAGCCACACCTGTTTCTGCTTAGGTGAGCTTCATCCCCAGTTAATCCTCATTGCACTCTAGCTCTCCTCCAGGCCTGTGGCTAATTAGCCTCTCTTGCCTATATTAACCCCTTCAGGGCTAGTGGGGTGGGAGGGAATGTTCCATCACATCACTATAAAAAACTGTGTCAGGGTTTTGGTTTTGCATCTTTGTTCTTCCAAAAATGTTATTTAAGTAGCCACTTATTCTAATATTCCACATATTTGTCCATGTAAAGATATTAACACAATGAACTCAGAAACAAAACACTGGATCTAAATTATTACGCTGGTTGAGTGCATGTGATCAATCCTATCTCAGTCTAGTGGTTGGACTCAGAGACTAAAAGAGCCTGCTAATTTCTCACAGCTAGAAGAGTTCAAGTCGTAAAGGCCTGTGTTTTTGGTGCTGACAATCCAAAGTCCCAGCCTCACTGAGGACCATGGTGTCTACATGTATGTGGCCACAGATTGTTACATGAACACCTCAATACTTTATGTAACTGCATTTATAAAAACAAGTCCAAAAGAAAAACTACTCACAGACACTAGGCACCCATTAAAATTGTTTACAAACACAACAAACTTTGTGGTTTGAGCTTCTCTCTAGAAAATATGTAATCTTTTCCAGCAGAGATAGCAATGTAAATTAAAGCTGCTGTAGGATTACCTAACAAATGATTGGTTCGTATAATGCTGCTATATCTTGTGGTCATAAAAAGCAATTATGTATACCCAGCTTATGTAAGGAATTTATGTATTACAATTAAAATTGCAAGATGGTGACCTTGAGCTGACCTTTTAGAGAACTATGACTCCTGATCCTTTCTTCGTGTAGTCATATGAGCATGTCAGCATGGAATTTTCCATTACATGTCAAGCAAGCTGCAAATCAAGGAATGAATGATGATCCATATGTCAGCAAACCACATATCATTTCATGTTTCAAATATATGAGCCAGTCCAATCTTCCCCTTTTCTGGCAACTTGACAAGAATGTGAGGAAACTCACTGGCTAATCTCATCCATAGCAGGACCATAGAAATGGGAGGTAACTCAGTGACTAATTCCCATATTGCGCTTCATGACAACTTAAGACACCATAAATAGCAAGGCTGGCCCTTGGTCTCCCTACCTCCCATTTGTCTGTCTCAGCATCTTAGAAGGGTCCTCGATATGTTATCTAGTCCAGTCCCTTGCACTCAGGGAAGGATTACATAATAATTAGACCATTTCTGACAGGTGTTTGTCTAACTTGTTTTTAAAAAACTTCCAATGATGGAGATTTCACAACCTCCCTAGGCAACTTGTTCCAGTGCTTAACTACCCCTGACAGTTAGAAAGGTTTTCTTAATGTCCAAACTAAACCACTTTCAGAAGCCATCCCAGAATGCCCTACAGTGACAGTAGAGTTGGTACAAACACTCCTGATGAGGACACACACCACTGACACAGGGATCATCGTGTGGACATGCAAAAACAGTTCAATTATTGCAGTGGCTGTATGCTGACATAATTTAGGTTGACTTAATTTCATAACATAGACATGTCCATAGAATGGAAGAATTACTTCTCCTGTCTTGCTTACAACACTCCTGCTCATATATCCCAGAACAATGTTTAATTTTTTGCAACAGTGTTACACTGCTGACTCATTATCTTGTGATCCACTACAATCCCCAGATCCCTTTCCACAGAAGCCCTTTCTGAGAGTAGAAGGAGGTACCTGCAGGCAAGGGCAGCGCACAGAGCCCTCTGCTCCACCACCTCCCAGGGGCCACAGAGATATGGTGCTGGCTGCTTCCGGGAGAGGCGTCGGGCCAGGGCAGGTGGGGAGTCTGCCTTGCCTCACTGCACGTCGCTGCCACCCTGGAACCGCTCAAGGTAAGTGGCATCAGGCCAGAGCCCACACCCCAACCCCCTCCTGCACAACAACCCCCTGCTCTGAGCCTCCTATCACAACCTGCACCCTTCCTGCATCCCAACCCCTTGCCCTGAGCCCCCTCATACACCTCAACCCCTCCCATACCCCACACTCCCTCCTGCACTCCAACCCCCTGCCCCAGCCCTACATTTGTGGCCCTGCATGCAATTTCCCCACCCAGATGTGGCCCTCAGGCCAAAAAGTTTGGCCACTCCTGATGTAGACTATAAGATCATCAGGGCAGGCACTATCTCTTACTATGTGTAGCATGTACAGGGCCTAGCATAATGGGGCCTAATCACTAGACAATAATAATAATTAATAATTCCTGAAGTAAAGACAAATGGAAGGCATATTTTGTAAGGAGGGGGATGATGTATAGTGCATATTTGAATGTATAATGAGCTACATATGCAAAAACAGGTATGTACAATTGTGACAGGCTAAAATTTTGATCCTATACGAGGCAATTGTTAACATGTGTGTTTAGATCATATGAAGTGCTGCATTTTATTTTTCTCTTTATATTAAACAAACAAGGGCATCAAAATAAAGTAGCAGCACATTTTAAACTCCTAGGAACCCTGATGTTCATACTTGCTCCTAATTGTTGATCCCTGATTCAGCACTGGCACGGATCAACAAAAGAACAGGTGGTAAGGCACAGCTATGTGAGAGAAATGATTTTGTAACTTTGTTCTGAACATTACACTGACCTTACGCTGAAAGTAAGGTTTTGTTTTGGTTGGTGAAAGGCAAGCATATTAGTCAGAGTAGGCATTGCCTCTGCAAGAAATTTACTGTCTATATCAGTAGTTCTCAAACTTTTTTTCCATGGGCCACTTGAAAATTGCGAGGGTCTTGACAGACCACTTAATGATCTTTCCAAATGTTGTTTGTACCATTAGTTAACTATTGTGAAACACTTTGGATAAAAGTGCTATATAAAAAAAAAACCTTAATAATAATTAACTTTTTTTGTTCTACAAATAAAAGCACACATCTCATATTTTAATATCAGTAGTCTTACCTTTCTAAAGTGATGGATGTGCCGTGCCCTCTCTCCCCTGCAGTGGCAGCCCCCAAGCTGGGTCTGGGAAGGAGTGTGAGTGTCTCTCCCCTACCACGGCAGCCACAAAGTGGAGGCTGGAAAGGAGGGCCGTCTCTCCCCAGCAGCCAGAGCCCTGGAGCAGGGAAAATTCGCCTCTTTCTCTGGCCACCACAGCCCTGCACATCCCAAATTACCCCCACCTCCTCTTCTCATCCACCCCCTATTCCTCCCAAAGCCACGACCTCACCTTACATGTGCATCTTCTCCAGTGTCCAGGCACCTAATTAGTGGAGCCATGCCTGCACAGCTCCACTAATTAGGTGAGTGGCCCTTCATTCTCTTGTGTGCGGCTTAGAGGGAACTATCCGCAGACCACCTGAATGGAGCTTGCAGACCACAGTTTTAGAACCTCCTGGTCTATATGAACCTTGTTCAACAAATTGCAAGTCAGAAAGTAATTCTTGAAAGATTTGAAAACATAAAGTAATCTTTGCTGCCATCTTCTGGAAAATTATGTGTATATATGCCCAGGTATGCTGAACTCTGTCCTTTTCTGCCCTTGCAGCTACACTCTGTTTAGTATTAGCTCAGCTGCAACAATCATTGATAACTGCTGACAGCAGTGGTTTAGTTTCAGAGCATAGACAAGACTCTGGAACCAATATCTTTACTGACTACTCAAAAGTTGGGACAATGTGCTTTCTACCTTATGATCACAACTACAGAAGGTCAGAGGGGCAGCCATGTTAGTCTGTACAATGAGGAGTCCGGCGGCGCCTTAAAGACTAACAGATTTATTTCAGCATAAGCTTTCGTGGGTAAAAAAAACACTTCTTCAGATGCATGGAGTGAAAATTACAGATACAGGCATAAATATATATTGGCACATGAAGAGAAGGGAGTTACCTTACAAATGGAGAACCAACGTGGAAGGCCAACTTGTCAGGGTGGATGTTGTCCACTCCCAATAATTGATGAGCAGGTGTCATTACTACAGAGTGATGTAGCAGTGAGATAATAAAATTCTTCCCGAAGGATAAAAAAAAAATGACACTATCAGATATGTTTCCTCTCCACACATTCCAGAAATAAAAATTGTAGGCCCAGTGTGTACAACATACACCCACCTACACTCACAGCCTGGAACAGGTAGATCTTCAATTCTTCCCTCTGCAGCTGAAAAATATTCTTGGGGAGTGGAGGAACTGCCTCCAATCAAGTGAGAATTAATTCTGTAGGTAAGAGTGAGGCAAGAAACCATCTTCCTGTGTAAAAGTAACTGGTTATATTTATGCTGAGTAATTTAGAATTCACAATCCTTCTTCTCAACTGACCAAACATGAAGTTATCCCAAAGGAGGGACAATGCCTATCTTCAGGACTGGCCTGAGACAATACAGGGACTTCTTTATATATCAAGACAGGGCCTTGTGACGGTCTCAAAGGTACCCAGGACTGAAAGTCATTTTGTTACATCCCCCGCCCCCCACCTACAGCATGAGGGAGTCTTACTTGTGCTTAACTGGATGTCAGCTCCCTGACATCACCAGCCTGTTAGCCACCAAGCATTCTCCTCTGCACTATACCAGCCTTTACTTTGCCTTATAGGTTAACAATGAGTGCACCCCAATCCCTTTGAAGCATTCCCTCTGTACTGTTAAGCCCCTTATAACTGAACACTCACAGAAATACCAGGCCTGCTTTTCCAGAGGAACAATATACTCACTAATTTATATGATTCAGCTGAGGATCTGCACCTTATTTAATATCATGGCACTGAGATATATTTATAGTGAAAACAATAATAAGTTCCCTAGCCTTTGTTTGCCAGAAGCTAGAAATGGGGATGGATCACTTGATGCTTACCTGTTCTGTTCATTCCCTCTGGGGCGCCTGGCATTGGCCACAGTTGGAAGACAGAATGCTGGGCTAGATGGACATTTGGTCTAGATGGCCGTTCTTAGGTTCTTAAGTTCATTTTCAAGTGATAGCAAGTAAGGAAATTAGAATCAAAAGGCTACATATAAAATAAAAGCATAAAGTGCTTTCTAGAGACTAAACTTAACTGTTTAACCTCCTGTCAAAGGACATTTATCTCACCTCCAAGGTTCTCTGTAGTGTTTCAACCAAGGTTGATTGAGATCCCATTTTGATGAGTGTAAAGGCACTGCCTGTTTAACTCTTATAGGCAGGATAAGGGCGTGTGTTGTTTGCCTTCTATTTATATCCCCAACGTTCACTGATTGTCCCTCGTGGTTTCTTTTCCTATGTTCTGCTTCCCTGTGGACTTCACATCTCTTTGATGCCTATTTACATATGAAGTTATCCATTGTGTTAGCTTACAATGCTTAACTTACATCGGACAGACAGAAAGGTGAATAAACATCTCTTGTCTGACAGAAAACCTTCTTCTCCACGTCTGCTGTGATACAGAAGCTAAGAACATATTTTCAGTGTGCACACATAACTCCTTATATAGTATCTCTACATACGTTTCACAATAGCATCAGGGGATGCAGGTTTGTAGAACTTTTGGTGATGCCCAGAACCTGCCCTCCAAACTCCACCCCCCCTAACTCCCGCCCCCACCTGCCTAAGGCTTTGGGAGGGAGTTTGGGTTGGGGGAGGAGGTCTGGAGTGCACGCTCTGGGCTGGGACAGGGGATTGGGGTTCAGGACAAGTGAGAGGGTGGGCTCTGGGAGAGAGTTTGGTTGCGGTAGGGGGTCTGGGATGCAGGCTCTGGGAGGGAGTTTGGGTGCTGGGTGCAAGCTCCAGGCTGTGGCAGGGTGAGGGGTGCAGGGTCTAGGAGGGAGTTTGGATATAGACTCTGGGCTGGGGAAAGGGGTGGGGGTATAGGAGGAGGTGAGGAGTACAGGCTCTGGGAGGGAGTTTGTGGCCAGGAGGGAGTGTGTGGGAAGGGGGTGGTGGGGTGCAGGCTCTAGGACAGAGTTTGGGTGCTGGATGCAGGCTGGGACAGGGGCTGGGGGTACAGGAGGGGTGGGGGGTGCAGGTTCTGGGACTGAGTTTGGGTACAGGCTCTGGGCTGGGGGTATAGACTCTAAGACTGAGTTTGGGGGTCAAAGACAGGTGCAGGCTCTGGGATGGGGTGTGGAGGGGTGCAGGGATTACCGGGAGCTCCTGGGCAGGACAGGCTGGGAGTCTCCGTATGCTGCTACCCCCAGGCACTGCCCCCACAGCTTCCCATTGGCTGCAGGGGTGCTTGGGGTGGGACACAGACCCATTTCCCCCCCCCCGGAGCCACAGGAAGGGGTTGGCAGCCATGTGGAGTGAGCAGGCAGGAAGCTGCTCAGCTCTGCTGTGCTGCTGGTGGGAGTGGGGAGCCCGGGCTGTTTTAAATGGCCCAAGGGAGGTGCAGGGTGGGGGCCCCCGGGGCAGACACCGGGGTCGAGGGAAACACCCAGCCTCAGACAGTGCTGGAACCGGACCCGTGGTGACTGGGCACCAGAAATATTCCTGCTGCACAGGCACCACAGGCCATAGAAATTGCCACCCATGAGTAGTATTAATGAGCAGTGTGACCCCAGCTTTCGTTTGACACTTTTTGGTGAACTAGAATGTACATACTGTACCAGAAACAGGACATTTGGAGTTCACTGTATTAAAAATGCAAATACTCATATACTATTTCGAGGTTGTATGGGGTTTCTTTAGCAGGGTGACAAGATTAACGCAACCTTTGGAAGGTATTAGGAAAATCAAAGGGCTTTTTGGAACAATATGTGTGAAGTGGATTTCCTACAAAGTACTTTGAGGTGAGAGAAATGCAAATTTTTCCTACCCAAGCCAAACTTTTGAAGATACATCATGTGGAGAGAGATCATTGTGTACTAATTACCTGCTTCTGGAAGCTCTACATCAAAGGTCCCTGAAAGGTATAAAGTGTGGACTGAGTGTGCTTGTTCTCAGCTGAAGCTGTGATGACCCTATAACCACAAGGAATCTCATTTGGGTGGTGGTTTGAGGGGCTACCGATACCAGAATCCACGTTAAGGTTCGGGTGAGCTCTGGTACACTTATCAGCATGCACGTTGGTTCTTTTAGGGGTTTTAACGTTTTTTTCTCTGTAGTGCTTTCCCCCGTAAGAATAAAGTAGGCTTGCTTAGAAAGCCCTGTGTGGCAATGCGAATGGTGGGCAGTCACACCGTTACCCAGCTCGGAAGAGACAGCAAGCAGGCGGTGCCCTTGAGCAACCTGGCTGTGCTGGGAATAACACAGTGAAGGCAGGGAACTGGGGGGTGAAATCTGAGGCCAGACAGAGCGGGACACAGCTGGGGAGCTGAAGCCGGAGAGTGGGTGCCTTTAGCTGGACCGCTGAGGAGAAATGCAAGTGCAGTGGCCTGCACTGTGACCGTGAGATAGGGACTGGCACCAGGGGCCCGAGTTCACCCCCTCAGAGCCATGAGGGCAATGTCCTGCCAATGGATGTCAAGACGCCCCGGGAGGCGGGGGGCAGAACCAGGCTGAGGCCCATGGATAACGTGTGGAGCTGGGAGGCTTCTGCCTGTGGTAGAGCCTGGGTGCGGGGTGAGATCCGAGTGATAGGCCCTTCCCCTGGCCATAGGCACGGGACCAAGCCCCTCCCTCGCCCGAGGGGACCCGGCTCCCTAGCGCTCTCGGCAAGCGCGTGACCGTCACCTCGCCGGACCAACGGTCACAGGCGGCAGCGCGAGCTCCCTGCTCCCGTCAGCAGAGCCGCTGCGGCCAGCTCGGGAGCCAGGCACCGGAGGGAAGGCGCTGTCTGCGCACGCGCCGGCGGGCTCCGGCTCCGGCTCGGTCTGTTTCTATCCCGCCAGGTGGCCACCGGCCCGGAGGAAGGGCAGCTTCCCCGGGCCAGCCGCTGCCGCCGGCTGCCGTTTGGCGGAGGCTCCTCGTAGCGGGCAGGGGACGGGACGTTTTGCCACAT
The DNA here is from genome assembly GCF_007399415.2 of Gopherus evgoodei. Lineage (NCBI taxonomy): Eukaryota > Metazoa > Chordata > Testudines > Testudinidae > Gopherus > Gopherus evgoodei. Next base: position 11,237,620 of record NC_044322.1, read on the forward strand.
AGGCACTGCGGAGGGGAGAGGTAGCGGCGGGCTGTGGGCGGAGCTTGGCAGGAGAGGGGAGAGCTGAGACACCTGAGCGGGAATTGGGGGAGCTGAGACACTCCCCTGACCCTGACTGGCTGTGGGGGAGCTTGGCAGGAGAGGGGGGAGCTGAGACACTCCCCTGACTGGCTGTGGAGGAGCTTGGCAGGAGAGTGGGGAGCTGAGACACTCCCCTGACAGGCTGTGGGGGAGCTTGGCAGGAGAGTGGGGAGCTGAGACACTCCCCTGACAGGCTGTGGGGGAGCTTGGCAGGAGAAGGGGGAATTGAGACACTCCCCCGACTGGCTGTGGGGGAGCTTGGCAGGAGAGGGGGGGAATTGAGATACTCCCCCGACTGGCTGGGGAGAAACAGAATCCCCCCCTCACAGGCGGCAGGGCTGGAGAGGGGTGAGCCCAGGACCTGAGTGCAATTGCCCCTGCCCTGGGAGAAGTCCTAGCCTCTCTCAGCCTGGGCCTCACTATGGTTCTGGATGAGACCTGTATCTCGCTCCTGCTGATGACTGGCACCATGATGTTGGTAGGAGGGTGCCGGAAGCTAACCGGACGCCATATACACTCCCGACGCCCTCGCATGTTTCTCCTGGAGCTGTTTGCCACTTTCCAAATCTGTGCCTGCACCAGTGAGCTCCGGCTGCTGGCCAATGTGCAGCCCAAGCCACACGTTGCCCTCACCCTCACCTATGGTTTTACTGTCCTGCATGGATTGACTCTAACTGGCAGCACATGCAATCCCTGTGGCACCCTGCAACAAATCTTGGATGGTGGGATCTCAGTCAAACAGGGCGGGCTGAAGATTGGAGCTCAGTTTGCTGGTGCAGTGCTGGCCAGAATTTACATCCACTACATCTGGTCCATGGGGATTATCGAGGTGCACTCTGAGGCACTGGCAGAGGGCTGCAGTAATCCTATTCAAACCACGGAGACCCAGGCTTTTTCCATAGAGCTGCTCTTCTCCACTGTGTTCCAGCTGAGCATACTGCAATTTGAAGCTGTTAAACCCAGCCTCAGGGTCCACCTAATTGCTCTTCTCATTACTATGCTGGTGTATGGAGGTTAGTTACCTTTTTTTTTTTTTTTTTGGTCCATGATTGTTTCAAGTTAGAGATATTTTTGAATTGTGTGATGTGTTAAAAAATGTGTCCATACAAAATTGTTTCTGTAGTACTGTTGTGCTTTACAGTGGACAAAATACACTGAACAAAGACTTTGATCCAATAAGCTGAACGGGAGAGGGATACTTCATTTGGACTCTGTATAGATGTAAAGGTCTACCTGCATAGATCCCTTTCCAGGATTGGGGCCTGAGAATGAAGTGAAGTGAAATCTCTGTTCTAAAGAATTTGCAGTCTAAAACACAAATGGGTAAAACTAAGTAAAAAGAGTTTCTCCAGATGGTTCTTTTAAATATTTTACTGAAACAAACAGAAAAATCCTTTCATAATACAACTTTATATTACATGACATCTTTCATGCAACTTGTGTCAATAAATTTGCATCAGTTTAGCTACATCAGGGGTTCTCAACCTTTTTGTTTTTTAGGCCCTCCCAACATGCTATAAAAACTTCATGCCACAACCACTCTTTTTCTTCATATCCAGTAGATTAAAAGCCAGAGCCTGTGTTAGGGGAGTCAAGCAGAGCAATTGCCTCCCAGGTCCCCATGCCACAGGGGGCCCTGCAAAGCTAAATTGCTCAGTCTTCGGCTTCAGTGCCGGGTGGTGGGGCTTTGGCCGTCTGGCCCACATGACAGGGCTTGAACTTTCCACCCTGGGGCTCCAGCAAGTCTAATGCTGACCCTGCTTGGCAGACCCCCTGAAACCTCACGGCCCCCCCCAGGGGCCCGTACCCCTGGTTGAGAACTGCTGAGCTACATCAATGTGCAAACCCTTAACATAGTTATACTACACACAAGTAAAGCGCAGTTTACACCAGTGTGATTTAATTAGGTATATTACACTGAGACCTCAGGTAAACCATGACTAGACCCCTGCAAATCGGCAGATATCCATGGACTATGTTTGCAGATTGGCTGTGGATACAAATTTTGTATCCATGCAGGATTCTAACCATGACCAGGAACAAATGTCTCTCAAATATATATGGTAGTTTTAATTGGCAATCAATTAATTCAAGTTACAGTACAACCAGCAACTCTAGTCTAAACAAGACCAAGAAGACTGGAGCAAGTCCATGAAGATTTCCAGAAACAGGTTTGGCAATTTTGAACTATATTCTGAAGTGAATTTTTGCGGACAAAAGCAATATGGTGATGCTTCTTAACAGATTTTAAGTGTCTCACCTGAATCTTCCAGTAAAAGTCTTAGAAGAGAGGTGTACTCTAGATTATAGTATCCTGACATTAGCATAAAATAGAAAACAAGATTCCTGATTACTGACATTCCTCTGCTGTCTAACAAATATATGTGTAAGCCAAAGTATGGGTCACGTCATGTCATCTTCTAGTGTCTGGCTCTCATAGTGGATAGTAGCCTGTTACTGCTACTAGTTAATTAATGGTACTTTTGCACTGTGGATCTAATGCTCTTGGGTTCTGCCCTACTGATGATCTATGCAGGAGGTCAGTATGGCTCAACCTGATGGAATGTTTGTATTTTTTTTTTTAAAACACTGGGATATTACATATTTAAAAAACGACATTAAAAGAACATTAAGGTCACAAAATCAATCACTCAAAAGTTAGGAAATTCTAGAACTAAGATTGCCTGAGCAGTTGTAATTCATCCTTCTTTATGTAACATTATGATACAATCGTTAATTACATGGTTACCTGCTATTTGTTTTACTGGATCCCTGCCTCATTTAGTGCACAGGATGGACACTAAATGAGGCAGTGGTGTTGCAAGAAGAGAAAGAATGGTCTCCTGCTGTTAAGGCAATTGGACTGGGACTCTGGAGAGCTGAGTTCTCTTTCTGCCACAGTCTTCCTATGTGATATTGGGCAAGACTGTTGTTATGCATACATGAAAAGAGGCTGAATTATGGTTCTCCAGGCAAACTTAATTATGGTATTTCATAGCTTGAATGCTTTACTTTGAAACCTTAATATTCTTTTCAGACATTACTGAAAATTATGTGTAGGTGAATGAGATAATCCTCAAATATGAAAATCATGAGGGATGAGTCCAAAAGCTTGTTTTAGGCTTTGGGATCCTAGGTCACAATGCTGCAGATTAATATTGATAAATTATTAAACTGGGCCATATTCACTGTTATGTATTTCAAAAATTCAGTTTTTTCTCCAACAAATACCAAACAGATTAGACTAGTGGCTCTCAACCAGGAGTCTGGGGCCCACTGGGGGGCTGCGAGCGGGTTTCAAGGAGTCTGTCAAGAGGAGCCAGCATTAGATTTGCTGGGGCCCAGGGCAGAAAGACAATTCTCAGCTGTATGGGGCTGAAGTCTGAGGCCGTAAGCCCCATTACCCAAGGCTGATGCTGAAGTCTGAGCAACTAAGCTTTGTGGGGCCCCCTGTGGTGGGGGGCCCCAGGCAGTTGCCCTGATTTCAACCCCTTAATGCTGGTCCTGGCTTTTATATGCAGAAAAATAGTTATTGTGGCACAGATGGGCTGTGAAGTTTTTGTGGCATGTTGGGGGAGCCTCAGAAAGAAAAAGGTTGAGAACCTCTGGATTAGACCATAATGTAGAGTAATAATTTGCCATTTTTTAAAAATTTTACATTGTTTCACTTGTGTTATGAAAAGTGTACTAAATCTTTGAATTTGAACTAAATTAGATGGTTTGTTTTTAAAGGCCAAATCATGGGTGGCTTTTCAAACTGACATGCTTCAGTAATGAATGACCCAGAAGTATCAGAGTACGTTCCTTATACGTCAGGCTTCAACCTAAGATGAATGTTTTATACCCTAGTAAACATTCAAGAGTTTTGTGCTGCAAGTGTAGGTGTGACTATACTCTAAAAAGTGATTTTTTTTTAAAAAAAAGCATTTGTTTATTATTTGCTCCATAACAAATTTGTTTTGCGAACAATTTTTTTAAAGGATTTTTCCTCTATTTTTTTTTCTGTTCTAGACAGAGATTGTATGCTGTAAAGTACCTAGCAGCATACTTGGGGACAATTCATAAACCCTGTTTATCTTTGGTAGTTATAAGGCAATTTTCACTTGGGCACTTAATCATAAACTGCTTTCACCAATTTTTTTTCACTAGGATCCTAAAGTCTAGCTTGGTTATTTTCTTCTTATATATAATTACCTGTAAACCTGACCCAAAAGAGTGGTCTTACAGGTATACACCTCAATTTATTTTAATTGCCACTAATATACATATCAGATGGGTCAAATTAACTGCTGATGATGTGCAAGAAAGTTAGAAAAATCATCATTGTTATTTGTAAACTGAATGACTTTGATAGGGAATGATTGAGAGACAAATTTGGAAGCCCTCAATGTCATATTCTTTCATTTTCTGAAAGTACAAACAGCTTTTTATAAAACCCAACCTTTTCTCCCTTATTACTCTTCATACAGTATTTATGGAAGTTCCAAAAACTTCATGAGTAATTGGTCCCATGTATTTTAGGTCTTTAAATATTTTCTGTTTGGAAGAAGGCACTTGTATTTAAAAAGCATAATGTAAAAATGGAAATACACCTTCTGTATCTTTCAAATCCCATAATTTTCACAATAACCTTTAGTCTCCCCAACCATCAAAATTCAAGGGCAAAGAGCTTATTAAGTGATGTGCAATATTACCATTATTTTAAAAAATATGCTACAAAATATTTACTGTCGTACTATGAAGTGTTATATAGTATTAAAACTACACTTGTCAAACTAATAAAGAATATTTTGATGCATTATCCTTATGTTTACATGAGACCAGTAGCTCAAAATGTGAACCTTCAGACATGTATCATCCTTGAATGCAGGGAGCCCAGAGAGATACAAATATGAGAGCAAAGTTCAAGGTTGTCTGAGATACCTTAACTTTGCATTTCTATATTTTCTGGTGTTCTTTTCTGGTTTTATTTTTAAAGTACAACTTTAATTTTTATAGCTTGTAGATTTCTTTGAAATAGCATTTTTTGAAGGTTCAAATTAAATTTTTGGTTTAGAAATAAATATCTCAATATTTAAAACTGCCCAAAAGTGTGTGAGGAACCTCAGAGAACAAACAGAAATACAGTGATACTCCCTTGAAGACTTTTCAATTGAAAATTTATACTGTATGTAAAATAACCTTTTAAAATGTTTTGTTAATCATTATCTGTATAACAAAAGATTATAGAAGTTCTCCATTTACTAAGCAAAACTAGCTATGGAGGACTACTGCTTAAACTTCTAATACTCCATTATCTACTATGCTATTATCTGGGTTGAAGAAGAGCTGATCCCTCATTCACCAAATTTGGTTACGTAGTCCTCTTCGGAAATAGCAGGAGAACAGGAGCCAGAAAATCTCCTACTCCTCTGTTTTATGAACATTAAGTTGTTTTAGCAGCTACAGTATTATTAAGAGGGGACAAAAGAAAGCACAAGGGGAGAGAAGCAACAAAGGATGGAGGAGACAGGAGAACAGATGGGAGAGGTGAGAGGGTTAAAAATCCCTGGATTAAGGATGTGGGATGGAAAGAGCAAAGAAAAAACTGAAGCAAACTTTTAGGGTGAGAATCATTCTTTGTTTCATTACTGTCTCAGGTGACTCACTTCATTAAATTAGATCAATAGCCAAAAGAAGGTCAAAATATAATTTACTCCCTAAACAGTAGTTAAAATAGATCAAGCTAAATTGGGGAGCTAACCAGTTTTGGTGGATACCATTACAGGTCTGGACATTGTGAAGTAATGTAGCGTGGCATCATGTTGTGGTGATGAGTCACTGCAAGGAAAAGAGAATACTGTAAGGATGACAGGAAAAATGTCCAAATGCAGACCTTTGGTCAGCAAAACAAACGTGTAAAAGTATGTGTGCGCCTCTACCCAGCTACACATCTCTGCTTTTCCACACTTCCATTTTGACCATGATGGACAATCTGTTTTAATGTAAAAACAAATAAGAAGTGGGACCTGGGGTACTTTCCCAGAAAATTTTGTAATATATGATGCAGTCATACAATTTAGAAAATCAAGACATTTAAAGAGAAATTTTATGTTAAATCTATGTATTTATTTTTCCTGCCTCTTCCCATTAGGGGCTGCAAGGCACTTTCTCCTACTGCTGCTACCACTTTAAGTTCCTTTGGCTTGTGAGTCCCCACTTCAAAGGACGGGAGGACCTTTGTGCATTGGTCCCCCAAGAATAATTTCTCTTAGCTTTTAGTGGAGGAATGGGAGCTGTGTTCCTGCACAATAGCTCCTACTCCTAAAATAGTTGAGTTCTTCCTTTGAAAAAGTTTGTAGGATAGATCTTAAGAACATAACAAGAATGGCCATACAGGGTCAGAAAAAAGGTCCATCTAGCTCAGTATCCTGTCTTCCAACAGTGGCCAATGCCAGGTGCTCCAGAGGGAATGAACAGAACAGGTAATCATCAAGTGATCCATCCTCTGTTGCCCATTCTCAGCTTCTGGCAACCAGAGGCTAGGGACACCATCCCTGTCCATCCTGGCTAATAGCCATTGATGGAACTATCCTCCATGAACTTACCTAGTTCTTTTTGAACTCTACTATAGTCTTGGTCTTCACAATATCCTCTGGCAAAGAGTTCTACAGGTTGACTATGTGATGTGCGAAAAAATACTTCCTTTTGTTTGTTTTAAACCTGCTGCCCTTATAGACAAAAATGAAATTAAAACCCTGGAAGTAAAAAAATTTCTGTACTTTTTGCATGATAAGCTAAGAACCCTCTTTAATGTTTTTAGAAAAGCTTTTGTATGTTGGAAAGTTTCATAAATCTTTTTTCTGTGTATCTCTTTTTACATATCTCTTCCAGCTCCTCCTCTTTTCTTCCTTTTCTAAATATAAAAGTGCAGGGGGGAAAAGTCTCATTTTCATGCCTGACCTGTTCTGGCCAATCTGAATCGTCCATTGTTCCTAATGAGCAGCCTAAACGTGTTGTACAATCTACAAAATAGCATCCTTCATTCTAGTCATATATTTACAAGAGTTCCATGTCTGCAGGGATTGCCATCTAATATTTAAGGGCCTGCCTTGTATTATTATGATGGCACAGGAAGGTAGGGAAGAGGTGAGTATATGCAGGCCATATGCTTCCCAACATCAGGATAGGATCTCTGCTTAACACATGAAGTGGCATAGACTACTTGCTAGATGATGGAAACCAGAAGACAGCTAGCATACATGCTTTTTGACAGTTTTCCCAGTAGCACATTTCCTTCCGTCTTTACCACAAGCTGCAGTTTTCATTCCTAGAATTACACATTTTAAGACAGGATTTCACCCTCAGTATCTAATTCAATATTTCTTATTAAATACTGGTATAATCCTGAAATATTCATTACAAATACTTTGGCTCTGGAACATCAAACACTAAGATGTCAGAGTTGTTTGTCTTAGCCAAAGTAGACACTATGCTTGGTGATATAAAAACTTCACTGTGAAACATTAAACATTTTGATTAAATACTAAACAGAAAAAGTATTGTTTTTCCTCATATCAGCAGTGATGTTGGTCTGTTGTCAGCAGATATTGGAAGATAAGAAAATAATACACTGCCATCACTTTAAATAGGCAATGTACGTGCAGCATTCAGCTGTGCATTGTGGGAGCTACAAAATCGAACCACCCCAACTCACTGAATAACTAAGCTAGAAAAGATAGCCATGTTTTAAAGTTATAGAAATTAATATGAACTTCATTTTATATTGCCAAGCTATAATATAGGCAATGCTCAAATAAGCCTTCATAGGAAAATGAGAGCTCAGAGGATTGTCAATGGGTAAGGCAGCATTTTTGTCATGGAAGTCTAAGACTCCTTGATTTCCATATTTTAAAAAAAATTGTAATTTTTGACACGTGGGAATTTTGGCATGCAATAACAAACAGTTAAACCAGTTTCACTGAGAGCTCAGATATGCGGGCAGTGGAGCGCGGGGCATCTAACATATCTCTGCTAGGTTTTTGTTTTTTTCTCTGAAAAATTTCCCATTGGTGCAACTTCTCCATTGGTGAGACCACGAGAATAGACAAAGCTTCAAGCACCCACCACCATTTAAAAGTATGTTTACACAATACAAGGAAAAATGCTGATGGGCTGTTGTTATTTTGTCTTCCTTAGCACTCCCACCATTGTAATAATTTATGAGGTGCATTAGTATTTGCAACAATTGGAATTTTTTAAAATCAGAAAACAGGCTAGTTTAGATGAGGCTTTAGCTAATGGGATCTCTAGCAACTATTTTATTTTGTTTGATTTATAATGACATTAAAAATGCATACATTTGCTATTTTGTTTCGAGTTTGTGGTGTGCCATTTTGAGGAAGATGGGTGAGTATAACAGATTCTATGATCTCTATGGTTTTGGGTTTTTTAAGACGTCACAGAATTTACTTTGTGGTTTTTGAAGTGTCTGCAGTGGCTGAAGCAGAAAAGTGATGAAGAAATGGCAGCAGCAGGTCTAATCTGTCTGCTTTACTGCTCTGGTGCTACTACAGAACAGAACTGGAAGTACTGGAATAGCAGATATAAATAGTTTTACATACTTTTTTTAAATAATAAAATTATTTTAAAATTAAAATAGTGCATCTGTGACTTTTGGCCTTCCCTTTTACTATCAATTTGTAACTTTTACCCTTTATCCTCCATGACCAGGCCATGACTTTCCGTATAATTACCATGATAACCTATTAACCCCAATAAGGGGATGTGGTGCCTATGGACTCTGCATGGCTAGTTTAGTTTAGCTCAGTTCAGATGTGACAGTAAATTGTTACCATCTGATAGTTTATGTGAAATAAGTTGGGTGGTCTCAGTCTCAGATGGTTCAGAGAAATGAGTGGACAGAGTGGTAAACAATACCAGCGACCCTTCAGACAATCCAAGGCACATTCAACTGTCATTCTGCTCCTGCTGAGCCTGTAGTTGAATGCTCCTTGGAGCTGTCAAGGTGGCCAGTGTATGGCTTCATGAGCCATGGGAACAAGGAATAGGCCAGGATCACGATCGGCATTTCAAAATTCCCAATGGTAATCTGCCGAGCAGGAAAGAAAGTTCATGCTTGCAGCTTCCTGAACAGTCCTGTGTTCTTAAAGATGCAAGCGTCATACACTTTCTCAGACCAACCCACACTGATGTCAGTAAACAGTTCCTAGGGATCCATCAGAGCTTGCATAACCATAGAAAAGTTCTTTCTGTGGGGTAGGTGGTCTGGTGCCAGAATAAGGATATGTATGCCATCTGTCACCCCACCACTGTTCAGGAACCTCATTGCTGCAAATCCATCCATTATGTTCTGCACATTGCTGAGAGTCAATTAGCATAGCAAGAGTCGATTAATGGCCTTGAAAATGTGCATGATAGTGGCCCCTGTGGTGGTTTTCCCAACTCCAAATTGATTCCCAACTGATCAGTAACAATAGACTGCGCTGTGGAAACTTGCAATGCTCGCCACTCACTTCTCAAACTGTCAGTGTTGCTCTCATTTTGGTGTCCCTGCGCTGGAGGGCTGGGGCAAGTTTGGCACACAGACTCAGGAATGTGACCTTGCACATCCAAAAGTTCTGCAGCCATTGCTTGTCATCCCACACCTGCATTACAATGTGAGTAATCCAGTCAGAGCTTGTTTCTAATCCCAGAACCATCACTGCATCATCTCCAGCTGCTCTATGAACACTACCCCCAACCTTGAATTTTTTTTTTCATCTCCAAGGAATCATCATCATGGCTTTCCTTGCGGCTCTGCAAATACTGCAAGATCGTGCACCCTGTGTTTGTAATGCTCGTGACAATAGTTCAGTGCTGTGCAGGCTTCATTCTTCTGTCAGAGATGGTGGACAGCAAGGAGGGAAGCACATTTGTGGGATTTTGAAAAGGCATGAAAATTATGGGATGGAGAACACTTCTTCATGGAAGTTGACCTGATGTTCCCAGTTACCCTTACATTACTTATTTTGGCCTCATGAGGCATTGCGAAAACTCCGAAAAGACTGCGGTGGGTGGTAGAGAGTTGCACGGTGGGATACCTACCCATGGTGCACTGCACCTTGCATTGATACAAGCTTTCCTGGTAAGTATGTGCACTGCCAACAAAAGGAGCCAAGAATGCACTTGCACAAGTGATATACTAAGTGCAGCGGCTGTATGCCGATGGAACTTAGGTTGACGTAAATTTGTAGTATAAACATGGCCTCCATCACCACCACCAGTTGGGAAGCATTATCACTAAGGCTGCCAATTTGTCATGGAGGTCACGGAAGTCACAGATTCCGTGACGTTCCAGGACCTCCGTGACTTCTGCAGCAGCCGGTGCAGCTGACCCAGGCGCCACTGCACCCCAAACAGCAGCAGGAGTTTGGGTGTGGGAGGGGGCTCAGGGCTGTGGGTTTGGGTGCGGGAGAGGTCGAGGGCTCTGGGCCGCACTTACCTCTGGGGGTGGGGCACCCAGCCAATGGGAGCTGTGGAGCTGGCACTTGGGGTAGAGGCAGCACATAGAGCTGCTTGGCCACGCCTCTGCCTAGGAGCTGAGGGATGTTGCTGCTTCCGAGGAGGCATGGAGCCAGGTAGGGAGTCTGCCAGTCCTGCCAACCCCGCCACCCAGCACCAATGGCAACCCCCTGCCACCTACCCCAAGCACCTGCAGCACCCCTGGGCTGACACCCCAACCCACCCAAGATTTAGTCAGGGGTATATAATACTAGTCATGGACAGGTCACAGGCCATGAATTTTTGTTTACTGCCTGTGACCTGTCCATGACTTTTACTAAAATGACCTGTGACTAAAACGTAGCATTAATTATCACTCAAAACCATTGTGGAGGCAAAAGGGATGTTTTAAGTGTTTAGCACCAAGTAATTCACCAAAATTACTAAAAAAGTATAGTCTAGAGTAACAAAAAATGACAGGACAGATCTTAAAAATTGTCTTAATAAATGCCAGTTCAGGGATGTTACCCCCATTATTTTAGTGACAAGGGGTCCTTGCTTTGCTTTGGGGGGCACAATGATGTAAGTCAAGCAGAATAATCACTATTATTAATACAACTAATATTTTAAAAAAGGAAAAGAGAAATAAGAAAACAGAATAGAAGTAGTAGTGAACAATAGTTACTTCAGGTACAATCTTTTCTGTATGGTACTCTGTGGAGAGCTTTCAGCAGAGATTACACACTGAGGGCTGGTCCACACTGGGGGGGGAAATCGATCTTAGATACGCAACTTCAGCTACGTGAATAATGTAGCTGAAGTCGAATATCTAAGATCGGATTACTCACCCGTCCACACCGCGCGGGATCGATGTTCGCGGCTCTCCGTGTCGATTCCGGAACTCCGTTGGGGTTGATGGAGTTCCGGAATCGATATAAGCGCGCTAGGGGATCGATATATCGCGATATATCGATCCCCGAGCAATCGATTTTAACCCGCCGATACGGCGGGTAGTCTGGACGTGGCCTAAGAGTGGGTCCTCCTTTGGTAGGGATATATCTCTAGGTAAGAAAACCAAATTGTATTACTCCCAAAATTAGTAGCAAATATATTATAGTATACAGATGAGCAAAGGAATGTTGTTTAAAGATTGGTGAATCCGTTTGATTTATCCTGAGTAAACTGAACAGTTTATAAACTAAGTCCTGTTAAATAGAAGGAAGTATTTAAATTGGTAACTTAAAAGAAACCATTCAAGGAACAGTTTTCAGATAGTCAAATTAATGAATATTAAGAATCTTACATTTAAATTAAATCCCTCTTTTTCTGTTTGCCCAGGTTAGCATATCTCCTTTCCAGGAGTACACAGTCTAAAGCTGATGTGTAGCCCGAGAAGCTGTTAGCATTTTAATACCCTAGGACAATTATTAAATCTTAAAATTATTACATGAACAATTAAAATCTAAACTCTTGGTAGTAATTTTGCAAACTCCATTGCACAAATTATGTGATGTCATCGTGTTGCAGAAGCAGTGATGAATTGGAAGGTTGCTTCTTGATGCTGTGATGTGTGTGCAGGGTAGAGGATCACATTGAGTCACATCCCCATCCCCCCTGATTTCTGCCAGGGTTTATATGCCCTGCCCTGAACCCTGCTGCATACCACCAGCAGCTTTAAATTGTGCCCCTATCCACACACACTATCAACAGTTACTGTCTCTGGTGGGAGGATTTGTTGTTTTGTTGCTGTTTGTTTGCTTGCTTGTAGAGGTATTGTAACTCTTCAACTTTATGGTTATATTGTCTTTGTTTTAGTGGCAGGAAACTCTCAAGCCATCTTTAAGTTAAGAGATTTAACTCTTTTTCTTTATTCAGTCCATTTTCTGAACCATCCCTTCACTTCTAGCAGGATTTAATAGGAGCTGAAATTCAATTTTAGATGAGTGCCAGCACTCTTTATTTTCTTACTCGAGTCTTTCAGCTCTGGTGGTGGGAGAGACAGGCTCACTGTAGGATCCCGGTTAGTGTGGCCCCACTAGTACTCTTTTTCTGCCTCCCCTTCTGATTACAGTAGGGATGTATTTCCTGTCACTAGAGGCATAGATCTATGGGATCTAAGGAAGAACATGTGCCTTTATATCCACCCCTGTGGCTCCCTGTCTCTTATGCCTATAGTGTCCTATGTTGGCCCTAATGGGCCCCTTGAGGTATGCAGCTGGTGAGGAAACCTACCTCTACAGCCTTTTTCCCTCTCCTATGAAACTTCATAGAGCTTCCCAAGAGGGAGAACTGGCATGGCATGATCAGATGAACAAGAAAGTGAGGAGGAAGAACACCTGCAATCGGAGAAGTACCCTCCTCTTCTTCACCAGACAAGGCAATAGTGCTCTTTCTGTTCAAACTGATGATTTCAATATGTTTTAGGAACTTCTGTGTCACATGGCAGATATGTCAGAAATCCCTGTGGAGGTAGTGCAGAAGAAATTGCATAAGCAATGAAAAATGCCTTTTTTTCCCCCCTTTTTTTTTTTTAAGTCAAGGCATTTTAAAAAAGTATTGATTTCAATGAACGTCCCTGGGAAATAGATATATTTCAAAATAAGAAATGTTCATTTTGGAATTTTGAAATTTCATTAGGAATTTATTTTCATTTTTATATATTTTTACATTATTTCATAACATGTCAATAATAGCAAAGCATAATATTCCTTTTTGAGCCCATCAGCACTGCATTATCTTGGAGCTTCTCTTATTTAAATTTCATGTTGTGATACCAGTCGGTTAATCAGAATGGGATATCAGAAGGAGGTAACAATCACCTGGGACAAAAAGCAGGAATTACTGCAGTCAGTGTAACATTCATACAAAGTAAGGGTTCATTGTTCATGCTGATTTTATTCATCCAAGGAAAATTAGAAGCAAGCTTTAAAAGACTTAACCCTGGATAAAATCTGCAAAAACAACCCTCTCACACATGATCAAACACAGGCAGTTTAGCAGCATGAAAATTCTGGTTTGCAGATATCACTCTTCAGCAAAATGGCCACCACCAGAATACACATCAAAAGTTAAAAACAAAAAAGCCAAATTATCCCCAGTATAACTCCACTGATGCAAGTCATGTTACACTAATGATGAATTTAGCCTCCATAATGTATGTCATTTGTTTTTATGGGCCTAATCCTGAGAAATGCTGAGCATCTTCATTTTCATTTGAAGTCAATAGGAGGTGACAGTGCCTGGCATCTCTCAAGATCATCCCTATGTTTAGCCTAAGTGTTTAAAAAAAAAAGTGAAAAAAGTAATGCATGAGGCAAATTCGATATTTCCCTCCCCCTGTCCATTATTGCCTAGCAATTACTTACTATAAGATAATGTACCTGGAAAGATACTGGAGCAAATTATTAAACAATTTGTAAGCACCTGGAAGATAATGAAGTTATAAAGAATAGTCAGCATGGTTTTGTCAAGAACAAAACGTGCCAAAGCAACTTAATTTCCTTCGATAGGATTACTGACCCAGTGCATAGGGGGGAAGCAGTAGATGTGATATACCTTGATTTTAGTAAGACTTTTTGAAACCTGGCAGTCTCATAAGCAAACTAGGTAAATGTGATCTAGATGAATTTACTATAAGGTGGGTGCACAACTGATGGAAAGATCATACTCAAAGATCTTGGCATGTTTAGTCTTGAGAAAAGATGACTGAGGGGTGACCTGATAAGTCTTCCAATATATTAAAGGCTGTTATAAATGGGATGGTGATCAATTGTTCTCCATATCCACTGAAAGTAAGACAAGAAGTAATGGGCTTAATTTGCAGCAAGGGAGATTTAGGTTAGATATTAGGAAAAGTTTTCTAACTATAATGGTAGTTAAACTCTGGAATAGGTTTCCAAGGGACGTTGTGGAGCCTCCATCATTGGAAGCTTTTAAAAACAAATGGGGCAAACACCTGTCAGGGATGGTCTAGGTTTACTTGATCCTGCCACAGTGCAGGGGGCTGGACTTGATGACTTCTCAAGGTCCCTTCCAGCCCTATGATTCTATGAATGTTAAAAATTCCATTAAAAAGTTGTTAGCATTAAAATTGTGATCCCTGTTTTTGTGTTCTATTATCATTTGGTGTGGGGTGTATCATGTGCAGTCTGGTCATTGTGTTTCAGATTTCATGGAAGCTTAAAGTGATGGCTTATTACACTGAATTCCCATGGTACAGAGGTCAGAATCTCTCTACAGTCTGTAACCTTTGGAATTTTCTCTTTGGGCATTTGGCCAAGGTTTTTAGGGTAGTCTACAGGGAAAGATGCAAAGTACATTTATATGCTTCAGCTTCTGGTTTATTGTTTGGGGGTTGGACAGTAACAGCAGTAGTGTTTGTTTTTTTAATTTACCTCACTGTAGGTTATGTATGCAGTTATGTTTATTAACTTTTGTAAAGTAACACCTACTTGCTAAGGCAAAAGTTTTCATAATAAATCATTAAGTAAATGGAACAAAAAATAGAATAAAATTAGTCTTGTAATAAATTTCCTCCATTGAACAGCAATTAGAAATGGAGGTTACTTGTAACTGAAGTTCTTCTGTATGCACTCTGCATATTCACACTCCTGGGATGTGCTGACGCGGTGCAGCTACAGTGATGGAACCTTCCAGTAGCAGTGCCTGTTAGAAGCACTTTAGTCCTCTTCTTTCTCCTCCTGACCAAGAGTGTGCACTGGAGAATAAACTTAAAGCAGAATACATGATGTAGTAGTGATATAATTAGGACCCCACAGAAGCAGGGAAGGCAGGCAGGGAGTGGGAATATGCAGAGTGTGTATATCAAACAACTCCAGTTACAAATAACCAAGCTACTTTTCTTTTTAGAGTGCCCTTTGCATATTTCCACCCTTGGGAAAGTTTGGAAAGCAGTACAGTAACTCCTTGCTTAACATTTGTAGTTATGTTCCTGAAAAACATTACTTTAAGCGAAACAATGTTAAGTGAATCCAATTTCCCCAAAATAATTAATGTAAATGGGGGGGTTAGGTTCCAGGGAACACACTATAAGTTTTAAACAATTTAATACTGTACACAGCAATGATGATTGTGAAGCTTGGTAGAGGTGGTGAAGTCAGAGGCTGGAAGAGGCTGGGATATTTCCCAGGGAATGCCTTACTGCTAAATGATGAGTCCTCAGCTGAGTGCTATATCAAGAGTTAACACATTTTTGTTAATGTAGCTTCACTCTGCAAGGCAGCAGGAATGGAGAGAGGAGACAGCACGGTAGAGAGAGACACACACCGTGTGTGTCTGTGTGTGAGAGAGAATGAGAGTAAGAGAGAGACGTACACATATACTGAATGTGTGTGCGAGAGAGACATGCATTGCCCCTTTAAGTATGTTGACCCCACTCTTAAGTACACTGCTTTTTTAAGTAGATCAGCAAGTTGAGATAGCAGCTGCTGCCAGCAAGCTCCCTCCGTCCTGAGCCCTGTCATGTCTCCCCCCACCCCGCTCTGTGGAGATGGGGTAAAGGAGCGGGGAGAAGGGGAATACCCTGACATTAACACCTCTCTTCTCCCACCTGTGCCTGCACAGCAAGCAGGAGGCTCCAGGGAGCAGCTCCAAGGCAGAGGGCAGGAGCAGCACACGGCAGTGGGGGGAGGGACAGCTGAACTGCCTGGCAATTGATAGCCTGCTGGGCGGCTGCCGCACAGGGAACTTAGGGGCACTGCTGGTCCACCTCATTCCAAGCCCCCACCAGCTAGCTCCAATGGGCTGCTCTTTCTGCAAGCAGTGGATAAAGCAGGCGGCTGCCAAACAACTTTCTAAGGGAGCATTGTGCAACTTTAAACAAGCATGTTCTCTAATTGATCAGCAACGTAACAATGTTAATCGGAACGACGTTAAGTGAGGAGTTACTGTACCTCAGTAAAGGAGGGACAAGTCCTAATTGAACAATGATTGAAATACTGACCTGCCAAAATGAACATTGGACCTGGATTCTAAATCTAGTGCATAAGTGACTTGTAAAAACATGGATTGTTCTCCATGTAGAGGTCTTGCAAATTTCAACAATGGAAATGTACTTGAAAAATGTTGTAGACAATGTGGCAAACCCAGGACAAATAGCAAGGGAGGCGTAGTAATTAGTCCCAGCGGGGTTAAAAGGCCTCTCCCTATCCATTGAGGGGAGATAGCCATGGAGAAATAAAGTTCAGCTGGAACAGGGGTTACCAGGGAACTAATTAGGTTCAGCTGGCCCCAATTGCTGGAGACCTTTTTTAAACCCTCCCTGGCAGGGAAGCAGGTGGGGAATGAGAGAAGCTGCCAGTGAGTAGGTGCAGCAAGACTCTGAACTCTTCCAGCAAGGAAGACTGCACTCTGTCCCCAGAAGGGGAGAGAAACAGAGCAAGGGACTGACTGAGAAAAGGATCAGCCAGACCCTGTGTGACCGGGAAGGACTTTGCTTTGCCCAAGCCTGTGTCTCCAAGGCAAAAAGGGACTGAGCCAGCTGAGGAGAAGCAGGTACTTTGCCACAACAGCCATTCCTCTAGTACTATGAGCTCTAACAGGACCTGGAGAGGAAAGCAAAGCTTTCCTAAAACATTCCTCAATACAGAGTCTGACCCATCTAGATAATGATTGAGTTGAAATGGCCTACCCTTGAAGAACTGGTATAAACAACCTGAGAGAAGATCTGAAGTCTTTAGTTCTATCCAGGTAATATGAGAGTGTTCTTTTTTCATCTCAAGGAATGTAATCTAGCATCTTCCTTATCTATATTAGGTTTTGGAAAAAATAAGGGTAAGCTAATACATTGATTCTTCTTTGAGTAGTGTCCTTATAAATGCTTGTGATGGACTTCCCCGGGATGCAGCCTGGAACTAGGGTACCGCTGAGTCCTCTGGCATACCAGTCTGGGCCCCCTCTCATACTATGAGGCTGTGACAAGCTGCAGTCCTCTAGGTCTTGCACTTATATAGCCATACAGAAGTAGGGACACACCCAGCTTCAGTTACAAGAATGCTGCTCCTAGCCACTCATGAACTAACAATAGAGAGGCTCTGGCCAGTTTTCCCCAGCCTAGGACCCCAGAGCTGCACTATCTTTCCCTGGTCAGAAGCCTGTCAAAGCACCAGCCCCTGTTCCTGAGCAAATTTCCCTTTCACTTCAAACACCCCACTCTTATAGGTAAAAAATATAAAACAGTTAATAATGACAGAAAGAGAGTTTTTAAGTTACTATAAGTAATACCATTCAGATCAAAGTAGATTACCTAACATGCAAAACAAAACCACAGTCTGTTCTGTAAACTAGATAGGATTTGAATCGAGCAGTGTCTCACTCTGATGGTACAAACAGTTAACCAGTCTTCCCTCTTTCCTGCCTGGGACCACCTTCCCCTGTTCAGTCTGAGTTGTGGGGGGAGTGAGGCCAAGTGATGATATCACTTCCCCATTTTATAGCTTCTTTCATGTGGAGGGAACTTCATTGTTCCAAGCAAAGTCCCCACTCCCCAGCAAAATTTGTGGGAAAAGCACAGGCACAAGATGGAGTCCAGTATCACATGATCTAGTCACATGCCTTTGCATACTTCAGTGAGTCATAACAGGGGCTGAAATAGTTGTGGGTGAGGACAAGGTCACAAACCTTTTCATGTTCTTTGTATGTATAAATATCTTCTTGCTGTATGTTCCAGTCTATGCATCTGATAAAGTGGGTTGTAGCCCATGAAAGCTTATGCTCAGATAAATTTGTTAGTATCTTAGGGATGTGGGTTGAAGAAACCGGCTCTGGACCCCTCTCACAAATCATCTAAGAGAGAGGAAGAAGTCCCCTTAGTGAGCTTAAAAATAGCTGTAAGCGATTACCATCTTGCTCAGTATCTTCAGCACTCAGACCATCTCAGTCTGGCACCCATGCCTCACGAAAACTGATGGCAACTGGTATAGCTGAGAGGCCCACGGACCTGATGGGCACAGGCACCAGGTCATGGGTACCAAAGGACAAGAGTAAGCATTCTAAAAAGACGCTCCTTATATGCAAGTCCATTTCTGAGCTGCCAGCGACAGCTCATCTGGCACCAGAACAACCAGTGTGGACAAGGTCTCCTTCCCCCCTGGCATCACTATTGATGCCAAGATGATCAGTACTGGCAGAATCTCACCATTCCAGTGACCTCCACACGCTGGATGCACCCGAGTCCCCACCCCTTGATACTGAGACCTCTGCACTGAGCCTCTACCAAGCATGGGAAATATCCCTGCTACCATGCCATGTCCCTCTGCTCTCTAGAGAGGGTTCAGACAGTGAGCCCAATACCCACAGATGACCCCATTGCCAGCATCTTGGTACAGCCACTCATGGCATCACCACCAGGCTGTATGCCACCCCAATGGCCATACTAGGACTCTCTCAAGCTTTGCCTGAGAATCCTCTAGATATGCCCTCTGAGCTGCAGCATCCAGGGCTTTGGAACCACCTCAAGACATACAGGAACAGGAAGCCAATACTGAGGAGGAAGTGACACCCAGGACCATATCCTCCTCTTCTCCAGACAAAACCATCATGCCTCCCCCAACATCTTTGGGCAGATGACTTTAATCTCATCCAGGAACTGCCAAAGAGGGTGGCAGACACCCTCCTGATACCACTGGAGGAAGTTAAGGACACTCACCACCAGCTTTTTGACATCCAGTCTTCCTGTTCTAACATTGGAATGATCGTTGATAAGGTGACCATCTTGAATTTTTGAGCCTTGACAAACTTGATAAGTCCTAGAGATTGTTTGAACCAGGTAATCCATTCATTTTACTTCTCTACCCATACCACAACACCCTTCCCCTTTCCTCTTCAGGGATCCTTCTCATGAGAATTTGCTATGATGAGAGAGTATCGGAGGGGTAGCCGTGTTAGTCTGGATCTGTAAAAGCAGCCAAGAATCCTGTGGCACCTTATAGACTAACAGACGTTTTGGAGCATGAGCTTTCGTGGGTGAATACCCACTTCTTCAGATGCATCTGAAGAAGTGGGTATTCACCCACGAAAGCTCATGCTCCAAAACGTCTGTTAGTCTATAAGGTGCCACAGGATTCTTTGCTGCTTTATGATGAGAGAGATTGCCTCCTCCTGTTAGGAGCTATAGAACCAGCTCTTCAGCATCTACGAGACAAGGGTTCTACTCTCATCATTTCCTAATACCCAAAGGAAGAGAGGTTGGAGACCCATACTAGACCTCAGAGCTCTCAACAAGTTTGTCAAGGCTCAAAAATTCAAGATGTTCACCTTATTGATGATCATTCCAGCACTGGAACAGGGAGACTGGATTTTGGCCTTTGACCTCCAGGATGTCTATTTTCACATCTCAATCATACCTGCTTATAGACCATGTCTTGGATTCACTCTGGGACACGACCACTAACAATACAGAGTGCTCCTGCTCGGGCTATCATTGGACCTGAGAGTATTTTCCAAGGTTCTCTCAGTGGTAGCCACTCATATACGCTCTCAAGGGACAATGATCTGCTAGACAGGAAGGAAGGAAAGACTGCCAGAAACTGCACATTTTTTGAAGCTGTGCTTCTTCACTTTGACCTCTGTCATGATCAGTAAGTTAACTATGTTGTTTCAATGTTTAATTTTTTTACTAAGTATAATTATACTAACTACTACAACACTGCAACTAACATTTTATTTATTCTTAGACAATTGCACTAATTACAGAGACAAACAGCTCTAAGGTGGCCTAATGTTGTGGCAGTTGGAAGGAACTGAGGTGACAATGGCGCCCATGATCTTCCTGTAGCCACACCTCCCTAACTGCTGGCATAGGATCTGGGGTTGGGAGGGGAGGGGCAAGGCACTTCTAACAGGCCACAGCTACCCACAGTACAACGTGCCAGAAGTCAATGCTAGCCTCGGTACTGTGGACGCAGTCCGCCGACTTAATACACTTACAGCATTTTGTGTGGGGACACACACAATCGACTGTATAAAAACAATTTCTAAAAAAAATGACTTCTATAAATTCATCCTTACTTTGTAGTGCAGACCTAGCCTGAGAATGCAAATCTATTCCAAGAACATTTTATAGTTCATTTATTTTGGCAGGTAAATTAAATAATTGTAT
Source organism: Gopherus evgoodei (assembly GCF_007399415.2). Lineage (NCBI taxonomy): Eukaryota > Metazoa > Chordata > Testudines > Testudinidae > Gopherus > Gopherus evgoodei. The sequence goes on from NC_044322.1 coordinate 11,258,300, forward strand.
GAAAAAATTGTGTGGTTTGTAAAAACAACCATGAAATATCCAAATGTTAAGAAATTGAGAATTTTCAGCCAGTGTGGATGGTAGTATTGTCACTAGTGACAGAAAATGAAGGGGAAGAGGAAAGGTAAGGAGTTCAGTTTGGACCATGTTAAGCTTAAGTCAATGGTGAAACATATAGGAGGAGAGAGGCTGAGATGCAACTACTACAGAAGGTTTCACTGTTCTAGTTGCACCAAGTCAGCACATCCCAAGAGACTGACTGTGCAGGGGGCACTCACAGAAGAACTGATACGATATAGTATCAATCAAGGACAGTCACAGAGACAGGGCTTATCACTATCTACATTGGAAACTCAGATATTGTTAGAAGGGGGCTGAGTTATAGCCTGTGTTAGAACATGGTTTTTTTTTTAAACTTGTTTTAAAAAACAGTTCTGCCCAGTTCACCTGACCAGACAAACCAAATCAGAATTAAACTGTATTTAAAATCAGTTCTGCTAGTGCTGTTTATTACCAGTGTAACAAAATACACATTTAATGTAGTATCATGGATTAACATTTGTGTCCCCATACCAAATATTTCCGCTCAAAGAAATACAAGTCAAGAGAGATGGTTTAGTTTAATTTTGTTTAAACTTATTGCAGGAGGAAACCTCACTGGAGCAATATTTAACCCAGCATTGGCCTTTTCATTACATGCAAGTTGTTTCCATGAAAAATTCTGGGATTATTCACTAGTGTATTGGATGGCACCTTCCTTAGGTAAGTGCCTTTATGCTTTTTTGCACTTGAAAAAACATTGTAACAACACGTGATTCAGGGAAAGAAATCACTGTCCTTTATTTTCACAATCTACTAGTTTTTCATTTCAAATTGAATCCAATAAGCTAAATTAATGCAACGTTAAGGTTTAGAACTTGATTCAAGTCAGAACATTCAAAGTTATGGTTCCCAGAGGAATCATAATTTGTCCTTCTTGCATATATAGAGTGAGTTTTTAATCCCATGCCATATAGCAGTAGTACATATGACTTAGGTGGATGAGATTGTATCTTGCACTGAACCAACTTCTGTTGGTGAAAGAGACAAGCGTGAGCTGTGTGTCAGCTTGAAAGCTTGTCTCTTGCACCAACAGAAGTTGGTCAAAATAAAATATCTTGCACATCTTCTGACATATGATTTAATAAGGTTTGCTGTAGGGAACATAACTTTGAATTGTCTGACAGATTTATATCTCAGCCTTACTGTCATATTAACTTAGCTGTTGGAATTATTATTTTAGGGGGTTCTTTTCTTTTTTAGAAAAAGTGAGGTATCATTTTCTTTGACTATGTTATCATTAATGTACACATTTAAAGTCTGTATGCTTGCAGGGTGCTTTGAATGGAACAATGGCAAAATTTCAAATTGGTGTGCAATACAGGTGTATCCATTTTAACTGGTCAGTTTTAAACTGACATACCTTATCTACTTTGCTCTGCCAGAATGATATTCCAATCTGATATAGCTGCCTTCCATTTGGCCCTGGTGCCTCAGTTTTAAAATTCTAGTGGTTTGAGATGTGCAACATATTGTAGGACTGTACAGGTTCTAGCAAAATATCAGCCACATGTGCTGGGTTCTGGCAGATCCTAAAAGGGAGGGTGAGCTGTGAAAGTGAAAAATAGCCTGAGAGAATTTGAAAATGGACAGAAATTGGTCAGCTTGTATCCATCCAATTAGATTCTGTACTGCTTAATTACAACACACACAAAAACTAAGAGGGCTGGATTTTTCTTAAGTATTGGGCTAACTGCTCAAAATAACAAGAATAGGAAAACACCCAGTGTGGTGGTAATGTGAAAATGTACCTTTTCCCTCCTTATTAAAGCCCAGACTTGGCAGCTTCCACTCCATGAAATCTAAATGTGCTCTACTTTAGTGATGTCACAGCTGTCATGAAACCCCACTGGAGGCTAGAACTAGCCTGTAGTGGTATGATGTCATTAAGTACAAACTAAGAATATTAAAAAAAGCAACTTAGCAAAATCGCACAAGACAGTACCTCATTTTTAAAAAGCCCTGTTAATGTACTCTACTTCTACATATCAGTCCTTGCCTCCACCACAGATCTGATGTGACATCACTAGCTTTGAAAAGAAACTGGCAAGTCCAAGTATGGAAAACTGGAAGAGGATGTATGTGGAGACAGAGTAAATGAAGTCAGTGTGCTGAATGCTCCTAAGCCTTGTTACTTGGATCAACTGGCACATAACTTGAAAATAAAACAATAATCCAAAAACTTTGAAGTCAGTTAAACTACATATGCTCTGTTTGGCTTTTAAAAGTACATTTTTCCACACAATGTCTGTTTTGAATAATCTATTCTTAGGGTAAGAAATCTGACAGGGAAGAATTAATTAATGCTGTGATCTTCTACAGGTTCTGCAAGATTTCTCTTTGCAGGAAACCATGTCTGCTGTGATTCTTTTTGCAAGACACTGAATTTGCATGTCCCTTTCTACAAAGAAATGCTTTTTTCAGCAGTCTCCACTGTCCTTTAGACAAACATTTTAAAATTTTACTGTACATAGAACCTGGACTGTACGTTCCTCAAATGTACTTACTTAACTGCCTTTTTGTATTTTGTCCCATCAGGTACAGTACTTGTGGCCATTGTGTGGGGTGAAATCCTTCCTCTGATATTCTGAGATTTTAAAATGGTGAACTCTAGAACTACGTGTGTTAAAAAGAGACTCTTAAAAACAGAACTAAATTGCAGCAACACAGTACATAGAGGGAAGACACCTGGATACCAGGCATTGAGAACACTGATTTCCTTACAGGGTTTCCAGATAATTTTATGTTTTGAAATAAGTCTTAACTTTACAGTGGAATTGAATTACAGTAACAAATTGGTATGGTGAGAACAAGAATGAAAGTCTTTATCACATTTGTCAGTTAAGCCATTTATATGAAGAAAAACACTATTGCAAAATGAACTTGTCCCTTTAAATTTAATCCAAAATGCCATTCATTGACCTTTCTTCCAAACCTATCGAAAATGTCAATTGGAGAGAGATACAAAAGTTACATAACCTCTTCAGATATCTGCCACTACTGGTTTAATTACATCAGACTCATCAATATATAATACCCACAAGAGGGGATGGATTCTGAAAAATTTATTCTTGAAATGATCTTTGCATATTCCCACTTGTGGCATATGTAGCCTCTGCAAGGGGGGCTGGGTGGGGCATGTAGCCCCAAAGGATGCTACCTGTTAGAAAAATTACAAAGCTCAACCCCAGAGGCACTGTTTCCCACAAGTGTGAACATGGAGAGGTGACACTCTTAAAAAAGATGTTTTACTGATAAGTACTAACCCACCTTTTCTTCTTGTGAGGAATCTGCCACCTCACTATAATTTATTGGCTTATTAGGGCCCAATCCTGCATGATAGTAAAAGTTGCAGAATCAGGCGCATACTTCAATTATTTTTGTCCACTCTTTTTCTGGAGTACTAAGTAATTAATTCTTGGTCCTGATTGACAGCAGTGTATTTTCTATTGTTAACTTTGCCTAAGACTAGTCAGTATTATGAGCGTGAGGAGTCTTGATAGGAGAGTTAATCAATACAATCAATCAGACAACATACTCTGATGACTATTCAGAGAGCTTGAATCATTTGTGACTCTGATGTCTCTTTAAGGGCACACAGTGGGCACGTTTAGGCCTCTGCCATACAAAAAATAACCAGCAGAGCAGCTCTGCTGCCTCAGAAAATGTACTGCTGCTGTACACCAGGCCAGACTGGTCACAGGCCACCTTTGCTTGTGGTGAAGACCACTCACAGGTTGTGAGCATTCCACAGTACTGTTTGCATTGTCATAGTACATTTTTCTATGCTTTTATAATATTAACATAGCAAACACTTTGCCCCCTCTCATCTGTGCAAAAACATGATTTTGTTTAAAATTTTATGTAGAGGGGCTGGTTGTATTTCTCCATTTATGTTTAGCAGATTTGCAAGGGGATCAAGTTAACAAGTTTTATACGTAAGTGAGATCCTGAAGCACAGGACTCTTGCAAAGCAGTCAGAGTTTGCACTATTAGATTCTGGTATCAAACAGTAACCTCACCCAGACTTCAAACAGCTGTAAGGTGAATACTTTATGGATACCACCAGGTATTTTGCCTGTGGCCAGTCTGGTTAATTTTCAGAGTAAGTAGTACTGCCACAGATAAGCACATTTTGCCTTTTTTGTTTTAAATAGCTGTGCATATGTAAGCTGTTACAAATAGCCTTGTAGTCTCTTGGCTGTTAGCCTTATCTCAGCTAAATTTCCTCTCAATTTAAGATGAGGAGTGGGCTTACTTCAGAGACAATCCAAGTATTGCTGTGTTAGTAAGATATAAAACTGAAAAAATGTCACCTCTTCAACATACTTAGTCTGCCTTAGTCCAGATCCTCAAATGTTGCAGGCTCCTGATCTTTCTCCCAGCACACACTATAATGCATTTAGGAACAGCCAGAGAGACAATTGAAATTATTTTTATTTGACACATTACTGTTAGGGATTTCCAGAATCTTTAAGGTGACTGACAAAAAGAGATGACTCACCACTAATTCATTTAAAATCTTAAATAAAAAAAGTGAGACCTGCAAAACTGAACTCTGAGCTGTAACCTAGACTCAAGATTAGAGGTCAGCAAATTATCAGTGTTGACCTAATATTGGTCTGTTTAGGGATTGATGCTGCCCAGTTATTTTTCTTGTAAGCTTTTAAATCTGCCCTCTGGTAAAGTGAAATTGCTACTCAGTACAGTCCTACATAAACAAAAATCTGTTCACACCAAGCTTACTTAAGGGATGATGCGTCAAATTGCCCACAAAGCAAAACAAAATTTCATCAATATTTCAGAAATATAAAGCTATGGATGAATAAAATCTGCCTTTTAAACACTGAAATATAAATTCCTGGCCTTGATTACACTGCAGGCCTCATTTTGCTGTAGGAACAGATCAGATTGTTTTTGTACTATAAAAATACTTGGTATTGAATGAATTAAGCCTTACTGAGCAGATATTTTTCTTACTCTTATTTTTACAAGTGTTCTGGAAGTAAATTATATATTGTTAGCGCTTCAGATAATTTGTTTTAAATCTAGTGTTTTGTTCTCAATAAAATCTTTGCTTGTATATATTTCCTTGCATTTTAGATACACGGATTCAGAACTCAGTATGAGATGAAGTGACTACTAACCTAACTGCCCAAACTTTCATACAATAGGACCCCAGCACACAAACATTCACTGCTGTATTTCTGTATTCAGTAATCTAAAAACAAAAAATGTAGCTTGCCATGTGCCAGTGTTGGGAGGGCTTCTAAGACCTTATCCACTCAGTTCTCAGCTTGACGCTAAACTCATCACCAAGGTTTAGCTTAAAATCAATCTACATTTGAGTTGATCAGGCTTCAGGGCATACCAGACAGACAAAGTTACAGAGCATATCTTTTTCTTTATATACATTTACACATTACACTGAATTTACTACATTCCACTGCTTTTGCTTTTCTCTTATATTAGCATGTGTTTTATTTGTATTATATTCATGGCTTTCTTTTTTAAGTTTGCTACCTAGCATCACATTCCCAAGACTACTGTAGTTGTCATCAGTTAAACCACTACTAATACTAGGCTCAATGTACAAATGAGGGGAAGAAGGGGGTGGCTGGAGGGTGGGTACTCACCTTCTATGGGATAGCCTACCAAGGTGTAATCCCACATTAGCTTGTTCTCCCTTTAAAGCATGCTTCTGTAATTTTAACTTTACTTTTATTTTAAATTACATTATAAAAGCCTGGTACAAACTAATTTTTTTCTATTTAGCACCATAGGAAATTGAGTTGTGAAACATAATGTAGGCCAGTTAAAATAACATCCCCTGGGTTCATAGCACAAGTGGTCCTTTTCAGCCATCACACTTATCACTTTATCAGTGTCCCAGCATCTCAACCATACTGTGCAATTTGGAGACTGTTCCTCCCCAGTGAGCCCACATGCTGGCAACTCTGTATTACGCCTGCATGTCAGTATCCCTCAGGAGCAAATAGCAGTACAGAGCAATGGCTTTCCAGACCTTGCATTGCTCTGCAACAGTATTTGAGGAGGGAAAAACTTCCACACCCTATGGATTGCAGTGGTTTCACATTTAATTTCATGGTATTTGACATGTTCATTTTCCCCCAGAGGTTGCTACTGGTTGGACAATTCCATACAACACTTCTCCCCCCTCTGTAACTAATGTGGCTCTAGAGTCTAGGTGCAAAAAAACTGATGGATAGTTCCTGAAATGTTGCAGTGTTGCTGCTTTCCATATTAAAGAAAAATTGAAGACACTACCAAAACACTCTGCTACGATCTGTTACAGGGGGCTTCTAGCAGGCCTGGATTGGAATTTATTCTCAGGTTTCTCTTCCCTAAATTAACATGGATAGTATTTTCATACCCCTCAGAGAGATTCACTCTTCAGATCCGAGTCTTATCTTTCTTAAGATTGCCCAAAGCTCATTTCAGGGGTTAAAGGACAACTGTACCCACTTTGGTCACCACATTTGAAAAGTGAGAGGGAGCAAGAATGGTGGAAGGCTATCGAAGTCCATGTTGGTAACTCCTCTTCCTCAGCTTTTATAGTTTTAGTTAGAAATGAATACTAGCTGTGTTTCTTATTCTAACAAACTCTCTTCTCTGCAATTATTGTTAGATAGCTATTCAGTTACACTGCTTCTGCCCATGCTGTCAATGTTCTGTAGCTAAAAAGGTAATCGTTTTCAACTACTGTACAATGTGATAACGTTTAGAGACTAAATTCTCAGCATCAATAGGTGCAGCGCCATTGTCTTTATGATCATGGCCATTGCCTTTTTTCTGTTGGCCAGCAGATGGCAGCCACAGTATCAGGACTCCTAATTTCTATCTGCAACTGTGTCACTGACTCACTGATCTAAGACAATTCACCTAACCTCCTGGTGCCTCAATTTCGCCATCTCTAAAACATGTATAACAAACTTGTATACCAGGTGGAGTGCTGTGAAAATTAATTTACAGAAAAAGTTTAACAAGACGACTTAAATATAAAATATCCCTCCTCGCTCCCCAGGATTGTATTAAAAAAGCTGATCATGGACAGATTTAACATTCATGTCACAGTCCCAGTGGAAAATATAATAGAAAAGAGGGAAGTGGCTACACTTGCAGTTAAACAGCGTACAGCACTGGTTCAGCTGCACTTGTTTTCAGCACCTGGTAAATTTAATTGCAAAAACACGATTGGAGGTGAACAAAGACAAACAAGGGAAGGTTACATCATAGGAACGGACGACTAATTTACTTGCCAGAATCTTTCTTCCCTTTTCTGAAGTCTGGTACCCCATCTCCTTTTCTCCAGTCTTCTGTGCCTTTCCAAATAATTCTCAGTTTCAAAAGCATATTAGCCAATTTCCTTAACAGCCTATGATGCATACAAAATCTGATTTATGAGTGTTCCCAATTTCCAGATACTTGCTTATGTTCTTTACCAATAAATGGTCTTTACTATTTTCCAACTATGCCATCATTTTTATCTGACCAGGCTGTAAAAGATGCATCAATAATTTTAAAATAATCTTCAAAGGTTCTTGTAGTACATGGCACATTGTTTATAATATTGTTAAAAAACCATTAATTTTACTGAAAGAAGAATACTCTACAAAGAGCAGCTAGAACTAATGTTATGTACGCTAGCAGTGATTATGCCACCTGGTATCTTCTGGTATTCCGCAGTAAGCAAGTCAGAGAGGGAAGAACCAGTTTAAAGAAAAATTCTCCTCAATACTGTATGTGAAATAACTATAAGTGGCATAAATTATAACCAGAAATTTAAGAGGAGAATGGTTGTGACTGAAGCAGGTTCTCAGGTTGACTTCAGAAGAACAGATAGGTCTCTACCAGCTGCTCCAGGGACCCAAACACCTGCCTGCGCTGCTGGGGAGGGGTGCATGACTGTTTTTGCAGCTTCCCTTCTCTTCCCATCAGAAGCTGTTTTTCTGCGGGGAACATGAATTCTGTGCACATGCAGTGGTACAAAATTCTCCCAGGAGTAGAATATGGAGAGGAGAGTTTATCTGGCAGAAAACTGTCTAACGAATCAGAGTGCACGGTGGAGAGGGAAGAAAGGCAGCTTCAGCAGATCTGTTCACTGTTCTTGGCAACCTAAACCCAGGATAAGTCACGGTGAAGGTAGTTCTACCCTCAGAACAGTGCATCTATACTGGGGGTTTGCATCAGTGTTGTTACAATAGTGCAAAAATCCTATATGTAGACAAGACTTAAAATGAGTTCAAGGAAAACATCCCCTTTAAGGGATGCACTTAATACCCCTCCCAAAAAACACAAATGAGAACTGCCCAAGTACAGCCCTGAGCAACTAAATGAGTCTTCCAAAGAAAATGATTGAAGGCTGCAACACAAGCCTGGATTGTGAGATACAAAAGTCTAAGTTTATTAAACAATTTTGTTAATGTTTAATTACAAAGATGCAGAACAAGTCTCATCTGTGGGACTTCACTCAAGCCTCTCCCCTACCCAAACTCTGTCAGTAAAAAAATGACAAGACAAAAGACCTGAATAGATAAAGCTAGTTACTTGGAGGGCTAAACATTTAGTTAGTTTTGCTTTGCATTCTCAGCTAACCTTATTTTTCTTTACCAAACTCCTGTTTCTATCAGACATGGCTGACTCAGTGGATAAACAGATACAAAAATATGGACAAATTCTAGGACAACTTAGAATTCTGTTCTAATTACAATTTTGTTTCTTAATTCCTAGAATTCCTACCAAGGCTTCCTAGAAACGAGCCGTGATTAGCCCCATTCAAGCATTAGATAAGAGGTGTTATTGTTTTTATCTTTTAAATAAAAACCCCACAGTGATCACAGAAATGTCAAACTCTGTTTTAAACACATCTATAAAAGCATTTACAGACGTAGATGTCCATGCTTAGGTCATTAATAGAGAAGTTATTAAAGAGGTTAATTCCCAATAGTCACTGCAACACCTTCAGTTTTACAGCTTATTCTGGAAGTGTCACAAGAGGAATCTGAAAGATATAAAACACGGGGTTTAGATAATTGGCATTAATGAAGTTATTAATCTTTACAAAAAAGTCTCTGAACAGTTGCTAGCAACAGCATGGGATAACTCTCAGCACACCCTGGCCTGATTTTCAGAAGGTTGGGCACCTGCAGCTCACACAGACTTGAGTGGGAGTTCTGAGTGGTCAGCTGGTCTGAAAAATCAGGCCCAATAAGCATACTACTGCTTTAAAAAATCAACATCACCGAATGTGTGTATGGGAAGGGAACAACAACTGCCAGTTTAATATATACAAAATAGTTTGAACAAAATGTGAACTTTTGTAAGTGGCATAAATAACTGTTCTTGACAAGACTAAGTACAAATTTCACACTTTTATCATCAAGTCACTAAGAGCTTCGTCAGGCAACTGTCACATCTCATTTGTGTAATGAACAGGGACATGCGACATTAGTGTCACATGAGGGTGTCACTTCAGAGGCATGATGGTTCATTGCTTTCTAAAGGATCACTGGGACGTGATGTTCCTGCAGATTGTTTGCTCAGTCTGCTTGCAATGTTAATGAAACGAAAAAGAATTAAATCTAAAATTATTTGCTCCATGGCGTACTATGAAAATCTCAGTAAACTTCCTCTTTATTACAGTAACCTACATGCCATAAACTTGTTAGCCTGGTGATTAGCAGAGACAAAGAGCTGTTTGTTCTTCACATAGATTCTGGGATTACTTGGAGAGTTACTTTATAATTCCTTGTGTTTTGAACAGCAGACCAACCTGGTGACCCATTCATTACAGGGCTTTTCATACCAAAGGCTCTCAACTGCTTTATGAAGTGACGTAATACTTAGCACTACATACACAGATCACTTTATCCACCACTGATCTGGAGCTGCTTGTTAACTGCACAGCAACAGAGTTTAGGACAGAAAGCAAAGAACAGCACCACCAATTAACTCTGGCAACACAATGTTCTGTGACAACATACTGGGGCATGTACAGTCCAGACTCAGGAAGAGTACTGCCAACTGAAGATATTGTAACAATGTGCTAGGTGCTTTGCCAGGAAAAGAATTACCAATACATAAGGCATCTCTTTTAGGTTTTAACTGATAAACATCAACAAAAACACCCGGATACAAAAAAAATCAAATCAGTGTTTATCCAACAAAGACCAGAACTGGTTACCCAATCTGTGTTCACTTCACCCCCTTCCCAGTGCAGTTTGTTTACGTAGTCCCTACTCCCTGGCTTATACCTAAGGGCTAGTCTTCACAGAGAAGTAATGCAGACTGTGTGTGCGTGCATGTGAGATTTCTAAAGCACACAAATGTATTGCATATTAATTGGTCCACATAAACGAAAAGCTCCCTAGGGCACTTTCACATAGTACTGTTTCAAATAGCACTATGTGGGTGTACAAAGGGAAAGCCCCCCGGCCAGATTTTTGGACAGCTAAACAGAACTTCACCACCATCACCCCCCCCCCCAAAAAAAAACAAAAAAAAAAAACAACCCATAAGCCCTACAATAACACTTCCTAAGCGTCTTAGATGCCTCCAATTCTACTGCTAACCTAGCTCAGTTTACAATGTGACCGCTTGGTGGTAATGTTACTACAGAAAGTAGCACGGTTGCAGCGATATTACCACAAAGGAAATCTTAATCCATGGACTGATAGCCCTTGGAGGGAAAACACAGCTCTAAGAACGCCATCTCTATGGTAACAAGAGTGGACCTTTTCAAGGTCTAAATGCCCTGGGTATCCCTGATATAGAGTGAGGAATCTGGACATGGATGGAAGAGTAACTAGAATCTTGACTGTACCCGTAATAGCTCCACTCAGTGCTTCAGGATGGTGGCAGGGCCTCTGAGTGCTTGGAGTGACGTTGTCTAATGGTGGCTTCTTGAGGCAGGACTTTGTGCTCTTGCTTCTGGGCTGAGAAGGTCAGAGACGCTAAACCCTACGCACTGCTGCCAGCACATGTAACCTGCTCCTACGGCTGGCTACCTCAATGGCCTGCCTTCCAGCTTCTGCAGCAGCAACTTTGCATTGGGCTTTTACAGCTCCATGACAGTCTGTAGATGTCAGAAGTCAATTCCTCTCATCCGCTCCCACAGACAGGAAGGGTGACATTACAGAAGAGGGGACATAGAAGACATTTCTAGACCTGCTCCAAAGCTGAAAGCTTTCAATGACACCCCCACCAAGAAAGAATTCCTGTTCCACCTACAGTAAATTAAGAGATGGACTTGCCACAGAGTTCTGCCCCCTTTGAAACAGTCTGGCAAATCTTGCATGCTAAGGGGGGAAAACAACGGATACCAGGGACAATAACTTCCCAGCAATGGACCCAATATTTGTGTATCTTCCAAGAGACTTCATGTGATCAGACAATTCACGTGACCCAAGGATCTAGATCTAACAGCCTAATCTACCTTTTCCTGAAGTGTGTAAGGTCAGTGCCTGAAGAAGGGAAATTAACCTCACCTGGCTGTTCATTTTACAGTTTAACTCCTTTCCACAGTTTTGATAAACACTTCATTTTTTTTTCAAATTTGCTCTATTTCTTCTTTTACTAGAAGACACAATCCCGTGTTTATTCACAGAACTCTCAATGGTTTCCGAAGTAATTTAACATAGGGACTTATGGACAATTCTCAATTCATCAAACTACAAAAGCATATGGCTCTGCAGGATTGAAGAGCCTCACACTGAAGGTAGAAAAAAACTAAAGTTTTAAGCTTACAGCAGCATATATCTTCCTCAGTGATCAACTTCTGCATCTTCAAACTGCCCTGCAACCACTGGTGTTGTGTCCACTTCCATGCCATCTGAAAACAAAGCCAAGACAATGAAATACTGTAGCACGCACAAGCTGAACACACTGTGACATAAAGCCAGTGCCCTCTGCTGGTGAGAGATTAGTGGTGCAGGAGATACTAATATTGTGTTGACAGTATTCTAGGCAAGTTGAAAACAGCAACTCCCCAGACCTATTTCACATACTCTTCGCAATACCCCTTTTTAAAAAGTCAGTCAGACAACACTAAGTCACTAAATTGCACATTATAAAGAGATGCAAGGTTGTTAAACTGCAGTTTCTATTACTCTAAGAAAACTTTTTTCTAAAAAGCAAGAACCCTTATTTGGTTCACAGATTTGAACATTAGACCCCTGCAATTGAGAGGAACACATGATTAGAAAGCATAACATTGCAGGTATATATGAGGTAGGTTAGTCTCAAATAAAATCAATCTAGAGCCTGTTCTAAGAACTTCTGACCACAGGCGTTAGTCTCCAATGTAAAACCACCATGTTAAGCAAAGTCAGGATTAGTCACTTTAGCTGCAGACTGTCAAGAAATCTCAGAAAAATTCAGAAGATCAGCAGCCAAGGATCTATCACTGAACTAAGCAAAACCCAATCCAACCCACTCTTGAAGAACAGAGCAACAGCCAACAAGATCCAGGAAGGCTACTAAGCTTGCTAAGAGTAGGTCCAAGCTGTGCCATGCACGGTCCATTTTATTTCCAACATCCAGAACTTTGGGTTCAAAATCCAGACTGAACTTTGAGATGAAGGGAGATTTCACAAGAACAAATGAGATCATATAAAAACATTTTTATACAATGTAATTTAATCCACAAACTTGTGGAACAAACACACACAGTAAGTTAACCTATGAAAAAGTAAAGAAAATGCAGAGTTAAAGCTAAAGAAAAGTCACTCAGCTGTCAATTATTGCCACACATCACATATCCCTAGTTACATACTGCTTTGCTCGGCTAGAGAAAGGATGGGCTGAAGACAAACTTTCACAGACTGGTTTAAAAGGCAATCTGAGTTACATAGGTTCAATAAGTATTTAGAAACTCTAAAAAACTTACCTGAACTGGTGCAAGCCTATACTCAGACACACACACTGCACATTTTTGACCCAGGGAAAAGCAAGAGGTACTACCCTTTAAAGATTAAATGGCAACATTTTAATTGCCCACTGCTTTTTCCCCATGTTTTCTAATATTTGTCTCCACATTGCTAAGGTTGCATTTACAAAGCATATAACAGTCATCGAACTACAAAACAGGTATTTTAAATGCTAATGGAAATACTTACACACCAATGTAATTTTTCAAATCACGTTATTACTCACCGTTTATATCGTGAAACCGGCTTCTTTTTCCCAACACACACAGAAGTTTATGATGATATTGCTCACAAGCCAATTTCACCATTGCTACTGCCACATAAAGCTGCATGCAGTAAGGGTCAAGAAACCATAGTATACGTAGGTTGGGGGAAAGGGACATGTCTCACCTTCAAACTCTCTCACTGAATCTTCTGTTCGCACTCCAGCCATGTTGTACTGGCTGCTCACAGACTGAGCTAACATGCCCTCTAATCTCTCCAGAGTGGCTTGACCCTCTGCAGTTAAGTGTGACAACCCTTCTTCATATGTGTAGAAGGAAGGGATATCGCCTTGTCCTTGTTCTGCAAAGACAAGTTTGCATTTAGCAGATATGAAGTTATAAACACAGCAAGTTCCTACAAGATACTAAACCACTTTAAAAAGATATTTCCAGATGCGGTCAGGTAACACGTACTCATTTATTAACCAGGTAGGCTATTTTTAAACCAACTTCGAACTGAAAAGGATTCACTAGCACTGACGACACAGCAGGATCTTTTGACAATAGACAATTTCGAAAGAAATCCATACACTATCTAAAATGCTTTTAAAAGAACTCTCTAATGAGCAGCATTTTGCACTTGCATTTGCAGATCTCTAAGTGCTTCAATCAATGAATTTCTCCTAAACGCTCCTGCAAGGCATTCTAGCAGGTAACAGCCCTGCTAAGGTTCAGACCAGATTTCTGTTTAAAGCCCAAATATTTTAAGTGCTCTAAATTCAATACAGTTACTCAGATTGCCTTGAAATTTGCCATGCCTCATGAGAGCATAGGTTTCCGTTCGCAGACCAAATCTGGGCCATTTCACCAAAGGGTACCCTAGAGATAGGTCCCTCCCAAAACAACAGCTTTTTTTTTTTTCCTTTAAAGTTGACAGATTCTGGCAACTGATTTGTGCTTACAGATAGATCAAACAAGGGTGCAGATCCTTACACCGGGATCTCAGATAACCAAGGGTTACCCTGGCAACTACCAGCCCACTGGGGAAAATAAAATTAAAATAAACTTTATTTGACAAAGATTTTGCTACTGTACTGTAGCACATCAAAACCATCTCATGCTAATGAGATGCTAATGAAATTACTAAGCACTGGGGAGAAACTAGAAAAGACTGGATGGCATATTGCTAAAATCTGTCTGTCAGGGTTTTGTTTTTTTTTAATTTTGGGTGCTGAAGTTGAAGCATTTAAGGTGAGAAGGGTCAGACCCTTCTCTTTCATCTCCCCGGATGGGAGCCAGGCTCTGCAGGGGGCTTGCCTTACTGGGAGGGGTCCTGATCCCCTGCTGCCTACCCTCTCAACATGAGCTGGGGTCTGGGCCTCCCTGTATCCCAGAGTTGTGTGCGCCCCACTCCTTTCTCCCCTGTTTGTGTGTCAGTTTTTCGGGCACCTCAGCACATCTATGAAGGTCTAACCCCCACACACCTCTCCCCATATGAGCTGAGATCTGAGGAAGTCCTGCCTCTCTGGGTGGAGCTTAGAATGGGCATGCTCAGAACATGCACTAAGGAGACACTGCTGAGACTGTTGTGAAGAGCTGGGAATGGGTATGCCCGATGTATCAAAAACTCTCCAGCACTGGGGAGTGGGGAAAAGAACATCCACAGACATGAATGGAGCAGTTCACAAGTCTCAGAGCTATTGTTTCAGGCTGTATTCAACTTCATGGGATATTCAGCTAAGAACATCTCATGGGGGCTATTAACACTGCCCTGAGCCTGCTACTTGGGCAGAAATCAGAGAATGAAGATTTTTCCCAAATGTTCACTACGTTTTTCTTAAATTATTGTATTTTGGAAAAATGTAATCTGAATACACCAGAATATTCAGAAGATGCTGAAACCATATTTGAAAAGAAAATAAATTACACACACAAATGCTCACTGGGAGGGGAGTTGTGATTAGGGGTGCAAAAATAGTTGGTGATATGGGAAGTGACGTTTGGGTCTGCAGCAAGGGCAGAAGATAAATGGGAATGGCTAGTAGAGGAGGGAAGAAAGCTTAAGGGAGGACTCATCTCAGAGGGAAAGGGTCAGAACATCAGAACGGTCATATTGGGTCAGACCAAAGGTCCATCTAGCCCAGTATGCTGTCTGCCGACAGTGGCCAATGCCAGTGCCCCAGAGGGAATTAGCAGAACAGGTAAGCATCAAGTGATCCATTCCTTGTCTCGCATGAACAGAGGCTAGGGAAACCATTCCTGCCCATCCCGGCTAATAGCCACTGATGGACCTATCCTCCATAGATCTATCTAGGTATGAACTGGAGTGGGAGGGGAGAAGATGGGACAGGTTGGACAAATCATGCCAAACGAATCCAGTTTCCTTCTTTAACAGGGTTTACTGGTCTAGCAGATGGGGGAAAGCAGTAGACATGATATATCTTGATTTTAATAAAGTTTAAGCACACTAGGGAAAAATGTCTAGATGAAATTACTATAAGGTGGATGTAAAACTGGTTGAAAGACCATACTCAAGAGTAATTATCAATGGTTCACTGTCAAACTGGGAAGGTGTATCTACTGTGGTCCTGCAAGGGTCAGTCTTGGGTCTGGTACTAGTCAATATTTTTATTAGGAGATTTGGATAACAGAGTGGAGGATATGCCTATAAAATCTGGATGACTCCAAGCTGGAGGGGTTCCAAGCAGTTTGGAGGACAGGATTAACATCCAGAACAACCTTGAAAAAACTGGAGACTTGGTCTGAATTCAACAAGATGAAATTCAATAAAAGATAAGTGCAAAGTACTTCACTTAGGAAGGAAAAAATCAAATGCAAAACTACAAAATGAGGAATAACTGGCTAGGGGTAGTACCACTGAAAAGGATGTGGTGGTTACAGTGGATCACAAATTGAATATGAGTTATCAGTGTGATGCAGTTGCAAAAAAGGATAATTATCCTGTGGTGTATTAACAGGAGTGTCATATATAAGAAACGGGAGGTAACTGTCTTGCTCTACTTGACACTGGTGAGGCCCCGGCTGGGGTACAGTGTCCAATTCTGGGCGCCATGCTTTAGGAAACATGGACAAAGAGGAGAAAGTCCAGAGGAGAGCAACAAAAATGATAAAAGGTTTAGAAAACCTGACCCACGAGGAAAAGTTAGTCTTGAGAAAAGATGCCTGAGGGGAGACCTCATAACAGTTTTCAAATATATTAAAGGCTGGTGATTAATTGTTCTCTGTGTCCACTGAAGATAGAACAAGTAATGGGCTTAATCTGCAGTGAGAGATTTAGGTTAGACATTAGGAAAAACGTTCTAACTATAAGGGTAGTTAAACTCTGGAACAGGCTTCCAAGGGAGGTTGTGGAATCCCCTCATCACTAGAGGTTTTTAAGAACATGTTGGACAAACCCCTGTCAAGAATGGTGCAAATTTACTTGGTCCTGCCTCAGCACAGGCAGTTGGAAGGGACCTAGAGAAATCATCATTTCCACCATTCTACTATGTAGGGCAGCAGAAACTGGGAGTTCAAGGAGGAGCTCATATCAGCCGAGTTCTCCTCTTCCATGCGTATGTGTGCTGGGATCTACCCTACCCCTACCCCTCTGCAGGGGTTTGAGACTCTCCCTGCCTACTATGTATTCTGGAATCTGGGACACCCTGCTCCTCTTAGGATGTCTCCATGTGAACTGGCATCTGGTGTCAGGAAGGTATTTTCCTCCAGGGCAGCTTGGCAGAGGCCCTGGGGGGTTTTCGCCTTCCTCTGCAGTGTGGGGCATGGGTCACTTGCTGGAGAATTCTCTGCAACTTCAAGTCTTCAAACCATGATTTGAGGACTTCAATGGCTCAAACATAGGTTAGGGGTTTGTTGTGGGAGTGGGTGGGTGAGATTCTGCAGCAATCATATTGGTCCCTTCTGACCTTAAAATCTACATAACCCAGGTAACATGCAGCCCTCCACTAAGCTACAGCATAGGGAAGAAGATAGCAAGGAGCAATTTCTTACAGTGCAAACTAGTGGCTTCATGAGAAGGGATGGGGAACTGGAAGGGGGCGGGGGGAAGACGGTACACATCATGGGGAATGTTGGGGCAGGGAGTAGAGAAGGAGACATATGCCAGTCTTCTCTCACATGCTTAAAGTTACTGTGACAACCACATAAAACACATGGTAAAAAACAAAAACACTGTATCTCCTCTGGGCAAACACATTTCACAAAAAGATTACTCCATATCCAACCTTTCAGTCCTAGTCCTCAAAGGAAACCTGCCAGAGGTGACTAGCGAGAGGAACACAAAAGGGGGAAAGTGACCTCCCCATGTGACCTGTCCCCACCACCCACATGACCCCCTCACATGACTTATCCCCATCCCACCCCCAGGCTTTCCCCATCCCCCATTACCTGGCAAGGAGGGGGGGCAGCAACTCTGCCTCAGTCCCCCTCGAAGAGGAGAGGCTCTAGCTCCGCCTCTTCCCTTCCAGCTCTGGCCTTGTGTCCCCCCCCCATGCTGAGGAGGGTCACGTGACCCTTCACACCCCCTGCCCCATTGCCTGTACTACGCCTTCAAAAGATGAGCTGGGGAGCTTAAATTCATAACTCCGCTAGACACTAACGAGCACGGCCTTACCAAAAACATTGGTTTTATGGCTTTTTACACCACTAACTTGGTAGCTCCCCTTCTTTGTCCTGTCACTGCAGGGCTGCTTCACCTTGAACGATCCTTCAGAATGTGTTAACTACTTGTGCTAAATAACCTGTTCCATCTCGCATTTAGCTGGGACACTCTGAGTACCTTTCCCAGACCTGAAGCAGAGCTCTGCAGAGCACATAAGCTGGTCTCTTTCACCAACAGAAGTTGCTCCACTAAAAGATATGACCTCACCCATCTGGTCTCTCTAACCATGTAATGAAACGGTCAAGGTTTTGAGACACAGCCCACGGATGAGACTTCTCTCACTGGCCCTGTTAGCAAATACACAGACATTGCAAACATTTCAAAGCATGACCACTATCTCCACTCCACTATAACAAAACATCCAGGAGGGGGAGGAGCACTGCAGAATCACATGGAAAGAGCACTGGACAGGGACTATCCCTAGCTCTGTCACTGGCTTACTAAGTGACCTTGGGCAAGTCATGTCATCTCCTTGTGCCTCAGTTTCCCAACTGTAAAATAGGAATACGGATGTGAAGCTGTTCAAGATCTACTGATGAAAGGCACTGCATAAAAGCTAGGTCTTTCAATTATTACCTAGCCACAGCTGCATACAAACTGCAAACCTTGGTGAGAACTCCAATTGTCTAAATGACCACTAATAGTTACCAAACGTTTCTTTATTTAAAAAACTAGGAAATTAAATGACAAAAAATGAATTAGCACAGATTTAAGGCTGCCAGTGATAGCTCATGCCCTTCCTGAACACTGAGTTCAGCAAAACTCAAACTTCTGCAAACCAGGAAAGAGAGAGTTAAGGTAATTGCCCAGGCTACCTTAACTAATGCCCCAATACACCCAGAACACACTCTGCCTTCTCACTGTAATGGACGGGGTACCTGCGCTTGCCGTACACTCAATCACTGAGCTACTCCCCTGACAGAATACCACACCTGTAAAATTTAGTAACTACTTCATACCCTTTTATAACCCCTTCCACTCACAGAATACCATCTCCACGTACACTTTCCCTCACCCCTCATTAAATCCAGACTGTTCTCATACCCCACCTCACTACTCACAATACCCAGGGCAAAAAGACCCGAGTGCCCTATTGCTAACACAACCAACAGTTCTGCACTGAAACAATGCAGACTGGAACCTCAAGGTACATACTCACCTCTTTCCTGGGATCCCACACATGGGAGGACTCAGACCCAGATCTCCTCATATCACAATCACTGTTCTTCTTGAATGCTTTGACTTATTCCTCTCCCATTAAATGCAATTACACACAACACAGTAAGTGCATGTAAGTCCCAGGGACTACAGCCAGCTCCAGGGGAGCAGAGTTAAGTTGTGTGGGCATTTACCTTAACGCTGCAGGTCCTTGTTTTCAGAAGTTTGAGTTTTGCTGAACTCAGCATTTGGGAAGGGGACAAGCTATCACTGGGCAACCGTAACCCCGCGTTAACAAAGTCTTTTGCCATTTAATTATATTTTACATACAAAATCTGTTAAGAGAACAGTGAGGTTGCAAAGTCGAACACCCGACATTTAGAAAATCCCAGAAGCAGGTGGTCTGTGCAATCTTAATTCAGCCCCTTGCACATTTGGATTCTAGTACAATATTTAATATCCTCTCTCAAGATGCACAGGACTGATGGTGTTCAGGGAATGAATCAGAGTTGTGTACTGAAGGAAACTGGTCTGTAGGGCCCCCGCCTCCTTTGTTGCAGAAGTTGGAAGGTGTGTAGTGAATGAGGCAGGGGGATTTCAGGAAGAGAAGGGATGGTCTCATGGTTAAGGCCATTGAATGCTGTCCTGGAGAAAAGACGGTTACTCACCTTTGTAACTGTTGTTCTTCAAGATGTGTTGCTCATATCCATTCCAGCTAGGTGTGCGCATGCCGTGTGCACATTAGTCGGAAGATTTTTACCCTAGCAACACTCGGTGGGCTGGCAGGGCGTCCCCTGGAGCGGTGCCGCCATGGCGCCTGATATATACCTCTGCCGGCCCATCCGCCCCTCAGTTCCTTCTTGCCAGCTACTCTGACATTGGGGAAGGAGGGCGGGTTTGGAATGGATATGAGCAACACATCTCGAAGAACAACAGTTAAAAAGGTGAGTAATCGTCTTTTCTTCTTCGAGTGCTTGCTCAAATCCATTCCAGTTAGGTGATTCCCAAGCCTTACCTAGGCGGTGGGGTCGGAGCGAGACATTGCGGAATGTAAGACCGCTGAGCCAAATGGGGCATCGTCTCTGGACTGCTGGACCAATGCGTAGTGTGATGCAAAGGTGTGGATGGAAGACCAGGTAGCCGCGCGACATATTTTCTGGATGGGAACATGGGCCAGGAAAGCGGCAGATGAGGCTTGAGCCCGAGTAGAATGGGCGGTGAGATGGCCAGTTGGGATGTGAGCCACATCATAGCATGCCCGAATACAGGATGTCACTCAAGATGAAATCTGTTGGGAAGAGACTGGCATGCCCTTCATGCACTCTGCCACAGCTATAAATAGCTGAGGTGAACGTCGGAAGGGTTTGGTCCTCTCGATATAAAAGGCAAGAGCCCTGCGGACATCCAGAGTATGCAGCTGTTGTTCCCGACGCGATGAGTGCGGCTTCGGGAAAAAGACTGGTAGAAAGATGTCTTGATTAACGTGGAAGGCAGAGACCACCTTAGGGAGGAATGCCGGGTGCGGTCGCAGCTGTACCTTGTCCGTGTGGAATACCGTATACGGGGGATCCACAGTCAAAGCTCAAAGTTCCGAGACTCGCTGAGCCGAGGTGATAGCGATGAGGAAGGCTGTCTTCCAGGACAGGTACAGCAGCAAGCATGTGGCTAGAGGCTCAAAGGGGGGACCTAGGAGCCTAGCTAATAAGAGGTTTAGATCCCAGGTAGGGGGTGGGCGCTTGACCTGAGGGTAGAGTCGCTCCAAGCCATTGAGGAATCTGGAAACTATGGGGTGAGAAAAGATTGAACTGCCAGTTTCCCCAGGATGGAAGGTGGAAATAGCTGCAAGATGCACCCTTATAGAAGAGATCACCAGGCCCTGCTCCTTGAGGGACCATAAATAGTCCAAGATAATGGGGACCGATACACCTTCTGGGATAAAGTCATGCTGGGCGCACCAGTGGGAGAAGCGCTTCCATTTGGCGAGATATGTCATCCGCGTGGAAGGCTTTCTGCTTCCCAGCAGCACCTGTTGCACTGAGGTGGAGCAACGCAACTCAGATTGGCTCAACCAGACAGCAGCCATGCTGTCAGATGGAGGGACTGCAGGCCCGGGTGGTGAAGCCTGCCGAAGCCCTGTGTTATGAGGTCCGGGCAGAGTGGCAGAGGTATCAGGTCTGCCAGAGAAAGGTCGAGCAGCAGGGTGTACCAGTGCTGTCTCAGCCATGCCGGAGCAATCAGTATTAGCGGGGCTCTGTCCCTGCGGAGCTTGGGAAGAACTCTGTGGACAAGAGGAAACGGTGGGAAGGCATAAAATAGGCGACCTTTCCACGGAATTAGGAAAGCGTCCGAGGGAGCCCGGGGAGCGACCTTGCAGGGAGCAGTACACCTGGCATTTCTTGTTCTCTCTGGAGGCAAAGAGGTCTATGTGGGGAAAGCCCCACTTCCAGAATACAGAATGGAGAATGTCCAGATGGATGGACTACTCGTGAGACAGGAAGGATCTGCTCAGTTGCTCTGCGAGAGTGTTCCGGACTCCTGGGAGAAAGGAGGCTACCAGGTCTATTGAGTGGGCTATGCAGAAGTCCCACAGTTGAATGGCCTCCCGACAAAGGGGGGAGGACCGTGTCCCTCCCTGTTTATGTAATACATGGCCATTGTGTTGTCTGTGAACACTGCAGCACAATGGCCCTGTAGATGATGCTGGAACACTCGGCCCACCAGTTGGACCGCTCTCAGTTCTCGGACATTGATGTGTAACGCCATCTTCCGAGACGACCAAAGGCCTTGAGTGCGAAGGTGCCCTAGGTGAGCACCCCAGCCGAGAGATGACGCGTCCATTGCTAGGGACGTGGAGGGCTGTGGTGGATGGAATGGCAGACCTGCACACACCAGGGATGGCGTCCGCCACCAGTCGAGGGAGCCTAGAATGCTCGGCGGAATTGTGAGTATAACGTCTATGGTATCTCTGCCCGGACGATAAGCTGAGGCGAGCCAAGTTTGAAGAGGACGCATGCACGGTCTGGCGTGCTTTGTGACGAATGTGCGTGCAGCCATGTGACCGAGGAGGCCAAGGCAAGCGCAGGCAGAGGTTGTTGGGAAGCTTTGAAGTCTTTGTACAAGGGAGACTATAGCCTGAAAACGAGGTAGAGGCAAACTGGCTGTTGCAAGACTGGAGTCCAGCATGGCTCCGATGAACTCTATCCTCTGCGTAGGCACCAGAGTGGACTTTTCTAAATTGATTATCAGGCCTAGACGCATGAATAGGTCCTTGATGATGGTCACATGACTGGTGACTTGTGCCTCGGAGGTCCCTCGAATAAGCCAGTCGTCAAGGTATGGGAAGACATGTATTCGACGACGATGTAGGGAAGCGGCGACTACCGCCATACACTTCGTGAATACCCGAGGGGCCGAGGAGAGGCCAAAGGGAAGGACCGTAAACTGATAATGTTGATGATTCACCACAAAGCGTAGATACCGTCTGTGCGTGGGGTAAATTGCAATGTGGAAATATGCGTCCTTCATGTCGAGAGCGACGTACCAATCTCTGGGATCCAGGGAAGGAATGATGGTTCCCAGGGACACCATGCGGAACTTGAACTTTTCATGAATTTGTTGAGTCCTCGCAGGTCTAGGATAGGCCGGAGGCCCCCTTTCGCCTTGGGGATTAGGAAATATCGGGAATAAAACCCTTTGCCCCTTAATTCCTCCGGTACCTCCTCTATAGCTCCAACCATAAGGAGCCTCCCAACCTCCTGCAGGAGGAGTTGTTCGTGAGAGGGGTCCCTGAAGAGGGACGAGGAGGGGGGTTGGGAGGGAGGGGGTGAAAGAAACTGAAGATAGTATCCAAGCTCCACCATGCGTAGGACCCAAAGATCCGAAGTTAATTGGGACCATGCAGGGAGGAACGGGGAAAGGCGGTTGTAGAACTGAAAAGGATCCTCGGAGACAATTGGTACACTGCTCTCAGGCGCACCCTCAAAAGTTTGAGGTCCCGCTGTTGGCTTGGTGGGACCGGAATTGTTACCCCCTTGAGGTCCAGACTGATGTCTACAGTTGGTACAACCTCGCCTTCTGGTAAAGTCTTGCCTTGGCCTAGGCAGGGGGTAAGGGCGCTGAGGTTGGGAGTGGAAGGACCGTCTTTGAGTCTGTGGCGTATGCATTCCCAGCGAACGCATAATTACGTGGTTGTCTTTTAGACTCTGAAGCCTAGGGTTCGTCTTTTGTGAGAACAGGCCCTGGCCATCAAATGGTAAGTCTTGTATAGTATGCTGAAGTTCAGGTGGCAGGCCTGACACTTGTAGCCATGATATATGTCACATGGCTATTCCAGAGGCGACCGTTCCAGCTACCGAACTGGCGGCATCCAGTGAGGCCCCATCCAGTGTAGGGAGGTCTGCGCTACTCTCTTTCCTTCCTCCAGGAGTGCTGTAAATTCCTGGCGGGAGTCCTGCAGGACCAGCTCTATTAACTTCCCTACGGCCTCCCAGGTGTTGTAGTTGTACCTACTCAGGAGGGCTTGTTGGTTTGCTACCCTGAGTTGGAGGCCTCCCGCGGAATAGATTTTTCGTCCCAACAAATCCATTCGCCTGGCCTCCCTCGATTTAGGTGCATGGGCTTGTTGGCCGTGGCGCTCCCGTTCATTGATGGGCTGTACAACCAATGAACAGGGAGGGGGGGCGCACATATAGGTACTCATACCCTTTAGAAGGCATCTTGTATTTCTGTTCGACCCCTGCCGGGGATTGTCAGATGTTGTCTGCTCTAGCTTGGATCAAACGGATGAAGGGGAGAGCCACTCTAGTTGGTGTCTCCGCCAACAATATCCTTATCAGTGGGTCTTCCACCTCTGGAACTTCCTCTACCGGCAAGTTGATATTCTGGGCAACATGCCGCAGAAGGTCCTGGTGTGACCTGAGGTCAATCGGAGGCGGGCCCGATGATGACGTCCCCGCTACTGCCTCATCCGGAGAAGAGGAGGATGACAGCCCTGGGACGAGTGGGTCCTGTACTGACTCCTGATCCTGGGGGAACTCCGGAGCCAGAAGATCGTGTGGGTCCGGTGCGTGGGTAGGAGCTTCCTCCATACCAGCTGGGGGGAGGTCTGCTAACAGTGGCCTCTGGCACACGGTGTTCTGAGGGACCGGAGTGTGATGGGCCAGCGGGTTCCCCATAGGAAGCACTGTCCGCATGGGATGAGACAGATGGATGACGAGAAGGCCACGGAGGAGCTGAGGCCATTTGGGCAGGGTCTCTGCGTCCATTCAATCCTTTTCCACATGGTACCGGAGAATGGTACCGGGAGTCGTACCGGTGTCCAGAGTGAGACCGGGACCTGCGACCAGCGCGGTGCCGGGAGGTCGACCGGTGCCTTGAATCTCCATGCGGAGATCGGCTGCGAGAGGTACGGTGCTGTGAGCGGTGCCGGGATCTGGACCAGTGCTGAGAGTATAGGGATGGCGACCGGGATCTCTAACGGTGCCACGAGTACGACCAGTACCTAGATGGAGAGCGGTACCGGGACTGCGAGCGGCATCGGGACCGGGATCGATGACGGGACCGAGAATGCCTGTGGGACCTGGATCGTGACCGGCGATGTTCGGTGGTAACGGGAGAGGATAGTCTCATCATGGCGGGCTTGACTAATGATTGGACAACCCGCACCGGTGGTTGAGGCAGCTCGGGCTCCGTCAAGGCAATCAACTCCCTTGCAGTGGAGAACGTCTCCGGCATGGAGGGCACGATAAGCTCAACCATGGTGTGTGCCGGAGAGCTGATGGGCACGGGACTCGATGGCTCTTGCGAGACCGGAATCAATGAGGCAGAAGACTTCGGTGCCGCGGCAGCTGACGGTGCCGGGTGGTCCGACTTAGTTGTACAGTCTGACTGCGGCGTAGATCCGGGAGCCGCAGGAGTCTTATGCTTCTTGCTCCTTGGGGAGAGAGAGCGGTGCTGGGCAGGAGCTTGGGCCAGTGAAGGCTGGTGTCGAGAAGCCTTCACTGCAGTCGTGCGCTCTGGTGCGGAGGAGGCACTTGTCCCCGGCGCCGCAGTTGGTACCGAAGATGGAGGAGTCAGAGCTGCCTCCATCAAGAGTTGCTTTAGACGAATGTCCCGTTCCTTTTTCATCTGGGGCTTGAAAGCCTTGCAGATGCGGCACATGTCTGCGAGGTGGGATTCACCCAAGCACTTTAAATAGGAGTCATGAGTGTCTCCTGTGGGCATCAGCCTATGACAGGCCGAAGATGGTTTGAAGCCCGGTGAGTCGGGCATGGGCCCCGGTACCGGGTGAGGAGAAGGGGCTAACCCCCGATCCCCCTTAACTATATACAATAACTACTACAAAGAACGACTAAAACTAGAAACTAACTAGAAATATAGAAGATCAAACTATATACACAATAACGATTAGAAACAAGCGGATAGCTAGGGAGCTGGAGATCAGCTAAGCCGCACTCCACTGTTACAACGACAGACACGGGCAGTAAGAAGGAACTGAGGGGCGGATGGGCCGGCAGGGGTATATATCCGGCACCATAGCGGCGCCACTCCAGGGGGGTGCCCTGCTGGCCCACCGAGTGTTGCTAGGGTAAAAATCTTCCGACGAACGTGCACGCGGCGCACGCACACCTAACTGGAATGGATATGAGCAAGCACTCGAAGAAGAACTGGATTTTCCCCCAGCCTTTGCTACAAAGTTCCTATGTGATCCAGGGAAAGTCACTTAAACCAAAATTATAAACTTCAGACTGCTAGAAACTTTACAAAATAGTTATGAATAATACTTCCCGGTTTACAGAGGAGGAAACAGAAGTCAACTGTCCAAGCTCTCCAGGAAAACTGTGGTATAGTGGAGAACAGAACCTACCTTTCCCAATTCTGTGCTTCAACCACACACATGCTCCTTGAAAGTTCCCTTTATTATGATTTCTGGACCAGACTTCAATTGGCATAATTTACATGCTTAAAATAAAGCATTTGCTCAAGTGCTTTGCTCAGTCAGGGCCTTTTACCACAGACTCTTCCACAACATGGCTGGAACCACCTAGCAGTTATTGCCAAGTAGAATCCCATCCCCTAGCAAAGCAAGTTGCAGGTCATACCTCTGAAAGCAGGAGGAGCCTGAATCAGAGGGGAGCCACTAGACAGGTCAAATTGACCAAGCCATAGGGTAGGTGCTAAAATCACATTAGCCTGTTGACTGGGAAGGGGGAAGGCTGCTGTCAGTTAGCATCTTGACGCTTTGGAGAATACAAACAAGGCTGTAGTAGGATTCAGGGGCGGCTCCAGGCCCCAGCACACCAAGTGCGTGCTTGGGACGGCAAGCCGCGGGGGGCACTCTGCCAGCACCGCAAGGGCGGCAGGCAGGCTGCCTTCTGCGGCTTGCCTGCGGGGGGGTACGCTGGTCCTGCGGCTTCGGAGGACCTCCTGCAGGCGCCTGCAGGAGGTCCTCCAAAGCTGCAGGACCAGCGAACCTTCCGCAGGCAAGCCATGGAAGGCAGCCTGCCTGCCGTGCTTGGGGAGGCAAAATCCGTAGAGCCGCCCCGGTAGGATTTGTGCTGAACTCCAACTAAAACTCTGCAGCCTGACTAGTGATTTTCTGCTCATTTCTGAGCTTCTATGCCACAAAACTACAATATAAAAAATTATTTAAACGTAGATGATACCAGTAACAGCCAAGGAACACCTTTTAAAAATACACACGCACAACAGATACAATGCTTAACCTGAGAATAGCTTTCTAAGAAAGGTTCCAGGTACACAAAAGTTGGTAGGTATTTAAATGGTAGCATATCACTAACCATGGGCCTCCACGTCATACTCCTCTCCTTCATAATCATTGTCTGAATCTTCATCGTCAGGGTCTGGGTGTAGGGCCTGGCATTCACACATTGCTGAAAACATAGCTTCCACTGTAAAAACAAATCACACAAGAGTCTCCCATTGGTGAATGGACAAAACAGCTCTAGAAACAGATTCCAAGGCCAGAAAGGACCATTGTGATCATGTAGTCTGACCTCCTATGTGACACAGACCACAGAACTTCCCCAAAATAAATCCCAGAGCACATATACATTAGTACGGATGTGACAAAGATACTTGTTTTAATCAAAGGATGGATAGTAAATACAAGTCTTCATACTGGGAGGTGTCTTTATCACATACATGGCAGCATCCAGGAGTGGTGAAAGGGCAGAGTAACAAAACCCCTCCACCCCAATACACCATGACAACACTCAGGAGGTTCTGGGGTGGGAGAGGTGGTCAGAGAGAAGAAAATAGGAATTCTCCTTCATTAAAGCAGCCATTGAATTAAAATTAGAAGTTACACTATATTAAGATTACAAACTTGCAAGCAAATTAAGTTACAGTTTTTTAGATAAATCCCTTAATAGTCTCTAAGTCAGTTAAGTCATCACAGGATGAGAGATAAAAGTTCTGTCATGGATTAGAAACCATCTGAGACACAAAACAGAGTAGGAATAAAAGGTCAGTTTTCAGCATGGTAAGAAGTTAACAGCGGGGTGCCCCAGGAACCTATGCTAGGACAGGGAGGTTAATATATTTTTGAATGATCTGAAAATGGACAGGCGGAGGACAGCAGCTTTTGCATACAACACAAAATTCTCTTTAGTCAAGATTGAAGATGATCGAGGAATGCAAGAGACGCATAACAAAACTAGCAGAAGAGGTATACTGTAAACCATTTATGCATTGCTGGGTTTAGATGCACTGTAAACACCCCAAAAGCCTAGGTTTCACCCCTACAGAAAATTTCATCCCAATTTGCAGTAGTCAAAAAAGAAAAACAGTGTCAGGACATATAAGGAACGATAGAAAAATACTGAAACCACTTTCCATAGCTCAAGGGCACTCGTTCACCCACAATACTGCGTTCATATCTGGACACCGTATCTCAGAAGAGACACAGGGGAACTAGGAGAAGTTCAGAAATGCGCAATGAAAGTTATTAGAGGTATGGAGAGACTGCCATAAGGGAGATTAAACTAACAGTAGTTAATGAACACATATGCTTCATAAGTAAAATGGCATTGCAGATGAATTAGGAGTTGCAGACACAGAGTCTGGTTAGTCTCAGAAATATTATTCAGCAGATACAATCTGAGTATTCTTAGAAATATTATTCAGCTACAAACCGCAACTGTACTAGAATTTTCACTGAAAAATGGCTGCCCAGCACATCCCAGCCTTAACTGAGATACTAAGACTGAGACTAAATTAAGCACAATCTACTTAAGGCTACTTCTAGGAAGGCAGAAGTCCAGAAGTTAACAAACGGTAGTGGGAGTCATGTCACTTGACCTCTCCGTACCTCAACTCCCCATATGCCTCACGTCCCTACCTCACAAGGGTATGGAGGCTTAATTCAGTGTTCGTAAAGAGCTTTGAAAGAACTTTAACAAAAAGAGCTATACCATTGTCTTATTTCTTTACTTACAGGCTGATTTGTCGCTGGGTACAAATCTGAATTCTGCAATTGGTTCAATATCATCATCATCACTGTCTTCCTCCTCTTCCCCTTCAGCCATGGGAGTTTCTTTTGTTTCTTCCTCTAAGGAATTCAAGTGTTTTAAAGAATGTTTACATTTCCCCAAATGCTGGCCCACGTGTTCTTTTAATGCACATACATATTACATACATAACGCAGTCAGGGACCTAGTTCCAAAATGCAGCCACAGTACCAGTGTCCCATAATAGAACTAAAGTCACATAAAGAACACAGGCAAAACATAGCTAAGAACTGTGTCTGCATTGCCTCTTAGGAATTTATAGGATGTCAACCACCAGAATACCCTGCAATAGAGCTGTAATTGAGCCCCTTTGCCTTAATTTTATCTGTAGTATAGACAGGCCCAAATAAATGACTAAGGTCATGTCTATGCTGGGTCATAACTGTCTGAGCTGTAACCATACTTACGTGTTTTTTGCAAGCAAGGTTCTAGCATAGCATCCCCACTTTGTGCACAATGGGGCAAGGGTTTCTCTTCTTCTAAATGCAGCCTATAGCATGGCTTGAAAATGATAATAGACAAAGGCACTCTCATCTACATGGGGATGCTTGTTTTTAACAGTCTAGCAGTTTCCCTGACCAATGTGGATTGGGATTTTTTTTTTCTGTACTGTAGCATCAAGGGTTATAACAGAAACCACAGTCCATTCTGGCCAAGGAAACTGACCCAGACTCTTCCTAAAAATAGCTGCGTTCAAAACATGGTTGTGTCTCTATACGCATGATAATTTCAAATTGTAAAAATTACAGTGTAAGTAATTACTTGATAGACCACGTTTATTTTATAGTGCTGTGATACAGTCCCCATGAAAATCAATCAGCTTTTTGGACCGGCCCAGTAACAATAACCCATGTTCGGTTTCTGATCTCTCTGCTCCTGTTGCTAGGCAGGCACAGGTGGTGGAAATGGTGGGTAGGAAGCATGCTCAGCCTTCAAGGTGTGGGTGGGTGCCTCATGACTTCTATGAGCGAAGTCTCTAGATAACTAAGAAGCAGTGCTGAAAACCTCTACAGAGATTCATGTTAGAGCAGTGGTTCTCAAACTGTGGGTCGGAACCCCAAAGTGGGTCACAACCCTGTTTTAATGGGGTCGCAGGGCTGGTGTTAGACTTGCTGGGGCCCTGGGCCAAAGCCCAAGCCTCACTTCCTAGGACTGAAACCCGAGGGCTTCAGTTGTGGGCGGTGGGGCTCAGGGTATAGGCCTCCTGCCAGGGGTGATGCCCTTGGATGTCGGTTTGGCCCCCCCTCCCGGGGTATTAGGGCTTTGGCTTTGCCTCGCCCCCCTCATGGGGGAGCGAGGCTCAGGTTTTGGTCCCCCTCCTGCTGTTGTGTAGTAATTTCTGTTTCAGAAGGGGGTCTCAGTGCAATGAAGTTTGAAAACCCATGTGTTAGAGGCCTGCTGCATTTTTACATCTACTGAAATAAATAAGGAAGATGGCTGTGACGTGGAGCCTTATATCTGGAAGTTTTAGCATAGGGGTACAAACTAAACCCACTTCCCAGGAACTACAGATTTTCTAAAGGAACGTGGAACAAGTCCAGCAAGGCATCCATTTTCATGAAGAGTATCTTGTACTACCAGAGCCCAGAAACTCTGCAACGTAGAAACGTCAAGACTCAAAACAAGTCAGCAAAGCGTCCACTGGCTGCCTCCAAAAATAAAGCATTCAAGGGGACTTCCCAACACTTTACCGGCTGACGTCAACAGGCACATATTGCTATTGTGGTGCCCAACTGCCTGTTCTCAGTTATGTCAATCTCAAGCTCACCCCTTCATAAAACACCACACAGATGCTCACAGGCACACACAACTCATTTGGAATGTGACAAAAGCTTCCAGAGAAAATACTATGGATCCTACCCAGCCATGCTACACAAAACATGGAAATTCCTGCAATAATTGAAGCAGTGAGGTTTTGCTTTAATGCCCTGAATTCCATCCAGCAGATAGCAGCAACACTGTGTTACAAACCAGGAATGGACTTGAAAACTAATTGTGCAGGTTTCCACAGGCTACAGAAGATTTACTGTAGCCTGAGTTTGTACAGAAAATTAGTCCGATTGCTATTACAACCCAGGGGAATCTCTCCAGGTAGAAATGGCTCTACGCTCCTATGTGGTAATGCCAAAACTAAGAGCTTACCTTTATTTATTTATTTAAATTCAATAAGTTTCTAGACCATTTTTCTTTAACCTAGATTCATGCAACATTAGAAAAAGATGCATTACAGAACTGGAATAAAAAATATATATACATTGTCCATTTCTCCCTCACACACTATTTGAAGAAGGTTCAATGGAATGGCTGTCTTTTTGTATTAACAAGCAATAGGCTCCTCAAAATATACCTTAAACAAACAGACATTATCAAAGCTGGGACGCTTTGAATTTAGCTACAAAACTGCTCCTTTCCCTCCTAATTTGCTACATGCACCTACTATTATGTTAGTGGGCTTCTTTCTTAAGGAAGCACTTGAAAAAAATTTCAAAGGAAATTTGCAAAAATATTAACTGTGCATACACTGTTGCTTCTTTAAAATGCATAAAAATAGCACAGAAGACTCCACCCCAAAACATTTTTTTATAAGTAGAAATCCATATTTTGTCTAACCAGGAAGACTGTTAAACTGAGTTTTTATTATTACAAGTAAAGTCATGACATCAGAATTTTTAATACGCCGAAAGCTGAAGCAAGTGACTGGAGAGTGGGGAAAGGAGAGATTTTTAGTCAGCCTATTTAAAACTTACTTTTAGTTTGTCTTTGTTAGCACGTATTTAACTGCAAAATATTGTGGAGAAAACATGTTATTGTTAAAAAATCCAACACCCTGCCCTTTCAGCAGAAGTTCATCATATAAGAGCTTCAAAAGCACCCCCAGAAGGACAGACTTCTCAAAACCTGGTATTTCGAAAAGGGTTTAAGGAAAAAAAAAAAAAAAAGCAAACAAAAAAAAATTCCTCCACCACCACCACTTTCAGGTTTCCTTTCAGATCAAGAAGAAACAAGAAAGGGCATAAGCCTAAGTTTGTTTAAAAACCTCTGTGGGACAGCTCTAAAGATTCAGTAATAAGCCTCATAACATGAATAGTTCTTACACACCTGCAAGAATTGTGAATGAAGGCTTCCAGTGTAATTTCAAATCACAGGCATGCAAACACCAATTCACTACACTGAGAAAGGGAGGGAGTAGAGTAAGGGGAAGCAGTGCAGGAAAGGGACATGAACACAAGCATCAAACGAGCAGATAAGCAGATTTTTATTCTGTTTAAATAGGACCAAGAGAGCAGAAACAACTAAAAACTGAAGTTTAATAGGAATACTCTCCTGCCGTACATTTTAACAGGTCAAGAGGCAGGGCAGAAAATGTGAATAGTAAAAGTGACTACAATATCAGTCCACAATCAGGCTTCCAGGAAAGGCACAGCCTTTAAGAAAAGGAAAGTAATGAGGTAGGGTGTTTGAAACAAAAATTTAAAGAGAGACAAGGCCTGACTTTTAAATCCCAGTTTCCTCACTGTTCATAATGGACAGTTCAAGTGACAAATTACCCCTACCGGGAGACAATTTTCATTTCAGTTGTTTATTGAGCTACAAGAAGGAGGAAGAAAAGTACGTAACAATACAGACATACCATACCTTCAAATTTGGCATTGACCATGACATACAAATGTTCCCATGGATAGGCATTTAGGTCCCTGGAGACAGCATGTAAACTTATGGTGGGATAGTCCAAGGAGAAACCCAGTCCAGACTTATCTAACCATGACAGGCGACTGGAAAAAAATAAGTCAAATTAAACAACTCCAAAAGAGTTCTGAGTCATGTGACTCAACTTTACAGATGAAGTTCAACAAATCAAAAACAGTAAAATCTATGGAAGAGATTCTGTAGGCAGCACTCATTCCACTTAGTACTGAACTAAGGCTCAAGAACTATGCTAACAGGTCCTTGTGTTTAAAATGAGAAAACTTATGGTCAAAGATACTATAACACTTTTTACAAGAGATGGAGTGTGAATCCAAGTGCTCTGGACAAGTTTCATCTTGGATTAGTACATTCTGATAAATTCCTGCTGCAGTTTCAATTTGAAAACCGCATAATTCATTTTCTGTCCTTAACTCTTAGAATTGATACGTGCTGTTGATATGTTGCACCCCAGAGGTAGCTGCACTGATCCATGGGTATAATTCAGGGGCAGGCAACCTATAGCACGCATGCCGAAGGCGGCAGGGGAGCTCATTTTCAGTGGCACTCACACTGCCCAGGTCCTGGCCACTGGTCAGGGGGGCTCTGCATTTTAATTTAATGTTAAATGAAGCTTCTTAAACATTTTAGAAATCTTATTTACTTTACATACAACAGTTTAGTTATATATTATAGACTTAAAGAAAGACATTCTAAAAATGTTACAATGTATTACTGGCACGTGAAACCTTAAATTAGAGTGAATAAATGAAGACTCGGCACACCAATTCTGAAAGGTTGCTGACCACTGGTACAGTTTATACCTCAATTTGTAAAGTGCTTTGTGATCTTTCAAAACAAAGGGATCAACACAAAATAAGATCTTCCTGAAGTTGTGTGCACAATCCATACAGCTTACATCAGTGAGTCTATGTGAGTTTCTATGGGACACCAGGAAGAAACAAGATTTGATGAGGTGAGAAATCATTTTCCTAATTATGATCAACAAGCTGTTTCTTTCCTCAGTTTTAAGTGTTGATAGCTGTAAATGCACTGAGTCTGTACTTGGATCCAAAGCCTCATTGTATTCAGCAGCGCCTGGTTCTCCCACACTGTGAAACTCCAATAATGTAATTGGAGTGCATACTGGCTCATTCTATTCATTGCTTGTAAATGGCTCTTGTAGAAGCCTCCCAGCACACTATATGAGGAAGCAGGGAGAAATACTTGTATAAGCCTCACACAAAAGGCTATTGAAAGTATAGTAAAGGGCGCAACTCAGCATTATACAGGTTGACAGCACATATCTTTGGCCTAGTCTACACTTAAAACTTAGCTTGGCCTAGCTACATTGCTCAGGACACAGTGACAGCAGCACTATTACCTGGTTTATAACTCGGATTTCAGTACAGATAGCTAGTTTGCTTAAGAAGGGTGTCTCTAAGCTCCCCAGGGCAGTTCTACAGCGCTGGGTTCAGTCAGCAGTTAAATGAGGAAGATCAGTGCACAGAAATGCAGAGGATCATCTCTTTCTGGACAAGAGCCCAGGAAGACCACCTCGGCCTGATGCAGAGATAACATCTTGAGATGGAGCCTAGAGATGGGGGGGACCGGGAGCAGACAGGCAGGCTGGAAGAGCTGCTCCACACTGTGCCTAGGATGCAGGGAAAGGCTCGCAGCCAGGGATGGGCTTCAGGCATCCCCAGAGCAGCACTGGGCATCAATGGGATTCCCACCATAGCCTTCATGCCAAAGTACTGCAGACACCTACTGCTCAGATACACACCCAGACAGACGAGAGCACTGAGCTCCGAATGTAGAGGTCTGAAAACAGCGCAGTCCCACTGCACAAGGGCCTGTTCCTGCCAACCCACCTGCCAGCCAGGTCTCCTCACCAGGGCCCGCTCCCCCCCACACTCCCAGTCTCCCCGCCAGCGCCAGGTGTCCCCCACACCGCCCTCCCGCCAGCCAGGTCTCCCCACCAGCTCCTGCTCCTCCCTTCCACCTGACAGGTCTCCTCGCCAGAGCCTGCTCCTCCTCCATCCCCCCCTCTCCTCTGACAGGTCTCCTCTCCAGGGCCTGATTCCCCCACCACGTCTCCCCGCCAGGGCCAGGCCTCCCTCACCAGGACCTCCTCACCCGCTACCCGGACCCCCCCGCCAGGGCCTGCTCCCCCCATCGCAGCCCCAGCCGGCCGCTGCTCCTCGCCTGCCCCTCCCCCAGCGGCTCCCCAGGCCGCACCTCTCGGCGATGTACAGCGTCCCGGTGCCCAGCCCGCGACCACCGAGCACCGCCTCAGTGTCGGGCTGCTGCTGCCGGATCCCCTCGGCCGGCGGCGGGAACCGCTTCAGGAAGCTCATGGCAACCGTCTCCCTCCGCCTGGCGCTCCGAGCCTGGCCGCCGGAAGCGGAAGCGCCGCTCTGGCCATCGATATGGCGAGAAAAGAGCCGCTCTAGGCACCGCTCTATGGTCAGGAGGCGGAGTGCTCGCCCCTTAGGCCGGCACAGAGGCCACGGCGAAGCTCCTCCCCTTTGCTCTCTGCAATGGGCAGGGCGTGTTCCAGTGCCCCCGCCCCGCATGTGTCACGTGAACTGCTGTGTTATTGTAGGGTCTCCTGCTAAGAGATCTTGGGCAGTCCCCTGTGGGGGTGGCTTGGTCCAGACTTGCACATGGGACTATGGGTGTGAGGTCACACCAGGAGGTGGGGCACTCCTTGCCCACTCCAGTGCCAACAGCAGGGGAAAGGCCAGGAACATGAGAGGGCCCACGCCCCACCACCAAGGGAGGGTCATGGCGCAGGGCTGCATCTCCACAGCAGCTGCCACTGCTGAGCATGCAGGACCTAGGGCACAAGTGTGAAGACACATAAACCCTGCAGGAGGGAGGCCAAGTCTACACACAAAAATAAGTTGGTTTAACAACACTGGTCAAGGGCATGAAAAATCCACACTTAAGTGATACAGTTACGCCAACCTAACCCCCCCCCAGCTGTGGACAGGGTTAAGTTAATAGAATTTCTGTGCTGATTTAACTATCAGCTCTTGGGAAGGTGGATTGCCTACACCAACAAGAGAAACCTCTCCCCTTCCCCCCAAGCCAGCAGCTGTGTCTATACTGAAGCACTATAATGACACAGCTGTGATCATGCAGCATTTAAAGTGTACACAGCCTGACTCTCACTGAAGGTGGAAAACTTCCAAGTAATGTTGGAGAGGGGAGTCTAATCTATGTGATATAATGGCTGTTACAGCCTTGCACATCTGCTGCCGCCGCCGCCACCATCACCAGCCACTTAACTGCACCCACTGACCCACCACCCAGAAACCATAGGTGCTGACACTGTGGGTGCTCTGGAGCACCCATGGGGGAAAAAAAAGTGGGTGCTCAGCACCTACTGACAGCCCCATGGATTAGCTGCGCCCAACTGCCTTCTGCCTGCCAGTGGCAGCACAGATAAACTCCTCCCCCTTCCTCCCACTGGCTGCGATCAGCTGTTCAGCAAGATGCAGGTGGTGCTGGGGTGGGGGCAGGAAGAGAGGGTTAGGGGTAGGAGTAGGGACTTGGGGGAAGGGGTGAAGTGTGGGCAGGATCTGGGGTCCAGCACCCTTGGGGGAAATCCTAAAAAGTCAGCACCTCTGCTAGGAACCCACTCACCTAGGCAGTAGCACCACCAGTCACTAACTCCTTTGCCATAGGGTGAACCCCATGCTGGTGGTTACCCATATAATTCTCACCTCATGACAATACCCAACCCTTTGCTACACTGCAATGCCCACACCTGCCCACCCAGACTGGGCACATACCCCATAGCAGTATTCCAACTGCAACATCCATATGGATTCTTACCCATTACCTTCCAACCCCTCCAGGAAACCACCCAATGTGACACATGCAAGAGAAATGCATGTCATAGACTCCTGTAAAACATGGTGATGAAGGAACGAGAAAGCTGGGCCCCTAGGGCCTAATTTTATTTTTACAAAATACAAATAATTGCTATTGTCTTATATAGGAATTACTCTTATTCTATGGCAGGAAAATAGGATTCCACAACATGACAGTTAACACTCTTAGCTCTGAACATAAAATAGCACAGGACCTTTAGTAACCTGTTCAACCCAAAGACACCCAGTCCTTCAGAACAGAGGTGGAAAAAATCATTGTGGAAATTTATTTATTTGGGTGCAAAGAACCACTGTGGTGGTGATGACAGAACTTACAAGATTTCATGCACACACCAGAAAAAGCTAGTGACAAGCAGAATTTTACAATGCAGCTTTGCAGATGCCTCTGTTTAGGTAGAGGGCCCAGTGCTGCTCCCAGGTTGGGCACTAGTTTCAGGTACATTAGATACAGCAGCAATTGGCACGCTTTTCTCTTTGAGCCTTGCACACACTACAGTTGATTGGGAAATGAGTACCTACAACCCATCCAGCAACACAACTGCTCTCTTGCCTGTGTTCTTCTGTCGCTTTTAACTCTCTCTCCTTTCCTATCTGCAAGATTTTTGTTTTGTCCCTCTTTATTTCCATCCTGCTGGCTGGTGCCTCCCAGTGCCTGTGACCCCACCCACTGGAAGTACATGATGTTCTTCCTACTTCCAGGACAGGCAGTGGGAGGAACGCTCTGTTGGCAACTTTCTAGGTATAAGCCACATCCAGACACTGTTATGACCTATCAAGTGAATGCTGGTAGCTGAGACTGCATTGTGCACCAGGGCACTTGCTACAGGAGCAGAGGGAGGTGAACATTTCCATGGAGGTACTTGCCCCACCCATATCACACCCCCCTACCTTTCTACAGAGACAGAGGGGGCTGTCCTAGGTATACAGCAATTGCAGAAGCATCTGGCTTCTTTACCCTCCATAAAACAGAACTGGGGGGGGAGGGGCGAGAAAGAGATGGGGAAGAGAGCAATGGGTAATGACATCATGTTCCATATTTGATTCCAGAGGTTCTTTGCACTACTCAGATTTGTGCCTCAATAACCACTGGACCAGGTTATTTTCCAATGCACGGTCACTGATCTTCCATCAAGTACATACGACTCTTTAATAAATGAGGGGGAATTTCACCCAGACAAATCTGTTCTCGCTTTTGGCTTTTGAGTCCTGACCAAATGGCGGCCTGCCTTCAAAACACACTTCCAGTCTGTGTTTCAGAAAGCCTGTGTCTTTACCAATTCCTTTTTTAAAACACTGTCATCATCTAGAAAACAAAAAGCAAACAGAAGTGTTACAGTGAGAACCAGTTCAGATACAAGAGGTGAACCTACTCGACTCAATACACCTTAGTGAC
Source organism: Gopherus evgoodei (assembly GCF_007399415.2). Classification (NCBI taxonomy): domain Eukaryota; kingdom Metazoa; phylum Chordata; order Testudines; family Testudinidae; genus Gopherus; species Gopherus evgoodei. The sequence goes on from NC_044322.1 coordinate 11,295,900, forward strand.
AATGCGGAGAGACTGCTGGAGGACACTAGTTAAGGCATGGAGACCTCAGCATGAAAGGTGACAAAAAGAAAAAAGTATCTCTTCTGGGATCATCGCAGCATGTAAACTGAGTTATTAGCTAGATAGGCAGACTCCCAGGCCTCAACCCACCTTGAAAGCTAAAAAGTAGGAAGTCATATATACACCTTACTATTTAAATATTATCTATTTAACATACCCGTTGATGACTGTGTGGGTACTTCTTGAGAGATGAGTTTGGAGGCCTGGAACCAGATTCTGCTGGGAAGGTAACTACATCACAAGCCTCTACTACTTAGCCCACTTGTTGGCGGTCTCAGGACTGAGGTTAGTGACTCCGTGGCTCGGAAGACTGGACTACGCTCTCAGATCTAGGCCCTGTTTATGCTGGGCTTGTTTGGACCCTTTTAACTATACTATGGCAAGTCCCCAGTGTAGACATGCGCTGGACTGGTCCAAAGGGGGGAGAGGGGAGAAGCTTGCAAAAGTACAGGTCACTTACTAAATCATCAGGAAAAGGTGTCTGCATTAGGGGTTTGCACCAGCATAATGACATCAGTGAGGCTACACCAGTGCAAATTTCTTGTCTTCTTGAGGTGACCCCTCCACATTGCACAAGACACATCCACTACAAATCATGAACTAGACATTATGAAACCACCATTTCAATATGACTCACTGCCCGGCTTCTTAATATACAGACCGTCCGTAGGCATCTCCCACTACTTCTGGAGCAAAATGGAAATCCTACATCAGATTCGGTAAAATTTTTTAAAGGGGGAGTTTTTGAGTACAAAATTTGAACCAAATAATAGTACAGTGACTTGTGTTAAATTTAAGTTTACACTCCTTCCATACACACTTATTTTCATTGTGCCACAGATTTCTGTGTTGACCATGAATAACTACCTTGCAGAAGATGGTATGGGGGTGGAAGGTGGGGAAGGTTAGAGTTTGGATAGGAACTGGAAGGGTAGGTGGTTTGGATGTGACAGCTATTAAGGGCTTTTAGCACTTGGGAGGGGGAAAAATCTACAGTCTCTTTCCCTGTAACAGCCAGCTGACCCATGTTCCAGCATTTGCCAATGGATCTAACAATAAGCACATTAATTGGCTCCTGCTAAAATAATCAGTGAAAGCCAACACTGACATTTCTATTCACCATTATTAATCTTCTGAGATAGATGGGAAGTTCACACCCTTCAGAGAAGTCATTTTAGGTTGTCTACAGATTCAGTAAGGAAAACACATTGCAGGAATTTTACACAGTTCATAGTTGGAAGCTTTTCTTCCCAGCCACAAGGGCTAGAAACAAAGTTTGTTTTCAATGCTCTTGTCATATACTTAGATTTTAAGATCTGAGGGGCAGGGGCCATCATTTTGTTCTGTATTTGTACAGCACCTAGTACACTAGAGTCCTGGCCCATGACTGAGGCGCCTAGATACTAATACAATACAAATACATAATAAACAATAAATCCAAGCCTGGAGCCACAATTCTGCAGCAAGTACATTTCACTGTATCCCAAGAAAAATAAGGGCCTTGATTAAAAATATACCCAGAGTAGAAGGAAATAGGTTATGAGAGACTTCACAGAGGTTAGCATTGAGAGCCATCAAACTGATCTCCAATTCAGCTCCTGCTTTCTTCTGTACTTTCTGGGGCTGTTTCCTGGTTGGCCACTAAAAAGAATGGTTACCTACCTTTTTGTAACGGTTGTTCTTCGAGATGTGTTGTTCACGTCCATTCCGCATTAGGTGTGCGCACGCCACACGCATGAGCATCAGAAACTTTTTCCCTTAGTGGCTCCCGGCGGGGCACCTGCCAGAGTGGCACCACTGCACCACGTATATATACCCCCGCTGGCCCGACTCCCTCCAGTTCCTTCTTGCCGGCGACTTCGACAGAGGGGTAGGAGGGTGGGTGGTGGAATGGATGTCAACAACACATCTCAAAGAACAAGAGTTACGAAAAGGTAAGTAACCATTCTTTCTTCTTTGAGCGCTTGTTCATGTCCATTCCACATTAGATGAATCACAAGCTTACCTTTGGAGGAGGGTAGGAGTCACGAAACAATTGATTGAAGGACCACTCTGCCAACTGCCGTGTCCTCCTGTGCCTGCTGGTTGACGGCGTAGTGGGTCGTAAAGGTGTGCACTGATGACCAGGTGGCCACCCTGCAGATCTTCTGGATCAGGACCTGCAGGGCCAGCTCTACTGTTTTTGCTGCCCCAAGCAGTGTGCCGAATTGCCACCATGGACAGCGGGGGCAGTCCATGTGCCGTTAGGGTGGCACGCACGTTTCCGTGGTGGCGGCAATTCGGCGGTAGCTTCTGTCTTTGTCTGAAGACAGAAGCTGCGCCACCACGGGCAGCTGAACATAGAAGCTGCCACCACCGTGGAAACGCGCGAGTCGCCCTAATGGCACACGGACTGCCGCCCACCGTCCGCGGCAGCAATTCGGCAGGCTGCTTGGGGGCAAAAACATACAGACTGCCACCCCTTGCAGATTGCCACCCCAAGTACCTGCTTGAGAGGCTGGTGCCTGGAGCTGGCCATGGGAACCTGTGTCAGGAAGGCCGCGGAAGCTGCCTGTGCTCTGATTGAGTAGCCTGTGACCACCGGAGTCGGGACACCAGCGAGGTCATAACACACCCGAATGCAGTCCATAATCCACGATGAGATTCGCTGTGCTGACACCAGAAGGCCTTGCATCCTCTCAGTTACTGCCACGAACAGTATTTACGACAGAGCTTGGTGCACTCCAAGTAGAATGCCAACACTCAGCAGACATCTAAGGTGTGCAGGCTGCAGTGGCTTGGGTCCTCATGGCGTTTGGGGGAAAACCAGCAGACGACAAATGTCCTGGCCCAGACGGAATTGTGAGACCACCTTTGGGAGGAACTTAGGGTGTGGGCGGAGCTGCACCTTGTCTTTGTGAAATACAGTGTATGGTGGCTCCGAGGTGAGCGACTTTAGCTCAGATACCCTTCTGGCCGAGGTGATGGCCACCAGGAATGCCACCTTCCAGGAAAGGCGGGGAAGGGAGCAGGTAACCAGGGGCTCAAACGGGGGTCCCACGAGCTTAGAAAGGACTAAGATGAGATTCCATGGAGGACTGGGAGGTTTGAGTAAGGGAACACCCTTTCCAGACCTTTGAGGAATCGCCCCACCATTGGGTGGGAGAAAACCGAGCTACCTGAAAACCCTAGGTGGAAGGCGGAGATAGCCGCCAGGTGCACCTTAATCGAGGACAGGGCCAGCCCTTGTTGCTTGAGGTGCAGCAGGTATTCTAGAATGGCCGGCACTGGGGCCTGGTGTGGCTGTATCTGTTGTGACCCACACCAGCACAAGAACATCTTCCACTTGGCTAAGTAAGTCGCCCTGGTAGAGGGCTTCCTAGTACCAGGTAGAACCTGCTGCACAGGAAGGGAGCACTGGCTCTCCAAAGCATTTAACCACATAGCTTCCATGCTGTCAGATGCAGCGCTTGCAGGTCGGGGTGGAGAAGCCGCCCTCCGTCCTGTGTAATGAGGTCCTGGTATAGAGGCAGGGTTATCGGGGCCTCCACCAACAGCTCGAGGCCGGGGCGGAGAGAATGATCGACGCCCCGTCCCTGCGCACCTTAAGCAGTAACTTATGCACCCCGGGGATCGGGGAAAGGTGTATTTCAATTCCCTTCCTCACGGGATTGCGAATGTGTCTGCTGTTGAGCCTGGGCTGTGACCCTGGAATGAGCAGAATTGAGGGTACTAGGCGTTGCCCTCGGTAGCAAACAGGTCCATCAGGGGAAACCCCCACTTTTGGAAGAGTGAAAGCATGATGTCTGCTCTGACTGTCCATTTGTGCCTGCAGTAGGACCTGCTGAGGTTGTCCGCCAGCTCATTTTGCTCCCCTGGGAGATACACCACATCGAGGTGAGTGGCATGGGCTATGCAAAAGTTCCAGAGGAGGAGAGTCTCATGGCAGAGCAGAGAGGAACGGGCTCCGCCCTGCCTGTTTACGTAAAACATGGCAGTCATGTTGTCTGTCAGAACTGTAACGCTGTGACCACTCAGAGTGGCATGAAAGGTCTGGCAGGCTAAACAAACCACCCTGACCTCTTTCACTTTGATATGGAGCAATTGCTCTGCCCCTGACGACACGTCCTGGGTCCTGAGGTCCCCCAGGTGAGCCCCCCATCTGAGTTCTGACGTGTCTGTTACCAGCGTCAATTCCGGCTGTTGTGCGGCAAAGGGGATGCCTTTGCAAACCATGGTCTGGGACCACCACCACATCAAGGAGTCCAGCACATCCCCCGGGGCTGCCACAATCAAGTCTAGGGGGTCCCTGTCCACACGTGTGCAAGCTGCCATGTGGCCTAGCAGCCGCAGGCAACATCTGGCCGTTGTAGTGGGGAACTGGCACAGGGAGTTCACTGCTTGCTGAATGGCCAGGAATCACGATTCCAGAAGGCTTACCCTTGCCTGTACCGCATCTAGGACCACCCCTATGAATTCCTCTCTCTGCATTGGAATGAGAATGGACTTGGGAACATTGACCAGGAGCCCCACCTTGCAGACCAGACTCAATGCCATCTTCACGTGGGACCAAACCTCTTCTTTGGATTGACCCACCAGGAGCCAGTCATCGAGGTAAGGGTAAACTCGAATCCTTTGCCTCCGCAAGAATGCCACCACTACTGCCATGCATTTTGTGAATACCTGTGGGACCACAGGTAAAACCGTAAACTGGTAATGTTCCTGGTTCACAGTAAAGCGCAGAAATCGGCAATTCGCTGGGTGGATGGCGATATGAAAATATGCATCCTTCACGTTGAGGGCAGAGTACCAGTCTCCCGGATCCAGGGAAGGGATGATAGTGCCCAGAGAGACCATGTGGAACCAGGCCTTGACCAGGAACTTGTTGAGCCCACGCAGGTCTAGAATAGGATGAAGACCCCCTTTGGCCTTGGGGATGAGGAAATAGTGGAATAGAACCCTTTCCCCCTTTAGGTGTACAGGTACTATCTGTACCGCATCTGCCTCTAGGAGCGAGCAAACCTCCTTTTCTAAGAGATGCTCGTGAGAAGGGTCCCTGAAGAGGGATGGGGAAGGGGGCTGGGAGGTAAAAAGGGAGGAAAACTGTAGCATGCACCCGCTTTGCACCGTGCATAACACCCAACGGTCCAATGAAATGCTGGACCACGCACGGGAGAAGCGGGACAGGTGGTTGAGGAAACAAGGGGATGGATCCGGTAGTTGATCTGGTACGCTGTCCGTCAACGCACCTTCAAAAGCCTAGCTTAGGGCCCGGCTGAGATTTATGTTGGCCTTGACTCTGGCCCGGCCTACTGGAGTTGCTGTTATTATTGCGCCGCCTCCTGTAGTCTCCGCCTTGCCTGCAGTAAGGCTTCTGTCGAGGACGAGGCTGGTACTGGCGCCGGGGAGGAGGCTGTGGCTTAAAGGGTTTCCTCTGAATCACCGGGGTATGCATACCCAGCGACTTGAGTGTAGCTCTAGAGTCCTTGCGTCCATCTGGTCCGAGAAGAGTCCGGACCCTTCGAAGGGGAGGTCCTGGAACAAATTCTGGACCTCAAGTGGCAGACCTGACTCCTGAAGCCACGCTGAGTGCCGCCTGACCATGCCCGATGCAATTGCCCTGGCTGCCACTTCTGCTCAGTCCAAGGACACTTGGAGGGAAGTTTTCGCCACGGCCTTGCCTTCCTCCATCAGGATGGTGAACTCCTGTTGGGAGTCTTGTGGGAGGTTGTACTTAAACTTCCCCACTGCCACCCAGGAGTTGAAGTTATGTCTGTTGAGGATGGCCTCCTGGTTAACAATCCTCAACTGGAGGCCCCGTTGCCCATGGCGCTCCTTCTCGTTTACCACTGAGACTACCAGGGAACATGGGCTCGGGTTCCAGAACAAGAAGTCGTATCCCTTTGACGGGGCGAAGTACTTGCACTCCACACCTTTGACTTGGTACACTGGATGCTGGGGTCTGCATATAGTTATGTAATTAGACTGAATGGTCTTAATGAGTGGGAGCGCTATTCTGGATGGACCTTCTGGGCTCAGAATGTCCACCATGGGGTCCCTCCTGCTCAACCATCTCCTTGGCTTGCAACCTCAAGTTATGGGCCACCTTATGTAGCAGCTCTTGGTGGGCTTTGTGGTCTAGTGGCAGAGGTCCTGTTACTGCCGTGCCTACTACTGCTTCATCTGGAGATGACGAGGAAGTTAGCAGTTGCTCAGTTTCCTCTAGCTGGTCTCCCTGGTCCCCTTCCCCCAGGGGAGGGGCTTCCGGCTCAAGCTGGGGCTGGTGGCCTTGGGGCGGCACCGCGTACGGTGCTGGGCTCCCCAGTCTCTCGCTCGGCGAGGCTGCAGGTGGCTTGGACACCGTAGCTTCCCTTATGGATGAGCGTCGGTGCAGGGACCGGGACCGCTGTGCTGAGTAGCTGGGCCTGGATACTGGTGGTAGGCCCAATGGGTCCAGAAGGGCCAGTGCCACTGTGGTTACCAACCAGTTTGTTGTTCCCTGCTGTCCGGAGCCTGTTGCAGGTAGCTGTATTGGCCAGAGTTGGCACCGGACTCCGGTGATGCCAAGCATGAGTGCCACGGCGATCTGTGTCGGCGGGAGGCTGACGATTGGCTTCTTGCTGATCGAGAACAGGATCGGTACTGCTGCTCTCTGGACCAGTACCGATGTTCCTGAGCCCTTGGCGACTCCTGGCTTCTGTCCTCCTGATGCCAGTCTCATGGGGGGGAAGGGGGGTGGCACCGGGGAGTGCTGTGTGCCCTGCACTAACCCCGTTCGCTGACTCGCCTCCGGTACCGAGACTTCCCTCTGAGTCAAGGGTAACGGGGAGTCCACAGACTCGGAGCTCGACCAGGACCAAAGCCAGGAGTGGTGCCAGGGCGGTGTCCTCGAAGGGCGCACCATTGCTGGCTTTCCCTTCAACAGCATCCTGGGTCCAGGTGCTGGAGACTTCTCCCTGGCCGAGAGGGGGCTCGCCATCAACAATCCGATGAGGTCTTTCGCAGCCTCAAAAGGTGTCAGGCGTGGAGGGCTGATCTATTACGCCCTCGAGCCCTTCGTCCACACTGAGTTCACTTATAGCTGAACTCGGTGGGACTTGTGGCGCCGGTACCACCAGTGCCAAAGTCGGTGCAGTGTCCATGCCGCTCTTCCTGGAACCCGGGGCCTGATATGGCGCCGGTCTCCTTTGTGGGGAGCGTCCGCACCCCTTCTTTGGTTTTGCCTTGGGCTGCACCGGGGAGGATGAGCGGTGCCGGGGCCTACTTTGATGTCCCAGGGCTGATGGCTTGGGGTGCTTGGCTGGTACCGCATCTTTTGACGGCTCTGGGGCACTCCGCACCGAGGAGCCTGGGGCCGGCATCGGGCGTTCCGGGCCCGATGGCTGCAGTGCTGCCTCCATCAACAACTGCTTTAAGCGAAAGTCTCTCTCTCTCTTTTTGCAAGGCCTTTAAGCCGAGAACACCTTACACTGCTCTGTTTGGTGAGCTTCCCCTAAGCAACGTAGACAGGAGACGTGGGGGTCACTAACCGGCATAGGCTTGTGGCATGTGGCACAAGCCTTAAATCCGTGGGCCTGCAGCATGCCCAGAATCCTCCAAGCACCTAGTCTATTAAGTGTCCAACAACAATGAAATGCTAACTAACTGATAACAGTGAAGACTAAAGGATTACTTCACTTATGAGAGCAAGAGGTTGTTTTAATGCTGCCACAGACAGTAAGAAGGAACTGGAGGGGGTCAGTCCAGCAGGGGTATATCTACACGGCACAGTGGTGCCACTGGCGGGGGCCCCGCTTGTCCGCCGGGAGTCAGTAAGGAAAAAGTTTCCGGTGTTGGTGCACGCAGCGCGTGTGCACCTAATGTGGAATGGATGTGAACAAGCACTCGAAGAAGAAACTCCTTTTCTTAATGTTATGATTTTCCATTGCCATAAGCAGCTATCAGACCAGCTACCAGAAGCGGTAAATACATTTTTTAGATTTGTCACAGTTAGTGGTTCTAATATTCTCTGCAGGACTTGGCTCAGCCCAGGTGCACCTCTTGTCATGCATGAATAAGTGAACAAAGAAGCAGAGCTCTTGCAGTCCCATCTGAAAGCTTCAGGGCCTTGTGCCTGGAATTGTATGGCATGGCTATCATATTGCTGGTTGTAAGTTACGGCTAAAAGCAGTGATCCATCTCGAGAGATGCTGACGACACCTGGAAAACCTTGTCTATACAAAGTTCATGGCTGTAATTCATCACTGGTACAGCTCTATCAGTAACAAAAATGGTGGAAGCTGTAGCATAGACATGACTTAGGTGTTTTAACCACAATAATGCTGTGGTAAGAGACACTGAACCCTACCACTTTCACCACTAGGTGAGCTGCACCATTAAGTAGACGACGGCAGACAAAGCTGAAGTGCTTAAGGCAAGTGGATACATAGAGTGATCAGAGCCAATTTACAGCATCACATAAATGGCATGCTGTCTCCAACTCAGAACTGCAGAGACAGTTACTCTGCCTACCTTGAGAATCTACCATTTATCTGTATCCCCTACATTTTTCTTCTCATATGCATGAGTCTGGTTCTTCCATGTCCATACAAAATGATGTTTCCACTTTCAAATTCAAGATGATCCCCTTTCTGTATTAAACTCTTATTAGGGTTGCTATAGCCACACTGTACTGCAGAAGAAGAAGAACTATTGTACGTTTAGGCGTTTCTTCCACTTGTGTCAGCGCTTGGCAAAATCCAGTTGGTTTGGAACTCTATGTAGGATCACTGAGTGTCATTTTTGTGTACCGCTTACCCAGTCAATTCCTCCTTTGCCTCCTAGTACTCCAACAAAGCAACAGGTTTCAGCCAGGATCTCCCCTTCCAAAAGCCTCCATAAACCACATCATGAAAAAACCCAAAACATTACAAGTGTTAAAGGTTTCCAGCAGTCCCAATCAATTTACTTGCCATCAACATAATTTTAAGGAATTATCAAATGTGTTTCCTTTCCTAAACTGGACCTTTAATTGCAGCTGTTTCTTTAAGGTGCTTTGGCCTCTTGCCAAGCACCAACATTCTCCAGGTCTCAGCAAAGCTGAACCTTTTCCAGGTTATGTTTAACCTGCCTCTACAATCAAATTACTGAACTCTGATCTAGGAGATTGTGAACCCCTGACCAAGGCACCCATAAATGTCTGATAGGCTCTGTTGACAGACTGGCTTTGGATGTCTCACTTTGAGGAGAGTATTTAAGCCTTACAACGACAATGATTTTGTATAAACATGGGTTTAGTCAGTCAAAGAGAACAGGTGGCAGCAGAGCTAAAGCAATAAGGGTCAGATTTTTAAAGATATTTAGGCACCTAGTGGGATTTTCAGCAATTTGGTGTCTAAAACTCATTGCTTTCAAGGGGTGGTAAGTGCCCAGATGCTTTTGAAAAATCTCACCAGGCATTTAAATACCTTTAAAAATGTGGTCCTAAGATGCTAGTCTCCCAATTTGCCTTTCTGGATCAACTAATAGAACAGCCCTATATTTCTTTTTTAAAATAGTATATTTAGAAGATATAGAATATAGAGAAAACTGATAGCAAAGACCAGTCAAGCGCAGCTATACAAAATATAGAGATTTCAAATGTCTTCACTGTCATCAACTGCTGGTCAAAGAGAAAACCTCACAGGCTGAACTGGGTAAGAGAAACAGCACAATTTGCTACTTGTAGCCAAATGTCACTTTCAAAGGCTGGACCGATCCGCAACAGCCATTTCCCACTATCTACCTTAAAGTCAGACAAAAAGAAGCCCCTCCTTGCTATTTAGGTGCCAGGAAAATTAAAAGCAAACATGCTTCTCCCAGACATATTATACTTTGTACATCATCGTTATTTAATTTTTTTTATTATGACAATTTACATGTCATATTTATATGAAAGAAATGACAGTAGATATTATAACAAAAACATTATGAAAGAAAAAGTTACACAATTAGGCCTACAAGCTATAAAATGGCTTCAGGCCCAGCTTATACACAAAGATTTCTGACCAGACTGTAGTGAGAGACAACAATGAACATTTCATTAACAAAAATATTGGCACCAGCCTTAACATTTTTTTTTTACTTCATTTACAAGGAATACAGTATTTAAACAGTTGTGTACTGCAAATCTAAAAACATCAGCTGCTATTAAACTGCAGTTAACCCCTTTGAGCACTGAGACCACCATGACTTTCGTTTTAAATTTTTTAATGTATCATGTTTTACATGCAGGTGAAATTACTGGTGTGAAACAAAACAGTGAAAGCACCAACCTAGTTATGTGCAACAAGAATTACACTTCCAGTTTTTTCAACGTATTTCCCCCCCTCCACACACACAACACATGCAGTGTGTGCACTGCAGTCCTTTCCCCTCAAAATATAGCAAGCCATGATTTCACAGAAAGATTTAAAAATCAAGGTTCAGGACTCAAGCAAAGCAAGGGTTAAACTCTAGAAAGAGCTGCTAAGCTTTCTGAAATTTACCATGTTACCTCTTAAGAGTAAGATAAAACAAAAATGAGGCCATCAGTGAATTTGAGATAAAAACTTTAAGGAACTGTAGGTTTCTCTGCCAACATTTAAACAGCACACAGAAGTAAGACAAAAACTGTATTTCATGTAAGCATATCTTAAAATTTAAGAGACCATATTTGGGAGTTTTGATCTAATCATCACAGAGTATTGGAACAACCATTCTGCTAGCAAGCCATCTGTATTAAATTTTCTGGGACAGTGAATAGAGACATGAACATCAGGTATAAACACACAGAACGTGCCCATTTGACAGCCATTATACACTAAAATAGTGATATTAAACTTTTTGAATCAGTCAACTAGCATATGATAGCGGCTATGTATTATAAAGGAGGGCCGTGAAACAAGTAAGAAATTAGCAACCATTGGCATTTAAAAGAATTTTAATGCAAGTTAGGGGGAAGTACCACTTTAATGAATGTACTGGAAGAATAAGACACTATACAAGATTTCAGAGTCAATGTAATGAGTATGAAATTAAAAGCAAAAGATTTATGATTTGATTTCCTTTTCTACCACATTAACTTTAGTAGCAGTTTAATATCTATTAAGAACTTTAAGTCATCGAGCTAATAAATGGTGTGCCAGTACTACGCCTATTACGGCTTTCAGTAGAACAACTTTTTTTCCTGTAGAGTCATTTGTTAAGTCCTGAGAGTGTCAAGGTGAGAGAATATCTTTTACTGGACCAACTTCTATTGGTGGAAGGTACATGCTTTCAAGCTCTGCAGAGCTTTTCTTCAGGGCTGGAGGAAGCAGAGTGCCTGAGCTAAAAAGTTGGGACTAACTACAAACAAAAATCCCGACCTGTATTTAGCTCAAACACCCAATGAAGAGCTCTATGTAGTTTGAACACTTGTACCTTCCACCAACAGAAGTTGGTCCAATAAGAGATATGACCTCACCCACCATTTCTCTCTCATATCCTGGGATCAACATGGCTACAACAACTTGTTACATCCTAACAGGCTAAGCTAAATATTACAAATCACTATAGCTGTTTGGGTCATAAGAGGAGGGATAAGCATACAGAGTGGCCTCCATCAGATTGTGCCAAAGCCAAACAGCGTTATAATATCTAATGTATTGCTCCAAAAAAACCCTGCATCCACACCTACCCTTTAGCACTCATTCATCCGTTGCAGGAAATCAGTTTTGCTAACATACACCGATTTTTATGCAGCTGCTCAAAGGCGATAGGAATGAGGTCAAGAGGGTGTCAACCTCAGTGTCTTAAAGGGTACAGTCAATTTGAAATGGTCAGTTTTTAAGAGTGAATTACAAATTGTTTCAACACTCTGCCTGTCTGAATCTCCTTCTGCAAATGGTTGTGAGTGTGCAATCACATTTTGCTATTTTTTCTTCCTGTCCCGTACTGCCATTTGAAAGATCCACTCAAAATGACAGGGGGAAACAATTTCTTACTAGCCCTGAGAAACAGTGAGGCTGACTATACACAAAGTGCTATCTAATGCACATAGTAAACAAACTGGAAAAAACAGAGCAACATTTTCCCCCTCTGATCTCTCAGCTCTAGTTAGTAACCTTTGGGGTTATTTGTAGCAATCAGAGAAATATTTACAGCCACAAGTACCCATATTAAGCAATGTGTCCCCTCTGCCTGCATTTCCCTTGTCTCTACTGCTCAGAACAGGTACCGGGTGCAAGCAGTTACAGAGCGATACCTAAAAACCCAGGTTGTCAGACTTTTTATAGTTGTAATTGTGTCTGGAGCCTTTACTCTCAATTGTAAAAATCTATTATCTACTTTAGAATGTTCTACTCTTTCCTTCAGAAACTGTACATAATTTAAGTGTTGTTCTAAGCTATATACATTTTTTGGAATGTACAAATAAGTTAAATTACTCCGAAGCTTTGGGCAATTACTGTATATACTCCTTCATTAGCCCATTGATTTATAAGCTGACCCCCCCAAAATGGATAGGTAAAAACAGCAAAAACTGTATGACCCTTTCATAAGCCGACCCTGTGTTTCAGGGGTTGGAAAACTTTGGCTTCTGGCCCATCAGGGTAAGCCGCTGGCGGGCCGGGACATTTTGTTTACTTGGAGTGTCTGCAGGCATGGAGCCCCTCAGTTCCTTGTGGCTGCAGTTTGCCATTCCCAGCACAGTTTGCCGTTTCCTGTGCCACTTCTCACAGCTCCCATTGGCTGGGAACACCAAACTGCGACCACAGGGAGCTGAGGGGCTCTATGCCTGCAGATGCTCCAGGTAAACAAAACTACAATGTATTAGATCAGAGATCAGCAACCTTTGGCCTGCAGCCTGCCAGGGTAAGCACCCTGGTGGGTCGGGCCAATTTGTTTACCTGCCACATCCACAGGTTTGGCCAATCGCAGCTCCCACTAGCAGACAAACTGGCCTGGCCCGCCAAGGTGCTTACCCTGGTGGGGTGCAGGCCAAAGGTTGCCAATCCCTGTATTGGGTATTCAATTCAATGATTCCATAGAGTTTAAAATCATCAAATTTTGGTGTAGACCTGTTCATAAGCCAACCCCCACTCTTTGATGAGTCACTTTTTTACCAAAAATATTCGGCTTATAATGAATATATACGGTATTTCACTACCCATGCAACCTTGTTTTTTGCTGATTGGAGTTCTGTCATTCAAACAGGCAGTTATACTGATGCTATAATAAGAGCTTAGTCAGTGACTTAATTTTCAAAAAGAGATTAATGATTTTCAGTGTCTTGATTTTTTGTTGTCCAATGGGAGACACCTCAAAGTGGCCTTATTTTCAGTAAGCGAGTGTTCGCAGTTTCTGAAAAGTCAGGCGTCTTCAACATGTCTCCGACTGGACACCCAGAAATGGAGGCATCCAGAATCATTAATAATTTTTGAAAATTTAGGTCAATACATATTGCAAACATTAGTTCAACAAAAATTAAGGTCTCTCTCTGCTCACTTCATATTTCCTGACTTCCAAAACAGTTAAAAGCAACATCCCACCCCTTAACTCAGGTGAGGGGTTAAACACAAAAGCCAAGACTGGCAGCCAGGATTTCCTATATTGTGTCAAGAATTCCAGCCCTAATCCTGCAAACCTGTATTCCTAAAAGCAGTCTTAATGACTTCCATAGATGCACTTGTGTGTCAGGACTTGCAGACCAGGACTACTTAACATGAATTGCTTTCTTTCTCCCCCCCCTCCATTCAGTATATTTTTTTCCAGTAAAGATTTGTTTTTGTTTGAAGGATTTAATATTTATATACATTTTTTAAAGGTTTTATTTTCCCAATGGACTGGAAGTGTTCTTACATAAATACGCACATAGGATGCCTCTTGTGTATTTAAATCTATAATACAAACCTGTGAACAGTAGTCACTGCACATGTGCCACAATCACTTTTTGCCATTTTGAACCGGTTGATACAAATATCTTGATAAGACCATTTTTGGACTAGCATGACTGCAAAATGTTATTTTAATTACTGTATACAGAGGAGATTTTAAAAACAGGTGCCTTTATCTTGTTTAGTTTTAAGAAAGGTAGTTTGTGAAAGTATGTGATTGGAAGCAAATTTAAAAAGAAATGACTGTTGGGCCAAGCCTTCATGCTGAAGAACTTTCAATGCCAAATTAGAAATGCCTGAAAACAGAGGTCTGTAACGGACACCCTGACAGTGTACTATTAGAATTATTGAACTACTACAGCATTCGGATAGTCACCTAGTTCAAATGATAAAGTTACTAAGATAAATTAGAACAAATGGACTGCCATGCAAAGGTTTTTTCTTTTATGAACATACATGTTGCCTTGAGGTTCTCTGAATAGGTCAGTCTTTCATGAGGAGTTCAGACACAGTGAAGACAAAACAGAAGCAAAAGGAATACAGTCCAACCTCCATTAGCAGAAGAGCAACTGAGGCACCTTGATGCAGAAGAATAGTCTTCTCAAGTGCAGTTAAAATGCAAAAGCCATTAGATAAAGAAAAGATGTGTTAACGGGTTCACGTAATTTAATGTGCACAACTCTGAATCAACTATCAAATGCTCAAACAGTTCACTGTTTAGTATTGATCTTCCTGTACCCATAATTAAACAAAGAGACATACATTGTGTCTACATTTGTTTTTTAAAACCAGGAATACACTCATTTAGAAGAATCAAAGACAACAAAAACAGCCATGGTGAAGTTCTTACTCTATTACGGGCTTTGTTAATGTAATCCATCACATCCATTTAGTGTGAAGTGAATTTACTGTACACTTTTGACATCAATGCTCATACAAGTGGTTTGCAAGCCAGCAAATATCATTCTTCTCTTTGTGAAATGGATTAGAAAGTTCCATCCCTCATTTAATTCCCTCAATTTGTAGCTTCCTCCCCTCTCCAGTGCTGCTTAAAACCTAAACTGCACTTAATTAACTTTCTTCCCAGTCAGTTCTGCACTAAACAATGTTCAATTTAAAAATCTGCAATATAGCAACTTTTAGTCACAACCTGATGGGTAGCTGTTTGTGCAATCAAATCCTTACATATAGGATTGATATCTGCTTATTCTTTTCCAGTTGGAACTATTCCGTTAAAATAACCCAAGGCAAGTCTCTATTGTGTTTCTAAAATTTGATCTTTTGCTAATTAACTTAATCAACAGCTGAAGATTAGTATTCATTGTGGATATTAACATAATCCAAAAACATTGCACTTCATTCCTTACCAAGATTACAGTAGAACACAATCTGCGAATGACACCAAATCAACTGGAAGACATTTCCATAGTGTGGACTAATGAAAATATTACCATCTGACCAGGGGTCACTTGCGCTCTTATCAAGAAGTGCCATTTCCCAAATAAGATACTATACATTTCCCAGCAAGCAGAAAATCTTCAAAACTGGGGATTGGGATGGGGTTGAAAATGTAAGCCCTCTCTTTGAGCCAAATGTTGCAGTCTGGATTCCCACTGATATAAAAGGGAGCTTTGCCTGTGTAAGGGTTTCAGGCTTGGGCTCTTTGGGATGACATTAACACCAGAGAGGACTTTTTCTTAATCAGATAGAAGGTCAATCTACAAAACTGACATAGAGGAAGTAAAGCTCCATAGCAGCATCAAAATCATGTATATATTTATGGAACTGACCGTACCTGAAAAATGACTGGATCCTCCGTTCCAGTGTTGTGACTGAACTTTATGATATTGTCTGCTTTTACATCATTCCCACAATTAAGACACAATATTTGATTTTTTCCTCTGGTTGGTGTATCCAATACTTTCAACTCTTTTGTATTTTTCTTACATTGAAATTAATTGCCCACTTATGTCTATAATTTAGAATTAATGCTACAGCAAGAATGCTTGCTACAGCACTGATCAGATACTAAAAGGCTAAGTCAGAGAACAAAAGGGTTATGGCACTGCCTAAACAAAACAGAAGTCTTGGCTGCGCAGAGTATTGCATATATGAATTAGACAGTTTGCACTGCAAATACTAAAAATGCACAGTTACTAACATTGAAAAATGGGAGCCACGTCATTCATCATTTTAAATACAAGTATATTAGAAATGTAGCAGCACTACACTGTCGCATCACCTAAGCGCAAAAAAAAAAAAGCATATATGGTATAGTAGCTTAAAATGCTACATATGCTCTTAAGAACACTTTCTAACTTCTGTGGCTTTTCGCACTACCCTGTTTAAACATCTGTTAATGAAACCTGTTAACTATAAATTGACATGGTGGAAATAATTATTTGTTTAAAAATTCCAAGGGAATAAACTCATTTGGAAAGAAAAAGTGAATTCTCATTTTCTTAAGTCACAAACCTTGCTTACCATAGCAAACGATGAGTGGGTCCTAACCTTTTGCATCTTTGATGGTTTTAGTTTTATACATGAGGATATATGAACTGCTAGAATCCCAATGAAATAACATTAATGCAGTCGGTTCTACAGAACTAACATGGACAGAGGGGAAAAACAAAAACAAGGACTTTCAAGGCTAGAAGGTAGGTATTTTTGGATCTAGGTTTTCTAGAGAGGTATTTAGTAAAGGCCTAATGCCAGTTTTATTACAATGAAATAGAAGTGCTTAACTACTGACTGACTAGTCAATACGACATTGAGGAGGTTTAGGTGGGGTAGGAAGGAGAATTCACTCCTTGGTGCCAGCAGCAAATTTGGTGCATCCATTGCCGGCAATGGACATAACACCGGAGGAGGGGGAGGGGAGAGGAATCCAAATCTCAGCGCAAAAGGTTTAATAGATGTGACCTTATCAGATTTCAACATTTGGCAGCTATGTTTTAGCTGTGAGCTACAACAAGTATAAACTTTACAGCCTACATCTTAATTAAGAGCGAAGAGAAAACTGAGTGCTATCCAAAACAAACTTTAGCTTCACTATTATGTGCCAAATAAACTGTTAAAAAAAATCTGTACACTTGAGCTAAAGTACATGCCACTCAAAGTGATGAGATATTGTCTTGGAGTCAAGCATTTTCTCCCAGAAATACTGCCTTCTTGAAATCAGTTGGTCATGTGACAACTATTAAAATGTATTTTAAGAAAATTCTAATGGCCAAAGGCCAACACTACATTCAAAACCTGCTAGTACATCCAGGCAGATAAGTAAATCAAAACAGAAACACACAAATCCAAAACAGAAAACCTTCAAAAGGAAAACTGCTCCATTTGTTTACTTCAATTTGAAGTAGATATTAGGGGCATGAATGGACCAGTCAAGGTTTGTTTGAAAATCCCTCCATCATCAGATGTGCTGTAATCCTGTGGTCAATGCAGTATGTACAAACGTATTCCTTTCAAAATACTCTGATAGATGATTTAAAACTCAAATGGCCAGGCAGTTACTTTATACAGCGGTTCTGGCATCTGTGAAAAGTTTACAGCACTCACATGGTATCATTCCATTTACAAACTAACTTCACACAGATTCCCTCCCACCAGATACTGTACATTAAAGGCCATCTGATGAAAAATGTATGGAAAAACTGTTTTATAAATTCATTGCTAGCATGTTTTGACCGTCAAAACTTCATTACAGTACACTTTACTGTACAAACACTTTAAAGGATGTTTATCAGGAAACTCTGCAAGTCAAAATGGATACTAGAGTTCTTGTTTATTGTATTTTCTTGGCCTCTTTATTTACTGTGGTTATCTCCAATCTTAAATCAAGCTGCTTTCATGAAGGTGGTTACTAAAATGAGCTATGTATGTTAACCTACAACTCACAAAATGCAACAGTAGAGACATTAATTTTTAAACTGTCTGTTAAATTGTAATCTAAGTTTTGAACATTTAAATATAATATATATCTCATATGAAAAAGCTAAAGCACAAGTGCTTCTGCGCACACGCCCCCATTCCCGCCTCCCGCTGCCCCCTGCCCCAGTTACGTTTTGGGCCCTGACCGATTTGGAATGCTTTCATAGGCCACATGTTTCAACAAATTTGTATGCTTTCAGGAAATATAAAGTCAAAAATATACAAATCTCTTGTTGTTATAAGGTTTTTGTGAATGAAATTACCCAGGACCATGGACTTGGAAGGAGAGAAAAAAAATTAAGAGGGAATTTACAGCAATTTATCTTCAAAGTTCAAAACTGGTCACTTCACAGAAAGACTGCAGAACTGGTGAAATTCTTGCTTCTAAAAAGTGATACTGTAGTGGAGAGTCTTCTAGGAAAAATAAAACAGCTTTTAATAACTGGCCCGCTGGTATGAGCTACCGTGGAATAAATTAGCACAAAAATGGAAGAAAGTCTTATAACTGTTCACTGTTACAGACGTAATCAACAAGGTCAGTCACTCTCAAAAGTTCATCCTCTTCTTCCTCTGGCCCTACTACCTCCTGATCACCCCCCGTCCCATTGGGTGCCAGGTTGGCATTGGCTGTGCTGTCCTTGGGGGCTTGAGTCTTCTCACTTGGTTTGCCAATCAAGGTTTCAATAGTTTTACCTGGGCTCTGTCCATTGGTGGAAGGCAAGTCCACTAGGCTGTAGTCCAATGGGCTTTCTACTTTCCCTACATTATCAAAGTCATCTTCATCATCACTTTCTATCCGGTAGCAGGGCTTCTTGGTACTGTCATGAGGAGCATGAGGTGCTGATGGCTTATTTGCAGGTGCAGGCTTTTCTGCATCTTTGTTCGCATTGTCGCAGTTATCTTCATCATCTGTTTCAATTCGATTCAGCCGTTTGCGGACAGGTCTCCCCCCCTCCTCTGGTTCGTCCCCATCCTCCTCCTCTTCTTCTGAGTATTCATCTGTACTTCGGCTACGTTTTCGAATAGACTGCCTTGATTCCTTTGCTGGTTCATCATCTTCAGAGTTCTTGGACATGTAGCTCTCTGGAATGAGGAACAGACTTAAAGCCGTTAGCAAAATCTGACGGCAGGCAAAACATTTACAATTGCTCTTTATATTTTCCCTTTTATCCCTCTCTTCTGAAATGTCAATCCTTTCTGTCTCGCATCCCGCCACCCCTCCCCTCTCACACCAATTCCAGCCAGGCCTTCTGAAACTTTGTTAGAGTACTCGCACATAAAATAAAATAAATAGAAATTGCCATACTAGATCAGGCTAGTGGTCCATCTCGCTTGGTATCTTGTTTCTGACACTGACTGCTTGAGGAGAAGGTGTAATCCCACACAATGGATAATTACGTAACAATATGCATTCAGAGAGGTTGTGGAGAAAGTTTATTCCTAATCTCTTAACACCCACTTTACACTCTTCCAGACACCGAGAGCCCATATTATGGCCATCAGCCTTCCCAAAGAGAATTGAACAGGACTCCTTTCAAATCTCATCAACATTGCCTTAAATTTCAGCTGGAGGGTTTGCTATTGTATACAGATGCTCCCCGACTTACGCAAGCGTTCCATTCCGTAACGGCTTGCATAACTCGAATTTTGCGTAAGTCGGAAACGTATACCCAACCATTACAGAAAAACACCCCACAACCCCCAAGCGTTCTAGATTACGGAACTTTTTCCATAAGTACGTATTTGCTTATGTCGGGTTTGCGTAACCCGGAGGGCACCTGTAATGTAATGTCTTTTCCCTGAATAGAGAGAGTATTCTATAGTCCCCCAGCATCTGTAGCTCCTGATAGTCTGGGAAAGAAGAGGCTGGGACAGGAAATCATACACCAAGCAGTTTGACTCATTGGGCCATTCTGAGCTACCTAGAATGTGTGTACGTGTGTACATGGTCATCTAAAAGTATGTTTTTTGCACAAAAATTTTTACAACAGGCAAGTTGCCTCTGGTGTTTCTGAGCAGTCTTTCACACAGTTCCACAATAAATCTTCCAGGTAATTCTATTTCCAGTGACACTGTTACACATTGTACTTTGATATGCCTGGGGAAAATACCAATGGTACCGCTGTGCTGTTTTTACTGCATAAAAAGCCAGTAACAAATTTAATACTAAGCAAATTATCTCATAGAACAAATACTATTATTTAACCATTGGTAAGCCAAAAGTCTAGGAGTCACAGGACTAAAGTTCCCAGAGCGGCTATTGTATTATATAGGAGATTCTTGGCAGAGAGGTTCTCTCTACATCCAATTTAAGGGAAGAGAATGCAAATTACATTTTAAGGCTTTGCAAAAGACAATAAACTTGTATAATACAGTTAATCGCCTTTCATCCTGAAGGATCCTACAGCGCTTTACAAATTTCGGCCAACATTTCCCCAAATATCTTCTAATTATGGATTCTCAATTTGACACACAGTGCCTGCTCTTTGAAACATAAGAACAGCCATACTGGGTCAGACCAAAGATTCATCTAGCTCAGAATCCTGTCTTCCAACAGTGGCCAATGCCAGGTGCCCCAGAGGGAATGAACAGAACAGGGAATCATCAAGTGAATCATTCCGTGTCATCCATTCCGAGCTTTCCATTCACACCATCCTGCCCATCCTGGCTAACAGCCATTGATGGACCTATCCTCCATGAATTTATCTAGTTCTTTTTTGAACCCTGTTAATAGTCTTGGCCTTCACAAAATCCTCAGGCAAGGAGTTCCACAGGTTGACTGTGCATTCTGTGAAAAAATACTTCCTTTTGTTTTAAACCTACTGCCTATTAATTTCATTTAGTGACCCCAGTTCTTGTGTTAAGAGACAGTGTAAATAACACTTCGTTTTTACTTTCTCCACACCAGTCATGATTTTATAGACCTCTATCAGATCCCTCCTTAGTTGTCTCTTTTCCAAGTCTTAATCTCTCCTCATACGGAAGCCATTCCATACCCCTAACCATTTTTATTGCCCCTTTCTGAACCTTTTCTGAGAGGGGGAGTCCACATCTCATGCAATATTCAAGATGTTGGTGTACCCTGGATTTATATAGAGGCAATATAATATTTTCTGTCTTATCTACCCCTTTCTTAATGATTCCCAACATTCAGTTAGCTTTTTTGACTGCCGCTGCACATTGAGTGGATGTTTTCAGAGAAGTATCCACAATGACTCCAAGATCTCTTTCTTGGGTTGTAACAGCTAATTCAGACCCCATTATTTTATGTGTATAGTTAGGATTATGTTTTCCAATGTACATTACTTTGCATTTATCAACATTGAATTTCATCTGCCTTTTTGTAGCCCAGGCACCCAGTTTTGTGAGATCTTTTTGTAGCTCTTCGCAGTCTGCTTTTCATTTAACTATCTTGAGTAGTTTTGTATCATCTGCAAATTTTGCCACCTCACTGTTTACCCCTGGTGGAGTGCACTGTCAGTGCAGGGACAGGTATTTTCGCCAGATTGTAGCATGTCAGGACACATGATGTAATCCATGACAAAATTCTTTGAGAAGAGACCTGGAGCTCCTTCATTCTGTCTGCTACTGCAACGAATAGTTAGGTAGATTTCTAAAAAGGAAATGCTCGGTACAGAAAGCTAACGCCCGGCAAACATCCAAAGAGCGAAGTTTCTGTTCTAGGCTGTTTGACTGTGGCTTAGGGTAAAAGACTGGAAGAAAAATGTTCTGATTAACATGAAACTGGGAGATGACCTTCGGGAGGAAGGCTGGTTGCAGCCGAAGCTGAACCTTGTCCTTATAGAAGACTGTGTAAGGAGGTCAGATGTCAGAGGTCAGATCAGGGCCTTAAGCTTGGATACTCTCCTGGCAGATGTTATTGCCAACAGAAACACTACCTTCGATGATACATAAGAGCAAAGATCATGTTTTGAGTAGTTCAAATGGGGGGGGCTCATTGGTCTGGAAAGAACAAGGTTAAGGTCCCAGGCCGGGATTGGCTGTCATACTTGAAGGTATAGCCTGTCAAGTATTTAAGAAAGCATCCAACTATTGGGTTGGCAAAGACCGACCATTTCCAGTGAAAGGTGGAAATGGCAGCCACGTGGACTTATTGATGACATAGAAAGCCCTTGCTGTTTCAGGTACAGAAGGTAGTCCAAGATAAAAGGTATTGTCGAGTGCGTAGGAGACACGTGTTTCTGCAATGACCAAATTGTGAATCTCTTCCATTTGGCTAGATAGGTGGCCTAGCAGATGGTTTCTTACTGCCAAGGATGACTTTCCTAACTGGATCAGAGTAAGCAAGCTCCACTGGGTTTAGCCATAGAGCTTCCAAGACGTGAGGTGGAGAGATTCGAGGTTGGGATGCTGAAGATAGCCGTGGTCCTGAGTTATCAGGTCTGGGAGCATCAGTAGAGTGATCGGAGTTTCCACTGACAGCTTTAGAAGAGACACATACCAGAGCTGATGGGGCCAGGCTGGAGCTATCAATATTATCGAGTCTTCATTCCTCTGAACCTGGATTACCACCCTGTGAATGAGTGAAATGGGTGGAAACGCATAAAGGAGGTGGTCCTTCCAGGGAAGAAGGAACTCGTCCGCGATTCAGCCCGGGTTGTGATTCAGGAAGGAGCAGAACTGCGGACACTTCTTCTTGTGTCTTGTCGCAAACAGGTCTAACTAGGGAATTCCCCACTGCCCCACTGTCGGAAGATGGTGTTCACGATGTCCGGGTGGATGGATGACTCGGGGTTGTGTAAAGACCTGCTGAGATGGTCTGCCAACTCGTTTTGAACTCCGGAAAGATAAGGTGCCTTCAAGTGTATTGAGTGGGCTATGCAGAAGTCCCACAGTTTGAGGGACTGTTTCTGGCACAAGGGAGATGAGCATGCTTCCCCCGTCTTTTAATATAAAACATCACTGTTGTATTGTCTTTCATGACTGATACACATCTCCCCTCCAAGTGAGCTTGGAAAGTCTGGCATGCCAGACAGACTGCCCTCAGCTCCCTGACTTTGATGTGAAGTAAGAGCTCCGCTTGGGACCAGAAGTCTTGAGTCCTGAGCTCCCCCAGATGCACTCCACTTCAGATGCTTGAAAGGGTGGGAGCCTCACTCTGGCATGCTGCATTACATCAGTACAGGCAGCATTACTGATGTACAGGCAGTACATCAGTACAGGCTGAGGGGCTTCAGGCAATTCCTTGCTGTGGTGGTAAGGAATTGTCTGAGATCTTGTATGTCGTCACAAAGGGTGTGAAATCATGACTCTAGTAGAAATACTCTTGCCTGTCTTGTGTCCAACACTGCCCCTATGAATTCTATCCTCTGAACAGGGGACAGGGTTGACTTCTGCACATTCAGTAGAAGGCCAAGGTCATCGAACATTGCTCTTATCAGGCTTATGTGTGCCTCCACTTGTGTTTTGGAGCAGCCCTTGATCAGCCAGTTGTCAAGGTATGGAAACGCCTGCACCTAGTACTTCCACAAGAAAGTTGCCGTGACTGCCATGCATTTGGTGAACACTCAAGGTGCCGCTGACAAACTGAAGGTGAGGACCGGGAGCTGAACTAGAGAGAATATCCCAGTTCTACCGTGCTACTGTCATAAACAGATAGCTAAGGGTTAATGTCTCTTTCACCTGGAAAGAAGTAACCTAAAACACCTGACCAGAGGACCAATCAGGAAACAAGACTTTTTCAAATCTGGGTGGAGGGAAGTTTGTGTGTGAGTCCTTTGTTCTTGTCTTGTGCCTGTCTTTCTCTCGGCTATAAAAGGATTTCTGTTTCCTGCCTTTCTAATTTCCTGTTTCCCAGTTGTAAGTACAAAAAGATAGGTTTGTTTTTTTGTATTTACATGTGTGTAGTTGCTGGAGTGCTTTAAATTGTATTCTTTTTGAATAAGGCTGTTTATTCATATTTCTTTTAAGCAATTGACCCTGTATTTGTCACCTTAATACAGAGAGACCATTTTTTTGTATTTTTTTTCTTTTTACATAAAGCTTTCTTTTTAAGACCTGTTGGAGTTTTTTTTTAGTGGGGAACTCCAGGGAATTGAGTCTGTGCTCACCAGGGAACTGGTGGGGGGAAGAAGTCAGGGGGAAATCTGTGTGTGTTAGATTTACTAGCCTGACTTTGCATACCCTCTGGGTGAAGAGGGAAGTACTTCTGTTTCCAGGACTGGAAATAGAGAGGGTGGAATCCCTCTGGTTAAATTCACGAAGCTTGCTTCTGTGTATCTCTCCAGGAACCCACGGAGGAAACACCTGGAGGGGGGAAGGGAAATGGTTTATTCCCCCTTGTTGTGAAACTCAAGGAATTTGGGTCTTGGGGTTCCCAGGGAAGGTTTTTGGGGGGACCAGAGTGCCCCCAAACACTCTAATTTTTTGGGTGGTGTCAGCTTTACCAGATCCAAGCTGGTAACTAAGCTTGAAGGTTTTCATGCTAACCCCCATATTTTGGACGCTAAGGTCCAAATCTGGGAATTAGGTTATGACAGCTACTCCTGGGGGAATTCTGCACCAAAAAATCCAAAATCCTGCATCAAAAAATCCAAAATTCTGCAAATTTTATTTGTCAAAATAATGCAATATAATCACACCAGTTTCACTTATTTTGGTAATTTATTTAAACTACCATACAGAAAAAAAAATCCCACTAACTGTGCAGCATATCCTAAACACATGAAAATTAAGTTACAAATACTTGGTAACCAAGACCTTGCATTCCAATTATAATCCTGGATTTTCATGTAAATTACACACTTTTATTTTGTTGTTTGGTGTTCTGTAAAAGTAGAACGACGCTTTAAATTGCTCAGACTTTCACACAAGAAAACCATACAGTTTTGCTAATCATTTTCATGCATTTTTTTAAATGGATAAGTAAAATAGATCCTGAGCTGTAATCTAACCCCACCGTGCCTCTCTGGCACAGGAAAAAAGCAAGAAAGCACACAGACCTTCCTAGCTGAGGATTCCGTTATTGTCATTTACAACAAGGTTTATTTACCCCATCTGGCAAGGTAAAGGAGTCTTAACTGACTAACAGTGGGAACAATTAACTAGCAATGGGAACATTAGCAGCCTGCCTGTTTAGTTATTACACTTCTGCTCTGCCTCAGGGACAGAGCCTGCTTCACACAGCCCTATGCCTGCAAGCCCGGGATGCAGCAACAGCGAGGATAGAGACAGAGTGAGTCTGTCTCACTCTTCCCATGCAGGCAGGCAACCAGCCCCACCTCCATGCCCAACCTCCCTCCTTCCCCTCCTCTCCCTGCCGCCATGATCTGCTCTCTGCTGCCGGTTGCTTCCAGCAAACGCGTCCAGGCTGCTGTGGAAGGGGCATGTGTTGCCCACAGATTTCTTTGCTCCCTCATTTTTCTGCAGGGGAGCAAAGAAATCTGCAGAAGATATGAATTCTGCACCCCACTGCAGGGTGCAGAATTCCCCCAGGAGCACCAGCAATCTGACATGATCTGGGCCCAAGCATGGTAGAAGTGAGGCAATTGGCACAAAAAGGATGGGATAGTTGGATTCAGTGTTTGAACTGGTGCGTCACTCTCGGGCGCACCTTCAAAAGGCTTGTTTTTAACCGGAGGACTGTTTCACTTGCCCAGAGCTGATGAAGGAGGCGGCGGCTTCCTCCTGTTGTTTCTATTACGCCTCCTAAAATAGTCCTGCCTGTTGGTAGAATCAAGGCAGGGGCTGGGGCTTAAAATGCCTCTGCTGAGTAGATGGAGTATGGAGGCCCAGGGACTTGAGAGTGGCTCTGAGTCCTTAAATCTATGAAGCTGTGAGTCCGATTTCTCAGAGAAGAGGGTCGAGCCTGGGGTGACCAGATGTTCCAGTTTTATAAGAACAGTCCCGATACTTGGGGCTCTTTTTTTTTTTTTTTTTTTAAACATGGGCTCCTATTATCCCCCACCCTGTCCCGATTTTTTACACTTGCTATCTGGTCACCCTAGTCGAGCCCTGAAACAGGAGGTCTGTTGGACCTCATACAGGAGCTCTGATGCCTGCCGCCAGGACTCCCCCTAATGGCCACCACTGAAGCCCTGGTCCAAGTGGCTGAACTGGCAACATCCAGGGCTGCCTGTAGTGAAGACCGTGCCACAAGTTTGCCCTCCTCCACCAAGGTAGAAAACTCCGCCCTCAGTTCCGCTGGCAGAAGCTCAGTGAATTCTGACATAGCCGTGCAGGAATTGAAGCTATATCTGCTAAGGATTGTCTGGTGGTTTGAAATCCGAAGCTGGAGCCCCCCAGTAGAATAGACTTTCCTCCCAAAGGGGTCCAGCTTCTTCACATCTCAGGCTTTAGGTGATGGGCCTTGGTGCCCTTGCCATTCTCATTCGTTTGCCACTGCCACCACTAAGGAGTCTGGTGGCAAGTGTGAATAAAAGTGTTCAAACCCTAAAGTTTAGGGGAAACAAAATACTTCCTCTTTGTCCTTCTCGCCACCATGGGCAGGGAGGCAGGGGTTTGCCACAGCATTTTGGTGGTATCTTATATGGTTTTAATGAGCAGCAGGGCAACTTGGGAGGGTCCTCAGGGAGTCAAGATGTCCACCATGGGGACCAATGACTCAGAGACCTCCTTGACCTAGAGCCCCAGGTTCTGGGTAACTCTCTTCAGGAGCTGCTGGTGGACCCTACTGTCCTCAAGTGCAGGAGCCGTGGAGGTACCAGCCACTGCCTTGTCCGGTGACGACGAAGATGAGGTTCTACCTGGGACTGGCTCTTGCTCCTGGCCTGTGCGGTGACCAGTACGGTGTAGGGCGGCTGGTCCTGCACCAAGAGAGATGGGGAAGGTGCATGGGTTTTTGAAGCCACCAACACTGACCTCCTGGAATAGGATCCCTTGCTTTGATGAAACGCCCAGGGGGTCCAAATTGGCCATTGGGTTGGAGCCTGCCATTGCACGGGTCACAGCATCGGGGGAAATTGCTGTCTCTCCCTGTCCGACCTCGAGTGTCTGCGCTCCGATCTGTGCCAGCTCCACCTGGACACAAAGAATTCCACCTCTGAATCTGATTGGGAGGACTCACTCTGGGAAGACCATGGGAGAGCAGTGCCTACTAGTGCCATAGAGCGGTGCTGGGAGATTGGTGACCACTGCGGTTCCCCTGCTGGTCTGCTGCCAGAAGGTACCAGGGACCGGTGGACCTGATGATGGTGACTGATGTGGTACCATTGCTGGCTCGCCTCTGGACAACACCGAGAGTCTCGCAGGTGCCATTGCCCTTTAGCTTGGTGCCCTGTCTTGCCTGGGCAGGGAAGGCAGTGCCATGAAGGTGATGAGCTCTCTTGCTGCCTTGAAGGTCTCTGGTGTGGAGGACTGCTGCAAAGCCTTTCCGCAACTCTCCAGGGGAGGGGAGTCCTGGGGCGCTGGACTTGACTGACCCTTTGTTGGGCCAGCAGTCAACGGCGTTGGGCTAGGTGGTGCCACGCTTACGTGGCCCAATGCGGGTCCTTCTGTCCTAGACGCAGTGCAAGTGAGCACCCCCTGTATAGCTTCTTTTTCTTGAGGGGCACCAGGGATTGGGAATGGTGCCATGCGTGGAGCCCCTGTGCAGTGAGCTCTGTTGGTGCTGAGTGTCTCTATCCAAGTCCTTTTTCGGTACCAAAGTTTCCTGTATCGAAGCTGGAGCACTGCGCACCAATGTTGAGGTGCTAGGTGTCAGTTCGGCCAAAGTCACCTCTGACTGGGGACAGAGTGGCCTCCATCAGAAGGATCTTCAACCTTTGGTCTCTTTCTTTTTGAGTCCTGGAGTGAAATCCCCCACAGATCTTGCAATGATCCTTCTGATGCGATTCCCCCAGGCACTTCAAGCAGGAAGTGTGGGGGTCGCTCCCTACTGGAATCTAGCTATATAATGACTGAGTAACTACAGATACTAGCTAACTGGTTTAACTATTCACAGAAAGACATTCTGAGCACTACTAGGGAGAAGGCTTGCCAAAGCAAGAGCAAATGAGCATTCCGGCTAACCATCACAGGCGGTAAGAAGGAACTGAAATGGCGGCGGGTTGGCGGGGCCCTATAAACGGCACCATGGAAGCACAACTCCAGGGGGTGCCTGAGCTGACCCGACGGGTACCGCTAGGGGAAAAACCTGGCTACTGCGCACACATCTAATTAGAATCAACATGAGCAAGCATTCAAAGAACCATCAATCTTGCCAAACAAACCTAATTTCCTTCATTGACAGGGTTACTAGCCTAATGGATACAGGGAAGCAGAAAACATGGTATAGTCTTGATTTTAGAAAGGCTTTTGTCCCACAGTCCCATATGACATTCTCATAAGCAAATGAAGGAAATGTGATCTAGATGAAAATATTATAAAAGTGAGTGTACAATAGGGTGACAGACTATGTGTAGTTATCAATGGCTTACTGTAAAATGGGGAGGAAGTATCTAATGGGATCCCACAGGTCAGTCCTGGGTCTGGTATTATTCAATATTTTCATTAATGACTGTAATAATTAAAGTGAGAGCATGTTTATTAAATTTGCAAAAGACATCAAGTGAGGAGGGGCTGCAAGCACTTTGGAGGACAGGATTAAAATTTGAAATAACCTTGACAAAATTAGAGAATTACTCTGAAATCAACCAGATAAAATTTAATAAAGACAAGTGCAAAGTACTTCACTTAGGAAAGAAAAACCAAACATACAACTACAAAATGAGTAATAACTGGCTTGGTGGCCGAGCTGCTGAAAAGGATCTGGGGGTTATAGAGTGGATGACAAAATGAATATGAGGAGTCAACAACGTGATGCAAAAAAGATTAATGTCATTCCAACATGTATTAATAGGAGTGTCATATGAAAGACATGGTCTGCTCTACTCGGCACTGGTGAGGCCCCAGCTGGACTACTGCATCCAGTTCTAGGCGCCACAGTTAGGAAAGATGTGGCCAAACTGGAGAGAGTCCAGAGGAGCTCAACAAAATGATAAAAGGTTTAGAAAACGTGACCTATGAGGAAAGGTTAAAAAACTGGACATGTTTAGTCGAAAAGAAGACTGAGGTGCAACCTGATAACAGTCTTCAAATATGTTAAGACCTGTTACAAAGAGGTCAATTGTTCTCCATGTCAACTGAAGGTAGGACAAGAAGTAATGGGCTTAATCTGCAGCCAGAGTTAGATATTAGGAAACATTTTCTAACTATAAGGATAGTTAACCTCTGGAATAGGCTGCCAAACGAGGTTGTGGAATCCCCATTACTGGAGGTTTTTAAGAACAGATTGGACAAACACTTGGTAGGGATGGTCTAGGTTTATTTGGCCCTGCCTCAGCACAGGGGACTGGACTAGATGACCTCTCGAGGTCTCTTCCAGCCCTACATTTCTATGATTCTATTCAAGTTTTAATTACAACTACAGGCATATTTAGGGGAACAGAACAAAATTACCCAATTTGGATACAACCAGGATACCAGGGTTAACACCCTTAACTCTTACAAAAGTGCTGTGGATCTTTAATGACCACAAATGAAGAATAACAAATAATCCTGTCCTCCACAATAACTGCATTTCCTCCTTTGCAATCCCAACATTTCCCTGCCAGGTGGAGTAATTTCACACCAGGAAGTCAAGATAAGGGAAAGCAGGGAATTTGACAAATAGCAGTGGTAATGCCCTGTTATAGAAATTGATAGATTGCATCGCATTTTAAGAAATATCACGGATCTCAGGAAAGAATTCTCTGTGTATCTCACACTAAATGCAAATCTTGTGTTTACTTTATGCCCCATATTGCTCCCTTTGCACTATCACTCACACATCAGCTCCTGCAAATGGTGGAGTGCTTGTTTTACCTTCACTGTCTGAACTGGGAAGCCTGCGTTTATGAAGTCGTCTTAACTCCTTTCCGTAGCGAACACTTTTCTGCGAGCCATCGCTTTCTGAATCCTCCTTATAGTTAACTTGTCTCTTCTGATTCCGCCTTGATCTTCTCCGCCTAGTTTCCAGGTAATCATCATCACTGTAATCTGTGTAATCACCACTTTCTGCAAAGAAGAACACAGCCACATACTTTATTCTGTTAAAATGAAAATGCACAGACTCACTGTCACATTTTCAAAAGAGATGTTTGTTCACACAAAGTGCAACCTTGAGCAAACAAAATCAACCACTCTTTAGTCACAGGAAACCCTCAATCATTACGCTTCTAATGGGAAGGTTGTTATCTTGTCTGGGTAAAGTCTCATACTACTCCACTGGCTCCCAATTCATTTCCAGCTTGAAATTGCCATCTGTTTTTAAAATTCCACTATGGATTTGTCCAGTTACTCTAACAAACCTCTCCCACCACTCCTCTGGTTTCCTTTTATCTTTCTATATAATCCTTTTTATCCTTCTATACTCCTACTTGTGTGAAACATACTTCTCCTCTACAGCTCCTGCCAACTGGAACAACCTGCTTGAATCTGAATTTATGATACAATCTCATTTCAATCTCCTCTGGAAAATATCTGTCCCCCCCGGTTTTTATTTAACTGTAATTTTATTATATTCAAGCATTTTTAGACAACATGCATGAAAGATGTTGACGGAGTAACACTGAACTGTAGGCAGTGGTCAAAAATGAAGTGGGTAAACTCAGTTCCCCAAACGAGAAGTGGCTAAACTCTGTGTACCTGAGTTTACCCTTGACTATACTACTGATGGTAGGAAAGTACAGATTAATTGTTCTCAAGTCAGCTACAAGATCAGTCCTATAGATTTCAAAGCTGCAGCTACACGTTTGGTCAGAATACTAGATGACAGCATTTATAACAACCGACCCACCGTCATTCCTAGTTCTTGGTTCACCAGCCTTCTGCAGAATTAGTACTTTCTTAGGGTCTAGCTTGTCAGCCACTTTTTCCAACAGCTGAAAATAACTGTGGTAGCTGGATCATGTTTAGCTACTTTTTCTTTAAACCACATCAAAAACATTATTCCACAGTGTTAATGCTGCTTTTTCATTCACATCATGAGCTGCCCTATCGTGTTATTAACTGAAATGACCCAGACTAAAACAGCCGCATTTTTCTCTCAAAAACATTAAGGAAAAAATGAGAGCAAGTCAGTAAGAGAGCTCAGTGAGAAACCTCAGAATTCTGGAGATGAAAAAAAATAAAGCAACCATCCATGTTTGTTATTTCTTTAAACTCAACGTAAGGCGAGGCAGGCTCTCCGGAAAGGGAGCTTATGGGGGTAAGGAAAGGAACACATAGTTCGGGCCACCCCCCTTGGCGGGGGGGGCAGGGAGAGGAGATTGAGAGAGAGATACACTGCCTTGTGGAAAGGAACAGGACTGAAAACCTCAAAGACTGAGGTTCTTTATATTTGTCCACAAAACAGATGAATACTGGGCATCAGCAGTGCAAGCTTCTCCAACATCAAGCTGCCATGGACGGATCACTTCCAGAGATAAGAAGGGAGTTCAATTTCCAGGCACACTGAGCCTTTGGCCTCTCTGCCAGCTGTTAACAAGAGTATTAGTGCATATATTAGGGTGGTATTTTTTTGTGATGGACACATGTCCACTAGGAACCGAATAAGAATTGCTCCCAAGCGTTTAGCTGCATTAAGGTGTAGATTAGTAATAACTTCAGATCCTTTAGCTTCTGCATCAGTTGCTCGCATATTTTCATTAATAACAGACTACCACCATTTCCACTATGAATCTCTATGTGTTCAGACTCTAGCCATTTCTTTCTTACACTCATTGTTGGTCTCTTAATGGCATGCAGAAAAGGAAGACAGCTTACGGAACAATTATTTTAAGTTCATACACCTTTCTTATAATTTTCCCATACATAAAAACTCACACTGGAGACCAGCCCTTCCATGATAACTCATTTCAGTCTGCAGCTCAGCTGACTTCAGAAAGATGGATACAATAGTGGAAATTCAATACTGCAATGAACTAATCCTTGATGATGCTGGGTGCCTTCAACTCCCAATGGCATTAGGTAGTTTTGGGCCCAGTCCTACAAAGTAAGTGACACTCTCGAGAAAACTCTTCCTAAAATGTGCTAACTCCTCATGGAATGCTATGAGAATACATTTTTAAGAGACAAAATTTACTTATTTTCTGAGTTATTTCTTCTTGATTAGTAAGGACAAATACACGTAAGAAAAAAATATCTTCTCCCCTTAGTTCATTTGCTTCCACTGCTTATTCCTCTGGTAGGAATCATTTTCACACAGTCAATTATATTCCAGACAGAGGATGGATTTTCATTGGGGAACAGACAGTATAAGGCAAGGAACAAAGATACTGTTCTCATGCAAGTGTCCCTAGTAATTAAAGTTCAAAAGAGAGAAATATCAAAACCACAGATGCATAGATTATAAAGTCTGAAGGGATCACTACTGTAATTTAACTTTTTCCTCTAATCTAACATAAATCATAGTACAAGAATTCCTGCAATTAAGGAAATTATTCTTCCCTACTAAAAATCAGGGATTGAGTTTCTAATAGCAATAGGCTTTTCAAAGTTTTCCATGAGGCATCAGCAGATCTCTGGGTAGACACAATGAAATAGTTCTTTGAACTACTTTTCCTGCTAAGTTTAAAAAAAATATTGCGCACACACAAAATATGCAAATAGAGATGCAATTGGAAATGAAACATCAGGAATCTGCAATTTCTACATATAATTGCCTGTTTTGCCCTCACAACTTAAGCATGCATTTAAAAATGAATGTGACCCAAAGAACCTAGCACTCAACACTAATTTCCTTTTGTGTATTTTGAAGAGAACACTCAGAGCAAGTGAAAACCTTAAATACGGAACACAATTGTTAAAAAAACAGTACTCGCATGGCACTTTTCATTTCCAAAGTAACTCTCAGAGACATCCAATTAACTACCACAACACCTCTATTACAAAAGCATTAGCCCTATTTTTACAGCTAGAACATTAGAAGCACAGATGACATATGACTTGACTGACTCCATATAGCCAAGTCAATGTACAGGCTAAGATTAGAACTCAGGAGTTTGTAAGCCCCCGTCCTTTTGCTTGGGCCCTCTTCTCTCACATACAACAGCTAACTCTGAAAAAGTTAAGCTTACCAGACTCCCTACTTAAATTGTCCTCAGAATCTTCCTCTTCATCATCCTCTGAATATTTTTTCTTGACTGTTTTTCTTCGTAACCGCCTGCTTTGTCTCATTGGCCTGGAGTGGTGTCGCCTGGGTCTACGGGCACAGAACTCTGTATCACTGTCTTCATTTGACAGCTGATCATCTTCACTTTCATCTGGGTTTTCCTCTGATACAACAAACTCATCCTGAGATCTGTTAAAAAAAAGTTACAGCCAAAAGAGAGATACTTGAAACAAATGGACTAAAATACTGTACTATATAAGAGTTAGATATATTTAATATCGCTTATAATAAATATAGAAATGTATTACTGAAATAACATCTACATCTTTTTTTGTCAGGAGATCCTAAGAGCATTTCACAAAAACGAATGAATATTCTCACAACTAATGTGAGGCACCAAATCTTTATGCTGAGATTAACATACTCAACACTGAAATTAAACACCTGCTGCATACCTGAAGGTGTCTTTACAGAATATAACATTTGTGACAATGTTCCTCCTCTACCTTGGTGGGTCCCGCGCTTATTGGCAGATTTGCTCTCCTCAGTGATCTTCCCCACAGTCTGGGTCAACTCCTCCTGTGTCTGATTAGGAGTTGGGAGGTTTGGGGGGGGAACCCGGGCCTGCCCTCTACTCCGGGTTCCAGCCCAGGGGCCTGTGGATTGCAGCTGTCTATAGTGCCTCCTGTAACAGCTGCATGACAGCTACAATTCCCTGGGCTACTTCCTCATGGCCTCCTCCAAACACCTTCTTTATCCTCACCTTCCTCCTGGTGTCTGATAACTCTTGTACTCCTTAGTCCTCCAGCAGCACGCTCTCTCACTCTCAGCTCCTCGTGCCTCTTGCTCCCAGCTCCTCACACGCACTTCCTCCCCTCTGGCTTCCCCTCTCCCCCCGACTGGAGTGAGCTCCTTTTTATACCCAGGTGCCTTGATTAGCCTGCCTTGATTGGCTGCAGGTGATCTCATCAGCCTGTCTGCCTTAATTGGTTCTAGCAGGTTCCTGATTACTCTAGTGCAGCCCCTGCTCTGGTCACTCAGGGAACAGAAAACTACTCATCCGGTGACCAGTATATTTGCCCTCTACCAGACTCCTGTACCCCACTGGTCTGGGTCTGTCACATATCCCTCCCCCCTGCTCAACACCAAGGGGATGGGCAGCTTGGAATGCCAGACAGTGCACACATGACAAGTCATTGGCATTGCCGTGACAGCTCCCTGCTCTGTGTTGCACACAGAACTGGAAAGGTTGGAGGGATAAGAACCACCTGGTCACCCTTGTGTTCTTCTTGTTCCCCTGCATCCATTGAAGAGGGGCATGGTCGGTCACGAGGACAAATCTGCGCCCAAGCGCAATCCTTCCATGGCCCATTTTATGGTGAGGCACTCTCTCTACACCACTGCATATTTTTGTTCCCTTCGAAGAAGTTTCCTACTGAGGTAGAGAATTGGGTGTTCCTCCTCCCCGACCATCTGTGATAGAATGGCCCCCAACCCTACTTCCTATGCATCCCTCTGCAGGATAAATACCTTGGTGAAATCAGGGGCTACCAGTACAGGATTACTGCAGAGGGCAGTCCGTAGGTCTGTGAATGCTTCCTCTGCCGCTTCAGAACATCTCACCAAATCAGGTCCACGGGCTTCCACTAGGTCGGTCAGGGGGCTTGCCTTTGTGGCAAAATGGGGGATAAATCGTCGGTAATACCCCACTACACCTAGGAATGCCCGGACTTGTTTCTTGCGATGTGGTCGTGGCCAATTATGGATGGCCTCCAACTTGTTCACTTGGGGTTTTACCAGACCTTTTCCCACAATGTAGCCAAGATATTTGGCCTCCGTATACCCTACAGCGCACTTGGCAGGGTTTGCGGTAAGGCCAGCTAGCCTGAAGGTATCAAGGACTGCCTCCACCTTCTCTAGATGGGTTTCCCAGTCTGGGATATGAATGACCACATCATCCAAGTAGGCAGCAGCATAACTGTTATGCGGGCATAACAGCTTGTCCATGAGGCGCTGGAAAGTAGCTGGGGCTCCATGTAGTCCGAAAGGGAGGACAGTATATTGAAAAAGACCCTCTCATGTAGAGAATGCAGTCTTTTCCTTTGCGTCTTCTGCAAGGGGAATCTACCAGTACCCCTTTGTCAAGTCTAGAGTAGTCAAATACCAGGCATCACCCAGATGGTCCACTAGCTCATCTATGCAAGGTATGGGGTATGCGTCAAACTGCGATACTTCATTTAGTTACCGGAAGTCAATGCAAAAACTTGTGGTGCCATCAGGTTTGGGCACCAGCACGATTGGGCTGGACCACTGACTGTGGGATTCTCCGATGATCCCCCAGTCCAGCATTTTTTTTTACTTCTGCTTTTATTTCCTCCCTTTTGGCTGCTGGCAACCGATAAGGCCTCATTGTTATTCTGGCCCCAGGGTTCATGACGATGTGGTGATATGTCTCAGCTGTTCGACCTGGTTTTGTCGAGAACACATCTTGGTTCCGGAAGATCATCTCAGACACCTCATTCTTCTGGTCTGGTGTTAAATCGAGAGACACTCTCACCTGTTTGGAAGGCTTGTTTGCCAGGGTTAGGTCTTTTTGGATAGTTATGCACGCCTCTTGTGCATGCCAGGTTTTCAGAAGGTTGATGTGATAAGTCTGTTTTTGTTTTTGGCATCCTGGCTGCCGCACCTGGTAGGTTACTTCCCCCACGGGTTCAACCACCTCATAGGGTCCCTGCCATTGGGCCAGAAGCTTGCTTTCTGCCGTGGGTACCAACACCATCACCCGATCCCCTGGCTGGAACTGTCGGACTTTTGCCTGGCGATTGTAATGGGTTCTCTGGGCCTCCTGTGCCTTTTCCAAATGTTCCCATACAATAGGGGTGACACGGGCTATCCGGTCTCGCATCTCTATTACATGTTCTATTATATTTCTCCCCTCATTGGGTTCCTCTTCCCAGATCTCTTTGGTGATGTCTAGTATGCCCGTATAATAACTCGAAGGGGGAAAACCCAGTTGAGGCTTGAGGTACTTCCCGGATAGCGAACATAAGGTAGGGTTGTAGGGTGTCCCAATCCTTCCCGTCCCAACTTATCACCTTCCTTATCATAGCCTTGAGGGTTCGGTTAAACCTTTCTACCAACCCATTAGTGTGCGGATGGTAGACGGAAGTTCTCAAGGTATGTATATGGAGCAGCATACAGAGGTCCTTCATTAGCTTTGACATAAATGGTGTTCCTTGGCCTGTTAATATCTCCTTTGGTAACCCCACTCGGGCAAAGATCCCCACCAGCTCTTTGGCTATCGTTTTAGAGGCTGTGTTCCGCAGGGGGACGGATTCTGGGTAGCAAGCAGCATAGTCCAAAACAACAAGTATATATTGGTGGCCCCGAGCTGTCTTTTCCAGGGATCCCACTAGGTCCATGGCTATTCGCTCAAAGGGGACCTCTATGATGGGAAGGGGTACTAAAGGTGCCCTCAGGTGGGGACAGGGACTGTGCAGCTGACACTCTGGGCAGGATGCACAGTACCTCCGCACTTCTTCATGTACTCCGGGCCAGAAGAACCGTCATAGGATTCATGCAAGTGTCTTCTCTACCCCCAAAAGCCCCCCAAAAATATGACTATGAGCAAGACTTAATACAGCATTCTGGTGTTTGTGAGGTACTAGGATCTGCTGTACCTTCTGCCCCTGTACTGGTGCAACCCGGTATAAGAGATTCTTCTTCATTATGAAGTAGGGTCCTGGTCCCTGGGTTTTCCCTTCCACGGGGACCCCATCTATTTCAATCACCTCCTTCCTAATGTTGCTGTACCTTGGGCCTTCAGCCTGGTCCCGTCCAAAATTTCCTCTCCCGGGGCTAATCTGCTCAAGAACTAGGGGCCCAGTCTCTGTTGCCTCTACTGGTTCAGAAGTGTTAGGTTGGGGGGTCAGACTCAGATGCTTCTCCCTCCTGGGTGGCCTCCTTTTCAACTGCTCGGGTCCGCCTACCTACGAGAGTGACCCTCTGGCTTTGAGTCAGTATTTGGGTTACCAAGGTCTTAGCTGCCCTCCTTTCCCTTTTCGACTTTCTAACCTGTCTGGGTATGGAAAATAAATCTGGGGATATTTCAGAAAAGACTGGGGGTTGACAGTCTACTGTGGATGCCTCACTAACTTCAGGGTTCCCCTCTGTCTCCAAGCCTCCTACTGGAAGTAAGTCTCCAAACCCTGCGAAGTCCCTCCCTATGAGCATCAGGTATGGGAGTTTAGGGACTACACCTGCTGCTACCTCAGTAGTGTTCCCCTGAATCTCGATTTTTACTGGGATTGTGGGGTAATAACCTACTGTCCCATGGACACATGTTATCCCTGTATGCTTAGCCCACAGCAGCTGACTACACTTCACGAGCTTCCCTTAGACAAGCGTGATAGCACTCCCCGAATAAACCAGTGCCGTGGTCTCTAATCCATTTAGCTTTACTGGTCTGGTGTACATACGTGGGGTTAGTGAGACCCGCACAAGGTGGATTAGGGAGCATGGGTCTGCCCAGTTCCCCAGATTACACTGCATAGGTTCCTCCACACTGGGACACTGTGCAGCTATATGTTTCCACTCCCCACAGGCATAACATCTGTATGGGGCCCTAGGCATTCTCCGGTCTCTTGGTTTGAGCAGTCTAACATCACAATCTTCTTCCCCCTCAGTGTTCCGACTCTTTGTGGCTTCTGGTGGGCCTTCAGCACCTCTCTTTTTCCACCTGGGCTCTCCTGGTGGCCCAGGCACCCGAGCTTTAGGGCTTAGTGCTGCTGGTTTAACCCGGGGTGCCTCTTCCTTAACTGGTCGGGTCAGCTCCCTCGCCGTCCTTCACCTCTCTACCAGTGCAACAACCTCATCATAGGGGGAGGTTTATTCTGGCTTACCCAGGCAGGAAGGTCTGGCGGCAGTCCCCTCATGTATCGGTCGACGACCAGAACCTCTAGTACCTCTTCCGGACTCCGGGACTCCGTTCGCAACCACTTTCGTGCGAGATGGATGAGGTCACACAATTGGGACCGCGGTGTTTTGGTTTCCTGGTACCTCCACTCGTGATACTGCTGGGCCCGCACTGCTGTCGTTACCCCAGATCTGGTCAGGATCTCTGCTTTCAGCTGGGGATAGCCTGCTGCAGCCTCTTCAGGAAGATCATAATAAGCCTTCTGGGCCTCCCCGCACAGGAATGGGACAAGGATGCCAGACCACTGATCTCAAGGCCAGACCTCCCGTAGGGCTGTCCTCTCAAAGGCCAGAAGATATGCCTCTACATCATCCTCCCGCATCATTTTCTGCAGCCAATGGCTGGCCCGCATGATCTGTGTCCCATCATGGCAGCGGTTCAGCTCTGAAGGGTCTTTACCTGGTTTACCAGTTCCCGCAACAGAGCTCAGTCTTGAGAAGCCGGGTCCATCAGGAGGCGATTAGTCTCTTGCTGCAGCTGCACTGCCTCCTGTTGGGCAGCTGCCTGGACATGGGCAGCCTCCTGCTGGGCCGCCGTAGCTTGTATCAATGCCTGTACTAAATCATCCATTGTGCTGAAAAAAAAGTAAACCCTCTACCTTTTTTTTTTGTTTGTTTTTTAAATCACCCTCCTTCTTCTGCCGCGCTGTGCACATCAAATCCCACCCCTAACACCAGTTGTGACAAAGTTCCTCCTCTGCCTTGGTGGGTCCTGCGCTTATTGGCAGATTTGCTCACCTCAGTGATCTTCCCCACAGTCTGGGTCAACTCCTCCTGTGTCTGATCAGGAGTTGGGAGGTCTGGAGAGGAACCCGGGCCCGCCCTCTATTCCGGGTTCCAGCCCAGGGCCCTGTGGATTGCAGCTGTCTATAGTGCCTCCTGTAACAGCTGCATGACAGCTACAATTCCCTGGGCTACTTCCCCAAGGCCTCCTCCAAACACCTTCTTTATCCTCACCATAGGACCTTCCTCCTGGTGTCTGATAACTCTTGTACTCCTTAGTCCTCCAGCAGCACACTCTCACTCTCAGCTCCTGGTGCCTCTTGCTCCCAGCTCCTCACACGCACTTCTTCCCCTCTGGCTCCCCCCTCCCCCCGACTGGAGTGAGCTCCTTGTTAAACCCAGGTGCCTTGATTAGCCTGCCTTGATTGGCTGCAGTTTGCCGTAATCGGTTCTAGCAAGTTCCTGAGTACTCTAGTGCAGCCACTGCTCTGGTCACTCAGGGAACAGAAAACTACTCACCCAGTGACTAGTATATTTGCCCTCTACCACACTCTTGTACCCCACTGGTCTGGGTCTGTCACACATTACATAGTAGATTAGGACAGTAAGTGAATTCAAATGCTGTATCCAATTGAAACTGCAGGTGGCTTTATTTAAGCTGAATTCTAATTGGACCAGGACTTCAGAATAAACATCACTATTCTTATGAAACATTCTTTAAGTACCCACATCTGGTCAAGACTTCAGTTTTTTGTGTCTTCTATGCAATATGGCACCCTCACACCTACAGTGCCTTTTGTCATACTGGTTCAGTAATAGTTCAGGCAGAACACCATCTGTGAAACAGTTTCATGTTTCACCTACAATAGGTGTTCCCTTGCGATCTCTCATTCAAGCACTGACCAAATACAAATTTATTCACTTGTGAGAGTTGAAAGAATCATATCCATGAAGCTGATGCACTTATGGATAAACTTCTAATTCACTGATTTATATCACCAGTCTTTCAGCACTACTGTCATATAGAGACTGTTATAAATTTCTATAGCAGTTAAGCAGCCTACCTGAAAAGAAAGGTTCTTAAGTAAGAGTAATAGGCATCCAACTCCCATATCTGAATGCAAACTCTAATCTAACATCCAACAGATAATTAGTAGAGATTATTGTTGAAAATATGTGGACTCAATGTGACAGATGAATGCAGTGCTAATTCAGTGAGATTTTTACAGGCTGAATTCACTAACTAGGAAAGTTCCAGCACATCTTGCTCAACCACTGAAAAACCTTCAACACAATCACATGTGGAAAATGGAGCTGAAGAGATCTGAATAGAGGTAGTTCCAAAACACAACAAGAGGGGTAATGAACAATGTGTCAGCCTCAAGGACTCTCAGCAAAGAGGGGGGAAAAAAAGAGGTCTTGTACCCTAGTGTGTGTCTTTAGAAAGCATAAAAAAAGGACTGAAAGAAATTCAGGTCTGTCTGCTCTGGAGGATTCAGATGACTGGAGAATTAATGAAATGGCAGCATCCCAAGAAAGTGAAAGTTGAGAAATTCAGAAGGGGAAGGGATTTTTAATCAGACTGGTAACATTTTAGGTTTCACGTTCTTAACAGGTTAAACGCTACCTTTTCCTGATCTCCACATCTAGTTCTGCTGGCTTCTGAACCTCAAATTTGTAGTATGCTAAAAATCAAAAGTTGATTTCTATAGCTTTCTTTAAGCTACTAGAGATGAAGCTTTCAGTCTATCAGTACTTCATAATTCTAAGATATCTATGAGATCTTGTTTACACTAGAGAGTTGTGACTAGATTTTCTATACTGATAGAACAGAAAGATGCCTTATACTGGCACTGCAATTCCCATACAGTAAGAAACAAAACTATATTGGTATAAGTCACCTTTATACCAATAAAAATGTGTGTCCACACTAGGGCTTTCACTGATGTAACTACTTTTACTACTTTGTGTTTAAAAAAAAACAAAAACAACAACTACATACCCCTAAATGAAAGAGTAAGACTAATAAAAAATTTAAGTCTAGACCTGACTTAACAGAAAACCCACTCTTACAGCTTCAAACCACAAAGAGACAACTAGTGGCATCGTAAGCTCACAGAAACCTGTAGTGGTTAATAACCCAAGACTAGTAGTTTAACAGCTACCTACCCATCGCTGATCCTGAACTCATCCTCACTCTCTTCCTCATCCAGGTTACTATCACTATCGAGGTCGTTCAGTCGCCGTCGCTTCTTGCGACGTGCTGCAGCTGCCCTTTGTGGCCGCTTATTTTCTTTTCTTTCTTCCTCTAGGATGGTGGAAATGTCTTTTCCCCGGTGACCTGTGATATTAGACATGTCTTTGCCTCTGCCACCACCTGTGTTAGTTAGAGAAAGGGAAAATAAGCTGCAAGTTAATTATAGCATTTTTCATTCAACTTCACAAAGACCTTCCCATCCTCTTGCTAATTTCAACTTCCTTTTATAAAGGAGACCCTTTTCATCATCCAAGACTCAATTTCTTGAACCCAGGTTTCTTACATCCACAGCTATATTATAGAGAGAGTATATTTTGGAAGGGATATAATCCCTAACACTTGAGGGCTCAAAACAACTATTTACCCATCGGATGTTAGAAAGAAGTTTCCCTATGGGCAGGTTACTGGACAATTGTCCATTACAGGAATGCCAGCACCTTCCTCTGAAGCATCAGATATTGGCTACTGTCTGGGACAGCATACTGGGATAGGTGGACCACTGATCTGATAGGAACATATTAAAATGCTATGCCATAAGATAAACTCAGGCACACGCACACACAAAACAAGATTATGGAGGTCTGAATATGATGTAGGACTGAAGGAAAGCTAGGGAGTGGATTCAAGGATATGACACATGCTTGGAATAAATGAAAAGGAACAGACTAATACTAAAAGTATTGTTATTGACAGAATAGAAGAGTGCGGTGAGGGAAGAGGTGAGACAGGAAAATTAGAGATATGGTTCTCGTAGTCAAGGTGAGAGATCCCCAAGTCATGAATAAGTGTTGTAGTGGCAGGGAGAGAGAGAGAGATGAAAGAACACACTGATTTTAAAGAAGTAGTAACAAGGCTTAGTGAGGGAACTGGGTGTGGCTGAAGGAGCGCTGGGAAGTCTGAGATGGCATTAGCAGCTTGGGAGACAAGGGACGGTAGCAGAGTTCTTAGTGATGCCAGAGAGAGAAGGAAGTGGAGAGGGATTAGGAGGAAAGATGAGCAGCCCTGTTTTGGAGAGACTGGATTTGAACTGATAGCAAGACATCTACAAAAGGCGTAGTTGTGAGATGTGAGAGTCAGTCAATCAATGGCACCATCGCTCTCTACAGAGCCTGGTGTAGATCCTGATGATTTCTTTGGCAATCATCTATAAAGGACTGCCAAGGGAGATGGGAGTCACCAGGCAGCTGTATCCATAAGCCTTCTTCCCGGCTTATTTTATTCCAACCACTTATGCACCAGTAATTAGCATGTGCTAACAAACTATTACCATAACTGAAGGCAAGAGGTGGCTTGTGGTTGCACACCCCATCACATGCAACTTGACTGGGGAACTGGTTTTGAAAACTGGCTGATTAGGAGGTGACATGAGCCCTACCACAAGGAAATAAGTGGTGGGAACATTAGCTTAATACAGTGTTTAACAGCCAGTGTTTAGATACATAGGCTGAGCAGCAGTCAGGGTATACTGATATTTATTGATGCAATTATAAAACAAAAAATAAACACAAAGTGTGAGCATACATTCACAATCCCCAACCTGAAGAATAGCAGTGTGTGGCTTGAAAGCTTGTCTCTCTCACAAACAGAAGTTGGTCCAGTGAAAGATATTACCTCCCTCACCTTGTCTCTCCCTCCACTTAACATTTGGCTTGTCTTCTGAGACTGTAAGGCCTTCAGGACAGGGACTATGTCTGTATATGTTTCTATGGCCCTTAGCACAGTAGGATCATAGAGTATCAGGGTTGGAAGGGACCTCAGGAGGTCATCTAGTCCAAGCTCCTGCTCAAAGCAGGACCAATCCCCAACTAAATCATCCCAGTCAGGGCTTTCTCAAGCCTGACCTTAAAAACCTCTAAGGAAGGAGATTCCAACACCTCCCTAGGTAACCCATTCCAGTGCTTCACCACCCTCCTAGGGAAAAAGTTTTTCCTAATATCCAACCTAAACCTCCTCCATTGCTACTTGAGACCATTACTCCTTGTTCTGTCATCTGCTATTACTAAGAACAGTCTAGACCCATCCTCTTTGGAACCCCCTTTCAGGTAGTTGAAAGAAGCTATCAAATCCCCCCTCATTCTTCTCTTCTGCAGACTAAACAATCCCAGTTCCCTCAGCCTCTCCTCATAAGTCATGTGCTCCAGCCCCCTAATCATTTTTGTTGCCCTCGCTGGACTCTTTCCATTTTTTCCACATCCTTCTTGTAGTGTGGGGCCCAAACTGAACTCAGTACTCCAGATGAGGCCTCACCAATGTCGAATAGAGGGGAATGATCACGTCCCTCAATCTGCTGGTAATGACCCTACTTATACAGCCCAAAATGCCGTTAGTCTTCTTGGCAACAAGGACACATTGTTGACTCATATCCAGCTTTTCATCCACTGTAACCGCTAGGTTCTTTTCTGCAGAACTGCAACCTAGCCACTCGTCCCTAGTCTGTAGCAGTGCATGGGATTCTTCCATCCTAAGTGCAGGACTCTGCACTTGTCCTTGATGAACCTCATCAAGTGTCTTTTGGCCCAACTCTCTAATCTATTTAGGTCCCTCTGTATTCTATCCCTACCCTACAGCGTATCTACCCCTTCTCCCAGTTTAATGTCATCTGCAAACTTGCTGAGGGTGCAATCCACGCCATCCTCTGGATTGTTAATGAAGATATTGAACAAAACTGGCCCTAGGACTGACCCTTGGGGCACTCCGCTTGAAACCGGCTGCCAACTAGACGTGGAGCCACTGATCACTACCCGTTGAGCCCGACGATCTAGCCAGCTTTCTGTCCACTCAACCCATCCCATTTCTATCCACCCTTTCTATCACAACCATCAGGGGCAGCTCCAGGCACCAGCACGCCAGGACGGGGGGTGCTCTGCCAGTCGCTGTGAGGTTGCCTTTGGTGGCTTGCCTGCAGAGGGTCCGCTAGTCCCTGCAGTGCTTGGGGCGGCAAAATACCTAGAGCCACCCCTGCAACCATCAAAGGGTTTCTTCAAATGATGTGACATGTGCATGGATCTATAGGTAGGGTACAATCTGAGGCCCTATACCCTCACACAACACC
Source organism: Gopherus evgoodei (assembly GCF_007399415.2). Taxonomy (NCBI): domain Eukaryota; kingdom Metazoa; phylum Chordata; order Testudines; family Testudinidae; genus Gopherus; species Gopherus evgoodei. The sequence continues at coordinate 11,339,864 of NC_044322.1, forward strand.
ATATGGGAATGATGGAGCATGGTCACTCTCTCTGCTGTCCTAACCACTTCTGGTCCTAAAGGCTCAGAGTGTTCCCCATGATAAGTAACACCATGTTTGGATGGAAGTGCTGCAGTAAGCAGATACCACTTTAGCATTAAAAATCTTTTGTTTCGTTATCTTTATCTCAATGGGACCGAACCTTGCAGAAGTGGCACTCAAGGTAAGGCCAGGGCTGAGTGGAGGTTGCAGCCTCAAGTCCAAGTTAAAAGATAACCCAATTATTTTCTTCTCTTTTTCCCCTTCAGGATCCAGACAGCACTGAGGGCCTGATGAAGGCAGTGATGGCAGACTCTTTCCTGGGAAGTCACCTCCTGTCGCCTACATGGCAGGGGCTGTATAGGCACCTAGGGCGATGGAGGGAGACAAGTGGCCCCCAGAGTGCCAAGGAAGGATAAATTGGGTTGTTTTATTTATTTATTTGTTAGGGTGAGTTTGACGGATAATCCCTGTACCATGCACACAGCGAAAACTCTGCACATGCATTCTTTGATGCTCTAATCACATACTGGGCCATATTGACACAGCTGTGGTCTGTCAAGCAGGGGCGTTTGAGCTGGATTTCCCTTATTATAAAAGAGAAGGGGTGGCTGATGGAGTGTTCTCTGTGAGGGCTATGAGACTCTGGAAGCTGCTCCCCCACTTAGTCCATAACAGCTCAAATTTGGTGACTTTCTGGGCACACTGCAAATGACATCTGTTAGATAAGGTCTTTAGAGAAAGCCGATGATATACCTCCTACATGAAAGGAGGTGCCTGGCAGGCGGGCAGTCAGAGTTCCCATGGAACTCATTGTAATGCTTTTGAAAAAACGGGCATTGTTCTGGGGATTCAAAAAGAACACGTGCAAAGGATTATCTGAACATTTTAAACATGCAAGAGATGCTGAAGCACAAATCCCACTGACAGGAAATAGGCACTGCGCTCCTAAATCACTTGGGCATGCTTGGAAAAAGCTGTCCCTCAGCTCTTCACCACGTCACAAAACAAAACAAAAAAAGACAGATTAGAATAGTAAGATTAGGTTATAATTTTCTAACTTTGTTCAAATTTTTTACTATTAGCTCCTTCCACCTGAGGATCACGAAGAGATTTACAAGCATTAATGAGTAAAGTTTCACAACACATCTGTGCTGTAAGGTAGTACTGACCAAGATCAGGGCCAACATTTTCAAGATGTTGACTAGTTTTGGGCAGCTCAATGTGAAAACACATATGAGCCCAATTTCCAGAGGTATTGAATACCAGCAGCACCCAGTGGCTTCCCAATCTGGCCATCCAAAGTTAGGGAGCAATTATAAAATGTTTGGTTCTTGATGCCCAGTTTTATGTTTAGATATTGAAAAAAGTAAAAACTGAACTTAACTATCATTAACAAAAGCAACATGACTTTTCCCTACATGGACTCTCCAATACATGATACCCATTACCCCAGCCCAGCATGTCACCATTTTAACTATACAAATAGTAAGTAATAAAAACATACCTCCTCCATCGGCCTCCTTGATATCATCTTCTATTGCTTCATCAATTGCCTCATCAAACTCATCAAATCTAAAAATAGTATCTTTTATTTATTACTTTGAAACAGAGCACAGTTCAGATATATTTTGATGTCACGCCTCAAAATCTAAAATAGCTGTAAGAATTCAGAGTGCTTCAGACATTCCAAAATTGAGGGAAAGTAATAAAATAATCAGAAAAACATCATACATATTCATAGTGTACTAGACAGATGCTCAATGGGTTTTTTAAAAATATGTAGAACATTTCCAGCTTCTAGCAGGATGGATATATATTACTACCTAGGCTGACTTACTAATAATTTAGATAAATTCACAAAAACACTTCCTTCTTACAGAATATGCTACTGAATTAAAAAAAACACAATGTGAATATTTTGTTTTAAAAGTATTTCAGATTTTTTTCACAAGAAATAGTTGCTTATTGATTATGCGAAACTTTTTTTAAAATTTAGATGGCATATGCATCTTTGTTTTTCAGGACAGCCTTCTCAGATGTCTATACAAGTCTCACATTAAGTAGTCAAGTTATCTGAATTTTGATTGCTAGTGTGCGTTTCATATTGTTCTACTTCTGCTCTCTAAACTTCTAAATTGGGCAGTTTACCTACATTTTAGACTAAACATAATACATGCTTTACAGAATTCTTCATTTGAAAAAACATAAGAATAGCCATATTTGGTCAGAACAATGGTCCTTCTAGCCAAGTATCCTGTGTTCCAACAGTGGCCAATGCCAGGTGCTTCAGAGACAATGATCAGAACAGGCAATTACTGAGTGATTCATCCTGTTGTCCACTCCCACCTTACAGCAGTCAGAGGCTAGGGACACAGAGAGCATGGGACTGCATCCCTGACTATCTTGGTTAATAGCCATTGATGTATCTATCCTTTATGAGCTTATACAGTTTTGGCCTTCACAACATCCCCTACAACTAGAACCACAGGTTGATTGTGTGATGTGAGAAGTACTTGCTTTTTTTTTTGGTCTAAGCCTGCTGCCTATTCATTTCATTGGGCGACCACTCCTCCTTGTGTTACGTGAAGCAGTAAATAACACTTCCTTATTCACCTTCTCCACATCAGTCATGATTTTATAGACCTCTATCATATCCCTCTTAGTTGTCTCTTTTCTAAGATGAACAGGCCCCATCTTTTTAATCTCCTCTCCTCATATGGAAGCTGTTCCATACCCCTAATGATTTTTGTTGCCCTTCTCTGTACCATTTTTCAATTCCCGTATATCTTTTTTGATATGGGGCAACCAGAACTACATGCAGGATTCAAGGTGTGGGCATACCATGGATTTTTATGGTGGCATTATGATATTTTCTCTATTATCTACCCTTTTCCTCATGGGTCCTAACATTGTTAGTTTTTTTTGACTGCTGCTGCACATTCAGAGGACATTATCAGAGAACTATCCACAACGACTCCAAGATTTCCTTCTGTAGTGGTAACAGCTAATTTAGATCCCATCATTTCGTGAGTATAAATGGGATTATATTTTCTAATATGCACTACTTCGCATTTTTCAACATGGAATTTCATCTGTCATTTGGTTGCCCAATCATTCAGTTTTATGAGATCTATTTAACTCTTCACAGTCAGTTTCGTATATAACCATCTTGAGTAGTTTTGTATCATCTGCAAATTTTGCCACATCCTTGTTTACCCCTTTTTCTAGATCATTTGTGAATATGCTGAACAGGACTGGTCCCAACACAGATCCTTCGGGACCACCACTATTTATCTCTCTCCATTCTGAAAACTTCCCATTTATTCCTACCTTTTGTTTCCTGTCTTTTAACCAGTTACTGATCCATGAAATCTTATCCCATGATGGCTTACTTTGCTTAAGACCCTTTGGTGAGGGACCTTGTCAAAGGCTTTTTGAAAATCCAAGTATATTATATCCACTGGATCACCCCGTCCATGTTTGTTGACCCCCTCAAGAATTCTAACAGATTGGTGAAGCATGATTTCACTTTACAAAAACCATGTTGACTCTTCCCCAACAAATCGTGTCCATCTATGTGTCTGATAATTTTGTTCTTTACTATAGTTTCAACCAATTTGCCTGGTACTGAAGTTAGACTTACCAGCCTGTAATTGCCAGGATCACCTCTGCAGCCTTTTTAAAAAATTGGTGTCACATTAGCTATCCTCCAGTCATCTGGTACAGAAAATGATGTAAGTGATAGGTTACATACCACACTTAGTGGTTCTATAATTCCATAAATGAGTTCCTTTAGAACTCGAGTGACTACTATCTGGTCCTCGTGAGTTATTTACTATTTAATTTATCAATTTGTTCCACAACCTCCTCTATACCTCCATATGGGACAGTTGCTCAGATCTGTCACCTAAAAGGAATGACTCAGCTGTGGGAATCTCCCTCACATCCTCTGCCGTGAAGACTGGTACAAAGAATTCATTTAGCTTCTCCATGACAATCTTATCATCCTTGAGTGTGCCTTTAGCACCTCAATTGCCCAGTGGCCCACTGATTGTTTGGCAGGCTTTCTGCTTCTGATGTACTTTTAAAAAAAGTTGTTACTTTTTCAGTCTTCAAATTCTTTTTTGGCCTGCCTAGTTTTCCATACAACTTGCAGGCATTTCACTTTTGTGACTATACCTTTTAATTCCTGTTTACCTAGCTTCCTCATTTTGCGTAGCTCCTATTTCTGAAGTTAAATGCTACTGTGGTGGACCTCTTTGGTACTTTCCCACCCAGACAAGGGTGTTAAATTTAATTATATTATAGTCGCTATTATTTATAGGTTGAAATATGCTGTAAAGCAACCTGGAAGGACAAAAGCAAAAGTATTCTTTTTTCATATTTTGTATTTTTGTTATAGGAGACTTTATAATTGTAAATGTGATTTTGTACATACAGAAAGCAATTTAAAGGCAACCTGCAAATAGAAGAAAACAGTATCTGTTCCCTCTTTGGTTTGATGTACAAAAAAAGACAGGAAGGTTTTGTTTAAAAAGATATTATGTTTTATTTCTTGTTGGAAATTCAGGTCTTGTCTACCTTGGTTTCCCTGGAAGATACTATGGATGAGAAAAAGGCTAATAGGCCTATGACATCAGATACAAGGAAATGAAATTGGATTAATTGTCTGGAGAAGTAAATTTTATTCAGATAGATAAAACTCTACTTTTTTCCCCCCACATATCTTTTTTAATTTAAATGTTTAACAGCTGAAGAAAACCTCTTTTAATAAAGGTTCAACCCTTAACGGAATGTGAGAGAGATCCTCATTCTGTACCTTACATGCACAACAGGGAAAACTATTCCTAATATTTCTGATATTTCTATGCGTGAAAACCACCAGACTTTCTTCATAACAAAAGATTTCTGGCCTTCTTTGTACATCATAAAGAAGGAAATCCTCACATTTGCATGTCACCTTTAAAGTCTATTTATGGTAAAATGAGCAACTCTGAAATGACATCTTTGTGAGGTTTATTCTAAGATACTTCCAAACAAGTTTATTTTCTTCTGACAAAAACATTTTCGCTTTATTTTGTCTTTGGAATAATTAAGCTATTCTTTCCATTCCACATGTCACTACTAACAACTATTTTGGAATCAAGTGCTAGCTGACAATTGTCTTTTCATACATGAAACATAACAGATGGCAGCTTGCTCTTCTGCAGTTTTATTAGTTCAGTAGTGTTGATTTTGTATTAACCTGTTCATCAGTAAGTGATGCCGATGACTCCAAAGACATAAAGAAAGCAGGTATCCGAACAGAACTAACATACATTTTATAGATTCATTTGTGAGCAAAATGAGACTTTAGGGTTTATTTCCCCTCACTGAAGGAGGGCCTACACAGTTCTCATTAACACAAACTAGACTTCCATTGTATACGTGTAAATTTGAAGTCGGGTACAGACAATACACACACACACAAATACATTCACAAACTCAAAGACATCTATGATGTACTGTGCACGAGATACTTGTCTGTCATTTTAGATAGTAAGACTGAGTTTCAAAATGTAAAACTGTATGAAACAAATTATTTCCATTTAAAAATCACTAGTCCCGCAGGATTTTATAAACTCATTGCAGTACTGTCAAAATACCCTACAGGCAAAAACATTTTCCTCTGGGTCAGTGATTGCCTCAACTGTCAGGAACGTGACAAATCTATAAAAACCTGCCCTTAGCATCATTTCTCTAACAAACGATATTGAATTCTGTATACCACCAGTGACATTTTCCTCAGTGTGGCATCTGCTGTTAACAAAGGAAGGTTACTCCTGAGGGCGTTCTCCGCCAAAAAATTAAAATTTCTGCACACAATATTTCAGAATTCTACAAAATTCTGCAAATTTTATTTGCCAAATAAATGTGGAGGCTCCAGGATGGTATTGGGGAGAACAAGCCACTGGCTGCACAAAGGTGGGAGATCACAGTGCAGCTCTGCCCCAGGACACAGACTCAGCGGTGAGGCTGCACCCACTTCTAACACAGGACCAGGCCTGCCCCAGAAACACCCCAGGGCCCTGCCCCTCCGTACCAGGTGTGGGCAGGCAGACTCAGCAAGGCAGGATCCAAGTGTGGAGGGGCTTAATGTGGGGGGATCCAGGTGTAGGTTTAGAGGGTTCTGTGTGGGGCAATCTGGGTGCAGGCAGCTAAGTAGTGGATCTGGTGGCACAGGGGCTTGTTGGAGGGTTCCGAGAGCAATGGTAATGGGACTCTGCAGGGGGGTCCAAGTGAAGCTGATTAGGGCTCAGCGGGGGGGGGAGAGGGAGGGGAAAGTGTCCTGGTGTGTGTGGGGGGGGTAGAGCTCAGAAGCGGGGCTCAGAGGGGAGGTCCAGATGCTGGGGGACTTGGGTGGGGATCCAGGTGCAGCTGGTTGGGGCTTGGCAGGGGTAGGGATCTGGGTGCGGATGGTTTGCTGAGGTGGCCCAGGTGCAGAGAGACTGAGACTTGGACTTGTGGGAGTATTCTGGGTATGGGGAGGGGGTGAGGCTTGTCAGGAGAGTCTGGAGCATGAGAGTGTCTGGATGCTCGGGTGGATGGGGGAGCAGCTCCCTGTACAGAGATCCCTCCCCCTGCAGTTGAGGAGCAGGAAGTGTGCAGGAGTTTGCAGAGCTTCCTACAGCTGGCAGAGAAATCTGGGGTGGGTCTGACATGGCCCCGGATGCCATGCAGGGGAAGAGAAAGCCTCGTCCTCCCCTGCCCTGCCAGGACTAGCAGCTGAGCCCGGCATAGGGTAAGAACCAGGTCTTCCCCAGTCCCACCCGCTGCCACAATGCGATTTAGCTCTCTGCTGGGTACCCTGGTTACCTGAAACATACTGCTGGGGAGGGCCACATGATTGCTCTTGCGGCTTCCCTTTGCTTTCCCATCAGAAAATCATTCTTCTGAAGGGGAAGCAAAGAAATCTGAGAGAGACAAATTTTGCACGTGTGCAGAATTCCCCCAGGAGTAGGAGGTACCGAAAAATATCTACAGTTAATTAAGAGAAAATTCCTGAGTGCTCAGTGAATATCATGCTGGCAAATTCATCATGTTATACTAATTCCCTATCACTCCCTGAGAGCAGTGCCAAATTAGTTATTGGCTTAAACACTGTTGTTGCCAGCAGGGTTTTAAACAGTTTCCTTGTGGACCAACGTGGACATTGATCACTTAAAAGCAGTGCTAGCTATGCTGTACTACAGACTACATCTGTAAGTAATTTACAGCACAGTTCTAGAACACACTGGGGAGGGGGGCAGGGAGTGGAAATCTTATGAACCTGTTAGCAATAACTGTCTGGAAACACTGGTGACATCACTATTCTGTTTCCAGCTATTCTGCAAAGGTAAAGTTCATTTTTCTCACTGTATCTTGTGATAAGGGTTTCATTTGTACATTCCTTCAGATGTTTACAGAGGAAAGGGGCAATAGAAAAAGAGGAATAGGAACACAAAGCTCTCAGATATTTATATTAGTCAGTCTTCCATTAGAGGGGAGAACTGATGCATCGGCCTGCATTAGTATCTTGCATACAGTGCAATAAGAATAAAGTCATTTCTAAGATGGCTCTATTTCCCATATCACTGGGCTAACCACTGTATCTGCTCTTACAGGTCAGTCATCTAAAGTGGCACCTTTGCTCCATGCTTGGTAATCATGTGCAGTATTCAAAAGTAAGACTGAAGACACTATAATTTGATCAGTTGGTGAACCATAAAAGTATCCTCTCTAGCAAGTGAATGGATGGACAGAGGAAATGGCAATATAATATTAATATTCTCCAGTTGGAGAACAAGGTGCCTACCTGTAACTTATGCATTTCCGTGTTCTAGTAGACCTCCTCTCAAGCCGTTTTGATTTTGACTTTTTGGAATCTTTCTTCTTTTCTTCCTGACTTTCTGGTATTTCTGGCTCCTGTTGAAGTATGACAACAAGTGTTAAATATGCTGGAGCAGACATCAGATAGCTTTGTCTCCCCTCTCAAGATTCACGAGGACTGAGCTGGAATTGTCTATTTTCATGTCAAACAGATAAGTGGTGTATGCAAAACATTTCCAAGTTCCCAAGTGGCTGATTGGCAAGATTTACTGGCAACATAATTCTGTAAGTATCTGGATTGAGGATGTAGATTACAGTAACAGTAGTGACATTATGTTTCTAGCTGAGGTGACACTTTCAGGTCTTGTCCATGCTACAGCTGAACAAGATTGTTGCCAAGAAGTATTTGCAGCCATTGTAAACAGGATTTTTTCTGTGTGTACCATATTGATCACCTCCTCTAGACTGCTGACAGTTCTGGAGAAAAAGATCCATATTATGTTCCCACTCTTTGCATACCTTTTTATGGTACAGTTTCAGTCCCACTCTAGACAGGGCTCTGCTACCATGTAGATTGCCACATACTTTTAGAGGCGAAAGAAAAATGCAGAGCTGTTATTTACCAGGCTGCACGTGGCAATAGACTGTATAGGTAAGGGATGCAAGGAGGGTCTGAGTCACGATGCAAACTGCAGGCACGCACACAACTAAAATTAATTAATTAAAAGTTTTATTGGGGATAGTTACAAGGGGTAGGGGAGCAGCGTATGATTAGCTAATAGGGTTAATGGAACTTAAAACATACAATGGCTAAAGTATTTACTATTAAACAATATTTATAAACAGAGATGCAGTAAACAATATTTATAAACACGGATGCAGCATTTAGTAATAACCAATACTTACAAATACAAACCAATTCAGAACGACCGGCAAACGTAGAAACTCTGCTTAAAACACGTGAGCTGAGAGAGGCTTCAGGGTGATCAGGCTCGGTTACGGGTGTGTACAAGGTACACAGGATTAGTTTTTCTTTCTCCTCTTCTGTCTGCACATGGCAGACCAGCCTAAAATACCCACTATGACATCACAGAAGTGTCACAGGGGACGGGGCCCAAAAACTGTGTGTGTTCGTTTCTGATTGGTACAAGCAAAGTTTACACCAAGTAGGGGAGCAGGTGTCTGAAAGTCTGGCTTTGCCCCCAAAAGGTGAGGAAATGCATATAGTTCAGAATGCCTTTAACACTGACTGACAAAGGAAGAGGCCAAGGCAATACCGGTATGGGCAAGTCTTTTAGGATGCAGATAGGAACTTATCTTAACAGGGAGCACTATGTTAGGACAAAAAACGAATAGGGGCCGGATGCTGCCCGGCCCAAATTAAAGATCCCACCGATGAACGCCCAAACGCCACCCTGTTAGTTAACGGTGACACCCCCACTTCCTTTTTATTAGACACTGGAGCTCAAATTAGAGTTATTGAGCCCAACGTTCCCCACTGTCCTACTGGCTCCTTTATGTTTGTTCAAGGTCTCAATGCAGTACAAGAAAAACCTGTGGTTTGGGTTAAAATTGCCCATGGAAAATACCTAAGAAAAATAAAAGCCTTGTTGGGATCAAAAAACCTGCTAGGTGTCTCAGATATTAAAAAATTTAAACTGCATGATCAAATTCTGCAAGCCCTCCCTATAACCGTAGGCGATCATTCCCCCTATACCCCCGAAGTAGTTAACTCCCAGCCATGGAAATTTTCCCCTATTCCCACAAAATCCGAAGGGCTTCCCCTTATTGAAGCTTTGCTCTCAGCTAATAGAAGAAAAAAATAGAAAGGGTCACTGCATCCACCTTTCTGTCCGCGGATTGGGGTATTCCCAAGCCCAGCGATCCCTCTAAATATCGCCTTGTCATTGATTACAGACAAGCTAACAGCCGTTTAAAGCCTATCGCATTTTCCTGCTCTGCCACCATTCCTGAAATACAGCGGCAACTAAGCGATGCAAGTAATCAGTGGGCATGTACTCTTGATTTAAAAGATATGTTTTACCAAATCCCACTCCAGGACATACAAGGAATCTTAAACTTTGCTTTTAAGGGCGTCCAATATAAATGGAAAGTTATCCCACAGGGGTTCTGTAATTCTCCTGCACTTGCATCGTCCCATCTCAATATCACATTTACAAAAGGTAAAACCCCTACAGGATGTGTATGTGCTAACCTATGTAGATGACATTGTCATTTGTGGGCCCAATCCACAAGCAGTTCAAAGTACCACCCAAATGATAATTGATGCATTAGAAGCAGATGGGTGGCAAATTAACAAAACAAAGAGCCACCTGCAGGCCAGCCAGTAATTCTCATTCTTGGGACTCCAATTCACTCCCACCACTCACCCAAGCCCCAGCCAGTGTATTAGACCCTTGGACAGAAGCCCCTCCACAAAATAAACGAGAGCTTCAGCAGCTATTAGGTCTCCTTAATTAACACCGGCCAACTGGTTTGGCTTACAGAACCCCAAGCCTCTGGCCATCGAAAACCTATAAAAACCACCATTCTCCAGGCCGGCAAGTACCCTAACACCTACTTAGTGGCTACAAGTACCCCCGGTAACAAACTAGTTCATCATAACTGGCTCAGCAAATGTAGTTCTTAATAAACAAACTAATGCCCCTGAGCAGGCCTCCTATTATTCTGTTTTACAGGTTATACTGCCCTTCCTCACAACATCTTTGCCTACGGAACCCTTAGGAGAAGGTGGACTACAAACATGGTTCGCCGCCTACTGAGTGCAGGAGGTCAGCGGAAACCAGTCCCTGTCAGCGCTGAATCCAGAAGATTGTCTTGTTTGCTCTACTCAGTTCTCACCTAAATATCCATTACCCTTTCAATTTGTACCAATAGTTTATAATTTTTCTTCATTTAATTTATCTAATGTAAATTGTTCTTCCCCCTATGTGCAATGGGCTGCTTCTAGTGTTTGGAATAATTGTTCTTCACAATTTAATTCTTATGTGTTTCCAGTTCATAATGCTTCAGGTCGAAGTGATCATAGCTTTCCTTTAATTGATAGTATTAGAGCTCCAGCATCTCATTGTTGGGTTTTTGTTGGTAATAGTTTAACCCCAGCCCCTACTTGGATGGGTACTTATTCTAATTGTTCTATGTGGAGTTTCTCTTATGCTAATACCTCCCTAACTAAACCCACTCTTACTTACACCTACTCCCCTCCCCTTAATTGTTCTTATCATCATAATTAAAACATTCTTTTTGGAACCTTTTATACCTCCATAACACATACGTATCTGTTCCATGCCCAGCATATGCATCATGCTGAGGCTGCATGTATCAATCGTGCATCCAGCTTTTTCTCCATGGACAATAATAGGTGGAGCCATACCACAATTTCTTCCTTAAGACCCGGTCATTTTTGGATTTGCGGTAATGTCGCATTTGCTGTGCTTCCTCCCAACCCCCGGGGTATATGCACCATTGGCACCCTGTATCTACAGGGGGGAGGTATTTATACCTTGCCATCTAGCCACCGACACCGTTGTAGTACCCGCTCGTTTTGGACTCGTTTGCAAACAGCAGCTTCCTCCCTCGCCTCCTCTGTTGTTAGTTTTAACCCTGTCGGTTATATGATGTTACGTGATCAAGTGCTGTTTCAATCCCTTGCTATTGAAATGCTTGCTAATACTACGGCCAAAGGCCTCTCCTTAGTTAATCAGCAGTTAAATTCCCTTGTTCAGTATAGTATTCAAAATAGATTAATGATTCAATATTTGTTACAATCTCCCTCATTTTGTACTAAATTTGCTGAAGTATATCCCGAGTTTGCTGATACACGTTGTGTTTCTTTGCCTTCTATTTCTCCTAATTTGTCCTCAATTGTTAAAGACCTGCAAACGTTGAGCTCTACTGTCAAAGAGTCACGAGAGTCCTTCCAGTTTTGGTCATGGCTCGATTGGTTTGGCCTTGCGTCCTACAAATCCTATTTCCAATCCCTGTTTGTGTCCCTTCTGGTTGGGCTCGCTCTTCTCTGTCTCGGATGTGCCTTCATTAAAGCCTGCATTCACAAGTTTGTTGCCTCGGCCTACATCGTTTCCACCCCCGAAGCGCATCCTCTCGTAGGTGGGAATGAGGAGTCGGACTCGGAAGTTTAGGTTTTCGGCCAAACAATTTCGGCCAGGGCACGGGGGCATGTTAAGATAAGTTCCTGTCTGCATCCTAAAAGACTTGCCCATACCGGTATTGCCCTGGCCTCTTCCTTTGTCAGTCAGTGTTAAAGGCATTCTGAACTATATGCATTTCCTCACCTTTTGGGAGCGAAGCCAGACTTTCAGGCACCTGCTCCCCTACTTGGTGTAAACTTTGCTTGTACCAATCAGAAACGAACACACACAGTTTTTGGGCCCCATCCCCTATGACACTTCTGTGATGTTATAGTGGGTATTTTAGGCTGGTCTGCCATGTCCAGGCAGAAGAGGAGAAAGAAAAACGAATCCTGTGTACCTTGTATACACCCGTAACCGAGCCTGATCACCTCGAAGCCTCTCTCAGCTCACGTGTTTTAAGCAGAGTTTCTACGTTTGCCGGTCGTTATGAGTTGGTTTGTATTCGTAAGTATTGGTTATTACTAAATGCTGCATCCGTGTTTATAAATAGTGTTTACTGCATCTTTGTTTATAAATATTGTTTAATAGTAAATACTTTAGCCATTGTATGTTTTAAGTTCCATTAACCCTATTAGCTAATCATACGCTGCTCCCCTACCCCTTGTAACTATCCCCAATAAAACTTTTAATTAATTAATTTTAGTTGTGTGCGTGCCTGCAGTTTGCATCGTGACTCAGACCCTCCTTGCATCCCTTACCTATACAGTCTATTGCCACGTGCAGCCTGGTAAATAACAGCTCTGCATTTTTCTTTCGCCCCTAAAAGTATGTGGCAATCTACAGATAGCTGACAGTTCTGGAGAAAAAGATCCATATTATGTTCCCACTCTTTGCATACCTTTTTATGGTACAGTTTCAGTCCCACTCTAGACAGGGCTTTAATTCTATGCCATTATTTCCAGAGCCTTAGTTTTCAATAAAAATTAACCTTTGAGCTGAATGTTTTGTTCTTATCAAGAGGTGTGGTGCTGGTTTGTTTTTTGGGGAGAAAGAGGCTTGTGGTATTTTATTTTTTAAAGTTTGGTAAAATCCCATTGAGCCATTTCTCAGTTATCCAAGTGTGGAGGGAGAAAATTTGGTTTAGCACAATGAGTGAGAGTGGAAAAGTCTACCTGACATTTATTGTTTGAACAAGTTTAAATGTAAAAGCTCATTTACTGGGCCTGGATGAAATCATCTGTTAGGAAGGCATAAGAAAAACATCACTTTGAAATGAGTTTATGAGGGAAAAAGCACAAGCTCTGAAGGAGCAAAACATTTTCCTCCCATTCTGAAAAAAAAAAAGGGAAGGTCAATAAATTTTTGCTACAACATTCTCGCTGAAATCTTGCAGACATAAAAGCAAAGCAATGCAAAGAATGATGGTTCCTTCGGCAATTGTAACTCTCAATGTACACTTGTATTAAGACAAACGGTTAATACAATATCCAGTATCAGAAGATCCTTCCTATAGTAAGGAGAGAAGTTATGGATGCTATGGGCACCATAATTTTGAATGTTCTGCCTTTTGTGAATATAAAAACCAAAATCAGAACACTGTTACTGCAGGCTTTCTGCAGAGAAAGTGAACTCCGGACAGCAACTGGTTTATTTCAGGAAGTCCCAATATGTCAAATTACACTGGCACCATTTATTTAACAGTGTAGTTTTAAAAAGAGAACAAAATTTCTTTGGGGAAGTCAGTTATGCATCCCCAATCAATTATCAGGAAAGTGATATTCAGAATTGAAAAAAGGTAAATAATGTCTTAATTGCCTGTGAAGTATTTTACTTAGCACTATTCATAAAGCTTTAAGCTTTTAAAATTTGAACAGGTTTTCTCAATCCCAAAACAAAGCAACAGCAATTAATATCCTTGCCTAATTCTTACACTCTCACCAGCTAAAATGTGAGACACTGAATTAATTCTCATCTACCTGTTAATTAACGTTTTGCCTTAAGAGAGCATTTGCCACTCCTAACACTTGGGTGTCCTGTTCCCTGTGACCACATAGGGACTGTTGAGTAATGATGCAAAGTAGCCAATATCTTAGCGAAGCCACTCTTTGGAGCAGTCCAGAAATGATTTTTTTCACCAAGCTAGATATACTAAAAGGATTTAAATTAGTTTCATTATCAATACACAAAACAGCAAATTACAATATAGAGCAGTAAACTGCATTTAGGCCCTCATCCAGCAAATAATTTTAAGCATGTGTTTAACAAACACAATAGGTTCAAAATTTTACCAAAAGAAATTACTAAACAATGTGGAGAGTTTCCTTTTAAAAATGATGCAAATCTTATGTTAGTATCTTTTTTTTTCAGCAGACTGAAGTCAGTCACTTATCGCAGTAAACACATTGACGAAATGAAAGAACAATAGAACACAGCTGAGTCAACTTACTTGTGGTGGGATGATGTTCTCAATACTGATACCCACATACACCAATCGCTCTTTCCTTGGGCGAGAAAGAAAATTAAAAATAGTTCACAAGGAGCCTGTTTGTAAGATGGTACAGATTTAAAACAATGATCTAATCAGTATCATTCAAAATTATTCATGCAGTCCCACAGAAGCAGCCCTATGAGTTGTTTCACTGCAAAAATACAAGTTTCCAGACCTTGGATAAAGTTAGTGGGTACACCTCTACCCTAATATAAACACAATCCGATATAATACAAATTCGAATATAACGTGGTAAAGCACTGGGTTGCCCTGGGCCCTTTAAAGCGCCGCCCGAGCCCCGCTGCTTTACATCTGAATTTGTGTGGAGCCACGGGCCCTTTAAATCCCCACCTGAGCCTGGCTGCCGGGCTTGGGCGGAAATTTAAAGGATCAGAGGCTCCACCCACTGTGGGGAGCCCTAGGACCTTTAAATTGCCGAATGAGCCCAGCTGCTGGAGCTCTGGTGGTGATTTAAAGGGTCCGGGGCTCCCCGCAGCAGCTGGAGCACCAGACCCTTTAAATCACCGGTGGGAAAGCTGGTCCAGTCCAGCACGGTGTACTGGCTCTTGCTGGTACGCCATACCGGACCATACCCAATATAATGCGGTCTCATCTATAAGGCGGTGAAATTTTTGGGCTCCCGAGGATTGCGTTATATTGGGGTACAGGTGTATTATTTCCTAAGTCTTGAAGGATCACAATTTCCTTTACATGTGAAACCGGTGACTTTACAAACTGTTCAGACAACTGCAAATGTCTGAAGGAAACAGACACAGAGGAAGGAGAGGAATGGGTTACTGTGGTATGAGGGAGGGTAACTAGTAGTAACAGATCAAAATTAAGGAAAATTTAGAAAATAAAGAAACGGTTGAATATCTAAAAAAACAGAGCCGTTAGAGTCTCCCAAGGGAAGCCACATCTCTTGAGGAATTTAAATCTAGACCGCACAATATAATGTGCTAAGAAATATACTGTAGAGAGCAATTATATGCTGGCAGGGAATGGATCAGATGTAATCTAATAGCTCTTCTTCATCTCCCCACTACTGTATTCCATGAAGCATTGCTACAATAGAACCTCAGAGTTATGAACACCAGAGTTACGAACTGACTGATCAACCACACGCCATATCTGAAACTGGAAGTGGGCAATCAGGCAGCAGCAGAGACCAAAAGGAAAAAAAAAAAATGCAAACACAGTAAAGTATTGTGTTAAAGATAAGCTACTAACAAAATAAAAGGAAGGTTTAAAAAAAAAAGTTTTGACAAGGTCTGGAAATTGTTTCTGTGCTCGTTTCATTTAAATTAAGATGGTTAAAAGAAGCATTTTTCTTCTGCATAGTAAAGGTTCAAAGCTGTATTAAGTTAATGTTCAGTTGTAAACTTTTGAAAGAACCACCATAACGTTTTGTTCAGAGTTCGGAACATTTCAGAGTTACAAAAAACCTCCACTCCCAAGGTGTTCATAACTCTTGAGGTCCTACTGTACTGTTAAAATAGAAAGCAAGAATTAAGGCCAAAGTGCTAGACTTGTGTGTTTTTATGAGCTGAAACAGATCCTGGACGGCTGTACTGTCAATCAAAATTAGCAGTAAGCAACTGCACGTGCAAATCACATTTGCATGCATTGTCTATGTATCTAACTGTTCACACACATGCACAAATACCTGATATGCATATCAACTTTATATTTGCATGTGTTAGTTTGGCGCACATACATATATGTACACAGTAACAAGCATCTATCTATGAAAACATGTTTCCCAATGTTTGCATTTGTCCGGCAGCAGATCGAGATTTTCAAATATTCTTATGACTGGACATCTGAACAAGACTTCCTTTTCTTAATATCCTTCTAATGAACCGATTGCAGAAAAAGAATATGTCCAATCTTTTTCTTAAGTAAAAGCAGCAAATACTGTTTTTAAAAGGAAGTTGACAAAACAGTAAAGTGGATTCTGGATAGTTCTCCTATAGCTGTAGTAACGCCGCCACATGCTGTCACAATTTTATATTACTGTAGGATAACACCTGCACTGACATTTTTGGCTTTATTTGAAAGTACTTATTTTTCTATCCCAGTGCCAGTTCCCTAACCTTATAAATCAAAAAGAAACTCTCTCTTCCTCTGAGTGCTATGAGACCTGGGTGGATGGAGAGAAAATTGTTTCATCATTTGTCTAGCAGACTTAAACTAAGGGAAATTCATGAAAAATAATCTCTTGATGCAAGAGAAGAAGCTGCTAAAGGGGAGAACACAGATGTAAAAGCTTTAATAATCATCAATTTTTCTTCTGTACTAGGATTCATTGCCTCTTCCACTTATTTCCTATGAAGCAAAAAAATCAAGTACAACAAGGGAGTGAAGAGTAAAATTCAACCAGATTTTACCAGAGAGGGTCTCAAGTACTGATCCTAATTCTGACAGTCAGGAACCCAACAGACTGTATAGGAAATTAGGGGATAAAAAACAGCATTAAGGATGGAGTACTGCAATGTTGTAGCAAAAGTCTTATATTAGACAGGCAGATGAAATAGCATGTACCTTCCTTACCAACGAGGAACAAATGAAGGCTCAACATTTAAACTAGCAGTTCTCAAACTGCCTGCCATGGAGATGCACTGGCTTTCTTTATCTCTAACTGTTAAACTGCATTAAAAGAATCTACATACACATTATCTCATACTATTATTTTTCAGAGGGGTAGCCGTGTTAGTCTGTATCAGTAAAAACAATGAGGAGTCCTTGTGGCACCTTAGAGACTAAAAAATGTATTTCAGCCTAAGCTTTCTTGGGACATAACCCACTTCATCAGATGCATGGAGCGGAAAATACAGCAAGCAGGTATAAATATACAGCACATGAAAAGATGGGAGCCGCCAAGATGGGATCAGTGATAACGAGGCCAATTCAATTAGGGTGGATGTGGCCCATTCCCAACAGTTGACAAGAAGGGATGAATATCAGCAGAGGGAAAATTATTTTTTGGTGATGACTAGTGGCATTCTGTTACTTTCTTTGTTGGGCCTCTCCTATAGGTGACGACTTCTGGGTACCTTTCTGGCTCTGTCAGTCTCTCTCTTCACTTCCCCAGGTGGGTATTGTAGTTGTAAGAATGCTTGATAGAGATCTTGTAGGTGTTTGCCTCTGTCTGAGGGATTGGAGCAAATGTGATTGTCTTGTAGAGCTTGGCTGTAGACAATGGACTATGTGATGTGGTCTGGATGAAAGCTGGAGGCATGTAGGTAAGTATAGTCGTCAGTAGGTTTCCGGTATAGGGTGGTGTTTATGTGCCCATCGCTTATTTATACTTTAGTGTTCAGGAAGTGGATCTCTTGTGTGGACTGGTCCAGGCTGAGATTGATGGTGGGGTGGAAATTGTTGAAATCCAGGTGGAATTCTCAAGGGCCTCCTTGCCATGGATTCAGATGATGAAGATGTCTTCGAGAAACTGAAGAATTGGAATTAATTTGCAACCTTGACACCATCAAATTAAGCCTGAATAAAGACTGGGAGTGTCTGGGTCACTGCAAAAAATGATGTTCCCTCTGTTGATATTCACTGTTTCTTGTCAACTCTTGGGATGGGCCACATCCACCCTAATTGAATTGGCCTCGTTAGCACTGGCCCCCTGCCACTTGGCAGGCAACTCCCATCTTTTCATGTGCTGTACATTTATACCTACTTACTGTATCTTCCACTCCATGCATCTGATGAAATGGGTTATATCTCACAAAAGCTTATGCCCAAATAAATTTGTTAGTCTCTAAGGTGCCAGAAGAACTCATTGTTGTTTTTATTATTTTTCTGTGTAACTAACTGCAGCAGCTGCCACAGGGATGATATGATATTATGAATGAGAGGAGGCAATCCATGAGACTGGGCATGGGTTAAGAGGTGACCAGGAACTGGAAAGTTGTCCCAGGAGACACTATCAAAAGATATGGTGCACCCTCTGAGACAAGGTTTGAGAACCCCTGATTTAAATGCAAAACAGTATCAGCAAAATCTTCAGTGTCCTCTGCTTCCATCTGGTGGCACGACATGGTTATAAATGTTAGTAGGTGTATAAATGAAAAACCTGAAATTCAGTAAGCCTGCAGTAGAAGGAAAAATATTTTGACTTAAGTCTACATTTTTGTCACAACTGTTATTGCCACCATGGTTTTCATTAAAAATAAGTTAGCCATAATCTGCCATTTGGGGATGTGTATGGACGTGTTGCTGAATAGCTAAACCAATTTCAATGAGAACCTTGAATGTCGCCAAGTTAAATCCTGGGCTGCATGGGAAATAATCAAAACTAGGAGACTTAGCAATGTCACTGCAGTGACACAAAGGATCAGACCATTGTACTCTTAGTGAGAGTTTAATTACATCAGGGGGTTCTTTTTCCACCAAAGGAAAAGACTAAAAAACATGAAGAGCTAACATAGGTTTATACAGTTGAGCTCTGGTACAATAAATACTGTCTTAACACCTGTATGCTCTTGTGCCCCAAATAACCTTTATTTTCCCATTTTAGCTAAGAACGGTACTTGTACTGTGATAAAAACCAGGACCCTGGACTTTTTCCAACACCACTGTGTCATGATTTCTACCCTCTTCACCATGATTACCCTGGAACACACCACAATAAAGCAGCACTAGACTCCTGCCAGATTAGAAAATTGTGCCATCAAGTTTACTGCCCTGTCTCTCCTACCAATAGAGATCATAGGCTTCAAAAAGCAGCAAAAAATCAAATGCAGAAGAGGAAACTAGACTATTTTGGCTGGAGGATCAGACTGTTGAACGTTTGTTCTTACAGTAATTTTCACCATATAAAACAGATGTAACATTTGAACAGCATGCTATTCTGTAAAAATTACAAAACCAACAATAATGCAATACTTAGGCTGCAAATTTAAAAAGCAAGATAGACTGAGTGGAGATGAAGATGACAAGTCTGATAGCATTAATATAGTGTGTGATACTTGAACATTTAGGAATGCAAAAATACTATACATAAGCTATGTAGAAGAGTTAACACTGCTAGGAGGAACCTTACCTTTCCTGTATTTCCCACCTTTTAAAGTTTTCAACTGTTAATGTTGCATTAATATAACTTTAATACAAAACTCATTTTACAAAAAACAGACAAAACAGAAAGCCATGGCTCTGACTTGAAACACATAAAATATCGTAAATAAAAAGAGAATTAACATTTCTTTACTATGGATGTGTTAAAGTTGATTTTTAAAGGCACACAATTAACGTTTTAAGAAATACTGCACCTCTCCCAACTGTGGATTGCTACTCACAAACCTGTTTCAGATATCTGTGCTGGGAACTGTGGGACTGCTATGCACAACGCACTGTTACTGCAACAGCTGGAAGACTGTTTGTGGACACACAGTGTTGATTTACACTAAGCAGGACGATGGCTAGGATGGACACAGAGCTCCATCTCAAGTTACAAACTGAAACCGCTGTAACATGCAATAGTGTGATCCTGTAGCGTAGATGAAGTTTCAGACTAATCTTGGTGAAAAAGGCAACAGGAGTCTGTCTGTAGGGCACATTACATTAGAAACTTCTGTATCCAAGTCAGGTGATTCAGAACTTGCCTACACTAGGAAATTTACACATTGCTGATTGTCTTAGCAAAGGGTGCAGATGAACCCAGTGCTGAAAATTATTTAACTGCAAGCGTAAGCAGGACCAAATTATGTTCAGACGCCATGACTGAACCTTAGTAAATACCATCCCCTCATCTTCAACTACTGGACTTCTGTTTTACCCTCCTGTAAGCATATCCAGATTTGCTGCCAGCAGTAAACTTCCTGATTAATAGGAAGTTCATGGGATTAATCAAAAACAAATGTATCAGCTCAAGGTCTCAGTAACACACTTATCCAGGTCCACTTAACGCTTGATCAATTACTTCCACCTCTTTGCCTAGCAACTCACTGTGAGCTGTTGGTGAACACAACCAAGTAGGTTTCAGTACCTTCGCTCTGCCCGCTCCTTCTTTTTCAAGACAACATCCAGATCTTGCAATTGTTCTTCTAACTTTTCACAGAGTAATTTCTGAGGGGATAATACACAGTATCAGTTTCTTGCGTAAGCAAATACTTTCATTAATCAGTTTATTCAGACACTTAATGCACTGTTTTCACATTTGCCTTAGTGATGGCTGGAATAGGGATAAGTGTCTACATGTGGAATACTTAAAACTAAATTTATAGTTTTCTTTGCATTTTCCTGAATATAGCCTGATTATTATGTTAATTTAATCTTTGCCAGACACTTCAGTGGTGTAGCAACACAATATTACTTCTGTTGGAATACCACCAGGCAGGAACATGGCACGTAGCGAAGGTTCAGTCTTCTAAATTTAAGGTAGACTTTAGCACTAATTTCAATACGTTTTGCTAGAGAGATAAACCCTTCTGGTAAGAGGTATCTGTTGTAGAAAACAGTCTGCCCAGTGTGCGTATTAAAGAGGAGTGTTTAGAATAAACATACTTCTAAATGATTCCCTGTTTTTTATGTCAATCTGTATAGTTATCGGAAAGGTAACTGGGAGGTAGTTGTATTTTATTTTATTTATATACATACATAGTGAGTTTTAGTCCTCTTTCCCACAGTTCATTTATTGTTTATCTTTTTAGATTGTAAACTTTCATTTTAATGATTTCATTGGAAAATACATAGCACTAAGTTTCCATTTATTGATTACTACTGTGGTGCTTTTTATAAAAAAATAAAATGTTTTGTATGATACAAGACCTTATATCCACATCTAATATCAAGATAATAATCAAGTCATCATGCAGGTGGCTATTATTGACAGATATATCACCTGCTTTGTAGGGATTCTAACATTATGTCTTAGGTCAGCAACTGAGTTGATCTTTGTTACAAGTAAGTGGCCCCTATAAGAACTTGCTTTGCTCTTCAGCAGGAGACCTGCCTTTTCCCATTACACTTGTTACATGTGCAAAAGTTCTCCCCAAAAGTGTTTTTATTGCAATCACTGTAGAACCTTTCCCCTTTGATCACATTTAAAACTTCTCTTTTGCAGATGTGATTTGTTCTCTCCCATCCATTCCTCCTCTCCGACCATATACTTTCTGTTGGTCTTTTTTGCAGTTTTAGGTGAGTTTTTTTCTTATTATGTACTTACTAGGAATTAGTCAACAGTGCCCTTAGCACCTTGGTGGGGAGGTGCTTTATATATAATCAGGTACAAGTAGCACTTCTAACTTCATTTGTAAAGAAAAAATTCTTACAATTTCAACATGTTAATTATTTAAATTAAAAAAAATACTTAAAACCACAGAAACAGGCAAATTTTGATGCACAATACAACTATACATCATCACTGATCAGGATCTCCTCTTGCACAGCAGCAGCCCTGCCTTGTGACATGCAAGTGGATCTAGCTGTTTGGAACCAAAGATAGGGTATGAGATCCACCAGACTGCCTCTATAATGTACCTAATTCTTCCCCAGTCACTGCCGCAGGAAAAATATTAGTCACACTATGGCCTTTAAAACTCCAGGCCTCTACCCTGCAGAACTCACTATTTTTGCACCTTCTATTTCACATGAAGGCCAGCCATGTGTTTGCATTGAAATATCTTTTAGTAGCATCTAGCCTCAGAGGAAGCACTGAAATTTGCCTGCTGCTAGGCAGTGACAGCACTCGCTCTGAGCAGAGAGACTGGCATGTCACAAACATGCATGTTCCAACCAGGTTCTGAGCAAGTAGGTCTGGGAAAGGAAGTGGGTTTCAATCAGAGCTCCTGGCCCCTGGGAGAGCACTCGCCAAAATGCCACAGCAGCATTTTGGCGGGGATGCCTCTCGATGATTAGGGGTTTGGAGAGGATCCCATACGAGGAAAGATTCAAGAGGCTAGGCTTTTCAGCTTGGAAAAGAGGAGACTAAGAAGGGATATGATAGAGGTATATAAAATCATGAGTGATGTGGAGAAAGTGGATAAGGAAAACTTATTTACTTATTCCCATAATACAAGAACTAGGGGTCACCAAATGAAATTAACAGGTAGCAGGTTTAACACAAATAAAAGGAAGTTCTTCTTCACACAGCGCACAGTCATCTTGTGGAACTCCTTACCTGAGGAGGTTGTGAAGGCTGGGACTATAACAATGTTTAAAAGGGAACTGGATAAATTCATGGTGGCTAAGTCCATAAATGACTATTAGCCAGGAAGGGTAAAGAATGGTGTCCCTAGCCTCTGTTCATCAGAGGATGGAGATGGATGGCAGGAGAGAGATCACTTGATCATTGCCTGTTAGCTTTACTCCCTCTGGGGCACCTGGCATTGGCCACTGTCGGTAGACAAATACTGGGCTAGATGGACCTTTGGTCTGACCCGGTACGGCCGTTCTTATGTTCCTGCTTCCTTGACTACTGCGACACTTCCCACATTCAGTCTTTCTTACAGGAAAAATGAAGAGAATGAATATTTCCAATTCTACTGTTCCCTTGATGCAACCTTTGCAAAGGTAGGAAAGAACCGATTCTGTTAAGCAGTACAATAGCCATCTACTAATAATGAAAAAAAGAATGAAAAAAGCGTGAGGAAAAGGTTATCTCCAGCTCGGTTTAATAACAGAGCAGGGGGCTGGTTGAGGCAATGCATCCCAAATGAGAGGTTATTTTTTAACTGAGAAAGATGGTTACCAGAAATAGTTTGTTAATCAAACAATGATTCTCCACAACATCTAGCAGAGATGAAAACTAGTCAACCAGAAAGCATACATGTTGGCAAGGTGGGCAGAACCACTCTCCATCTGGGATTATCATCAATGGGGGTCGAAGGCAGGCTGTGTGGTATCCACTGTCACAAGAGTCACACAACAGAATCTGTGGAAACAAAGTAACAGATTAGCATCAGTTTGCACCTCTTGGCAGGTTCTAAAGCTATTTTCCAATTGCCATCAACAAGTGACATCATCGAGAGGCGTCGCTCCCGAATTTTGGCGGCGATGCCTCTCGATGACGTCGCTTATCGACGGCAAGCGACATCATCGAGAGGCGTCGCTGCCGAAATTCGGTGGCATTTCGGTGGGTGCTCCACCGCCGCAGTGGTCCTTTGGCTGGCGCCTGCCAGCCAAAAAGGTTGGAGACCACTGTTCTAGGCAGTGTTGAAACAACTGCCTAAACACTCTGATCCGTACAAACTTCAGAACCTCCAAAATCACTTATTTGCAGGGTTTTATGGAAAGATGAAACATGTCTTTTCACGGAACAAGTTGATGGTACCAGGATGTTAAGCCTTAACTCTGGACTGTTTATCATGTGTACTGACACAAACAAACCCTCTCTGGATTGCCTAGAACCACAGAAGAACACAGAATTAGGAAGCTGTTAAAATACATATTGATTTATCAGGGTAAACCCTAGATGCCGCTTTTCCGTCAAATAGGAGATGGCAAAGTTGACGTGAATTGTGTGCACATCCATTGGAGTACGCAATTCATTCAAGGAGCTACTAAAGTGGTCTCAGCCATGCTGGCATGTCTGTCACATAACTAAAAGAACGCTTACCTTGTGAATTAATGGCATGAGCGAGCATTATTATTTGCCAGATAAATATAAATGTTAAAGATGAGTGGCAAGTGTTGTTAAAGCAGAACTGTAGAAATTAGAGATAAAATGCTATAGAGAATAGTCATCTATCTAGTCCTTCGTTCAATTTAGTGGTAAGCATCTCAAGCAATGGGGTTTTCAGCACTTCA
The DNA here is from genome assembly GCF_007399415.2 of Gopherus evgoodei. Lineage (NCBI taxonomy): Eukaryota > Metazoa > Chordata > Testudines > Testudinidae > Gopherus > Gopherus evgoodei. The sequence goes on from NC_044322.1 coordinate 11,364,086, forward strand.
CTGAGCAGATAATGCCACTTCTAAAGAAACTCGATGTCAGGAAGTCTTCACGGATATTCAGGCAATACTTTTCTTATGAATTCCATTCCATTTAAAATATTGTAATATTCAGCATTTTACAATATTGAAAAAATATAAAAGAAAACTCCAGTGATAAATTATAATCCTTAAATAGTTAATTTACTGCATATGAACATACACTTATGCAAAATGGATCTCTAGAACAGTTTTTAGGAAACACTTGTCATATTACCTTCACAAATCAGAATGGCCTCAGATGAAGCTGCAAATGTGATATCTCTCAGCAAGCACTCTAGACATATGATGCAGATTGGGATTAGATGACAGCTGCTTCCACATGGAAGAGCAAGAACTTCAAAGATGAACATAGAAGTGGCTTTTCTGAAATCTTACCCCTTACATTTCCTTTCCTATCCACACAAATGGGTTCTCTGCTTCTTTCAAGTCTTACCCTATATTCTCAGATACCCAATATTGCAGCTTCCTATTTAATTCATTCTTTGTTATCTATAAGACCCAGTTTTTGGGGAATTATTCAAGTAATCATCAGAGGATCATATATTGCCCTGGAGTTTTCCTTTTATGCACACGCACAGTAAACCCCACGTCATAAGAGTTAAAGAAAAAGTAATGACCTCTAAAAGAGGCACAGATTGTTGTCCCATGGCTTATTTAGGGGAAAAAAGGTAATCAACCCTTATTACTCCAAAGGACATACCCAGAATGTAAAACTCAATGTTTCATCACCAAACGGCATGGGGTTTTACCTTCAGAATATGTCATAATTGTCTTATTTAAAATTTCATATAAAAGATGTTTTTAATGTTTAAATTCTGGGTCTGGACCTTTATGGGCCTGGACTTTATTACACATTAAAAGGCACCAAGCTGGATGATTTCTGAGTGCTTGTTTTTTATACTGGGCTGCAAGTAGTTTCAAACTACTTGATTGTGCACTTAGTTCATAAATATCCAAACTGATTTTTAAAAATAAAGCAGAGTGAACCAGGTGAGAAGTCTGATAGTTTCTTTTTATTCAGCTGATCATGGATAAAAAGTGTTCTGACTTCAGTCTGCAATTAAAGTGACTATTACATGCCAAAAGGCGAAATTAGAGGAAAATTAAGGCTGTGAAGGCAAGTACTCAAAAGTTACGAAATGTCAGAAATAAGGGTTGCCTAGGAAACTAATTTGCTATTCTTGTATTTATGATAAAGTCTTTAGTTACATATTTACTTTTCATAAGTTCCCTGCCTCATTTGTTGCAGAACTTGGAAGGTATGCAGTGAATGAGGAAGGGGACTACAGGAAGAGAAAGGATGATTTCATGGTTAAAGCTATGTAAGTCTGCTGTAAAAAACTGGTTTCTATCCCTGCCTCTGCCATAGAGTTCCTTTGTGATCCTCTGCAAGCCACTTCAACCCAACATTTAACAGGTGGACACTAACTGCACATTTCTCATCCTCTGCATGCCTGATTTGAGATCCTGGGTTTTCATTTGCAGACGTGACGAGTACTCACAAAGACAACTGCTTTAAACACAAAGCACCATATAATAGTACATACTCTGAAAAATCAGGTGCTGAAGTCTGAAATTGGAAACCCAAAATTAGTGGACACTTTTGACTAAGTACTCTATGCCTTAGCTCCCCATCTATAAAATGGTGATAATAATAGCCCCTTTCCTAACAAGAGGTGTTCTGAAAATAAATGAACATTTGTGAAATGTGTATAATGTAGTCTGAGTGCCATAGAAAGCCATGAGGAAATTAATAATTCTGTTTTCTGAGCAGAATTTGAATAAGGTGCATATATTTAACAACAGAGGTTAAAACAAAATATTGAATGCTAGCTGTTCATTAATTGAGCACCATCCACTGTACACTGAATGAGGCAAGGGGCCTGTGGAAAAATAATATGTGATCATGTAATTACGATTCTTCCATAATGCATATATACACAAAGGGGCTCAGTTAAGATTGCATGGGAACCTTAATTTTGCCTTTTCCTAACTTCTGAGTAGCTTGACATTGCAACATTAATGTTCATTTAGAATAGTCCGTGTGTGTGTAATTTATTTATTTATATTACAGTAGTAGAGTTCAAAAAAGAACTAGATAAATTCATGGAGCATAGGTCCATCAATGGCTATTAGCCAGGATGGGCAGGGATGGTGTCCCCCTAGCCTCTGTTTGCCAGAAGCTGGGAATAGGCGACAGGGAATGGATCACTTGATGATTACCATTCTGTGGCTGCACTCTGGGGAACCTGGCATTGGCCACTGTCAAGACAGGATACTGGGCTAGATGGACCTTTGGTCTGACCTACTATGGCCGTTCTTATGTTGTGTATTAGAGGCCCCAACTAAGTCAGATCTTCATGGTGCTATGTACAAACATAACGGAGTATACACTGTAAAAGATAAGACATCCTAGGGAGTGAAACAAACTTGCACTCTTCCCTCTTGGTTTCAAGTAAATGGTCCCAATTCTCTGCCTGTGATGTCAAAGGTATCAAAAACATCACACAATGAAGGGCAAAAGCTAGCTGTTCCCCAATAAGGGAGGCCAGAGAATGGAGGAATTCTGCGCCACTGCACACGCACAGAATTCATGTCCCATGCAGTTTTTTTTTCCCCTCTGCAGAAGATACATTCTGCTGGAGAGGCTCTGCGGTTATGCCTTTTGCCACCAGATGCTGCTATGGCACCAGAACAGAGGGCGGCTGGCTCACCAGCTGTAGCAGTCAGGGTGAAAGAGAGGCTGCATTCCTCACAGTGCCCTGCCTGAGGGACCAGGGGAGGAGGAACGGGATATAGGGGGATAGACAGAGTGGGGCACACGGTGCTGCTGGGGTGGTCTCAGAATGGGGTTCAGAAGGGCCAGTGGATGGAGACAGACTAGGGCAGGGGCTGAATGGGAGTAAGGATGCAAGGCCAGACAAGAGTTCAAGGACACATGGGGATGGGGAGGAGGTGGGGCTGAGTGGGGGTGCAGGGACACATGGGGACAGAGATGACCCATACCTGCTGATAGTAGGGAGGGAAAGGGGGCACAACCCCAGAACAGCTCAAATCACTCGCTCCCCAGGTAGCCGCCCCTCTAGGAAAGCCAGACCCCACCCTTCCCAGAAAGCAGCGGCCCCTCCCTGCAGCTCCTAGCTATTCCTCTGCTTTTCCCAGCAGAGTTAAAGCAGCAGCCCCTCCCCCACAGCTTCCAGCTGTTTCTTCTGCCTCTCTCTGCCTGGCACAGCTCGCCAGCTCAGCTGCTGCACAGGGAGGGGGCCTGGCCACAACATCTGGCTGAGCAATCGGAGCGGGTGGAGGGGAAGCAAAAGAGGGTGGTAATGTGCATGCCCTCCCCTCCCCCCATGCATCACTTCTGCATGAGTAGAGGGGCAGATGTGCCTGACTGAATGGGAGAGACCGGGGTCAGATAGGGTCTGCATGGGAGAGGCTCCCCAACTCCATAACACTCTCCTCCCCTGCAACAACCCTCCAGATTCACTCCCAGGCTCCTTCCCAGCAATCAATTCCCTCTCCTCCAGCTCCTCCATTATCCTTGACTCCCCTAAGCCTTTGAATTACTTCTGAGGGGTGCGGGAAATATGTTTCTGTATTGTAGTGTAAATGAATTACTACTCAAAGTTCCATATTGATATGACTAGTAAGGAATCTATTTGTCAAAAAAATGGAATCTTTTTTGTCGTCTGTATTGTTACACACACATACACACTTGTTGACAGGTATTTTGAAATAAATTACCAAACTAATTGAAACTGACATGATTATATTATGTTATATTATTTTGACAAATACCATATGCAGGATTTTAAAATATTGTGTGCAGAACTTTTAGTTTCTTGGCGCAGAATTGGTCTAGGAACAATAATCTGTCTCATACACCCTCCCTTTTCCCAACATGAGACTCAGAACTGGTAAGAGAAAGGGAGAGAGAGTAAATGTTAGGGAAGGCTGAAGAGATAAAGCTGGATTCTGAACTCTGCCTCCTCCTCCTGAGACCACCATCATGTCAGTCAGCAAGATCCAGACTGGAAGCAGACAGGACAAGCGATGTGAGGGGGGCCATGCTGAAAGCAGATTTCATCTTAGCCCCAAGCCATCAGGGCATACCCACAGCATTAAAAAGTCTGTTTGTATTAACATGAATAGTGGACATATTGCAGCCTTATCCATGTCCCCTTACTGTTACTACCTACTAAACCTGCCCCACCACTTTTCCAAGGGAGGGATTGTTTATCGTAAAATACCATTACACATCTCTCAGAAGAAAGCTCTCCCATGGCAGAAATAGCTTTGTTTTACACATTACTAGTCTAAAAACCATCACTTTCATCAGGGTGATTAATGGAAGTTTTTTTCCCCATCACACTATTTTGTAGATCAAGAACATACTAGCTCAGGGTGATTGGGAAGGCCACACTTCTTGCATGGTTCATCATCATCAGCAGGTGCAGGTTCCTCTTCTTCCTCTTCCCCCGCAGATTCCTCCTCAGAGTTTTCTTCGGACTCAGATTCCTCGCTGTCTTCATTACTTGAATATCTCCACCTGCCACGTGTTCGAGTACCTGTCCACCGCACTTTGCTTCTCTGTGTGACCTAGTGTTCCAAAGGTAAAACACAGCAAAAGGCTCTTACATTGCCTTGTCATTTACACTGTGGGTTTTCTACGGGGGTGAAAGTAGAAATAGTGACTTACTGGTACGTAGCTGGGTTGGGGCCGGCTCTGGCCCCCAGAAGGGGTGGGGCCTCAGGTGGAAGGGATGGGGATGGGGGGTCAGAGCCAGCCCCAGCCCACCCTGTACCAGTAAATACCCTCCCCTTCCCCTGCCAGGGTAGCAGTGGCAGCCCCAGCCCTGCTACCGGAGCCCTGGGATAGCAGCGGCAGCAGGGGGCTCCAGCAGCACTTTAAAGGGCCCAAGGCTCGTCCGCCGCTATCACCCTGGGCCCTTTAAACTGCTGCCAGAGCCCCCAGCTGCCACTGCTACCCCAGGGCTCTGGCAGCAGGACTCTGGGGGCTATTTAAGGGGCTGGGGCCGTAGAGGCAGCGGGAGCCCAGGCCCTTTAAATAGCCCCCAAGGCGCAGCCGTTACTCCAGGGCTCTGGGGACTACTTAACGGGCCCAGGACTCCCCTGCTTCTACTGCCCCAGCTCTTTAAATAGCCCCCCCGAGCCCTGGGGTAATGGCAGCAGGGCTCCGGCACTATTTAAAGGGCCCAGGGCAACAGAGGCAGTGGGAGCCCCGGCCCTTTAAATAGCACCCGGAGCCCTGATGTCGTTACCCCAAAGCTCCAGGAGTGGGGCTCCGGCGGCAATTTAAAGGGCCTGGGGCTCCAGCCGCTGCTAGGAGCCCCAGATCCTTTAAATTGCTGCCTGGGAATGCCGCGCCCACCCCGGTACAGCACACCGGCTCTTGCTAGTATGCTGTACTGGGGCTTACCGGCTTACTTTCACCTCTGGTTGTCTAAGTTAAAAAGACCATCACACTTTAAAGTTTGAGTAAATGTTCTCTAAAATGAACTGATTCATTTCAATCAGAATAGCTACAGGAAAAGTAGCATGATCATAGAATACCAGGGTAGGAAGGAAGGGATCTCAGGAGGTCATCTAGTCCAACCCCCTGCTCAAAGTAGGACCAGTCTCCAGACAGATTTTTGTCCCAGATTTCTCAAGGACTGAACTCACAACCCTGGGTTTAGCAGGCCAATGCTCAAACCACTGAGCTATCCCTCCCTCCGATACAGCAGCTTCAATGAGTAGATCTTTCATTGAGTCCAAAAATCCTTACAGAATTACAACTAAAGGGAAAACAGAAATTAAGGGGTATAGGCAAAGAAAATGCTTCAGGCGAGGCTTAAAAGACACGAAGACAAAGCTTTAGAATGTGACTCCACTCCTTTGTTGAGCTATCAAAATCTAAAATTTCTACTTTGACAAGGTAATTTTGCATAGTGAACATGAGAACTTTAACATGTAAACTTTTCCCCTCCAGAGTACAATAAATCTTATTTTGAAGCTGCCTTTCCTCAATCCAAAGAGAATATATTTCTATCACTGCTTCCTTTTAGAAAAACAAATTACAGAATGTGACTTATTTTACTTTTAGAATCATCATAATGTAAGAGATAAATTGCTGTCATCGTTAAGTGTTCTCTCTGCCTGTGGGGTTGGAGGAGGAAGATGTCTGAGAGAACTATGTGCATGTGTATGTTCTATACAAGGAGATCAGGCCCAAAATTCTCTATTATATTAATTTTTTTATCTCACTATGCATATTTAGATCACTAAGTCTTTCAAAAGCTATGTCCATTTAAGACTGTACTTGTTTCCATTTTAACATATTGTTACTTGTAGTACCTATTACTACCAGAACTGAAAGATGAAAAAAACTCAGTAATTTGTAGTTTATGTAAGGCATTTGACAGCACTTACTATATAACAGTTTCACCTGTCCCCTATAAGGTCAATTTCTCATTTTGTTTGTGAAGGTTATTCACACCGCAACAGAAGAAAGAAAAAACTTTTTTTAAACAGAGAAAAAGGTGTCTGTAGAACTACAAAAGCTAGTAAGGGGATTCAGAACAGGAACTGCACCTGAAAAAAAAACAACTAGTTATTCATTTTTTAAATTAACTAGATTTCAAGTTGACACTGTCCTTTTACCAAGGACACTTTTTAAAAGAAAGTATTTCCTCTATCTTCCTGTTTTTTAAATGTATTTTAATTAGCTTTTCAGGAAGGCATACAGGTCAAAAAGAAAACAGTCACAGCATGGCTAATAGCAGGCTGTACATGTCTTCTACCTGCAAGCTCACTATCATTTCTACTCTATAAAAAAATTAAAACTGTGCCTGAAAGACAAACTTCTCATGGAAAACACTTTCTGAACCCAAAATAAAACCTACATTCAGCCTAGATAATAAATTCTCTCATAATCCCTCTAAAAGTGGTTCAGCTACTCTCAAGAACAAAACTCCTGTTAAATTCTACATAGCATTACTACTTTACTGTAACGTTTTTCCTATTCCCATCTATCCGCCATCATCATCAAATTGACCAAGTATCAGCATATACATCACACAGTCAGTCAGTCAATCTACAGCATCTTATTCATGGTTAAAGCATTCAATCTATAGGATTTAAAGCATACTGAAGGTTTGATTAATAAGGATAAGCTCCTCTAGAAAATAAAATAATTTGCACTAGATATGCTAAAACCAGGTTCAATGTAAGAATTCTGACACTCACAAATTATGATGTTAATAGCTATTAGCACTCTCCTGGGGGCTGTTTTCAGATCAGTCACTGCCCTAACGAAGTTATTGGACTAGTAACATGCATAAATTGACCATAATGGCATGCTTCTCCACATTCCTCCACAAATTTGTTTTCCTTAGATTGAAAACAACCATCTCCTCCTGTGCGCTATAATGATGTTACCTTGCTCACTTTAGAATTGGACTCCTTCTCTTGCTTTTTCACATCCTCTCTTCGGTCTTGCTTTTGCAGCACTGCCAGTTTCTCCTCTTCTTCCTCACTTCGTTTTTTGTCAGTTTTCTGATCCCGAGTCTCCACTACTTTTGGAGTAGGTTTAGATATTCTTGGAGATCTCCTTAAAGTGCGACCAACATTGACTTCCTCCTCTTCCTTCTTCTCGGCGTCCTGAGTCTTTGGAGGTGGATCAGGCTTTTTCTTTCTACTGGAGATCCTGATGGTTAACTTGATCCCTTCCTTCTGCCTCTCGGAGGTTATTTCCTTGTTATCTGTTACACAGATGTTCTCTTCAGAAACCAGTTTATATTTAAATTTGCTTTTGTGTACTGCAGATTCCTTTTTAGACTCTGAAGACTCCTCTATATTAGAGGTTTGGGCATTATCTTGTTTATCTGGTTCTGTCTGGGTTGCTTCAAATTCCTCCTTTTGTTTTTCTGAATCTGATCCTTCCTGAACTTTGCTTTCATCAGGAAGCATGTTTTTGGAATCTGAGCCCTCTTTTGCTAAAGCAGATTTCTTGGAAGGAACAGGAGGAATAGACAATGGAGGTGTTTCAGCTGCTTTTGGAGAGTCAGATTTCTTCTCCAGTTCATTTTTGCTTTTCAAACCCTCTTCATCCGTTAGCTCAAGCTTGGGAGGCTCCTTAGGAGTGGATGTCTTCATGGACTTTTCCAGCTTTTCTAAACATTCTTTGAGTGGTGGTCGTCTGTCCTTCCTAGTTTTCAAAGCTAATTTATCTTCAGGTTTCTTGGGGCAGTATCCTGCTTTCCAAGAGTCCTCCATAGCCACCTCAGAAGTCATACTGTCAAGGGACTCTTTTTCCATAGGACTAGATTCCTCCTTTAAAGGCACTTTCTGATTAGAGATCTCAGAGACCATAGCAGCTACCTCTTTGTCTGTAGGCACATTTTTCTCATCTTCACACGTTTTCACAATTTTGCTAACAGAGTTTAAAGAGTCTGATATTTTCCCCCCACTGATGCAATTTTTCTCCTTTGATGAGCTGCTGCTGTCTTCCTTTGTGCTAATGGAATGTTCTGACTTATTATTTTGGGTGACATTTTGGGCGACTTTTTCACTGCTAACCTCTCCATTTACTAGCAATTTCCCATCAGGACATAAAGCAGTGATTGTAGGGACTCGTCTAAAACCCTCCTCCTCTGATTTTCCTTCCTCTTTCAAGACATCCTTTGTTGGAGTAACACATTTACACAAGGACCCCTTTATTGGACTGTCATAGTCATCTGTCAGCTTGATCTCTCGCTTTTTCAGTGGTATCTTTGCTTGCTGGTCATTTTTAAGTTTCTCACTTTCTTCTGCAGATTTCTCCACAACTTCTTGAGGGGTTTTGACATTGACACAAAACTCTAATCTCTCAGGCTCATGAACTGTTATTTTATCTGTGCTGCTTTTTACTTCTTTTAAATCTTTTGGTTCTACTTTATTTTCCTTCACTTCTGCTTTAACAGGCTTGACATTTTCTTTAAAGGAATCATTTTCTTCTTTGGTAATCTGCTTTTCCTCATTGTTTTCTGAAGGTTTCTCTAGCTTTACTATGACAGGCAGTTTCATAATTTCCTTTTCTTCCACTTTCTCCATTTTCATCGTGTTTTCATCTGCTGGAACTGTAGGTGGAGGAAGGCTTTCCAATTCCTTTGACTGTTCCTCCATGTTCTGCTTTTCTTCTTTTATTTTTAATTCATTTCCTGTTAAAATAGAAACAAAATAATTTAACATAACCAGATGAATTCTAGGACCAAAAAAATAAAGCTAAAGATGCATCCTACACCAATCAAAATAAGTCCTCGCTAATGAAAATAAGGGTTTGGCCTAACACTGGCATTTGCCATCTGATTGACAAATATTAGCTAAATAATGGGACAGAATGGCAGTTCAGTTTAACTAAAAACCAGAGATAATTCTAAACTTAACAGAAAATATCAGCAGAGCCCCAGATCTATCTTTTTTATGCTGACCTTTTAGCTTCCTAATCAATTTTAGTAATTTTTTTTCTAAAAGTGTGTATACATAAAAACTAAGCACAAGGTCTGTAACACTAGTTTTTAAAAGAAGTCTGAATTGACAGTTTGCATTATTTCACTATGATAGAATATTTTACAGAATTCCTTACATTAGAATTTCAAGTCAAGTGTGCACATCCAAACCACATTCCTGTTTATATACACTGATATTTTCAGAAGGGTTTACTTATTTTTTTCTGTTTCAGAGAGAGAAGAGGAGAAGCTGCAATACTATGTCCTGAACCAAAATTCACCCAGATGTGTTGCACTTTAGCAGGGCCATGGTCCATGACTGGGTCTCCTATGTGCTACCACAATACAAAAAATAAATAACATTTTGTATTCATTTCACATGCACAAGTCTCATTGACTTCAACGGGACCAACACGTACAAAATAAGTGCAGAGTACAAATACATCAGAGAAAACTGCAGGGAGCAGATCTACCCAGAGTTAGATGGTATGGTCTTTGCACAGACATTGAGATACAATTTCCAGGAGGTGTGTGATACAAGTCGTCAAAAAATGAGACGTAATAGTACTACATATTCTTCAGTGTGATCTTCCAACATTTGAAAGGCTCTTACTAGTCCAAAATGCAGTAAATCTCAGCCCCAAGTTATTCCTTTCCCCCTGCACTAACTGAAGTCCTTTCCCAGATGAAAGCTTCCCAAAATGCTGGTTTAGTTCTAAATGAAGAGGGGGCATCCAAGAGCTAGCTTAACGCTCAAACAGGAAACAAGAAAGAAAACAGTGTACAGAAGGAAAAAAAATTGGTGAGAAGAAACTCAAGGGACTTTGAAAGAAAAAACAAAACCAATTTAGTTAGTTTCAGAAGTCAGTCAGAGAGAGAAGTCAACTCCTCACGAATGCAAAACCAGAGACAATGTTTCAAAGGGTCCAGACCCATTTTTCCTCCTTACTTAGATGATTTACACTCCACTTTCCCCTGTAACTTCTCAATGCTGCAAGTGGCTTTCCTGAAAGCAGTGCTTACCTGAGATAAGAGTAGGATACATTTTCTGTGTCTACTCTTTCTGCTTCCTGTTCCCTTGTCTCTGACCTCTTTGTTTTGCAACCCTTTTCCCTTGGCTATGCCTCTCCCTCAAGCTTCTCATAGAATCAGAGAATCATAGAATATCAGGGCTGGAAGGGATCTCAAGAGGTCATCTAGTCCAACTCCCTGCTCAGAGCAGGACCAATTCCCAACTAAATCATCCCAGTCAGGGCTTTGTCAAGTCTGACCTTAAAAACCTCTAAGGAAGGAGATTCCAACACCTCCCTAGGTAACCCATTCCAATGCTTCACCACTCTCGAGTGAAAAAGTTTTTCCTAATATCCAACCTAAACCTCCCCCACTGCAACTTGAGAACATTACTCCTTGTTCTGTCATCTGCTACCACTGAGAACAGTCTAGATCCATCCTCTTTGGAACCCCCATTCAGGTAGTTGAAAACAGCTATCAAATCCCCCCTCATTCTTCTCTTCTGCAGACTAAACAATCCCAGTTCCCTCAGCCTCTCCTCATAAGTCATGTGCTCCAGCCCCCTAATCATTTTTGTTGCCCTCTGCTGGACTCTTTCCAATTTTTCCACATCCTTCTAGCATTAGAGGGCAGCAGCCGTTCTAATCCTTGTCTACGCTAGACAAATCCCCATTCTAAGAACTGATTTAGTTCCCTACATCAAAGTATTCACATCCACTCACAAAGAGGGCTTTAGCTGTTTACAAGTTCTCAAAACATCATTTGAGTAGACTTGGCGGCTTTCAGCAAATTTAAGAAGTGGTTCAGTTTAAACTGTTTTAGTATAGAATAATTTAGTGCCGGTGTAGATGTGGACAAAGAAACAGTACATTTGGGGGTAGGGTGTTATTTCACGATCTCCCAGAACATACCGTTTCTGAAAGCAGTACTTGGATTGTGCAATAGGTACCAGAGGGCAGTGGAAGAGGAATGGTTTAAGTGCTGAACTGTTTGTACCTAAACCAGCAACAAGTAATTCTATTGTCTGGTATAGACACAACCCCATTGTCTAGCACTAGAAATTCTACAAGCAATGCATATCAGATGCTAGCCTAACACAAGTAGTGACATTAGCAAACTTTGATGGATTGGTGTATCATGCTGTCTTGTCTCATGATTGGCTTGTGTATACTGAAGAACTGTTTTAAAACTGGTTCAGCTAAATAGACTTTTAAACCAAATCAGTTACAGCCAAAGCATAGCCCTGAGTTTAGGTGCTTAAACTGGTCTGACCAGTTTTTACTGAACCAATTTCAAGAACATTGCTTGAAATTAACTCTGTAGTATCAATGACTGGGGAGATTTGATCATCTTTTATTTGCAATGTAATTGCAACTTTAGCCATTGTCAAATATCTTAGTTATATTAAACTTACATCAACCAATACAGATCATACTCTGTATTAATTATTGATATTAGCAATATACAGTTAATTGTACAATAATTTCTTAACTGTTTCTACAGCAGCTCACAATATTATATTATTGTATTAATCGCTTCTTCCCTTCACCAGGTCTTTGGAAGAACATGCATCAAATGTCAATGCAATTGCAATACTTTCTCTTGTAGGCCAGAACTCTGGGCCAAATTCTGCCCACAGTTACACCTATAACACTCACTAGCTTTAATATGATTGGCATGGGTGTAATGGAGGGCACAATGTGATCCTGAAAACCGTGTCCCCATTGTGGAAATTCCTCCAAAAAAAAAAAAATGCACACCAATTTTAAAACCAGATTCCCCAGGGGAGACAGGCCTTTAATTGTTTTGAACCTGAAAAATGAGGTATTTTACTACAAAGAGAAGCATTTAACATTTAACTGATTTCTATTAAAAACCTAATACACCAAATAAGTTAGGCAACATATCAGAAATATGCAGTGACAAAGCAGTAAGGAATGAATAATGTTTCTTCACTGGTGAGAAAAATAAAATGTGCAGTTAAGCGCTTGTTATCAAACAAAGCTCATCACAGATCTTCACTGGGATTATTAAGCTACCTGCCGATACAGTACTTAAATCCAGCAATTTAAAACTATCTTGAACTGATGTGTTGCTCTTGATTTTAAAGCACAGGTTACTAAAGTGAAGAAAAATCCATATTTTGTGATACAAAGCCAAAGACAATGTTAACACAACTATGAGTGTGGTGTTTGACATCAGTTATGCCACTACACAAATTTGGGGGGCGGAAGGAGTTTCATGTCTATTAAAAACATGACGCTGGGTTGAAACCTAATGCATGACAAATGAAAGAAAGATAATAGATAGGAAAGCAAATGTCAAGTGTCAATGGTGTTACACAAAATACCACAAAAACAAAGTACATTTTTTTTTTAAAGAAAAGAATGGAAAGTTGTATATGTAATTTGTTTTGTTTTGTTTAAGTAAACTGAGTACACACCCAAATTATTTTGAATTTTAAGATGTGTGAAAAGGTTTAAAATGTATCCTTGATACATGGATCAGAGACTTTTAGCTCAGAAAATAATTATAATAATAAAAAAACCAGGCCTATTCTAATACTTTAATTTTTCAGGAAGTTGAACATTTTGATATGAGGCAGCACAACATCTAAAGCTTGGTAAAAAGAGGGTAGAAAACCTGGTGGAGATATTTCTTCCTCCTTTTTGCTATCTTCATCTTCTATGCTAGGGCTTTCATGTGATGAGCTGTCCTGCTGGTTGTTCTTTTTCAACAGTGCAGGATCGATTTGTGCTTTCAAAAGCTCAAGCGTCTCAGCTAGCTCATTTCTGTTTCTGGATGACAAAGAAAAGAAGTAAGTTGTCTGATAAAGCTCTTTACTGGCTCTCCCCAAAGCCATCCATCTAAAACAAAAAACACCACCTGCTTAAAGGAATGCTGCATTACAAACTATAAGACCAGTGGATCGGCTTTGTCCAATCAGAAGAGCCATCATTTAGTGATTAAACGACTTGCCATTTTATCTGTAGTAAAACTAAAAACTACCTTGCTGACCCCTTCTGAGTGGCCTCAATAACCCATAAGCTCCAGACATCCTGCTTTGGATCTGAGCTTCTATCGTTCATTAGTTTTGTAATTATTAACCTATCATCATCAATGCCCATTCGTTCTCCTTAGCAGTTATCAGATTCTCTCATTGAAAGGCCTTGTAGTGCAGCACAGATGAAAGAGAAGAGCAATTATATTATTTAAAAGTAGATTTTTAAAAAGCACTTAAGTACTTCCCAAAATCCCCCCCTAAACAATACACAGAAGGCTAGAAAATCTGAACATTTAAAATTAGTTATTATAATGATGCAGAGATTATGGGGGGAAATTAATGCTCAAGCAAGCAAAATAAAGTTACCAATTTAAACATTTAAGTAAGGATGCAGAGAGCAGTAACAGACAATCTGTTTTGAGAGCTGGTTAAATGGATGCAATGCTGCACTGCAGGATTAGAAGTCAGGGGTCTCATATTTCTGCTCTCAAGCAAACACCTAGCAAGTTGTTTTGGATAGGAATTTCGGTTTTACACACACAAAAAAACAAAGCCTTGAAGCATGCGCAAGTTTAGCATGGAGAGCTTGGTGGTTTTAAACCCACTTCAGATCTCAGAGACAATTACTGTGTTTTACTGGCGAGAGTCACATGGTGCTAGTACTCTCTCAGCATAAGCCTATCCTACTTTGCTTTTTGGCCTCACTTTCTCCTGGCAGTCTACAGGGGCATGATGCAAGACAAGCCTAGTTTACCTTTTGGCTGATTTGGTTTGTTGTGTTTACTTTATTCACATACAGCAGCTACTAAAATCTCCTTAAGCGGTAACACTGGTCATGTTATGTAATCCACTGAAAATTGACTTTGCAGTTTAAACTTTGTGTTCAACAACCCTAATTGCTAAAGCTATAGCTATATACACACACACAGATACACACACACCAGTTAAATTACAGACAGTATTTGGTATTTATAAGATCTCTTTCACCATGTTTGTTTACTATTTTACTCAATGCCGATTCTCTTTTGATCAGAGTCCAGCTTTAAACACATTTGGTATTGACTAGATTTTTTAAAAATAAAAGGTTCTAAATGAGAATATATTAAAAAAAAACACAATCATTGGAAAATTTTACATAAATAAATTCAAAATTAAAAGTCTCTTCCTTGGAAAATATGCCACAGTACACAAGGTACATGTTAGAAAATGAAATATTTACATAGTACAAAAACTCTTTCCTTCATTTTAATAAGAATGATGAAAGGAATTAATTTGAATCTAGAAGATCAAGAAAAGGTCACTAGGCTAAACTGCTGGAGCTCACTAAGACTCACAGGAGCAATGAGCCCCAGCATTTCAGCAGTTACTAGCACACTGTAACTCACTCATTAGTCATCCAGAATCTGAGTTCTACTTCAGAAGGTTCTTGTGTTTGGCTTTCTGTACTAGATTAAGGAATTATTTTGCATTCTATGAGCCTAGAACTCAACCCTGCAATTCTAATGAGAGCATAATGTTGTCCATTACTAATTTGTGACTGATAGCATGAGAGGTTAGAACAGGAGTCGGCAACCTATGGCACACGTGCCAAAGGTGGCATGCGAGCCAATTTTTGACAGCATGCGGCGACGGGCTCCTGGCTGGCAGGAGCTGGTGGCCGGAACCCCAGACTGAGCCGCTCAGCCCGCTGCCGGTCTGGAGTCCTGGCCACTGGCCCCGCCTCCCAGCCACCAGCCCCGCCAGGCCCAAACCAGCAGTGGGCTGAGCCAGGCCTGCAATCCTTCTCTGGGGTTCCAGCCACCAGCCCCCCTCAGCCCGCAGCCAGTCTCGGGTTCTGCTCACCCAGGCCAGCAGGAGGCTGAGCGTGGCCGGCAGCTAGGACCCTGACTGACAGCAGACTGAGCCACTCAGCCCCCCGCCAGCCACCAGCCCGCTCAGCCTGCTGCCGGCTGAGTGAATGGAACCCCAGACCAGCAGCAGGCTGAGCAGGGCCAGCGGCTGGACTCCAGACTGGCAGCAGGCTGGGTGGGGCTGAAATCCCAGACAAGGATTCCAGGCAATGATCACACTAAATTGCTATTAATTTTATTTTAAATGAAGCTTCTTAAATATTTTTAAAACCTTATTTACTTTAAATACAACAATAGTTTACTTATATAATATAGACATAGAGAGAGACCTTCTACAAACGTTAAAATGTATTACTGGCCAGCAAAACCTTAAATTACTGTGAACTTGGCACACCAATTCTGAAAGGTTGCCGACCCCTGGGTTAGAGAATTAACACAGTCTTCCTCCATGTTCCCTATAGCATGTTGTCAGCACATAGTGGGACCATTCTCCAAGGGGCACAGTTCTCCTCCTGAGAACTTCCTACTTCCATATATATATCTAGATGGTGTTTCTCTTATAAACCATAGAACGAAATATGCATTGGCTATTATCCTACAAAAAAGCAAGCCGTTTTTCTTCATAAATCATATTTGTGCATGTGCTTTTCCCTACTGTGTATATCTGAAGACAGATAATTAAATTGACAGGAATACTGCTCTCTGAAAAGAGGATACTTATTGAATTTGACATCTGAACTTCATAGACACAGATAATCACATTTAAAATTTGCAGTTATAAACAAGAAAATAAAGAACAAAATTACCTGACGATGCATTTCCAAGACGACCCATCCTGGTCATCCTGTTCTTCTACATACATTCTCACATTATGTTCTTGATCCAGCTGATACCAATACATTAGACCATCCTTGTCTCGACCAATTGGCTGGAGACGCATAGCATCAGCATCCTCTTCATTAATGATATTCTTAAATTTTAGATTGTCATCAAACTGACACTCACAGAGGTACTGAAAAAAATTGCAATGTAGAAAGATTCTTTTAAAACACCAAGATATCACAAAAAACCTTGTGTGTGTGTTTTGGGTTGTCTTTTTAAACCTCCCTTTATTGGGTCTATGATTTAACTAGAGAGAGGGGGATCCAATGCATAGGTCTCTCCAGATTATACTCTTTTGGTAAATCAAAGATTAGTTTTTAATTTCTTGTTAGTGGCCATTTAGAATGGTGTTAAACCTCTTCAACAGTAAACTTTAAACAGAGGAGAATGAAGGCATCTTTACTGTACAGTAGAACCTCAGAGTTACGAACACTCAGGGAATGGAGGTTGTTCGTAACTCTGAACAAAATGTTATGGTTTTTCTTTCAAAAATTTACAACTGAACATTGTCTTAACACAGCTTTGAAACTTTACTATGCAGAAGAAAAATGCTGCTTTCCAGGTTTGGTGGTGGGTTTTTTTGTTTTTTTGGAGTTTACACTTAACACAGTACTGTACTGTGTTTGCTTTCTTTCTTTTTTGTCTCTGCTGCTGTCTGATTGTGTACTTCCAATTCCAAATGAGGAGTGTGGTTAACTGGTCAGTTCGTAACTCTGCTGTTCGCAAGGCTGAGGTTCCACTGTAGTAAACACTCCAACAACTACCACAGCAAGATGAAAGCAAGCCATCACCAAAGCACACATGCACAGAGTGGTGTTTCTATTTCCTCTTTTAAAAGTAGCCATTGAAACTCTAACCTCTGTATTTTATATACATCTGAAAGCAGAATACATGGGAAGCATCCTTTTGTGAATGACCTAGCTAAACAGTGGATATTATTTATTTAGTATATTAGTCTACAGTAAAACTCCATGTAATTTAAGCCATCACACAGGAGGCTCATTACTCCTGCCTCGTCTCATGAGCTGAAAAGCTGAAGATGAGCCCCATCTCTCACCTTTGCACTTAAGATAAAATTGTTTCATTACTAGCTCATGCACATAACAAAAAAGAATACTGCATGCGTAAACACCCTCCAGGGGCAGAACAGTAGCTACAAATATATTTCAGTACGAACAAGTAAAGTATGAAAACAAATAGAAAACATCATATTTAGTTGAGGTTCATCCCCATTAACAAGACCATCAGCAATTACGATTGGTGATATTAGTTTGTTACAAGCTCTGACATCAGCTCCAAATTTAATACATTTAATTACTGCAATTTATAAGTTTTCAAAGGGTCATTTTAAAAAAATAGTGAATACATTACCTTCAGAATTCCCAATTTGCATTCAACACTCGTTTCCAGGTATCCTTTCTTCTCCATCTCCCATGCCCAAGTACTGTTGAACTCTTGGCATATCTGTCAGATAAACAAAATATTAAACTAACTAGTATTAGTGGATGAATGTAACTTGAAACCTCTTCAGAGGAAGAGTATTTTGTTACAATACCAACGTTTTATCTACGAACAGTGCAACTTCTGCAAGCAAAAAAGTCATCAACAAAAATCAGAGAGAAAGCCAGGTGAAAGTGGGCAAGCATTGGGCATGTCACCACTAAGTCCTGAAAGATAGTCATCAGAATCTTGACTATCATCTCCATTTTCCTAGCTCTGAGCAACTCTTAAGAGACAGCACGATCTACAGCTAGGGCACTAGAATGGGAGTCAGGAGACCCAAGTTCTATTAGGAAGAGAACTAACTCTGTCACTGACTTGCTATGTGACCTTGGGCAAATTACTTCACCTCTGTGCATCCATTTCTTTTCCCATCTCCCTTTGTCGGTCATGTCTATTTAGACTACAAGTACTATGGAGCAGAGATTGCTTCTTACATGTCTGTACAGCACTTCACAGAGTATGTCAACATTGTATTTTAAAACCCGTGGCAGCAAGTCTCAAAGCCTGGGTATACAGACTCGGGCTTGTGGGACTCATGCTACAGGGCCAAAAACAGCAGTGTAAACATTGTGGCTTGGACTGGAGCTTGGGTTCTGAAGCAATGTCTTTTAGCTGTTTTTAGCCCTGTTGCATTAGCCCAAGTCTGCAGACCCAGGCTCTGAGACTTGCTGCAGTGGGTTTTATAATGCAATGTAGATGTACCCACAATGGGAATCACAGTCTCAGTTGCGGCCTCTAGGCACTGCTACTGTAATACAAATAGTATTTGAGACTGCCAATCATTCCATGTTGTAAAACAATGTAATTATGTATGAAATGCTGAGGTCCTTGGAGCACATACCTGGAACCATCTTGGAGTCAGAGCAAAGGGATGG
This sequence comes from Gopherus evgoodei, assembly GCF_007399415.2. Classification (NCBI taxonomy): domain Eukaryota; kingdom Metazoa; phylum Chordata; order Testudines; family Testudinidae; genus Gopherus; species Gopherus evgoodei. Next base: position 11,382,738 of record NC_044322.1, read on the forward strand.
GGTACCACTATTGATGCATATAACTACAATTTTTTCCCAGTTTTTCAATTCTGGGTACTCTGATAAATAAGAATACTGTGATTATGCTATCAATAAGCATACAAATCTCTATATGGTTGTCAGCAATAGTACAGGGATTTACATCATATTAGAATTACTGATACATCATCATCAATATGGAAATCTCTCTGCTCTGACTGGCCACTAGAATTTTTATAGTCTAATCTGCTCCTGTCTTGCACATGTAATAGAGCCTGCAGGTCTGCAATGTTCTACATGCAGAAGTTGATATCTAGTTTCAGAAATGTGTGCGCATACCCAGGCAGGCCGAAAATTAGTTTGTTTAACTAGAACCTTAAGCTACTCTGGTCTGGGCATGCACACAGATTTTGGCTACAGCTTCTAGGTTCACTAAAATTCATACTACGGATTTCTGACATAAGATTTCATCACATCCCAGCATTTTCAGAGTAACAGAACAGAAATCTACTGTACCTTGATCAAGTATTTTTCCCATCTGTCTGCTGTGACAGACTTCCCAATCTTCCTCATCAGTTTCAAGTGAAGTTCTACCAACTCTTTTGGAACTGCATTATTAAAAAGGGGGAAGAAGGAGAGCAAAAGTTAAAAATAATCAACATAAATAAATCCTAATACTAAATATTATAAAAGTATTGAGACAAAACCATACATTGAGAAGTTTTTAAAGTGCATAACAATTTGAAAACAATGTAACAAGGGTTTCACAACTAAAAACAAAGCAAGATCTTAAATAAATCAAATAGGTTTGCATTTAGATTTAAAATAAAAGACATCAATCCAAGGCTTTAGGTACCCTGATACATCACTGATATCACATTAGTACATCACTGATAATACAACAATATCCCAGTAACATTAAAGTAATAATTTCACATGAAATGAGCCAGCTAGACACCTACAGACACTAATTCCCACTCTTTCATCATTTTGAGAAACACAGCCTCTCCAAAAATTCTATCAAACAGGTGTCTTTTGTTGCATGCCTGGAAGGTCACCAAATCTGAGCTATTTTGGACCAAGTGGGGTGGCACCAAGTTCTTGAGACAAGATTAAGGTCCCATACTGGTGTAAAATCTCTGATTCAAAGGTAGAGGTTACCCATACTTTAAAAAATCTTTTCATTGTAGGATGAGCCAACACCGAATGACCATCTATCTTCCAGCAGAAATTATTAATGACTGTGAGATGTAGCTTTACCAAGCTTAGAGATAGGTCTGATTTCCAGTAATGGAGAGGATGTAGAAGTAAACTGTCCTGCGTCACATCAGATTTGGAATCTCTTCCATTTTTGAATGTATGTGTGACAAGCAGCTATTTTTCTGCTTATAACAGTACTTCCTTCACATGAAAGCTTATGCCCAAATAAATGTTAGTCTCTAAGGTGCCACAAGGACTCCTCGTTGTTTTTACTGATACAGACTAACATGGCTACCCCTCTGAAATCTATCCTCAGAGAACAGTTCGTTTCTAATCTTTGGAACCAATGAGGAGCCATGCTTGGAGCTGGAGAACTTGCAGATTTGGGTGATGGCTCTGGACTGCATCTTGAGAAAGAAGATGAAAAATGGAGTGGAGACCAATTGATGGACAGACTGCCAGTTGCAAAAGGTATGGCAATCATGTCTGCCTTGGCTTCGTTGGAACTACAATAACAACTCTGGCCTTTTCTTTTTCTCAAATATCACTTTGGATCTTGGGAAAATCTCAGAATATCTGCTGTAGTCTTTTGTAAGTTGGTTGCTGTGATGCCGATCTGGTGATTAATGCACCAGTTTCATATTTTCACTGTCTTGGCACACAGGGAATGTGATCTTGTTCCTCCCTCATGGCTTATGCAGAACATACATGAAATTTTGTCTCTCAGTCTTTACATGTTCATCTCTAATCATTGGTAGGACGTGAGAAGACTCCTGTGAGTTCTAAGAAGTTGACACATAGCGTGGATTCAAGAGGGGACCATTTTCCCTAAATTGTGTAAGTGTCCAAGTGGGCTCCCCATCCCACAAGGAATGCAACCTTCATCAAAATCAACCATAGGGGTGGCTGACTGAAGGGGACTCCCACACATACACTGTGAGGATCTGCCCACCAGTCAAGCAAGTTTTTGATTGTTGAGGACATAGAAGTTTGTTTAAATTGTGTCTTTGGGACAGATACTTGTCTGACCCACCTTTGAAGACAATGTGCTTGCCCCCATGTGCCCCAGTATTTGCAGAGAAGTTTTGGCTGAGATCTGCAGACTGGCCTGAACTGTCACAATTAAGCTGGCTAAGTGTTTAACCTGTGCGATGGGAGGAAGATTTTGGCCTCCACTGCATCTAGGTTGGCTCGTAAGAATTCCAGTTGTTGCACTAGGCATCAAAGTGGACTTTTGGGTATTTAGTTGTAGGAACAGATCTATAGACTTTTGTATCTCTTGCAAGGTGTTGGTGAAGGTACGTGGTTTGAGCAAGCAATTGTCTTGATACAGAAATATCGTAATATTTAAGGCTAGGGAGTAAGGCATAAATATCAAATTCACCTTGTTTGTGAAGGTATGCCACGACCATAGAAACAACCTCTGAAAATACCTTGGATGCCAACGATAGACCAAATGGGAGCACTTTATATAGGAAATGATCTTGACCTAGAGTGAATCTTAGGAACCTCCTCTTGGATGGGTGGATTCTGTTATCAAAGTAAACATTTTGTAGGTCGAGAGCCAAGAACCAGTTCCTTGGGTCCAGAGATGAGATTATTGATGCCAAGGTAACCATCTTGAAACATATTTTTACAAATCTGTTCAGTGCCCATAAATCCAGGAGTCTCCAACCACTGTTCTTTTTCTGTATAAGGAAGTATTTGGAATAGAACCTCTTCCCTCTGTGTTGGGTGGGAACTGGTTCTATAGCACCTAGTTTTAGGAGGTGGTTCATTTCTTAACATGAAAGGTGCTTGTGAGAAAGATCCATGAAGAGGGACGGGGAGGGAGGATGAGGGAGCAGGGGAGAAAGAAGTAAAACGGATTGAATATTTCTTGACGATCATCTCTAGTACCCACTTGTCTGAGGTTATACTCTCCCAGTTTTGATAAAAAGAAGCAAGGCGGTTGTGACAGGTTAGACCCCACTTCTGGGATGCCATCTGATGTACTGGGATTTCACTGAGCCTGCCTGCTCCACTAACCTGGGCTCCCTCTTCCTGTTTTGCTGAATCAGACTCTCCAGCCTCTGGCAGCACACATACAGGTAGGGACGCACCATCTGTAGAATCCCACAGTCTGTAAACAGCTCTCCATGGGAAGGTTTAGCTAGGAAATTGCCCAGCACTCAAGTGCAGCTTCCCTCTGGAAAGTACACCCAAGATAATATTGTTTTGTGTAATATAGAAAGATGTGCACAGCACAAGCTCATAAAAATTCACCCTCTCCCTCAATGTAAAGAGAAATGCACAGCTTCTTGCCCTCCCAATTAGAAATTGCACAAACCGAGTTCAAGAAGCAAAACACATTTATTAACTATAAAAGGCAGATTCTAAGTAATTATAATGGATCACAAATAGAACAAAGCAGATTACTAAGCAAATAAAACAAAACATGCAAACTAAGCTTGATTCACTAAAGAAACAGGATTCAAAGAGTAATTTCTCACCCTAAATGTTGATTTTAAGTAGGATGAAGAGTTTCTTCGGTTTAGATTTCCAGTTATTTCTCTTTACAGACTAGACTCTTCTGTCTCAGTCTGGACTGAGCCCTTGCCTTTCCTTCAGCTTAGTTCCTGTCGCTCTTTGAGTACTTTCAGCACTCTTTCTTCTTGGGCAGGAAGGCAATGGAGAAGAGTCCTGTCTGCCTTACTCCCCAGCCTTAAATAAGATTTATGTAAGGCAGGAATCTTTTGTTCCCCAATCTTGACCTCCTCCTCCTTTTAGTGGAAAATTGATAGAAGTCCAAGATACTGTTTAGTACCAGGTGACAAGACCACTTGACCTAGTAGTGTCACAGCTATGTCCCAGGACTCCTCTCAGGAAGGAGAGAGAGAGAGTAGTATCTTTAAAGTCTTATTGTTTCTTCCTAAAGGCCCATCAAAGCTGATGGCCTGTTGTCTGGTGGGTGTCTCCCAAATACACACACAGTTGTAATTGTTACATAGTCGATATTCCTAACTTTAGATACAGAAATGATACATGCATACATATTGGATAACCACAGTCAACAAATCATTTCCAACTATACCTTACAAGACCTATCTTGCATAAAGTATATCTTAGGCCATATTTTATCTTAACCCTATTTCCATGAAGAATATGGGGTGTAACATCACAACAGTTGCCGAACTGGTGGAGATGTTCAGATTATTGGAGCATATGAGACTTGGTGTGGTAACTTGGGGCTTCGACCAACACATCAGAATTGTTTTTTGGATGCATAAGGTTGCAGTGTGAATGATTGTGGGGCATTTGGTTGCCGACTTTGTAATCTATGCCTCTTCCTTTCAGGATCATAATGTCTCTGAGGAGGAGAAAAGTGTGTAGGCCAGGATCTCTGTGCCGTCTGGTACTTACTGAGTCTTCTTTCTTGGGCAGCCATGTAAATACCCAGAAAACATAGTGTGGCCCTAGAATCTTTTAATATGTGGAGGGATTCATCCATTCTTTCCGCAAAAAATGTAAGATACCTCAAAAGGGAGATCCTCCACTGTGGCTTATACCTCCTTTGGAAAGGTGAAGAGTTGAAGCCAAGATGCTCTCCTCATGACAACTGCTGTGGAGATGGAACGAGCAGCTGTATTAGCAGGATCTAGAGAAGCCTCCAATGCTGTCCTCATAAGGAGCTGACCCCTCAGCAATGATCACCGGGAATTGCTCTTTCTGATCCGACAGGAGGTGTTCAATAAAGGCATTTAAATTTTGAATAATTGGTATGATTGTGTTTTGCCATAAGGGCTTGATAGCTAGCGATCTTAAATTGTATTACATCCAAATAAATCCAGTTATTTCCAGTCCTTACTGTATGGTGTCATTTTAGTGTGATGCTGCCTGCCATGCTCATTAACGGCATCAATGAACAGTGAATTAGGGGATGACGACAAAATAAAAAAAAGTCCCCATCTTTAGAGGACACAATATTTTTTGTCTACCCTTTTGCATGTTGGGGGTATTGTGGATGATGTCTGCCACAGTTTTCACCCAATTAAGCAGTGCCTCATTGATGAGGAATGGAATCATTGCTGATGATGTCAAATAGTTTGCACTGTGAGACTATGACTTCATTAAGCAGGATTCTTAATCTGCTACCTATTAAAGAGGTCTTGAAATTGCTTGAAGTTGTCTGCTGTAGTTCGTGGGGGAGGCATGACCACCTTATCAGGAGATGATGAGAAAATGTTGGTCACCCAAAGTCTCCTCTTGAGGATCAGGTGGTCTGGCTACTGAAGGTGAAGGAAATTGCTTTCCTCAAGCTCTATAGAGTTCCTCAAAAACTGTTGTCTATATGCCACCTGTGGGTTCCAATATGGCCACTGAGGTGGTGAGAAAGGGTATGGGTGGAGGCAGCCAAGGATGTCCATACCAACTGGGTGGGGCACTTCTTCTCTGAGGATAGATTGAAAATGCACGACTTTCCACCCAGCTAGCTCCCTGGTGTTGTAAGGTAGAACCCTGGAATGACACTGAGTATAGGTCCATCCCCATCATCTTCCTCATCGTCACTTGACAGGTGAAGCAGTCATGGAAAGTGGAGTAGAATGTCTTGGTACTGCATGGAAGTCCAGGGAGCTAGGCATAACCCATACCATGGTTACGTCAGTGCCAAGTAAGGCTGATTCAGGTATCTGAGACCATCAAGTCTTTGGGGAACCGAAATTCCTGTGGTACTGGAAAAACTATCAGTACGCACTGAGATCAGTTGAGTAGGTGTCGTTGAAGCGGAGAGAGTTGTTGGTACCAGAGGCTCTCTGAATTGAGAGGAATGGCCACCAGGTGTCGCCACAGCCTTTTGCGATGCTGGTGTATGCAGTACTGATTGTCTAGAAGATTCCATTATTGCCGTTTTAGAGGAACTGGGTTTGTCTGCAATCACTCCTTTCCCCCAACAGTACCACTCTGCCTGAGCCGCCCTCTTAGGGTCTTTGGGCTTACCCATGGGACTAGTATAGGAGGATCTTGCAGCCTTATAGGTACCTAGTCATGGGTCAGTTAGTACACAGGTTATCAACTGTGCCAGGGACCTCTCTCTCTTGGCCAATTCCCTGCTCAGGAACTTGTGGTCTGTTTTTTCAAGACTTCCTGAGAGGAATCTGAGGATTTCCTCTTTGAAGCCACTGGAGGGTGTTGATCGAAAGATGCAGACAGGATCAGTCTTGACAGGGACCGCTGTACGGAGTGGGTCCCAGGCCCAAAGTCGGGGTTGGTCAAAGTGAGCTTTCCATCATGAGCAGTCTTAATTTCAGTTCATGGCTCTTTCTGGTTCCAGATTTTACTTTGAGACAAATCTCCACTATGCTGATAAGAGATTCCTTCCTCTCCATCAGGATAGGTTGCAGATCCTTGATGCTGCACTGGAGAGGGCAGTAAATGCAGCAGGAATGACTGTCGCTGACAGAAATGGCTTCCTGACATGGGGTAACTAGGAATACCCTTTTCAGGGGTTACTTCCCACACAGGAAGAGCTAGGAAAATCTAATTTATACTAAGGAGATAACTATTCTACAAGGAAAATAATATATTTATGAAATGAAAAGAAAAGAAGGAAGTACTGACACTAACTGAAGTTCTATTACTACTAAGGAAAAATTATTAAGAAAAACACTGAGTAGAATCTCTGTCATCGGGCTCTCCTAAGGCTCAGTCTGAGGCCAAGGACAATTGAGAAACAACTGAGGATGGTTTACCCACACAGCGCTATACAGCAACAGAGCACAGCACAAGATGGGGAGAGTGCATGTGAGAGCCAAACAGACATTGCTACCAAAAATTTCAGATCTGAGGTGCAGGGACATGAAGACTCCTAGAGTGGTGCACCCATAGGGACACTACCACTTTACAAATCATCTGTGATTTATAAATCAACCTGGCACTATCAAGCAGCAAAACCCCTGTGCCTCGCCATTTTAATAAGCTATAGACAATTCAGAGCATCCATTATTTTAATATAATTGACTATTAGTAATGCAATGCCACAAGACCCTCAAAGTAATCCTTATTTATGTCAGAGGTTCCATAAAATTTGTGATTTGTTGTCCAAGAACCACAGGGATCAACTTGTTTTTAACACGTGATCATGTATGTTTACTTGTAATAATTTGGTTATACACAAGTTCAGTGCATTTTCTAAAAGCATTCTGCGCTAGTCACTTCACTACACATGCACACACAGGTCTGGTCTACACTACAAAATTGGAGTTGCCTTAACTATGTCATTGGAGAGTGTGAAAAATCCACACCCTTGAACTGCGTGGTTAAGCTGACCTAACCCCCAGTGTAGATAGCGCTAAGTCAACGGAAGAATTCTTCCACTGACCTACCTACCTCTTGGGGAAGTGGGTTACCTATGCTCATAAGAGACTCCTTCCTGTCAACGTGGGTAGCGTCTACACTGAAATGCTACAGTGGGGGCCATTGTAGCATTAAGTGTAGGTATACCCTTACTAATTTTAACAGCAGTAAGATGTATAAAATGAGAGATTTTATTATTTTTCCTGATGTTTTCTTACACCGGCTACATTTAACAAGAGTACTGCTGACTGAATTCAACTGCATTTTGTCTACGCCAGTGGTTCCCAAACTTTAACAACCTGTGAACCCCTTTCAGTAAAATGTCAAGTCTCGCGAACCCCCTCCTAAAAATGAATATTTCCAGGGATTTTCTCCTTTACCTGAGTATAAATTATAAAAGCAGTGATCTTGGAAATATAAAATTTGTTATGACATGCTTATCACACACTATTAATTATTTATCATTACAGTATTTTTATTACATTATGAAAATGGCAATTCTCTTCCAAGATCTCACTTTCATAGCTTGTATCACTTTGAATAAGTCTGTTATAAAACAAGGCACCTATGTTTCATCAAGGAGTATCAGATGTGAAACAGCATGAAGGTATTTAAGAAGACAACTCAAAGAGTTCCTCCTACACAAGCATTCAGGTCTTGAGTAGTCCAGGAAAACAACGCACATTACAACAAAGCTTAAATTTGTTCTTCATAATAATTTTAAAAACAATACTAGCTGCCTATTTAATTTTAAAAACAGCAAAAAATATCCACCTCCCTTTCCATTTCTTATAAGGAGTCTTGAAGTTTAAATCTCCTCAGTGTGATAGATATGCTTGTTTTGATCTGCTTAGCTCTTGGAAGTCAAGGGTCTCTGGGCTGCTGGCCCCATGCTGCCTGGGATCCCTAGGAACAACTCTGTCCGCCATTAGGGAACTTTTTCCTGAGAACCCCCTGTAACATTTCATTAATCCCCAGGGGCTGAAATCACAAAACCCATTTGGGAACCACTGGTCTACGCTACTTCTTTTATTGACACATTGTTTCTTCCCTTGTCACTTGTATTGTCATGTATCCAAGATTTGCATTATGGAGTTTATTTCTTCACCATTTCATTTATATTCTTTAACAAGCTAATAAGAGTCTTTAAAACAAATGCCTTGATATTCAGGTTAATATAAAGGAGTTCTAAATACGTAGTTTGTGTGAAAGTATTGATTTTATTGCAATGGCACTAGATCAGTTACATAACTTATTGCCAGTCTAGTACAGAGATGTCTCACGTTAAATGTGCAGAATCACCTGTTTTGGGGGGCAAATATCTGCTTTAAATACAGACAACGGAGAGTATCAAAATTATCTCTAGCATTGATTTCTTTTTTAGTCCATTTGTAGTTTGCCATTATTTATCTACATTTTGAATAATCAGGCACTGCTCCCATTTGGTTTTCTTGGAAGAGCTAGTCCACATCACTGTAGTACTTGAGCACCCATTTTAGAACAAACAAATACAATCTCAGGAATCAATTCTGCAAGGTGCTGAGCACTATGGGCCTGAGCCACCAAAATATTTGAGCACAAAACACTTTAATCATGTGAGCAAATTCCATTTGATTAAAGCTGAGGATATGCTTAGGTGTTCTGCTGCATCAGACCAGAGTGGTCAGCACCTTTCAGGATCAAGCACTTGGTTCTTCAATCATTCTGTTCCCCAGGCAGAGAGAATGTCTTTTTTTAATGCAGGAAAGTTGGCTTAGAGAAGTATCTCACATTTTTTCTGAAGGCTGAAATTCATGGTCACTCTGAATAGCCCTTGCTGAGGAGTCAGCTCTTTGAGGAAACAGGACTGAATTATTAAAGTCCAAAAGTTACAAAAGTAACTAGAAAGTAAATTCTTAGTATGCTCTGTGAGCACCTGCTACTATTTAGAAATAACCTATTGATGTCCTGCCATTTGTATGACATCTCAACATTTAATGTAGCTCCTGGGCCTGCTGGCCCAGGACAAGACATATTGATGCAGTTCTTACTTTACATTCTTCACAACACATTTAAAATCCATTCTTAATTTATTCATCGTTCTCACAGAACTTCATTCATATACCACACTAATATGAATGGTTGAACCAGAAATCAAGAAGGCCAGAGGTAAGCTGGCTGTGAAAATTGACCTTGTACATTCCCATATGCTTACACTATTCCTGGAGCATCCTAAACTACCAGGTGCATCCCTGGAGTGGTAAATCAGGGACCCCCATACATAGTATGGGCTGCTCTGAACATATTCAATATGGTTGTGTGTTAGGCTAACCACCTGTCCACATTTTAAAAAAAAAAGTTAGTTATGGAAACAACCCATCTAAAGAGTCCATCTCCATTAAGAGATGGCAACACTGGTTCCCACATGCATCATAAGGCACGAGAGCATCTATCCTAATCATCTATAGTACTGGTGATAAAATGTATGAACTGCACAGATAATTCATGAGGCAGGGTGATGGAATTGTGTGTGTGTAGTGCAGACTGGGCAGCTAGGTTGCCTAGTGCACAGAACAGCAGCAGAAGACAGTGGAACCGAGACAATGAGCTGCTCACTGAAGCCGATTACAGTTACTGCAGCTGTACATTACTGTGTATTTTCAACTGTGAGCCAAAGTTGTGTGTGCTCAGGGATGGGAAGGACAGGAATGAAGAGTATTTCATGGAGATACAAAAAGTTAACATATTCACAGAATCTGGACTCATTGCACAAAGGAGTCCACAGGGCCCTTATGATAGTTAAGCTTCATGAAGCACCATATTGTGGATGTTTTTCCAATAATGTTTTATAATGTACGTAGACTGCATATTTATAGCAGAAAAACATCTACATATAACTTTTAGAAAGCTTTTCTTCTAAGAACTTAAGCCAAAAGGCAAATACTTTAGTATAATAGTGCCAATGTGGAGCCACTGTGTTTAATCCACCTCGCTGTCATTGAATCTGAGTTGGACACTAATATTTAAAGTAGCATCCTGGGCCACATGGCTGCAGAGGACCTGAGTTTAACAGGGTGTCTACATGGCAACTGAAGGTGTGATTTCAGGTTGGGTAGGCATACCTGAAAAAACATTAATCTAGTTAGCACAAGTAAAGTTACCAGTCAAGACATGGCACCACAGGATGGTCCTCCTGTTATACTGCATGGCTAGCCAACATGGGAGCCCAGGCCTTGGCATCATCCCTGCTGGTTTTAGCTGTGCTAGCTACAGTAAAGCTGGCATGGGTATGCCAGCCCAACACTTGAATGGTGCCAGACGTACCTCCCGAGGTAGGCTGGGTTGCCTCACTAGGGAGAAAAATCGAGGGGTCGAGGGGGAAGAAGACAAGTGTGTGTCTAGTAGGTTGGAAGAAGAGTGTGTTTGGGGCGAGAGGGGACACATTAGGCTAAATGGTAAAATTTTAGGGGTGTCTGAAATTTGTTGGATCCGGCTACCTTCAAACTTACGCCATTCTTGACCAGTATATGGGAGTCATTCTGCCCTGTTCAGATGAAGAGGGGTACTAATAATTACCATTTTAAAAATGTTTCTGTAACTCCGCATTTAACACTGTCAGAGGATGGAAGTAAGATGGCTTGAACTAATGTTTTAATTCCTTCACAATGGCAAGCGTTTTCTTCTCTGTATTTCTTATGGAGCACAACCCAACAGGGCTCTGCATCATTTACTTTCACTGTTTGTGGACCAGCATCTGATGAGATAAGCTCTGCTCTAAGAACAGTGTAGTAATTTTGTTCTCTGACGGCTCACTCTGCAGCAAAAGAAAGGGAACCAAATATTACCAATCTTACAAAAAACAGCCTATACGTAAAGTTTTGGCAATAGTGTGCTGGATTTAAAACCAAAATTAAAATCTGAATGACATTCCCCATGTAATACCACTTAAGATGAATCAAATTTGAACAGACCTGTAGATTCTGAACTAAGAGAAAGCTGCCTGGGAGCACAGCCTGTTAAAATAAACTTTCCGGGTTAGGAAGTAACCCTAGGGCTCTAGTCACTGTGCTATAAAAATTGGAACACCACACACAATATGTAAAAGGAAGAGACTCACTTAACTTACAATTGCATTGTGCTGTGTACTATGCTATTCTGAGATGATTAAGGGCAGATATGATAGAAGTCTACAAAGTCACGAATGGTATGGAGAAAGTGAATAGAAAACTGTATTTACCCCTTCACGTAACACAATAACTAAGGGTCACCTGATTAAAAGTCAGCAAGTTTAAAAAAAAAAAAAGGAAGTACTTCTTCATACAACATAGTCAACCTGTTTAACTCGTTGCCAGGGGATATTGAGAAGGCCAAGAGTATAAATAAGTAAACCTACTGCAGGGTGGTTTTGTTTTGTTGGTGCTATATAGATATACCCTACATCTTTAAATGACCAAATAATATGACTAATGACCAACCTGCAGTGAACATGTAAAACCATTGATCAAATATGTTAAGGGCTGTTACAAAGAGGATGGTGAAGACTTATCAGGTTCCCCCTTAGTCTTCTTTTCTCAAGACTAAATATGCTCAGCTTTTTCAAAACCTTTCCTCATAGGTTAGGTTTTCTAAAACTTCTACCATTTTTGTCTCTCTCCTCTGGAACTCTAATTAGTCCACATTTTTCCTAAAGTGTTGTGCCCAGAATTGGACACAGTACTCCAGCTGAGGCCACACCAGTGCCGAGTAGAGCAGGACAATTACCTCCTATGTTTGACAAACAACATTCCTGTTAATACATCCCAGAATGTATTGTCTTTTTTGCAAATGCATCACATTGCCTGATATTTAATCTGTGATCTACTACAACCTCCAGATCCTTTCCTGCAGTACTATTGCCTAAATAGTTGCTCCCCTTTTCGTATTTGTGCATTTAATTTTTCCTTCCAAGCTGTAGTACTTTGCCCTTATCTTTATTGAAGTTCATCTTATTGGATTTCAGATCAATTCTCAAGCTTATCAAGATCATTTTGAATTCTAACCCTGTCCTCCAAAGTTAGATGTCATCTGCAAATTTTATAAATGTACTCTCTACTTCATCACTCAATATGTTAATGAAAATCGTGAATACTAGACCCAGGAAAGACCCTTGCAGGACCTCACTTGGTATATCCTCCAAATTTAACAGTGATGCATTGCTAACTACCTGGACACAGTTTTTCAACCAATTGTGCACCCACCTTATATTAACTTCACCATCAAATTTCCCCACTTCGCTTATGAGAATGTCTCATGGGACTGTGTCTAAAGTCTTACAAGTCAAGGTAAATCACATCTACTGCTTCCCCAAGCCACTATATCAGTTATTCTGTCAAAGAAGGAAATTAGGTGGGTCTGACATGATTCATTCTTGACAAATCTATGTTGGCTATTACTCAGCATGTCATTTTCCTCTAGGTGCTTACAAATTGATTGTTTAATAATTTGTACAAGTATATTTCTGGGTATTGAAGTGAAGATGACTTGTCTATAATCCCCAGGACCACCTTTCACTCCTTTTTAAAGATCGGTATTATGTTTCTCCTTCTCCAGTCCTCTGGATCATCACTCTTCCTCCATGAATTCTACAAGATAATTGCTAACGTTTCAGAAACTGCTTCAGCAAATTCTTTAAATAATTTAGGATACATTTCAGCTGGCACTGCTGACTTGAATATCTAAATATTCTTCAACCTATTATTTCCTTGTTATTGTTAATATGCTGTTAAACTAGTCGGTCACAATTAACTGTTACCCTCACAACTAATTATACTTACTGCCTTTATAAAGTGCTTTAATACCTACAGATAAAAGTGCTATCTAAGAGCTGTGTATTATTATAACCGTTATCTTATTTGGGCCCAACAGTCTTTTAACCATCAGACATTTTTTCTAAGGGTTGAAGCATATCCCAAGGCCACCCCTCTTACCCTTGGTTTTTGTTCCATGTGTTTGGAAATATGACAATCATATTTAAATGTCCTTTAAATGCCTAAGAATAAGTTTTATTGCTTTTCTCTGATTTCCGCAGTAGGTAAAACACAGAAATACACTTCGCATCTACCATTGATTTCTATTACTACAAATAAATGGGTTAATGATTGTTGGTCTAGTACATCTCTTCAAAATATCTGAAACAAGGTAAATACCAAGGATGAAGAAGAATTATTTAAGGTGATACAATGGACTACAGGTGAAGGAAAACTACCTGACAGTGAGATTTTCCTTAGGATACCCACCTCTGAACACAAAATCCTCTAGTTTGTTTTTAGGTATTGTTTTTATTGTAGAACTGCATAGTGTCCCAATAATTTTGAGTTTGATGATCAGAGTGATCATACCAAATAGAAGGCGTGAAGTTACAGAAATATTACGCATGGGGTGCGGGGGTGGGGAAGGGAAGACATCTTGGAAGACACAGGCATTGTAAAGATTAAACTATATAAAGATTTTAGTAAGAAAATACAAGGAGAAGAAACCATGCATGCTTTGCTTTGACAATACACTATAAGGAACACATACACTGCTGTATTAGAGCAGACCATTATAGGTATGTCTATATGACAAAAATTAAAAAAAATAAAATTAAACACAAAACCAAAAAGGGCAGTTAGAGCCCAATTGACTTGGTCTCACAGGGCATGCACTACGGCACGAAAAAGAGCAATGTATATCTTCCCGGTTGGGCTGGACCTTGGAATCCAAGGCCTCCCCCCTGTGCTGGTTCTTTACTGCTCAAGCGGGAACCTCTACACTGCTATTTTTAGCCATAATGCAACCTACCGCAGGGTGGTTTTGTTTTGATGGTGCCATATAGACATACCCTACATCTTTTCAGGTTCATGCGTCAGAAGGAAGCTAAATTAAGGCACCTGGCCAAGAGGCAACTCATAGGTCTTAAAGTTCATTTGGGTGCAAAGACATTGAGTATTCAAACGTCCTAGACAAACCCAATATGAGTCTCTAAATTTTTTAGCTTTTATTGAGCTTTGAAAGAAAGAGGAGACCTTATAACTCCTTGCTAACTTATATTTCTCATTGAGAGGTCACTAATCTGAAGCTATTGTATTTAAGGGGACATTAAGAAATTAATTCATGGAAATAAAGTTACACATTAATAGCCAGAAAGGTTTTGGCTTAATTTTAAATAGTCTTTTTCCTCACCTATAAAATAATATTTATATTCAGAGTTAAACTCTTGTGCCCTATTAGACGTTAAATAAATTGATTTGTGGTGATTTTGCTTCATTATATGAAAAGAGGCAGCTTGAAAGCTTTTTCTGGTTGTTTTGGGAATGCCATGTCTGGTGATCTTTGGTTTTGCTGAAGAACTTAAGGAGTCTCAGATGCAGGCTGAGAATTCTCTCAGCCTTTAACTAATAAGGAAGCCAACAGTGTTGTCTTATTTACAAAGACATTGACTCCTAAGTGTTTCTTGAGTTAACTAGATAATGTTAAAATAAAGCTTTAAGAACAGCCTGAATAAAGATCTCTTCTCACAGACAGGTTTCATTTTCTGAATCATGACCTCAGAGAACTCATGCCTAGTCACCTATAGTCTTCAAAAAGAGAAAGAAAAGGAAAAAGTTTCTTGATTTCCTCAGACATCAAATAACATCGGCCACAAACATTTTGGCACCTTTTTGCATTCATCTTTAAAAAGAATTCCCTTCTTCCGTGTTTGTGGTGATCTTCCTGAACCTGTTTGCCTCATCAACCTTACTCATGCTTTGAAATACATCCATAGCTTTACTTCTCCCTTTCCTAGAAAGTCTGCTAGTCCTGTAGAAGTTTATGTGATTTTTACCCATTTAGCTAGATACTAACACTACAGGACAAATGTCAAATTAATATGGCAGCAGCCTCCTCTACACATCTGATCCAGCAGCCTTAAGTCTTCACATAAAACTAAAAATAATTTTTAGTTTTAAGTCTACCCCCTAGTGCAGCACTGTTACCCAAAAAATTGTGTACCAAATACGATCCTATTGCATGCATTTGCATTATATACTCTGCGAGACAGTTAAAATATCTATGAAGGTCAATAGAAAATGCATGTGCCACATCGTTGATGGCATGGGTGTTATTCAAAGACAAGCGTTTCATTTAAGCAAGCGTTCGACCATGTAAATATTCAAACACCACGATTTATAAAGCAGCAAAGAGTCCAGTGGCACCTTATAGACTAACAGACGTATTGGAGCATGAGCTTTCGTGGGTGAATACCCACTTCGTTGGATGCATCCGATGAAGTGGGTATTCACCCACGAAAGCTCATGCTCCAATACGTCTGTTCGTCTATAAGGTGCCACAGGACTCTTTGCTGCTTTTACAGATCCAGACTAACACGGCTACCCCTCTGATACTTGGTTTATAAAGTATAATTCCAACTTAAAATGGGGCCAGTGCACGAAATCCTTCTACAGTGTAAATGTCCACTTAGTCTTTTAATTGAACAGAATCATAAAATGTGCAATAATTGCCAATATTTTACTGGAAAGGTTATCTTTAATAAGAGATCCTAAATCATCCAAATTTGTATTCTCCTCTCTTTCTTGGTGTCTAAGAATTTATCTTGTCCTCACAAAAGGGATTTTGCTGCTTCTTTCACAAATTTGAGATGTAAATTAAATGTCATTTCCTGAGGCTTGTACATCAGACATGCCTCCAACTGAATTTCCTGAATGTAATCTTAATGTTAAAGTGCTCTTTAGCATACCTTGAGCCTAAACTATTTGTTAAACAGCTGAATGTAAAATAAACGAACACCTCTAAGCTTCAGATTTTTCTTGCTGTCCTCTAGTTATTATGTAACATTTACACGATGGCAGCATTTAAAAGCCTGAACAAGGTTGGGTCTCTTATGTCCCAGTTCTTTGTACATGTGACACCAATAGACTGGTTAAGTTGGGTATGACAACTCCTCAACAAAAGGCATTAAAATGTAATCAAGACAATTTTCTTGTATGTGAATTTCAAAGAGATGTACTAGAACAGGATCATTAACCCATTTATTTGTAGTAATAGAAATCAATGGCAGATGCGAAGTGTATTTGTCTGTTTACCTATATCTTGTTAGAAGTTAACAATATAATCAGATTACCTTGTTGATGCTAATTCCCTTTCATGTCTTAATAGCCTTATATTACGCATCCAGATAGTTCAATTAACCTCAAAGATGTAAGATACTGAAGGAAACTAATAATATTATCTATATTGTCTTCAACTTGATTATCTATGCTACAATGAACTACCAGTTAATTGCTTTATGTCAGTTGTTCTCAGCCAAGGGTACATGTACCCCTGAAGGTACGCAGAGGTTTTCCGGGGCGAACATCAACTCATCTAAATATTTTCTTAGTTTTACAACAGGCTACATAAAAAGCACTAGTGAAGCCAGTACAAACTAACATTTTATAAGACAATGACTGGTTTATACTGCTCTATATATTACACACTGAACTCTAAGTACAATATTTATATTCCAATTGATTTATTTCATAATTATATGGTAAAAATGAGAAAGTAAGCAATTTTTCAGTAATAGTGTGTTGACACACCTTTGTATTTTGGTGTCTGATTTTATAAGCGAATAATTTTAAAGTGAGGTGAAACTCGGAGATCCGCAACACAAATCAGACTCCTGAAAGGGGTACAGTAGTCCAGGAAGGTTGATAGCCCCTGCTTTATGTGAATGAATGCAACTAGTTTAACTATGTATGCATAGGAAATAAAAGATGAGCTTCAAAGCAACTATCTGTACCATCTATTCTTCCTCAGGGGAAAGTCCTGCTGTGACAAGAGGCTTATCAGCTTGCTACAGGACAATAAAGGAAGCTTCAGGCCTGATCTTTTTCATCTCAGGTCTGCTTAAACTTTAACAGTGAAGTCTCCAGGTTTACCTTGGATTACCCTGGAATTCTCATGGAAGAACTTGAACAGACTCTGTACTTGGACTGCCTATTGGACTATAACTCTTTAAACGGATTCCAGAAAGACTTTTACATATCAGTAGCCTCACCATCTCTGCTATGAAACTGACCTAAGGACTTTACATATATGTATACAGATCTTTTAACCACAGCAACTCTCCTCTTTTTTTTCCTTTTATTATTAAGCCTTTAGTCTTTTAGTTAGTAAAGGATTGGCATCTGCGTGATTATTGGTAAGATCTGAAACTCATTGTCCCGGTGATAACTGTCCGGTCCTTTTGGATTGGTGGACCTCACATATGGTAATCAGGTTTTCAATAACCTTTCACTATATTAAACTTGGCTGTTTAGATGGGAGTCAAGGGCTGGAATGCTTAAAAGGGACTGTATTTGGCTTCTTGGTAACCAGTGTAGTATTACAGAAGTATAGAATAAAACACTAGTTTGGGGGATTGTCCGCCCTAGTCCTTGCAGTCTTCCCTGAGTACAACATTCTCAGGATGGCCCATCCAGGCACCCAGTCACAGTGCCTCATGATTATCTACTTCCATCGATGCTGATTTTTCTTGTTCCTATCTCTAGTATTTGTTGGCCACCATTTTCTGAATGGTTTCTAAGGTTATCAATACTGCCCTGTCCAGATTGTTTAAAATGTCTGCTCTTCCAGTGAGGGAATATTTCTAATCCTCTGAATATGCAATCTTGCCAATGGTGAAGTATATGACAGACACTGTCTTAGGTCTTTCATTATATTTCTTATTCAATTAATTTCAGTCAAACAAAAATCTATGCTTAGCACTCTTTGACCTTTCTTCTCAGAAAAATATTCAATTTTCCTGGTTTATGAACCCACTTAGGTGGCACAGCCTCTGTAGTTCATGAAATGCCTTTGCTTGCATTAATCAAATCCCTGGGCATTTAAGCATTTCATTGTTTAACTAGCTATTGTTGCCAACTTTCTCATTAAAAGGAGATTCACTGAGGGGTAACTATTCATTGCTTGCTCCTATTGAGAATTAACGTGTCCATGAATACATTTAGAGCAGTTGCTAGGATAAGCTATAGCACTCTTATAATAATGTTGTTTTTTTGACAGAAGAATCTTGGGAACCTCTGCCACTCACTCATTAGTGTTCTGCCAAATCTATTAGAAAACCAGAAAAATCAGAAAATTCCCATGGAGAGTTGGTTATAATCTTCAGGGATTCCCTGAAAATTTGCACCTGCACTCTGTTGGGAAGATTTTAGGTCTAAGGCTACTCATTCTTTTGGGGTAGCCCAAAAAAGGAAATAAATATACCCAAGTATGGGTCAAATACTGCCTATGACCAACTGCACAGGTCCTATTTCCATGCACTTGCTCCAAACATCTATATTGTGACACTGAAAGAGATAGAATCCTTCCACAAATATTTAGCCAAATTAATCATCTAGCCCTGCCAGACCACATCTAACACATTCAATAGAACCTCAAGAGTTACGAACACCTTGGGAATGGAGGTTGTTTGTAACTCTGAACAAAATATTATGGTGGTTCTTTCAAAAGTTTAAAATTGAATATTGACTTAATACAGCTTTTAAACTTCACTATGCAGAAGAAAAAAGTTGCTTTCCCTTTTTTTTTTTTTTTATTTTTTTTTAGAAGTTTAAGTTTAACACAGTATCATACTGTATTTGCCTTTTTTTTTTTGTTGGGGTCTCTGCTGCTGCCTGATTGTGTACTTATGGTTCCAAAAGAGATGTGTGGTTAACTGGTCAGTTCGTAACTCTGATGTTCATAACTCTGAGGTGCTACTATACCTTGAATTTCTCTCATGGTTTGGGGATAGGTCTAGTAGGATCTTCTATTCCTATTCTCCCTAGAAACAGATCAATCAGTATTAACTGACACTGCAGTCGAAGGAACTTAGCCTGACTTACGTTTCAGGTAATTTCATGTCTTTTTTCTCTTCCACCTATTGAACGCAGGAAACATGTCCTTTCAACAGAAGGTTCTAGAGCAACTAGAATGTTTGTGAGTGATCAGTTTTCCAATTTAGGATGGCCCACCATTTGATAAGCATCCAATTTATCTGACTCATACTAAACCTCTGCAGATGGAATTTGTTTTTAAAATGATTCTAGTCAATGAAAATGAGTAATCCTATCAAGTTAACTGCTTAGGAAGTTTCAGAGGTGGGGGCAGAAGGACAGGGCAACTGTTATTTTACTCAGTGCACTAAAAAAAAATCCATAAATGAAAGCTACTTTGATTACTTAAAAGCAAAAAATTTCTAAATCAGATTTCACAATAGACCAAAAATAGTATGGGTGGACATGACTGATGTTTAAAGACTTTTGATATTTGCGTTATAAAATTATTTCAGCAAAATCATTTGGTTTTGTACAATTCTTAAAATGCAGTACTGGCAAAGGAAGATGAAGTAGAACACTTTTTTGGTAAGCACAAAAATGATACAACACATTAGATGTTTTAAAATGTTTGTGTTTGCTTCCAGTCCTAGTCAGTTTCATGATTGGCAACTGAAGTGATATATCACAGCTCAGAAGCTGACAACCATAAATAGGCATAGAGTGGGCAAGAGACAGAAACAGAGCCAGAATCCACCGGAAGGGACAACAGGCCCAACAACAAAATGAACACAAAGTTGTTGAACTTTAAAAGCCATCTAACAGAACAAGGATGACAAAGGCAAGGCAAAGAGACAGGAGATGAACAGGGTTACTGTCTCAACTTCTGGAGTCGTTGTTCCTTAACCAACTTCTTCCCCCACACAAACATTTAAGGTTGCAGTGAACGCTGCTGTGCACAAGGTACTAAACTTACAAGCCAGGGGAACATGTGCGAAAATGTTGGTAAGAAGTTATTTTGCCAAGTCAATTTTGAAACTGTATCTGCTATTCAGAGTGTCTCCTAATGGTAATGTTGGAAGGGATAATTCTTGCAGAGATTTTTAAACCAGTCAATGAAGTTTCAAATAAGGCTTTTCTTGTACTTTCAGTAATCTCTTCTTTTCTGTCTATAGTGAAAATGACTTGTTAAGAACCATGTCAGAATTCACTGCAAAAACATGGCGGAACAGTGTATTGCAATGGCAAATCTAATAAGGGTCAAATTTATAAACTGTGTCAGGCTATTTTTTTTTGTGCCTTAACTCAGGTACTTAGAACCTCCCAGAGCTATCTTTCTGCTTCCACATGCCTCATGTGCCCTTCCCTGACGCAATGTTTTTCCCAATTTAAGCAGCATGGTCTCTGGGAACTAAGTTTCTCTTTCCTTGTGTGTACCTTTCGTGTTTTCTATCTTCTTGCTTTCTCTTCCTCAAATTTGAAATTCTCTCCCTACTTGCCTCATATCCTCAACCTTTGCTATTCCTCCACATCACTTTGTAAGCTTCCTCTTTGTTATCTTATTCTTCAGAGCATAAGAAAGGTCATACTGAGTCAGACCAATGATCCATCTATAACAAGAGTTCTCAAACTGGGAGTCGGGACTCCTCAATGGGTCACGAGGTTATTACACAGGTGAGTTGTGAGCTGTCAGCCTCCATCCCAAACCCCGCTTTGCCTCCAGCATTTATAATGGTGTTAAATATATTAAAGTGTTTTTAATTTATAAGGGAGGGGTCACACTCAGAGGCTTGTTATGTGAAAGGAGTCACCAGTACAAAAGCTGAGAAGCACTGATCTATAAGAGCACATTGCTCTTACTATGTTCTAGCCAGGTTCTTGCAATGGTGCCAATCACTGCAGTATCAGAGCACCTCCTAAGAGAGGATCACCAGAGTCACAACAGGCCAATGGCTGATAATCTAATTTTCCTGCCTACTTCACAGGCAGTAGCCAAGGCTATGTTTTTGGGGGGCCATTATTATCCATTATCCAGCATCTGTAAAGAATCCAAGAGGTCCCAACTGCAGACCAATTTGAAAAATTATAATAACGTATCTCCAAGAACTGGAAGGGACCGCGAAAGGTCATCAAGTCCAGCCCCCTGCCTTCACTAGCAGGACCAAGTACAGATTTTAGCCTCAGATCCCTAAGTGGCCCCCTCAAGGATTGAACTCACAACCCTGGGTTTAGCAGGCCAATGTTCAAACCACTGAGCTATATCTCCCCCAATTAGAAGCAGTCTCCTCCACAGAAGGGTAAATTAATAGTGGATGCTAGGTCTTACAACTATTTCACTATGCCCATCAACATCCCATCTCTTTCCCTGGTTCAGCTTCAGTCAACTGCCTATCATGCAGCCATTTATCTCAGCTAGGTAGGGAGATGGTACTATCCACACCAAAGATAAAGATGACGCCCTGGATATTATCTGCACATTACTGGTATTTGAGACAATGGTCTCTCACAGCTTCCTCCACCCCCAGTAAATGCACGTAGATGTTAACAAGAATGAGAGAAGAGCATGATGCCGTGTAGGACTCCACAGATGAGCGTTCTGGAGGTAGAGGAGCAGTCGCTAATCACCGCTTTGCATATCCTGGAAAATAAAAATAAAAAAAAATGGAGCCATATCAGAGCTTTCTCATCAACCCCTGGAATAACTCTGGGTAAGACAGCAGTACACTATACAAATACATATCCATAATGAGAGTGGATTTCCTCCTCTTATCTTTTTAGATTAAAAAAAAATAAATCTAGTTTCCCCTCTCACTTTAGTTGACACAAGTCAGAACTACAAGGTGTGAGAGAGGGCATGTTTATAGTTGTGGCCAGTGTTTTTTTCTTGCACTTGGTGAGAATGTAGGAAGTGTCATAAGAATTCAGACCTGTAGTCCATCTAGTCCAGTATCTTGTCTCTTTCCATGGCCTGTCCAGATACTTCAGATGAAGGTGCAGAAAACCCCACAGGAGATGTGGAATAACCTGCCACCTGATTAATATCTAGTCCTCCTAACAGTTAATAGTTATATACAGGCCTATGCCAGTCTCTATGTATATCACTAATTTAAGTATTTTTATTGTAATTCTGGATACTAGTTAGCCAAATGACCAACATTCCCTTTAAAACTTGCTAAGTTCTTGGCTTCAATTATATCCTATGGCAATGAATTCTATAGTCTAATTATGCATTTTGTGAAAAAGTATTTCCTTCTATCAAGTTCGAATTAACCACCTTTCAGTTTCACTAAATGTCCTCATTATTTTATTACGGAAACAGGAAGAACACAAGTTCCTAATACACCTTCCTAATGCCACACATTTTTGTATACATTTGTCTCCTCTCTAAAATAAACAATGCCAGTATTTTCAATTTCTCTTAATGAGAGCTTTTTCCATGTCCTTAATTATTTTAATCACTCATCTTTTAACAGGGAAGAGGGTGCAGGGCCACAGAGGAACAGAGGGGTGTATGAATGGGAGTGGAGGGACACACATGGATAAGGGGTGCAAGGACATGGGGACAGGAGCAGATGTGCCTGACTGAATGGGAGAAGCTAGGGGTCAGCCAGGGTCTGCAAGGGGGAAACTCCCTAACAATTCCTACCCACCCCCCCCAAAACAAACTGTTACATACTTTTCCCACTCATACACAACAACCCTCCAAGTTCACACCCAGACTCCTTCCCAGCAATTACTTTCCTCTCCCTCAGACCCTCCATTATCCAACTCCCCCAAGCCTCTGCACTGTGTCTGAGGGGTGCAAGAAATACCATTCTGTACTGTAGTTTAAATAAATTACTACTCAAAGTTCTGTATTAATATGCCTAGTAAGGAATCTTTTTTGTTGTCTGCATTGTTACAGACATACTTGCTGACAGGTATTTTTAAATAAATGACCAAAAATAACAAACTGGTGATTATATTGTGTTATTCTGACAAGTAAAATATGCAGAAGTTTGCAACACTTGAAAATATTGTGAAAATAATTAATTTTTGTTGCATCATTTTTAGGTTTTTGGTACAGAATTTCCCCAGAAGTAATTACTTGCATTTACAACAACACATTTACAGTGTGTTTCCCCATTCACCTACCCTGCTGAAGTTCCTCTCTGGACTTAACTTACCTGAGTAACTCATCTGCAATTTTTTTCTACCTGACTGCACATCCAACTTTACAGCATTTAACAACATTTTGGAAAACACCAGACTTCGTTAACCTTCTGCCATGATGAAAATTGGTTTCCTATCTTTTTCGATCTAAACCACCACTTTGGCCTCCCACTCTGTGACTATCATTTCTCTAGTAGCCTTTTACTAATGATGACTTGTCAAAAGTCTTTTGAAATTCAAAGTAAATTGTGTTGGGCAGTTTTCTTTTATTCACATTCAAAAAATTCTAATAGATTAGCAGGATATGATTTTTCTTTGAATAAAGGATTAGACCCTATTATATTTCAGATGTATTATTATTCTATTTTAAATTATGATTACACCAGTTTACCCAGTACAGATGTAAGGCTTTCTGGTCTATAATTCCTGTGCATCACCTCTAGATTTTTTTTTTTTTTTTTAAAATATAGGTATAACATTTGCTATCTTCCAATTCTTTGGTATAGTATCAGTTTTTAATGAAAGACTGCACATTTTATTAGCATCTCATCCATTTCATTCTTAAACTCCTACAGAACACTTGGATGGATACCATCAGGGCCTAGTGACATGGCTTTTTAAAACTGTTTGTCCCAGCACAACCACTTTTAATTCATCAGTCCGATAGTATATCACTTCATTACCAGTTTTGAGATAGGTCCCTTCCTAATACCCTCCGTGGTGAAGCGTGATGCAAAGAAGTTATTTAACTTCTCAGCAATATCTTTTCCTTAATTGCTCCCTTTAAACCTGGTAATCCAACAGAACCACCAATTCTTTACAGGCTTCCTGCTTCTAATATACATAAAAGCAGCGAAGAATCCTGTAGCACCTTATAGAGTAACAGACATTTTGGAACATGAGCTTTTGTGGGTGAATACCCACTTCGTCAGATCCATGTAGCAGAAATTTCCAGGAGCAGGTATATATATGCTGGCAAGCTAGAGATAAGGAGGTTAGTTCAATCAGGGAGGATGAGGCCCTGTTCTAGCACTTGAGGTGTGAAAACCAAGGGAGGAGAAACTGGTTTTTTAGTTGGCAAGCCATTCACAGTCTTTGTTTAATCCTGAGCTGATGGTGTCAAATTTGCAGATGAACTGAAGCTCAGCAGTTTCTCTTTGAAGTCTGGTCCTGAAGTTTTTTTGCTGCAGGATGGCCACCTTAAGGTCTGCTATAGTGTGGCCAGGGAGGTTGAAGTGTTCTCCTACAGGTTTTTGTATATTGCCATTCCTAATATCTGATTTGTGTCCGTTTATCCTTTTCCGTAGCGACTGTCCAGTTTGGCCGATGTACATAGCAGAGGGGCATTGCTGGCATATGATGTCATATATTACATTGGTGGACGTGCAGGTGAATGAACCGGTGATGGTGTGGCTGATCTGGTTAGGTCCTGTGATGGTGTCGCTGGTGTAGATATGTGGGCAGAGTTGGCATCGAGGTTTGTTGCATGGATTGGTTCCTTAGCTAGAGTTACTATGGTGCGGTGTGCAGTTACTGGTGAGAATATGTTTCAGGTTGGCAGGTTGCCTGTGGGCGAGGACTGGCCTGCCACTCAAGGCCTGTGAAAGTGTGGGATCATTGTCCAGGATGGGTTGTAGATCCCTGATGATGCGTTGGAGGGGTTTTAGCTGGGGACTGTATGTGATGGCCAGTGGAGTCCTGTTGGTTTCTTTCTTGGGTTTGTCTTGCAGTAGGAGGCTTCTGGGTACACGTCTGGCTCTGTTGATCTGTTTTCTTATTTCCTCGTGCGGGTATTATAGTTTTGAGAATGCTTGGTGGAGATTTTGTAGGTGTTGGTCTCTGTCTGAGGGGTTAGAGCAGATGCGATTGTACCTCAGTGCTTGGCTATAGACAATGGATCGTGTGATGTGCCCGGGATGGAAGCTGGAGGCATGAAGGTAGGCATAGCGGTCGGTAGGTTTTCGGTATAAGGTGGTGTTAATGTGACCATCTCTTATTTGCACCATGGTGCCTAGGAAGTGGACCTCCCGTGTAGATTGGTCCAGGCTGAGGTTGATGGTGGGGTGGAAGCTGTTGAAATCGTGGTGGAATTTTTCCAGAGAGTCTCCTTCCCATGGGTCCAGATGATGAAGATGTCATCAGTGTAGCGTAGGCAGAGAAGGGGCGTGTGTGGACGAGAGCCGAGGAAGCGTTGTTCCAGGTCGGCCATAAAAATATTGGCATATTGTGGGGCAATGCGGGTGCCCACAGCGGTGCCACTGATCTGGAGATATGTATTGTCATCAAATTTGAAATAGTTGTGTATGAGGATAAAGGCGCAGAGCTCAGCAGCCAGTTGTGCTGTGGCATCATCAGGGATGGTGTTCCTGACAGCTTGTATTCCATCTGTGTGTGGGATGTTCATGTAGAGAGCCTCTATGTCCATGGTGGCTAGGATGGTGTTTTCTGGAAGGTCACCAATGCATTGTAGTTTCCTCAGGAAATCAGTGGTGTCACGGATATAGCTGGAAGTGCTGATGGCATAGCTCTAGACTACCCAGACCCTATGCCATCAGCACTTCCAGCTATATCCGTGACACCACTGATTTCCTGAGGAAACTACAATGCATTGGTGACCTTCCAGAAAACACCATCCTAGCCACCATGGACGTAGAGGCTCTCTACACGAACATCCCACACACAGATGGAATACAAGCTGTCAGGAACAGTATCCCTGACGATGCCACAGCATAACTGGCTGCTGAGCTCTGCGCCTTTATTCTCACACACAACTATTTCAAATTTGATGACAATACATATCTCCAGATCAGTGGCACCGCTATGGGCACCCGCATTGCCCCACAATATGCCAATATTTTTATGGCCGACCTGGAACAACGCTTCCTCGGCTCTCGTCCACACACGCCCCTTCTCTGCCTACGCTACACTGATGACATCTTCATCATCTGGACCCATGGGAAGGAGACTCTCTGGAAAAATTCCACCACGATTTCAACAGCTTCCACCCCACCATCAACCTCAGCCTGGACCAATCTACACGGGAGGTCCACTTCCTAGGCACCATGGTGCAAATAAGAGATGGTCACATTAACACCACCTTATACCGAAAACCTACCGACCGCTATGCCTACCTTCATGCCTCCAGCTTCCATCCCGGGCACATCACACGATCCATTGTCTATAGCCAAGCACCGAGGTACAATCGCATCTGCTCTAACCCCTCAGACAGAGACCAACACCTACAAAATCTCCACCAAGCATTCTCAAAACTACAATACCCGCACGAGGTAATAAGAAAACAGATCAACGGAGCCAGACGTGTACCCAGAAGCCTCCTACTGCAAGACAAACCCAAGAAAGAAACCAACAGGACTCCACTGGCCATCACATACAGTCCCCAGCTAAAACCCCTCCAACGCATCATCAGGGATCTACAACCCATCCTGGACAATGATCCCACACTTTCACAGGCCTTGAGTGGCAGGCCAGTCCTCGCCCACAGGCAACCTGCCAACCTGAAACATATTCTCACCAGTAACTGCACACCGCACCATAGTAACTCTAGCTAAGGAACCAATCCATGCAACAAACCTCGATGCCAACTCTGCCCACATATCTACACCAGCGACACCATCACAGGACCTAACCAGATCAGCCACACCATCACCGGTTCATTCACCTGCACGTTCACCAATGTAATATATGACATCATATGCCAGCAATGCCCCTCTGCTATGTACATCGGCCAAACTGGACAGTCGCTACGGAAAAGGATAAACGGACACAAATCAGATATTAGGAATGGCAATATACAAAAACCTGTAGGAGAACACTTCAACCTCCCTGGCCACACTATAGCAGACCTTAAGGTGGCCATCCTGCAGCAAAAAAACTTCAGGACCAGACTTCAAAGAGAAACTGCTGAGCTTCAGTTCATCTGCAAATTTGACACCATCAGCTCAGGATTAAACAAGACTGTGAATGGCTTGCCAACTAAAAAACCAGTTTCTCCTCCCTTGGTTTTCACACCTCAAGTGCTAGAACAGGGCCTCATCCTCCCTGATTGAACTAACCTCCTTATCTCTAGCTTGCCTGCTTATATATACCTACCCCTGGAAATTTCTGCTACATGGATCTGACAAAGTGGGTATTCACCCACAAAAGCTCATGCTCCAAAACATCTGTTAGTCTATAAGGTGCCACAGGATTCTTTGCTGCTTTTACAGATCCAGACTAACATGGCTACCCCTCTGATACTTAATATACATAAAGAATTTGTTTTTACATCTTAGTATTTGCTGTTCAAAAATCCCATCTTAGGCCTCCTACTTTCCACTCTTACATACTGGGTGCTGTAATTTATACTCTCACTTATTTGCTTCACTAAAGTTAAATTTCCAAATTTTGGAGGATTTCTGCTTGACTCAAATAACCTCACAAAACTTTGCCATCTACCCATGCTGGTTTATTTGTTCCTTTCCTGGTTCCCTTTTTGTTCAGAGGTATGCATGCTTCCTGAGACTACTACTGTTTTCTTAGCTGTGACATGTATCCTACTTAAGGATTTTGCTTCCTTTACTTTTTACTGTAGACCCTTTAAGGTACTCTTCTTCTTGATAGCTCCCTTTCTAAAAGTTCAGGATTACTGTGTCAGTGTTTGGTGCCTTAACATCCCTATGGATGTTGAATGTAATTATATTATGGTTATGGTAGTTAGCAGCTCAGCTACTGTTATTTAACATTAAGGGCTTGCCTACACTCAAATATTATTTTGGATTATTTTTCCCCATTTTAACTCATCAGGAGTAACACTTCTGGGTGCAGCAGATCCACATTGCTTCACTATACCAGCTAACATGCCCTCATTTTGAATCTGTGCATCCACACAACACTGCATGTTTTCAATGTAAGCACACAATATTCTGGGCAGATATCACATGGTGCAACATTCCGCTGCTGCTAGGCTCTGTGTATTGTGGGATTTTTTTTTTTTTGTGGTGCATTATGGAATACGTACCAGAAGCCAATGAAATTATGGGGCTTGAATCAAACTAAAATTCCTATGATTCCCTTTATCATCCCCTCATTCATCTGGCTTTTCAGAGCCAGTGCCATTTTCACAACATTGCCAGATAACAGAGGGAACACTGCTGAGCGCCACAATCCTGGTAGTCATTAATACAAACAGGCTGATGCACATATATACTGGCAGTCATGCTGCTGGGTATCTTTGAATGACTTGGAAAAAGCCATAGCAGTGCTGTGGTGATACTGGCAAAGAAGACAGAGCCTCAAATAAGCTAATTGTTACATGAACTTTTTCTGAAATGACTTCTCTTGGTAGAGTACCATTTCTGAGCTTGGCCAACTAGCACTGACTGGTGGGACGGGACAGTTATGCTGACCCAGGATGACCAGCAGAGGAACTCTGGATGGCATAGGACACTTTCCTAGATTCTGTGCAGAGCTCACCCTGTAAATGCAGTGACAGAACATCTATACAAAGGTTCCCCCGAGCATGGAAAAAGCACATACCCATTGCTATCAGGAAGCTCACCATTGACAACATTAACAAGTCACCGGGACCAGATGGCATTCACCCAAGAGTTCTGAAAGCATTCAAATGTGAAGTTGCGGAACTATTAACTAAGGTTTGTAACCTGTCCTTTAAATCTGCTTTGGTACCCAATGACTGGAAGTTAGCTAATGTAACTCCGATATTTAAAAAGGGCTCTAGAGGTGATCCCGGCAATTAGAATCCAGTAAGTTTAATGTCGGTACCAGGTAAATTAGTAGAAACAATAGTTAAGAATATAATTGCCAGACACATAGAAAAACAAACTGTTGAGCAATAGTCAACATGGTTTTTGTAAAGGGAAATCGTGTCTTACTAATCTATTAGAGTTCTTTGAAGGGGTCAACAAACATGTGGACAAGGGGGATCCAGTGGACATAGTGTACTTAGATTTCCAGAAAGCCTTTGACAAGGTCCCTCACCAAAGGCTCTTACGTAAATTAAGCTGTCATGGGATAAAAGGGAAGGTCTTTTCATGGATTGAGAACTGGTTAAAAGACAGGGAACAAAGGGTAGGAATTAATGGTAAATTCTCAGAATGGAGAGGCGTCACTAGTGGTGTTCCCCAAGGGTCAGTCCTAGGACCAATCCTATTCAATTTATTCATAAATGATCTGGAGAAAGGGGTAAACAGTGAGGTGGCAAAGTTTGCAGATGATACTAAACTACTCAAGATAGTTAAGACCAAAGCAGATTGTGAAGAACTTCAAAAAGGTCTCACAAAACTAAGTGATTGGGCAACAAAATGGCAAATGAAATGTAATGTGGATAAATGTAAAGTAATGCACACTGGAAAAAATAACCCCAACTACATATACAATATGATGGGGGCTAATTTAGCTACAACGAGTCAGGAAAAAGATCTTGGCGTCATCGTGGATAGTTCTCTGAAGATGTCCACACAGTGCGCAGAGGCGGTCAAAAAAGCAAACAGGATGTTAGGAATCATCAAAAAGGGGATAGAGAATAAGACTGAATATATTATTGCCCTTATATAAATCCATGGTATGACCACATCTCAAATATCGTGTACAGATGTGGTCTCCTCTCCTCAAAAAAGATATTCTAGAACTAGAAAAGATTCAGAAAAGGGCAACTAAAATCATTAGGGGTTTGGAGAGGGTCCCATGTGAAGATTAAAGAGCTAGACCTCTTCAGCTTGGAAAAGAGGAGACTAAGGGGGGATATGATAGAGGTATATAAAATCATGAGTGATGTGGAGAAAGTGGATAAGGAAAACTTATTTACTTATTCCCATAATACAAGAACTAGGGGTCACCAAATGAAATTAACAGGTAGCAGGTTTAAAACAAATAAAAGGAAGTTCTTCTTCACACAGTGCACAGTCAACTTGTGGAACTCCTTACCTGAGGAGGTTGTGAAGGCTGGGACTATAACAATGTTTAAAACGGAACTGGATAAATTCATGGCGGCTAAGTCCATAAATGGCTATTAGCCAGGAAGGATAAAGAATGGTGTTCCTAGCCTCTGTTCATCAGAGGATGGAGATGGATGGCAGGAGAGAGATCACTTGATCACTGCCTGTTAGCTTCACTCCCTCTGGAGCACCTGGCATTGGCCACTGTCGGTAGACAAGATACTGGGCTAGATGGACCTTTGGTCTGACCCAGTACAGCCTTCTTAAGTTCTTATTAACTGCTACCAGTCACTTGCTAACGAGGATGGCAGATCAACTCTCAGGGCTATTGTGTTCTACTGAGAGGGCATTGCTATCCCGGGTCACTACATGCCCATTCTTTGCCTATCATATCAGCCTTCCGAGTTAGTCAACAGAAAGAGGTATTTCTCTGTGGTGTCGCAAGACCTGGTTGAACACCGTGGAAGGTTCACCTATACTAATGTGAGGAGCTCTGCAACACATGGCTCTTTAGAAACTCAGATCTGTTTTTTGCAATGGGAAATAAACGTTTTCCTCCAGAACCACTGTGAACACTAATGGTATTGTGACTTCCTACTGTCATCCTGGAGACCCTTGATATCCTGGCTTATAAAGCCTTTTACTGTGCATTTGGATAGGAGAAAGGTTCTGTCTAACTATACCAAGTAGCTGCAGAGGAACAGTGAAGTGTGCATTTAGAAGATTGAAGGGAAGGTGGAAGTGCATCATGACAAGGCT
Source organism: Gopherus evgoodei (assembly GCF_007399415.2). Taxonomy (NCBI): domain Eukaryota; kingdom Metazoa; phylum Chordata; order Testudines; family Testudinidae; genus Gopherus; species Gopherus evgoodei. Next base: position 11,413,912 of record NC_044322.1, read on the forward strand.
GGAGACTGTTGAGCAATATTTGCCTTGTGTGATAGGTAGTTTTTGCATCTGCACAACATCTGAGAGAGCAAGAAGAGAACTCCTCCAAAGGGTGGGAGGCAGAGGTGGACACTTTGACCATTATGAACCACCAGAGAGGCTGAGTAGCTCAGGGACACACCGCACTACTACTATAAGGGCTGGGCATAGTGGTGAAAAATGTACATATCTTTGTGCAAGGGTTTTATTATGCTTCATACATGCATTTTTTGAAATTAACAGTTGTAAATTATGAAATCCTTAATGATCATACAGTGAAAACATAAAACCAACAGAATGGCAGCAGGCATGCCTGAAATGCTAAGTGCACAAGTTTGTGCTGATGACGTCACAATCACGTGTAGGTAGGGAAATGGGTCAAAATTGTTCTGTCTTGGCGTGTGAGACAGCGAGCAAAGGACCTGTTTCCTGTAGTAGGGGAAGGAAAGGGGTGTTCAGCATACAGTAATCTCATGCAGCTGCAGGACAAAGCTAGGTTCAAGTGATGGCCATGAACACAGTTCCACTATGCTCTTCACCAGGGCTGTCTGCCTCTGCATAATTTCCTCCAGTATCTGTGCCCGCATATCCTTTTCTTTGTCAGAGTCTAAGGTCAGAAAGGACCACTAGATCATCCAGTCTGACCTTCGTATATCAAGGCCAACGCCACCACTCACCACCCGCACACTAACCCAACAACTGAAATGAGACCAAAGTACTACAACCCACAAAAGACTAGATTATGATGTGCCTCAAGAAGAGAATAGGAAGAACTGAAATGCACCATCTTAAGAAAGATAATCCTGGCAAGCGACCTGAATCCACATGCTCCAGAGGGAGGTGAAAAAACCCAAGTTCACTGCCAATCTAAGCTGGGGCAAAATTCCTTCCTGACCACATATAAAGCAAACAGTTAGATCCTGAGCTTGTGAGCAAGAACTAGCCAGCCAAGCACCCGAAAGACTGTTCAGTGCCATCTCAGAAGCACCCCACTTCAATGTTCCATCTCCAGCCATGACTATATTCTGATGCTTCAGAGGAAGGAGGTTAAAAAAAAAAAAAAAACACCTTCCAGAATAAAGAGGGGGTGGAGTGGAGAGGGGAAATCCCTTCCTGACCCCTGCCAGTGGCCAGTTGAAATCCTGCAGCATAAGCTTTAGAAACAGACAACAAACCAGGAGTGAGGACCACGATGGTTACACTCAGCCCCCATCAATCACAAACAACCCAGAAATTTGTCCAGCTATCAAAATTAACTACGTTTTTTGCCTCCCAAAACTCTTATTGGGAGGCTGTTCTAGAACTTCACCCCTCTGATGGTTAGATACCTTCTTCTAATCTCCAGTAAGAATTTGTCCACGGCCAGTTTATATTCATTTGTTTTTGTGCCAACATTGTCCTTTAGCTTATATAGCTCTCCATCCTCCCTGGTATTTACCTCTTCTCCTGCTCCTCTGCACATGTATTCACAGAGAGCAATCATATTCCCCCTCAGCCTTCTGTTTTGCTAGATGAAACCAGCCAAGCTCTTCCAGTCTGCTCTCATAAGATAGGTCTTCCAATCCCATGATCATCCTACTAGATGTTCTCTGCATGTGTTCCAGTTTAAACTCATCTATTTTGAACATGGATGACCAGAACTGTACACAGTATTCCAAGTGAGGTTCTTCCTAGTGCCTTGCACAATAGCATTCATGCTTCTCTATTGGAAATATCTCACCCAATACATCCTAAGACTGCATTTGCCTTTTTCACAGCTGCATCACATGCTGGCTCATAGTCGCCCTGTGATCGACCCACACCCAGGTATCTCTCCTCCTCTGCCACTTCCAACTGATAAGCCCCCAGCTTGTGGCAGAAATTCTTACTATTAAATCCTAAGTGCACAGCCTTGCATGTTGTACTACTGAATTGGCAATGAGATCCCTCATCAGTTCTCTCTCCTCCTCGGTATCACAGTGAAGGAAACCTTGCCTCCACTCTTCAGCAACCTCATGGCTACATCCCAGGAGAGGAAGAAGATGATTAAACATGTTTCCCTCTTCCTGGCCCAAAAAATATGCCATGTCTTCAGATTCCGATAATGCTCCTGTCTGTGGGGGCTGCTGTGTGTCAGGTACTGAAGGGCAGAGAAACAGCACAAGTAGTTACTGTCCCAATTCTAGTTTCCATGCCAACACTGATAAGCTATTGCTTTTTCCTCAAACGGGAAATTTATTCCCATGGGCCCAGTCTAGGGGGAGTTTGGAAATGGTAAAATGTATTCCATTTTGCTACCCCCTTGTACATGACCCCTGTACCAATGCTGGCTTGGTGGTGGTCTGGGGGAGGGGTGAACAGCAGAGAACAAGTTAGTAATTGCCTGTGCACCTCTACAGGCTTTCCTTAGGTTGTAGGATGTTACCCTAAGAAGCATCCCCAAAAGGCAGAACAGGATCTTGCTCAAAAGGCAATGGGCAAAGTGGGAAGATATGCCACACTGTTATTTGCCAGAATGGCGCTCCCACATCTGGTACAGGCATGGAAGGGAACCACCTTTTAAACAGGCAACCACAAGAAAGCTGCATTTTTTGCAGTGCAAACGCCAAACTAGAGCACTATCTTTTCCTTAAGTTCTCTTTTAAAATATCTGCAGACTAGCACAAAGTGCCCTGCAAAATAAATACTTTTGCAGTAATTCTTTTGAACCCTAGGGGTTAACAATAGTAAGTATGTGATTAAAACAGCCACAAATGCCTTACAATCTCTACGCATTTTGAAATGTCTCTGTAGACAAATATGGGAGATTTAGCTCAGACTACAGCATGGGGCATTGGTCAACCTGTGAGCCAAAGTACTTTTCCTATTGCTTTTTCCTCTTTCTTTATCTGCAGCTACAATAAACATGCTTACTATGCAATGTATATGATTTTTTTTTAAATCCCTATGGTATTGCCATCTTAAACAGAGGGAGGGAGCAATAAGCAGCACAGAAAGAGGGGGCAGGCACATTTGGCTGACGGCAATGGGATTTGATATTTTGGAGAAACAATACTTTGGAGCTTAAGGATGCCATTTTGAGCATGTCAGGTGGATGGGAGGATAAAAGCCAAACAACTGGAAAGGGGATACCAGCTCACATCCACCCAATATGGTGGTACCCTGATGATATTCAGAAAAATGTTGTTTAACCTCTCGCCATACGTGTGTATTATAATATAGCACACAATCCTTACTGGAAAAGGTCCCTCCCAAGTACTGTCAGGCTGGTTCTCTGGCTGCGTTTTCGGAGTCTCCTTCATTCTCTCTGCCTCATGGTTTTGCAAGTTGAAGAGATCTTGGCTGGCCGTGGCAATCTTCCCACTTGAGGTCCTGTTTGGGTGTCTTTGCATGCTGGGGTTCAGTGATAGACTCCCTTGCAAGTATCCAGTCTGGCTCTTCACAGTAGGTATGAGTTTTGTGACCTCTGCCAGAGGTGGTATTACTATATCTGGTACTTTTATAACACTGCCAGAACTCCACTCCTTTGCTGTGGAACTGCACTAAGTCCTGGACTGCCCCCTCTCCTTCATTGGGTCTGACAGCCTCTTATGTATCTTTGCATTTTGTGTTCAGACTGGATTAAACCTGCACCTCTTCTCACAGGCCAAGGACATCCAGGACCTCTAAAAGGCCCACATAGGATATGGCTGTTAAAATCAGAATGGACTCCAAGTATGTGAACTCACCATGAGCTGGCACCACTAAGGGGCACACCTACCTGCAGGCCAGCATTCAAATAGGGAGGTGACATCTGGTCAAGATGACTCCAGACTTGGAGCACTACAGGTCTCACAGTGAATCAGGTCCACCAACGTGTGCAGCAGTGCAGTGTGGGATAGCAAATGGAGGAGTACCAGAAGCAGTTAATTCAAAACGGTGATGCATGCACACCCGCTATATTGAAGGATAACTCTTCCTGAACTAGAGTAAATCTGCTTTCAAAGTGGATTAATGAAAACGTAAAGCTCTTTTTTTTTAGTAAAAAATGTGCAGGTTTTATGAAAGTATTATCTGGTCTTTACCAATTTTCACCTGAATTTTGAACCACTCAAGCATATGAAAATAATTTTTATGTTAATAAATTATCTGTTGAATTGTCTTAATATCTATTTATCATAAGTATAAATGCAAGGCTATCAAAGTTAGGCAGTGCAATGAAAGATACACATGTGTATGTACAATTAATGTAGAGTTCATTAAATAAACCACAGCTTTAAACTGCTTTTATTGTCAATACTCTTACTTTTATTTGTTGCTTTTTTTTCTTGGTACCCCATCCCGATATTAACCCCAATGTTCTCCCAGAAAACTGTGAAGTTAATTTTTACACTGATTTTCACCCATTTTTTAAGTTTTTGTAACACTGATAAATTCCCAAGCAATTTTAAACAAAATAAAATCCAGAAATGAAGAGCCTTACGAATGCAGGATAAGATGCCACATAATTTGAAACAAGTATGGGGACACAAGAAAGTTTATCCAGTAAAAAAAACCGAAAAAACAGAAATCCTCATATTAATCCGAAATAACTTTCAACTGGGAATAGATTTAGTTGGAAATAAACTCTCCTTTTGTATGCTCTAGTACTGTCATCCTAAGCAGTACTCAGTTGGAGATAGTTTTTTTGAATTTTCTGCTGTCGTGCCATTTGACCAATTTATATGTGAAGAGGTGAAGACCTACCTCAAAAAGGCTGCTCCTCCCGCCCCCCACCCCCATCCGAACCCACTAGGCCAGTAACTCTGTTAAGAAGGAAATTAGGTTAGTTTGGCATGATTTGTTCTTGACAAATCCATGGTGCTATTCTTTATAACCCTATTATCTTCTAGATGCCAACAAATTGGCTGATAATTTGTTCCACAATCTCTCCAGATGTGGAAGTTGGGCTGACTGGTCTATAATTCCCTGGGCCATCTTTGTTCCCCTTTTTAAACTATGTTCCAAGATTGATTCAGCTAGCTCCTTAAGCCACCTAGGGTGAATTTCATCAGGCCCTGCAACCTGATTATTTTTCTTGTTTTTTCCCTGTTTTGAAATGTGATCCCCTTTGTTAGTATTAACTGTGCTGAGTATCTGGTAAACACTAATATTTTTGGTAAAGGTTGAAACAAAATAGGCATTCCTATTTATTCCTTTCTGGTAGGAGTCTACTACAGACCACCTCACCAGGAAGAAGAGGTTGAGGAAGCTTTTTTCTAAACTAATAAAATCATCCAAAGCACAGGACTTGTTGGGGTAGTTGAAGTCCCCCATCACCACCATCTGTTGGGAAAATACAGCAGGGCACAGATTATCCAACAAGTTCTTAGAATGTATTGGAGACAATTTCAGAAGGTGGAAAAAGTTACTAAGGGAAAGGCTGTTCTAGAGTTGATCTGACAAATATGGAGGAACTGGATGAGAATTTGAAAGTAGAAGGCAACTTAGGTAAAAGAGATCATGAAATGGTAGAATTCATGAGTCTAAGGAATGATAAGAGGGAAAATAGCACAATAAAGATAATGGATTTCAAGAAGGCAGACTTCAGCACACTCAACGATGAAGATTCCACAGCCTCCCAAAGCAATTTATTCCAGTGCTTAACCACCCTGACAGTTATGACGTTTTCCCTAGTGTCCTGCTTAAACCCCCCCTTTGCTGCAAGTTAAGTCCACTGCTTCTTGCCCTATCCTCAGAGGTTAAGAACAACAATTTTTCTTCCCTCCTCCTTGTAACAACATTTTATGTACTTGCAAACTTTTATCATCTCTCCTCTTCTCCTGACTAAACAAACCCAGTTTTTTCAATCTTCCCTCATAGGTCATGTTTTCTAGGCCTTTAATAATTTTTTAATCATTGGAGATTTTTAAGAGCAGGTTAGACAAACACCTGTCAGGGATGGTCTAGATAATACTTAGTCCTGCCATGAGTGCAAGGGATTGGACTAGATGACCTCTCGAGGTCCCTTCTTGTCCCACAATTCTAGGGAAAAAATTACTGAACACCTCAGTCCTCTGGGTGTCCTATGTTATTACCTATGTTATTCCCTTCAGTGAAAAGCAGACAACCTACACTTTCCTTAGACTTTCTCTTGCTTCTAATGTATTTAAAGAACCTCTTTGAAAGTCCTTTTATGTCCCCTACTGGTATAAATCATTTTCTGCCTCCTCTTTTGATTTTGTCCCTACATGCTTGTGCTATTCTTTTGTATTCTATCAATTTGTCCGTGTTTCCACTTCTTGTAGGATTCTTTTTTAATTTTTCAGGTCATTAAAGATCTCCTGATAGAGCCATATTTGCCTCTTCCTATACTTCCTATTAGGGCTGTCAAGCAATTAAAAAAATTAATCATGATGTTAATAGAATACCATTTATATAAATATTTTTGGATGTTTTCCACATTTTCAAATATATTGATTTCAGTTACAACACAGAATACAGAGTGTACAATGCTCACTTCATTTTTTATTATAAATTTTGCACTATAAAAATAAAATAGTATTTTTCATTTCACCTAATACAAGTACTGTAGTGCAATCTCTTTATCATGAATGTTGAACTTACAAACGTAGAGTTGTGTACACAAAATAACCACATTCAAAAATGAAACAACATAAAACTTTAGCGCCTACAAGTTCACTCAGTCCTACCTCTTGTTCAGCCTATGGCTCAAACAAGTTTGTTACATTTGCAGGAGATAATGCTGCCCGCTTCTTTTTTACAATGTCAACTGAAAGTGAGAACAGGCATTCTCATGGCACTGTTGTAGCCAGCTGTCATAAACACACAGCTAAGGGTAGCATAAAATCCCTCCTTTACCTGTAAAGGGTTAAGAAGCTCAGATAACCTGGTTGGCACCTGACCAAAAGGACCAATAATGGGAGAAGATACATTCAAATCTGTGGGGGAAGCTTTTTGTTTTGTGTTCCTTTGTTCTCTCTGGGTCAGCGAGGAATCAGGGCAGGGAAAATACATCTCCCAAAGCCAAACCTGAACTAAGCCTCTAAGATTACAAATTGTAAGTAATAGGAAGAAAATGCATTAGATTATATTTTGTTTTAGCTTGTGAATTGTCCCTATGCTGAAGGAGGTTTATTCCAGGGTTTTTTGGGGGGTAACTTACAAGTTTTGCCTAGGGGGGATCCTCTGTTTTTGGAATCTGATTACCTTGTAAAATTACCTTCCATCATGATTTTACAGAGATGCTTCTTTACTTTTACTATAAAGTTCTGCTTTTAAGAACCTGATTGGTTTTTAGTGTCCTAAAAACCCAAGGAATGGTCTGTGCCCACTTTGGTAACCTATTTGGCTGGTATATTATTCTCAAGCCTCCCCAGGAAAGTGTGTGAAGGGGCTTCATGGGGATTTTGGGGGAACAGGAATTCCAAGTGGTCCTCTTCATTAAATCTTTGTCTAACTCACTTGGTGAACAAAGGAAGGATTTGTGCCTTGGGGAAGTTTTTAACCTAAGCTGGTAGAAATAAGCTTAGGGGGTCTTTCATGCGGATCCCCACATCTATACCCCGGAGTTCAGAGTGGTGAGGGAACCCTGACACCAGCATTGCAAGAGATCTATGTGCCAGATGTGCTAAAGATTCATATGTCCCTTCATGCTTCAACCACCATTCCAGAGAGGAGAAGCATCCATGCAGATGATGGGTTCTGCTTGATAATGATCCAAAGGCGTTTGGACTGATGCATGTTCATTTTTGACATCTGACTCAGATGTCATCAGCAGAAGGTTGATTTTCTTTTTTTGGTGGTTCAGGTTCTGTAGTTTCTGCATCGGAGTGGTGCTCTTTTAAGACTTCTGAAAGCATGCTTTGCACCCAGTCTTTATCAGATTTTGGAAGGCACTTCAGATTCTTAAATCTTGGGTCGAGTGCTGTAGCTACCTTTAGAAATCTCACATTGGTACCTTCTTTGTGTTTTATCAAATCTGGAGTGAAAGTGTTCTTCAAATGAGCAACATGCTGGGTTATCATTCGAGACTGCTATAACATGAAATATATGGCAGAATACGGGTAAAACACAGAGCAGGAGACATACTCAACTCCTTGGAGGAGAATTCTAACAAATTTAATTAAAACATTATTTAATAACAAGCATCATCAACATGGAAGCATGTGCTCTGGAATGGTGGCCAAAGCATGAAGGGGCATATGAATGTTTAGCATATCTGGCACATAAATACCTTGCAATGCCAGTTACAAAAGTGCCATGCGAGTGTCTGTTCTCACTTTCAGGTGACATTGTAAATAAAAAGCAGGCAGCATTACCTCCCGTAAATGTAAACAAACTTGTTTCTCTTAGCAGTTGGCTACACAAGAAGTAGGAGTGAGTGGACTTGTAGGTTCTAAAGTTTTACACTGTTTTGTTTTTGAGTGCACTTACGTAACACAAAAAAAATCTACATTTGTAAGTTGCACTTTCAAGATAAAGAGATCGCATTATGGTACTTGTATGAGGCGAACTGAAAAAATACTATTTCTTTTATCATTTTACAGTGCAAATATCTGTAATAAAAATATAAAGTGAGCACTGTATACTTTGTATTCTGTATTATAACAAATCAATATATTTGAAGATGTAGAAAAACGTCCAAAATATTTAATAAATTTCAATTGGTATACTATTGTTTAACAGTGCGATTAAAATTGCGATTAATTTTTTTTAATCGCTTGAGTTAGCTGTGATTAATCGACAGCCCTACTTCCTATCTTCCCTTTGCGCTGGGATAGTTTGAAGTTGCACCTTTAATATAGCTTCATTGAGAAACTGCTAACTCTCTTAAACTCCTTTATCCCTTATCCCTACAACCTATCCTGAAGGACGATCCATCACTCTCTCAGATCTTGGGAGACAGGCCAGTCCTCTCTCACAGACAGCCCCCAAACCTGAAGCAAATACTCACCAGCAACCACACACCACAAACACTAACCCAGGAACTTATCCTTGCAAAGCCCATTGCCAACTCTGTCGACATATCTATTCAGAAGATACCATCATAGGACCTAATCACATCAGCCACGTCATCAGAGGCTTGTTCACCTGCACATCTACCAATGAGATATATGCCATCACATGCCAGCAATGCCCCTCTGCCATGTACATTGGCCAAACCGGACAGTCTCTACATAAAAGAATAAATGGATACAAATCAGATGTCAAGAATTATAACATTCAAACCAGTGGAAAACACTTCAACCTCCCTGGCCACTCGATTACAGACCTAAAAGTCGCAATATTACAACAACAACAAAACTTCAAAAACAGACTCCAACGAGAGACTTCTGAATTGGAATTAATTTGCTAATTGGACACCATTAAAGTAGGTTTGAATAAAAAGAGTGGGAGTGGATGGGCCATTACACAAAGTAAAACTATTTCCCCATGCTTGTCTTCTACCTCCCACCCCTCAACAGTTCCTTATATCTCCTTGCCAAGTGCTGGAAATGGGCTATTTTCATTACCACTGCAAACAGTGATTTTTCTCACCTGCTGACAAAAGCTCACCTTAACTGAGAACTCTCCTTATAATGTGTAGGGTCACACCCATTGGTATTGATGTGGGTTTGTGTGTGTTTGTGTCTGTGTCTGTCTTCCTTCTGTATTTTCCACTACATGCATCTGATGAAGTGAGCTGTAGCCCACGAAAGCTTATGCTACAATATATGTTAGTCTCTAAGGTGCCACAAGTACTCCTGTTCTTTATCCCTTAAGATTTTCTTCTCATGGGACCTTACCTACCAGTTCCTCTAGCTTTTAATCTGCTTTTTGATACTGTCACTGCCTGGAAGTGGCAGTGGTCTAACTAACTTAAGGTTACATTTTTTATGTCACACCACTTCTAGACCACAGACCCAGTCCAGGATGTGATCAGCAATGTGCAGTGATCTCGAGATCACATGTTCAAAACCCTCAGTGAACGGAGGATTGAGCCAATGTAACAGAGGTGTTTTATCTGAGGATTGGCGCAGTTTCCCAGGACAATGAAGCTTATGTCATCTGCCTTAATCATCTGCTCAGTTCTTAACACATCCCACAAGCTTCTAGAAACAGATGTTAACAGTAATTAGAGTATTATCAACGAGATGTCAGATCTTGTTCATTGTCTTCCTGAGAGGCCACATCCCTTCAACTGGGACTTCTATATTGATACTATAAACACTGTGCCTTAAATACAGTAGTGGGTAGTCAGGTTATTGGCCACAACATATGACACTCTTGTCTGGTACTGCTTCTAGCACTGCATACAATTGCTGCTAATATTGGTTGATTGATTAATATAGTAGAACAGACCATTACAGCAACCTAATCTGACCTCCCATATAAGATTGGGTGAAATTCTGTAGCCTGTGATTTCTGCACCTGGTACAGTAGCTCAAGAGAGTGTTTGGGTATATCTTGTAGAAAGATATTCAATCTTGATTTAAAGTCATCAAGTGACTCTGAATCCATCCCTTTGTAAGTGGTTTCAAAGGGTTAATTACCTTCACTGTTAAAAGCAGACAAGTCCAAATTGGAAATAAAGCTGCCTAACTTCAGCTTCCAGCCAACAGATCTTGTTTTGGATGTCCAGCTACATTAATAAGTCTTTCAGTTTCTGAAACATTCTCCCATGTTGATACTTACAAGACAGAGGTCAAATCACCTCTTGCTTTTAGTTTTATCTGGGAGATGGTTAAACTAGAATCCATTCCACAAGCTTCTAACCCAGATGTGTGAAAACTTTAAGAATGGCAAGCGTCACATCAACACAAAAACTGACTCTAGGATACAGACGAAAAAAAGCCCAGAAAGTTTTATCCCTTTGCACCTACTCAGATACTCCCAAGAATCAGTGCTAAAGGGAAGCTAGAGGAGATTAGAGTACCTAAATCTGTGAAGCAGTTTACTTGTTGCTTTGAAGCATGGCAACTTCTTGAAATAAGTATTTTTTAAAGTCTGGACAGTTTTATGGTTCCATATAGAGTATAAGATATGCTCTAGTGGAGACAAAGAAAAACTAAAGCATAGGACCTTCATGTATTACCAGAGATTATTTGTCACATCTTTAGGTATTTCAAGATGTGTCTCTACCTTAAATTCCCTCTCTAATGCAAAAACTGCAGTAGTAGAGAGAGAAAGGTCTATGGAAGCAAAGGCATGCAACTACATTGTACCTGAAGCTAATACACAACAGCAAATCTGTATTTCTATGTTACATCACTTCTGGACTCTGAACCAATACTTTATTTATAACAATGATCAAAATCAATGCACTTAATATAACAGATACATGCAGATAATCACCCATGTAAGAAGAAGGACTTCAAGGCTGGACCAGCTAGTTAATACAAACAGAAGAGACAAAGGAAATTAGATGAACAAGAGTTCAGATAGGGACAGGAATGCAAATATACAAGGGATAGGCTAAGGAAACATCATGGCAGCATCCACTTCAAAAGACCTCTCTCTTCTACAGCACCTTAAAGGAGTGGAAGGGTTTTTTAGAGGCCATCCCACACCTGAATATGTGAAGATCAAGGAAGGAAACAAGGACTAGTGAAGAATAATTACAAGCAGAAGCACAAAACTATTTCTATTGAAGTTAAAGTCTCTATGCAGTTTTCTTGTAGCACAAGTCCCAATTTTAAGGGAAATACACTACAAACACGTACCTATCATATTTGTCTTCCAAATATCCTTCATGAAGATTACCAATCTATTACATCAGTAACATCTTACCAGTTCATTGCTGGAAGAACATCCAGAGTATTCATTCTTCTACCGATACAGTTTCAATCAAGTATAGTATGGCTAAGGAAGGTTTATAAAGTTGATAATCACTAATATACTTCAGAACTTGTCATTTACACTCATTCATATACCAAGGAACCTGGCAAACCAGCAAGTCTTTTGTATAGTCATGTGTAAAATTAGATCTCTGTTGTGCAAGCTAACACTACTAATATTTTCATTCACAGGGGATTAAGTGCGTAATTAACATTTTTACTGACTCTCAAGCTATTTGCAAACACAATAGAGAGAATCTGATATTTCTCTAAATACTGTACTAGATATCATAGTGGTGTATTCTTAATCCCTTCCAGTCACATATATTAAAAACATACTACTGGCTCCCTATTGCAAGGGGAACTCTTAGTAAGACACTGCATGATGTGGTCAATACTGCAAGTACAGTTCCAGTGTGACAAATCATTTCAATTTGCACAAATTTTGCCCCTGGAAGCAAAAACAGTTTGATTAAAAAGGCTAGGTTCTTGAGATACATTGTAGGATGAGGCATTGCTGATACCTGAGTTTTGAGTCCACTCCTCCCCCATCAACTAACTAGAGTTTATAACAAGTTTAATGAAGTGTCCCTGCCTTTATAAAGATTTTATTTATTAGCCAGTATAGGGTTTCTTTTTATCGAATCTCAGTGCATACAAACACCAGGTTACACACTCAGCAGCATCTCCAGAAGCAACTACTACAAGCAGCTATCAAGAATATGGCAATTCTGCAATATACTCCACTCTCCTCTTTTGAAACCAAGTTTTAAAGGTTATAGTTATGATCACAATGCTAGCTGCCTTAGATATATCATTACAAGAGAAAAAAGCCTTTTTAAAATGGCAAAATTATTTGCTTTAGCCAGAGCCGTCGCTAGGGTATGGCAAGGCAAATCAGGGCAACCGCCCTGGGCCCTGTGCTTTGGGGTGCCCCTGTGAGCCGAGAGGTGAAGAGGGAGGGCGAGGAGTGAGGAGGCGAACAGCAGACGAGCAAGGCCAAGCCCCCACCACCAGAACCCCCCTCCAGCGCCTCCTGCCCGCCGTTGGGCCCCCAGACAATCAGCACATCCCCCTCCCCCTCGGGCCTACTGCCAGCTGCAGTTCAGCTGTTTCACGGCATCAGGAGGCACTGGGGGGAGGGCACACCGTGCTCAGGGAGGGGGTGGAACTGGGTGAGAAAGAGGCGGGGCGGGGCCTTGGGGGAAGGGGTGCAGTGGAGGTGAGGCCTGGGGGAGCCAGTGGGGAGCACCCCTGGCAGATAGGCACTGAGTTTCTAATGTCCCGGGCCCCGCACCCCACTAGGCATGACCCTGGTCTTAGCAGTAATTCACCAAAACACCAAGGGTCTCATTATTTTGTTCAAATAACATCAACTTCCAATGAGCTACTAACACCACAAGTTAAAAGGATCTTGTTGTTTTTCTTGTTTTTTGTTTTTTTTTACATCTTTTCTCTGAGAATCAGGCTATTTCCATGGCCACTATTTCACCTCATCATCCTACATAAAAATATAGAATAAAATTGAAAATCATGAAACCGATTTGGCATGTTCAAAATGTCACCATTCAATCACACTGTTTGTCATTATCTCCCATCCTTCATTTGTATACTGTAATATAGAAAGAAGTCAGTTCTTTGGGGAAGGACTTGTCTTAGTAATTGCCTTCAAAGCACTTAGCATACTGTTGGTACTATGTAAATTAGCATAATATCTAACCAGATCAGACTACAAAAAGAAAGCTATTAATACTTAGGTGTAGAGGTGATCAGTATATTTCTTGATATAGTCATATACAGAGGCAATACAGTACTGCACAACTGCTGACTGGGCAATAGTAACTTTTTAAACTTCAACAGTAACATATAAGAATCCATATTATTTGATACTCAGCTAGGCAACTACCAAATCTCTCCTCTGCACTCCTAAATCAACCTTTTTTGATAATGGGAAGAGAAAGTAGAAATTATACCTTGTTTCCTTAGAACAAAAAGTACCTATAGCTTGTCCATTCTCACTCATTAGTGGGCAGGATTTTCTTGATCACTTTTATAAAACTACAGAATATAGAACAGTTCATTATTGAGTTCATACATAATTGTTCTACCTGAACCTTTGAGTAAAGGTCTGTATGTAATATAATGAAAAATAAATTGCTTAAACAAGTTTTACACATATGCTCCAAAAGGCTCTCTGTCTTAGGCCATAAGCCTATGAAAAAATTCAGCTTAGAAGGAATTTTTGGAGAGATTTGAGATAGAGTGCTCACTACCAAGCTGCAGCATCACTGTTAATACCCCAATACAACTTCCCCCCACCATTTTTTTAAACGCAGTAACATGTAAAACATTATATATATATATATATATATATATATATATATATATATATATATATATATATATATATATATAAAAAACTGCAAGCAGACATAAGACATTTTGCCACTATTTTTTCCCTATGAATTTTTTTGCTCTTTCGTTTATTTTTATTCGTTTATTTATTCGTGCGTGTGGGAAAGATTAAGTAGTAAGTGTTAAAACCTCACAGTAATTGCAAAGAACTATCTGGACACTGCTTTACTATTGATTCTACATCTGAAATAAGACATGAATGTTACACCTGAATTAAGACAGCAGCAATGTTTACACTAGGAGATAAGGGTATGATTCCCAGCTTGTGTTAGACATATTCCCGCTAAGTCTCCTCAAACCATCTCCTCACACCTGAACACTGTGGATACATACTAACCACGACTAGCCCAAGCTGCCACTCACCGCTGCCTATGCTACCATGGCTACTCTACTATTTTTAGCCTGCTAGCTGTCCTCAAGCTAGTACAAGTATATGTAATGTGAGTGCAGAATTCCCTCCTTAGCTCCGAGCGTAGAAACAGCCTTTAAGACACTATCAGGTAGTTTAGGGCCCAAACTAGGCTGTGTAAAAACTTCTTAAACACAACCAATATTTAAAATGTGTTTTATTAAAACAGTTTGTCTGGATTTAAACATTCACTTTGCACTATTTGAAACCTCAACACTGCACAAGTGTGCTAGTGCATAAAAACAGAAAGTGAAACTGATTACACAGATATTTAAATTAACCAGCTTAATTTTGCTACCCAAGCTGAACTGCATACAGCAAATATACAGCAAGTGTTAGGGGGAAAAGGACATTTCCAATTTTAACAGTCAGTTTAGTAACAGGCAACAAAATTTGTTGTACGCTTATGTCCACGTAAAGCTTTTTATTAATTATAATTATTATTATTATTAAAGGCTCAAAAATAATTTTATAAAATGGACATTAAATTTAGTCTTCACAACAGTGTTACAAAAAATATACAGATGTATCTTTTGATAAGATAATAAAATAGTAGAACACGTGCAGAGGACAATAGTCCTCATAAACGTAGTTCAATGGCTTGTTTTTCCCTTTTGGCATATAATCACCATACAAGTTTTCCCAAAACCCTAAAAGATGGTCACTTAAGCTTTTGTTTTTCATCTCCACACATTTCCTTCCCTGAAAGACACTGCCACCACAATCATGATCACACGCACCTTTTAACCTTGCCTGAATAAATGTCCAAAAAAAATTTAAAAAGTTAAGCTAGCGTTTTTAAGTGTTCAAATTTCTTCCAATATTGGGTCACACATTAAAAACATTTATTGATTTGCTTTCCATTCTTCCTTGAGATCTATGGGACCAGGAGTGGGTTGAAATCATGTAACATCATCTTATAGACAATCTAATTAATATATAAACACCTATAGGACACAGCTAGAAGCTTTCAATTAATAAAATATAAAGAAAACTCTTGGTGATTATCACTATCTATTAAAAAAAGTGTTTTCATCATGCAATTAAAGGCTATTGTAAGGTTAAACGTCAGTTTAAGAATACAGAATTTACAAGATTTTAAATTAAAACTGAAAACTTCAAATTTGATTTTTAATTTTCACCACAAATGCTATTAGTTTACTTTTTGTACTTCAGTAAACCTAAGTATAGTGCCTCTTTTTTAAAATATTCCTTTACATACCAAAAAAACATGAAGTCTTGGGGAGGCAGGAAAAATTCTTTTATTTGAGAAAGCAGTAGTGTAGGCTGCAAGACCCAGGCAATGGCCACTGCATTTAGAAGTGTCTTGTTTGCATGAAAAAAGTGAGACTGGACATCTTAAGGAAGCAGTAACTAAATGAACCTTGACCGGTGTTTTGTTTGTGGGTGCCATAAGCATATAAATACAATGTTTGCACTGCATGAGCAAAGAATTCTCAGGAGAACAGACCAATGCTGTGGACCCGATTTGCAATAAATAGACATGGAGGAGGCTTTATGACGCGTTGGGGGGGTTTTGTTTGTTTGGTTTTCTTTAAAGGGGGGGAGGGGGGCGTTGGACCAGCAGCAGCCCTGAGCCGGGATTCTCTAGCAGCAGGAAGTTTCTATGGGGCCGGGGGAGCATGCGCCTTGAGGCTCCTCGGTCTCTCTCTATGTGGCAAGAGAGCACAAGTAACCACCACACCAATAATAGACAGAGACCAAGAGCAACAAGCACCTTTCCCTTCAGTATCCGTGCGTCCCTCCTTCCCCACGGCTCTTCTGCTGCCCTGCCCTTCCTCCACCATCACCTCACACATCAGGGATGGGGAGCAGGGGAGTCCGGCATCCCAAACCTGTCAACATCCCATTCCCTGCAGCCTCCGGGAAGGGGGGAACCAGCGTGAGTGAGGAGCAGCCTGAAAGAAGACAGGGGCGCGTGTAACCCTTCCCTCCGCCGGTCCAGGTGGGGGGCGGGACACGCTTAGCCCCCAACCCAATGGGAAGTGGGGTAAGAGATGAAGATTACACACGGGGGGGGGGCGCGGCAACATCCGCACGGGGGGCGGGTCTGGTCTCTCTTCTCCCTCACACTGAGCCTGGAGGAGCAGCAGCGCACGGGGCTCACCCCCTATTCGGGGGGGGGGGGCACGGGGAAAGGGCTCCCAGCCCCCACAGGGCCCAGGGGGAGGGAGCAGGCGCCGGAATGAGGAAGCTGCCCCCTCACATGCCCCTCCGGTGGGGCTGGGGAAAGAAACCTCCCGCCCCAGCAGCTGCTCCCCCTGGACCCGGGGGGGGGTTAAGGACACAGCAGAAGTCTCCCCTCCCCCCCAGCTTCACTCCGGGGAAGCCAGGCTCCTCCCTCCCCTCGGTGCGCTCCTCCCCCGTGGCCGCGGGCGGGGGGGGGGGGAAGCCCCAGCCCCCCCGCCGGTCCGTGAGGGAGGGGGCGTCCGGCCGCTTACCCTGGTCCCCGGGCTCCTGCGGCGGCTGCAGGACGCGCTCCAGCTCGGGGAAGGGCAGCTCGGGCAGGTCCAGCAGCGCCCCGTAGCGCTCCAGGAAGGAGCAGACCACGGCGAAGTTCGGCCACGAGCCGGGGCAGCACGGGCCCGACGGGGGCGGGGGAGGCGGAGATGGAGCCGTAGGAGCCGCCACCGCCGCCATCTTGGACCTGAGGATGGAGAAGGAGACGGGGAGGGAAGAGAGGGGGGCGCTGGCGAGCCGTGCCTGGAGGACCCCGCTACCAGGCGCCACTATCCCACAATGCAACAGCGGGGCGCCGGCCAGAGCGGCCCTACTCAACTACTCCCCCGCCTGCCTCGTGTGACACGGGAACGAAAACAAGGCGGGGGGAGGAGGGAGGCCGGGGCAGCCAATCAGATCGAGACGGAAGAGTCAGCTTCTGTTACTCTCGGGGCGCAGGCCACAGCGCGGGGGGCGTGGCCTATGTCGGGGAGCTGGCCAATGAGCGGGGAGGGGCGTGTCCCCCCGGGACAGAGAGGCCGCTGCAGCTCTCCTGACAGGAGGGGGCGAGCGGAGCTGGGTCTACAGCGTGAGTGGGGGGCGCTGGCGGGGTGTCCGCAAGGGCACGTGGCTTCCATGGGGGCAGGGCAGGCTGGCTAAGGGGACAGTAAACACCCCCGGGGGGGTAAGGACAGGCAGGCTAAGGGGACAGTAAACACCCCCGGGGGGCAGGCCAGGCAGGCTAAGAGGACAGTAAACACCCCCGGGGGGGGTAAGGACAGGCTGGCTAAGGGGACAGTAAACACCCCCGGGGGGGTAAGGCCGGGCAGGCTAAGGGGACAGTAAACACCCCCGGGGGGGTAAGGCCGGGCAGGCTAAGGGGACAGTAAACACCCCCTGGGGGGGGTAAGGACAGGCAGGCTAAGGGGACAGTAAACACCCCCTGGGGGGGGTAAGGACAGGCTGGCTAAGAGGACAGTAAACACCCCCGGGGGGGTAAGGCCAGGCAGGCTAAGGGGACAGTAAACACCCCCTGGGGGGGTAAGGACAGGCTGGCTAAGAGGACAGTAAACACCCCCGGGGGGCAGGCCAGGCAGGCTAAGAGGACAGTAAACACCCCCGGGGGGGGTAAGGACAGGCTGGCTAAGAGGACAGTAAACACCCCCGGGGGGGTAAGGCCGGGCAGGCTAAGGGGACAGTAAACACCCCCGGGGGGCAGGCCGAGCAGGCTAAGAGGACAGTAAACACCCCCGGGGGGCAGGCCAGGCAGGCTAAGAGGACAGTAAACACCCCCGGGGGGGTGAGGACAGGCAGGCTAAGAGGACAGTAAACATCCCCGGGGGGCAGGCCGGGCAGGCTAAGGGGACAGTAAACACCCTGGGGGGGGGTGAGGACAGTAAACACCCCCGGGGGGGTAAGGACAGGCTGGCTAAGGGGACAGTAAACACCCCCGGGTGGCAGGCCAGGCTGGCTAAGAGGACAGTTAACACCCCCGGGGGGCAGGCCGGGTAGGCTAAGAGGACAAACACCCCCGGGGGGGGTGAGGACAGTAAACACCCCCGGGGGAGTAAGGACAGGCTGGCTAAGAGGACAGTAAACACCCCCGGGGGGCAGGCCGGGCAGGCTAAGGGCACAGTAAATACCCCCGGGGGGGGTAAGGACAGGCTGGCTAAGAGGACAGTAAACACCCCCGGGGGGGCAGGCCGGGCAGGCTAAGGGGACAGTAAACACCCTGGGGGGGGTAAGGACAGGCAGGCTAAGAGGACAGTAAACACCCCTGGGGGGATGAGGACAGTAAACACCCCCGGGGGGGTAAGGACAGGCTGGCTAAGAGGACAGTAAACACCCCCGGGGGGGCAGGCCAGGCAGGCTAAGGGGATAGTAAACACCCCTGGGGGGCAGGCCAGGCAGGCTAAGAGGACAGTAAACACCCCCAGGGGGCAGGCCAGGCAGGCTAAGGGGACAGTAAACACCCCCAGGGGGCAGGCCAGGCAGGCTAAGGGGACAGTAAACACCCCTGGAGGACTTGGGGGGGGTAAGGATGGGCCCCTGGGAGGCAGGGGTGCGTGCCCATGTCTCAGGCGTGGGCAGAGGTGAACGGGCTGCGCTGGGATGGGGAGGGTTGAATAGGAGCCTCCCTCCCGGGGGGGCGGTCAGTTAAACGTCCTGCGTGTGCCTTTGGAGGGGGTGGGGTAACTGGGGTGTTCCTGGGGGGATAGGTAGGGGGTAAATTGGACTCTTCCCTTCCTCGGGGTTAGGGATAAATGAGGTTTCCAGGGGGGCGCTGGAGTGGGGAGGGATAAATGTGGTTTTCATAGGGGGGGCTGGACTGGGGTAAATGAGGTTTCTTTGAGGGGGCTGGAATGTGAGGGATAAATGGAGTTTCCACGGGGGGGAAGGGCTGAAGTGGGGTAGGGGGGATAGATGGGGTTTCCTTTGGGCATCAAAGGCAGCTTTTCTCTATCAGGAGGCGCCAACTGTCACAGAACCTGTCAGTGCCAACGTTCCATCCTGTCTCCAACATTCCATCCTGTCTCCTGTTACAGAGACATCACCCCTAAAACATCTTGCTTACTGCAAGCCTGATTCTGCCATCCTCATGCTGGGGAGTGTTTTACTCAGCTGGTGGGGCTACAAGCAGAGTAAGATATGATGATAAGGAAGGATAATCCAGTGATTATAAGTAAGACTACATTTTAGTCATCGCCATTTTTAGTAAATGACCTGTTCCTGACTTTTATTAAAAATATCAGTGACTAAAACTTGGGATGGGGGTCTCGGGCAGCTTCCACCTCAAGTTTTAGTTGGTGCTGTGGGGGGGGACAGGTGGCAGCATGCAGCTGAGGACCCCCGCTGGTGCTGGGGGTGGGTAGGTAGGCAGGCAGCAGCACTGTGTGGCCAGGGACACCCACTAATGCTGAGGGAGTGGTTGGTGGGGCCGGCAGGCTGAACACCTGCCTCTGTGCCTCCGCTTTTTCCCCCCAGCAGCAACAGACTTAGTTTGGGTGTGGCAGGAGCACAGGATGGGGTGAGGCGGGCTCTGGGCAGCATTTACCTGGCTGGAAGGCTCCCTGAAAGTAGTGACATCCCCCTTGCTCAGCTCCATCCCAGACAGAGGTATGCTCAGACAGCTCTGCACACTGCCTCCACCTGTAGACACCGCCCCTGCAGCTCCCATTGGCCATAGTTCCCAGCCAAAGGGAGCTGCAAAACAAGCGTGCAGAGCTGGCTGGCCACACCTCCACCTAGCAGCTGAGTGAGGAGGATGTCACTGCTTCCAGGAAGCCCCCCAGGTAAGCGCCACCCAGAGCCCACCTCATGCTGTCCCATGCCCCAGCCCCAACCCCTCTCCATCCCACACCCAAACTCTGCTGCTGTGGGCATGGTGGCCTGAGACTGCCCCAGCAGTGACCTGTGCACTTGGTGAAGGGGCTGCCTGAGTTGCCCCTGAGCCAGGTGCACTGGCTGCTGCAGAAGTCACAGAGGTCACGGAATCTGTGACTTCAGTGACAAACTTGCAGTCTTAATTATAGGTATGTTAGATAGATAGTTACTATGCATAAAGGTGACAGAATCAGGTGTTGGTTGAACAGCAGAAGAAAGAAGAATGTATGTTCCTTCTGATTTAGCAACCTATCACCGCTGTTTGAATGCACCTATAATGAGGGGCAGCTCTAGACATTTCGCCGCCCCAAGCACGGTGGCATGCCACGGGGGGCACTCTGCCGGTCACCCGTCCCGCGGCTCCAGTGGCCCTTCCGCAGGCATGCCTGTGGAGGGTCCGCTGGTCCCGTGGCTTTGGTGGACCTCCCAAAGGCTGCCTGCCTGCCTGGTGTGCTGGGGCCTGGAGCCGCCCCTGCCTATAATGAGCAGTTGGCTGATTCCCATAAACTAGGCTCTTGGTCTGGGTGCTGACATTCAGATGCATTGCTTAGGATGCAGTAAGAAGGGACAGTTTTCTCCCAGATGGCTCCATGGGAACATAGGTCCTTGATCAGTAGTACTACTAGGATTCAACCTGCTAAATACCAAATGTGTGATTGTCCTAAAATTAGGATACACCATCAAATGTTGGAGGAAGGAGGCAGAAATTAGTCCCATATATTGTTCCAACAAGATATTTTAAATAACTTTCAAGAACAAGTTTCCTATGTTTTATCCTCCCCCTACAGGGCTCTATGTAATCTTGCCCTCTGTGTTTCTGTTCTCAATTCTCCCATTTCCCCCACCCCTCTCACCCCACTCCATACTCTCCTCCCAGTTCTTTTCCCTTCACTTCTTTTTACCATTCTCAGCTTTGTGCCTTCTGTCATGGTCCCCTTATGCCTGGAGCAATCTGCTCTGTAGTTTACTTTCCCCAGATTAAACAATGAAGCTAAACTAATCATTTCCTAAACCAGAACTTGATTCTTAAACACTAAATCTACCTCCTCGGCTGATCCCCATCTCTTCTATAATTTAATCGTGCCCTTCCTCTTGTTCCCTATATAACTGTCCAACCATTTTTTTAAGTTATAAAACTCCCATAACCCTGACTCTAACAGCTGCACCATCTCTACTGTTCCCCTTTTTCAAGTGCAATAAAAAAGTCACCTTATCTCACCTATCTATCCACCCCCTCTGTTCAGAGCAAATGAATTGTTCTCCTCCATAGTCAGAACTCTTTGATGGTGATTGGCTGCTTTGTTCTCATCTTCCTTGATCTCAGGCCAGGCTATGATTTTTATGAACCACTTTGCTCTCCTACACCATCTCAATGCACAGTTCTCTCTGATTCCCTCCTGACATACCTACCTTTCTGATCACTCTCTGCACTGAGGTCTAACTCTACTGAGAGTTAGATGCGTAAGTGCTTTTGAAAATCCCATTTGGTATCTATCTGCATATTTAGGAGCTTAAGTAACTTTAAAGATCTGGTCCCACACCTCTTCTGTGGAGTTCCACTAATTCTTGGCCCATTGCTGTTTTATTTCTGTTTTCTTCTTGCGTGAACTTCTGTCAGACTTTAAATGTACTTGCCACTATTGTGTTGATGTTACCAACTGTTCACATCCTCTGATATTTCTAATGATTCCTTCCTGTCCACTCTCGCTGCCTGTTTTGATCGTGCCGAACATATGGTTTCATCTTAACTTATTTTCTCAATGTCTCAAAGACAGCAAAAAGGCAAGAAAAGCATCCTCACACACAACTCCATTTCCCCGTTGACTTACGTCTCCTACCATAACCTCTTATATTGCCTCCACACAGTCTGTAACCTAGGTATCATCCTTGATTTTAAGTCTCTGTCTTCCTATATTGCCTATGTTTGCAAATCTACCTAACTTAATCAGCTCCCTAACACTGCCCCTGTTATGCATGTCATGGCTGGAATCCTCATCCATTCCTCCACTAACTTGCCTTTCACAGGAAAATAGGAATTGTTATAGTAGCAGATCAGACCTTAGACAGTACCTCATGTTTCAAAAGAACATACAGGGCAACCCATAGTGGACAGTTAAGAGACAGTTATGGGATGATGCCCAAAAAAATAGAGACTTATATTCCTTCTAAAAATAATTGTTTTTAAATGCAACTTTTAGATGCCCTCCTGAATTCTATTAAGCTGTTTACCTCAATGATATCTTGTGGCAATAAGTTCCATAGACTAATTATTCCCAATGTATACATATTTCCTTTAACTAGTTTTAAGTTTTGTCTTTCAAATTCAGTAAATGCCTCCTTATTCTTATGTTATTGGAAAAGCAAATAGGAGCTCCTGATGTACATTCTCTATCCCATTTACATTATGTCTTGTCTCTGTTACACAGTCCCAGTTATTTCAGCCTCTCTTCCTATGGAAAGTTTTTCATACCCCTAATCTTTTGTTACCTATCTAAAGAGAACTATAACTCCCTTCTGTATAATCTCGAGCTATTGTAACTCCATAATACTTGTTTCTTAGTAAAATGTCACAAATATTTTATGCAAAAACTCTCCTGTTCAGAGCCAACTTCTAGATGATCTGCTCTGTTACTTTTACCCTTTGGTCTGTGTGTGTGAACAGAGGTGAGTGACTGATCTCCTTTGTCTTGAGACTTGCCCTTGTTCTTCCTTTCTTCTTCTGTTGCTGCCTAACTTCACATACCTCTCAGAAATGATTTGCATCTCCGCATGAAAGGAAGCTGGCTCCATGGCATTGATTGTAGATGTACTGAGAGAACCAAAAGAGACAAATCTGGTAGAGCTGTAGTCTTATGCAGGGGACATCCCTTGCACACAAGGGTATCAAGCACTTTGTCCTTAGCTTCGGAAGGAGTCAACAAAAAAAGTTGTCATGTTATCATGCTATAAGCATAAATGCTGAGGCAGTCTAAAACCTTTGCTGAGTCCCA
This sequence comes from Gopherus evgoodei, assembly GCF_007399415.2. Classification (NCBI taxonomy): domain Eukaryota; kingdom Metazoa; phylum Chordata; order Testudines; family Testudinidae; genus Gopherus; species Gopherus evgoodei. The sequence continues at coordinate 11,437,365 of NC_044322.1, forward strand.
GGTAGTAGTGCTGTTTGTTCTTGATGTGACATTTGAGGCAGCAAACTCAAATGCAATCTTGGCAGTCAAAGAAGTATATCTACTGTCTGTCTGGTACCATAGTTTGCCTTGGTGTGTGTAAGGGGGGAGAGGGGTTGCATTGCAAGGTTACTGTAATGTTATTTGAGCTTTGTGCAAATGTTAGCAGGTTTTTCCTTAAGATTTTCTAAGAGGACTGAAAATCTGTTAATCCAGAGATTGCTCTTTTGTGAGGACTCTCTCATTAATCAGCAACACCAGGCTTCCTGCAGTGGATTTTGCTGTCTAATTTGAACAATTTAACACAACTTCGGGATGGGGAAATGTGTCTCTGAGTAGAAATCTGGATAGGCTGGAGAAGAAAATGTAGTTTTTAAGTGGGTGGCTGAATTCCATACATTTAATTAAAGGGCCTTTTTACTATTCACCTTATAAAGAGAGTCCACTCTTCACATTAGTTGGAACATAATGAACAGAGCTCTCTTCAGTGCAGAAATAGCATTTCAATAGAAAACTGGTTGTTTTCAGCCTACCCCACTCAGGAACTGGAAGGGCAGAAAGACAAATCTCTAGGATGGTGGTCTAATGTCTAGCAAGCCGATCTAAAGCATTTCTGTAGTACCTGTCACCCTATCACCTGTCTGGTGAGCTGAGGTCTAGTGGAAAACTCCTATCAGAGATCCATCTCTGGTGCTGTAAAGACAGCATGGCTTGCCCCTGCTGCCCTTCTTGGTTTTTGGGGAAAGGGAGCATTTTTTCCTTTCTAGTTCTTCCACTGTCCCTGATCACTGCCTAGATCAGACTGTGATGGGTGCATTAGAAATGCCTAAAGTAGACTGACAAAGGAATGGTGTAATAGCTTTCAGTCATCAATGATCCCACTCACAAGTGGGAAAAAGGGAGGGTGGAAGAAACATTCCAGTATGCAAACATTCTTAAAAGTGAGTCCTTTGTATAGCATACGGCTGTCTTTCCTTGTTCTACTGAATACATTTAAACCTTAATTCAAAACTGACACAGCAAATATCTTGCATTTTACTCTCCTCCTCCAGCCCATCTTAGGCACCATAGCCATCTATCTAAAGTGTTGATATTACCATAGTATCTGAGCATCACCCAATAATTTATGGATTTATCTTTGCAAAACCCCAGTGAGATAGAGAAGTAGTATCATCCCTGTTTTACGGATGGGGATCTGAGACACCAAGAGTTAAATGTCTTCCTCGAGGTCCCACATGAATTCTGCCAGAGCTGAGAACTGAACACATCTCCTGAGCCCTAATCCAGTGCTTTAACCAAAAGACTGTCCTTCCTTTCTTCCTCAGCACTCATTGTGAGTAACATCTGTATTTACTTACATTCCAAGTTCCTCAGGGCATGAACACTTACATTTCTGACATTTCTGATAAGCGCCATACATGTTATGGTGCCATGTAGCTAATGTTGTTTATTTCAGACCTTTTCAATTTGGCAATGTCTTCTCCTGAAATCGCTTCCCTTTCATGGGGTCAGATGATGGTGAAAGGTTGTTCTACAACTTATAAGGACTGCAAAGTGTGGCCAGGAGGGAGCCGAACCTGGGATTGGAGAGAAACAGGGACAAATGTAAGTATACTGTTTAGTCTATTTTAAAGTAGGGGCTAAGAGAGCTTTCTTGGGAACAGTTACTGCTGTATTTGCCAGTAGTGGGAGCTAAGAAATGTGGCGTCCAGAACTGGACACAATACTCCAGTTGAGGTCTAATCAGCGTGGAGTAGAGCATGGAGAATTACTTCTCATATCATGCTTACAACACTCCTGCAAATACATCCCAGAATGATGTTTGCTTTTTTTTGCAACAGTGTTACACTGTTGACTCATATTTAGCTTGTGGTCCACTGTGACCCCCAGATCCCTTTCTGCAGTGCTCCTTCCTAGGCAGTCATTTCCCATTTTGTATGTGTAGAACTCATTGTTTCTTCCTAATTGGAGGACTGTGTATTTGTCCTTATTGAATTTAATCCTGTTTACTTCAGACCATTTCTCTAGTTTGTCCAGATCATTTTGAATTTTAATTCTATCCTCCAAAGCACTTGCAACCCCTCCCAGTTTGGTATCGTCTGCAAACTTTATAATTGTACTCTGTATGCCATTATGTAAATCATTAATGACGACATTGAACAGAACTAGATCCAGAACTGATCCCTATGGGTCCACATTCGATAAGCCGTTCCAGCTTGATTGAACTCTCTGGGAATGGTTTTCCAACCACTCATACACCCACCTTATTGTAGCTTCATGTAGGTTATATTTCCCTGTTTTGTTTATGAGAAGGTCATGCAAGACTATATCAAAAGCCTTACTAAAGTCAAGATTTACCACATTTACTGCTTCCCTTCTATCTACAAAGCTTTGTTTGACAGGGTAACAAGCCATTAGGTTGGTTTGACAAATCTGTGCTGTTACTTATCACCTTATTATCTTCTAGTTATTTGCAAATTGATTGCTGATTGAAAACCATACAGTTAAAGCAATACAACCCCTCCAATGTGGATGCAATTATATCAGTGCTTATACTGGTATAGCTATTCTGCCATGGGAAGGGAAATAAGTTATACCAGGATAAAGCATCTTTATCAGGGGTGGGCAAACTTTTTGGTCTGAGGGCAACATCTGGGTGGGGAAATTGCATGCAGGGCTCTGAATGTAGGGCAGGGGGTTGGGGTATGGGAGCAGGCTTAGGGCATGGGGTTGAGGTGCGGGTATACAAGGGGGCTCAGGATGGGGTTGGAGTGCAGAGTGCAGGAGGGGGCTCAGGGCATGAGGTTGAGGTGCATGAGAGGTGGGGCAGGGGAATCAGGGCAGGGGGTTGGAGTGCGGGATGCACAAGGGGTTCGGACTATGGGCTCTGGCCCAGAGCCGCTTACCTGGAGTGGCTCGGGGGTGGCAGTGACACTCCGCAGGGCCAAGGTAGACTCCCTGGCCCCACGCTGCTCCAGGAAGCGGCTGGAACCATGTCCTTGCGGCTCCTGGGGAGGGGAGGAGCAGAGAGCTCTGTGCGCTGCCCTTGCCTGCGGGTACCTCTCCCAAAGCTCCCATTGGCCGCAGTTCCTCATTCCCAGCCAATGGGAGCTGCAGGGGGGCAGTGCCTTCAGGTGAGGGCAGCGCGTGGAGCCCTCTGTTACCCTCCCCCATGGGCCGCAGGGATGTAGTGCCAGCCGCTTCCAGGAGTGGTGCAGGGCCCACGGTGCCACGGAGGTGGCAATCTTGCAGGCCAGATCCAAAGCCCTGACAGGCCAGATGGAACCCACGGGCCATAGTTTGCCCACCCCAATCTTTATGCTAATATAACTGTGTTCTCAGAGTAGAGGTTGTATAACTATATCAGCAAAAAAACCCACACCCCTTTACCCAAAAGTGAAATGGGTACAAAAGTCACACGTAGACCAGGACTAATGCTCTTAGTCCTGAACCTACAACTATATCTTATGTCGGCATACACAGAACCCCACTGAAGACAATTGGCCTGGTGCGAATCCAGCTGCAGGCCTGGAGCCCTTGTTTAGGAGCTCAATATAGACTCTTTAATACTAAGTGCTGGAAGACATTTCTCTCTAGTTTGATACTTACGGTATATAGCGCGCTTTGTGTAGTGATCTTAAGTGACTGGCAGATGGGGAAAATGTGGATTAGTGACCCCCCCTTCCTTTTTTTTTATTGTGCTACTTTATTATGTAGAAGAAGGGTCTGAAACAGAGTGGAGGATGAGGGGTCAGTTTAGTGTTTTTTCTTTTCACGTTAGAAATTCAGATCTTACCTACCCTATTTTTTTCCTTTAAGAATCTCTGGATGACTGGAGAACAAGAAGGTTTATAATAGCAGAAAAGTCATGCAAATGAAGCCTGATTAATTGAACAGGAAGTGATTTTTGGTTAGACTGTTTCAAACTTGTGTTTGGTTAACACCTACAATACGCTTGGGAGGAATATGCTCTTTATAAAGATTCAAAGAAGCACCCTTCAGCTGAAGGCTGAGAAAGCTTTAAGTCCATAGCAACTCATCTGAGGACTCCTCCAGCTAATGCAGGGAAAATAAGATGCAACATTCCTGAAATCTGTACGGTTAAAAAAATTACAAGAAAAAACAGACCTCCTTTATCCACTTTCAATAACAAAAAACACGCCCATATTTTTCCCTTTGCAGGTCACTTTTAAAGCTCTGTACTTCCAGACAGGGAAGCAAGCAAGGAGCAATTATGTGACAGCTAAGATCATACAGCAAGCAGCAAAAAAGGGAATAGAACTAAGGTTTCCCAGCTCCAAAAGTGCTAGGAAAAGGTTCTCTTTATTTGATTAACAGACTGAGACTGTTTGGGTGATAGTCACAACACTTACCTTGTGAGCCAGACAAGGGTGTGCTTCCTCTAGGGATGTTTCTATTGGTGGGGCTGAAGCCTGTGCATCAGGTGCTGTCACCCAGGGTGCCCCTCATGCTCTGCACTCTTGTTAGAAATAAATTGCTTCCTTTGCTGCTGTGCTGACAAATTGATGCCCAGTAGGTAATTCTCCTCTCCTTGGAAAAACTGCGTAACTGGCTCTGCAGGGTTCTGTGGCTTTAAGGACTAAGTCCATGTGACCTTAACCCTGGGGGATAAAAGGCAGCCTCCCTGGCTGACTGCACTTCTGTGCCAGCTGCTAATGGGAAAAAAGGAACAGGATTCCTGAGAGGTAGAGTAGAGAACAGAGAACAACAGACAAAGAAATTCTACTGCAGTTTCTTTATCCCCTAGCCCCCAAATCAGGAGAACTGACTGGGATAATGCATTTGCTCCCATGTTAGATCTCCCTCTCCATAAGGCTTGTTTGTTAAGAAACAGACAGTGCCCCCCTCAGAAAATCTTTGTGTAAACAAAATCATTTTTTTGTTTTTATTCCAAGGCTTTAACGTGTCCAAAGTGTTGATCACAGGCAGTGAACCCTCCTCACCAGCTATTGAATTATTGTAATTACATTAAGCCAGACCTTTTTCTTTTATTTAGGTCTAAGTGACTATAATTAAAGTACACAAAGGTTTCTAGTGTACCTCAAAGGCCCATAAGGAGTTTTCTCTTCCATATACACACTTTTTAAAAATGGTTAAGTCCACCCAGCAAGGCTCTGTAACAAGGTGAGTAGTGTAGGAGAGGGCATACAAATCTTCATAGGCTAAAGGGATGGGAAACTCTATTTCTCCTGCTGGGTCTAGAGCAGCCTGGTGTTTATGCCATATTTCTAGCCTGAGGAACTAAAGATGAGACCCAGATATCACATGGCATTGCGGAATGGGGATGATAATATTGCTGTAACATGGTGGCTTCCCTAACTTGAAACTTAAAGAACTGGTGAAAAGTTGGCTTCAGCTTGGAAAGACTTCTGCTTAAAAAATAAATCTGACAACTGACAGTAACAGCACACAGTGATTAAAGAACAGGGATGACATGCAATGAAAAGAGTTGTCTGGTCCTCTGTAATACTGCAGATTGGGGAAGGAAGGAATGTGGATCCCCAAACCATCAGAGTATCCCCCATAGGGCAAAGTTGGAAAACTAGTGAAACAACAAGAGTCATGTTATTAAATTGTAGGCTGATGCTTTGGGATATTTTCTGGTTGGGAAGGAACGGTTCCACGTTCGTGCAAGTTAGCTGGTTGTCTGATCACATTTATGTGCCTTTGATAGTTGTCTTCCGGAAGAATTGTTCAAAGATCTGCTAGAGCGCTGCCTATTTTGTAAGGAAAGAAAAACATGGTCAGTCCCTCAGTCACATTCTTAATATTTTAATCTCTTTAAAGACTTGAATAGATTAATGGTAACAATTTTCACATTGAAAAGAGACCATACTGTAGCCAAATACAAGGCATAGTTCTTCTGTGTGTGTTTACGGTACATTTTCTGCTAACCTTATATAGACAGAAGCAGCAGAAAAGTTAATGTAGGAAAAACAGTGGAAAAATCTCTGAAACAGTGTGGCGGGTTTTGGTGTGTGTTTGTTGTTTTTTGTTAAAGGGAATGAGTAGATCAGGGAAAAATTCACTTTTTTAATTCAGTCAAAATCTTCCATAAATATTTTAAGGAGATTAATCTCTTTAATTAAAATCATTGTTTGGACTTAAACATTCCTCTACCAAACACTGCAGCATTAGGATAGTACAGGAGAACTAGAAAATGAAACAGACTATACAGTGAAGTAAAACTGACCAGTATAACTATCCATACTGAATGAAATTCACAAAATAAAAGATACAAACAAGTAGAAAGTTGCATTTTAACATTTTTGGTTTTAATAATTGGGGGGGGGGTTAAATAAAGGAGGGGGTAAACTTTACTTTGTCACAGCCTTGTAACCTATTGACTTCAATAAGGTTTTGATTTTAACGCTAAACTTTTGCTGTTATTTTAATCTGACAGTATTAATTTAATTTTTAGTATCTGAGACATTAGCTGCCAAACTGAAATACTTTATAAATGTGTAGAGGGGCTACACATCCTCTCAGTTTATAGCTGTCTATATAGTATGTTAGCATATAATTCATATGATCAATTGATAACTCTTTCACTGGTACATTTAAACTACCTAGAGTATCCTCCTTTTGCAGTGTTGTTGTAGCCATGGATATTAGAGAGACAAGGTAGATGAGAATCTTTATTGCACCAACTTCTCTTGGTGAAAGAGACAAGCTATCAAGCTTACACTAAGCTCTTCTTCAGGTCTGGGAAAGATACTGAGTGGCCTGGTCTACGCTACAAAGTTAGGTTGAGGCAGTGTGTCTTATGTCAATCTAATTGTGCATGTCTATACTTACATTTGTCTCCAATCGCTGAAAACACCCCCTGATGGCAACACATTAACACTACCTCCCCGAGTGTCATGGTGGTTGTACTGAGATCGCTGCTGCAGAAGTGTAGACGCTGCATTACCTATGTTGCTCTTAACAGTCCTCCAGCAGCTGTTTCACAGTGCTCAACAGTGACTGCTCTGGTCACAACTGTGAACTCTCCATTGTCCAGCAATCACAGAGACTGGAAGCCCTTTGCTCACCCCTTAAAATCCTGTGAATTTTTGAAGTGCTTTTTCCTGATTGTCCAGCTTGACAAGCCCACCTAGTAGCTCTCTATTGTGTAGAAGTGCCCAGCTTATCGTACTGTACTGGCTACCTAATCCAGACACAGTATACTGTCAGCATACCAGAAGGCCAGAGAGGCCAACACCTGATCTGGTGCCAAGCCACAGACTTGCCAGTTTTACAAAGAACCACATGCCATATATGGTGGAGAGCCCACTAGCACCCCGCAGACCACCCTGGATACCTCTGAGGAGCCTGATGTCGCTGCTGCAAACAGCAAGGAGGAAGAGGAGGATGGGGGACATGCAACCAGGAAAGGATTGAACTATGCCACAAGCCAGGATCTGTTTGAGACACCACTGCAGTCCAGTCAGTCAAGCACAGGCAAGAAGGGAAAGGAACCTTGGGTTAGAGTGTTAATGTATTTCCCATTACAATATTGTACTGACACCTCCAACTTAACAGGATACTGCTTTTCACTGCTTTACTCATACTACAAGAGGAGGTAGTGGTAAGGAGAAGTAGAGTTATCTGCTTTTCATACCCCTGTAGTTAGGTGGGAGGGGGACCGCTGTGCAGAGCAGTTTGTTTATGTACAGAGAAATGGCCCCAGGATCCTCCTGAGAGAGCTTGATGTAACTTTTGTGGAGGTACTCTGCAATCCTCTTCTGAAGGTTTCTAGGGATGGCAGCCTCATTTCTTCTTCTTCCACTGTAGGACGCTTCCCCATGCCAGCTGACAATAAAACTTCAGTAGGCAACATTGCAGTAAACAGGCTAGGAGCATAGGGTGCCCGGTGGCTTCAGGATGCCAGCAACAGGTGTGCTTCCTGCCTTTGTTTCCCTCAGGAGCAAGATACTGACTACAATCACCACTGCGTGTGGAAAATGGTGCCAATATTCAGTGTCATTGCCCTATACTCAGTTCCATGGAACCAAGCAATTCCTTGCTGCTGCCATGCCATACTCACTGTGGCTGAAGCCGTGCACAGTCATTCCAAGGCAGAAGTGGCAATGAGCATGTCTTACGTAAAACTTTAGGGGAGCAAGGGAAGGGAATTCTAAATCCGAACTCGTTTTCTGTTGTGACTATCCTGACAGCGACACCTCTGTGCGTTTTATCTGTACTGCTGCTGTTGCCCTTGCAGGTTTCCCCTCCACAGCTGCAGCATGCCTAACCCAAATAAGGGGAGAAAAAAAGGACGTGGGCTGACAGATTCAGCCAGAACCTGCAAGCCATAGCAGACAGGAGAGAGGCTCTGGAGTGCTGGCAGGAAAAGGAGAGGGATATGCACCAGGATATAATGGGGCTTCTCTGGCAGCAAACACAGATGCTGCAGACTCTTATGGACCTACAGGTTCAACAGTCAGAGGCCTGCTTCCCCTTGCAGTCCACAGAGAACTCCATTATAGCACCTGCAATGTTTCCATTACTTAGTAAAATTGTATTGTTTGAAATAATTCATTATTAGTTCCCAACATATGCTGCAGAGTGCCTAGTGGGATTGAAAGTGCCTACTTACTTGTTTTTGTATAGTGTGACAAAACTCATAAGCTTAGTGACACAAACAGTGTAATAATCAAATGTACAGCAAGCACCGCAAAATTAAATAGGTGCATTGACAGTGTTCCATTCATACATATACACCAGGCACCACATAATTTCTCCCAGAACAGTAGGACCAAGTAGAGCACAGTGCACCACAACACATGACTGTGGCTTACTGTTAAAGTGCTCTTTCAAAGCCTCCATGAGCCACGTATCTCCATGTTGAGCTCTTGTAATAACCTTTGTGTCTGGCTGTTCAAACTCAGCAGACAGCTGCTCAACCTCCGTCTCTGCGCCAATTTTTCTCCCTTTCACAGATATTATGCAGGACGCAGGAAGCAGCTATAACCATTGGGATGTTTTTCTCACTGAGATCCAATCTTCTGAGTAAACAACGCCAGCCTCATTTCAGTCTGCCAAAAGCATATTCAACAGCCATTCTGCACCTGAGCTGAGCCAGTAGGATTGTTCCTTGGAGCTGTCAAGGTGGCTGGTATATGGCATCATGAGCCAGAGGAGCAAGGGGCACTAGGTTCCCCAGGATCACTTTGGCATTTCAAGATTGCTAATGGTAATCTGGCAGTTGGGAAAGAAAGACCTTGCTTGTAGCTTTCTGAACAGTCCTTTGTTCTTAAAGATGTGAGCGTCATGCACCTTCCCAGACCTGCCCACACTGATGACAATGAAGTGTCCCTGGTGATCCACCAGTGCTTGCATCACCATAGAAAAATAGTCATTTCTGTTGATGTACACTGTGGCAAGGTATTCTGGTACCAAAATAGGGATGTGTGTGCCATCTATCGCTCCACCAAACTTAGGGAGCCCACGTGCTTCAAATCCATCCTCTATGTTCTCCATGTTGCCAAGAATCACAGTCCCACATTGCCAGAGACTATTAATGGTGCTGCACACTTGCATGACAGTGGCCTCCATAGTGGATTTTCTAATTCCGAAATCATTTTTCCACTGACCAGTAGCAATCTGGTGTTGTATGTCTCCGCAGTACAATAGCTTCTTGCTTCTCCATTGTTAGTACAGCCCTTATTCTGGTGTCCCTGCGCTGGAGGGCAGTGAAGAGCTTGGTACACAGATCCAGGAATGTGGCCTTGCACATCCGAAAGTTCTGCAACCATGGCTCGATCCCAAGTCTCCATTACACTATGATCCCACCAGTGGATGCATGTTCCTTAGGCCCAGAAGCAGTGCTCCACCAGCTGCAGTTGCTTTGTGAATGCCAACAACCTGAACTGATTCTGTTTAACAGCAATCTGGCCTCCAGGAAATCATCATGTTCCCTGCTGATTTAGTCCTTCTTGCAGCTCTGCAAATACCAGAGAATGATGCATCCATTGCTTGCAATGCTTATGACAATAGTTCAGAGCTGTTCAGGCTTCATGCTTCTGTCAGATTGTGGACAGCGAGGAGGGCTCTGTGGGTTCATGGGTTGTTTTTTTTTAAAGGTGCAAAAATTATGGAATATAGATGACATTATCAGATGAAGAAAGTAACTCTGGTGGCTTTAGGCTGATGTAATGTAGCAAAAATTTATAGTGTATACATGACCAGAGTGTCACATCTAAATACAAGGTAGAGAAGATTAAACATAAGGAGGTAACATACTGCAAGAGACCATTCAAGGTGAAATGGCTGTTAAGGAGGATTAGTGGGTTACAGATTGTTGTAATGAGCCATAAATCCAGTGTGTTTGAGTCCATGGCTTATAGCATTTAGCAGAGTTATGAATTTAAGCCCCCAGGCTCATCTTTTGAAGGCATTGTGCACCTTTGAGGTTTCCTTTGAGGACAAGGTCTGAGAGATCAGATATGGAGTGATCATTTTATGAAAAGCAGTTGCCTATGGGTGGTATGGTGGTTTTTTAAATTTTTCTGTGAGAGTTCATTCAGGAACATAACGATTCTCTTGTTTCACCCACATAGTTCTTACTGGGGCATTTGATGCCCTGGATAAGATACACCACATGATGTGATAGGTAGGTGTAGGACCCATGGAACTTGAAAGGTGTATTTTGGGGCATATTGATCATTGCATCAGTGGAGCTATGTCTACTGGTTTTTAATCTGTTATGGCAGGGTCTGGTGCCATTTTTGAGTTGATGTGTACTGGTCTATGGAGCTTGCTTCTGCTGATGAGTTTCGCAAGGCTGGGAGGTTGTTTAAAGGCCAGAAGAGGGTGTTCAAGAAAGCTTTATTTCAGGATGTGGTTCCATCGAGTATGGGTTGTAATTGATGGGTAGGCGGTGTGGGGTGGTTGGTCACAACCAGAGGTATGCAGGTGAGAGGGGAGGTTCTGCACTGAAGTAGCTTCTCTCAGGGGGGTTGAGTGGCCCATTCCATGATGCAGTCTACTTCTCTGGGGGAGTATCCTTTTTAGTGAAGGTAGTTTTAATTATGTTAAGGTGTGTATCCCAGACTCACTCTTCTGGGCACATTCCATGTTATCTGCATGCCAGGCTGTAGCTAAACAGATTGTGTTTGAGGTGGTTAGTGGATGTGTGAAGGTAAGCGTGGTGATCTGTGGCTTTTATGTATAATTGTTTGTAGAATTCCCCTGTTGAAGCTGATCGTGGTGTCCAGGATTGTTGATGCTAGTGTGGAAGCATTCTAGAGATGGGTGGTGCTGGTGGTTATTGAAGTTGTGGTGGAAATCTGTGAGGGAGTTTAGGTCATCTTTCCAGAGGATGAAAATATCATTGTTTCTTAGGTACATCAACAGTTTGGGGCTATAATTTTCCATAAATTCTTCCTCAAGGTGACCCATGAAGTGGCTGGCATATTGCGGAGCCATCCTAGTACCCATGACTGTTCCCATGGTTTAGACAAAGTGTTGTTGAATGTAAAATTATGGATGAGAATGAAATGGGTGTTTGGTGATGTTTGAAGTTGGTATCTGGAGTGTTCATTGTCTTGTAGATATTTGAAGCAGGCAGTGAGGCTGGTGAGGGGTGTTGGTGTATAGGGAGGTGTCATAAACAGATAGCTAAGGGTTAATGTCTCTTTCACCTGGAAAGGAGTAACCGGAAACACCTGACCAGAGGACCAATCAGGAAACAAGACTTTTTCAAATCTGGGTGGAGGAAAGTTTGTGTGTGAGTTCTTTGTCTTGTGTCTGACCCTCTCGGCTCTGAGAGTGATCTTTCTGTCTCCTGCCTTTATAATCTTCTGTTTCCCAGTTGTAAGTACAAAGAGATAAGACAGTAGGGTTAAATTGTTTGGTTTTTGTATTTACATGTGTGTAGTTGCTGGAGTGTTTTGAATTGTATTCTTTTTAAATAAGGCTGTTTATTCATTTTTTTCTTTTAAGCCAATGACCCTGTATTTGTCACCTTAATACAGAAAAACCATTTTTATGTCATTTTTTTTTCTTTTTTATATAAAGCCTTCTTTTTAAGACTTGTTGGAGTTTTTCTTTAGTGGGGACTCCAGGGAATTGAGTCTGCAGCTCACCAGGGAATTGGTGAGAGGAAGAAGTCAGGGGGGAAAATCTCTTTGTGTTAGATTTATTAACCTGACTTTGCATACCCTCTAGGTGAGGGAGGAAGAGGAAAAATTAGCTCTCTCTCGGTACTTGTGTTTTCCAGGACTGGAAATAGGGAGGGTGAAGTCCCTCTGTTTAGATCCACGGAGCTTGCTTCTGTATATCTCTCCAGGAACCCAGGAAGGGAACACCCGGAGCGGGGAAGGGAAATGGTTTATTCCCCTTTGTTGTGAGACTCAAGAAATCTGAGTCTGGGGGTCCCCCAGGGAAGGTTTTGGGGAGACCACAGTGCGCCAGACACTGTATAGATTCCTGGCTGGTGGCAACTTTACCAGGTCCAAGCTGGTAACTAAACTTGGAGGTTTTCATGCTAACACCCATATTTTGGACGCTAAGGTCCAGATCTGGGAAAAATGTTATGACATGGTGTGCAGTGGTGGGATAGATAGAATCCAGAAGCCAGTAGGAATATTATATTTTTCTTTTCTCTGCTAGGGGCTTTTAAGCAGAGAGGGTTTGGTTTTAAAAGGAACCAGAGAGAATTTTTTTTTCTGTTCTCTCCGGGCAGTAGCTTGCATATTAAGCAAGGAACCATTAAGCTGTGACAAACGGGTCTTTTGTCAGACAATAGCATTCCGATTGTGAGTCAAGTATCCAGCAATACACATGCAAATAAAGTGGTTTTTCTGGTTTACTTTACATTTAAAAGATTAGCTAGAGGAAGAAAGGGAAAAAGGCACTGTTGCTAGGCAGACCCCAGGAGGCAACAGAGAGCCTGCAGTTCAGAAGATAAACACCGGAGGGCACCCCAACCCAAGAAAACAGGAACCATGCCTTCCAATACAAAAATGGAGGCCGAGCGGCAAATCAAAGAAGCTGAACACAGGCGACAACTGGAAAAAAGACAAAAAGAGGTGGAGCTGAAAGAAAAAGAAGAAAACATCAAACTGGCAGCCTACAAAAGAGAACAAGCAGCCAAAGAGGCAGCCCACAAAAGGAAACTAGAAGAAGAAGAGGTGGCCCACAGAAGGAAACAAGAAGAAGAAGAGGCAGCCTACAGAAGACAGATAGAACTCCAGAGGGTGACCCACCGACAGGCCATGGAATTAGAAAAGGCTAAGCAACAGGCTCCAGCCAATCCTAATAACCCTCCACCAATTATGGTTCCACATCCCAAGAAATTTCCCACCTACAAGGCAGGTGATGACACTGAGGCCTTCTTAGAAAATTTTGAAATGGCCTGTCTTGGGTACAGCATCCCTGAAGACCAGTACATGGTAGAATTGAGGCCAAAGTTCAGCGGACCTTTACCAGAGGTGGCGGCTGAAATGCCTAAGGAGAAAATGAATGACTAAAAACTTTTTCAAACCAAGGCCAGATACAGAATGGGGATAACCCCGGATCATGCCCGTTGGTGTTTCAGAACCCAAAAGTGGAAACCAGATGTGTCATTTCCCAAACACGCCTACTACGTTGGAAAGAATTATGAGGCCGGGATATCAGGAAACAATGTTAAATCCATAGACGAACTGCACCTCCTCATACAAATGGAGCAGTTCTTGGATGGTGTTCCTGAGGACATAACATGGTACATACAAGATGGAAAACCCAAAAATCTCACCGAAGCGGGGAAGATTGGAGCCAGATGGATGGAAGTGGCAGAAAGCAAGAAAGCTATTGTCAAGGGGAGCGAATACCCCAGAGGGCACACCGACCATAAACCCTACAACCGAGGACAACCAAAGACCCCACCTACAACCCAAGGAAAGCCACAGACACACTATTCTTCCACCTCACCAGTCTCCAGTAACCCACCTCGACCCAGTGACCAGTCAGATGGAAGATGCTTTAAGTGTAATGAACTGGGACATATCAAGGCCAACTGCCCAAAGAACCCAAACCGAGTGCAGTTCATTACACCACCATCAGACCAAAGATTCCCAGGTCCAGATGCCTCTCAAATACCCTTGGAGCGAAGGGAAATTTTGAGAGTGGGTGGAAAGAAGGTTACTGCGTGGAGAGACACGGGGGCACAAGTGTCAGCTATCCACCAATCCTTCGTAGACCCCAAATTCATCAACCCAAAGGCCCAAGTGACAATTTACCCCTTCATGTCACAAGCTGTAGACTTGCGTACAGCTGAACTGCCTGTCCAGTACAAAGGCTGGTCAGGAATGTGGACTTTTGCAGTCTATGACAATTATTCCATCCCCATGCTACTGGGGGAAGACTTGGCCAGCCAGCTGAAGTGGGCCAAGAGAGTGGGAATGGTTACACACAGCCAAATCAGGCAAGCTTCCAGACCCATTCCTGTTCCTGAGCCGTCCACAGGCGCCCCGTCTGTGTTACCAGAGACCCAGACAGAGGTAGTGGACCCAGATTCCATGCCAACCACTGAAACAGCCACAGCACCTCCAGTCCCAGGCCTGAAACTGGAACAGCAACCAGCACCAGCAATTGCAACCGCATCTTCAAACTCAACGCCAGAGGGCGCCAGCGAGCCAGAACTGGCAGAAGCAACAAACAGCCATACCCAAAAGGCTCAGCCAGAGCCTGAAATACCCTCAGGTGCACCAGCGGAGAGTGGCTCACCAGCAATAAAAACAACCCCATCACCTACATCGCTTCCAGAGGGACCAAGCCCAAAGTCCACAGTCTGAGGAAGAACTGGTGACCCCAGCCTCAAGGGAACAGTTCCAGACTGAGCAGGAAGCAGATGACAGCCTTCAGAAAGCTTGGGTGGCGGCACGGAGCACCCCACTGCCTCTCAGCTCTTCTAATCGATCCCGGTTTGTTATAGACCAAGGACTTTTATACAAGGAGATTCTTTCTGGTGGACACCGGAAAGAATGGCAGCTGCAAAAACAGTTGGTGGTTCCAATTAAGTACCGGGGGAAGCTCTTAAGCTTAGCCCATGATCATCCCAGTGGCCATGCTGGGGTGAACAGAACCAAGGACCGGTTAGGGAAGTCCTTCCACTGGGAGGGGATGGGCAAGGACGTTGCCAAGTATGTCCGGTCTTGTGAGGTATGCCAACGAGTGGGAAAACCCCAAGACCAGGTCAAGGCCCCTCTCCAGCCACTCCCCATAATTGAGGTCCCATTTCAGCGAGTAACTCTGGATATTCTGGGTCCTTTCCCAAAAAAGACACCCAGAGGAAAGCAGTACGTACTGACTTTCGTGGACTTTGCTACCCGATGGCCGGAAGCTGTAGCTCTAGGCAACACCAGGACTAACACTGTGTGCCTGGCCCTAACAGACATTTTTGCCAGGGTAGGTTGGCCCTCCGACATCCTTACAGATTCAGGATCTAATTTCCTGTCAGGGACCATGGAAAAACTGTGGGAAACTCATGGGGTGAACCACTTGGTTGCCACCCCGTACCACCATCAAACCAATGGCCTGGTGAAAAGGTTTAATGGAACTTTGGGGCCATGATACGTAAATTCATCAACGAACACTCCAATAATTGGGACCCAGTGTTGCAGCAGTTGCTGTTTGCCTACAGGGCTGTACCACATCCCAGTTTAGGGTTTTCACCGTTTGAACTTGTATATAGTCACAAGGTTAAGGGGCCATTACAGTTGGTGAAGCAGCAATGGGAAGGGTTTACGCCTTCTCCAGGAACTAACATTCTGGATTTTGTAAGCAACCTACAAAACACCCTCCAACACTCTTTAGCCCTTGCTAAAGAAAACCTAAAGGATGCTCAGGAAGAGCAAAAGGCCTGGTATGACAAACATACCTTCCTTCAAGGTAGGAGACCAGGTTATGGTCTTGAAGGCGCAAAAGGCCCATAAGATGAAAGCATCATGGGAAGGGCCATTCACGGTCCAAGATCGCCTGGGAACTGTGAACTACCTCATAGCATTTCCCAATTCCTCACTAAAGCCCAGAGTGTACCATGTTAATTCCCTCAAGCCTTTCTATTGCAGAGACTTACAGGTTTGTCAGTTTACAGTCCAGGAAGATGATGCTGAGTGGCCTGAAGGTGTCTACTACGAAGGGAAAAAAGACGGTGGCGTGGAAGAGGTTAACCACTCAACCACCCTAGAACGTCTGCAGCGGCAACAAATCAAGGAGCTGTGCACTAACTTCGCCCCATTGTTCTCAGCCACCCCAGGACAGACTGAACGGGCATACCACTCCATTGACACAGGTAATGCTCACCCCATTAGAACCCCACCCTACCGGGTGTCTCCTCATGCCCAAGCTGCTATAGAACGGGAGATCCAGAACATGCTACAGATGGGTATAATCCGCTCATCTACCAGTGCATGGGCATCTCCAGTGGTTCTGGTGCCCAAACCAGATGGGGAAATACACTTTTGTGTGGACTACCGTAAGCTAAATGCGGTAACTCGTCCGGACAACTATCCAATGCCACGCACCGATGAGCTATTGGAGAAGTTGGGACGTGCCAAGTTCATCTCTACAATAGACTTAACCAAGGGGTACTGGCAAGTACCGCTAGATAAACCTGCCAAGGAGAGGTCAGCATTCGTCACCCATGCGGGGGTGTATGATTTTAATGTCCTTCCTTTCGGGCTGCGAAATGCACCTGCCACCTTCCAGAGGCTGGTAGATGGTCTACTAGCAGGACTGGGAGAATATGCAGTTGCCTACCTCGATGATGTGGCCATTTTTTCAGACTCCTGGCCCGAACACCTGCTACACCTGGAAAAGGTCTTTAAGCGCATCAGGCAGGCCGGACTAACTGTTAAGGCCAAAAAGTGACAAACAGGCCAAAACAGAGTAACATACCTGGGACACCAGGTAGGTCGAGGAACCATAAACCCCCTACAGGTTAAGGTGCATGCTATCCAAAAGTGGCCTGTCCCAAAGTCAAAGAAACAGGTCCAATCCTTCTTAGGCTTGGCCGGGTACTACAGGCGATTTGTACCATACTACAGACAAATCGCTGCCCCACTGACCGACCTGACCAAAAAGACCCAGCCAAATGCAGTTAAGTGGACTGATGAGTGTCAAAAGGCCTTTACCCAACTTAAGGCAACGCTCATGTCTGACCCTGTGCTCAGGGCCCCGGATTTTGACAAGCCATTCCTAGTAACCACGGATGCATCTGAGCGTGGTATAGGAGCAGTCCTCATGCAGGAAGCAACGGATCACAACTTCCATCCTGTCGTGTTTCTCAGCAAAAAACTGTCTGAGAGGGAAAGTCACTCGGCAGTGAAAAGGAATGCTATGCCATTGTGTACGCCCTTGAAAAGCTACGCCCATATGTTTGGGGACAGCGGTTCCAGCTACAAACTGACCATGCTGCGCTAAAGTGGCTTCATACTGCCAAGGGGAACAAGAAGAAACTTCTTCATTGGAGTTTAACTCTCCAAGATTTTGATTTTAAAATTCAGCACATCTCAGGAGCTTCTAACAAAGTAGCGGATGCACTCTCCCGTGAGAGTTTCCCAAAATCCAGTAGTTAAAGTGTTCTTAAAATGTAAAAGTCTGTTAGTTATATACTTAGTGGTGTATGTAAAGGTGCATGTGTTGTATTAAGCTGTTTATTTTAAAGTTCTAGGAGGAAATCGCCGCCAGTGAGGTTCCCCACTGTCTTCAATTTGGGGGGCGTGTCATAAACAGATAGCTAAGGGTTAATGTCTCTTTCACCTGGAAAGGAGTAACCGGAAACACCTGACCAGAGGACCAATCAAGAAACAAGACTTTTTCAAATCTGGGTGGAGGGAAGTTTGTGTGTGAGTTCTTTGTTCTTTGTCTTGTGTCTGACCCTCTCGGCTCTGAGAGTGATCTTTCTGTCTCCTGCCTTTATAATCTTCTGTTTCCCAGTTGTAAGTACAAAGAGATAAGACAGTAGGGTTATATTGTTTGTTTTTTGTATTTACATGTGTGTAGTTGCTGGAGTGTTTTGAATTGTATTCTTTTTAAATAAGGCTGTGTATAGGGAGGTGAAATGTATGATGGCAAGGATGCTGTTCTGAAGGAGGTTGTTACTGGAGGAAATCAGTTGTCCCCTGAAGTAAACTGGCTCTTTTGGGGGGTGCAGCATGGTTTGAGGATGGGTTCTGAGAGTTCCATTATTCCTTCAGTAAGAGTGCCTTGACGAGATATGATGGCTCTGCCTGGGTTCTCTTGTTTGAGTATTCTTTGACTGGCTAATATAACATAAAATGGGTGTTGGGAAGAAAGGGATGTTAATTAGTTCTTGTAACGTTACTATGCTTTGTCTTATAGCCTGTGACATGGCCAGTTGAAAATATTTAAATGAAGCATTGCTGTTTGATGCTCTCAGCATGAAAACTAGCACTTTTTTTCCTTCAAACTTAGCATTCTCCAGGTGTGCAGCCAGCTGATCTTGAAGAAGTTGTCAAGAAGGGAGTTAAAACTTTAGTGATTGGTCGTGGCATGAGCGAGGCCTTGCAGGTAGGTTTTTGGTCAGACACAACCACGCCTTGGAACTGCTGATATTTTTCCCCTTTAGGGAGAGATCATTTCTCACCTTCACAGAGAACAGTCTAGTACATCTTCAGCCCCATAATCTGAACCTGTGTTGTTTTTTTTTAATAAAACCCAGAAGCACTTACGAAAAAAGCTGTAAAAATGTAGAATCAGCATTTTGGGGGTAGAAATATTTGCTGAAAGTAACCTCATTTGCTACCAATACATTAGCAGCCCTGTGTCAAACTAAGTGGGTTTACAACCTGCAGGAATAGCAGCAGCAATGAATCTTTAAACAGTGGTTACTTTTTAAACCCTTAAAACTGATTGTAAACTGGCTCTTCCCCACCCCCCCATTGTAATAATTTAAGTCTCATTGATTACCCTGGCTAGTAAGGGTATTGCCAAGTGTCACTTCAGCTTATTGAACATGGTAGGCTGAGCGAATTGGCAGAGGCATCCTTGTAATGCTTTCCACACTTGGGAAATTCTGTAACACACATTAATTCACAGCCACTTCCACCACTATCTCCTGAATTTCTCCTAATAGTACAGTTCAGAATTGCATTTAGGAACATGTTAGAGAAGAAGGAATACAAGATGGATATACCTTAGCTGCTATTAGACAGTGAAATAAAATTCCCTTTCTCTCCACTATAACGAATTCAAAGTTTATTCCCAACCTATTACCAAGTTGGTTATTACCACAAGTTTATTTTACTGCCTTTGAAACAAGATGTAATTAAGCATTTTTCTGAACCAGAGCAACCAGTACTTATTTCTTACTAGGAGGTCTGGTCTGCAAGGAAAAGAATCTAGCATTTGTTCTTATCTTTTCCTCAGGTACCAGCATCTACCGTGGACTATCTCAAGAAAAATGGGATTGATGTGCTAGCCCTGCAAACAGAGAAGGCTGTGAAAGAGTATAATGCACTGGTTGCTCAAGGAGTCAAAGTGGGAGGTGTCTTCCATTCAACATGCTAATGAATTAAACAATACAGCCCTCTTCCCCCTTAGCCAAAATGACATGTGCCTTTTGAGTGAATAAATGATAGTAGTCAGTATTGGGGCTTTATAGTTCATATTTCCCACTGTACCAAAGCCTGGATGTGAGATGAAGACTTAAAACAGAGAAGAAATACAGCAGTATGGAATTTAAATGAATGTAATTGCTCACAAATGTTCTTCCACGATGCTGGATATGGTAAACTATTTGATCATGATTCCCTACACTTGTGATTTTTGACCTAATCCTCTAGGTCTGAAGGCATAATTCATCTTCTGACCATTAATGTTTGGCCTAGCTACTGAAGTAAAATATTCAGTTTTAAAACCTGTTAGGAAATGATCTGAGACTTCACTTCTTTTCAGATTTGCAATAGCTATTGGATGATCACATTTGGTCACTACCATCATGTGTGTAAAATGGTGTATAAAAATGGTGAAGAGCTCTGCCTCCCATTGCCAATCCCTTGAGCTGTCCAAACTCTTAGCAGTGCACGCAGAGTGAAATGATGGTGGATTTGCTTCTTTGGGATGAATACTCCTTTTCATAACTTTATGATTTGTAAATTTTACATTACATGAAAACAAGTCACTGGGAGCTAAAGAAAAAATAACCTCTATAGCGATATGTAGTAGTACACCTCAATAAGGAACACAATCTAACAGATGGTATTAGAAGTGGGATTACTTCAAACCCTGGTTTTATAGTTAATGAAAGTGAAAGCTAGCGTGCAGCATATTAGACTGGCCGATCATTGCTAACTAGCTGGGGAATGGTGGTTGGAATTTTTAGATCAGGTGCTGACGATCAGTTGAACATTAAACACATGTAGATGTTTAATAAAAGCTACAGCTTTTAAACCTAATTGAATGGTGCCTGTCTTTCACTTTTATCTTGTGCTGGACTTACTGTAGCATATACCCAATTATAAATTATCTCTAAGATAGGTTTCATTCCACAGGGACTGCTAGGTGTTACTAAAATCTTCATCTTATATGTATTACAGTAGGGCAGAGGCCATCAGAAGGGTCCTACTGTGCTAAGTGCTGTACAGTCATGTTGAAACAACTGTGCCTGGTTCCTATTTTTGGAAATAATTCCTTTTCCTTTAACGTTTGCTTTTCTCCATTTTGTATTAAATGTAAATGATTTCGTAGGGCAAATAAGAGGAAGAACTAGTGTTTGTAAAACACAAACTTCATTTTCATCTCTCAATTGCAATAATAGCCTTCAACACTAGGGCTATGTTGAGGCAGTAGCTCATCTAAAACTGCAGGAGCTTTTTTCTGGGTGTCTTTGCATTCATTGAGATGGCAGCCAGTATAACTAGAAGGTGGACTATTCTCAGTATAAATGCTATAATTCTGAAGAGTTGGTGTGGTGAGCAGTAAAAGCAAGCACTGACCTAAAGGCTTTAGCTGTCTGACAGAAGTCAGTAGAACATGCCCTTCTCTCCAAAGACTCTGTACAAATTATGAAAAAAACTGTTAATGCAAGGCTGTATTTTAGCACTTGGACCAGGATATGGCCCCTACCCAAATCCAGCCATCATGATGTGTAATCTCCTGAGCTGCCAAAGCTTCAGAAAGCCTCAAGTAGTAACTTGGCAGAAGCCCCACCACCAAACAATCAGCTACATCTGGTGATGCCCATAATGTGCATAGACGTGATGCATATCAGCAACTCAGTTCCTACACTGATTTTCTTTCAATCTTCCCATTCACATAGCAAAGTGACATTTAATCCAGTTTCAGGCTGGAGCCATATTTGTAGAACTGAGGCTAGATGAGAGCCAGCCTGGTGTATTTAAGGGGGTAGCACATTACCGGCTCCTCAAACTGCTTCAGTGTGCTCCATTCCCATCATGGTCTTTGGGGCAGTTAGCTCCTTTTACTTGTACCTGACTGACTTCCATCAGATGCCTTCCTTGTACTGTACCTTTATGCTGCAGCCATTTTAAGTTTCTTCTTGGAGTAACTTCCATCGCTTTGAAGCTGGTGGTGAGGAAAGGGAGGTAGATTTCCTATATACAGTTAGACTGCATCCCCTGCCATTATGACCAAATTCCTGCATTAGCATAAGTCATCGAGTTGTGATGTGAATCAGCATGGGTGGCTGTTCCTTTCAGCCCCACAAAAAGTAATTATGTGGAATGCTAGTCACTAATGAGCCCAGACTTCTGCCTCAGTAGCTTCCGTAGCCTCATAGGTAAGGTTAAGATTTTGTCACAGTTATTTTTAGGAAATGTCACGGACAGGTGGTGGGCAATAAAAAATTCACAGGAGCGCCGACCTGCCAGTGACTTTTACTAAAAATAACAGGGGGAAGAGAAGGCTGGGGGGCAGGAGGTAGGAGAGAATGACACCTGGATCCCCATCAGAGGGCCTGACAGCCACAGCCTCTCTGCCACTGGGGCGGGACACAGCCCGGGCTCCAGACCCTGCCAAAGCCATGGGTACACAGCTCCAGCATGGCCGCAGCAGGGGTGTCTCAGCCCCAGCTGAAGCCCTAGGGAGAAGGGAGGCACACAGCTCCAGCCCTGGTTCCAGCCAAAGCTGTGGATGAGGGGGGGACGCAGTCCCAGCTCTGGCCAAAGTCACTAACAGCTGAAGCAAAAGGCACAGGTCTCAGACTCATGGAATCTGTGACTTCCCCACCGTCCCTTACATACAGGCCAGCCAACACATGGCTGAATTGTCATTGGATCAGGCCCCATTGGTACATCTATGCTGCAGCTGGGAGTGGGCCTCCCAGCCCCAGTAAAAAGACTGGAACTAGCTGGGCTTGACCTAACAAGCTAACAATAGCTGTGTAGCTTTTGATGGGTAAGCTCTGAAACCCATCCAATCTCCTGGTGGCCAGCCTGAGCTGCCACCCAAGCCACAATGGCTACAGTGCTATTTTCAGCACATTAGCATGAGCACAGCCAAACACAAATCTCTCTCTACCCAGCCCAGAAGAATTGCTTGCAGCTGCAGTGTAGACATATCCACTGTGTCAACCAACCAGCACACTACGAACATAAGAACTGCCATTGGGTTAGGCCAATGGTTCAGCAGGCCCCCTGTAGCTTGTCTCAGACAGCAGCCAATACCAGAGCTGCAGAGAAGCGCAGAGAACAGAGCAATTTTAGAGCTTTTGATGAAGCATTAATTAGGCCACGCCTCCTTCAACATCCCACATGGGCAGATCTGTTAAATTGTGATTTCTGTCCAAAAAAACAAGCTATATTTCAAAAACCAATCACCTCAAATACCATATTACAGGTATGAACACTCAGGGCACGGCTCTCAACCACATACAGGGCTTCTACTCTCCCTCCCACCTCCTCTCTCCACCACAGCTAGCAAGAGAGTCTGCCTCCCAGCAAGCTGTGAACACCCACCGCCCCCAGAAAATTCTTTTGCACAGAGCTGCTTCTGGGCTTAGTGCCAGCAAGAGTCCATGAGCTGCTCAGCCTACACATTAGTTATCTTTGTGAGGCAAGGTGCAGAATCAAGCAGCAGGGTAAGGCAGGACAAGTCTCTCTCTCTCTCTCTCTCTCTCACACACACACACACACACGACGACCAGTGCTGCATAACCCCTTCTCTCCTCTGCATCACTATACACTGTGAAGGCTCCTCTTTACCAAGAGAAAAAGGAGAGTTTTAACACTAGACTATCTCAGGGCCAGCCAAGCACCTAGGGTTTAATCTCTCCCTACTTTTGAGTTTATAGTCAGGCAAAATGAAAGAAGATTTGTTAGCTGCCACCCTCCTGGAGCCCCCAGATCCATCTGCCACAAACACAGGAGTGAGTATTTTCTTCAGTATTGACTTGAATTCATCATGGTTTGAAAGCCAGGCTTGGGAAGCCGTTACATCAGGACATCCTGGCTCTAGAAAAACACATGGTTGCCAGGGAAGTTTTACGGGTTGCTGAAGATCTTTTAAGGGCTTGTAAAATATTCCTCTTTGTGAGGTCTTTGGGGAAGACACCACCCCTCCCCAACAGATTGGTGTGTCTTACAAGGAATGCCATTGCTGCATCAAACCTGGGAAGGATCGGAAGGGATTACCAGGAACCCTGTAGAATCTCACAGTTTGTCAGTTCATCTTTTTCCCTTTGTCAGCTGCTTCACGTGCCTCCCTAGTGACCTCTGTGAAGGGGGATAGCCTGTTTTAGTTTTCAAGAGGAGGTTATCTGCCCTTGGCATTAGGCTGTGCAGCCTCTCTCTGGCTGGCTCTCCATGGTGGCCACTACATTCATCTACACTGCTTCAAACGTATGCAGGAAAACCTCCTGCTTGTCTGGCATGGGGTCCCCAAGCTGAAAGGTCCACAAATAAGGTGGGAGTGCTGAAGGACTGAAAGCACGTCTGCCATGATGCCAGAAGTGGTATGGCCAAGTCCCAATGCTTCATGGAAAAGTCTGAACTGTCTCCAGCATATCCCAGGATAAAAGCCTCCATGCCTCAGAGCTGAGGAGAAAAGGATCCAGAAAAAAATTACCCTGAATAGTATCAAATACAAAAAAAGACATGGAGTCAATATCCTAAAAGAAATAGTTTGCTATGTTAAGTAAGTTAGCAGGAGTTATAAGAACCCCCATAAAATGAAAGACATAATAGGAGGAGCAGGACAGATCAGAAATCTGTGCAGAAAAGTGTAAAACATCTGGGTGAAAATAATCCTCAGAACAGGCTAACTAGGAGGGAAAAGACTAGAAAAGCAACAGCACCAAAAGCAAGCGAGGTCTGATAGCAAACTATAAAATAAGTGTGCAGTGCAAACAATAAGGCAGTAAGAGAGCCAAAGTAAAATCACAGGGACGCTACAGTCCCTCCCGCTCTATGATAGGCGATACTCAGTCCTGTCAGCCTGATACTAGCAAAGACGTAGCTGCTCTTTTCTGAATTCCAATGTAACAAAAAAAATGTTTGGAGCCACAGCAATTGACTTAAAGATCTGTAAAGAGTGAACTATGTATAACCATCAGTAGCTGAGCCAAACAATGACAAAAGGGGACTAGTCATCATCTGTTTGAACGGTAGAAGACACCCAAGAGAGAGAATGCCTTAGGATTTTGCAATGAGGTTGAACTAAGAGTAATGAAATGAAAGAAAAATAGAAGATGAGCATCAGGAAGACTAAGGACTAAGTGGATGTGGATCTTTGGTCTGACCCGATACTTATGTTCTTATGTTCACAAGGACAGTGGAAGCCCCATTGCTTGAATCATTTAGAACCAGAGAACATACAACGGGGAGCAAGGGAACAAACTACTGGATCTTCATTCTCTCTCTGAAGTTTTATGATTGTCCATATCTGTAATTTTGCCAATGTCTTTCAGGGCCAGGTTTTCAAAGATATTTAGGTGCTTAAAGATGCATATTAGGTGCCTTTTGTATATTCCACTAGGCACCTATCTGCATTCCTAAGTGCTTAAACACCTGTGAAAATCTGGGCCTTGTTCCTTACCAAGATGGGGAGGGAGGGACGGAAAGGACACTTTGGTCTCATATTCTACATGCCATGTAGCTGACTGTTAACACTAGCCCAACATAAGAATAAGGGATTCTCCGTCATGTCATTATCTTCCTTGAGTTAAACAGAACATTTTCATTACAATGCTTGGCGATAAGGATGTCCAGTTCTCCCTTTACAATATGACATTTCCAGAAAGGAGAATCTGATTAATCAATGGTCCTAAACCAGTTGGCTATCCATAGCTCAGAGCTTCTTAGCCCCAGAAGAGAAAAAGTAACTTTTTTCCCCTTTGCAAATACAGTGAGATGCCTCACGTGAGCACTAACAACAATGGAACATGATGGTTTATATGAAAAACAGGCAGTAGCTGTCAAAGCTTCCTTCTGCTGCCCAACAACAGGCTTCACCCTGACATGAGGACAACTTTTAGGGTTGATTGGGTAGTTCGCTCTCCATGGCTCATTCAGTTCTTGGATTCTCACCTCTGACTGCCAGCGGGGGTATCAGTTGTGGTGGCTTTTATCATATGGACATAAATTGAACCCACATTTTTTTATTGCGATGACAAACTATACAAATATTGCCAAAGTGTAAAACAAGTGTAAGAACATCTGTCAGGAGGCAGCTGACTACATCAAGAAATTGCCCAGGATTCAGCTTCATAATAAGAGACGTACATCAAACCCTGTCCGCTGGAAACTGAACTGAGGCCGCCACACAGCAGTTAGCTGGTAACTCTGTTGCTACAGATGCAGGCTGTTTTCAAACCAGGGCCCTAAAGGTGAAATATAAAAACAATTTGTAAGAGCAATAATGTTACAAAGTGAGGTTTCATTCAGGAATACCTAATACAGCTGAGTGGTTGCAGGCATTTGGCTTTGTGCCTCAAGTGTGCCAGTATCTTAGTCTAAACAAGTAGTGACCTCTCTTTTCATTAGCACAACCCCCTACAGCAATACATGTTCACACTTACAATAAATAGAAACCGGCTAGATTGTGGTTTTCAGTTTTATTGTAGAAAAGCACACTTAAAGGGGATTTTATGCAAAATTATTTATGCTAATTTGTATGCAAGTGAAAAAGCATTTTTTAGCAATTCAGTTTGTTTGCTACAAATACACATTTTTACAAATAATTTACAAACACAGACAACATTTGGCTAAGTGCTTCCAGTAAATCCTACCTGCCATAGCTGGAAATCACAGGAGGCACGGCCCCGTGTTACGGAGAGGTGCAGACACCTTCCCAACAGAAGCATCTCTCAGGCAAGTATAACACCTCCCAGAGCATGGGGCAGTAGACATGAGCCAAGAACAACCCTCCTGCTCCTTGACTGAAGGGCTGTAAACTATGCCTGCCCCTTAGGTAAATCTCCATATGCCTTTGATCCCCCACCCCTTGTGTACCTTCTCAAAGGATAGGCACAATGTAGCTCAATATCACTTAACTGAGTGTGACCAGCTACTGAAGCAGATCTTAGACTTCCTTTCCTACCAAAACTGATGCAGAGTTGCACAAATTAGAAGGCTAATTAACCATAGCAAGACAAGCTCAGCACAAGATTACAAACAGAGTCTGCATTATACTGGAACAAAACAGCTATTAACTCTGCCTGTGCCACTGGCACACATCCTTCATAAGGAGACACACAAAACGAAGTTGAGAAGAAGAGTTTAAGTTCACTGGGTAAATATATATTGCCTCCCTATCATTTTAGGGATAGGAAAGGAAAGTAAGTCACTGATTTTACACGGATGTTGCATAGCTATTGCTCTACGTTAGGTAACTAAGTCTGCAATATAAAGTCTCATTATTGGTGACAGATTTTTTGTTTTAAAACAGACAACATCACAAACTTGGCATGGATTAATACCCCATGCAATGCCACTAACTTCAATACAGTGCACAAGGTGTGAGCAGCCCAAGTTATACAACTTTGAGAAGTACCTCCTGCCATTACCGGTGTGACAGCTCTTTAGAGAAGGATTTTTACTGGGCATACAAGGATCAATACACATTCCTAAAACTCTGCCTGATTTATCATAGTCCTAAGACTGTTATACGCATCTACATCCTTACTATATATTTGCATAATAAAAATTGCCAGCTGTACCTACCACTCAACTCAGGAAAAATCTCCCATGGAAGCCACTGGGTGTTTTGCCTAGGTAGGAATTAAGGACTGCAGAATTTGGCCCAGTGAGAATATCAATGGAGGGAATGCCAATCTTAATTAGGAATTGTCTTGTTTCTGTTACTTTGATTTAGAAATGTCTGTGTATTGAATGTAACTATTTGTGTATTCAGTGAAACCATTCACAACCATCTGCAAAAACTGCTACATTTTATAAAAATCAACTAGCTTCTCCATAGGGGATGCCATTTGTTATTTTGTAGCTGTCTTCTTTTGAGGTACTTTATTATATTATTATTATTATTATTATTATTATTATTATTTTATTAACAGTAACACTGTTTTGGTCTGATTCACTATCTTGAACACAGCAATTTGTTTACATATAACCCAACAATCCCACAAATAAAGTCTGCTAGTGATTGACTTCACCGTCTGGCAGGTTTTGGCATTATATACACTTTGACAGGTTTGCTGAATGGTATGGTTCCCTCAATGCCATATTCAAACGGTGGAAAAGCCTCCATGGTGTCCATCCAGGTGGATTTTGAGAGTCTTGTGGAAGCTTTGCTCCTACTGGAGTTGTATGCCAGTAGTAACCTCACTTCAATCTGACAT
Source organism: Gopherus evgoodei (assembly GCF_007399415.2). Classification (NCBI taxonomy): domain Eukaryota; kingdom Metazoa; phylum Chordata; order Testudines; family Testudinidae; genus Gopherus; species Gopherus evgoodei. Next base: position 11,465,149 of record NC_044322.1, read on the forward strand.
GGTTCTGAAAAGAAAGAAAACAAACTAACACAATACACAGTCAGCGGATTGACTGGACAACAAAATACCAAGCAGAAGGTGAATTCTCATATGATTGATCTTGCACTGAGCCCCATATTGCCAGTTGCTGAAGCATGCTGCAAATGAAAAGCCAAGTAATACTGAACATTAATATCAAACTCTCAGATCTCATCAGAGATAAATGCCTTTTTATATGGCATAGAGCAGCAGTTCTCAACCAGGGTTCTGGGGCCCCCAGGGGGGCCATGCACAGGTTTCAGGGTTCCACCAAATAGGTCCAGTGTTAGACTCACTGGAGCCCAGGGCAGAAAGCTGAAGCCCCGCTGTTCGGAGCTGAAGCCCGGGGCGCTGCCACCTGGGGCTGAAGTCGAAGCGTGAGCAACTTAGCTTTGCGGAGTTCACTGTGGCATGGGGCCCCAGGCAATTGCCCTGCTTGCCCTAACGCCAGCTGTGGCTTTTATATGCAGAAAACCAGTTGTGGCAGCACTGGTGGGCCGTGGAATTTTTATAGCATTGGGGAGGGTGCTCAGAAAGAAAAAGGTTGAGAACCCCTGGCATAGAAGAGCGTAAACATAAATCAGCAGTACATTTACTATGTAGGGTGTACACAGTTCCAGAAATTCTCTGTCATGACCTATACCAATGAAACACAACTGACTGCATTTAAATTAGAATAGTAGAATCATAGAACCATAGGGTGAGAAAGGACCGCAAGGATCATCTAGTTTAATCCCCTGCCAAGATGCAGAATTTGTTGCAGCTAAACCATCCAAGACAGATGGCTCTCCAGCCTCCTTTTGAAAACCTCCAGCTTCCACAACTTCCCTAGGCATCTGTTCCGCTGTCCGTCTGTTCTTACAGTTAGGAAGTTTTTCCTGAGATTTAATCTTCCCCGGTACTGAGGTCAGGCTGACTGGTCTATAGTTCCCTGGCTCCTCCTTTCCCCCCTTTTACAGGCATTGTTAGCTCTTCTCCCGTCTTCCAGGATCTCAGTACGTTCTGAGGTCTTGGGCAATGCTCTGTGCTGAGAGGACTGACCCCAGTTTAGTTTCTGGTGTCTCATTCTAAAGGCTATAAGGTCCATGAAGGTGTTGTGTCAAACAGTAGCCCCTCTGGTTAATTAACAAATAGTATCAGTCTGCCAGAAGAGTGCAAGTACTTGCAGGGTCAAGAGGGTACTAAGGAGATTCCTCAAGGATGTGGAAGTTCAGTGGGAGGAGGCTATAGCAATGGCAGAATCCACAGAAGCCCTCCAAAAAGCTTCTCTCATGTGTGTGAGATGCACTTTATGTACCAAGCCGTTGAGGTAAAATGATGCATTCCTGTTTATAAAGATACAGCAACATTTAAGCATATAAACTCATTCTGATTATTCCTTACCTGTCCAGGCAGTATGAGAAAGGTAAACCTGAGTTATTAATCTGTGTCTTCCAGGACCAGGATTTCGAAAGTCAGCTGGTTTAGGGTGGATTAACTGTGTCTGTCCATCTGGATATAATACCTATGGAAAAAGAGGCAAAATAATCCAACATTTACTATACTTGGAATTTACACATTATGGGGGTACTTTTTTGCTACCATTGGGAAGGCAGGAATGCACAGCGTACCTTGTTGATGAGATTCCATATCCTCTAGTTTTACTGGCTATACACCAGCCATTCAGGACCATGGTATACAAAAAAATATATTGAAGACGATACTCTCCCCTGCACCAAACATTGGGTAACCATCCAGTAGTGAACACTTTGTAAGGCTATATAATCTACTTACTACCATTCCACATGCATCCTCTTGGCAACATTTAAAAAAATATATTCCCTTCCTGCAGTTTAGTTACTTATCTCAAAGGAGAGCAATGGGTTTATATCTTTATATATCCTTGAGAAGAGCCTCTTCTGCTTCCATAATTTCATTCATCCCACTGGGATGTACAGATGTTTCTATTGGCATGTATTAGTTGTTTCTGCTAATGTCCACAATGTGCTAGGTGCTTTTTGAATGCAAAAGGCGGCACCATCTGAAGAGTCTGCAATCCAAGAGTGCCATGACAGAGTTCCTGACAGACCAGTGCTGTGATCCGACATATCATACCTGCTGTTCCTAGCTGTTATGTAAGAAGAGATGGGCTCAAACCAAATTCTTACAATCTTTGGGTAAGTGAAGATCTGGACTCTGTGGGTCAGGACAGTCTCTAAACATACTGTTGTGTTTAGCTACACAAAAAAATTCCTCACTGCTATTAAAATACATAATTATTTATAACTAAGAAATACTAATATTGCGATGGTGCGCATCACGGGAAAACGCAAACTTCTCCTCAAAGACTTTACTTTCTTGTTTCCCTTTAGGAAGAATCACTCATTACCTGAACCTTAACTGTGCTCTGAGGGTCCTGCACATGTTCCAGAGTTGCATCGACATCCAATGCCACCACGAGTCCTGACGTAAACCTCAAAGGGTTATCAGACTCGCCAGCAGGTTCAATAATAGTTGCAGTAGCTCTGTGGATCTGGGAGGAAAAGGGAAGAGGGAGAAAACAAACATCTAAGAAAATACAAAGTAAACTTTTAGAAATTCCTGACACTATCTAAAAATTATTCAAGCTCCTTAGCTTGTTGAGGACAGTCCTGGAAACACTGTGCAATATCTGAAGAAATACCTCTCCTGACTAGCCAGCCAAATAGGCCATAGAAGCCTCCTGGCTCCACCAGGACAGAGTTAACCCTGGAACCTGGGGCTGCTCTACACTCCTCTATGGATTACTGACCTGCTCTGGAAGAGGAAGCTGAAGGAAGGTGCTCTGTCGTAGTGTTGTTTGCAGGATCTTCACCGCTTCTGAAGGCTTGGAGGTCACAAGTCTGGGCATTAAGTCCAGCAGCTTATCCACAAAACTGTCTTGCATATGGGGCAGTTCAGAAATAAAACATCTGTGCGTGTTAAAAATATATTGAACAAAAATCAAATGCTTATTACAGTCACTCAGTGAAACTCTGCTGCTCAATTAAACCACTGATTGCTTCAGCTTTATCTGATCACCTCTATCGTGACAGTAGAAACATTCTAAAGATATCAGAATAAATGGACAAGTTTCAAGCTTGGTTTCAACATTAGAAAAAATTGCTATGCTTCTGAGAGAAGCTGCCTGAGCCCAAGCAGAGTGGGCTCTCACCTGCCTGTGTGAATCTAATCTAGCTAAGTCATCGCGTGACCTAATGCAACTAGATATTCATTTAAACAGTCGCTGGGTAGATACTGACTGACATTCCAGCCTATCAGCAAATGCTACTAACCTCTTAGGGGAGCTTCTCTGAATGGTCTTTTCTGTCAAGGTAATGTGAAATAACCCTAACTACATCAAGGGTGAGCAATTTCCCCGTGGTTGCAGTGGGGTGTAGGAAAGAACATCTGATTCAAATAAAACATCAAAGACAATTTTAGTAAAAAACCTAGATGAGGTCTAATGTCCACTTTGTCTTTTGAGGTGGACCAGCCAGGAAGGCCTGAATTTCCTCTAGCCTTCAAGCTGCTGTTACAGCTGCTAAAAAAGGCAGTTTTCATAGATAGATATTTTACAGAACATGTTTCTAGGGGGCTCACAAGCAGGCTCCATTAACCAAACTAAGACTATATTAAGATTCCATGAAAAGAATGGGAGAGGATGGGAAGAGACACATGAATATGGTCCTTAAAGAATCTAGTTATGGCAGGACAATAGGAAAAAAATGGTGTGACTCTAAATAGAAGAATATGCTGATACTGCTGCTAAATGTATCCTTATAGAGTTAATGATACCTCTGAATGCTTTATGGATAGCAAATAGTGTAGAATAATAGGAATTGGGATTTCTAATGGAAACAGATAGTGTTGTGCTGCTCAAACAAAGAACCTCTTTTATTTTCCTGCGCTGGTCAGTTTAGTAGAGTCCTTTCTGCTACACACCAATATGTTCTGGACCTCAGCTGAGCAGCTTCTTTTAATAGTAGTTAACCATGCTGTCAGATGCAACAATGCTAGGCCTGGATGTAGGAGCTGACCTCTGTTCTGGGAAATCACATGTGGTAAGACAGTTTATGTTGTTGGGGGCTGAGTCAACAGGTTCATTCAGTCTGAATACTGAAACTGCCGGGGTCAAGTTAGTGCTAGCATGATTACGACTGTTGAATTGTTTGAGTTTCATAGAATGTCAGGGTTGGAAGGGACCCAGGAGGTCATCTAGTTCAACCCCCTGCTCTAAGCAGGACCAATTCCCAACTAAATCATCCCAGCCAGGGCTTTGTCAAGCCTGACCTTAAAAATCTCTAAGGAAGGAGATTCCAACACCTCCCTAGGTAACCCATTCCAGTGCTTCACCACCCTCCTAGGGAAAAAGATTTTCCTAATATCCAACCTAAACCTCCCCCACTGCAACTTGAGACCATTACTCCTTGGTCTATCATATGCTACCACTGAGAACAGTCTAGATCCATCCTCTTTGGAACCCCCTTTCAAGTAGTTGAAAGCAACTATCAATCCCCCCTCATTCGTCTCTTCTGCAGACTAAACAATCCCAGTTTCCTTAGCCTCTCCTCATAAGTCATGTGCTCCAGCCCCCTAATCATTTTTGTTGCCCTCTGCTGGACTCTTTCCAATTTTTCCACATTTTTCTTGTAGTGTGGGGCCCAAAACTGGACACAGTACTCCAGATGAGGACACACCAATGCCGAATAGAGGGGAATGATCACGTCCTTCAATCTGCTGGCAATGCCCCTACTTATACAGCTCAAAATGCCGTTAGCCTTCCTGGCAACAAGGGCACACTGTTGATTCATATCCAGCTTCCTGGCCACTGTAATCACTAGGTCCTTTTCTGCAGAACTGCTGTCTAACCACTCAGTCCCTAGTCTGCAGCAGTGCATGGGAGTCTTCTGTCCTAAGTGGAGGACTCTATATTTGACCTTGTTGAACTGCACCAGATTTCTTTTGGCCCAATCCTCTAATTTGTCTAGGTCCCTCTGTATCTTATCCCTACCCTCCGGCGTATCTACCACTCCTCCCAGTTTAGTGTCATCTGCAAACCTTCTGAGGATGCAATCCACGCCATCCTCTGAATCATTAATGAAGATATTGAACAAAACCGGCCCCAGGATCGACCCTTGGGGCACTCCACTTGACACCGGCTGCCAACTAGACATGGAGCCATTGATCACTACCCGTTGAGCCCGACAGTGTTTCCAGCTTTTTATCCACCTTATAGTCCATTCATCCAGCCCATATTACTTTAACTTGCTGGCAAGAAAACTGTGGGAGACCGTATCAAAAGCTTTGCTAAAGTCAAGGTATATCACATCCACCGCTTTCCCCATTTCCACAGAGCCAGTTATCTCATCATAGACAGCAATTAGGTTAGTCAGGAATGACTTGCCCTTGCTGAATCCATGCTGATTGTTCCTGATCACTTTCCTCTCCTCTAAGTGCTTCAAAATTCATTCCTTGAGGATCTGCTCCATAATTTTTCCATGGACTGAGGTGAGGCTGACTGGCCTGTAGGCCCCTTGATATTAACAGGAACGTGGAAGCCACAAGTTATTCCTGGAGTCCATGAGATGAGGAGAGCATCTGACAGAGAGCCTAGGAACAGACCTCACCACAAACAGAATGTTTGGTATTTCTTATTCCTGTCTGAAGCAAATGGGGCTACTGTTGGGTATCCCCACCTACGGCAGATGCTCTGCAGGATCAATTATATGATGATCCATTAGCAAGGAAGTTCTGCAAGCCTGGTAGATGCATACCTACTGACATGATTGGTGATGAATGCACCAGTTCCAGAGATTAACAGCTTCTTGGCAAAGCAGAGATGACCATGCTCCACCTCGGCTGTTCACATAAAGCATTGCTATGTGTTATCTATCATCTGGACTGATCGTCCTTGTAGCATGGGTAGGAATGCCATGCACACTAGACAAATAGCTCTACGTTCTGGAACATTTATGTGCAGATGAGATTCCTCGGCAATCCAGAGGCCCTGGCTGAAAGTGACCTAAGGTGAGCTCCCAAAGACAGCATGGAAGCATCTGTAACCAGCATCCTGATAAGCAGAGTTGGAGAAAATAGTACTCTTTTGCACACCAGCAGAATGTGTTTCCATCAGCTGAATGAGAGTACTCCTTGGGGGACCTAGACCCTCATATGATCTCTGCTGGTAAATATAAAGATTTCAACTACCCTTGCATGAGAGGCATCTGGTATGCTATGTGATGCAAGTGCAGGAAGCCATGTGACGCAGTAGTCTGAGGCAAATTCTTACTGACATTTGTAGGCGAGCCTACAGCTGGTTGATGAGCTCTTCCTTGGTCCTGAATCTCTCCTGTGACACAGAGAAGCCTTTTCCAATATGGAATCTAGCACTGCCCCCCACAAATGCTATTCTCTTGGTCAGCAACAGTGTTGATCCTAAGACCCACTATGGCAAAAAGATGTAGGATCAGGTAAAAGGAATCAACCATCTGCTGTGGTGACCCTCCTTGAACACAAGAACATAAGAATGGCCGTACTGGGTCAGACCAAAGGTCCATCTAGCCCAGTATCTGTCTACCGACAGTGGCCAATGCCGGGTGCCCCATAGGGAGTGAAGCTAACAGGAAATGATCAAGTGATCTCTCTCCTGCCATCCATCTCCATCCTCTGATGAACAGAGGCTAGGAACACCATTCTTTACCCTTCCTGGCTAATAGGCATTTATGGACTTAGCCACCATGAATTTATCCAGTTCCCTTTTAAACATTGTTATAGTCCCAGCCTTCACAACCTCCTCAGGTAAGGAGTTCCACAAGTTGACTGTGCGCTGTGTGAAGAAGAACTTCCTTTTATTTGTTTTAAACCTGCTACCTATTAATTTCATTTGGTGACCCCTAGTTCTTGTATTATGGGAATAAGTAAATAAGTTTTCCTTATCCACTTTCTCCACATCACTCATGATTTTATATACCTCTATCATATACCCCGTCTCCTCTTTTCCAAGCTGAAGAGGCCTAGCCTCATCTTTCCTCATATGGGACCCTCTCCAACCCCCTAATCATTTTAGTTGCCCTTTTCTGAACCTTTTCTAGTACTAGAATATCTTTTTTGAGGTGAGGAGACCACATCTGTACACAGTATTCGAGATGTGGGCGTACCATGGATTTATATAAGGGCAATAATACATTCTCAGTCTTATTCTCTATCCCCTTTTTGATGATTCTTAACATCCTGTTTGCTTTTTTGACTGCCTCTACCCACTGCATGGACATCTTCAGAGAACTATCCACGATGACGCCAAGATCTTTTTCCTGACTCGTAGCTAAATTAGCCCCCATCATATTGTATGCATAGTTGCGGTTATTTTTTCCAATGTGCATTACTTTACATTTATCCACATTAAATTTCATTTGCCATTTTGTTGCCCAATCACTTAGTTTTGTGAGATCTTTTTGAAGTTCTTCACAATCTGCTTTGGTCTTAACTATCTTGAGTAGTTTAGTATCATCTGCAGACTTTGCCACCTCACCGTTTACCCCTTTCTCCAGATCATTTATGAATAAATTGAATAGGATTGGTCCTAGGACTGACCCTTGGGGAACACCGCTAGTTACCCCTCTCCATTCTGAGAATTTACCATTAATTCCTACCCTTTGTTCCCTGTCTTTTAACCAGTTCTCAATCCATGAAAGGACCTTCCCTTTTATCCCATGACAGCTTAATTTACGTAAGAGTCTTTGGTGAGGGACCTTGTCAAAGGCTTTCTGGAAATCTAAGTACACTATGTCCACTGGATCCCCCTTGTCCACATTTTTTGACCCCTTCAAAAAACTCTAATACATTAGTAAGACACGATTTCCCTTTACAGAAATCATGTTGACTATTGGTCAACAGTTTATGTTTTTCTAGGTGTCTGACAATTTTATTCTTAACTATTGCCCGGTACCGACGTTAGACTTAGTGGTCTGTAATTGCCGGGATCACCTCTAGAGCCCTTTTTAAATACTGGCGTTACATTAGCTAACTTCCAGTCATTGAGTACCGAAGCAGATTTAAAGGACAGGTTACAAGCCTTAGTTAATAGTTCCACAACTTCACGTGAGTTCTTTCAGAACTCTTGGGTGAATGCCATCTGGTCCTGGGGACTTGTTAATGTTGAGTTTATCAATTAATTCCAAAACCTCCTCTCGTGACACTTCAATCTGTGACAGTTCCTCAGATTTGTCACCTACAAAAGCCGGCTCAGGTTTAGGAATCTCCCTAACATCCTCAGCTGTGAAGACTGAAGCAAAGAATCCATTTAGTTTCTCCGCAATGACTTTATCGTCTTTAAGCGCTCCTTTTGTATTTCGATCGTCAGGGGGCCCCACTGGTTGTTCAGCAGGCTTCCTGCTTTTGATGTACTTAAAGAACATTTTGTTATTACCTTTGGAGTTTTTGGCTAGTCGTTCTTCAAACTCCTCTTTGGCTTTTCTTATTACACTCTTGCACTTAAGCTGGCAGTGTTTGTGCTCCTTTCTATTTGCCTCACTAGGATTTGACTTCCACTTTTTAAAAGGAAGCCTGTTTATCTCTCACTGCTTCTTTTACATGGTTGTTAAGCCACGGTGGCTCTTTTTTAGTTCTTTTATTGTGTTTCTTAATTTGGGGTATACATCGAAGTTGGGCCTCTATTACGGTGTCTTTAAAAAGGGCCCATGCAGCTTGCGGGGATTTCACTTTAGTCACTGTACCTTTTAACTTTTGTTTAACTAACCCCCTCATTTTTGTATAGTTCCCTCTTTCGAAATTACATGCCACAGTTTTGGGCTGTTGAGGTGTTCTTCCCACCACAGGGATGTTGAACGCTATTGCATTATGGTCACTATTTCCAAGTGGTCTTGCTATAGTTACCTCTTGGACCAGCTCCTGCGCTCCACTCAGGATTAAATCTAGAGTTGCCTCTCCCCTGGTGGGTTCCCGTACCAGCTGCTCCATGAAGCAGTCATTTAAAGTATCAAGAAATTTTATCTCTGCATTTCGTCCTGAAGTGAAATGTTCCCAGTCAATATGGGGATAATTGAAATCCCCCACTATTATTGGGCTCTTAATTTTGATAGCCTCTCTAATTTCCCTTAGCATTTCATCATCACTATTACTGTCCTGGTCAGGTGGTCAATAATAGATCCCTAATGTTATATTTTCATTAGAGCATGACATTTCTATCCATAAAGATTCTATGGAACATGTGGATTCGCTTAAGATTTTTACTTCATTTGAATCTACATTTTCTTTCATATATAGTGCCATTCCTCCTCCTGCATGACCTGCTCTGTCCTTCCGATATATTTTGTACCCCGGAATGACTGTGTCCCATTGATTGCTCTCAGTCCACCAGGGTTCTGTGATGCCTATTATATCAATAGGCTCCTTTATTACAAGGCACTCTAGTTCACCCATCCTTGAATGAGTCAATTGTCAAAGTACGGATATATCTGGATCCCTTGTCTACACAGGTACGCTGCCATGACTGCCAAGCGCTCAATGAATACCCCCAGGTGTTGCTGAAAGATCACAGGGCAGAACACTGTACTGGTAGTGGAAAGTGTCCACTTGGAATCTCAGGTATTTTCTGTGTGCTGGATGAACTGATATGTGAAAGTATGCATCTTGTATGTAGAGAGCCGCAAACCAGTCTTGGGGATCCAAGGATGGGATTATGGAAGCGACAGCTACCATCCTCAATTTGAAATGATGGATGAACTTGCTGAGACATCTTCAGTGTAGCACTTTGTGACAACCCACTTTCTTTGGGACTAGAAAATAATGTGCGTAAAACCCCTCTCCCCTCTGAATTCCAGAAACAACTCTTTCCAGTGCTCTCAGATTTAGAAGGGAGCCCACTTCTTGCTGTAACAGTATGTCTTAAGAGGGGCTCCTGAAGAGGAATTGGGAAGAGAGGTGGGGGGCAGGAAGGGTCTGAATAGAATGGAATACCCACATTGATCTCTAAGACCCAGTGGTCTGAGGTAATTCAATTCCAGGCCCACCTGAAAATAAAAAGGAAGTTGCCAAAAGGGTGGCAGGTAGGAAAGGGTACAGATCATCCAAAGGCTCTGAAAAGTTCTTGAAGCAGCATCAGTCTTGCTGCTGGAAGGAGGACACAGGGTGTGCAATAGCAGAGGAAGAGGCAGCAGGCCTTCTACTTCTTCCTCAGCGGCTCTGATGAGCTTTGTCAGTTACACAGTAGAACCTCAGAGTTAGGAACACCTCGGGAATGGAAATTGTTCGGAACTCTGAAATGTTCGTAACTCTGAACAAAACATGGTGGTTCTTTCAAAAGTTCACAACTGAATATTGACTTAATACAGCTCTGAAATTTTACTATTTAGAAGAAAAATGCTACATTCCCTTTTTTCCCCCCAGTAGTTTACGTTTAACACAGTACTATACTTGCTTTTTTTGGTTCGTTTTCGTTTTGGTCTCTGCTGCTGCCTGATTGCGTACTTCCGGTTCCAAATGAGGGTTGTGGTTGATTGGTCAGTTCGTAACTCTGAGGTTCTACTGTAACATGTGGAGGGCCTTTGTCTAGAGTAGTTTTGTTACCCAACATGCTTAGGGGCTAGAAGGCAACCTCAAAGAATGGAGAGTGACTCTCAAATCTTTCAGAGGCTGCAGGACTTCATCGGTTCTAGCACTGAACAGATGGAGGCCCTCAGCTTTGTCTGGACCTCCCTCAGTATTCTAGAAGATTGTAACCATGAACTCCTATGCATGGCAATAAAGGTGGCTATGGAGTATGCTGCAGTATCCGAAGTATCTAATGTTGCTTGCAGTGATATATGAGACACCCAATGTCCCCCAACTACAAGAGATAACAGTTTCTCCTTATTTTCTTGAGGGAACTGTTCAGTAAATTGTGATACCTTGTACCAGTTAATGTAATCCTACTTTTGACAAGAACACCCACTAATTTGCAATTAGCATCTGCAGGCTCAATGGTGATTATTTTTTCCTCCCAGGTAAATCTGATTTTTTCAGATTCTTCTCTTTGAGTCACTTTTGGGGGTCCCTGCTATCTGGATTTTTCATGCACAGCTGCTACTACCAAGTCCCACAAACTGGGTGCACATAAAAACATTAAGCCCACCTGAAGGGATTTGATAGTGCATATATATCTTTTTTGAGGAAGGTGCCATAGATGCCAGGGTGCAAAGATGTGGACATTGCAGGGGTTCTGTCTTGCAGCCATGGATGGTAAAAAGGAACTGAGGGACAGTTGGGCTCATTCTGTCTTTATGCCCATGAGTGGGTGGTGGGCAAGGGCATCCAGTATGCAGGCACAACCCCAGTGGATATTGCTGGTCCAAAAAATCTGATCTGGCACATGCACACCAGAAGTGGAATGCATGGGGACAATCAGAGATACCACAGTGATAGCCACTTTAAAAGTGAAAAATAAATTGTCAGCCTATTAGAAGCCAAAAACTGCACAAGATTTTTAAATCCATTACCTAATAATGTGAGATGATTATGATCTTGGGGCATTTGCTACAAGCCATAAGAAGCTTTTCAATAATCCATATGGTACATTCATTAAAGAAAATGGAGGGGGGGGGGGAAGAGAAGAGAAGAGAGAAGATACTGTGTTTTCAGACCTGCCCAGTGATTCTCTGCTTGGTTATATTCTGTTTTTTCTAAGACCCCAGTTCTACACAACTGAGCTAACTGAGTTCAATAGGTGCAGGACCAGGCCCTATATGCACAGATCTCATTGGTGGCAATAAGAGTTGCAAAGACAGCCAAATATCCAAGATGAAACCCTCTGTGTAGATTGAGAGCAGAATTTTTCTATACTATGCAACTTTGGATTTTTTTATTTTTTAGAATTACATACACCTTAAAAGCTTAAGATCAGTTTGACACATTCTGTCTGAGATTATAATTACATATCACAGCAGAGGGGTAGCCATGTTAGTTTGGATCTGTAAAAAGCAGCAAAAGAGTCCCGTGGCACCTTATAGACTAACAGACGTACTGGAGCATAAGCTTTCGTAGGTGAGAAAGGATTTTGTATCAATGTTCTTGTGATTTTTGTTTTATTTTGTTTTGTTTAATAGAAAGGGAAAGAGCAATGGGGAACTCACCTCTGAAAAGAATCCACCTCCTGTAAAAAATTTTCACACATTCCAAAAAGCGGTTCCACTCTGAAATGAAGATAAAAGGTTCCTGTTATTTTTCTCCCCTCAGTTAAAGACTGGCTATAATCCTACCAGCATTATAAAATTATCGAGAGATTCCGGAACATCCTGTGCTCGTGGAAAGTGCAAGATCTTACAGATGAGAGGTTAGCATGATAGTTTCATAAAATAAATCTTTGCATTTAAACAGATTCTTTACCTCTGTGAAGAAAGTATTAACTTCAGCATTGTAACATGGGACACTGAGAAGCAAATAGGTTAAGTCACTTCCCAAGGCAACTCTGTGTTATAGCTGGAAATAAAAGCTAAAAATCCAGCCTCCTAATATTGAGCCCTAACCGTGACAAACTAAGGATATGTCTACAGTGCACCTGGAAGGTGTACATTCCAGCTTGAGGAGACATATCCGCGCTAGCTTTGACTGAGTTAGCGCACTAAAAATCCAAGTGTAGCTGTGGCAGCATGAGCAGCGGGAGAGACTGGCTGCCCAGGTACGTAATCAGCATCTTGAACTGGTATGTACTTGGGATGGGTAGACCCTTCTACCACTCGTGCCACAGTAGTTACACTTCCATTTTTAGTGCACTAGCTTGATCAGACCTACTGCAGGTATGTCTCATACACCTTTCAGCTCCAGTACAGACATAACATAAGGCTCTGATTGTGCAAACACTTAAACTCGTGTGTAACTTTAAACTCACTTGAATAATCAAATTGAACTAAACAGGGCCACTCATCTGATCAAAGTTCTGCACATGCTTAAGTATTTGCAGAACTAGTGCCTAAAACATCCACTGCAGAAATAAGTCAGTCAAAAGATTTTTTTTCTTTTCTAACAGAAAAGACTCATTAACAAGCTTATAGGGTAATCCATTAATATAAATATGACGGGTATTTTTTTTAATATGCATCTGACCTTTTCCTATTTAAATAAACTCCAAATTTTCCGGTCTAAAATGAATGATGCCCTATCAAATTAGAAGTGATTAGATATGTATTTCATATGCTTTTGTCAGAGGAAAAAACCCAAATGGTTTGTACACTCCTAGCAAGTTCATCACTTGACTTTATGCTGTGTAGCTCAACAGGTGTTTTGAAAAAAACATCTCATTCTCAACAGTCTTTTAATGACCCGTTATTTGCATATGATGATGTATTGCACATGTAAGTTACCTTTGTCATTTGCAACCAAGCTTGAGAGAACTGGATTTTTGCAGTTAACCCATTCAAGAAGCCTCCCTGCAGGTAGTTCTTACCCTCTAGTAGTACGTGCAGTCACTATAAGTTGTAACGCTTTGGCTTGCAGTCTCATGTGGTGAATAATGACCACTTGTCTATTTTCCACTCCACTGTACATAAACTCCATTTTGTAAGTTTCTTCCATAATCTACAATATAAACAACATGTGATTAACTGTGTCAGATTTTGTTCAGCTGCTGGGCAAGTGTGATAGTCAGAGACCTTTACTCATGCATCTCAGTCTCATACGTCTGAGACGAATAGCATCTCAGTCTCATAATTTCAGTTGAACTATTCATGGAATAAGGTAGTACCCAATATGTGTAAGGGGGATTAGAATGTAGCCCTAAATAAATTAAAAGAAATACAAAGTATGAAACCTTGCAGAAACAGGGATGTTCATGGGAGGTGTCTATGTGCTGCTTACCCATCCCTTTCTCTTTCCTGACGTCATCTCTCCCTGCATCCTGTTTCAGACCACCCACATTGTAAGCTTTCTGGTGCCCACTAACCCACTCCTGTAATAACTGCCCTGATACAGTGGGATAGCACAAGAGGTAAGCAAAAAACAGCAGCCCCAAAGACCCTGTTCGAGTTTAAGATCTAAATGGGCAGTTTCAGGTTTGTCTGGATTTTGATTTTTTTAAAAAGTGTCCAATCCTCTTGCAATCAACTTTACAGTCAAGAATGCTCCCCGTTCAATTTCAAGCTTCAGCTACAAAACAAAATACACACATCATTCTGGATTCTTTAAAATATATAGTTCACAGTTAAGGCAATAAGTTATCCCATTTGTGATGGTGCATTAGTTGATTATAGTAGAACATATAAAACGTGCACAAATAAACTGGAGAAGTGCTGAGATTATTAAAGAAGGTTGCTAATTTCTCTGCAAGTAGCACTTCCTATTGAAGTCAAGTACCACCAAGTTACACTATAAGAAAGGTTGGCCTCTCCTCTCATTTTCGGGGAGTGAGCTGCATGTGCAATCAGAACAAGTAACCTCACCGAGGGGTCTGGATACTGCTGGGAAGAGCTACCCGTAAAGTTATTGCAATTAGAGAAAGATATACAAGCCTAATAGACTTTTCTTTCCACCAGTCTCTGGAGACAGCTCTTTACAGCATAGTGGGCTCTGACAGACAATGATAGCTGTCTCTTCACTACCTTTTAATTAACCGGAGACTCAAATAGTCAGTATCTTCTCTCAACAGGACTAGATACTTGTTTCCGGCTTAGGTTTGTTTCCAAGTTGCTGAATAGCTCTCTCTTTCTCCTCTGCTTCTACTTGGATTCTCCAGTTTTGGCTTTTCTGTGCATGTTCTCTCTCATTTCAGGGTAGCAGCATCAAAATTGAACATGGGAAAAGCTTAGATTTGTAGTTAGATTTTCGGAAAGCCTTTGACAAGCTCCCTCACCAAAGGCTCTTAAGTAAAGTAAGCTGTCATGGGATAAGAGGGAAGGTCCTCCCATGAATTGGTAACTGGTTAAAAGATAGGAAACAAAGGGTAGGAATAAATGATCAGTTTTCAGAAAGGAGAGAGGTAAATAGTGGTCCCCCAGGGATCTATACTGAGCCCAGTCCTATTCAACATATTCATAAATGATCTGGATAAAGGGGAAAACAGTGAGGTGGCAAAATTTGCAGATGATACAAAACTACACAAGATAGTTAAGTCCCAGGCAAACAGCGACAAGCTACAAAAGGATCTCTCAGAACTAGGTGACTAGGCAACAAAGTGGCAGATGAAATTCAGTGTTGATAAATGCAAAGTAATGCACATTGGAAAACATAATCCCAAGTACACATATACAATGATGGGGTCTAAATCAGCTGTTACCACTCAAGAAAGAGATCTTGGAGTCATTATGAATACTTCTCTGAAAACATCCACTCAATGTGCAGCAGCAGTCAAAAAAAGCTAACAAAATGTTGGGAATCATAAGGAAAGGTAAGGTATAGATAATAAGACAGAAAATATCATATTGCCTCTATATAAATCCATGGTACGCCCACATCTTGAATACTTTGTGTAGATGTGGTTGCCCCATCTCAAAAAAGATATATTGGCCTTGGAAAAGTTTCAGAAAAGGGCAACAAAAACGATTAGGGGTTTGGAACAGCTGCCGTATAAGCAGAGATTACTAAAACTGGGACTTTTCAGTTTGGAAAAGAGACGACTAAGGGGGGATATGATAGAGGTCTATAAAATCATGACTGGTGTGGAGAAAGTAAAAAAGGAAGTGTTATTTACTCCTTCTGATAACACAAGAAACAGAGGCCACCAAATGAAATGAATAGGCAGCAGGTTTAAAACAGTGATACATATGGCCTAAAATGGAACAATTCAAGGCTATTTGATCTAGAGTTTGCTGACGACATAGCTCATCATCAATGAAGATGCCAACGGACTACAAAAACACACAAACCAAGTAAAAGAAGTAATGGAGAAGACAGGTTTGAGATGCAATGCAAAGAAATGTAAAGTCATGTTTATGTGGACTATAGGGACAGAAATCAAAATTGAAAGAAGAGAAACTGGAGAAGGTGGGCAATTTTATGTATCTCGGAAGTACCATCAGCCAATATGAAACGAGTTCCAAGGAAAGAAGACGAAGAATCGGGAAGGCAAACGCTGCATTTGAAAGACTCAGAAACATCTCCCTCAAGACAAAACTGAATGTGTACAAAGTAATTGCTATCGCCATCACAACATATAGCAGTGAGCCACGGCAACTTACCAAGAAAGATACACAAAAGCTGCATCCATTACATCACAAATGTCTGAGAAGAATATTGGGAATAACATACAGAGATAGGAAGATGAATGAAGAAATCAGAAAAATTACTGGACAAGGCACCCGCTCACAAATAATCTACAAGACATCAGTGGCTGGGACATGTGCTGAGAATGGAAAAAGAACGCTTACTAAATACCGCCCTTGAATGGAAGCCAGAAAATGCAAGAAGAAAGAGAGGAAAACCGCAAATAACATGGAAACAAACAGTTCTGAATGACATCAAGCATCTCAACACGAAATGGGAAGATTTGGAGAGAAGGGCTGTCATAAACAGATAGTTAAGGGTTAATGCCTCTTCTACCTGTAAAGGGTTAAGAAGTTCACCTAGCCTAGCTAACACCTGAGCAGAGGAACCAATGGGAGAACAAGATGTTTCAAAAGGAAGGAGGGAAGTTCCCTTTGTCTCAGTCAGTTTCACTTTGACCGGCCTGAGAAAGCTCCAGAATTCAGCCTCTTATTAAGTAGTGAGTATTAGTGAAGGAAATAAATAGGTTTATGTTTATTTCTTTGTAACCTGTCTTGTGCAATTAGAGGAATAGTCAAATTGGGTATTTGGGTATTTTATTTTGTGTAACTAAGTTTTTGCCCAGGGGAACATCCTCTGTGTTTGGAATCTGTTGTCTGTGGGAGTAGCTGGTATGCTAATTTCTCCCAAAGGTTTTTCTTTTACCTTTCTTTTCTTTAATTAAAAGCCTTTTTTTAATAACTGATTGATTTTTCCTTGTTTTAAGATCCAAGGGAGTTGGATCTGGATCCAACAGGAGTTGGTGTGAGAAAGGAGGGGAGGTGGTAAACTTCTTCTTGTTTTAAGATCCAAGGGGTTTGGATCTGCGTTCACCAGGAAATTGGTGAAGTCTCTCAAGGCTACCCAGGGAAGGAAAGTAGTGCTTGCAAGTGGTGGCAGCCAGACCAGATCTAAGCTGGTAATTGAGCATAGAGCTTCTCATGCAGGTCCCCCACATCTGTACCCCAAAGTTCAAAGTGGGGAAGGACCCTTGACAAGGGCAGTTGACAGGCAAGGATGGCTAATGTGGGTAGCCCAATGTGCAGCAGGCATGGGATGGACTAAGGTCTAAAGTAAAGGTTTAAAAAGAAAAAAAATAAGTATTTTTCACACAACGCACAATCAACCTGTGGAACTCTTTGCCAGAGGATGTTGTGAAGGCCAAGACTATAACAGAGTTTAAAGAATAACTTGATAAATTCATGGAGGATAGGTCCATCAATGGCTATTAGACAGGATGGGCAGAGACAGTGTCCCTAGTCTCCGTCTGCCAGTAGCTGGGAATGGGCGACAGGAGATGGATCACTTGATGATTACCTGGTCTGTTCATTCCCTCAGGGGCACCTGGCATTGGCCACTGTCAGAAAACAGGACACTGAGCTAGATGGACCTTTGGTCTGACCCAGTATGGCCGTTCTTATCTTTGTGCCTTGTGCCCAAGTTCCGAGTACCAGTTCAGTCCAATCTCTAATCTGAACTAAAAACAGACAGCTTTTATAACTGGGGTCCAGCTCACAGGCAACAATATCAAGTCAATCACCACACGAATGTTACAAACCATCAAAGAGGATGACAAATTGTTGACTTTCATCACTCCAATAGAGTCATTTAAGACACAGCTAATGAGATCAGCTGCCAGCATCTGATATGCAGAGATGGTCAGAGAGATGACTTTTTAGAAGTTTCATGACATTTTAGACTTGATTCTGACTAACAGGGAAGAATTGGTTGTGAGTCTGAAAGTTAAAGGCAATTTGGGTGAAAGTCATCATGAAATGATAGATCTCCTGATTCTAATAAAAGGAAGAAGTGAGAGCAGCAGACTAAGAACAATGGACTTCAAAAAAGCAGACAAACTCAGAGAACTGGTAAGTAAGGTCCCACAGGAAGAAAAATCTAAGGGGTGTCTACACTGCACGCTTCTGCCAGTGTGTAAGGAACACACCCATATAGCCCCTCTAGCACAGGTATAAACCGGAGTGTAGACAATGAGACAAGGCGTAGGCAGGTAGAGTAGACATGCTGGAAGGGTGTGGGCCTATACTTGAGAACATACCCTACGTGGCTTTCTACAAGCCCAAGTCATGCCTCCCACATCAACACTGCTACTTTTAGCAGTATATTGTCCAGCAGCAGGGAGGCAGTGGGAGTCCTTCCCCTACCACAGAAAAAGATTCTGGTAGTGGGGAAAGGCTCTGGCAGGGAGAAAACAGAGGGCAGCTCAGCCTTTTCCCGCTCCCTCCCCTCTGCCAGGGCATTTCACTGTCACATGTAACTACACACACACTGCATGCCGCTGCCAGTGGTGCACAGTGTTGATGCAGGCCGAGGAAAAAAGGATTTCATGGTAGCTGACAGTTTCTGAAAGGAGACTATATTAAAGGCACAACAGCAAACTATCCCAATGCACTATCCCAACTATCCCAAGGAAAATTACTACTTTTTCCTCTGAGGCCAACATGGCTCCAACAGAAGCTCTTTAATAACCTGAAAATCAAAAAGAAGTCATACAAAAAGCAGAAACATGGATGAACTGCTAAGGATGGGTATAAAAGAATAGTGCAAGCATGTAGGGGCAAAATCAGAAAAGGAGAAAACACAAAATGAATTACACCTACCAATGGATATAAAAGGGAATAAGAAGAGATTCTAAATACATTAGGAGCAAGAGAAAAAACACAGGAAAGCATAAGTCCACTACTTAGCAGGGAAGGAGAGCGAAAATGCATGACATCAAGTAGGATGAGGTGTCTGATGCCTATTTTACTTCAGTCTTCACTAAAAAGGTTAATGGTGACCAGGTAATTAACACAATTAATATTAACAAGGAGGAAGGAACACAATCCAAAACAGGGAAAGGACAGGTTAAAGAACAGTTAGATAGGCTGAATGTATTCAAGTCAGCGGGTCTGATAAAATTAATTGTACAGTATACTATGAACTTGCTGAAGCCATCTCTGAACCCGTAGCAATTATCTTCAAGAACTCATGTAACCACCTAGAGGATAAGAGGGTAATAAGTAATAGCCAACATAAATTTGACAACAACCAATCACGCCAAAGCAACCTAATTTCCTTCTTTGAAAGGTTTATTGACCAAGTAGATGACAGGAGGAAGCTGTAGGCATGATATAGCTTGATTTTAATAAGGCTTTAGACACAGTCCCACATGACAATCTCACAGGCAAACCAGGGAAATATGATCTAGATGAAATTATTATAAGATGGGTACACAACTGGTTGAAAAACTGTACTCGAGTAATTACCATATATACTCGTTCATAAGACGAATTTTTTTAGTAAAAAAGGGAAGCACCAGAGAAGGGGGTCAGCTTATGAACAGGTACAGAGAGGGAGAGGTGGGACACAGCCCCTCCTCCCAACAGAGGGAGCAATCAGAGGCAGCACAGGCAGCAGAGCCAGAAGGAAAGAGGTGGGGCCAAAGTCTCTCTGCTTCTGGCCACGCTGCTCTCCCCCCAGCCTCTGAAGCAGCTGCAGCTCTGGGACTGGCAGGCTGCGGCCACACCGCTCGGTCCCGCTCCCCAGAGCATGCTACGGCTGTACCGCCCGGCCCACCGGAGCATGCTGCAGCTGTACTGCCCAGCCTGCCAGAACAACTCCAGCCAAGCCCGAGACATCCTCCCTTGGCCCTCCCTAGATAAGGTGGGAAGGGATGGGATGAGGAGAGTGTGGGGGGTCCTGGGTTAGGGGTGGGGTCATGTGGGGGGTGGTCACAGGGGTTACTCCCCTGATCCCCCCCGGCACCTCCAAAAAATAAAATTCCCCACCAGTTGCTGTCCCGGCACATCAGGGTAGGCAGCTGGCACGCCAGGACACTTTGTTTACTTAGGTTTACCTCCATGCCTGTGGACGCTCAAGGTAAACAAACCATCTCGGCCTGCTAGCAGCTTATCCTGGGAGCCACAGTTTGTTGACCTCTGAATTATAGGGTTGTCTTAGGAACAAGTCATAAAAATTTTCCATTTTTACCATCTTATCCATCTTGGGGGGTGGGGAGGTTCGACTTATAAACAAACTGGCTTATGATAGAGTATGTATGGTAATAAAGATTTACTGTCAAACTGGGAGGACGTATCTAATGGGGTCCAACAGGGGTCAGTCATGGGTCTGGTACTATTCAATGTTTTCATTAATGACTTAGACCAGGGGTCGGCAACCTACGGCACGTTTGCCAAAGGTGGAACGTGAGTCGATTTTTCATGGCATGCGGGGCAGGGTGAGCTGCTCGGCCTGCCGCCACTCTGGGGTTCCCGCTGCTGGCCCCTTACCAGCCGGGGTCCCACCCAGCACCCGATGCTGGCCTGGGGGAAGGCTGAGACCCCAACTGGCAAGGAGCCAGCAGCCAAAACCCAAGAGCAGGGACGGGCTGAGCTGCTCAGCCCGCACCTGCTCTGGGGTTTCCACTGCCGGCTCCTACCAGCCGAGGTCCTGCTGCTGGTCCCACTCAGCGCTAGCTGCTGGCCTGGGGGAAGGAACCCCAGGCTGGCAGTGGGCTGAGACCCCAGCTGGCAGAAGCCAGTGGTGGAAACCCCCGAGCTGTGGCGGTCAGCCCCCTGCTGCTCTGAGGTTCTGGCTGCTGGCCCCTTGACAGCCGGGGTCCCCGCAGCCCCACTCACCTTGCTTCCAGTTGGAGTTCCAGCGCAGGGCCCCTGCCAGACAGGGTCCAGGCTTCCGGACCTGCTCAGCCCTACCAGCCGCCAGCTCCACTCACCTCAGCTGCCGATCTGAGATTCCAGCCGCTGACCTCCTGCTAGCCGGTTATCAACTTTAAGCTGCACACAGGCTTCTGAGTTATAAGTATCTAAATATGTGCCATCAGACACTGGAAAACTCAGCAAAGAAAACCAAGGGCAAGGATCACACTAAAGTAATAAGATCTGCATTTTAATTTAATTTTAAATAAAGCTTCTGAAACATTTTGAAAACCTTGTTTCTTTTACATATAACAGTAGTTTGGTTATAAATTATAGACTTACAGCAATACCTTCTAAAAACGCTCAAAGGTATAACCGGCACATGAAGCCTTAAATTAGAGTCTATACATGAAGACTCGGCACACCACTGCTCAAAGGTTGCCAACCCCTTTGTTAAGATGTGCCATATGCCTCTGACTGTTTAAGTAAAATAGACTATTTTAGTAATCTTGGATTCCAAAAGCAATATGAATTGTGTGTGCGGTGTGGGATGAATCCTGCGCTGACGTGTATGTAACTCCACATGTACTTAAGATATTCAGAATCGCTTGGATGTTTGTTTTTAAAGAGAAAACTACACACACAGCAGATAATTGGGTGATATCTAAATTACGAGTCAACCATCTGATTGAAGATATTATGATCATGTAGAACTCCACATTCAACATATTTAAATGCCTGTAGGAAACTAAAAGCTCTCCGCTATTGTCTTCAGAGGAAGATCTACCTAGGCTGATTTTGTTGCAGTTGAGTCTGAGTCTAAGTAGTCTGACAGCTGCTCACAAGATCAGCTGTGCTACAGTCACCATAGAATCATAGAAATGTAGGGCTGGAAGGGATCTTGAGAGGTCCTCAAGGACTGCCCGCCTCCCTTGCCTCAGGCATGACCATATAAACCTAGACCATTCCTGACAGGTGTTTGTCTAACCCAGGGGTTGGCAACCTTTCAGAAGGGGTGTGCTGAGTTCTCATTTATTCACTCCAATTTAAGGTTTTGCATGCCAATAATACATTTTAATGTTTTTTAGAAGGTCTCTTTCATAAAAACTATTGTATGTAAAGTAAATAAGGTTTTTTAAATGTTTAAGAAGCTTCAATTAAATTAAAATGCAGAGCCTTCTGGACCGGTGGCCAGGATCCGGGCAGTGTGAGTACCACTGAAAAAATCAGCCTGCGTGCTGACTTCGGCACCCGTGCCATAGGTTGCCTACCCCTGTCTTAACACACGAGGGAAGATTCTTGCCCATAGGACTTGCCCTCATGAAGACATGGCTCCTACAATCTCACCTGTTTTGCAGCAGCTGATGCCAAAGCATTCTGTTTCAGGTAGAGAGGAGCTGCCACGTTCCACAGTTTTTCCTGGAGGGCCTACAAAAGAAAACCATGGAATATTGACAAATGTCCAACACTATAATTTAAGAATGAAAATGAAGTTATATTCTTGTGCTAAAAGGGCTTGGGAACAACACAAGAAGAGGGAGTGCTTTGTGTCTCCCAGACAACCCCTCCTTGCTGCTCAGGAGGCAGCACTCACAGTTTCTTCTTTCCTTGAGAACGTGTCAGCCTGATGCAGGGGTGCCTTTAAAAATATGAGCAAAACAGAAAATGGAGGAATCTGAAAACTCCATAAAATCACCAAATCACCAAATACACCTTATCCCCACCATAGGTTTCACATGTAAAAGCTATATTCCAAGTATGAATGTATTAGCTACTTGCCAGAATAGCTTTAGTATAAAGTATTCTTTAAAAGGTACAGGATATGGACATTGGGGAAACAAGAAACACTCTCCTATCCTGGATGATCACCACTTTCTCAGACCAAGATCAGGAACTCATCAGGTGTCAGGCAATGGTAACAGCCTGTTCTCAGAAGCTCATGGACCCAACAATATTCTAGGACACCTCTGTAGGCAGCTCCATCCCCACCAAAAAACAATGGAGAAGATTTAGTGAGTTACTAAGACTACTGGATAATCACAGTTACTGACACTGGTACCAAAGTATCTATTGTTTTCTGATGATTTGTGACAGAATCAGCAAGGGAGATCCACTGCCATGCTCCACCCCTTACACTGTCCACCTCTCCCACCCCATCTTCCCTTCTATACAACTGCACAGCAACACTCCGGAAGCCAAGGTTCAGAACATGCAGGGGTCCACTATCTGCACCAGCTCTTAAAATCCTGGCCCACCAGTCCCAGACACAAGGGAACAGCATTAGTTCTATATCCGAGACCCCTTGATCCCCAAGAGGTTGGGAAGGGGCAGGATTTGCTCCTAATTGCTTCTGTTCTGTCACAGAAAATATTTTAGTGGCACTGGAGGGGGTCTCACTTTCCAATCTGTTTAGGATTTTAAATTGTATGGTCTTTCCAGATATTATGAAATCATGAGTAGTTTAGAAAGATTGCTGCCTTTTCCATGTTGCTTTGTGATGGATCTTCTCACCTCAGCATGAGCTTTTCCCTCACCTGAGCCAACCTTCAAGTAGAGTCCACCCACTTGCTACAAAAAAGAACTTATTTTTGCCAGGAGGACACGGTAGCATATCCCTTTTTCCAATGTAAATAGGTTCACGCCAATCACCCCCCTGAGGAGAGGAACTGTCAAGGTAACTCCCAAGCCCTGATTCTCTGCATGGGCAGCACATACTACTTCTGCAAAAACCTGCTGTCCCAGCAATTGACTGGTGCATTGAGCTGTATCTGCTTATATGTAATACTTTCTTTGGGTTGCAACTTTACCTGAAGATTTGCCTGGCCTAACATTGAGAGAAGCCAAATGGTAAATTCACACAGAGCAAAGAACGATTTTTTTTTCCATTTTAATAACCATTCTCTATTTTACTAGGCAATACAGTTATTTTTCTAGAAGGGAATTATTTGCAAATCTTCATGCTTTGCACTTTTATAGCAGATCTTCAAAGCATGTACAAACATTAATTTAAACTTCACAACATCCCTGGAAGCCAGGTAAGTACAGTAACTCCTCGCTTAACGTTGTAGTTATGTTCCTGAAAAATGCTACTTTAAGCGAAATGTTAAGCGAATCCAATTTAATGTAAAGAGGAGGGGTTAGGTTCCAGGGAAATTTTTTTCACCATACAAATGACTATGTTTTTAATGTATCACATACAATATAAGTTTTAAACAAACAATTTAATACTGTACACAGCAATGATGACTGTGAAGCTTTGTTGAGGTAATGGAGTCCGGGATATTTCCCAGGGAATGCCTTGCTGCTAAATCAGTGGGTCTCATACTTTTGTACTGGCGACCTCCTTTCACATCACAAGCCTCTGAGTGTGACCCCCCCCTTATGAATTAAAAACACTTTTAAAAAATATTTAACATCATTATAAATGCTGGAGGCAAGCGGGGTTGGGGTGGAGGCTGACAGCTCGTGACCCCCCATGTAATGACCTCGCGATCCCCTGAGGGTCCCAATCCCCAGTTTGAGAACCCCTGTGCTAAATGATTAACTAGCATGAATGGAGGGAGGAGACACAGCATGGCAGAGAAACACACACACACACACACACACACGGGCAATGTGCGGAGCAGGGAGGCAGGGGAAGGAGGACACCCTGACATTAGTACCCCTCTCCCCCCCACCCCTCTACACAGCAAGCAGGAGGCTCCTGGGACCAGCTCCAAGGCAGAGGGCAGGAGAAGCACACAGCAGCGGGGGGAGGGACAGCTGAACTGCCTGGCAATTGATAGCCTGTTGGGCGGCTGCCGCACAGAGAACTTAGGGGAGCTGATAGGGAAGCTGCCGGTCCACCCTGGTTCCAAGCCCCCACCAGCTCCAGCAGGCTGCTCTTACTGCAAGCAGTGGACAAAGCAGGCGGTTGTCAAACAATGTTATAAGGGAGCATTGCACAACTTTAAACAAGCATGTTCTCTAATTGATCAGCAACATAACAACGAAACAATGTTAACCAGGACAACGTTAAGTGAGGAGTCACTGTATTATTCCTGTTTTATAGATGAAGAAATGAGGCAGTGAATTTAAGTTCTGGTCTATGCTAAGCAACTGACAATCTGCTGATAACTTTTGTCCTAGTGGATGAAAACAGTTTACCTACTATTGGAACTGTTTTCAATATGATAACAGAGAGCGCAATGAAGACTCTGCTCCACGTCTTAGGAATCTTTTCTGCACGGTACTGAAAATAATTTTGTTCCATCAGCAGGCAAACCACTTTCAGCACCAGTTCTGCTAGAACCATTAACAAAGACCATTGTCAGCAAAGGGTCAGTCATCTTCTCTCCACTGGGATTTCAAGTCAGTGTAGCTGCACTGTGCAAACCCCTTGTGTAGACAAAGTTTCCACTGGTGCATGGTTTATATCGGTGGAGCCACATCGGTGGCTAAAATCACAGTATAAACAAGGTCTAACTGATTTGCCCAAAGGCACAGAGGGAAAGCAGTTTCAGAGCTGGGCTAAAAACTGTAGCCCTTAGGGCCAGCTTAGCCTTGATTTTACCTAGCAGTAATACAAAGAACCTACAGGACTGCATATTGTAAAACACTGGCTTAAGCAAATTAGCATAAATGAAGCATAGGCCTATGACCTTTTGCACAGATAAAGTGGCTCAATAGTCACCCTAGATTTTGGGGAACTAGCTTGCTTAAGAGAAAAGTTGGCATAAAATGAGACTAGGCAACCGTAAGAATACTGAACTGATGCTAAGTTTGGATATTTTAGGATAGGATCGTTGGCAGATGTTTAACCACATATTTGCTTTAGCAATATGGTAATGAGCATATAGGGATTAATGTGCTAGCCTACCAGGTAAAGGAACCCCACTATTATGAGGGCAAGGAAGTTTGATATGGACAGAGGAGACTGGGTACTTATATGAATATTCATGGTGCTTCCCTGGCTCTATATAAGCAAGAACCCACATGAAGAGGAAGCTGGCCCTCCACCCTTCAATATTTTAGTGCTATAATCTAATCACCTATCTTCAAGAATTAGGGATCCAGTCCATCGGACCCATTTGGCATGCCAGAAATAGGGCTGGTCCTTTGTCTCTTACCTCTTTCTTGGAGATCTGGTGGTATGCCTGTGAACATATGCTACACAAGAGATAACATTCACGCTCTCTCTAATACTCTATTAATGCTACTGCTTTGGGGCTTTCCTTTCTCTATGAAGTATATTAATACAGATGGTTACGGTTGTGTTTGTGTTTTGCTGTGTGAGAGTTTCCTGACCATACACCCCACAGTTTCCTACAAGATATTGAACTTGTCAGTTTTGATTCTGTCGTGTCTGATTCTGGGGCAAAAACCTTGGTACGCTCCTCTCATTAAATGAGTCCCATTGGCAAACAATACAGGATCAGGCTACAAAACTCAAGAGCCCTTTACTTCCAGTCCTGTGCTCGGAGCACCACTGGATCCACGATTTCACCTTAAATCACTTTTCCTAAAGCAGACTTCATAAGTGGATAGACTCACTAGCACACATGAAATATGGCAAGTGCAAGATTTGGCCAGCACTGCGCTGGCAAACACACACAGCCAATTACAACATGATTCTCGACCCTAGGAACACAGATGAAGCCTAACCTTGATGAGGAGCAGCTGACACCGAAGGTAAGTTGCGGAGAAGTCTGCCACCCCTGCCAGTTCTGACTGAAGTTCTCCAAGCCTCTGAAGGTCACTGGAGAAAATAAGAGAAAATGCAAAATTCAGATACCTTAAAACACCACCATAAAGCACTGTCAAAGCCGAAGTTACCTATTTCTGTATTTTACCTCTGCCCACCCCTATAACCACTCCCATTAACAGCAGCAAAACATGCATGGCAGAGCAGCCTGCACCTGGGGACCTGTTAGCTTCTCTCCCCTTCTTGTAGGCTGACATGAGCAGCAGTTAGTCTGTCATCCCGCATTACTCTGCATCCCTACGGGAACCATACAGCATGGTGGCTCCAGATTTAACGCAAACATTCCAGATGTTCGTAGAGCAGCAAACAACCAATTTGTATTAAACGGCTGGGAAATCTTTCTTCTGATGCTAGCTAGAAGGAATAGCTTGGAACATATTGGATGCATGTAGCCAGTTATATTTGGAACATAGCTGCATTTCTGAAATACAACTTATTTTGTAAGTCTGATGTATAGTTTACAAGAGCTGGTTACTCAATGCAACACACAACAAGTAATTGCTCAAATATCAGTAGAGCAATCAGCCATACCCACTGCCTAGATTATGCTGACAGGGCAAACTAAGGGCACATCTACAACACATTTTGTTTAGATAAGCCAGGGTGTAAATTTACTCGATACAAGCCTGCCATGCACTAAATGTCAGTGTGGACACTGGTAATGTACATAACAGTTCATCAGTGCACTTTAATCTACTCCTGTTTCAAAGTGGGATAGGATCAAAGCACAGGAATTAACTTTTAGAGCTTCTCAGCAGGTTCCTCAGGGACACTTAGTGTGTGGCAGATTCACACCCCAGCGTGCTGTGAATTAAATATTTGTGTAAACAGACCCTAATTGAATATGCAGAGTTTTATTACTCCAGTTTGTGTGGAATTTTAAACAAAATCTGGGATTCTATTAAAAAAGAAATCTTATATTATGTAGAAATCAGAGATACAAAATGCAGAGTCCACCTTCTCATTTTTCATTCTGCATTCTGCTTTGTAATTTAGTCTTTCCAGTTTTTTTAAAAGTCACTGTGTTGGTTTCTTGCGTCCCCCTGCTGTAGGTATGCTATAGAAATAAGAAATAACTTATTTGATTCAGAAAGCTTCATCTCTCATATTTTAGCCAGGCTGATCCTATATTTCTGAAGTAGTTCCCAGGTAAGGCTCTGCTGAACCTGAAATTTGCCTCAGCAGCTGTCAGCCTGCAAAGGGTCTGAGAGAATCCCAATCTTTGTACCCAAAGAAGCTAATTCTTAATCACAGGGGCAGCTTCTGCCTTAGATGCAACTGCAGTAAAACCAATTTGGGGTTTACACAGCCAGTTAAGCCCACCCTTCTCCTTGGTAAGAGAGCTGTAAAAGGAGAAGAATTGCAGACTCCTTACTGTCCAGTCATCATGTCACGCTCAATTTGTCCTCAACATCCTAATGGGAGGGGAAACAGCTCTTCCCTGGCTAATAATCAGCCAGATAACTAGAAGCCCATCTTCAAAGCTTCTGTGGTTGACAATTCCATACTTATTTCTGTATAAACATTCTTAAGCCTTCACACCCTTGCAAGGTAAGCATGATCTCCACTGCACAGATAAAGAAACTGAGGCACAGATATCAGAGATGTTAAGTGACTGGCTAAAAAACCGGTGATACCTCCACTCTCAGTCATGTGCTCTGAGCACTAAGGAACACCACCTCACTGGGGTGAAAGAAAAATGGCTTCCCTAGCTAACAGTAATTACAAGAAAGGAGGAAGCCTACTGCCAGGAACTCTTTCTACCCCTCCCCACCCAACAGTCAAGGTAGCAGCCTCTTGTCCACTCCAAAAAAATCCCATAACAGAACATATTTGTTTTGATATATTTTAAAAAGCACAGAAGTCCCTACCTCCCCTCCCAAAAAAAGCCAAAGGGCAAGGAGTTTAGTACAGTCCTTGGACTGTAGTACTGGCTGCAGTTGTAGAAGAAATGCAGATATGGAGATAGTTTACATTAATTCCGAATGCACAGCTATGCTGTCTCCTGATTAAGCTGTCTCTTTGCACAAGCTGCACATGTGGCCCTCTGCCACATACACACACCAAAAGTGCGTTCTGTTGCCAGCTTAGGGAAGCATTCACAGCTCCTATGAGATTTCCATAGCTGTTTTGTGCTTCAGAAATTTCAGATGTTCTACTAAGAAATCACCTCCACACAGCCACAACATTTAGTTCCTAAAACATTCCCAAGACAATTTTTATTGTGTGTACAGCAGCTTCTGAACAGCCGGGGACCAGAAATGCATCATCCATCTTTCACACTCATGTTTCAAATAATGAATACCACACTGTTTAGTCCTTACACTGGGTAGCTGAGCTGCAAAGGTGATTTATGGCTACAAGTCAGCAAAGATAAGTTGGGAGAGAAAATAAACCTGTATGGAATGCTGCATCCACATTTGAGATCTTTTTCATTGCATTGTCCAGTACTTTCCTGCCTCTCAACTAAGGATCCTTTTCCTGTCCAGGAGACAAGGCACACGGAAAAAAATTCTTTCCAAGTCTTTTGTTCATGCAAAATCAATCAATCAGTAGATGAATTGGAAATGGAAAAGGCAGCACAAAATCTTCATTTAAAAGCCATACTGAATTCTTATCTATACCAAGGCAGACTGTGGAGCATAACAACATTGCCTATTTGGGGGAAAATCTCTCCTGTGAATTTAGTGTGGGTGAAAAGGACGAGACTATTTGACGATTGGGACTGGTGGGCAGAACCCACCATGCAGTGGATATCTGTAATCTCCAGCGAGTGAGGGGCCACAGAACTCAGAAATTAATGGAGCATAGGGGACAAAAATTGAACAGAAAGGTTCACAGGGTCAAAATGAGTGATCTAGAGTGGGCCACTGAGCAGAGAACCCTTGGATATTATTCATCACTGAAGTCCTATTTATCCCCTGCCTGCAGGGCCAGATAAACTCTCCTATGGGCCCGGGGCTATTAGATTTTGTGAGGCCCTTGGGGGTTTGGAGTGGGGGAGTGGGCTCAGGGGTGGGGACTGGGGTGCGAGAGGGGTGCAGCTCCAGCCGGGGGAGGAGGCTCTGGGTTGGAGCCAGGGACGGGACAGGAGGTTGGGGTGCAGCAGGTGGTCCAGGGCGCGGACTTGGGGGGAGGGAGGACATTTGGGTGTAGGAGGGGCCTCAGAGCTGGGACAGGGGGTTGTGGTGCAGGAGGTGGCTCTGGGCTGGGGTGGGAGTGCAGGAGGGGGGTGCAGGGTGCATGCTCCGGCCAGGAGGTGTTTACGTTGGGTGACTCCTGGTCAGCAGTGCAGCAAGCCTAAGGCAGGATTCCTGCCTGTCCTGGCTCCATGCTGCTTTGCTCCCTGAGGTGACTGGCATGTCCGGCCCCTAGGCAGAGGGGCCAGGCCGCTCTGCACGATGCACACTGCCCATGCCTGCGAGCACCGCCCTCGCAGTTCCCATTGGCTGCGGTACCTAGCCAAAGGGAGCTGCAAAGCCAGTGCTGGAGGCAGTGTGCAGAGATTCCCTGAACGCACCTCACCTAGGGGCCGCAGGGGCACATCGGTGAGCTGGTGCTTGCAGCTGCAGCCGGGGGGCGCTGAGGCTCGGGGACTGGTGTCCAGCGGCACGGAGACTTGCCGTGGGCCGGATGAAAAGAAGCAGAGGGACACATCTGGCCCGTGGGCCTGCAAGGCCCCCCTCAGCCTGAGACCCTAAAGCCCCTGCATTAATCCGGCCCTGCCTGTCTGTGCTGCTCCTGTTCTGTGAAGTGCAAGTTTCCCCAACGTTATCTTGTCCTGGAAGGACCTCCTCTCTAAATACAAGATGGTAGTTCACTCTACATGCCTGTTAAAGCTATGGCCCCTACTGAGACTTTCAAAGGTGTCAATTGCAACTGAGCAGAAATAGGTCTGGGACCACCCATTTCACTTCACATGGGCCTAATCTTGTTTACAACATTCTCTTCAGAAGGTTCAGTCTAAGAGCCCAAACTGGGACATGAACCATCTAGAACCACCATAGGCATTTCAGAGAGCTGGGAATTATAACAATTCTCCTGACAATGGTTAATACTACTACTACTACTACACTCTTATTTTCATCACTAGATCTCAAAACGCTGAAAAATACACAGCCTTACCGAATGGTGAATTCAAGCAGCTCCTGTGTGCTCTGTGGGTCTAGGTGCTGAAGATTGTAAACTCTCTCAAGACTCTCCTGCAGGAACTGCTGGGAAGGATCTTCATGGGGGGTAACGCTGGGGGAAACAGGGGAGGATACTAGTTTTCTACCTAGCAACTGAGCAAAAAGGAAAACAACAAAATAAAAACAAAAAAGCTAAATCCAGATGACAAAATTCACTTGGTCACAATTTTGGGTGTCACCATTTAAAAAAGAATTCTACAAAGTGGGAACTACAACATACTTTTCTAGTTCAGAATTTGCATCAACACCTTCAGTTTCACATCTTTATTATACAAACACTTTGCAGTTCTAGAGACCCCGCCCCATCCAAGGATCTCAATGCACTCTACAATTAAACTTCAACCCGAGTAGGTGGCATCCCCATATATAAAAGAGGAATAGCAATGCACAGTGCTGTTAAAGTGTCTTTGCCAAGATCGCACACCGTGAAATTCTCCCCCATGTAGAGGGCACACACTAGGCCAATGCGGTACGGGGGCATACAGCTTGACGGGGCAATCTTATCCATAAGTGCAGGGCTTAAGTGGAACTGATGTCAAGCAGGGGCCTGGCTGCAGGTCCTCTGCAAAGAGGTGAATTTCAGCCAGTTGCTGCAGAGCAGTGAAAAGAACTCAGGAGTCCTGCCTCCTAGTCACCTTTTTAATCCAGTAGATTATACTCTTCTCTTTTATATGGAAAAATACGTTGATTATTCTCTCAGACACGCCAAAATATTACACAATCCACACTGTAATGAGTTAATATTTCATACATACACTTCACAAATACAGCAGCATTCACCCCACTGAAGGAAAATCAGTCTTCTGAAAACAAAAAGTTACACCAGTGGCAAGTGAACAAAGTTCTCACTAAATATTCATAGCAACTGAGAGAACGATTGGTTGCCCCAAAAACAACTTACTCTCAATGGAGGGACAAGATGAGAGAGACTGTCACGAAGATAGGCATAGTGTCTGAAAGTATGATCCGAGAACAGTGCTGGCATTGTTGGGCAAGTTTTAGCAGCATTAAAAATGAGAACCAGAACAGCAATATCTATTGAAGTGGGAAGTTAAGGAAAAAATGGTCATTTTCAGATTCCTCATGGGTAGCAAGTTAAAAAACATTGGACACTTCCTTTACTGGAGATTATTTATAAAGTTCTGTACAACAGGAGAAGAACGCTGAGCAAAAAATCAAAACAGCTCTCTGCCTAGATACTAGGTACTATGTTACAGTATGCTCCGCTGACAGACTGGCGCAAGGACAGCACCAGCATCCACCAGTTATAGTTAGGAAGTAATGTGAAGAAGATTTTGTAAACTAACATATTTTGGACTGGAGTAAGAGAAACAATTTAACTCAAATGGAGTCCTCTTTACCCAACTTTCTCCAAGCCTTTACTCAAAAGGACAAATGTATTCAATTAACTGCATTATCTATCTGGTTAGGTATAAACCCCTCCTTGAATTCAATTCAGATTCTCTTCAATTCCTAAAAGGGTTTATTCTAGTTATATTTGCACAGGAAGCTCTGGTGGATGGTGTATGAGACAGAAACTGTACTTCACAGAAGTAGAGGGGGGAGAAAGTAGTTCCAGTGTAACTGTTATACAAGAACTAGGGGTCACCAAATGAAATTAATAGGTAGCAGGTTTAAAACAAATAAAAGGAAGTTCTTCTTCACACAGCGCACAGTCAACTTGTGGAACTCCTTACCTGAGGAGGTTGTGAAGGCTGGGACTATAACAATGTTTAAAAGTTAACTGGATAAATTCATGGTGGCTAAGTCCATAAATGGCTATTAGCCAGGAGGGGTAAAGAATGGTGTCCCTAGCCTCTGTTCACCAGAGGATGGAGATGGATTGCAGGAGAGAGATCACTTGATCATTGCCTGTTAGCGTCACTCCCTCTGGGGCACCTGGCATTGGCCACTGTCGGTAGACAGATACTGGGCTAGATGGACCTTTGGTCTGACCCGGTACGGTCATTCTCATAGGCATTTTAAACAAATTTGTGTGCGCACGATTACACAGATGAGCAGTGAGGAGAATGAAGGAAGAAAAATAGAATTTTATATATCTATAGCATCTTCCGTTGCCAACGATGATTATGACGATAACACTTAGCATATACACTGCTTTAGATGTCCCAGTGCAGACACTAACATTCAAGATTTAGGAGAGAAACCAGAGTGCCCCACAAACTATAAACTTATATTTCCACTATAATTTAGCCACTTCTGTAGTGAAAGACAGCAGACAACCAGAAGAGTGGAAGAAGAGCAAATTTTAGCTAAACGCTCCATGGCAAACCGTCCACTTACTGAAAGAGCTAACGGATCTTTAAGGTTCATGCAGACTTTGTTCTTTAATGGACTTATCTGACAGACCCACACATAACAAATTGCAAGATACCTAGTTTATTCACGTCAGAGGGATAAAGGACTGATTTGATCCTGCTGGCATTTGAACTAGGGAGCAGTGTTATTCTAAAACCTGACCCCACCATTGGATGGGTAATAAAACAGAGTAGAACAATGGACACTGAAATAGCTGAAGTAATACTTTTTATTGGACCAACTTCTGTTGGTAAGAGAGAGAGAGAGAGAAAGTTTTCCAGCTTACACAGAGCTCTTCTTCAGGTTTGGGAAACTAACTAACCCGAAAGTTCACCTCTCCCACCAACGGAAGTTGGTCCAATACAAAATATTACCATCACCCACCCTGTCTCTCTAATACCCTGGGACCAACATGGCTACACCAACACTGCATACTGAAATAGCTGTAAGAGTTTACTTTAATCTGAAGCAGAACAATGATGTAATTAATTATACATATTTTTCTAATATTCTACCAAGTCAGCAAGAAGTTTTTGTCAGACAGCAAAAAAAAAAAAAAAAAAGATACAGGCTGGGTCATCCATGTCAGGTTCTGGGGTGTCGAAAAACGGATGTGTACTCAACAGCTCTGGGACCAGTGGAAGCACCAGAGTAGGATGCCTGCATCCCAGGAACTTTAAGCACCTGAAAATACACAGGTTAAGAACACTTCTGAGTAAAGGAAGATTTAACAAAAAAACAGTGGTGTTATTAATACTATTTCACATTTATATTACAATAGCCCTAAAGGGCCCCAATCAGAATCAGGACCCCAGAGAGTTAAGGCACTGCGCATACATATCCAATGACACAGTCTGAAGAACTAACAGTCAGTTTTGCTGGACCCCTTCAAATGTTAATGAAACTGAAAATATAGCTTGAAAAACATAACTAGAAAAAAGAGGGAGCAACAATTAACACAGTCTACTTAAACTGTAATCATTTTGGGAGTAGGAACCTGTCTTGCTGCAAAATACCAAACATATTTTGGGTTGCTGTGTTACAAAAATGAATAACCATGCCACCTTTACCAATCTTTTCTTTTCTTTTTTGTTAAAATATCCAGAATATGCTGTAAGAGGCTTTTAGAAAAAGCAGTTAAAAATAAATGTTTCTAAGGGGGGAAAAAAAAGTTCAATTTGAATCCATGTTTTCTATAGTATTAACTTGCTTGTTGCTTCCATTTTAAAAAATGCAAAGCAATTCTCTTGGGTATTGTACATGTAAATCAATGTTTGCTATGGAGCTCAAGTAGAACCCTCCCCACGCCCAAAAGCACAGTGTGCCCATAAACAATATAGCTGTCAACTGGTATAACAGGATCAAAAAAACAAGGTAACAAAGCCAATATTTAGTAGAATATTTTAAGTAACCAGAAATATATGGTTTAGTAGAGGTTAGTTTTTAGGTTGAACTAAACTTTACTGGAAACCATGTGAATACTTTCAAATAGTTGTTTATAATTTGGTCACTAGAATGGTCCTTAGTGAGGTTCTCCTTTATGCAAGCAGACAAGCACATATGCAGGTAGAAAAAACAGTTACCTTCTCTTGACCATTATTCTTCAAGATGTGTTGTTCACATCCATTCCAATCAGGTGTGCGCGCATTGCGTGCACTGTCGTCGGAAAGTTTTCCCTTAGCAGCTCCCAACCGGTCAGCTGTGGAGCCCCATAGAGTGGCGCTTTCGTGGCACTCAATATATGACCCTGCCGACCTGGCCCCTCCTCAGTTCCTTCTTGTCTGCTACTCCGACAGAGGGGTAGGAGGGTGGGTATTGGAATGGACATGGGCAACACATCTTGAAAAACAGCAGTTACGAGAAGGTGAGTACTTCTTTGAGTACTTGTTTGTGTCAATTCCAATCAGGTGACTCCCAAAGCTCTACGCTGGAAGTGAGGTCGGAGTTAAGGAATTGCTGATTGGAGCACCGCTCTGACGAATGTGCATCATCTCTGGCGTGCTGAGTAATCGCATAATGAGAGGTGAACATAAGCACCAAGGACCACGTTGCTGCCCTGCAAATTTCTTGCATCAGGACTTGGGCCAGGAACGCTACTGCTGAGGCCTGTGCCCTCATGGAATGTGCCGCAAGTGCCAGGGCTGGGATTTTGAACAGCTCTTAGTATGTGAGATGCAGGACATGACCCAGGAAGATATTCTTTGAGATGAGACTAGCAGTCCTTTCATCTGGTCTGCTACCACTATGAACAGCTGATTTGACTTCCTGAACAGCTCAGTGTGTTCGATGTGAATGCTAGCACTCGCCAAATGTCTAATGAGTGTAGCCTCTGCTCACGGCTACTGGCATGAGGCTTAGGATAGAAGACAGGTAGAAAAATGCCTTGGCTAGTATGAAAGAGTGACACTACCTTGGGAAGAAAGGCTGGGTGAGGCCTTAGCTGACCTTACCCTTCTGGAAGACAGTGTAGGGTGGCTCGGAGGTAAAAGCCTTTAGCTCTGACACCCTCCTAGCTGATGTGATGGCCACCAGGAAGGCTGCCTTCCACGATAGATAGAGAAGGAATCAAGTCACTATTGGCTTAAAAGGGGGCCTCATTAATTTGGAGAGGACTAGACGGAGTTCAAGGGACAGGCTGTCTGGTCTGAGGATGTAGGCATTCCAAACCCTTGAGGAAATAGCCTACCATGGGGTTAGTAAATACGGCTCTGCCAGACGCTCTCGGGTGGAAGGCTGAGATAGCAGCGAGATGTACCTTGATGGATGACGCTGCCAGTCCTTGTTGTTTCAGGTACAGAAAGTACTCTAGAATGAGAAGTACAGACACCTGTAGTGGAGGTGTTCACTTGCTGGTATTCCCAGGCGCATACCTTTTCCACTTACCTAAATCTGTGGCCCTAGTAGGTGGTTTCCTACTGACAAGTAAGACCTCCCTTCTGAGCACAGAAGCTCCATGGTTTTTAACCATGAAGCTTCCGGGCTGTGAGATGGAGGGATCAGGAGGTCTGGTAGTGAAGGCGGCTGTGGTCCTGAGTGATCAGATCGGGATGCAGTGGTAACTTGATCAGAGTGTTCACTGACAGCTCCAGGAGCGTGGTGTACCAGTGTTGTCAGGGCCACCAGAATTACCTCTGCTCTGTCCCTGTGGATCTTGAGAAGTACCTTGTGTACAAGAGGGATCGATAGGAAAAGCGTACAACACGCGGCCTCCCCAAGGAAGCAGGAACACATCCATGATTGAGCCAGGATGGTGACGCTGGAAGGAGCAGAACATTGGACACTTCCTGTTGCTCCTGGTGGTGAACAGGTTGACCTGGGGAAACCCCCACCCTTGGAAGATGGAGTGTTGTGACATCTAGCTGTATGGACCACTCATGATGGCAGAACAATCTGCTGAGGTGGTCTGCTAGTTCGTTCTGCACTCCTGGGAGATAGGACGCCTCCAGGTGAATGGAGTGGGCTATGCAGAACTCTCACAGCTGGAGGGCTTCTCGACATGCGGGGAGGAATGGCCTCCACCCTGCTTGTTGATGTAAAACATGGAAGTGGTATTATCCGTCATCACTGCCATGCACTGACCTCATAGTCGGGCCTGAAAGATTTGGCATGATAACCGTACTGCCCGGAGCTCCTTGATGCTGATATGAAGGGGAAGCTCCTCTCATGACCATAGACCCTTTGTTTGTATGTCTCCCAAATGTGCACCCCATCCCAGAGCTAACACATGTTACAAGGGACAAAGAGGGCTGGGGGCTGTTGAATGCGACTCCCTCGCAGACTGCCCAGGGGTCAAGACACCACTGGAGGGACTCGAGTACTTGCCCTGGCACCGTGACCACTACGAGCCACACCTGGAGTGGCCTGAGCTTCAGTCTACCATGGAGGATCACATAAGTGCAGGCCACCATGTGGCCAAGGAGACTAAGGCATCCCCTTGCTGGGGTGGTTGGGTATCGCCTGAGGTTCTGAATAATGTCTGTTATGGCTTGGAACTGGGTCTCCGGCAGAAACGCCCTTGCCTGTACTGAGACCAGCACCATCCCGATAAATTCTATTCTTTGGGTCGGTGATAAGGTTGACTTGTTCATGTTGAGGAGTCGTCCTAGTCTCTCAAAAGTGGATCCGACTAATTGACTTGACAACTGGCTACTACGGGGGTGCTCCAGTTACCGTCTCGAGGTAGGGATATACCTGCACCTGCCTCCTATGGAGGAAGGCTGCTACGACTGACATGCACTTGGTGAACACTCGGGGGGCTGTTAACAGGCCAAAGTGGAGAACCGTGAACTGATAATGTTTTTGGTTGACCTCAAACTATAGAAATCGTCTGTGTGCAGGTTGAATAGCTATGTGAAAGTACGCTTCTTTCATGTCGAGGGCAGCATACCAATCTTCTGGATCCAGGGAAGGGATAATTGTATTTAGGGAGACCATGCAGAACTTTAACTTCATCATGAATCTGTTGAGTTCTTGCAGGTCTAGGATGGGTCTGAGATCCCCCCACCTCTTAGCTTTGGGGATTCAGAAATAGCAGGAATATAATCCCCTGCCCCGTAGCTCCTAGATAAGAAGTTGCTTGTGAGAAGGGTTCCTGAAGAGGAATGGGGAAGGGAGGTGGGCAGGAGGGGAACAGCAGCAGAATTGGAGATAATATCCCACTTCTACCGTGCAAAGGACCCAGTGGACTGATGTTATTTGGGACTGTCATAAACAGATAGTTAAGGGTTAATGTCTCTTTTACCTGTAAAGGGTTTACAAACAGGGAACCAAACACATGACCAGGGGACCAATCAGGAGACAAGATACTTTCAAATCTCGGTGGAGGGAAGCCTTTGTTTGTGTTTTTTGGGTTTTGCTTTGTTCTCTTTGGGTCCTGGAAGGGACTAGACGGGCAACCAGTTTTCTTGCCAATCTCCCTGCTACAGTCTTTTATAGTGAGTAATTTAGTAAGAAAGGCGGTTATAGTCTTCTGATTGTTTCTGTATTTGCAAATGTGTAGTTTGCTGGAAGTATTTTAAATTGTATTTTGCTGGGGGGGGGGGGGGTAGGCTTCTTTCTAGTTTCTATAAGCTGATATACCCTGTAACTTTTTACCATCTAAATTGCAGAGAAACTTTTACCTTTTTTCTTTCTTTTTATTAAAAGTTTTGCTTTTAAGACCTGTCTGATTTTTTTTCCCCTTGTTGAGGCTCACGGGATTTGAGTCTGTACTTAACAGGGAAGGGAGGGGAAGGGTGGAATTCCTTTGTTTCAGATTCACGGAACGTAAATCTGTGTCTCTCTCTAGGAGACCTAATTTCTCTGTGTTGCGATTCAAGAAGTTTGAATCACAGTAATCTTCCAGGGTAACCCAGGGAGGGAAATCCTAGGAAAGGCAACGGTGAGGAAAGGGGTTTACTTTCCTTGTGTTAAGATCCAGGGGGTCTGGGTCTGGGGGTCCCCAGGGAAGGTTTTGGGGGGACCAGAGTGTATCAGGCACGGGAATTCCTGATTGGTGGCAGCTTATCAGATCTAAGCTGGTAATGAAGCTTAGGGGAATTCATGCGAGTACCCATATTTTGGACGCTAAAGTTCAGAATTGGGAATTATATAATGACAGGGACCAAGCATAGTAGAAGTGGGACAGATGATTCATAAAACAAGGGGAAGATCCAGTGTAATAGCAAGTGCACCGTCCTCGGGAGCATCTTCAAAAGGCCTTTTTACAGCCCCATGAAGGTTTGGTTGGGCCTTGGCCCTGCCTAGAAGGGGGATTGGAAGGGTTTCTGTTTGTTTGTTTGTTTAAGAATATCAGGGTTGGAAGGGACCTCAGGAGGTCATCTAGTCCAACCCCCTGCTCAAAGCAGGACCAATCCCCAGACAGATTTTTGCCCCAGATGGGCCCCTCAAGGACTGAACTCACAACCCTGGGTTTAGCAGGCCAATGCTCAAACCATTGAGCTATCCCTCCCCCGCCAGGTTTGCGCCTGCTGTTCCTGCCCCTATGCCTATAAAAATCCTGCCTCGGCCGAGGAGGACATGGACGCTGCTGTTGCAGTTGGGGCTTGAAATGTTGTCATTGGGTTGCTGGGGTGTGCATACCCAATAACTTCACAGTTGCCAGGGAGTCTTTTAAGACTGTGCATCTTGGAATCTGTTTGCTCTGAAAATAACCCTGTGCCTTCAAATGGTAGGTCCTGCAGGGTTTGCTGCAGCTCGGGGGGACAATCTGGACCCCTATAGACATGAGCTCCTCTTCATGGCTACTCCTGAGGAAAGGGTGCTGAGTCCGCAGAGTTCAGTGAAGCCTGATGGGAGGTTCACACCACTGCCTTCCCTTCATCAATGATCACCGAGAACTCTGCTCTGGAGTCTGGTGGAATCAGCTCCTTAAACTTCAACATGGAGGCCCACGAGCTGAAGTTGTACCTGCTGAGGATAGCTTGCTGATTAGCTATCTCAGCTGCAGGCCCCCAGTTGCATAGATTTTCCTGCCAAAAAAGTCCATCCTTTTCCACTCCTTGGATTTAGGGGTCGGCCCTTGCTGCCTAGCTCTCTCTCATTCACTGCCAGTATTACCAGGGAGCATGCTTGCGGATGAGAGAACACATACTCGTACCCCTTGGAGGGAACAAAGTACTTGCGCTCTACCCCCATGGCAGTGGGCGAGATTGAAGCAGTGGTCTGCCAGAGAGTCTTAATATTGCTCTGGATAATTTTTATTAGTGGCAGAGCTACCCTGGACGATCACTCTGGCCATGGATCCTGTGGTTAATTGGGCGAGGGCCCAAGGTTGAAGCTCCCGCCACCGCTTCATCCGGGGATGAAGATGAGGAGGCTAGAGGTGGTACAGGGTCCTCCTGACCCTCTGGCTCGCTGCCCTCCTCCTGTTCAGTGTCTGGGGTCCTGTGGCAACCATAGGCAAGGTGGTAGTAGCCTGGCCTTGCAATGGGCTGTGCCTCGGAGGCAACCTGGGCTGGCTGTGGGGCTTGTGCCAAGGTCACCTCGGAACCACGAGGCATAGGCCGGTCTTTGGTTATCTGGGATGGTCGGTGCTCTGAGGCCACCGAACGGGAGCCCCTGGAAGAGGAGCCCTGGGCCTGTGGTAAGCCCAGGAGGTCCAAAAAGGCCATTGTGCCGGAGGCTGCCACTGAGGGTTGTCATGCCATTGGCACCTCCCTCTGTCACTTGTTGGATCTGTGTCTGCTGCAATGGAAATAGTGCGAATCACATCCGAGTCCGAAGACATGGATCTCGACTGAGATGACCACGGAGATGCCACATAGTGCTATGCCAGGGACCTGCGCCATGTTGATAATGCAGGGGCAGGTGTCAAGATGGCTGGGGACTGAAACCAGGAATACAGTGTTAGGGACTGGTGTCTTAGATCTGTTGCTGGGTACTGGTGCCGGGGGTACGGTGCTGGTCTCCTCTCAGAGCTGGGGA
The DNA here is from genome assembly GCF_007399415.2 of Gopherus evgoodei. NCBI lineage: Eukaryota > Metazoa > Chordata > Testudines > Testudinidae > Gopherus > Gopherus evgoodei. The sequence goes on from NC_044322.1 coordinate 11,505,723, forward strand.
TCACTGCTGCTCCCTCATCGGTGCCTGGGAGCACCGTGCCAGTGGCGCTGGGGAACCCTTCGCGGAGTCCGCTGCTGGAGAACAGTGACTTGTGGATGTTGATCTGGAGCGGTGCTAAGGCGAACAGTGCCAGGCCGGAGAGGGTGACTGCTGCATCATGACCAGCTTGCCTCTAGATGGCCTCTGATCGCTGGGGGCTGAGAAGCCGTCATCTCTATCAAGTCTCTGACAGCTTCAAAAGTGTCCGGGGTGGATGGTAACTCCAGCTCCTCCACCTGGCACTGCCCATCCCGGGAATCACTGTGCACTGCACTCGATGGTCCCCTCGTGGGAACCAAAGTTGATGGTGCTGACTCTTGTTGCCTAGACACTGAGGGCTCCTTCACGGGATGCCCTGGTATCACATCTGCAGGTCCCGCTGTTTTCTCCACCGGGGAGCGCCCTCTGTCAGCTTGTCTATGCTGCTTGTACAGCATCAGTGAATGTGAACGGTGCCGGGTTCTCTGTGCCTCCTGCGAAGCCAGATAGCGCCAGTGCCAAGTGTCTCTTAGACTAAAGTCCTTCCTTGGCACCGTGTCACACACCAATGCCAGGGCACTCCATATGGATGCATTCGGTGCAGGGTCCTGGCAGTCTGCAGCAGACTGGGGACGAAGGGCGGATTCCATGAGCAACTGCTTCAATCGGAAATCTTGCGCCTTTTTAGTTCTGAGGTGGAAAGCCCTGCAGATCTTGCACCTATTTATCTGTGCATCTCCCCCAGACACCTCAGACACAAGTTGTGGGGGTTGCTCGTTGGCATAGGCTTGCTGCAGGTTCCGACGGGTTTAAAGCCTTGGGCTCGCGGCACACCCCACTCCCAAACCTCACTATATACAATATATACACACTAACAACTAAGACTAACTACAACTAAACTAGGCTAAGCTACCTATATGAAAGAATGCTAAGGGAAGCTCTTGCTAGACAAGCAACCACAGTTCCAACGACTGTCACTGGTGGTAAGAAGGAACTGATGAGAGGCTGGGTTGGCAGGGTCATATACTGAGTGCCACGCAGGCACCACTCCACGGGGCTCCACACCCAACCCGACGGGAACTGCTAAGGGAAAACTTTCCAACGACTATGCATGCAGCGCGCTCACATCTGATTGGAAATGACATGAACAAGCGCTCGAAGAAGAATCTCTATTTCAGATGTCAGTGTGAAAAATGCTCAGTACCACTTCTGTTCAGAATATTTACAGGATAACAAAATCATATGAGTAGCAACTGTACCCCTCAGCTAAATATAACATTTACCGGCTTTAGGGCTTGGTTATTAGAATAAATAAGAAAGCTAAGAAAAGTGGACAAGCAAGAAGCATGTAGAAAAGCAATACTTACTTCCATATGGACTCTCTGTCAGTAGGATATTTGGTTAGGTTTTTCAGCAGCTCCACCAATGCAAGATGGATGCCTTCTTTAGTCGAGACATTGGTGCAGCACAGTAGTTCATGAAGTGCTTCCCGAATGTCTCGGGAGGAATCCTAAAAACCAAGAGCTCTGACTATTAGCATGCACGTGTGTGTATATATATATCCAAAGTCTATTTCTAGTAGGTTACAGCAAAATCCAGAGGAACATCAGTCCAGCCCAACTGCCCTAGGCTCTGTTTCTTTTGAACTCAGCCAAGATGTCTCACTTACATATGTGCTTCCTTTCTCGGATGAAAACTTTTCCACTCTTCACTCTCTCAAATGAAAATCAGTAGGAGTAGTAAATATACCAACCGGTATCCTCAGGCACAAAGTCTCGTCTCTCGTAGATATTTAGTGGTGCTGGGTAATTACTGCCTGGCCAAGCAGATGATGGCTGAAAACTACATTTAGCCATTGTGACAAAGTTCCTCCTCTACCTTGGTGGGTCCTGGCACTTATTGGCAGATTTGCTCACCTCAGTGATCTCCCCCACAGTCTGGATCAACTCCTCCTGTGTCTGATCAGGAGTTGGGAGGTTTGGGGGGAACCCGGGCCCGCCCTCTACTCCAGGTTCAAGCCCAGGGCCCTATGGATTTGCAGCTGTCTATAGTGCCTCTTGTAACAGCTGCATGACAGCTACAACTCCCTGGGCTACTTCCCCAAGGCCTCCTCCAAACACCTTCTTTATCCTCACCACAGGACCTTCCTCCTGGTGTCTGATAACGCTTGTACTCCTCAATCCTCCAGCAGCACACCCTCGCACTCTCAGCTCATCTCTCTTGCTCCCAGCTCCTCACACACACTTCCTCTCCTCTGGCTCCTCCCCATCTGACTGGAGAGAGCTCCTTTTAAAACCTAGGTGCCCTGATTAGCCTGCCTTGATTGGCTGCAGGTGTTCTAATCAGCCTGTCTCCCTTAATTGGTTCTAGCAAGTTCCTGATTACTCTAGTGCAGGCCCTGCTCTGGTCACTCAGGGAACAGAAAACTACTCACCCAGTCACCAGTATATTTGCCCTCTACCAGACTCCTGCACCCCACTGGCCTGGGTCTGTCACACAATTTAGGAAGAAGTGTTCCTTTATTCAGCATTTGAAGCTAGAACCTGCAGGCCCTTAATCAGGCAAAATTCCCATTCAGTTCAGTGGAAGAAGTTATGCCCTAGGCAGCCTTAAATGGGTTTGCACAAGTGTCACTGAAGGCCATATTCTGACATGCAAAATATATTACTGGAGATGATGTATGGGATGAACAGAGCCAAGCATGACTCTCAGTTCCTAGGTTGAGTTTTCCAGGCTGGCAGTCAGGGGCTGATCTTTTTACTTTTGAACTGCACAAAGCTTGATATTGGAATTCAATGAGACAATAAATATGGAATCCCACAATGTCATTTTTGCAGTCAACTTTAAAGACAGAAAAACACTTCAAGAGACTTTGCTGCCAGAAGTGTCACCTTTCACATACACCGTAACATGGAGGTCCTATAGCTCTATTTATATAAGTGTGTACTATTGTGCCATAGCTGAATTCTAGTTTGAAAAATTACATTCTACCTGCCTAAAATACACTCTGTAGTTTCAAATGCACACATTCTTCCTCTTTACCAGTACTTATGCAGTGTTATTGTGTGCTGTTAAAAAGCTTTTGTGTTCTGCTCCAGAGGTGGTTGCATTTCAGTGGTAGATTTTTTTTCTCTTTTATTTACGATTTGCTGAACATCACCATGAAAAGAAACAGAAGCCCTGGTATTAAGAATCTCAGTCTAACTAAACACAGATAGTGCAAAAGGTGATTAAAGGGTAGACGTACCACAGGGCTGTGTAGAATATTCAGTGTTTATCTTGTTTTTTGTTTTTTTTTTAAAAAAAACAACACTGCTGAGTGGACAAAACTTCACAAAGAAAGTGTGTTCTAAGGAGGGAGGTGAGAGAGACAATGAAAGCATTGCATGCAAGGTCAGGCATAGGGATCGCAAGGAATGTATTAGCCAAAGTGCTCGGAAATCCTTCAGGATCAGAGATGCGATATAAAGCATCAGTTATCACATTTCAGCTGGCATAACATGAATGATAAATCAGCGCAGAAATACAAACAACAAAAAGAGATGTAGGACTAAATTTTCAAACATGATTAGTGATTTTAGGTGGCTTGATTATTGGGTATCCAAATTTAGCTTTTTTGACCATACTCTGTATCAGCATATATCTTGACTTTTCATACAAAAAATCAAAGGTAATAAATTCTAGGAAATCAAAGACAATGACCATGGGAAGCTCTTTCCAAAGAAAACACTTGCCTCCAAGACAGCTAGCACGGTATCGAGCTGGTCCTCTCGCAGCGTTATGTTGTTGGAGATTTTTCTCATCGTGTGTATTGACTGCAATCTTACCTCTTCGATCTCATCATTAAACATGTCTACTAGAAAATCAAGACATTTCTCTGCAAAAGACTGTGAAGACTGAGCCAGCATACAGAGGGCCTCAACTGCAGCAATCCGAACCTCTGAAAGAAGGAAAAAAATCTTATTTTGGGTTATTTTTAATACTGGTCAAAAGCTACATCACCTAGTGGCCAGACCTCAAGCTATGCAAGGGTAAGAATTTTGATAGGAGAGCACTAAGGAGAATCTAGAGACAGCTCTGGTGATTCAGTTAGGTATCATTCACTCCAGTTCTGAACAGCACAAGCTACCATTTGAAGTGACACTGAAGGTATTTTCTGGTGAGAAAAAAAAATAAAATTTATTATTAGATTATTAGAGCCATGATGTGTTTTGCAGGAGTAGGGGGTTCGAATAATTACATTCTGTCTCCCTGTAGTCTTCCTGCCATTTCAATTGTCTAGAGTGTTCTTCACATCCTTCCTTCACTTGCTGTGTAGCTATCTACAAACATTACATTTCACCCCAGGGTGACTGTGTTTCAATAGCAGAAGAAGTGAACCCTGCAGTGGTTCTCAAACTGTGGGTCGGGATCCGAAAGTGGGTTGTGACCTCGTTTTAATTGGGTCGCCAGGGTCGGTTTGACTTGCTGGGGTTCGGGGCCCAAGCCCAAGCCCAAGGGCTCAGGTTACAGGCCCCCTGCCTGGGGCTGAAGCCCTTGGGCTTCAGCTTTGGTCCCCGCCCGGGGAAAGTGGGGCTTTGACTTTGCCCCTCCCCCAGGGTGATGGGGCTTGGGTGGGCTCAGGCTTCAGTCCCCCTTAATGGGGTCCTGTAGTAATTTTTGTTGTCAGAAGGGGGTTGTGGTGCAATGAAGTTTAAGAATTCTTTGTTTAGAGCTATGTGATCCCTCAGAAGGGAAGAGGTATCATGTGAATGGTTAATACGCATGTTATTGGAAAGACCAGAGGGGATAGCCAAACAGCCAACATGTATTCATGCTGTAAAAAACACTGTAGGTATTTGAAGTACCTCCACTTGTAATCCACTAAATGAAGGCAAAAGACTCTCTCATCTAGTTTCTGCAAGCTTTTGTGAATAGCGATCATAAAAACAACAGAACCAAATCTGACATGTTATAAGATATTTCTATTTTTCATCCAAAAAAGTTCAGCTTGAAAACACTGAATTAAAACTTGCAAATGTAGCATGTTAGGACTATTGTTCTTGAAAAACATGGTGAGATTCCTGATGCCTCTGATTAACTGGAAAAAATACTATCACAGTAAAATGTCTGCTTATTTACTTATAGATCCTTTCCCCTCATCCACCAACCTACTCACTACAGTCAAGGCAGCAGAGATTAAAACACATTTAATTGATACTGCTCTGACAAGGCAGACTAAGATACAGATTAAAAATCAGTGCATGGGAAGGCTGCAATGAGGTGTATAAGGTGGGACTGTAGACAGTAGCACTTAAAATGCAGTAATGGTCAGAGGGGTGACTGTGTAAATAATTAATTTCCACATCAGTTCACCAGATCTGTGCGTATCCTGAGTCAATCACTTTCTTCATTGATAGAAATGCTACCTTTGGCACTGCAGAGTGAAAAATCTATGTGACAGCGAGTTGGATATTGTGGTATGGAAATCAGAATTGTTCCAAAGGAAAAATCTTTATTATTAAGCCAGAGAGAACCAAGGTTATTTTTCACATCCCAGAAAGATTTTGACAGAAATACCATGTAATTTTAATCGCAAAATGAGCAAGCCTAATAAAGAAGTCATAGAGCAACAAACCATCTTTACAATGTGATTTTACAGAGATACTCTTTAGAGCACACCCTGTATTTTCTAATGTTGCTCCATCCATGCTATAAATTTTAAAAGCAACAATCAGCAATTACAGCTCACAGAAATTTTCAGCTTCAAGGCACTTCACTAACATTAACCTTCTCAATAGCCCCATGGAGATACAAGGGGTAAGAATTATTCTCAATTCACAGATGGGGAAGCTGGGGCAGAGAGGTGAAGTGACCTTGGTAAGTCCCATCAACAAGGTCAGTGTCATTGTCATAACCAAGTTTAGAACTCCAGGGCTTGGGTCCCAATGTTGTGCTCCAAACTACAGCTGGCCAACTCTGTTAAAACTATTCACAGTGAGAGAGGACGAACATGCTTTAAATTGTTGTAAGATTAACATTCTTTCCCTTTTCTCTAGACTCCAGAGAATCAGTCAATTTTCAGCAATTAAAAAGTTTCCAATTTAGGACCCAATCTAGCTTACTGAAGTCAATAAAAACACACCTAGTGGGAGCTGGATCTGGTCCCTGAACAGTACAAGTAGGCACCCTTTTTCCCCACACACATACCTAAACTGCTTATAAAAAATGATTGATTTCAGGGTACCCTAATACAGAATGCTTTGCCTGTCCAAAGTGCTGAGCTAACATTAATTCAGTCTTGCAAAGTCATGAATAGTTACCAACCGGGAACAAAATCTACTTGCTCACCCTCACCGAGAGGGTAATAAAAAAAAAGAAAAAACAGAAAGGCCCCGCAATATATTAGTCACTTGTTTTTAAAAAAAAAAAAAAGAACAGGATCTGTTCCGGGCAACATGAATTTTGGAAGGCTACATTATCAATTATGTTAGGCACCTTACATTCAAATCCTCTTTGGCTGCCACACACAAAGTTAACACTCACCATACATTTCATCTTCCAGGCCATGAACAAAAGCCCCACAAGCTCCCGATTCAATCAAGTTCACAGCGCCTGTGTCTATTTCTTCTTTGGGTGCATCATCTCCCCATTTTCTGCCACTTGAAAACTCCCCAGAGCTGTAAAGCTCTTTGGCTCGTTCATGTGCAGTGCGCTTCCGCTGTGAAAACAAATATCATGACTGATTACAACCCAATATATCACAAAGACTATTACATTTTAAAGGAACTATTGGTGCATTAACTGACTTGCCCTGCTTCCATAACAAGATTATAGCAAGAGGCTTCAACAATGATAGGAGGAAGAGATGCAATTGCTGAGAGACATGAAAGCTATCCTCCTCTTATTTGAAAAATTACTCAATATTTTGTGCTTTGTTGTCACTGGGAAAAGAATTATATCTAACCTGGTATAATTAGCATATTGTTAAAACACAATTCTTTGGTTATCCCTGTTAAATTGCGGTTAAGTCCTACCACTTTGACATGACTGTCCGTCTATATTAGACACTAATTAGCGTTAAACCATGTGTTAATCAAAATGTCTGCACATTTCCTAACACACTTCATTTGCCCAGGGCAGACAAAGTCTTACATTCACTTTCCATTAGCCCCATCATCCTTGTGAGATACAGATGAGTTATGCCATTTTGTAGATGGAAAAATTGAGCCAAAGAGAAGAAGGATTTTGCCCAAGGTCACTATATGAATCAACTATAAACTCAGGGTTTAAAAAAAAAACAAAAAAAACCAAGAATCCCAATTCTAAGCATTACATCAGTTGAAATGACTGCCAAGGAGATCCTGTCAGATCTTGTACTGTAGCATATTCCCAAACCTGGAAAACAATCTTTCTGTTCACAATAAATAAGAGAGAAGCTCTAAAACAAGATGGTGTCAAGAGGGCATGCTAATCCCACTCTCTCCTTGATGAAACCTCAACAGCCGCAGGAGTGATTTATTACAAGAACACAAAAGCTAATGAAGCAGTTTAGGCTTCATTTTCTTTTAGATTAAAGTCAACCTGCCACAATCAATCAACTCTCAATTACCCTGAGGCATGGAAAAGATAAACAAGTATGTTCGACATTAACATACCTGTTGTGCAATTTTAGTATGCTAGGTATATGGGCGGGGAAGGGGGAGGACAAAATAATAAAAGACAAGGTTTATGTACCCTCAAATCTGACATCAGCTTCTTGTCAAGTGTCTGCTCCAAGAAATGGGAACTAACTTGCTGCATAGATCCCTGAAAACAACAAAAAACACATTATGTGAAGAACCAAGATGGTTATGAATATAAGGCAACAGAATCTGCTAAGTGACACACCCCAGCACAGCGACCACTCATTTCTGTATTGCAAGGGGTTTATATAATGCTCATCATTGCAGTATTTAGGAGCTTTTGAGAGTTTATGAGTGTCCGCATATAAATTCATCACAGCACCCCATTTTCTATCTATAGGTTTCAGAGTAGCAGCCATGTTAGGGCAGGTCATCACCACCCACCGGATTGGCGGGTAGGGATCGATTTATCACATCTGGTCTAGATGCAGACAGATCAATTCCCGAAAGCGCTCCCTGTCGACTCCAGAACTCCAGCTCACAAGAGGCAGAAGCGGAGTCGATGGGGGAGCAGCAGCGGTCAACTCGCCACCATCCTCACAGCCAGGTTTCGACCTAAGATACGCGTAGCTGAAGTCGGCCTATCTTAGGTTGACCCCCCACAGTGTAGACCAGGGCTCAGTCTGTATCTGCAAAAAGAACAGGAGTACTTGTGGCCCCTTAGAGACTAACAAATTATGCTCAAATAAATTTCTCAGTCTCTAAGGTGCCACAAGTACTCCTGTTCTCTATCTATAGTTGGTCCTAGCTAGGGAGCTAAAAACCTGGCCTTGATGTTGGGGGCCATAAATAAGATTTTGGTTGTGCTGAGAAGTCCATTCCCCGCAAAGGAGGGAAAAGCTGTGAATCTCCAGCTGCGAAGCTGTTTTCAAATGGATCTGCATATACGCTAGCTCCACCTCTCCCCTCAAACCTGCATTGAAATTTTGGCTGAAATCAATTGATCTAGACACTGACATCATATACAGTATCAACCAGCAAATCCAGTAAACAAAAGTCAGAAAATTAATGCTCTCCTCACATCCTTCTTTCCCAAACATAGGAAAAAAAGGCAACATACTGGACCTACCAAGAGGACATGAGAATAACAAGGAAACTTACCAACAGTTTAGCAGCTTGCACTCTAACAACCCATGAGCCATCACTGACCATGTGACATATTTTTCCAAATGCATCATCAACTAAGCGAATTTCTTCATTGGAAGAAGGAATTGGTACAATGCTTAATAAGACAAAGGTACACAATATAAATCACTGTGTTGAGGCTTTGCCATGAAGGATAACACATTTTATACAAAGGCCAATGAAATAAACAGCGCTGTACTACTATATAACTTAGGGAATCTTAGGAACAAAAAAAAAAAGTAATCTAGTTTAACATGTCAACCCCCCTTTTGGCTTATCAGGCTATAGGCATTTAATATACATAGCCTTTCAAACCACTACGTAAGGGACTTCTCTAAGACAAAACCTTCAGGACTAGCATTCTTATTCCCTTGCTGTATAACTTTTTTAATCAGTTTGCGCACAGCACATACCTCTCAGGATACAGCTGACTGAGGACCCAGATCAACTGAACTGCAGCGCTGCGTACCTGTTCATAATCATCTGAGAGCAGTTTGCAAGCCTAAAAGGAAAGTTTCCAAATATTAATCTTAACCACCTGCACAAGGTTTACATTTAAGCTTCCATTAAACTCTCTTATATGATGAAGTACAGATTCTATACCAGCTGGGTCGGGTTAGGAATCAAAATGCATTTGGTTAGCTCAACCTAGTCCTACCAGACCTCTGTCCATTACACAAATTCAGTACAATATTTATCAGATTGGTTAGCTCTGCTCAAGTGAGCTCCAGGACTGGCTGAACTACACAGAGACATGTGAAGAATGTTGCAAAGCATCTGTCCTCACAACAACTGACTATGCTCCATATTATTCTCATTTTCATAGGCCTTGATCCTGAAACCTTATCCATGAAGGTATACCCCATCCTCATCGGAACATCAATTAAACTATTTAATTCTGTTCAGGTTCTTATACTGCGTTTATCACCATAGTATGAGAACCTTCCAGTAGTACATTAAGCAATGTTACTAAACACCTGCCACATGTTTTTTGTTCACTCATCGTCTCTTCATGTGCAGTGGAGTATCTTGTTTTGGTAGGGTTTCCCCCCATGCCCCCAATAAGTATAGCTGTTGCTATGAGTTTACATAAGAGAAGGCAGGTAAAAAAAGGCACTTTGCACTAGGAGCAGAAAGTGGGGGGTTTGCAATGGTCCTTAGCTCTTGGTGGAGTTCATTCCACAGCCTCAATCCCTCAGAGAAAGTTCTGTCTCCTGCACAGATGAGCTTTACTCTTAAAGCAGAGAGTTCCATTATGCCAGAGGAGCATAGTGGTCAACCAGGTCTTTGTCCAAACACTTTAGACAGTCTTTTAGATATCCTGGGCCCAGGCCATGGAATGCTTGGAAGACTCTGCATGTGTGCAAGATTCCACTTGCAAAGATTAGACTGCAGGATCAGGGTCATAATTACTAAAATGCCTCACCTTTTCCCCAACCCTCTCCCTCCTCCAGTAAAAGTAAGCATACCTATCTGGACTATTGTAGCTGAGAAAACTAGGATTTTAAAAGGTCTTGCATTTTCAGGCTACCAAAGGCAATGATGCATATAACCTAACTACATGTACTGAATGCAAATTACATCATCTCCACAACTTCACTATCCTTGAACGTACTTCCTTTCCTATTGAACTACTTTGTCACAGAAGCTAAAAAGGAACTTGCACAATATTTAATAAGGCATTACCTGACTGTAAATAGTCTGCTGCAATTTTAATCCTCTTTCATGTAGCTGTAGCTATAAAAGGAGGGAAAAAAACAAATAGATGCATTACCACATGGTTTTAAATAAGATAGTCAATTTTCATTGCTATTGTCTCTCCCACTTGAATCCCATAATTGCTTGCTATAGTAGTTGATTCTCTGCTACATTCAACCATTACATGACCTCTGCTGAATTAAATATTCTCATCTTATTATGATAAATAATTATCTGGACTTTGGTATAAAGTTTGTCTCCATCATACTTGGTTTTTACATTAGTGCTTCCAATAATATCATCTTTCTCCAGTCTTCTGAAGAGTTGTGCTTGACAACATGAATTCTCAATAAATTCTTGTCCTGAAAACATTCTGAACTACTGACCCAGCAAAGTGTAGAAACTGCTCTAGCAACCACAGACAATTTCTACACAGAATACTATAGCTCCATATGAGTTTCTGAAATATATATAGTAAGATAGAATATGTTCCCTATACATGGGAAGACCATCCAGTAGGCTGTCATCTGAAATAAAAGCATTTATCTTTTCCAGACAGGCCTCTGCAGACTACAATTTACAAATGACGAAAAAAATATTAAAACAGTAGCAAAATAGTCATGGGCAAGGTTTTTGGTGCCTCCAAAGAATGCTTTCTGGTCTCGAACCACAGAATGATGGAGGCTTTTGTGCTGTGATAGTAAATTGTCCTGGCAATAAGAATCTAGGTTTGGACATTCAATTTAACCATAAAAAATCACATGAACACGTTTAAAAAAATATCTGTAGAGAGAGTTCTTAAAATACAACAGAGTGGATGGAAAAAGCAGAGGAAGATCCCAACTAGACCCCACTGAAAACCTGTATTAAATGCTGCCTCTTTTTCAGAAGTTTAACATGCTAATTTGAATATCCTCCATCCCCACATGGAAACAGCTTTGCCTTACTAGCAGTTGCTGAACACCCAGTTAACGCGATTACTGAACACTGCAGAAACACTATTTTTAAGCACAAACTTTCTCTTGGATTTTTCAAGTTAGTGAAGTAGTTCTTCTTCCATCAGCAACCTTCTGATGCTATATCCCAAGAAGCATTAGTTGGAGTGGTCAGTATTGACCATAACCAAAGCTAAAGCAAGGAAAGCATATTTATTGCTAATCAGAATGTGCCTGATTTTGTTATAAAACGATAAGCTTCCAAAATATATATTTATCCTCTACTAACCTATTGTACAAGAATCTGGATATTCTCCTCACACTAGTTCAAGGCCAATTTAATTGAAGCTTGGGTAACTTTCATTCTCACATTTACCACAATGACTTAATAAATCACCCTCCTGTTTGAGTTTTTCTGACTCAATTTACAACCACTTACAAATTTTCCTGAGTTACTCCTAATACATTTAAGTGTGCAGCAGCATTTACCATAGCTTTTATAGCTGCAGTCCTAACACGAGGGTCCTGGTCATTAAAGTGGTCCCCTATTATCTTCTGGACATCTTTGGCAGCCAGGCTTTCAGCTTCTTTTGTGGCACCTTTTTCCACAGATCCAAGATAGCCAATCAGCTGGAGGCACTTGTTTCTGACACCATGGGACGAGTCCGTCAGATACTGCGTAATGGAATAGAATAAGAAATGTTTTTCTTGGTATTTTTTCCTTTCAAGCAGCAAATTGTTTCACGTAATATGAAGTCTCCCAAAAGTTTGTGTTTTGTTTTAAAGTTAAAACAGTTTTCAAGGAAAAAATCCAATAGTAGCTTTCCTCAAATATTTGATACTTATTTTATTCTATACATTATCAATCCTACAGAATAACAATTTCATGAAGAAGTTTAATCAGAAATTTTACACACACACACATTACAGTTCTCTCCAAAGAAAACTGCTTTTTCGGCAACAAATTAAAATAAGGTGTCTCATGAGGCATTATTTTCAAAAACAGTTGCAGATGTAATTTAGGCAAAATATTGCACACCTAAGCAGCACACACAAAATGAGTAACTGCTCATGCAGCAAGGATATCTGGCACTTACAAGCATCCTCCCCATTTTACAGTTAAGAATAAAAGTATCAAAGTCGGAATTCAAGAGTTCCTAGTTCCCAGTCTTGTGCTCATACCAAAACTGTCTCAGAGTTTATATGACTTCAGTATCTTAAAAGATACCCTTAAATTTAGTAGTCCTAACAAGAATTCCTGTCTCACAACAGATTGAGACTGAAATCAATGTAACATGCACTATTAAATCCCTCCCAAAAAAGTGTTTTAAAGATCTTTTAGTATAATACAATTTCTTCTTATATATTCTCCTCCTCTAACACTTTACTAGGGGATTGATCATAAACCAAGGATAAGCAGCATATTTTAAAATTAAATTTAAAGAAGAGTGACTCACTGACACAGATAATTTTTTCATTAAAATACCAAAAGGGAAATAGATAATTATGGATAATTTATTAACTCACATGGCAATTCATTCTGCGATTTTTACTCAACGCGGCTACTCCATGAACAGAATGTACTTTGGTTACAGACATAATTGTAACAAATTCAGAATGGTCAAAAGGCATATTGATCAAATCAAACAGAGTCGGTATAGTTTTTCCCTTTATCAACAAGATTATCTTAGCTATAAACAGACACTGTTTTCTTGAGACAAGATAGGTGTGGTAATATTGTTTATTGGACCAACTTCTGCTGGTGAAAGAGACAAGCTTTCAAGCTTACACAGAGCTCTTTGTTTCTTTTATCTTTACTAGGGCTCTTATGTGAGAAATGAGTGCTGAGGGAAAGAGGTAGCAGATGTGGAAGTCAGATAACATTTACTGCACAAGCTTCAAAAATAATACTCCCTAAATCAGAGATGGGCAAACTACAGCTGGCCCGAGTGACCCTCCTGTCCGGCCAGCTAGACCCCGGCCCCTCTCCTGCAGCCTCAGCTCACTGCGCCACCAGCACAATGCTCTGGGCAGCAGGGCTGTGAGCTCCTGGGCAGCGCAGATGTAGAGCCCGGCCCGACCCGGTGCTCTGTGCTGAGCACGGCAGGGCTGGCTCCAGATGGGCAGCGCGGCTGCCTGTCCTGGTGGAGCCGTGCTGCCAGTGCTCCCGGCAGTGTGGTAAGGAGGCAGGGAGCAGGGGAGGCATGTTGGATAGAGGGCAGGGGAGTTTGGGTTCGGGCAATAGTCAGGGGCCGGGGGTGTGAATAGGGGTGGGGGTGGTCAGAGGGAGGGGAATGGGGGGGGTTGAATGGGGGCGGGGGTTCCGGGGGCAGTCAGGGGACAGGGAGAAGGGGTGGTTGGATGGGGCAGGGGTCCTGGGGGGCAGTCAGAAGGGGGGGGTTGGATGGAGCAGCAGGGGGCAGTCATGGGGGGAGTCCGGGGCCGGTCAGGGGACAGACAGCAGGGGAGTGGATGGGACAGGAGTCATGGGCCAAGAAGGCTGTCAGGGGCCAAGAAGCGGGGGGGGAGGGGGGGGCGTGTGGATTGGGGGTGGGCCACGTCTGGCTGTTTGGAGAGGTACAGCTTCCCCTAACCAGCACTCCATACAATTTCTGAAACACGGTGCAGCCCTCAGGCCAGCAAGTTTGCCCGCCCCTGCCCTCAATGCTGCTAACTAATGTCAGCTAACATTATCTATGAACTCTGAGCTTCATTTCCTTTGTCTTTTTAAACATAAAAGGCAACTGTGGTCTAGTGGATTGAGGATAGGCCTATAAATAAGGGAATCTGGATCTGCGTAGAACCATCGGGATGCTAGGTGAATTGCAGACAGGTAGAAAGACAATGTCCATATCTAAATTTAAGATAGTTCTATTCACCTGGGTTCTCCATGCACCAGTAATCCCATCAGGAAAACAGGAACAACTTTTAACCACATTTGTAAATCTTTACATGAACAAGTAAGTGGAAAGTATGAAAACTGATATGAATACGGATTTTAACAGGTAGGTTGTAGCTGCTATTTTGGGGCTGCAAGAGTCTCATTAATTCAGTTTTAGAGATTTTGAGGGTTTCAGTGTACTGGACACTTTTTGTTATGTAGATTTTTTGCATTGCCAATCATAAAAATTCTGGTAACATTAATGATGCATATTTAAAATTTAGAGTGAAACTCTCCTCTCAGATATGTGCATGCAACTTCCTTTGATTTCAACACAAGCTACATGAGTAACTGGGAGCAGAATTTGGCCTTTAAAGCATATTTACTACATCAATAAGACTATATTACCTTGCAGGCTACATCTAGCAGTCTCATTCTGACAGCTGGGTTCTCTGTGAGTTTCGTCCCAATCACCAACAGGGTATCCAGCAGCTGAGCAAGAACTTGGTGGGACTCTGTCAAACAAAACAGTGAAAAGTTTCATATCTCTTTACTGATTTCGTGAGCCTACAGAGATCTCACTGTCTACGTTGCAAGTAGACTCATAGACTTAAGGTCAGAAGGGACCATTATGATCATCTAGTCTGACCTCCTGCACAATGCAGGCCATAGAATCTCACCCATCCACTCCTGTAACAAACCCCTAACCTATGTCTGAGTTATTGAAGTCCTCAAATAGTGGTTTAAAGACCTCAAGGTGCAGAGAATCCTCCAGCAAGTGACCCATGCTGCAGAGGAAGGCAAAAAACCTCCAGGGCCTCTGCCAATCTTCCCTGGAGGAAAATTCCTTCCCGACCCCAAATATGGCAATCAGTTAAACCCTGAGCATGTGGACAAGACTCACCAGCCAGCACTTGTATTCTTTCAGTTTGTTGGAAAGCTGTATTTGGCAAAGAAGTTTCCATCAAGATTTTAGTGAAGAGTAAGAAGAAAGCCACCAAATAGTCTCAATCTGCATCCCAATGCAGGAAAAGTGTAGAAATAAATCAATATGGCTTAAAATCTTATACTGAGTTCAATATGGGATAGGCGCAAAGCCCTGGTCTACGCTGGGGGGGAAGGGGGAGGAGAAAGGAGGAAATAGATCTAATTACACGTAGCTGAAGTCGACATACTTAGATCTGATATACCACTGCGCGCATTACATAAATATGTGCTCACAGGATGGAATTTCCAAAAGTGCCTAAATCCCACTGACTGTCAATTGAGAATGCCCTGAGAATGTCATGATAGGATTTTTCACTGGTCATAAAAATAGAGACTAGGAGGGGGAAGAAAATAGTGTTCCGTCTGAGCAATAATCCCCAATCACATACTTAGGCTGTTTGTGTTCACATAGGAGTCTTGCCACAGCCCGTAGATCAGTGGTCACCAACCCGTCGATCATGACTGACTGGTTGGATCCTGGAGCCTCTGCCAGTCGATCATGCTCTCCACCTGACCCCTGCTGCGCTGCCAACTGGGAGCTGCCTGTGGTAAGCGCCTCCCAGCCAGAGCCTGCATCTTGCCCCCCCTCTTTCACTGCAATCCCCTGCCCCAGCCCAGAGCTCCCTCTTGCACCAAACTCCCTCTCAAAGCCAACACCCCTCACCCTCTCCTTCACCCCCATACTCTGCCCCAGCCTGGAGCCCCCTATTGCACCACACTCCCTCCCAGAGCCCGCACACCTCATCCTCCCCTGCACTAGCCTGGAGCCTTCTCCTGCACCCAAACTCCCTCCCAGAGCTTGCACCCCTCAACTCCTGTACCCCAACCTCCTGCCCCAGGCTCAGCCAATGCATACCCCACAGCTGAGATTGTTACACTGATTTGTGACAATCCCTAAAGGATTTTGGATCTATAAACCACAAATGACACTAATAAAAACTCATGAAATGTCCAGTGGATTCTATGAGATTAGGTGCAATGTGACCATATGAACCCTATATCCAAACTCCTTCCCAGACCTTGCACCCCTCACTCCTGCACCCCAACCCCCTGCTCCAGCCTGGTGAAAGTGAGTGAGGGTGGGGGACAGTGAGCAACAGAGGAAGGGGGGAATGGAGTGAGTGGGGCAGGGCCTCAAGGAAGGGGACAGGGTAGATCCTGGGTTGATCTTAAATTCAGAAAGTGATCTTGTGCGTAAAAAGGTTAGAGACTACTGCCTTAGATGTACAAAGTCTGGAAGATTCTGCCTTGATTTAAAATTAGATCTGAAGCGTGACTTACTCTCATTTTGAAGAGTGTTAATGACATCATCCATAATGCAATCTGGAGAAAATCCTGCCGTCTTCGATAACAAACCTAGCAAGGAAGCAATCTTCAATCTCACAGAGGCATCATTCTCCTAGGGATTAAAGAAATGATAGTCTGCTCTGCTCTCTTTTCAGCTTAAAGATCATAAAATAGTGAAACACAGGCAGGACCCACATACAGCACAAAACCATGGACGTCAGGGCTGGAGCCACCCCCTCACTAGCACTAATTACTGCAGCACAGCAATGCTAAATTTGATGGCATATTGAGATTCCCGTGATAGCTCCCAGAACATTTCAAAAGAGTTCTTTCACCGAATATGAAATGAGTAATGCATGGACAAAAAGTATACCCTGTTATTTTGATACTATAGTCAGATGGCTCAAATGGTTTCAGTTTTACACTGTAAATTTTCAGTCTTCAACATGCAGGAGAGTTTTCTATTAACACCACAAATGTGCTGTAACAATTATTGATGGGAAAGATGGAGAATTTTAGAAGGTGGTTAGAGGGAGTTGGGAGTTTTGGCACCCAAAAGGAGTTTGGGGTTTAGCACAAATGAAGCAGTTGAGGCTTTTAGCACTGGGGTGGATGTGTCTCTTGCGTTTCTGCCTACAAACAAAGGAGAAAGCTGCCTCGTTGCATCCAAAGATAACTATAAGTATATTAGCTATGGATTTCTGCCAATTTACTCAATGGGGAAAGTTTCTGGTGATAATCATGTTGCCATCATTAGGCATCAGAATCAACATCCCATTTAAATTAGTTGGAGCAGTCCACATCTCTCAGAGTTACTGATTCAGGCTGTCTGCAGAAGACAACTATGCATCAGGTCATACTTGGAAATGTTCCCTACCATAAGGGTATAAGAGAAATCTAACTAAGGGCTAGTCTACACTGGCAACGCTTTAACATGGCTTGTATAGTCACGGCAAAGCACTGGGAGAGAGCTCTAAAAAAACCACCTTCATGAGGATCATAGCTTCCACTTGGTGCACCGTCTACACTGGCACTTTACAGCACTGAAACTTGCTCTGCTCAGGGGGGTGTTTTTTCGCACTCCAAGCAAGAAAGTCACAGCACTGTAAAGCGTCAGTGTAGACAAGCCCTTAGACTGTGGAGACAAGATCTGTAAGAACTAGAGTTACATTATGTGGCCAAGTAATCATGGGACCCTGAATATCAGAACTGCAATAATATCACACATTAATGTATGACATTCTATACCTTGGGGGAGCGGTTCCACAGTCCCAGGCTGCACCCTGGGGATTCCGTCACAAATGGTTCACATGGTTTAATGTTCTGCCTAAAAAAGTGGCCAATGGCAGAGGCTTCAGAGGCATCCACTCCATAATGTAATATGCCAATGGAGAGCAATTCTTCATAATTCTAGCTAGAGAGCAACCTATGCCCTGAAGAATGATGACTTAGTGCTCTTGCAATATTACTCCTGTGGGAATTCTGCGCTACTGCGTGCATAATTAATGAGCCATGCATATTTTTAATCTTTTACACAGAAAAAAGCTTCCATTGAAATGGTGCTGCAGTTCTGCCTTCTGCCCACCAAGGGCACTGTGGCAAAAGAATGCAACAACTTCCGGCCATCAAGGGAAGAGAAAGAGGCTGCAGAGAATTCTTCAAAGCCCCTGTCATGCCAGGTCAGGAGACAGGGGCTATGGGGAAACAGATAGCATGGGATGCTGGGGGGGTCAACCAGGGTCTCATAAAGGCTAGTGGTGGAGGACAGACTGGAGAGGGGATGAATGGGAATGGAGGCACAGGGCCACAGGAGGCAGGGAGGTGCAGGGCCATATGGTGATGGGTGAGGGAGTGCAGAGCTACATCAGGACAGAGGAGTGGCTGGATAGGGGCACAGAGACACATGGGGATAGGGGAGGGGGTACAGAACCACACAGGGGGAGGGGGTGCATGGCCACATGGGGATGGGGGTGTGGGTGTCTGAGGGGTGGTGGAGGGACACATGGACGGGGGTGCAAGGACACATGGACGGGGGTGCAAGGACACATGGGGATGCAGGAACACATGGGGACAGGGGCAGATGTGCCTGACTGAATGGGAGAGGCTAGTGGTCAGCCAGGGTCTGCATGGGGGAAGCTTCCTAACAATCCCTCCCCCCTAGACCCTCCAAAAAAAACCCATGCACCATACTTTTCCCACCCATACCAACAACCTTCCAAGTTCACACCCAGGTACCGTCCCAGCAATTTACTCCCTTCTCCCTCAGCTCCTCCGTTACCCCTGACTCCCCTAAGCCTTTACACTGCTTCTGAGGGGTACGGGAAATACCGTTCTGTATTGTAGTTTAAATGAATTATTACTCAGAGTTCTGTATTAATATGCCTAGTAAGGAATATATTTCTCAAAAAAACATTTCCTGAATCTTTTTTGTTGTTGTCTGTATTGTTACAAACATACTTGCTGACAGATATTTTGAAATAAATGACCAAAAATAATTGGAACTGCTGTGATTATATTGTGTTATTTTGACAAATAAAATACACAGAATTTTGCATGATTTTAAAATACTGTGTGCCAAATTTTTAATTTTTTGTTGCAGAATTCCCCAAGGAGTATAATATGCAGTATAACTAAACTGTTTACCTCAATAACGTGAGGCACAAATTTCCACAGAATATACTATGTGTTTACACACATTTCCAATGTCTCTGATGTTCTTGTATTAAAAGGATACCATTAACCTAGATTTAAATGAAATTAACTATTTCTAATAAAGGGTTTTTTTTTTTAATCCTACATGAATGAGTCTTGCCATTTTCTTTTAAATAAGTTAAAAAGATTATTGAGGTGTTTCTCTCTCCCACTTCCTGGCCCTGAGCAGTGGATTAGGAAAACTGACCTTAATTTCCAGATCTGGTCATTACCTCATGGACCAGTACACAGGTAAGAAGAAGAACCTCCAGCTCCCTACTCCTGGCCAAGTGGACAAGTTAGGAAAAGGCTCCAAGGATCAGCTCAGCTGTAAATAACTCTGAGTTCTTAAGAGCCAAATTTTCAAAAGATTACAACTCCCATTTATGCATTTAAATAAGTGACAGGATTCTCAGAAGATCGCAGCATGTTGGGTGCTTAGCTCTTTGGAAAATCTGGCCAGAACATCACAATGGAAGTTGTCGGGTCTGAACACTTTTGAAAATCTGGCCCCAATTGTGGCTGTGAAGCACTTGAAATATCAGGCTTATGTGTAGATTTAACCATGTATGTTACCTTGTATTGTCTTCACAGAATTTCATCTCTGTCTTTTTGTCGCCCAATTATAATTAGATGTTGCCTTGTGGCTCCTACCAAGTTGTCAGTATGGCCCTCAGTTGGACAATGCATGGGTAAGACCCCTAAAATATGATATCCAACCCTATTCTAAAGAATGACAGTTATTCTTCCCGGACATATTTTCATGCAATTGTTCCCTCTGAAAGATGAGCAAGAGAAAGTCACATTATGAGAAATCTGTCCCAAATGGCTTTTCTTGGGCATGGGCAGGATGTGTTAGGTTTCTTATGTTATGTATTCATAGACTCATAGACTTAAGGTCAGAAGGGATCATTATGATCATCTAAGTCTGACCTCCTGCACAATGGAGGCCACAGAATCTCACCCACCCACTCCTGTAACAAACCCCTAACCTATGTCTGAGTTATTGAAGTCTTCAAATAGTGGTTTAAAGACCTCAAGGTGCAGAGAATCCTCCAGCAAGTGACCCATGCTGCAGAGGAAGGCAAAAAACCTCCAGGGCCTCTGTCAATCTTCCCTGGAGGAAAATTCCTTCCCGACCCCAAATATGGCGATCAGTTAAACCCTGAGCATGTGGACAAGACTCACCAACCAGCACCTGTATTCTTTCAGTTTGTTGGAAAGTCGTATTTGGCAAAGAAGTTTCCATCAAGATTTTAGTGAAGAGTAAGAAGAAAGCCACCAAATAGTCTCAATCAGCATCCCAATGCAAGAAAAGTGTAGAAATAAATCAATATGGCTTAAAAATCTTATACTGAGTTCAATATGGGATAGGTGCAAAGCCTTGGTCTACACGGGGGGGAGGGCAGGAGAGAGGAGGAAACAGATCTAAGTTACACAACTTACACGTAGCTGAAGTCAACATACTTAGATCGACTTACCGTTGTGTCTTTGATGGGGGAGTGGCAGCAGTCAACCTACCGTGGTATCTTCATCACAGTGAGTCAACTGCTGCCACTCTCTTGTCAACTCTGCTTGCACCTCTCGTGGTGCTGGAATACAGGAGTTGAGGGGAGAGCGCTCAGGAGTCGATTTATCATGTCTAGACTAGATGCGATAAATCGATCCCTGCTGGATCGATCGCTAACCGCTGATCCGGCAGGTAGTAAAGACATACCCAAAGATAAAATGTAAGAGAATATAGAAAGAAGTATGTTGAAATTAACAACTTATCTAGGTATTCATGAAGCAGTTACCACCTTGGTACGCTTGCTAATGCTTTTGAGGACACTGTGGGAACAAGCTACCTCTTAGCCTGTGAACATGCACAAAAAGAAGGCAAGAAATAGTTTTCAATCGAGCATCTTGGAAGGGGAGTAATAGCAATTATAACAGGGAACTCCCATATAATTTGATAAAACAGGATGGGATTCACAAAATTAAATCCCAGAAAGATTGTTCTGAATTTCATACCTTCGCAAATACCAGGTTAGTTGGTTGAAAATGACCAAAGCAATTCCCCTTGTGACTTCATCAACAGGGGAAGTAATGATTACCTAAAAAGGGAACCATCATGAGGCTGTTCAGAAGCAAAGTTTCAGTTTGCTGTGCAGATCTATTATTCATACTGAGGTCTGAATGTATAGATTAGGGGGAGGACTATTACCTAGATACCAACAAAGCATACATCTTTTCATTATTCATTTATTAGTTAGCTGAGAGCTGATGACAAGGGTCAAACTGATAGCCTAGAGTCTGAACTAAAAATGTCCACAGAGCAGGTACAGCAGGGCAACAGAGCAGCTTTACAAGCTTCCTGCACACTGCCCTGAGAGTATGACAATCATGACAATTTTACAGCTGGAGCCCTGCAAATCTGTGGATATTCACTTTATATCCGCAGACATGTCTGCCGATTGGATGTGACTACAAATTTTTTCTCTGCACAGGGCTCTACCCTTAGGGACCATCTGCAGAGATAACATACAGTAGACCCCCGTTTATCTGACACTACATTATCTGGCTCTCCATATTAACTGAACCACCAGTACACACAGGTCCAAAGTGAGCAATCTCTCCTGTGGCCACTAGACGGCGCTGCAGTCTCGCACTTTCCCATTCTCTGGATTATCCCAATTTTTGATTACCTGATCTGGGCCCTGTCCCAATTAGATCAGGTAAATGGGGTTCTGCTGTATTTCATCTGGCATGCCAACTTGCTTCTTGGCCTATCTGCTGAAATTGCCAACCAGAGTGCTAATTAACCACAAATCTAGGATGATGGTTTTACTCAAACTTTCCAGACTACTGTATTTCTTTCAGGAGTTTGATTTGTTTTGTGCACCTCAAGTTTCACCTCACTTAAAACCACGTGATTACAAAATCAGACATAAAAATGCAAGTGTCACAGAAAAATTGCTTACTTTCTCATTTCTAATTATCATATAATTATTTTTTAAAAAAAATCAATCGCAATATAAATATTGTACTTACATTTCAGTGTATAGTAGTATATAGAGCAGTATAAACAAGTAATTCTCTGTATGAAATTTTAATTTGTACTGACTTCATTAGTGCTTAGGTAGCCAGCTGTAATATTAGGCAAAAATATCTAGATGAGTTGATGTATCCCCTGGAAGACCTCTGCGTACCCGTGGTTGAGAACCACTGGCTTAGACCACCAACTCTTTTTGCATAGGACACCGAGCAGCCCACAGGAGTAGCAACAGGAGAGTTTTACAAGGGAGTTTTCCAGCAACAGCTGGGTTTGTGATGACCAAAAGAACTGCATAGCAAAATTGCCTGCCAGGTGTGAAGGTTGCAGATCTCTTGAGATGTAGACAGACAGACTTATCTGCAGTGCTGGGGAGGAGCCAGTGGTCGTGGTATATGTAGGTACCAATGACATAGAGGAAAGTAGGTGAAAGGTCCTGAGGGCCAAATTTAGGCAGCTGGGTAACAGATTCAAGTCCAACACTTCCATGGTAGCGTTCTCTGAAATGCTTCTAGTTACACATACAGGCCAGTTAGACAAGCAAAACTGAAGGGTCTCAATGTGTGGATAGTATCAGAGGGATAGCCGTGTTAGTCTGGATCTGTAAAAGCAGCAAAGAGTCCTGTGGCACCTTATAAACTAACAGACATTTTGGAGCATAATGTGTGATGAGATGATGGTGTTTTGAGGAAGGATTCACATTTATTAGGAATGGGAAAATGTTGGGGAAAGGAAGAACCTATACAGGACAGATGGGCTCCACCTAAACCAAAACAGAACCAGATTGCTGGCATTGAAAATTAAAGAGGTAGCAATGCACTTTTCAAACCAAGGGCTGGGGGAAAGTCAACAGGTGCAGAGGAACCAAGGGTGAAAGTAACTTAAAGGACTTACCAGTACGCCGGAGTTCTGAGCAGGGAGCATGGCCTCAACTGGAAGAGGCAGGGCCTTTAAATAGCCAGGCCCTTTAAACAGCCAGGCCCATTAAATCAAGATTTAAAGGCCCAGGGGCTCCGGCCGCTGCTACTGCAGCAGAGCCCCAGGCCCTTTAAATCACCACTGGAGCCCTGCTGCCACTACCTCAGGTCTCTGGCAGTGGGGCTTGGGTGGCAATTTAAAGGGCCTGGGGCTCTGGCTGCTGTGGGGAACGCTGGCCCTTTAAATCATGAGCCCTGCTGCTGGAGCCCTGGGGTAGCAGCAGCAGGGCTCTGGTGGCGATTTAAAGGGCCCAGGGCTCCCCCCAGCAGAGACCTGAGTCCTTTAAGTTATCAGCCTGGGGAAGCCGGTCTGGTCTGGCACAGCGTACTGGCTCTTGCTGGTACGCCTCACCGGACCGGACCGGCTTACTTTCACCTCTGAGAGGAACACATGATTTGGACAACCACATCCACTGGGGAGGATTACAAGGGAAATTCTATACTCTTAGTAAGGAGAAGAGGATAGAAGTTGATAAAGTTCAGGCAGGAACTGAAGAGAAACAGCCAAATGAAAAAGAGTTCCATTCAATTAGATCAGATGAAGGCAGACAAGTAAATATTGACAGATTTTACAAGTGCTTGTATACAAACACAAGAAGTTTAAATACTAAGGTATGTGAACTGGAGTGACTGGTATTAAATGACACTATTGATATAAGAGGCATCATAGACACTTGGTGGATTGATGAAAATCAGCGGGACACAGTAATACCTGGGTGCTCCGAAATTCATCCATCTCCCTACACTTCAGATCCCAAGCAGCAACTTCAAAGCATTATCTATACAGTTAATTTTATTAGCAGGAGCCCGGCTAACCCAGGTCTGTCAGCCCAGCCTGGGGAAGTTCACTCCAAAACCCTACGTGCTGTTAGAAACGCTACACACCCCTCCAACCAGAACCACATCAGGAAATATACCGTACAAACGTGCTTCCGCTCCCTGCTGCTTTAAGCGTCATGCAGGTTGCGCCCCGGAACCCTATTTCCCTACCTTGTAATAATGCTCCAGCAGGATCCTGACAACTCCTTCCACGCTCTCCGCCTCCACTGGCTTCCTGGCAAACTGAAGCAGATACTGCAGGGCCTCTGCCGGCGAAGTGGCCTTACACAGATCTACGTGGAGCGCTGCCGATTTACTGGGCTTGGTCAGCCGCAGCTTCTTGGCGGAGATCTCCTCGTGCTGCTGCTGCCGGGCAGTGACACGGCGTGAGGCGGGACACCCGCGCAGCGCGGAGCCGCCAGGCCCCAGCCCCTCCACCACTTTATCAGCCGACCCACTGCTCGGGGCGGGCGGGCCCTGCTCCGGGGCTCTCTGCCCCGTGGAGCCCCGCTCCGGAGGGGGCCCTTGGGGGCACCCCCCACATCGAAGGGGGCCCCGGGGTGGCTGGCAGCTGCCCGGCTCCCCTGTGCTGCCCTCCCAGCACTAGAGGTTCCAGAAGGGCAGTAGCCGCCCGAGGCCTCTCCCGGATCCAGGGTTGGGACTGGGAGGCGCTTCAGTGCTAGGCCTCAGGCTTCCAGCGGCCTTTCCTGCAACCCCAGGCCGCCCAGGAGTCGCCCTGCTCGGCCCGCGGCCGGGTCCCTCCCCCGGGGGGTCCCCTTCCCCAGCCTCCCCCCTCGTGCTCCAGACTACGCCCATTACCTGGACGACCTTAGTGAACTCCTCATACACCCGCTTCTTCAGGTGCGCCGCCATGCTGAGCCCCGCCACCGCCGCCTTTCGCCTTCGGCAGGGCCTGAACCGCCTCAGCCACCGTACTGTACCGTACCCTTCTCCTTCCCCCCGCACCCGGAAACGAAACCATAGAGATGCTGACGATGACGAGAAGATAAACTGTCCTTTCTAGACATGTGGAGGTCTCCTCTCTATGGCCAGTGAATCCCGGGCTGGAGAGAGGCTTGGTTGGGGCTGGAGCTGCCCCACTGGGCTTGAGTCAAGGGGCAGGTTGCAGTGCAGATCAGGATCCTGTGCCAGATTCTCAGCTGGGGAATCAGCAGAGCTCAGGATCTGGCTCCACATTTTTGATTCCCAGAAAAAAAAAAAATTTAATTCACTGGATCTTTTGTTACCACATAAGTAGATTTCTGTATCTGCCCCTTCCAGCGTACTGGGTGCTGGTGTGTCACTAACAAATTTATTCCCCTCATGGTCCAAGAGGGGCCCGAACTGTTATTTCCTTCCAGGAATAGCGTGAGAACATTTCCTCGGGCTGTTGCCTGAGTGGGGTGATCACATGGAGCAGTGTCCCCAAACTTTTGAGGGCCAGGAGTGGGGCTGCGGCTCAAGGGGCCGGGGCACGGACAGGGGTAAGAGAGCTGGGGCTGGGGCTGCAGCTGAGGCGGAGCCATGGTCAGGGACCAAGGCTGGGAGTGGAGGAAGGGCCAGAAGCGGAGCCGCAGCAACCAGGGGCCAGGAGTGAAGCCACAGCAGGGCAACATTGGGAGCCAGCAGCCAGGCCCCCAGCTGTGTGCAGAGCTGAGCTGAGGCTGGGGATAGGGTCAGGCGGAGGGTTGGGAGCCAGGGCTGTGACGGGATGGGGCTGGAGCAGAGCTGGGGGCTGGGTGGCACTCCCTCCCCACCCCCTGTGGGCAATAGCCCAGTTGCCTCACCCCCCCCCCAACTGTTCCTCTGCTGCTTCCTAGGGGGTTACACCTCACAGTTTGGAGACCTCTGACATAGAGCAGTGGTTCCCAAACGGGTTCGTGAACCGCTGACGGTTCGTGAAATGTTACAGGGGGTTCTCGGGAAAAAAATCCCTAATGGCGGATAGAGTTGTCCCTAGGCCCCCCTGGCAGCACGTTGCCAGCAGCCTGGAGCCCCTGGACTTCCAAGAGCTAAGCAGATCAAAGCAAGCATATCTATCACACTGAGGAGATTTAAACTTCAATACTCCCTATAAGAAATGGAAATGGAGGTGGATATTTTTTGCTGTTTTTAAAAAGAAATAAGCAACTAGTATTGTTTTTTAAATTATGAAGAACAAGTTTAAGCTTTGTTGTAAGGTGCGTTGTTTGCCTGGACTGCTGAAGTCCTGAATGCTTGTATAGGAGAAACTCTGTGAGTTGGCTTCTTAAATACCTTCATGCTGTTTCACATCTGATACTCCTTCATGAAACATAGGTGCCTTGTTTTATAACAGGCTTATTCAAAGTGATACAAGCTATGAAAGTGAGATCTTGGAAGAGTGTTGCAGTTTTCATACTGTAATAAAAATACTGTAATGATAAATAATAATAAATAGTGTGTAATAAGCATATCATAACAACAAATTTTATATTTCCAAGATCACTGCTTTTATAATTTATACTCAGGTAAAGGAGAAAATCCCTGGAAATACTCATTTTTGGGAGGGGATTTGTGAGACGTGACATTTTAGTGAAAGGAGTTCACAGGTTGTTAAAGTCTGGGAACCACTGACATAGAGTCATAGATTCCAAGTCCAGAAAGGACCACTGTGATCATCTAAACTGACCTCCTGTATAACATAGGGTGTAGGATTTCCCACAAATAATTCCTGTTTGAATTGAGCAGATCTTTTAGAAAAACTTCTAATCGTGATATAAGCTATGCCACTGATAGGATTCACCACAACCTTTGATAAATTATTCCAATTGTTGATTATGCTCACTATTAAAATGAGGGTAATCGTATTTCAGAGGGGTAGCTGTGTTAATCTATATCAGCAAAAACAATGAGGAGTCCTTGTGGCACCTTAGAGGCTAACAAATTTATTTGGGCATAAGCTTTCTTGGACTATAACCCACTTACTATTAAAAACGTAAGCCTTATTTCCAGTCTGAATTTCTCTGTGGAAAGAGGATTGGATTTGAAGACTGTCTTGCTTCACGCCAAGACTGGTTTTACTGAATTCTTTATAAAATATGCCTTTCAAATTCTAGGATATCAGTCTATGAGATTTACTATTATACTCTTGCAGGACAATTATCTTTAATTGTGTTTCGTAAGTATTTGATGTAGGTTAAGTAAATAAGGGTGAAACATATTTGCTTGAGTTGTCCTGGCCTTGCCCATCTGCGACAGTTCGGCAGCACTTAGACATACTTAACCATCTGGAGTTTACCCTTTTTCTTGTCCAAACTGAAAGATTTGAAGTTATATAAAAGTGACCCACATTTTCCAGAAAAATTTTATCCTGGTATGAGATGTGGCATGCAAAATTTCATGGGAATGCATTTGGTTTTGCTGAAGTCAGGAGGAGGTGGAAAAAGCTTCCCATTGAAGTTTGATAACTTTAACTGTAGCCTTTTGTGAATACAAAAACTAAAAAGGGATCCAGACTTCAAGTCCCCTGCCTCCCAAAGAAATAGGGCTCAGACATTAGTTCTGGATCTGAGTACGGATTCGGAACCGATTTCTCCCACAAAGTTTGGAGGAGTTCAGTTCTGAGAGGTTGATTCAGGCTCATCTCTCTCTTTCTTTGAAAAGATTAGATTCCTATACATTAATACAGACTATATCAGGCCAAAGTCATTCCTGTGTGAACCCACTGAAGTCAGCAGACTTGCATCAGCGATATGTGAATTTGGCCCAATAATGTCTAGAAATAATTTTTCCCTCCCAAAAAGTGGTTTTAATTCTGTGTTTGGGATGTGTTTTCCCCAAACCTGAGCTGTGTTTTAAGTTTGTAATCAGACCCCAAAGTAGGTATGTTTCATGTGCTTTTGGGTTTAGTTTGCAAACATTTTATATAGCACTGAGCTAGAACCAGAATCAGTGAAGGGTTGAGTGCCCCCACCTCCCATTGCCCACAGTGGGATTTGAAGGAGGGTGGTATATCTCAGGATCCGGTTCTTTGACGATTGAAGTCAGTCAAGGGAGGCTGTTATTTCAGTGGGCATTGGACTACTAGGCCTTGGGTATGGAACTCCCCAAGAACTAAATGCACAAGGCAAAGCATAGTGGATCAGGGCAGAAATTTTCAAAAGTGACCAATGATAGTGGGTGCTCAGCACTTTCTGAGAACCAGGCCCCTTTAAGTGATTTGGGCATGCAAAATCATTAGTCACTTTTAAAAATGTTGCCCAAGTCTTCAAAATTTTAGGGGGCTGAAGCTTCTCACACTTATTTTATGAAGATAGATTCTAACCCAGTTGTGTATAAGGAAAGCTTTGTGGTTTTTGAAGAGGACAATAAAGAAGATAGATTTATACTATGCAAAGAGGTTTTTAAAAGTGTTTTTATTTAGTATCTATTTATTTAGTGTCCCAAAACACATATTGTCCTGTATAGGAGGCAACTAATATTACAAGAGTAAAAGTAAACATAACCATGATCTAGAATAACCAATATGATTTTTGGATATCCTTGGGGTAGTAAATAATTTAAAATCATCAGCTGTCTTGAGTACAAAAATAAATTTGTGAATATTAAAGTGTTAAAAAACGATAGAGGACCGACCCAATGCAGCACTCCCTACTCAGGCAAAATTTTCACTGAAGTCAAAGAGAGTTTTGCTTTAGTAGAGACTATAGGAACCAGGCTGTAGTTTGTCCTATTGGAAGTACCTTATGAGACTCTTCCATCTAATAATCATCATGGGGTTTCATGATGTCTCCTGATGCACATATTCATTTGTAGCACTCAAAGAGATGTAACTGATGGCACAAACAATAGCTAAACACTTCTGCGTTAACAAGTAGAACATGTTCAACTTAAACTGGAAAACCTTTGGGGGCGACATCATCTTTTTGTTCTGTGTTTGTGAAACACCTAGCTCAATGGGGACCTGGTTCCTGACTGGGGCTCCTAGTGCTACCGCAATACAAATCATCAATAATAATAATATTTGCTAGAGAATGGATTGTCAACCTGGGCATTGACACCCTTTTGCTTTACAGCTAGGGGAGAGATAGGGGTCCTTAAAGGGGCGGCTCCAGGCACCAGCACGCCAAGCGTGTGCCTGGGGTGGCAAGCCACGGGTGGCGCTCTGCCGGTCGCCACGAGGGCGGCAGGCAGGCTGCCTTCGGCGGCATGTCTGCGGAGGGTCCGCTGGTCCCGCTGCTTCGGTGGACCTCCCGCAGGCTGCCACCGAATTCACGGAACCGGGGATCTCCTGCAGGCAAGCCGCCGAAGGCAGCCTGCCTGCCGTGCTTGGGGCGGCAAAATGCCTAGAGCTGCCCCTGGGTCCTTAAACCTTATCTGTTTTAACACAAGGTCCTGGTATGGACCATGTTAAGAACCACTGTGCTACAGCACTGGTTTTCTCAGCAGAGAGACAAATTTTGCCTTGGCATGAGCGAGTACAGCTCCCAGTGGGCGCTGTGGCAGCTCATGTATAGAGGGTGTCAGGGCACTGCCCCACCCACCAAAGGCTTCAGAGCGCTCTGCAGTCACTGCAGCCTGTGGCTTGGGCAGTGAATCCAGCACCACAAAGCCCACTCAAAATCCCCACTGCTTGCTTCCTCTCAGATCTTGACTGCACAGTCTGTAGGAGAGGAGAAGCGGCAGGAGGAACTGACAAGGAGCTGTGGGAGACTACTGATAGAATCATGGATTATTAGGGTTGGAAGGGACCTCAAGTGATCATCTAGTCCAACCCCCTGCTCAAAGCAGGACCAGTCCCCAAATGGCCCCCTCAAGGATTGAGCTCACAAGCCTGGGTTTAGCAGGTCAATGCTCAAACCACTGAGCTATCCCTCCCCCTAGAGAATAAGAAGAAAGGCAAGAGGCTCAGGAGAAGAGCCACTCTGCTGAGTGGGTCAATCTGTCAGTCACTCCTGGCCTAGGAGGTGAAGATGCCTCAGGGGCTTGGGACCAATGGGGAACAGGGGCTGGAGGAGTAAGGAGAAATTCAGGTGAAGAGAAGGGGGAGGAGGGAGACTTCAGAGGCAGGGTTAAGCAAGGTGGGAATGAGGGGGAAGAGAAGAGCACCCAGAGTTCTGGGGCTAAGTGTGTGTGTGTGGGAGGGCAGCGTTGTGGTGTGCGGGAGCCCTGGGGGTTTCTGCTATGCCCCACTTGCCCCAAAGTTCACCAGCTGCCCCTGAGTTGCATGTGCTCATGTAACTCCTTCAACTGAAGCCATATCATTGATCGTGCACAGCTATAGCTGAGAGACCAGTGAGTATGTCTGCACTTGCAGCTGGGGCCGTGTGATTCCCTCCTCAAAGAGTCATACCTGCATGAACTCCCACTGAGCTGGTCCGCTAAAAATAGAATGTAGCCGCAGCAGGGTGAGCTGCATGCTGGTTAGCCACCCTGAGTATGTTTCTAGGGTCTCGGAGGGGTATGTCCTCAGGGCAGTTAGCCTCTCCTGCCACTCTCACTACATTGTACTTTGAGCATGCTAGTTCAATCATAGATAGCATGGGTATGTCTCCTCGAGCTGGGAATCATACACTCCGTCCCTAGCTCCAAGAGCAGACGTACCCTTAAGAGTGAAGCTATATTCAGACTAAGGACTTGGTGTTTATTCTCTCTCAATGACACTTCCAGACCTGATTTACTGCTTTACAAAGATGATTTGCCCCCAGTACTGCAAACACGACCAAGGATCTGGAATCCAAGCCAAGTTCTTTCTGCCTATTATTGTATATGTGTAGCAACAGTAAAAATTCTGTTCCAGATCCTCCAATAAGGCTACTTTGTACTACGCTAACCATTGTTTCTGGCTGTAAATCTGGTTAATTCAATCCCAGGATGATTGCCCCAGAGCTGGTGCAGAGGCAACACTACTCCCAGCCCTGGCTGCTTGCACAGAATGAGATCAGAGTAAAGAGGATGAGGCCAGGGCACTCTATATTACTCTGGTCCCAACTGTGGTTTCTGCCCCTCAGGGCAGTTAGCAATCAGTCTAAGACTGCTCTGACTTACACTGGAAGACCAGGCCTGTATACGATTGACTCAGTTTTGGAATAGCATGAGGGTGGGGAGGCTTAACACCCCCATTGTGCACACATCTCAACTTGTGAGGTGTGCAGTTTGGCCAGATCCCAGAATCTGATCGTTGAGAGATTCTCTGTATTAAAACAACAGAAGTCTATTTATTTTAATAGCCGTTTAAAAATCACTGCTAAGAGTTCCCTTTTGCTACCACCAGGTGAACAGAAATTTGTAGAAGAAGTCGTAGGATTTGAACCGAAAGCCTTTCTCTGTGACGTGGGGCTGGAAGGAAATCTTGTATCCTTTGGCTTCAATGTCCATTTTAATGCAATCCAAAAGGTCAGAAATGCTCGGCGTCGCCTTCCAGGGGCCGAACTTCACCACCGATTTCTTATCCATGTCCAAGCTGTTCAGGGCGTTGTGACACTTGGCTGCATCCTCCTCGGTCCTGACCACACACACTGTGACGCTGGAGTGACGGGATGCTACTGCCTCCGCCCGGGCGATGCGAATCATCAGCTCAATGTTCTCACTGTAGTAGGGCACACGGGCCAGAAACTGCTTCCTTGCCACAACCTCCCCAAAAATCTGAGGGGAGTCCTCCAGCTGCTTGACCAGAGGCTCAATGTCATAGAACACTGCCTCTTTATACACGTCCTGGATGCACTGGGTGGGCACCTGGTTACTGCGGAGGTATTCCAAGATGTACTTAAAATAAGTGCCTGGCCTGTCAATGAAGAACCTCCCCTCTGAGTCAGTCCTGAGCTTGGGCTGGCCAGTAAACATGTCTGCCAGCTTGGAGCCAGGGTGTTTCTTCAGGGTGCTTAGCGTTGTTGTGTACACCTCCCCGCCAATGTTTAACTCCACGATCGGTGACAGCTGCAGTCACAGGGGGAAAATACCATACCCATTACATGTCAGAGCAGCGGGAAATTGGAATTAACTGGCTAGTGTGTCACTGCTCCCTACTGGATGGACTCGGAACTGCTCACCTCTGCATCTGAGTTCATATCCTGCTAATAGCTAACCAAGAGTCTGTCTAAGATACTTATATCATTCCCATTGCCATAATATCTAAGCACCTCACACTCTGTAATGAATTTCTCCACACAACACCTCGTGAGGTAGGTGTGACGGTGTACCCCATAAGGCTTCATGGGAATATGCTTATGAATGTATATATGATACAACTGGAATATGTTTTATGCTACATATGCCATGTAACATATCTATGTAAAAGTTATGATCTACTGAATACATTCATCCTGTTTGTATACATGCATCATTTTTGTACTTGAAGTTAGGAATATTGGCTGTATACTTGCTTGATAGCCTTAGTAAAGCATTTGGTCAGCTTTTTGAGAAAGGAATGTGCAAATTAAGTGCCCAATCAAGAACCACTTAAGCCAACAATGAACTCAAAGATGCCAATCCACATTGGAGCTTTCCCAGGAATGTGGCTTGGCTGGTAAGAAACTCAGTCATTTATGAACATGTGACTTTCCCATGTGACTCCAAATCTCCATTTTGGACCTGGACTTTGCATCGGAGAGAGGAGGCGGTCTCCACCCACAAGACAAAATCTACTTAAGCCCCTAGGAGACCCTTCCATTTGGTCTTCAGCTAGCTAAAGAGATAGTCTGTCCACCCCCAAGGAAACCTGAAAGAAATTGGAACAAAGGACAGTAACTACAGGGAGTGTGAGTGATTGCTGGACCCAGACTAGAAAGAGACTAGTCTGTAAAAGGAAGCTTACTGCAACTGGTGAGGTTTTATCTGTATTCAGTTGTCTTAGACATAGACTTGCATATTCTATTTTATTTTACTTGGTAATTCACTTTGTTCTGTCTGTTACTACTTGGAACCACTGAAATCTTGCTTTCTGTATTTAATAAAATCACTTTTTACTTATTAATTAACCCAGAGTATGTATTAATACCTGGGGCTGGGGCAAACAGCTGTGCATATCTCTCTATTAGTGTTAGAGAGGGTGAACAATTTATGAGTTTACCCTGTATAAGCTTTATACAGGGTAAAATGGATTTATTTCAGGTTTGGACCCTACTGGGAGTTTGGCATCTGAGTGTTAAAGACAGGAGCACCTCTGCCGCTTTCAGGTTAAGTCTGCAGCTCTGGGGCACGTGGTTCAGACCCTGAGTCTGTGTTGGAGTAGATGGGCGTGTCTGGCTCAGCAAGACAGGGTGCTGGAGTCCTGAACTGGCAGGGAAGGCAGGGGCAGACATAGTTTTGGCACATCATTTGGCAGTTCCCAAGTGGGTTTCTGTGATCAAACCTGTCACAGTAGGGAAGCGCCATTCTTCTCATTTTAGAGTTAAGAAGCTGAGGCACAGAGAGACTAAGTGACTTGGCCAAGGTCACACAGGGACTTGAACTTGGATTTCAGGTGAGAGCCCTAACTGCTGGGACCATCCTGCCTCTTCGTATTCCCCATTAGCTCACCTAATAGAGGCCTATGACTTGGGAACAGGAAGTGTTGAGGTCTCTCCCTGCTATTGTGACGCTTCAGTGAGATGATGGCAACAAGCATGAGGACAATGAAGGATTTGTTACAGTATTAATAGCTGAAGTTTTATTTCCCTCTCCCCTTGATTTGGGTTTTCCCTAAAGAGTTGGGACAAGAGCTGTGTGTGATTTTAGTAACAAAACCCCAAATTAGTTTTACAGTGTACCTATTTTGGGGCATTGTTATAAATCCAAAAGCTGGACCAGATTAGCTGATCATGCACCACTGAAATGCAGCCATTCCTGGGGTAGAAGATAACAGCTGTTTATCAGAGCACCCTAAAACTTTCCCACAGCATTTAGGCCATGAAGTGAAGAAGAATACGCCAACCTAAAACTACAGGGGAATTTCCTCAAATTTGAATTCCTGCAGGCCATGTCACCACTTTTGTGAAAAATGCCTTGGGATCTTTGAATGCCCAGAGAGACCACAATCTTAGTTTCACTTCTGATGGCTCCTCGAGCAGCACAGTACCCCCAAGTGCTGACTGTGAAAAAGTGACACCTCACCCCTTTCTGCATAGCCACTTTATTGAGTGCTCAGTGCAGTAAAGTGTATATGGGGGGGGGAGGATGGTTTTCTTGCTTATTTAAAAGTCAGGGACGAAGCAGGTTTGTGTTCTCTAAAACAATTACACCTGGAATGCAAGTCACACGCATTATACTGTTACGACCACACCTAGCCACTCATTTGCTCTTTTTCATGAACACAGGGCTTGATCATGCAAGGATCAACGCCGTCAGAACTAATCACAAGCTCAAAGTTCTTTGCTGGGTCAGGTTCTGGGTGCTCACGATTGAGCCTGTAGCCAGAAAATGTGGGGGGAACATGAAGGGTACATATAAGCTTAGGCCCAAAGGAACAGGGAAATAAAAAGGACCTGATTCTCCATTGCCCTGCCCCTTGCACAATCACTTGCACCAAAGCAAATGGGTGCACAATGGTGTCATTCACATTGGGAAGCATTTCACACCCACCTGACAGAGGTGTAAATGACTGCGGCAGGTGCAGGGAAAAGGAGACCAAGGCCCAACAATATTTATATAGTGGAACCTCACTCCATGTTTTTACACTAGCCCACAAACCCAATAAGTCCACCTGAAAATTAGCAACTTCACCCCACTTCCCAGCAAAGATCAAACGCAGGGCCAGGAAGCAAGGTCTTATACTCCTCAGCCTCCGCTTCTTTTACAGAAACTTTTACAAAGGATTGTCATCAATGACTAACAGCAAACTACTCTGTCAAAGGAAATGAACATGTTTTACATTCACTAGTCCAGCTTTCTTAACAATTTTACCATCTTTATTTGGTTATTCACTAATTACTAACCCTTGGTAATGTTGCCTAGTGGTGAAAGCATTGGCTTTGGACTCAGGAGACTTAGGTTGTCGTCCTGGCTCTGCCACTGGCCTTGGACAAGTCACATCCCAGCTCTGTGCCTCAGTTTCCCAATCTATAAAATGGGGATTGATACTGATTTCCTTTGTCAAGCACTTTGAAATCTCCTGAGGACAACCATTATATAACATCTGGGTATTATTACCAGTGACTCTCACTAAGGGCTAGTCTATACTTAGTGGCAGCTATGCCACTGTAGCACTTCAGTGAAGACACTACCTACGCTGTCTCCCCGAGAGGCAAATTCTCCTGTTGACTTAGCACTGTCCACACCAAGGGTTAGGTCGATTCAATTGTGTTGCTCAGAAATGTGGATTTTTCATACCCTGAATAGTTATACCAACCTAATTTCCTAGTGTAGACCTGACCTAGGTGTCCTTAATATTAGCATGAATTAGTGAACCTGCTATGCTAGTGTCAATGTTCTGCAAATCTAAAACGCTAAGATAACGTTGTTGCAATTGTCAAGTATATAACACCCCATCGAGCAACAGAAGCTTGGGTCTTTTTTTTTTTTTTTTTAAATTTTCCAGCAAATACAAGTTAAACCCTTCAGTTCAGGAGCAGAAATCACTGCCTTGTGCAGGCTGTGTCATTGCCAGAACTCTTGTGTCTAAGCTGGAGGCACCAATTTGCTCAGAACGGACTGGGTCACATTGCTGCTGGCTGACCCCAAAGTCTCAGAAATGGCAAGCAGGCTAAAAGCAGCATAACATCCAGAATGGGGCCAAGAGGGATGCTGTTCCCACCCGCAAACTGCTGAGATCCCCACCAGACAGAACACTGCCAGGCCCCCTCACCGTTTGTAGACTGCTCGTGACTTGTTTCCCAAGGGATCGGTGCTCTGATGAACTGCTCATCTCCCCCAGGCCTGCAGGGCAAAGGAAGGGAGCGGGAGGCTCAGAGATACAAGAGGAACTTGCTGCTTGGCACTCAGATCATGGACTTCTCTCTGACTCTCTCCCGGCTTCTGCCAAGGGGTAAAAGATAGCTCCAGACTCCCCTCTCTAATTCTCCCTCAGCTTCTGTGCAGTGGCTCAGGTCTGTTCTCGGCTTCTGTATGTAACTCCAGTCCAGCCACTGTCCTAAAGGCGCAAGTTTGCTCAGGTGCTCCTGTGCCAAAGCTTACAGGTGTGACAGAGCAGAGGGCTGAGCCTGTAAGCGGAAGTGTGTATTCATCAGTCCTCTAGCAAGTAGCACACAACACTTTGCAAGGGGCAGAGTGGACCTGGGCTGGGTGCCCATTGCATCCACCTGTGATACCAGAGCAGTGACTAAACCCCAGATAGTCCCTCCCAATGCACAGAGCCTGTCCGGGAGCACTGCCATGTGTGACGACTGCCTGGCTGAACTGGTTACACCCTGCTGTCCCAGCCCTTGGGCCTCCTCGCTCTGTTTAAAGACACAGTACGTGGGTTAGTCTGAACCATACATCCCATGGCTCACATGCGCTCTGGCCAACATGTTAAGACTCGGATGTCCATACGTGGCTGTGTTTCCTGGGGTGCTCAGACATTCATTAATTGTTGCAGGTAAAATAAAACCAAAGCCAAAGCTCCACTCAACCCTGAACAGTTTTTGATAGTTCACAAATGTTTGGTTAACATTCTCGCCTCACCCCATTTTTGATACACCTGGATTCACCTGGGCTCAAAGGTGGAAAGTATCAGAAATTCCTTGGCTGTGGTATTTCCAGCCTAGCTGGAGTCAGGCAGCACCAGGAAACTTGTGGGGGGAGGGGAGGGGAGGGGAGGGGAGCTATGCTAATGAGATTTCCATCCAGATTTTTAAACCACAGAGGTTCAAAGAAGAGTGAATATAAACAGGAACTTCAAAGGAGACAGGATGACCAGATGTCCTGCTATTATCGGGATTATCCTACTATTACGGGCTTTGTCTTATATATGCAACTATTCACCCTCTATCTTGCCGGGGGAGGGGAAGTATCCCAATTATTCCCACTTGCTATCTGGTCACCCTAAAAGGAAGGAGAGTGCTGAATCCAAGACCTGACCCAAAAACATTGCTGAAATTCAGATCCATAGCAGAATCTTGCAATACAGCCTCATCTCTGCTCCAGATTTTTTGAGGTGTTCCTGTTGCGCCGGAGGGCAGTATGTCCTTTCCCTTGTCTGTCTGTCTTTGTGCATCATTCCCACAGCTGGACTGTGTCAGTTTGCAAATGTTCATGCCAACTCTTTTTTGGCTTTGCTTTGTGTGGGTTTGCATCCCACTCCCCCTGTGAGAACCAGGCTTTAAGGTTTGGTCCAGAAAGAAACTTGCAGCACAAAGTGAAAGAGATTTGAATTTGCCCATGTCACTAATTTTTGAAATTAAACCTATCATCAGCCAAGTCTTGATCAGAGCTAGGCCCAGGTTCCACTGAATGACTCATGCATTTGAGTGAACCTTTCAGTGAACTGGGCCAAAATCTTGATTTTATGATGCAGCCCAGACCAGGTGAGTGTGACATGCTGTTAGGTTATGTTCAAAGCTTCCTGCGCAGCTGTAACTATTTCTCCCCAGAGCTTCTCAGTAATAATCCATGTCTGAATAACTGTGCATTCTTTTTAGTGCAGTGCTTGGATTTTCTCTTTGACAGGCCTAAAGAGTTAACAGAGCTGAATGCAGTGAAACTTGAGATGTCCTTGGAGGCAGGAGGTTGTGTGAGTCTCTTAACACATAAACAATCAAGACTCACTAGAAAACAGTGAGAGTTGGCAGGTCTGAATTTTCTAGGTCACTGATTTTTGCAAATCCCATTCTTACATGGGGACAGCTCACTTATGCCTTCCAAACATCCTGGATTTAATTCACTTGTAAACCTGAAGCTGCTGACTGATATAAATTCAAAGTTTGTTCTATACAGTGAGTTTTTGTTACTGGAGTCATCAGCCTCTGTTCCAGCAGCTGCAGGATTGGAAGCTCACCTCTCTACCTCTGCAAACTTTTAACTAGAGCAGTGGTTTTTAACCAGGAATCCGGGGGTCCTGGGAGGGCCATGAGCAGGTTTCAGGAGGTTGATCAAAATAAACCAGAGAGGGGCCAGTGTTCAAATCACCAGGGCAGAAAGCCAAAGCCAGAACTCCACCACCGGAGGCTGAAATCAACAGGGCCGCCTCAGGGGGGAATTGGGGCAATTTACCCCAGGCCCCACAGGGGCCCCCATCAGAATATAGTATTCTATAATATTGCAACTTTTTTTATGGAAGGGGCCCCCGAAATTGCTTTGCCCCAGGCCTCCTGAATCCTCCGGGAGGCCCTGGTTTCAAATCAAAGCCCAAACAGCTTAGCTTCATGGGGCCCCCTGTGACATGGGGCCCTGGGCAATTGCACTGCTTGCTACTGTCATAAACAGATAGCTAAGGGTTAATGTCTCTTTCACCTGGAAAAAAAAGTAACCTGAAGCACCTGACCAGAGGACCAATCAGGAAACAGGATTTTTTCAACTCTAGGTGGAGGGAAGTTTGTGTGGGAGTCCTTTGTTCTTTGGTCTTCTGCTTGTATGCTCTCTCGGCTATGAGGAGTGATTTCTATTTCCTGCTTTCTAATCTTCTGTTTCCAAGTTGTGAGTACAAAGATCAGATAGTGATTTATATATTTTCTTTTGTATTTACATAGGTATAGTTGCTGGAGTGCTTTGAATTGTATTCTTTTTGAATAAGGCTGTTTATTCAATTTTCTTTTAAGCAAATTACCCTGTATGTGTCACCTTAATACAGAGAGACCATTTGTATGTATTTTTCTTTCTTTTTATATAAAGCTTTCTTTTTAAGACCTGTTGGAGTTTTTCTTTAGTGGGGAATTCCAGGGAATTGAGTCTGTACTCACCAGGGAATTGGTGAGAAGAAGAAGTCAGGGGGAAATCTGTGTGTGTGAGATTTACTAGCCTGACTTTGCATTCCCTCTGGGTGAGGGGGGAAGAGAGATTAACTCTCGGTACTTCTGTTTTCCAAGGCTGGGAACGGGAAGGGTGGAGTCCCTCTGTTTAGATTCACGGAGTTTGCTTCTGTGTATCTCTCCAGGAACACCTGGAGCGGGGAAGGGAAAAGGTTTATTTCCCTTTGTTGTGAGACTCAAGGGATTTGGGTCTTGGGGTCCCCAGGGAAGGTTTGGGGGGACCAGAGTGCCCCAAAACACTCTAATTTTTTGGGTGGTGGCGGCAGCTTTACCAGGTCCAAGCTGGTAACTAAGCTTGGAGGTTTTCATGCTAACCCCCATATTTTGGACGCTAAGGTCCAAATCTGGGACTAGGTTATTGACATGAGTGGCAGTGGTGAGATAGAATCCAGAAGCCAGTAGGAATATTATTGTTAGTGTCACAGACCTAAGCAGCTTTTGCCCTGGCCTCCATGTTCAGGAAACGAGCATGCACGTACTCTCAAGCGAGAAACATTTCCGAAAGTTACCGTTGGGGCTAGGCAAATTTTGTGGTCAGCCATTTCCAGGAACCCCCCCCCCCCCCGAGGGTGGTAACGAGGCACCTGTAAATCTCCTAATTAGGAGAAACCTGGCCAAAAAACTGGACACGTCATTACCCTTATAAATTGCCCACCGTGCAAGGGTGGGCAGGGAGAGACGCAGAAAGCTGTACCCGTAACCGAGCCTGATCAACTCAAAGTCTCCCTCGGCTCCGTGTTCTCAGAAGCCTACCCGTCTGCCGGTGGTGATGAAACTTTTGTGGTTTGTGTGTGTGAGTATGCCTAGCTGCTAATTCTGCTACTTCTGCTAGCTAACTGAGCCTGTAATCGTGTTGTAAGCTGGAGTCTCACGGCAAGCTTTAGCTGTCTTACTGCATTTTTTTTTATTATTTAGACGAGTATTTGCATTTATGCTTAATAATAGCACCAATAGCACCCTTACTAACCCTTGGAAGGACCTGAATAACTACTGGGACCTAGAGCGGTACCAGGGTCAGCTTCTGTTTGTAATTGCAGTATTTTTATTATTTGTTCTGGTATTATATTGTAAGCCCAAGTTGTAACTAGTGTTAAGTTGTTCCTCATCCTCACCTGTGACCCATTCAATAAACCCTCAATTTTAACCCCACGACTGATTGTTTGCGTTATCCCCATTGCTACCTTCGGGGCACTTGTCACCCCTCCCGAGGACATCCAGTGATCGAACCTCCGCCCTATCCCAACGCTCATTACCCGGTAAATAACGGGCACCTTGTGACCATATCGGTGGAGCGAGGGGCGAGAGTAATTGGTAATCAACAATTATATTTTTCTCTTCTCTGCTAGGGGCTTTTTAGCAGAGAGAAACAGTTTGGTTTTAAAAGGGAACCAGAGAGAATTTTTTTTTCTGCTCTCTCTGGCAGTTGTGGCTTGCATATTAAGCAATAAACCATTAAGGAGCTGTTAAGGGTCTTTTGTCACACAATAGCACTCCCATTAGGAGGCAGATACCAGCACTATACTCATGCAAATAAAGTGGTTTTTCTGGTTTACTTTACATTGAAAAAATTAGCTAAAGGAAGAAAGGGAAAAAGGCACTGTTGCTAGGCAGACCCCAGGAGGCAACAGAGCCTGCAGTTCAGACAATAAACACTGGAGGGCACCCCAACACAAGAAAACAGGAACCATGCCTTCCAATACAAAAATGGAGGTCGAAGAGCAAATCAAAGAAGTTGGACACAGGCGACAACTGGAAAAAAGACAAAAAGAGGTGGAGCTGAAAGAAAAGGAAGAAAGCATCAAACTGGCAGCCTACAAAAGAGAACAAGCAGCCAAAGAGGCAGCCCACAAAAGAAAACTAGAAGAAGAAGAGGTGGCCCATTGACGTAAACAAGAAGAAGAAGAAGAGGTGGCCCACAGAAAGAAACAAGAAGAAGACATGACCCACCACCGAGATATGGAAAAACAACAAAAAGAAAGTGAAGAGAAGGAAAAACAGAGAAAACATTAACTGGACTTAGCGCAAGCTGGGCTGCATGCACCCGCCAATCCTAACAACCCTTCGCCAATTATGGTTCCACATCATAGGAAATTTCCCACCTACAAGGCAGGTGATGACACCGAGGCCTTCTTGGAAAATTTTAAAAGAGCCTGTCTTGGGTACAGCATCCCTGAAGACCAGTACATGGTAGAACTGAGGCCACAGCTCAGTGGACCTTTAGCAGAGGTGGCAGCTGAAATGCCTACGCAGCAAATGAACGACTATAAACTTTTTCAAACCAAGGCCAGATACAGAATGGGGATAACCCCGGATCATGCCCGTCGGCATGTCAGAACCCCAAAGTGGAAACCAGATGTGTCATTTCCCAAACACGCCTACTACGTTGGGAAAAATTATGAGGCCTGGATATCAGGACACAATGTTAAATCCTTGGAAGAACTGCACCTCCTCATACAAATGGAGCAGTTTTTGGATGGTGTTCCTGAGGACATAACACGGTACATACAAGATGGAAAACCCAAAAATCTCGCTGAGGCGGGGGAGATTGGAGCCAGATGGATGGAAGTGGCAGAAAGCAAGAAAGCTACTGTCAAGGGGAACGAATATCCCAGGGGGCACACCGACCATAAACCCTACAACCGAGGACAGCCAAAGACCCCACATACAACCCAAGTAAAGCCACAGACGCCCTATTCTTCCACCTCACCAGTTTCCAGTAACTCACCTCGGCCCAGTGACCCATCAGATGGAAGATGCTTTAAGTGTAATGAACTGGGACATATCAAGGCCAACTGTCCAAAGAACGCCATCCGAGTGCAGTTCATTACACCACCATCACCCAAAAGATCCCCAGGCCCAGATGCCTCTCAAATACCCTTGGAGCGAAGGGAAAATTTGAGAGTGGGCGGAAAGAAGGTTACTGCGTGGAGAGACACGGGGGCACAAGTGTCAGCTATCCACCAATCCTTCGTAGACCCCAAATTCATCAACCCAAAGGCCCAAGTGACAATTTACCCCTTCATGTCACAAGCTGTAGACTTACCTACAGCTGAACTGCCTGTCCAGTACAAAGGCTGGTCAGGAATGTGGACTTTTGCAGTCTATGACAATTATCCTATCCCCATGCTACTGGGGGAAGACTTGGCCAACCAGGTGAAGCGGGCCAATCGAGTGGGAATGGTTACACGTAGCCAAACCAGGCAAGCTTCCAGACCCATTCCTGTTCCTGAGCCGTCCACAGACGCCCCGTCTGTGTTACCAGAGACCCAGACAGAGGTAGTGGACCCAGATTCCATGCCAACCACTGAAGCAGCCACAGCACCTCCAGTCCCAAGCCCGGAACTGGAACAGCAACCAGCACCAGCAAGTGCAACCACATCTTCAAACTCAACGCCAGAGGGCGCCAGCGAGCCAGAACTGGCAGAAGCAACAAACAGCCATACCCAAAAGGTTCAGCCCGAGCCTGAAATACCCTCAGGTGCACCAGCGGAGAGCGGTTCACCAGCAACGGAAACAACCCCATCACCTACATCGCTTCCAGAGGGACCAAGCCCAAGTCCACAGTCTTAGGAAGAACTGGTGACCCCAGCCTCAAGGGAACAGTTCCACACTGAGCAGGAAGCAGATGACAGCCTTCAGAAAGCTTGGGCGGCGGCACGGAGTACCCCACCGCCTCTCAGCTCCTGGCCCGAACACCTACTACACCTGGAAAAGGTCTTTGAGTGCATCAGGCAGGCCGGACTAACTGTTAAGGCCAAAAAGTGTCAAATAGGCCAAAACAGAGTGACTTACCTGGGGCACCAGGTGGGTCGAGGAACCATAAACCCCCTACAGGCCAAGGTGGATGCTATCCAAAAGTGGCCTGTTTCAAGGTCCAAGAAGCAGGTCCAATCCTTCTTAGGCTTGGCCGGATACTACAGGCTATTTGTACCACACTACAGCCAAATCGCTGCCCCACTGACCAACCTGACCAAAAAGACCCAGCCAAATGCAGTTAAGTGGACTGATGAGTGTCAAAAGGCCTTTACCCAGCTTAAGGCGATGCTCATGTCTGACCCTGTACTCAGGGCCCCGGATTTTGACAAGCCATTCCTAGTAACCACTGATGCATCTGAGCATGGTATAGGAGCAGTTCTCATGCAGGAAGCAACAGATCACAACTTCCATCCTGTCGTGTTTCTCAGCAAGAAACTGTCTGAGAGTGAAACTCACTGGTCAGTCAGTGAAAAGAAATGCTATGCCATTGTGTACGCCCTGGAAAAGCTACGCCCATATGTTTGGGGATGGCGGTTCCAGCTACAAACTGACCATGCTGCACTAAAGTGGCTTCATACTGCCAAGAGGAACAACAAGAAACTTCTTCGTTGGAGTTTAGCTCTCCAAAATTTTGATTTTGAAATTCAGCACATCTCAGGAGTTTCTAACAAAGTAGCTGATGCACTCTCCCGTGAGAGTTTCCCAGAATCCAGTAGTTTAAAAGTGTTCTTAAAATGTAGAAGTCTGTTAGTTATATACTTAGTGGTATATGTAAAGGTGCATGTGTTGTATTAATCTGTTTATTTTAAAGTTCTAGAGGGAAATCGCCGCCAGTGAGCTTCCCCACTGTCTGCAATTTGGGGGGCGTGTCATAAACAGATAGCTAAGGGTTAATGTCTCTTTCACCTGGAAAAAAAAGTAACCTGAAGCACCTGACCAGAGGACCAATCAGGAAACAGGATTTTTTCAACTCTAGGTGGAGGGAAGTTTGTGTGGGAGTCCTTTGTTCTTTGGTCTTCTGCTTGTATGCTCTCTCAGCTATGAGGAGTGATTTCTATTTCCTGCTTTCTAATCTTCTGTTTCCAAGTTGTGAGTACAAAGATCAGATAGTGATTTATATATTTTCTTTTGTATTTACATAGGTATAGTTGCTGGAGTGCTTTGAATTGTATTCTTTTTGAATAAGGCTGTTTATTCAATTTTCTTTTAAGCAAATGACCCTGTATGTGTCACCTTAATACAGAGAGACCATTTGTATGTATTTTTCTTTCTTTTTATATAAAGCTTTCTTTTTAAGACCTGTTGGAGTTTTTCTTTAGTGGGGAATTCCAGGGAATTGAGTCTGTACTCACCAGGGAATTGGTGGGAGGAAGAAGTCGGGGAAATCTGTGTGTGTGAGATTTACTAGCCTGACTTTGCATTCCCTCTGGGTGAGCGGGGAAGAGAGATTAACTCTCGGTACTTCTGTTTTCCAAGGCTGGGAACAGGGAGGGTGGAGTCCCTCTGTTTAGATTCACGGAGTTTGCTTCTGTGTATCTCTCCAGGAACACCTGGAGGGGGAAAGGGAAAAGGTTTATTTCCCTTTGTTGTGAGACTCAAGGGATTTGGGTCTTGGGGTCCCCAGGGAAGGTTTGGGGGGACCAGAGTGCCCCAAAACACTCTAATTTTTTGGGTGGTGGCAGCTTTACCAGGTCCAAGCTGGTAACTAAGCTTGGAAGTTTTCATGCTA
This sequence comes from Gopherus evgoodei, assembly GCF_007399415.2. Taxonomy (NCBI): domain Eukaryota; kingdom Metazoa; phylum Chordata; order Testudines; family Testudinidae; genus Gopherus; species Gopherus evgoodei. Next base: position 11,550,164 of record NC_044322.1, read on the forward strand.
ACCCCCATATTTTGGACGCTAAGGTCCAAATCTGGGACTAGGTTACTGACAGCTACCCCCAACACAGGCTGTGGCTTTTAATCTACCGGATGTGCAAAAAACAGTTGTTGTGGCACAGGTGGGCCATGAAGCTTTTATAGCATGTTGGGGGGCCCTCAGAAAGAAAACGGTTGAAACCCCCTGAAGTAGAGCATGGCAAATAGAGGGGAGAGGTTAGCTTTGTTAAAGTTCATCAGTAGGATTTTGCAAAACCAAAATCAGGGGTGCTTATGGCCCTCCTCAGGATCTGAACACAGGCCCTTCAACAACACAGCACAGATCTCCCCCACTTAAGCAAAGGTGGTAGCAGTAGTAGGCCATTTTCCTCTGGTGGATCAGTTTCTTGAAGGGGTTGTAGTTCCTGGGCCATTTTCTTACCCCTACTTTATGCTGGGGTCACTTACACCAGCAGTGACCCTGAAGAATCCAGGCCAGCATTTATGAAGCATCTTGAGTTGTTTGGCTGAAAGGCGCTGTGTCTGTGAGAGTAGGATCGTTGTAACTGTGTTGCTGAGCTTGCAGAGCCCTGCTAACAGCATGGCTTGTTTTAAGATGCTGTTTCACAGTCCTAGTATATGAGCTTCTCCCAGTGGGACTTTTTTGTTATGGGTTTTTGATTTCCAGCTGCCAAATCCCTCCTGTTTGAAATGGATTTAAGAACCGCACCCCACTTTCTCCCTAGGGAGCACGTCACTGCAGAGTTGTGGGCATTGTACACCTGCCTCTGAAGCAGCTAATCCTGGCCCCGACAGAGACAGTGGGCCCACTGGTCTGGCCAGTTTGGCTGTAGCCCTCCAGGCTGCAATTTATTCCTGCAAGAGGCTTTGAACTGTCAGTGTCTGACTCCGGAACAAAGTCCTCTGCACTAGCACGACGTGGAAATAGTTGCTCTTGCAGCCTGGTGCTCTTCTCTTTTCCTCCTCGTCAAAGGGAGGCTACTGGGGCAGGTGGGGGGAGAGTAAACGATGACCTGGAAGAGCACAGTCAATGTTTTAAGGGGGATATGAGAGGCAGAGCTGGGACAGGGCTCTCATCCCCCCCAAACACTGACTGTGTTCTTCCATAGTTCCCCACAGCCTGGTGGTTCACATCTCACTCTCCCTTGGGAAAGGGAAAAAAGGCAGAGAGCTTGAAAGGCTCCATAGTGAGGAGGTTCCTGGGGTTCCCGCCACCATTGCAGCTGCTGTTCTATCTGCCGAAAAGCCCCGGCAACTGTTGTTAGGGCCGTTAGGTCGGTTCCTCCCTTTGGGGAAGTACAGCCTAGAAGCTGGAATGTGTGAAGTATTGACCTGCAATGTCAGCCCGGAGCTCTGTGTTGGCTTGTGCATTGGCAAGAAGCGCTCAGCGAGCTGTTACCTGGAGAATCATTGAAAGCTGCTTCTGCACTTCCCCAATCACCCTGTCTGCCGGCCTGAAGGAGAGGAGAGTTCTTAGAACTGTTAACTGGGCAGGCCCAATCTAGCGGGACCATGAAGGTCACAGTCCAAGCCTCAGGAACCTGAGGATGTGGTCAGCTGTTGATGGGTAAAACTGAGTGATGTTTGATAGAATATTGCTGTCATAAACAGATGGTTACGGGTTAATGTCTCTTTTACCTGTAAAAGGTTAAAAAGCTCAGTAAACCTGGCTGACACCTGACCAGAGGACCAATAGGGGGACAAGATACTTTCAAATCTTGGTGGAAGGAAGTATTTGTTTGTGCTTTTTGTTTTGTTTGTTGTTCGCTCTTGGGACTAAGAGGGACCAGACGTACACCCAGGCTCTCCAAATCTTTCTGAATCAGTCTTTCATGTTTCAAAATTGTAAGTAATAGCCTTATTTTTGTTTTCTCAACTTGTAAATGTTTCTTTTTGCTGGAAGGATTTTTACCTCTGTTTGCTGTAACTTTGAATCTAAGGCTAGGGGTGGGGTCCCTTTGGTCTATATGAATCTAAGTACACTGTAAAGCATTTTCCATCCTGATTTTAGAGATAATTTTTACTTTTTTCTTTCTTTAATTAAAAGCTTTCTTTTTAAGAATCTGGTTTTCCTTGTTTTAAGATCCAAGGGGATTGGGTCTGAACTCACCAGGGATTGGTGGGTGGAAAGGAAGGGGGATGGTTAATTTCTCCTTGTTTTAAGATCCAAGGAGTTTGGATCAGTGTGAAGCCTCTCAGGGCAACCCAGGGAGGGGAAAGTCTGGGGGGGAAAGGAGAGGGGATGGTTAATTTCTCCTTGTTTTAAGATCCAAGAGGTTTGGATCTGTATTACCCAGGGAAGGTTTTGGGGGAACAGAAAGTGTGCCAGACACTAAATTCTGGCTGGTGGCAGTGTACCAGATCTAAGCTAGTAATTAAGCTTAGAAGTGTTCATTCAGGTCCCCACTTCTTGTACTCTAAAGTTCAAACTGGGGAAAGAAACCTTGACAATTGCTATTGCCTTCCCCCTCCAACAAACTTAGGCCCCCTTGGGCCAGTGTTTGTGTCCTGGCTGGTTCTTTGTTAGGGTGATCAGATGTCCCAGTAAAATCAGGATCGTCCCACTAGTTAACCCTTTGTCCCGCGTCCCGATCAATGTACGATTGGGATGCCATTTGTCCCGATATTCAGGTAAAGAGCAGGCACTGACTCCATGGGTGCTCCAGGGTTGGAGTGGGGAAAAATTGCAGCCAAACTCCCCCCTCCTAACCTCCTTCTCCTCCCTGCCATCCAGTGTGCCGTGTCTCTGCTCCCCCACCCTGCCAGCACTTTCCACCACTTAACAGCTGTTTGGCAGTGCTTAGCGCTTTCCAGGAGGGAGGGGGGAAGAACAGGGAGTGCTCAGGGGAGGACATAAAGAAGAGGCAGGGTAGGGGTGGGGACTAGGGGGAAAGGCATGGAATGGGGGTGGAGTGACGGTGGATGCTTGGGGGGAAGAGGCGGGGGTGGGCATGCACCCACCCAGCACAGGGGAAGTCAGCGCCGTAGGGGCGAGCGGCAGGCAGGGGGATGAAGAGGCAACTGGCGGGCAGGGAGGGTAAAGAGGTGAGCGGTGGGTGGGGGACTGAAGAGTGATGCAGCAAGCCAGCAGGGGGCCAGGGAATTAGGAAGGGCACGGTGGGGGCCGAGCCGGGAGGGGGCGGGACCTGGGGCAGCATAGGGGCAGAGCCTGGAAGGAGCAGGGGTGGACTGTGGGCAGGGCTGACGGCACCTCAATGTGTCTCGATATTTTAGTGTTGTGATCTGGTCACCCTATTCCTTGTCTCTATGCAGAACGCTGAGTATTGTGTGCTGGAACTGTTCTCGGTGACCAGGTGAGGCCCACTGTGTACATGTCCTCAGGAGGCCTGATGGCACCCTGCAGACATCACTAGGCAATTAAGCCAGTTCTAGTTGCTTTTAAACAGATGACTCCACAAACCAGATCAACTCTGTCTTGACTTAGGAACTCAGGCCCCTCAGGGATAGTCACCAGCTTTGTGTAGACCAGCAGGAGTTACACAGCACTGCCTTTGTTTCTATGACTGTTGCGTCTGTAAAAAACCCACATAAGGGGTGCTCTGGCTCAGTGTGAGGCTAAGTACAGATCACCTGAAAGACTGGAGCAAGGATAAAGGACGTGTTATAGCCTATGACATGAATAATTTGTATGGGTTCTCGTCCCTATCTTGGAGAAGTTAGTGTGTAGCCAGATGAGGAGTAGCCAAAGATTTTTGTGGGAACTTTGCTGTTCGGGAAAGACACAGAGCAGTGAGGTGGAGCAGGGCTGAGATCTCTAGGTTGTGCCCCACTTTCCCCATATCTCCTTGGAATCCATGGTGCTCAGAGGCCATCTGCTCCATGGAGCTGTAAACCCCTCCCCTCATGGACTTTTCATTAGTAGCTCTTCTCTTTTCCATGGCAGAGGACTAGTACACCTCTCCCTCGATATAACGCTGTCCTTGGGAGCCAAAAAATCTTACCGCGTTATATTGAGCTTGCTTTGATCCACTGGAGTGCGCAGCCCCGCCCCCCGGAGCAGTGCTTTACTGCGTTATATCCAAATTCGTGTTATAGCGGGTGGGATTATATCAAGGTAGTGGTGTACTTAGATTGTAAGCTCTTTGGGGCAGGGAATGTCTTTTTGTTCTGTGTTTGTACAGTGCCTAGCACAAGGGGGGGCTCAGTTCATGACTGAGGCTCCTAGGCACTACTGCAATAGTAGTGTAGTATGGCCTAGTGGACAGAGCACTAGCTTGATACTCAGGAGAGCTGCGTTGTGTTCCTGCCTCTGGTGTGGTGGGTAAGCTTTAGCCTGGGTTTTCCCACCCATAAAACAGGGATAATGATATTCACCTCCTTTTTAAAGTGCTTTCAGATCTTCTGTTTAAAAGAGATGGGATCCTTGTGCCTATCCAATAATAAATAACTTGGCAATGCCTTTTATTGTGAATAAATAGGTGTTTTTTATATTGTATAAATATGGACTTATCAATAAACTGGAACAGCTCCAAGGGCTTATTGTGGGTCTGCTAGGAAAATAACATGAGCTGTAAACATTTTTTTTTTAAAAGCAGATGTATTTTTCCAATAGATTGGAACTGCCTCTTCTGTTCCGGATTGTTAGACAGACAATAGGTAGATGAGTATTTTATAGCTCTTTCTAAAAATAAATCCTGGTAAAAATTACATACCTAAAGAAAGCTGATGCTGTGACATAAAGTGAAATAAGAAAATTAAAGTATAGGAGAGTGGGTAGGCTAGAACCAGGAGGAACTCCTGTCTCTCTCTTTCTGTATCCACCTGTTGTCTCTTATCTTGTACTTAGATTGTCAGCTCTCTGGGGCCAGGGGACCTGCCTTTTGCCCTGTGTGTATAGTGCCAAGCACAATGGAATCCTGATCCATGACTCTGGTTCTCGGGCCTTACCGTAATGCAAATAATAATAATATATAATAAGTCGGCAAGGGAAAACTTGTAGACACCAAATATCAGGAAACATCTACCAGGGACATCTGTTTGGCTGTACACTCCCATGAAAAGCCCAGGAGGAGCCCTGTTCCTTGGATTGTTTTAAGTCGGACTGAACAATAAAATAGACTCTAGGGAAGAAGCAAGAGGGTGAGATTACAAGGCTAGGATCTGTCGTTCTGTGGAGGTTGTACCTGTTTTTAGTCCTGCTGCTTTGTCTTTGACTTTGACAGGGCATTCACTGACTCCAGTTCAGCAGAGCTCCCCAACCAAACCCAGTTCGGGTCATAACCTCCCACTTCCTTGGGCCAGCGCTAACTTTTTTGAGGCCCCAGCATGTAAATTCAGGGTCAGATTTAAGCTCTGTGACTCAGAGGGGTGCATACTGCCCCTCCCTGTGTCTGCAGGGGTAGCTGTGCTGGAGCTGGGGTTCACCCTGGTGATGGCAGTTTTACGTGCCAGCTGGGACTCTGCCATCAAGACTGCCTGGGAGAGCCACTGAGTCCGCTTACCTCTGGCTGGGATGGCCTGGTCCTGCCACCTCTTGGAGTTTTTCTAAGGACTGCAGGATGGAGCCTTGTCAGGAGGCACAGTAGAATCTCATTAGTTTTCACTAATACCTGGGAGACCTTGTCCAATTCACTGACGTCTGCAAATTTCCAGGTCACCCTAGCAATAGGAGACCCTACTAGACTGACCCCACTGAACTTCACTGTCTCCTCAATTAAGGGTCATGTAATGAGCCATCATTTGTCACCACTGGTAGCTCCTAATCGCTCCGGTGAGGTGCTGTCCACACTCAACTCCCACTGGCTGCAGCAGTGAGTGAAGGGTGCTGGATCAGCACCTTGCATTATCTGATCCTCAGTGAAACACTCCTAACTTAAATAGACGCTGTCTCAGCCTGCACAAACATTGCTGTAGGTCCCACCCTTTGCTTCCCAGCCATTTATCAGCTCCACCCTTGTAGGTACACAAAGCCCATCTGAGGAATGCCAGTCCACCCCAAGCAGGCTCTGTGACGGCCGCCCTGGAATGTAGGGACTCCACTCCCACAATGGAAATTGCTTATCAGCATCTCCTTGCTGGAGGAGTGAGCATCACTGCTTGGTGACCCTGGTACAAAGTGCGTTATGGTTTCTGACCACCCTCTCAGAGCTGGCTCACCCAGCACATTCCTTAGCAGTGGCACTTACAAAATTCTCCCCCTTGCCATGAAGCCCATGAGAGAAGAGGAGAGCATACAAAACTAACAACTCCTGCTATCAATTATAAATAGCCCCACTGAGTTATCAAGATGTTCCTGTGCCTGAGAAAACCAGATGACTTTATTATTGTCTCCAAATTCTTTCCTGTACTCATTTGTCCATATGCCTCCCTCACTTGTGTCACATTAAACTTAGTGTGTAGGTGTATTGGTGCAGGGCCCATATCTTTATAACAGATGTGGGGCATTTAGTGTGTAAGTGTATTATCAAGGGTATGCTTTCCTCTGGATTATCTGCTAAGATCTGATGGGATCCCTGGCTAGACACACCATCAGTCTGTTCTGGTCTTGCATTTCCTAGTCTCCTTTGTTTCAACTTTTCTTTCCTTCCCACACTCTTTCCATTACTTAGTAGATGTAGTTGTGTGGGTGTTGTTATTTATAACTCCCCCTAGCACAGCAGCCCTGTTAGCTGTGTTGACATGAGCCAACTTGGCTGCTGAAAGGTATGTCTCCCTTCCAGTCTCTTTAGGAAAAGCAGAAGTATTCTAACACACTGGACTGCCTCCAATCCCATGTCAGAATCAGGTTGATGCTGCTAGCATAGGGAATAGTTTGTGCCTTAAAATGGTTCAGTCCGAATAAGGGTTCAGCCAGCAGCACAATCCCTGACTCCGTCCAGACCCAATGCATTGGCTGGGGTCCATTTGGAGGAGGGGACTGGGTGGGCCAGAGGATGGGCTGGGGAAAAGGTCCCCATCCAGCCCCATGGCAATGAGGTGGAAAAGATGATACAGCCCCAGGCTGCGTAGCCCTTCCCAGAGTCCTGGGAGGTTATTGCAGCCCAGGGGAGACCCTTGTAGTGCTTCAATGGAACTGTGCCTCTGTGGAGCTAAGGATTAGAGCTAGCATATAGGCTGGGGCCTTCTCACTGATTGCCCTGGGGTCCTTGGTGGAGCTGAGCAGCGCAGGCTGGACTAGCTCCTGCTGTGCTCTCTCACTGACTTGTACAGAAAAATACCCAGAAGGATGAAGCAGCTACCAAACCCCCACACTGTTTATTATGTACAGTCACTGCTCATTCTGTGTGGAGCTCATTGCTGTATTAAGACTTGACACACCTCACTCCCATTAGCACTAGTCCAAAGCAGCACAGGGATTCCCTGCCTGTCCTGGGAGAGAATGTCTTTATTTAACCTTTCCTTGGCCCTGGGCACCTCACACTACCCTCTGACCAGTGGAATCATAGAACATCAGGGTTAGAAGGGACCTCATGAGGTCATCTAGTTTAACCCCCTGATCAAGGCAGGACCAATCCCCAGACAGATTTTTGCCCTGATCCCTAAATGGCCCCCTCAAGAATTGAACTCACAACCCTGGGTTTAACAGGCTAATGCTCAAATCACTGAGCTATCCCTCCCCCACAAATGATAATCCCATGCCGGAATATAGAGTGTTACACTCCAGGAGAACCCTCCTATTCCCTTCAGAACTAAATCTTTAAAGGCGTCAGCTATCCCGCATACCTGGGACAGGCTCTGCTGAAGGGAATGAGCAATCCAGATCTGCCTGGCATTAGGTTAACTGCTGAGGCAGCTGGAAGACAGTTGTTGAGCAAGAAGCACCTGAACCTGATAAATGGCATAGGAGAGTTTAGGTGGAAGCTCCTGAGGAGAAAAGGGGGCTCCTAGGAGCCTGACCTTTGAAGAAGGGATGCCCCTAAGGCAGAGAGATAGGAGCAGTACTTCTGCTTGGCTCAAGGGCAGAGAGAGAAGGGATTGCAGAGCTCTCCAGGCAGGGAGGCCAGGGAGAGAGCCTGAGCAATCAGAGGAAACACTACGGAGCTGCCCAGCCCACAGGGAAGCCTGCGGCCTTACAGCGGAAGGAACTGTGGCTGTCACTCAGGGACTTCCAGTTTGGAACGTAGGTTTTATCTGGGCTCTGGCTTACTAAGGGCTCCTTTCAGAAGGCTTTATTAAAGGGGTATTTGGCTTCTCCTTGATCAGGCCGTTAAAGCAGAGGTGGGCAAAGTACGGCCCACAGGAGTTGGGACCCTCCTGCCCAGCCCCTGAGCTCCTGGCTCAGGAGGCTAGCCCCCAGCCCCATCCCTGCCGTTCCCCGTCCCCCACAGCCTCAGCTCACTGTGCTGCTGGCACAATGCTCTGGGGCGGTGGGCCTGTGAGCTCCTGGGGCAGCGCAGCTGCAGAGCCTGGGCCTCATCCGGTGCTTTGTGCTGCACAGTGTTGTGACTGGCTCCAGCTGGGCAGCGCAGCTGCCTGTCCTGCTGCTCTGGGCGGTGCGGCTTTAGCACTGCTGGCCATTGGTGCTCCAGGCAGCACGGTAAGGGGGCAGAGAGCAGGGGGGGTTGGATAGAAGGCAGGGGAGTTCGGGGTGGTGGTCAGGGGGTGGGGGTGTGGATAGTGGTCGGGGTGGTCAGAGAGCCGGGAACAGGGGGGTTGAATGGAGGCAGGGGTTCGGGGGGGGCAGGATGAGGTGGCAGGGGGCAGTCAGGGGCAGGGGTTCCAGGGGTGGTCAGGGGACAGGGAGTGGGGGAGTAGATGGGGCAGGGGTCTGGGGGGGAGGCTGTCAGGGAACAGGGGGGTTGGATGGGGCAGGAGTCCCAGGGGGGGTTTCAAGAGGCAAGAATCAGGGGGGGATAGAGGGTGGGGGCTAGGCAATGCCTGGCTGTTTGGGGAGGCACAGCTTCCCCTAACTGGCGCTCCATACAATTTCTGAAACCCAATGCGACCCTCAGGCCAAAAAGTTTGCGCTCCCCTGTGTTAAAGGGACCTCATTGACACAGCACGCAAGCTTTGGTTTCTATTGCAAAGCTGCCCCATTTCCTTTACCATGTTTGCACTAGACCAGGGGTAGGCAACCTATGGCACGGGTGCCAAAGGCAGCACGCGAGCTGATTTTCAGTGGCACTCACACTGCCTGGGTCCTGGCCACCGGTCGGGGGGCCTCTGCATTTTAATTTAATTTTAAATGAAGCTTCTTAAATGTTTTAAAAATCTTATTTAACTTTACCTACAACAATAGTTTAGTTCTATATTATAGACTTATAAAAAGAGACCTTCTAAAAATGTTAAAATGTATTACTGGCACACGAAACCTTAAATTACAGTGAATAAATGAAGACTTGGCACAGCACTTCTGAAAGGTTGCCAACCTCTGCACTAGACATTAACAGCTGATTTAAAAACTATACCTGCTCTATTAGTCTTAATGGGCTGCAGAGCAGGCAGCTGAGAGTCAGTTGCTGAGAGCAGGGCTACATTTAAAATGCTGCTTTGCTACAGCTGTAGTGCTGTAATGAAGATGCTCCTACACCAACAGGACAGAATTCCTCCGTAATGGAGGCCAGACTTGAGAGGCACTGAGACCCAGCTTCCCCCACTCCTCTCCACTACAGATTAAGGGCTGGTCTACACTGAGTTTTTAAAATGTTGAGGCTTCAGGGACCTCTAGTGGATGGAGTGAGGCCTCAGCACCTCTGAAAATTAAGCTACTTTTATTTAGGAGCCTAACTAGAGACTATGGGGACAGATTCTCAGCTAGTGTGAATTAACATAGCTCATTGACTTCATGGGAGCAACACCAATTTACATCAGTTAAAGATGTGGCCCATAGCTGCCTAACTTTAGGCTCTCAAGTTTGAAAATGATGGCTAGAGGACAAGCCTGGCCTGGCAAGGAGGAGTGGGTGACTTGGTAGATCTTTGCATTCTTTACCTCTGTCTATATGACTATACAAATAATTATTTATGGGATCTACAACCGGATGGATCCTGTTTTTCCTTTTAAACTGGCATATTTTAAAATCTATGAGTGCTGGTAGTCCATAAGCCACTTTATTTAAGAATACTGGGCCAGATCTTCGGCTGATGTAAATTGGCATAGATAGCACCAGTGAAATTGATGGCATTGTGCTGATTTATAGCAGCTGAGGGTCTGGCCCAGGAAGAGCACGTGTGCTAGGAAATCACAGAGAAGATTATGAGTACTTGTGGCACCTCAGAGACTAACAAATTTATTTGAGCATAAGCTTTCGTGGGCTAGAGCCCACTTCTTTGGATGCATAGAATGGAACATACATTGAGGAGATATATATATATACACATACAGAGAGCATGAAAAGGTGGGAGTTGTCCTACCAACTCTGAGTGGCCAATTAAGTAAGAGAAAAAAACTTTTGAAGTGATAATCAAGATAGCCCAGGACAGACAGTTTGATAAGGAGTGTGAGAATACTTACAAGGGAAGATAGATTCAATATTTGTACTGGCTCAGCCATTCCCAGTCCCTATTTAAGCCTAAGTTGATTATATCTAGTTTTCATATCAATTCCAGCTCAGCAGTTTCTTGTTGGAGTCTGGTTTTGAAGCTTTTCTGCAGTAAAATTGCCACCTGCACTGTGCCTTTAAATAACTGAGAAAGCCACAAAAGAATGGATGTAATTAAAAAAAAAATTCCAAGAAGATTCTTTCAGGAGATATTTTGGGGACTTGTTGGAGTCATTCATGCTGTAGTTTTGTTATCAGTGAGACCAAGCCAATGCACACAATTCATGCTCATCTGTAAAATTCGTTCCCAGCTTAGGACTACATTTATTAGCCCACTCTTTAACACCACAAAGAGAAGGGAGTAACTAATGAGTCAAGCAAAAACAGGACACTGGAACACCATAAGTGAAGAAGAGGTTGTCCATTATGAAAAGGATACCTGTCAAATACTGGACATCGTAGCATGCCTCCTAGCACTCCTGTAAAGTGTTGTTATTCCCAATTCACAGATGGGGAAAATCAAGACACAGAAATTCAGTGACTGGCCCAAGGAAGCACTGAATCAAGAATAGAGCAGACAGCTGATGTACTAAACACGACACAACACTTTATTTTCCCTTTATTTTGGTGGGCTTAATTAATGGAGTCCAGGTGGGGCTCATTTCTCCCATGAATTTGGGAACGATATTTTCAAGTGGGTTAGCTCCACTGGGCTACTTCCCTTTCATCTGCCACTTAAAGATCATTTGGAAGGTTTTTGGATGGCAACGTAATCTATTGGCTAAGGCACTGCATTGGGAGTCAGAGGACATGAATTCTATTCCTGGCTCTATTTCACCTCTTTGTGCCTCTGTTTCCTTCCCACCCTTCATCTGCCTGCTCTATTTAGACTGACTCTTTAAGGCAGGGATTGTCTGATAGCGTAAAGTTGCAAAGGGGCTAGCATCATAGGGCTCCAATCTCAGGCAGGGACTCACCACACTACTGTAGTACCATCCTCCAAAAACAAAAAACAAAGTGAGTGTCTCGTCAAGATGGCTAAAAATAAATTCTCTCAACCAGCTGGAAATATGGTTGGCCTGTGTCTGTTCTCACACAGTGAAGTCTAGGATCACTTGCTAATAGAGATCTTGACTAGATATCATATTCTGTCATTTCATCATTTTATTTTTCTCCTCCCCCCAACAAACTTCCCACTCTCTCAGCTTAATAAAATGTACCTGGTTTGCTGATCACTTGTGAGACACATGCTTGTTGAGTCTCATGTTCTAGATAGACATATGGGTTTCAAGGTTACTTAGCTTGCCAGCAATGGCAGAGTTATGTGCAAACTTAATGAGTCAGGACAAAAAGGGGAAATCATTACTCTGAAAAGCTGATGCAAGAGGTGAAGGCTGCAGACATCAGCTTTTCCAATTTGGGGCTGGGAAAGGGGGCAGGGAAAACTCTGTTCTGATCAGCAGTTATCTTCATGGTCATTTTCTTATCTGGTCATTGAAAGATAACATGACCTATGAAATTCCTGCTTTAAGGTCAAGTTCTGAAATTGAGTTAAGTATCATTTGGGGTGAGGTCCAGTTTGCAAATACAGACCCAATGCTGACCCTGAACAGATTACTAAACAGGTTTTGAGACCTGCAGACACTCAGTGGTGTGATCAGCTGGAAACAGAGGAGTGTCTTTAGCTGGTATACACACCCCTTCCCTCCACTGTTAAAAACCACCTGTCCGCTGTGCTCCTTTCACCCTCATCGTAACAGCCAAGCAGCCTGAAAGGCTTCAGCACCATCAGCCAGCATCCCTGTTCAGACCTGCAGAAGCCAGCAAGATTCAGAGCCAGAGAAGCCATCCAACCACAGCCATGGAAGAGTACTTCTCTGCAATCCGCAAGATGGAACAAGCCGTTATGTTTCCCAGCCTCCTCAGAGGTGTCTACTTGGAACAACAGGACGACACATCCACTGGTGATTTTGGCAACAGGGACCTGTATGAGTATTACATGCAACTGAAATCCATCAAACTCGCGGTGGAGGGTAGACTGGCACCTCTAAATGAAATCAAACACCAAATCACAAGCAGAGAGGAAGTACAAGAGAATGGAGAGGAGGCCGATCTTGAAGGACTGCTTTATCATCACTTTACAGGCTTGTATCGGGTCCTGACCCATCTGACCAGAAAAGCCAATGTCCTGACCAGAAAATACAATGAAATTATAGGACAGATCAACCAGAGTGAAATTACGCTTACCTGGTGAAACATCCACCAATAACTTCAAAAGGTGAGACCTCAGCCATTATATCTGTGTTGAAGTTTTCTGAGATCCCAAATAGTGTCCACTCCCCTTTCTCCAAAATCTAAGTGATTATCAGTCTAGCTTAACTGATAATTATGTTATCAGCACCTAAAAACAGCAGGACACACAGGTTCAAATCCTAGTGGGAGGCTTAATCACTTTCTTCCAAGGTACTGAAATTGTACTGTATCCATTTTACCAAATGGGGGTCTTTTACTTGCCTCTTAAAGATAATTTTAAAGAGGGATTTGATTATTTGTTTTAAGGCAGACAGCTCACATTGTCCACCAATTTTCAGATGAGACCTTAATAACTAAGGTTCTCTCTCTTGCTGTGTGAAGAGACAAGAGAACACAGAACATTTGTAGTAAGACTAGTGTTTTGGCTGAGGATCCTTGGACGTGCCATATGTTGGAGACCCTATCGGCTACTGTACAGTGCTGCTAGATGGACGGTAGTTTGCGGAGTGCTCTGGGGTGAAAGCTGCTCTATAAAGACTACATTCATTTTCTGACATTAGAAAAATCCACGCACTTGAAATTAAGTTTCAAGTTTGAAATTAACTGATCAGTGAAAAGTTCAAATGCTTCCTTCAGAGACAAGCTCTTGGAGGCAGGGACTCTTTTGTGCGTGTGCACATGTACAGCACTAGCACAAAGATGCTGATTCAGGCCTCTAGGCACTCTCACAGTGTATGTAGTTAATAGGAACAGAGCTATGTTCCAGGGGGAAACCTCACCTCTTGTACTTCTTGTAATAAATAGAGGATTAATGGAGGTTAGTATGTGGCAAAGACTTGAGAAAAACAGTACTTTGTAATTTAAAAATTTAGGTATGATTCAAGCATTGGAACCTAGAAATGCCCCGTGTTGGCTATTTTGAATGACAATAAATGCAGTATCAAAATCAGTACTTCCTCAAACACGTACATAAAAGAGAACATGTCAAAACTGCTGACTATTTTGTGCTTATCCCACAGGACACACTACCACCCTTGTGCTGCGTGCAGTTGACGTCCTCCGGCAAGTACTGTTGGTGAATTACTTGACTGACACCATAGATGCTGGCCATCTGATAGCCAACGTTTTGTAATAACTAGAATAAATATGATCATTCTTTGCTGTAACATGAACTCATTGTCCATCTCAAATACCTCACATGCATGTTAATTTTCAACTATCGAGGCAAAAATCATTGTATTATGCTGCTGCTGTGTAAAGTTTGAAAATCACGGGTAAGATAGAAAGATAATCCTCTTTTCTTACTTGTCACTATACTTTTAAAAGTGGGCTGCTTCCACCCACTACTTGATAATAAAACATCACAAACTGAAATACTCCTCAGGCATGTGTAACTCTGTACCTCAAGCATAAAGGTTGTCTGGGAAGGAGACAGGGTTTGCTCAAGGGCTGGTCCAAGACTGTGGAATGAACTCCCCCAGGAACTAAATACTTCACCAACATCACCACGTTCCACTCCAAGTATAAAGGTGCACGTCTTCAATTTGCTTCTCAAGCACCCACAGAACACAGGGGATGTAACACATTAAATTACTTATTTAAAACCCCACTCAATTTCTCCTTTGAGAGGAGGGAAAGAAAAAAATGACATGGGATGGATGCTAGTCATGACGTCAAGGGGGGCCAGTATTTTACTCATGGAGGTTTTTCCTTTCCCTAAACCAGCAAAGTCATGGGCAGCCAATGACCCAGCCATGGTGGTAGGCTACTCCCTGGCCCATCCCCTTCTACCCAAGGCCCTGCCCCTCCCACCACCACCCCTCGCCTGCAGGAGCCCAGAGCACCCCCACCATGGCCCCAGCCCGAGCACTGGGCCATGCAGCAGCAGTGCCCCCAGCCCCAGAATGCCAGACGGCCAGCAGGCCTCAGTGCCAGCAGCCCCAAGTCCCCATGGCAGGCTGGCCAGCCCAGCCGGGGCAGAGCACTGTGAACTGCAGGAGGGGACCTGGGGGCAGAGCGTAGATAGGACCATGTCAGGCTGTGTGCAGAGGCACAGCCCCCCCAGCCTATGATACCCACCACCCATGAGCAAAAATCCAATTGTCCAGGAATTAGGCAAGAGGGGATGTACTTCAGCACTTGGGAAGGAAGGTGATGACTGCTTCCAGCAGAAAGCACAGTGCTAGTTCATTCAGGTGTTACTCGCAGATCTACTAGAGGATATTTGTCCAGTTTTCTGGGTGCAGGATAAACCTATTTTTCACTAACAGTTTTAGCTGGCTGCTTGTACTTGCACAAAACATACCATGCCACAAATGGGATAGTCAAAGGACAGGAATAAAAATAAGGGGCTTCAATCACTTAACAAAAAGTTATGCCCCTCCCTTTCCCTATGTTTTAAACAGAGCCAACTTATGCCTTGCTGATTTCACCATTTGTTACTTGTCAGTTGGTTTGCTTCTATGAACTCCCAAATTACTGTACATTGCACTGTATACCCAGGCTTTTGGGTTGTGCAGCATAATTGTTCACTGCTAGGGCAGAGGCACAACAATTTTTGTAGATCACATGAAAGAAAGGGGTTCTGCTCTCCCATTAGGTTGTCACTGCATGGTAGTTATTATACAGTAACTCATATTCCTTCCTACCCAGCATGTTTATACAGTAACTCCTCACTGAAAGTTGTCTTGGTTAACGTCGTTATGTTGCTGATCAATTAGGGAACATGCTCATTTAAAGTTGCACAATGCTCCCTTATAACATTGTCTGGCAGCTGCCTGCTTTGTCCACTACTTACAGGATTCTCTGGAAGAGCAGCCCCTCCTTGTGAGGATTAGAACCAGCGGGGGCCGGCAGCCCCCCCACATCAGCTCCCCTAAATTCCCCATAAGGTATGTGGCTCAGCAGCTGCCCAGCACCAGTTCAGCTGTCTCGCCCACCATTGCCTTGGCTGCTCCTGCCCTGCCCTCTGCCTTGGAGCTGTTCCCAGGAGCTTCCAGCTTGCTAGGGAGGGGGAGAGGGGGAAGGAGAGAGGTGCTGTCAGGATGTCCTCCTGCTCCTGGCCCCCCCATACTCCCTCTTCACAAAACAGAGGAGGGGGACAGGGCTCAGGGACAGAACAGAGGGAGCTTGCTAGAAGCTATTGCTTCCTGTCTGATCTCTCGTTAGTGTATGCTAATGAGCGTGTATGGTAACACCCATTGTTTCATGTTCTCTGTGTGTATATGTATTTTCCACTGCACACATCCGATGAAGTGGGGCTGTAGCCCACAAAAGCTTATGCTCAAATAAATATGTTAGTCTCCAAGGTGTCACAAGTACTCCTGTTCTTTTTGAGGAGTTATGTAATTCAAAATATTTCCCCTTCAAAGTAATGTTTAAAAGGTAGAGAAAATGGACAAAGTATTTTAGTCTCAAAATTTAGAGATCACTTTTAAGCAGAAGCAGTGATGGAGGCAACCCGATTAAGGAAGGTTACTCAAGTCTCTGCCATGTGTCATCTGAAGTTAGGAGTGATTATTTACATGCTGCACTGGAGCTAAACAACACAAGCAGAGGGCATGCTAACTAAATAGAGTTCAAATTGTAATGGCTCCTCTAGGAAAGAGGCATTCTGAAGATTAATTTCAGACACTGGAGGAAGCAAATTCGGTGCCTTAGATAAGATTGTTATATGTTGAGATTCAGTAGCATTGGAGTAATCTAGACCAGATACAATTTGTTAACAGCACCTCTCAGGAAACCAATTTGAGAGATTAGTTTATTAAGTGGTGTTCCCACCAAGGTCTGTTCTAGATCAGGCACTATTCAGTATTTTCATTAACTATGTGGCTGGTGGAGTGCACAGTATGCTTATAAAAATCTGCAGATGACACCACGCTGGGAAGAGTTACATGTGCTTTGGAAGACAGGATTAGAATTCAAAATGATCTTGATAAATTGGAAAATTGTTCTGAAACCACTAAGCAGAAATCCAATAAAGACAAGTGCAAAGTACTACACTTAGGAAGGCAAACATGGGGAATAACGGGCTTTGCAGCAGCACTGCAGAAAAGAATCGGGGGTTATAGTGATCACAGATGGAACATGAGTCAACAGTGTGATGCTGTTGAGAAAAAGGCCAATGTCATTCAGGGTTGTATTAACAAGGTGACTTGGGAGGTAATTGTCCCACTGTACTTGGCACTGGTGAGGTCCAGGTGAGAGCAACAAAAATGACAAGAGGTTTAGAAAACATGACCTATGAGGAAAGGCGGAAAGAATTTGGAATGTTTAGTCTAAAGAAGGGAAGGCTGAGAGGGGACCTGATAATCTTCAGATATGTAGAAGGTTATTATAAAGAGGATTGTGACCAACTGCTTTCCGTGTACAAGGGAAGGACAAGAAGTAATCAGCTTAATTTACAGCAAGGAATACTTAGGTTAGATATTAAGATAATCAGTTTAATGATTATGATAGTTAAGCACTGGAACACGTTACCTAGGGAGGCTACGAAATCCCCATCTCTGGAGGTTTTAGAGAACAGATTAGACAAACACCTGTCAGGGATGGCATAGGTATACTTAATCCTGCTTCAGTGCAAGGAGATGGACTGGGACAGACAAACTCTTGAGGTCCCTTCCAGCCTAACATTTCCAGGATTCTATACAAGTATAAAGAAAAAAGTTTGAACAGTAACAGCAGCAAAATAAAAGGTTTAAATTTAGCAACAAATTCTGCACCAAACAAGGGTCATGAGATTAAAGCATGGCCCAAAAGTGATAAACTACAATGTGCACCAAGGGCATGAGGGAGCAGTTTGCACAAAGTTGGAAAAGCTTATTCGTGAGTTAAACTTTAACTAATTTTTCAGACATTTGTCTTGGATCTCAATAATCAGTCATGAGTCTGGGTCTCATCACCCCATAGGTCAACAACTTCAATGTCTAATTTTAGACACATCTATATTTAGGCATTTAAATAAGTGGCCTGATCTTCAGAGATGCTGAGCACCTGCAATTCCCACTGAAGTTGAGGTATTGTGGCTATTCAGCATCTCTGGGGAAAAGAAAAAACAACAAACGGTGGTGCCTAGATCTGGATTTGGGGGCCTAACTTTAGGCACCAAAGCTGGCAAAAAATTGGATCTAAGTAATGACAGAGAGAAAGCAAGTGGAGAATCGGATCCTAAGGGGGATCATGTATGGATGCCTTGTCAATACTGTGTTCTCTCTCAGCCACTATGGAAACCCTTCCTAGCAAGGCTAACTTTGGCCCCGATCCTGCAATGAGCTCTGCACGGGCAAGGCCACAGAGTGAGCAAGACTGAAGGAATGCGTTAACAACAACAGAAGGCACGGATTAAATTTCGCTCTCAGGAAGAAGGGGACCTGTATTTTCCTCTACATCAACAGACTAGTAACTGACCTCCACCACTTTCTTTGGTGCAGTAGCTCTCATTTTGCAATAGTTTTTGAGTCGCTTCTTTCTTTATTAAAATTTAACTATAAGAGCTAAATGCACTGCAAAATACTGAGATAAATATTAATAACAAATGGAACACACTAATTATTCATAGTTTTAATTATAAGAATACAGTAAGGGTAGTTTTTTTTTTGTTTTGTTTTTCAACCAGTTTCATTTGAAAAATAACTGACATACAGTCTGCTCAAATATATTTGGGAGTGGTCTCACGAAACACGATCTGCTGAGCAAGTCTGTAGTTCTTGAGAAGTTTTCAGCGAATTGGATGGAAGTCCTCCAGAACTTCAGCTAGGGTTTTCTTATCTGCAAAAGGTAATCAAGTACAATTAGGAAAGCCTATTCAACATTTAGAGAGGTTTTTTTAAGATTTCAATATTTAATCAATAATCAGTCAGTCAGAACATTTGCTATGGGCCAGATCCAAAGCCCCATTCAAAGTCAACGGGATCCTGTCTTTCATTAACTCCAGTGGGTTTTGGATCAGACTCTATTACAGAAGCACTTTGCTTCACAAACTAAACATTCTTCTCTCCCCTTCCCAGTGAAGGTTTAATAGCAGAGCCCTGTAAAGAGGTCTCATTAACAAGAACTTCATTACTTCTACAGAATGTTTACTGGCACATAATGGAAAATCATAACTAAACTCCACTTAACCAAATATATTTTGCTAGGCAGTAAACTTCCCATCATCATATTTGTTTACTTGCTAATTTTCTAAAATTCAGTCACAATGGCTCTCTCAGGCAATGCTAATTAGCAAGATTCTATTGTACTATGGAGCCATAAAGTTTCTACTAAAGCTTATTTCACCTGGCATGTTAGTTTATTTGAATAGTCACTAAACTAGTTTGTTGACACAGTGAATGTTGCAATCTAGGTAAATTGAGGATTAGTGCTCCAGGCCTAATGAAGAATGTTGCACAGAGTTCAATGGACTTTGAATCAGGCTTTTAATGCCCAGAGTTTGGGGAGGAAGTAATCAGGCTAAACTCCACTTAATATCTGATTCAGTCTGGAAATGAAGAAACCCTCTGAAGAGGCAGCTTTCCCCTCTGCCTTTTACTTTTGTCACAAACACACACACACACACACCCAGTGACTGATCAAGAGCTAAGTTTCCATTCTTGCAAACAAATGTAATTTATAATGAGTGCATACTAAGTGTATATATTCACTACCCGCCAGACTGGCGGGCAGCGATCGATCCAGCGTGGGTCGATTTATCGTGTCTAGTCTAGATGTGGTAAATCGACCTCCGAGCACTCTCCTGTTGACTCCTATACTCCAGCTCGGCGAGAGGCACAGGCAGAGTCGACGGGGGAGAAGCAGCAGTTGACTCACTGCAGTGAAGACACCATGGTAAGTCAATCTAAGTACATCGACATCAGCTATGTTATTCACAAAGCTGAAGCTGCGTATCTTAGATTGATCCCCTCCCAGTGTAGACCAGGCCTGAGCCTGAATCACAGAATAGTCATCTATGGTTCACTATGATAGTCTAAGTACAATTTCCAGCTTGCCTCTGAAGGGATCACAATGGGTTCATTAGCCATTTTTCATCAGTTTCTGAAAAGAATGGTCACAGTTGTACACTAACCGCCCTCCTTTCCTACCTCTATGCCAACAGTTTTACACTGCATGAGGAGACAATATTCCAGAACTATTAAAATTATAGCAATGGTACAAAGTTGAAGCCATGGGATGATCAAGATGCTAAAGGAGTACCTGAAGGAGATAAGGCCATTGTTGAGAAACTAAATGAATTATTTGCATCGGTCTTCATGGCTGAGGATGTGTGGGAGAATCCTCAACCTGAGCCATTCTTTTTGAGGTGACACATCTGAGGAACTGTGAGATTGAGGTGTCAGAGGAGGTTTTGGAACAAATTGATAAATTAAAAAGTCACCAGGATCAGATGGTACTCACCCAACAGTTCTGAAGGAACTCAAATGTGAAATTGCAGAACTACTAACTGTAGTCTGTAACCAATCATTTAAATCAGCTTCTGCACCAAATGACTGGAGGATAGCTAAAGTGACACCAATTTTTAAAAAAAAAGGCTCCAAGAGGTGATCCCAGCAATTACAGGCCAGTAAGCCTAACTTCGGTACCAAGCAAATTGATTGAAACTATAGTAAAGAACAAAATTATCAGACACATAGATGAACACAATTTGTGGGAAAGAGTCACCATGTTTTTTGTAAAAGGAAATCATGCCTCACCAATCTACTAGAATTCTTTGAGAGGGTCAACAAGCATGAGGGACCTTGTCAAAGGATTTCTGAAAATCTAAGTACACTATATTCACTGGATAATCTGTCATGGGTTAAGAGGGAAGGTCCTCTCATGGATTAGTAACTGGTTAAAAGATCAGAAACAAAGAGCAGGAATAAATTGGTCAGTTTTCAGATGGAGCGAGATAAATAGTGGTCCTCCCAGAGGTCTGTATTGGTACGAGCGCTGTTCAACATACTCAAAAATGACCTGGAAAAGGGGGTAAACAGTGAGGTGGCAAAATTTGTAGATGATACAAAACTACTCAAGATAGTTAAGTCCCATGCAGACTGCGTACAGTTGCAAAGGGATCTCACAAAACTGGGTGACTGGGCAACAAAATGGCAGATGAAATTCAATGTTCATAAATGCAAAGTAATGCACATTGGAAAACACAAATCCAACTATACATATAAAACGATGGGGTCTAAATTAGCTGTTACGACTCAAGAAAGATCTTGGAATCATTATGGACAGTTCTCTGAAAACATCCACTCAATATGCGGCGGCAGTCAAAAAAAGCTAACAATGTTGGGAATTGTTAGGGAAAGGATGGATAATACGACAGAAAATATCATATTGCCTTTATATAAATCCATGGTACACCCACATCTTGGATACTGAGTGCAGATCTGGTCATGCCATCTCAAAAAAAAAAAAAATATATATATATATATATAGGATTTGGAAAAGGTACAGAAAAGGGCAACAAAAATGATTAGGGGTATGGAATGGCTCCCATATGAGGAGAGATTAATAAAACTGGAACTTTTCAGCTTGGAAAAGAGATGACTAAGGGGGAAATATGATAGAGGTCTATAAAATCTGTTTGCCAGAAGCTGGGAATGGGCGACAGGGGATAGATCACTTGACGATTACCTGTTCTGTTCATTCCCTCTGGGGCACCTGGAATTGGCCACTGTCAGAAGACAGGATACTGGGCTAGATGGACCTTTGGTCTGACCCAGTATGGCCATTCTTATGTTCAAGTGACAAAGAACAGATTAGCTGGGCTGCCATAGTCATCAGCAATCACAGTTCAGAAAACTGAATTTCAGGGATCATGGAGGTACAAAAAATTGGCCAAAAGATGCCGTTGATGCAAACACTGCAGTTCATGGAGATTAATGTTGAAGTGTGACTCTGTAAGAAGGCCTTCTGGAAGTGGGGGCAGGGTCCACATTCATTCTCACAATTATTCCAGAACAAAATATACGAAGTCATTTCCCCCTACCTAGTTCCCAGCTGTCAAAGTGGATCTGAAAAACAAGCTGGGTTCAGTCTGCCTCATATCATCACCACTAGAGCTCTAGTGGGAATTTAACAGACAGTTCCTACTGGTATCAGATAAGATCAGAGAATCTAGTAAAACCTTTGAAGCAATGGAGCAGCCTCCAGAGGAGGTGGTAGAAGCCAATCAAATGGGATGTTTAAACCTAGAAACACAAGGGACAACACATTGCACAGAACAGCCCCACAATGGATAACCTACTATCATTTAGATTGTAAGCTGTTTGGTCAGGGGCCATCTCTCACTTTAAGTTAGCAAAGTGCCTAGTACAGGAGCCCCAGTCTTGGTTACCAAAATACAAAAAATAATAAACTAGGTCTCTGACATCTCTAACATCTATCATTCAGTTTGCTCCTCCATAGCTATATTCCCTCTGGAGTGCTTACTATTACAAACTTATTTCCTCAGTCAAGTAAATGGAAACAACAGAAAAACACCAAGGCAGCAGATCTGTTGAGTAAGAAAGGTCCATTTCTCTATCATAACTTTCCTGACTTTCTATATCACTTTAAATTGTGACTCAGTCACAGAGGTAATACTAGCCAGTTGTGGCCTATTATGAAAGATCAGATTCTGACTTTGGCCTACCAGAATTTATCACTTATTAACTAGTGCACAAGGTCTTTCTAAAACAGCAACTCAGTATACCTTTCTCCTTAAAATCTTCTGGATGTTGCCTAATGTATTCCATCAGCTCTCTGTCCAGTTTAGCATGAATATAGTCTGCACGTTTACTGAGATAATATCCAACAAACCAGCCCACGGTGGTGTACAGGACCTGACGGTGTACTCCTGCAATGTGGAAAAAAATCCAGAGAAAGTGGTAAGTAAAGTTATAAATCTCATCGCTACACATGGAAGTTAGGATTTTTCTCCCCCACTGGTTTCAACATGCATTTGTTAAAAATTCAGACCCACAAAAATAGCAGCCTTAGTCTCATAGGTGGTAGGGATGCATTCTGAAGGTAACAGCCTTCAACATGAAGGCTGCAACAGTCATTCTGTTTAAGATCCCAACTTAGACAAAAGCCACCCAGATTTGCTGAATATTTATTACTGGTGACTTCGCACAATCTGATTTTATTATTATTAGAGCCATGGTCTGGAGATCAGTATCTCGGATACAGGAAGAATCCCCAAGAAAAAGATGAATGATTACCTGCGCTATCAGGATATCGATGGAAGTAGATGCCTAACTAGGATTAGGACAATGCTTGCTCACATGCACAGAACTGATCACCAGGAATGGGACCGGAGGGAAGGAATTATCCCAGGTACCAACAGGGACTGGGCAGTGGACATGATGGTGTTACGCATTCATCTGAAACATCTGAGCAAGAATCCTCAGTCAAGATCAGATAGACATACACCTAGATCCCCGGGACTATAGAGGAAGTCTTGACAGGCTCTGAGTCTGATCATATTCATCTTCCATAATAAAACAGGTACAGGATACAGATGAGACTGCCACTATCAAATTTTCAGGATAAGCAAAGTGGAAAACAGAAAGATTCCCATCAGAGTCCACATCTGTCAGCTGACACTAGCTGTCTAGAGGAAAAGCCCTTCACAGGAAATGAGGAGAGAAAGAGGCATCATTGGTAAGAGTCCCACATCTGCCTTCTAGGCCCAGGGGCACTGTCAGGACTGGGGTTGTATGGGAGGATTAGATACCTCAATGAGGTGTAGATTCACCCCATCACAGGCACCAACTCCCTCGAGGCCCTGGGAGTGCTTAACCCCACAGCTCCATTCCAGGCCCCGCCTCCACCTGACTCCTTCCTCCTAGTCCCCACTCTCACCTCTTCCCACTCCAGCTCCTCCCCAAGCCCTGCCCCACTTCCCTTCTCCCAAGCCACCATCCCCACTCCACCTCTTCCCACCCAGTTCTGCCCCTTCCCCAGAGCACACCCCATCCCTGCTGTGATGCTCTGTACCTCAGGGGAACACCCCCATGTCCATCCTTGTAAAATGACTGTGTGGTATCCAATGCAAAGTTTGTCATGTCCGGTGTCTTCAGAAGGTTCATGATGCACTCAGCAATGTTGTTATAGTGATGTCATAGTAATGTTATAATTTCATGTATATAGTTATGAGGCTGAAAATGTATCCTCATGGCTTAAAATGAGCCCAGGCAAAAACTCTTTAAGAGCAGAGAGGAAGTTCACAACTCATCAGGGCAGGTATGAAACAAATCTGGCCCAGCCTCACAGGAACAAAGAACACTGGCCCAGGCAGCAACAAAAGAATCTATTTGAGTGAGTCCCCACCGCCCCCCGCCTTTGGTCAGTTTGGAACTGCGATGAGGTAATGCTCACCTGACTCTGAAGGGTGAAGGCAAAGCCAAGTGGGAAGAAAGGACATGATAAATGGGAGAGATGTTTGCCATGTTCTTCCTCTCTTTTCCACCTACATCTACAGACATCACCACCAAGCAACTGAAGCACCAATCAAAGGGGAGAGCCTGGCTGAAGAGCAACCAGCCAGCCTATGGTGAGAAGCATCTAAGTTTGTAAGGGCACTGAAAGTGTGAAGATCAGCTTAGAATGTGTTTTGCTTTTATTTCATTTGACCAAATCTGATGTGTTATGCTTTGACTTGTAATCACTTAAAATTTATCTTTGTAGTTAACAAAGATGTTTGTTTAATCTACCTGAAGCAGTGCGTTTGGTTTGAAGCATGTCAGAGTCTCCCCTTGGGATAACAAGCCTAATACACACCAATTTCTTTGTTAAATTGATTAACTCTCAAACTTGCAGAGCCCAGTGGGCATAACTGGACACTGCAAGATGGAGGTTCCTAGGATTGTGTCCGGGACCAGAGATTTTGGCTAGTGTCATTCAGTTGCACAATCCAAAGAGCAGCTTACATACCAGACGCTGTGCGTGAACAGCCCAGGAGCAGGGGTTCTCACAGCAGAGCAGGGTAAGGCTGGCTCCCAAAGTCAAGGATTGGAGTGACCTAGCAAATCACCAGTCCAGATAACACAAGAGAGGAAGATCACACCTGCTCCTCCCCCTCTGTGCCTCCTGCAAGCTGTGGAACAGCTGATTGCAGTGGGCAGGAGGTGCTAGGAAGGAGGGGAAGGAGTTGGCTGCCAGTGGGTGCTAAGCACCCACTATTTTTTTTTCTGTGGGTGTTCCAGCCCTAGATATTCTTTAGGGCAGGGGCAATCTTCTTGCTGTGTGTTTGTACCATGCCTTGCACAATGATACCTTGGTGCACAACTGGGACTCTTAGGCCGTACCACAATAAATAAAATAATAATAAATCCCTTCTTCCACCAGGAGCTATTCACTGGTCCCTCCTAGGTCACTGCCTACAGAATCCCCTATCACACACACAATCCCCACCAGCTCACCACCCTACTGCCTCCCAGACAGTCTCCTAAAGCCCAACAGATTTTCAGTCCCGTCCCACCGCCCAGCCAGCCTCCCTCCTGCCCCTCCCTCCAAGAGGCTCTCAGCCTGCCCCCCCAGCCTCCCTCCAGTCCCCCCTCCAACAGCCTCCCAGCTCCCCCAGCCAGCCTCCCTCCTGCCCCTCCCTCCAAGAGGCTCTCAGCCTGCCCCCCCAGCCTCCCTCCAGTCCCCCCTCCAACAGCCTCCCAGCTCCCCCAGCCAGCCTCCCTCCTGCCCCTCCTTCCAACAGGCTCTCAGCTCGCCCCAGCCTCCCTCCAAGAGGCTCTCAGCCTGCCCCCCCAACCTCCCTCTCCCTCCAACAGCCTCACCGACCCCCACCCCCCAGCCAGCCTCTCAGCCCGCCCCCCAGCCTCGCCACCCCCGCAGCCAGCCTCCCTCCAACAGGCTCTCAGCCCGCCCCCCAGCCAGCCTCCCTCCTGCCCCCCCAGTCCGAGCTCCAGCTCCCCCCGCCCCTCACCAGCTCGTATGATCGGGCGCCGGTGGAAGGCGTTGTCCAGGAGCGCCGACCACCAGCCCACCAGGCCCAGCCACACCGAGTTCCTGTTCACGATGGGGGGCGGCGGGAGCCCCCGCGACTCGTCGGGCAAGAACACCATGGTGCCCGGACCGCGCACAGCGACGCACCCGCCCCACCAGCTCAAGGGCAACAGCCGGTACCGTCCCAATAGCGACCCGCCAGCTCGCGGCAGCCGGGACACCAAGGTTCCGGCGCTCTTACCGCCCCGCACCCAGAGTGGTGTGAAGTGGGGTCTGCTAGGATGGGGCCTCGTGTGCGGGCCAATTGCGGGGGAGGGTGTTTCTAAATCCCCCGAGATTTATTACATGAATCTTGAAACAGCGAGTACCCCAACTAGAAACATCCCCCTCCAATCGCCTTTGTGGTTCAATCAGTGTCCAGATTACACTTGGTTCGTCAGAAATCAAGTCTCGGATTGCTAGATACCCCTCCCCTCTGAAACAGAAGAGGGCGCAAATCAGACGTTTTAGCTGAATCCCCTACTCCAAAGCGTGGGGATTCAGCTGACTTACACAATAATCACTAGAGGCCATGCTCAAATTTCTGAATTCAACCCCCCTTTCCCATGGCATCAACTTTACAGTTCTTATCCTTTTCTGAGCTGTTTCTGGCCCAAGAACTCTCTATCAGTATTAAGTGTTTGGGCCAGCCAGAGAATGACATTGTAGCCTGGTGATTAGGGTACACAGCTAGGAGGCGGGAGCCCCAAGAGCCAGAGCATCTGCTTAACTGACTATGTATCTACAATGGAACAGCTTCATCAGAAGCCTGAAGGCCCCTGAATCAGAATATCCCATAGCTCAGTAATTTGAACATGTGTCTGATAGATCCCTGTTCAAATCTTTTGCCCCCCTCTTGCTGTGCGGGAAAATCAAACCTCACTCTCCCACATCCCAAGTGAGTCCTCTAACCACTGAGCAAGAAATTATAAGGCAGGCACCTCCACTTCCAGCCATTTTGTGTGATATGCAACTTATGTTTAACTCATTATCACAAGAAATTATATAGGGGCTTAAACCACTGGACTGCAGAAGAAATTGCTAGTTGCTTGTGAGTTGCTAGCAGAGATAGGCACTTCCGTGCAACCTGGATGAAGGATCCAGCCTTGGGACTTAAGGAACATACATCTCTTAACAGCATCTCTCATTGGCTAGTTTAGGCAGTTTCCCACCTACTGTGGTAGCTTCTGTGGTTCACATATTTCTCTTCCCCCCATGCATTGTTTATGGAGCCTAGGCACCTAACTCAGGCCTTATCACAATACTAGTCCCATGATTTTTTTCTAGGCACCTATCAGGTGTTGTGACAATGAGCATCACAAAGCCTAAGTCCTTTTGGGAATCTAGTTTTAAGTCTTAAAAGCACTTCAAAGACCTATATATAGAACAGTGAAGTATTTATTCTCTCATCATATATTAAGAGGTCTGTGATACTAGTGACTGCTCCGATGTCCTTCCACCTTTATTTAAAAACAAACAAACAAACACATTTTTAGCACTGAAATAGTGATAGCTGAAAACAGAACATCACCTTTACTTACCACATCAACTGCTAACTTAGGTTTTGACATTCCACTCTAAATAAGGGCTGGAGTCCTCTTCCAGGCTAACTGAAGAACTAGACGTCTGTTTGCAAATTCCCAAATCCCAGATTAGATTATAAAACTTGGTGCAGGGGGACTCTGGTATCTGGTACTAACATTAGGGTATTTTAGGGAAGGAATCATCTCCTTCCAAGTAGTGAGGACAAGCATCATGAGTTTAAAAAAAAAAGACTGTTTGGCACAGTCCCTCATCTGTGTAACTAGTTTACATACTAGCATCTTCAAGGATGTGAACATATCAGGTTAGATGAACCTGTGCTCTACTAGTGCAGAACCACCAGACATCATAAATGCCTTTTCTTTAGGGCAGTATACTGGAGACATTCACATTGTGTGGATACACCTAATCCCATATCTAACATTTTTTTAATTTTCTTTTTTGTTTTGTAACAAGTGATGCGAAATCATGCAACAGCAATAAAGAAACCCAATATTTCCAACAGCATTGTACTTTTATTGGGATTATGACAACTCTGTCTCAGAAGAATTGGCTACCATTTGTAGCTATCATTCTCCAAGATGGTTAAGGATAGACAGAATGCTGGAAGATACTTGGGAGGTAGGGGAATAAAATGGGGAAAATTAGTGCAGCAAAAATAGACACAAATCAGATAGTGGCGTCATTAGAAGTATCGGATCTTCATATAAGATTTCAGCACCGGGCTTCACAAATGTGTCTGGCAAAAAAACTGACCAGCATACGAATTCCACACTGTATATTAGTTTTACTCCTCATTTGTACAGATGGCCCTCCAGGTCCAAAGATATCCAGAAAGAGATTTTAATGCAGAAATATAAAAAAGTATTTTATTTACATTTTCCATAGTACATGATTATAATTATGTTCTCTTCTATACAGCAGTGATCCCTTATTATAAGTAGCCATACTGGTTTCTGGCAAAATCTCTCATTAACAAGGAAACCATACACATTCTCTTCAGAGAAGTAATCTGGACATTTTAAATGGACAATTTTAATACAATATTCTTTTCAATTAAATTTCACAATTTATTCAGGCAAGTGGCATCTCACCATGTGCTGTGCAACATTTCAAAGAGCTATTCTGATCAGAGGGACAATAGTTGACAGTACAGAGATGCTGAAAACCAGCAGACAACATGGAGATGAACGGTACACAGTACCATTGCCTTTTCAAAATGTGCATGATCTTAGAAGACAACTCCCCCTAGTGCTGGATAATCCTCCTGAAGGATTTACTTGGAATTGGTCCCAATGCTGCTTTATTCTGCCTTCTGTCTGACAGTTACTTATTCAGTTAAGACAGAGACATACAGTTTGAGCCAAGCATATGTGATGCCTAGAGCACAGTATACAGAAGTAAGCAACAAAGGGATAAAAGGGAACTTCAGATTCCAAGGTGTCAAAGGAAACACAATTTCACAAAAGATTTCCAGAGGCACTAGTGCAATGAGGTAGATAGTTTCCAACCAGTTAAGCAGAGGCCCCTCTCTTCTGTGGGGAAAGGAAAAAAAAAAAAAAAAGATAGTAAACGTTATTTCAGTTCAGTTTTCCCTCCTTTTCAGTGAACATTAGGCATGTTGCCCTTGTCAAGTCTTTGTCTTGCCTATCTGCTATGCACCAAGTCACAACATGTTTTTAAACAGCACAATAAGCCAGGCAGTGAGAACTTCAAATATAGCCACCTACTAAAATGCAGTGCCTGATAGCATATAATTAGCATAATATAAAAACTAATTTATTTATAATTCTGGATTATAAAACTCGAATACAAGATTCCATGTTTTAGCATCTTTGAATCTAGACCATAAATCGCATCCGTAATTATTTCACTTCACTTTGCCCCCACACCAATCCTGCCAATATAAATGAGCCATGAGACCTTCCATAGCTTTTGATGCACATTCACTGCATAACAGTTCTTCCACATTCAGGTAGTGGACATGTCAGGTCATTATTTCTGGCTGTATATTTCTAGATATTGTCAGATCATCATAACTGAAAGAGCTTTAAGATGATTCATAATTCCTACACAAAAAGACAGATATTTCCACTGTAAATGTTCTTTAAAATATATTTCTTACTACAGGTAAACCTTTATTTGGGGAGGAGGTCTCTGAGGACACCATCCTTCTTGAACATATCCAGGTTTCAGATGATCAGGGGCATCAACCCCACAAAGCTCAAATTAAACTCTACCAGAGGCCCTAAGGGTATGTCTACATCTAAAATTTTGCAGCGCTGGTTGTTACAGCTGTATTAGTACAGCTGTATAGGGCCAGCGCTGCAGAGTGGCCACACTTACAGCAACCAGCGCTGCAAGTGGTGTTAGATGTGGCCATACTGCAGCGCTGTTGGGCGGCTTCAAGGGGGGTTCGGGGAACGCGAGAGCAAACCGGGGAAGGAGACCAGCTTCGCCGCAGTTTGCTCTCGCGTTCCCCGAACAAGCAGGTCTCCTTCCCTGCGGTTTGCAGGGTGGTTCGGGGAACGCGAGAGCAAACCGCGGCAAAACTGGTCTCCTTCCCCGGTTTGCTCTCGCGTTCCCCGAACCTCCGTGCAAGCAGGTCTCCTTCCCTGCGGTTTGCAGGGTGGTTCGGGGAACGCGAGAGCAAACTGGGGAAGGAGACCAGTTTCGCCGCGGTTTGCTCTCGCGTTCCCCGAACCACCCTGCAAACCGCAGGGAAGGAGACCTGCTTGCTCGGGGAACGCGAGAGCAAACCGGGGAAGGAGACCAGCTTGATTACCAGAGGCTTCCTCAGGTATGCTGGGATACCTGCTTATTCCACGGAGGTCAAGAAAAGCGCTGGTAAGTGTCTACACTTGATTACCAGCGCTGGATCACCAGCGCTGGATCCTCTACACCTGAGACAAAACGGGAGTACGGCCAGCGCTGCAAACAGGGAGTTGCAGCGCTGGTGATGCCCTGCAGATGTGTACACCTCCTAAGTTGCAGCGCTGTAACCCCCTCACCAGCGCTGCAACTTTGTGATGTAGACAAGCCCTAAATTGTATAGGCACAGAACTTCAGCCCTGAAGAGCTTTGCAAAAGTGGATATTCAGTCAGTACTGTCCTAGAGGGCATACAAACCATCAATTAACTGCAGCTCAGAAAGAATCAAGGCTGCTGTGCTCTGTTGAAAAAGTTCACCTCTGGCAACAAGCCCAGTTTTGTATCTCCATACCCCTACAAATGCTAATTCATCCCATCTGCTAAGGGGATTTCATTAGAACTAAGCATTGTCATTGAGATTATAGCAGTTGCCTCATCTGAAGAGGGTCCCTTGCTACCTAAGACACTACTTCCCCCACAAATCACAGCTTTCCCCTTGGGCCAGAGACTGAATGAAACCTCTTCTCTTCAAAGCATTTGAAAAAAAACAAAAACAAAACAAAAAAACCCCAAATAAGAACAGAAGAAAGCCTGGCAGAACATTCAAAGGGTAGAAACCAAAGAGCAGGATGGAGAACTGATTGTGTAGAAAAAGCAGATTCTTCTGTTTTCTACAGCCCATGTACATCCCTAGACAATACAGAGCAGTAGTCCTCAACGTTTTCCATGTGGCAGGCGAGGACTGTGGCCACTGGACAAGCAGCTGCTGAGAAGCGGCAACTTCAAGAAGCGATGCCGCCGAAGGGCAGTGTCATCAAGAGGTGTTACAATTGCTAAGAGATATGTTAGTGGCCTGGGAGTTACTCTACAGTGGGGAATTCAAGAAGTTAACGTTGATCTCTCTCTGCTGGTATTTGTCAAAAAATTCAGTACTTTGACAAATTACACCTTATTGTTAATAAAGTACCACCTCTATTATGCATCTTTTAACACAGACAAGTTTATGAAAATTTATGCAAATTCAGTGGTGATGAAAGCTGCCATATGACAGCTTTGGAGACTGAAATCCTCTAGCTATATAACAGGTATGTCTTAGAAAGGGTATTACAATTTTGTACCCTGACCCCGATGTGGACGGACTGTTTCCAGGGCCAAGTGGATAGTTCTGTGCCCATTCAAACTTTGGCTTCTCTTGCAATAGGAGTGTCAAATGTTTTTAATGTGGACACCTGCCTAATGGAATTGAACTGACACCTCACATTTTGGCCATTACTGACTTGGATTTGAACTGGTGGTATTTCAGTTCCAACCTCCTAAACCATCCAGTCCCACCACTACATACAATACAGTCCCCTCCAGTAATACAAAAAGAGTGTTTCAATAGCCTAAACATAAAATATTTGTAAAAGCAGCAAAGAATCCTGTGGCACCTTATAGACTAACAGACGTTTTGGAGCATTAGCTTTTGTGGGTGAATACCCACTTCGTCAGATGCATGTAGTGGAAATTTCCAGGGGCAGGTATATATATATATGCAGGCAAGCTAGAGATAATGAGGTAGTTCAATCAGGGAGGATGAGGCCCTGTTCTAGCAGTTGAGGTGTGAAAACCAAGGGAGGGGAAACTGGTTTTGTAATTGGCAAGCCATTCACAGTCTTTGTGACACAAATCAGATATTAGGAATGGCAATATACAAAAACCTGTAGGAGAACACTTCAACCTCCCTGGCCACACTATAGCAGACCTTAAGGTGGCCATCCTGCAGCAAAAAAACTTCAGGACCAGACTTCAAAGAGAAACTGCTGAGCTTCAGTTCATCTGCAAATTTGACACCATCAGCTCAGGATTAAACAAAGACTGTGAATGGCTTGCCAATTACAAAACCAGTTTCTCCTCCCTTGGTTTTCACACCTCAACTGCTAGAACAGGGCCTCATCCTCCCTGATTGAACTACCTCATTATCTCTAGCTTGCCTGCATATATATATACCTGCCCCTGGAAATTTCCACTACATGCATCTGACGAAGTGGGTATTCACCCACGAAAGCTAATGCTCCAAAACGTCTGTTAGTCTATAAGGTGCCACAGGATTCTTTGCTGCTTTTACAGATCCAGACTAACACGGCTACCCCTCTGATACATAAAATATTTGTTTACTTATTACCTGAACAGAGCCCTCAGCGAAGAGAAGCTATAAACTGTGAACAGCAGCATGAGCAGAATTTTAGTTGTGATTTCTGAAATAAAGAACATTTTTAAAAATTGAACCAACTTGCAATGCTGTTGCTTATTATTTTATAAGTTACAGCATCCTTAAATTACAGATACAATAATTTAAAATGCTTAGTACTAACATTTGAATTGTTTATTAAAGGTAATAAGAATCATTCTCTCTAAAGGGGAGTAGCAGAAGTCCCATTTCTTGGAACATTTAAAATTAGACTGGTGGATGTACTATTTGTTAAGAAACAAATCTGCATAGGCAGCATGATGATCAGTGTCTTCATACTGAATCATTAGTTTCAATGATTAGTGCAATATATATTAGAACTATATAATGTAGCGGATTGATACGTAGATCCTGTCCTGTTTGACTAAGAAAAAACAAGTATACTGGGAAAACAAACTATATACCCACCTGCCTCCCCGCCATAAAACCAAGAGTACCCAATTATCAGATTAACTAAGTAAAAAGGATGTAAAAGGCAATGTAATAGCAGATGGAAGTAAGAGTACAAAGGAAATTTCTCACTTCTCAGCACAGCAACATCTCTATTTTAAAGAGCAGCATCACCAGACATGAAAGGAAGTCCAAATCCAGACACCCTCCCAGTAGAAGGACGCTTATCATTATGTGGAAACTTGAAGGCATAGAACCTCTGGAATGTAGCAGACCAAGGAGGGGATAGCGAAGACAGGCTACATGATTCTATGAGAATTTTCCATATCCGTCTTTATTCAAATACTGTAGTAGTTTGATCACTGAATTTTTTGCCCATTGAACTAATTCCTCATTTCTCTTGAGGCTTGGAGACTTTAGATTTGAGGAAAGATCACACTTGTTCAGGGTAGATAAAAATCCATGATTTTTAAAAAAGATAAATCAGATTTGATTTAAATTGAATTTTTTAATTTAAATTAAATACAGGTTTAATCTTGGAAAAATAAATCTATTTCAAATTAAACTTGAAACAGATAACTTGCATTAAGACCTAAACTTATTATTTTTACAATTATTTAAATTAAATACAAAAATATTAAAAAAGTATATGTTTGCAGTCATGGCTTAAAGAAAGTTAAAAAACTGGATCAGAGTTTAATGAAGTGATAAACCAGCTTTTGACAGCAGTAGCCTCTTCTGCAGTTGCAGAGAGAATATTTTCATTTTACTTTCTTCAACTAGTTCAGTCCAATGACTAGTTCATTCATAGTTAAGAAACCAATCAGGAGTTGAAAAAAGCAGGAAAGCTCATTTTACTCTTCCAATCTATGAATAAAAACGGGGGTGAGAGGATGAGATCTATTAGTTTGAAAATTGTTTCTGGTCACCATGTCCTTCAAAAACAGGTAACACTACCTTTGCTTAATGAATCAGTAAGGTTTAAATGTAAAAAATGTTTTGATAAACTTTGATATTTTTTTCTCATGTATCCAGTACATTTAAGATGCTGGTTCTGAGCATTTTTAATTGCATTTCCATCCAAACAGAGCTTGATGCAAATCACAAATAAAAAATTAATCTAGTAAATAAATGCATCATTCTCCATTTTCTAACATACTAAAAAATAAGAATCTGAATACATGTAAGATAAGCTATATAATTGCTTAAATAAATGTGTATTGATATAGTGTATCCTCCTGGTTAGCCAAAAGCACCAAATGTATTGTAAAGGCTATACTGAGTTGCAAATCAACATGTTTTAATGGCTATCAACAAATGAGAATAAACCTTTCTTTAGGAAAATAATTAAAAAGTACAAACATTATTTACAGGAATGATTCCTACTTGCTGATTTAAGTCAGCAATTTAAATCATCCATCCTGCACTTGTGTGCACAGCCCAAACCCTCAACTTTGCTCTTTAGTGTGTTTCTGTTACTGCCCCAAACCCAGTATCTCCTCCTTCCAGGGCACCTTTCTGAAAGTGGCTTTTGGACACACAGTATAATGCCCAACACTGTGTACTTAGAGGGTTTCTAGCAGCAGAGCTATCACTGAAAAAATGGAAATAAAAATAAATCAAAGTGGGGAGGGGAGAAAGATGGAGGAGATGCATAGGACCTTACCTGGTGGCGTAAACAGCAATGGAAAGAGTGAAAAATGCCCTGTAGTTGTCAGAATCAGATAAATGCCAGCACGTTTTGGACTCTCCACAGCCAACAAGCTAAAATACAAGAACTTTGATTTACCTTTTGCCTCTTAAAAACCAAGCCTAATTTTACCAAAATACACAAGTCATAGTTGACAGACTGAAAACAGCTGCACAAGCAGTTACTGCTGCACTAGTGGTGGAGGAAGTAAAATGGTACCTAGCAGGGGCCACTCCTTACACTTGGTAACCCCTAGACTCAAACCTGTGTAAGGGAGACATGCTCCCCTACAGAACCCATACTGGCTCTTTCCCCCAAGCCATATGGATTTGGGGAAATAAACAGCAGGAAACTGCCAGCCAGAGACTGAAGCTGCTGAGTAGCTGCATAAAGTAGTTCAAGGACGGACAGTCAGGCACTGATGTCAGACTTCACTCACTGTTCTTTTCCATGCCAAGTAGATGTTCATGCCAATCTCCTCCTGCCCTTTCCTGTGTTTTTCCAGTTACGGAATCCCCACCTAACACAACCTTACTAAACGGATTTAAACTAGGGCTGTCAAGCGATTAAAAAAATTAATCACGATTAATCATGTAATTACAAAAATTGTGATTAATCACACTTAAAAATAATAGAATACCATTTATTTAAATATTTGTGGATGTCTTCTACATTTCCACATATATTGATTTCAATTATACCACAGAATACAAAGTGTACAGTACTTAAATTATATTTATTTTTGATTACAAGTATTTGCATTGTAAACAAAAAAAATAAGTATTTTTCAATTCACCTAATACATGTACTGTAGTGCAAACTCTTTCTACATTTGTAAGTTCAGCTTTCATGATAATTATATACAAAAAACATTGCACTGAAAAAACAAAACAATGTAAAATTTTAGAACCTGCAAGTCCACTCAGTCCTACTTCTTGTTCAGCCAATCCTCAGAAAAACAAAGTTCGTTTACATTTGCAGAAAATAATACTGCCCACTTCTTGTTTACAGATGTCACCTGAAAGTTGTAGCTGGTGTCACAAGATATTTACATGCCAGATGTGCTAAAGATTCATATGTCCGTTCATGCTTCAACCACCATTCCAGGGGGACATGCGTCCATGCTGATGACGGGTTCTGCCTGATAACAATCCAAAGCAGTGCAGACTGACATGTTCATTTTCATTATTTGAGTCAGATCTCAC
This sequence comes from Gopherus evgoodei, assembly GCF_007399415.2. Lineage (NCBI taxonomy): Eukaryota > Metazoa > Chordata > Testudines > Testudinidae > Gopherus > Gopherus evgoodei. The sequence goes on from NC_044322.1 coordinate 11,585,745, forward strand.
CAGCAGAAGGTTGATTTTCTTTTTTGGTGGTTTGGGTTCTGTAGTTTCAGAGTGTTTCTCTTTTAAGACTTCTGAAAGCATGCTCAACACTTCATCCCACTCAGATTTTGGAAGGCACTTCAGATTCTTAAACCTTGGGTCAAGTGCTGTAGCTATCTTTAGAAACTTCACATTGGTACCTTCTTTGCATTTTGTCAAATCTGCAGTGAAAGTGTTCTTAAAATGAACATGTGCTGGGTCATCATCCAAGACTGTTATAACATGAAATATATGGCAGAATGTGGATAAAACGGAGCTGGAGACATACAATTCTCTGAAGGAGTTCAGTCACAAATTTAATTTAACTTTTTTTTTTTTTTTTTTTAAAGTGTCATCAGCATGGCAAGCATGTCCTCTGGAATGGTGGCTGAAGCATGAAGAGGCATACAAATGTTTAGCATATTTGGCACATAAATACCTTGCAATGCTGCTACAGAAGTGCCATGCAAATGCCTGTTCTCACTTTCTGGTGACATTGTAAATAAGGAGAGAGGAGCATTATCTCCGGTAAATGCAAACAAACTTGTTTGTCTTAGCGATTGGTTGAACAAGAAGTAGGACTAAGTGGACTTATAGGCTCCAAAGTTTTACATCGTTTTGCTTCTGAGTTCAGTTATGTAACAAAAAAAAAAATCTATATTTGTAAGTTGCACTTTCATGATAAAGAGACTGCACTACAGTACTTGTATGAGGTGAATTGAAAAATATTTTTTATAATTTTTACAGTGCAAATGTTTATAATCAAAAATATACTTTGATTTCAATTACAACACAATATATGAAAATGTAGAAAAGCATCCAAAATATTTAATACATTTCAAATAGTATTCTATTGTTTAACAGGGCAATTAAAATTACAATGTATTGCGATTTTATAAAATCATGATTAAATATTGTGAATTAAATCGCATGAGTTAACTGCGATTGACAGCCATAATTTAAACAGAACCAAAAAAATGAGGAACTAACCTGAAGTTTGCAGCCATCACGTTGTTCACTCTGCTCGTATGTTCTATCCTTCTCCCCTACCCTTTATCTTGTCTATTTAGTTGTAAGCTCTTTGGGGCTCAGATTGTCTCTGTCTGTACAGTGCCTAGCACAGTGGGGCCCTGATCCCAACTGGCCTCAAGGCAATATCCTAACAAACAAAATAGTGGTAAATAGCAAACTGCTGTTTCATCTGTCAAGTGACAGTGAGGCTCAGAGGCCAAAAGATAGGCCTTCACAAATATAGCATACTACAAAGTGAATCTCAAATCTTAGCTATTTAAAGAGAAGATCTGCTTAATCAACTACTAATGCCTATGGATAGGGATCCCTGTATTGCATAACTATAAAATCCACTTCAGACCATAGAACTGTGCTGCAGAATCTAAACTTGTCTTAAAAAATGAATTTTCAAGTCCTGTTTGAAAAGCAAACCTTGATGTAAGTGTAATCCAATGCCGTGATGCATATCTGAATTTGCAGGCAGCCTGAAACAATAGCTCAGAAGTGTGAGCTATCCCAGTCATCTTAATGCATTAATTCTAAAACCTGAAGGTGACAGGCTAAATGTTAATTTTGTTCCTGGTCACACTTATTCAGTAATCCTAAATCACTGACCAGGCCTTCTTGGATACCAGAAGTCCCAAATATCCCTGTATCCAGCTACCAAGACTTCCCCATAACCGTTTCTATTATGCAGGTATGTATGAATATAAAAATATGTAGCATTCAATGAATGTTATGTTGCGGCTATAGTACTGATTTTCAGATTAAATCCAATTAAAAGCTCCATTTTAAGTTTAATGGAAACTGCACAGGATTTCCCAGCTGAATGCATAAGATTGCTACTGAATTTAGGCTCAGTTTGCCAGCTAACATGGCTTTTGGCAACCTGGTTAATTTTTTGTATTACCCTACTACACAAAGTTTACTAAGTATCTGAAGCTAAACAAGTTAATTTATTGTCACACTATGTACAATACACATGCCCCAAATGTTCAAATGGAAAGATAGATAGGAAAGCATGTAGTAGTTCTATCTGGGAGTCATGACTCCTGGATTCTACTCCTGCTACGCTCTTGACTTAAGTAATTTGTTGAAAGCAACATAACAGTTTCTTTGTGCTTCTATGCCCATTTGTAAAGTTAGTACAATACTTATCTCAAAGGGCTATTGTGAGGATAAGCTACCATTAGTAAAGCATGATGAAATCTTTGGATAAAAGGTTTTCCATGAATACAAGGTACCTTTTAAAAGATGAATTGCTAGGAGCACCTGAAGAGAAATGCTGCTTTTTAGAGCAGATGTGTGTTATTTTGCACCACTGAACAGTTAATATGTTCCACCTCAGAGGGGGCTATATTTAAGGGGTGGATGAAGTGATTCTTATATGTAAAGTGAATTAGGATGCTTCAGTATGAGAGGTTTTACATATGATATGAATTCTCTGAAATATCATACTGAAAACCAAGTGACAATCCTCCTTTGAAAAGCTCCTCAATCATAGCCTGCAACCAGATGAATCTGAGGAACTACCACTTGACAAGTCACTTACCTCAAAGGAAGAATAGCGAGGAGTATTGCTTTTTCATGCACATGCCAGCCAAACATGAATGAGCTCAGTGCACAAAGTATCAGGCACTGAAGAAAGCCTCTGGGCCCTTGGGGTTTAAACCAAAGACAGAAAACAGACGGCTAGAAACAACAGGCAAAAATAAGACTTCAGTGTAAAAATTCACAATCCTGTATATAAGCTATTGCCCATATGAAGCTTTATGATGTTATTACTGAAATACACAAATGAGCATCCAGCTCCTGCTTTTACCACAGCACCGCTTTGTAGCATCCCAGGAAGGTACATATTTCTGGTGTGTATATGTAGTGCTGATGGAAGGTGTCAGATAGATAGCACGGAGATTGAAGTCTTCCATCTATATAACAGGAACATGGGCAGCAAAAATGCAGACTTCACTCACACTGCCAAATGAATGGTGTTTTTCTGATTGTGGGGAACTGCCTTTGGGAATTTAACTGGAACCACCAACCCACTTCACATAAGTGAACATCTAATGGCTGTTTAGTATCCTTTGGCCACCAATATCCTGACTGATGATCTAAGATATCTACATCCAATTTCCAGTCACCTGAGCCTTCTGCTCCTCACTCCATTAAAAAAGGTGGGAAGTTGAAAAGTGAGGGATCAACTCTATTATTCCTGGCTCCAGATAATAATATTAGGAGCTCTGTAACTTTTCCAAACAGCTCTGCCAGTGCATCTCACTCCAGTCTTGATATATCCCTTGAATTTTACTCAAATCACTATCTACAGAATTACTTCCAGCTCAGTAAGCAAAATGGTTTTGACCAGAGTCCCTGCTATAGGTCTGTCTGTCTCTGGAATTCTCTATAGTTGACATAGACCATGGCTTCTAGGAATACTCAGAGAATGCTCTGTTATGCAAAATTATTACTGCCTCTCTTTTCCAATACTAAGATACCTAGTTCAAGAGCAAAAATATAAGTAAGTATCAGGTACATTTACGTTATTCAATTAAGGGAAAAGGGAACACGGAAATTAAACACATCAAAGATTATCATTTTTTTTGAAGTTACCAATATGGAGATGAAGGTACAAATTAGTGTTGCTAGTGGAGTCACTGATGGAAGGACAGTGTGCTGGAATTCTTGAACCAATCCACCTGTCATTGAGGCTTTAGAAATCTTTTCAGGATCAAGGAATTTATATTTTATACCTGCAAGTGAACATAACGTTTGTCAAATAGCATAGGCACATTTTCAGCTATAGATACACACTTAATTTTTATGAAAAGTGTATAATACGTATATATTCATATATAAATCAATATAAACGACAATTATGTGAACACAAAGATATGGCAGAGATTTCACACAAGTTTCAATAATCAAGCTATTCTTCTACAGCAATTGGGAACCTACTGCTATGCAACGCATAGAGCTGAAAAGCAAATGATTAAATTAATCTTAAAAACAAGCAACAAAATTTCATTCATTACATGAATTCAGAAAGGGAATTTGAGTCCCACAGGGGGCATTATATGCAAGTAAGCACTGAAAATACAAAACTAGTTTACTGTACCAACAACTGCTAATGTTTTGTCCACTGCATTGTACAAAGCCCAAAAATTAGGGGCCCAATAAGCATGGCAGAGGCCTCTCTTGAAAGGGAAAAGACGTGAAATGACTTGAGGTAGTTGGCCCTGTAGGGAACAAAAAGAATATAAGAGGACCCTTATTTAGAGATTCTTCACAATTTTTTTTTAACTGTTCAACTTTGTTTCTAAGGGCTTGTGTACACTACCGTTTATGGCAATATAACTTACGTCACTCAGGGGTGTGAAAAAGCCACCCCGAGTGACAAGTTACATCGACTTAAGTGCTGTCCACCAGCACTAAGTTGGCAGGAGACACTCTCCTGTAGACATAGCTTCCACCTCTTGTTAAGGTGGAGTAATTATGCTGATGGGAGAGTGCTCTCCCGTTGGCATAGCATGTCTTCACCAGACGTGCTGCAGCTATGCCGATGTGGCACAGTAGTATAGACTAGCCCTAAAAGAAAGGTTAGAGGGCTAGGGAATAAGGAGACATTACCAGTACTGCAAAGGGTCCCAATGAAAGAGCAGAAACAAGGCAGACAATCAATCCCAGCAAAGTTATGCGAAGAAAGCTGAAGCTGCTCCATTTGAGGGATCCATCTACAGAAAATTAACATTCATATTAACAGATATTTGGGGATGTAGAAGAGGAATAGGAAGTAAACAAATTGACTTTAGTAGTAAAGAAACTAGTATTAGTATCACCCTTTAAGTGAATATTTTCAGTCAGTAAGTAGTATTTTGTCCAACAACTAGGTTTACAAATCTCAAAGTTATACCCATTTCTCAACAGCTAGAGAGCTCTAATTTGCTAGTTTATTATTTGTATTATAACACCTAGGAGTCTCAGTCTTGGACCAGGATCCCGCTGTACTAGGCACTGTACAAACATAGAACAAAAAGACAGCCCCTGGCCCAAAGAACTTACAGGCTAAACATAAGACAAACAGATGGATACAGACAAAGAAGTAAAAGGACACAATGACACAATTCTGTCAGTGTGATAGTCAGTGATCTGAGCACACCAGCAGCTCAACCACTGTCAAGTCTTCTCTAGTCTTCAGAGCAAAAGTAGAGTTTTAAGGAGGGTTTTGAAGGTGGATAATGAGGTAGCTTTGTAAATGTTTAAAGGGAGTTTTCCACAGCCATGGGAGAAAGCACAACGGTGCTTGTTTGACCTTTAATAAGTGGGTTATGGAGGATGGCATGATTGGCTCACTGGAGGTCGGAGTCTGCTTTTCAATAATGAATGAGGGAAGATAGATAGGGTGGGGATATATTGTGACGGCCCTTGAAAGTGAAGACTAGTAGCTTACGTTTGATACGAAGGGATGAAAGATCGATAGTGAAGGGAGGAAAAGAGAGGGGTGACATGATCAAAACAACAGACTAGGAAAATTATCCTTGCACCAGCATTCTGAATGGCTATCAGCAAGACAAGACTGCATTTGTCAAGACCAGAGAAAAGGATATTCAACAACATGATGAAAGATGGTATCTTGAATGGAGAGAGTTTGATCTAGCAAGTCTCTCTCATTTCTAACTATTTTGACATCAGTCTAACAGTAATTTTGAAAATGTAGCGATGATGCTCGTTTTGCTTTTCCAATAACAAATGTTATCCAGTTTTATAACAGATTGTGAAATACACAGATTTGCTATATTTATATAACATCTTAGGCATCTATGGTTTAGAATGAGAATGCCATTACTTTCAGCTTAGAATGCTTACATTTTTTACACACCACTTATGAAATACTGTGCTCTAATTGCTGCCACTTTATGAGCATGCTTCTTCAACAGAATAGAGGGAAGAAAGATAGCCCTTAGCAATATTTTGTGCAGTGGTCCTCAACACGGTGCCTGCAGGCGCCATGGAGCCCGCCAGAGCATGTATGGGCACCCGACTAGTGACAAGGTGTGAAAAGTGGTGCCGCAGCCCCGCGCCTGCTGGGGACAAATGTTCTCTGTCCCCGGCAGGCGCGGGGCTGCAGCTTCTCTTTGCACTGCCCAGCGCAAGCTGGTCTCATTTTCGTTCACTGGAACGACCTACCAGGTTTAGTAGTATCATGGTAGCGCAGATGTAGGCTGTCTCATGAGCATGTTGTTGGTTCCAACCTCTTATCACTCGTGTATCGTTACTTTTTTTTCTCCTTGCACCTGTGCACGCAGTGGGATGTCAGTGACCTGTGTTTCTCTATATTATGTGAGTATTCTTTCGCTGCACTGATACTGCTGTTTTCTCGTGCTTTGTGATTTATTATTTTAACATTTTGCCCCAAAATGAGTGGTTCAAATAAAAAACATGTATTATTTCAACACAGAGGGGAAGAATCCTATAGTTTTATTGAAAATAAAGGGAAATGCGTTTGCTTATTGTGTGGTGGTACTGTTGCAGTGCCGAAAAAACAATGTTGAACACCATTTCCAAACTAATCACAGCTCTTTTGACATTAACCATCCACTTAAATCTGAGTTGAGAAAGAAGAAAAATCAATCAACTCAAATCAAACCAATCTGCCCAGCAATCTGTTTTCACTAGACAAGTGGTAAAGTCTAAAAGTGCTAATCTTGCTTCCTTTAAAATTGCTCATCTGCTCGCAAAGAAGAAAAAACCCTTTCAAGATGGTGAATTGTTGAAGGAAGCATTTTTGATTGGTGCTGATTGCCTGTTTCAAGGATTTTCTAACAAGCATGAGATTTTGTCGGCAACACATGGCTTGCAGTTATCAGATAACAGTTACGAGGAGGATACATGCAATTTCAGGCAACATGTAAACTCAGCTAAAGGATGACTTGGAAATATGTGATTGGTTTTCACTGCAGTTCTATGAGTCGACAGATGTATTGGATCCAGCGCAGTTGGCAGTTATGGTGAGGATGGTATTTAGTGACTTCACCGTAAAAGAAGAGTTACTAAAGGGTGAACAAAGGGTGAGGACATATATAATTTATTCAAATCATACTCAAGATCAATTATGCCACTACATACACTGTCTGCGATCACCACTGATGGGGCATCGACAATGATGGGCAGCGCCAATGGATTCATTGCACTCTGCAAGAAGAATGAATCCTTTCCGAACTTTGTCTTATCATTGCATTATCCACCAAGAAGCTTTGTGTGTCAAAGTTCTCTCTTTTCAACACGTCATGAATGTCGTTATTAAAATAAACAACTCTATTTGAGCGAAACCTTTGCAACACCGACTTTTTAAGGCCCTGTTGGAAGATGTTGATGATAAACAGTCTGATCTTATCTTGCACACAGAAGTGCAATGGCAGAGCAAAGGTAAAGTTCTTGCATGTTTTTTAAGCCTAATTGAAGAGATCAAAGAATTTCTGAAGTCCACAAATCAGAACTTTGAGCAACTACTAGACTCCAGCTGGTTAATGGACTTGGCTTTCCTTGCCGACATTATTGACAAATTGAACATTTTAAATCTTGAGCTCCAGGGAAAAGACAAACATGTGGCTCAAATGATAGGTTCCGTAAAATCATTCAAAGCAAAACTGATCTTGTGGATGTCACACATGAAGACAAAGTCTCTTGTACATTTCCCACATATGAAGAAAATGGTATGTGACAGTGATTTTAACCCATCACCATTTGTTATCCACATTCAAACATTTCTAGAACAATTTGAAAAGATTTCAACACTTCACCATCACTGAGCCTGTAGTTGCCTTTCTTGTGAATTCTTTTACTTGCCAAATAGAAGTAATAGAAATGGCTACATCAATTGCGAGTCTCATTCAAGTCAGAACAGAAGAAGTGGAACTGGAGATTTTGGACTTCAAAATGATATTGTTCTAAAACCCTGCGCAACAGATGAAAACTTTTGGAATCTGGTTGACCGAAAAAAAGTTTCCTGCCTTAAAAAAATTGTAGCATACAAAATAAAATCTTATTCTGGTTCCACTTATCTATGCAAAGTTCCGTTTTCAACAACGAACATCATAAAATCAAAATACAGATCTTGGCTTATAGATGCCCATCTTGACGATTGCTTACAAATGGGAATATCATCCTACTCTCTCAACTATGAAATATTGGCTGAAGAAATGCAGTGCCAAAAATCACAGATTTTAGTAGAAAGCCACATGAATTAATGATACCTATTTTTCCATTAAGTGCTGATTAGCACGTATGATTAACTTGTGTTTAGCTTTTTTCATATTTGTTTATTGAAATCCAAATACAAATAACAATACAAAGAATTTTTTAAATTAACTATAATTGCCTATCTATGTTAAGGTAAGTGCACCACTATCTTAATATAATGCCACCCGATATAACATGAATTTGGATATAACGCGGTAAAGCAGTGCTTGGGCGGGGGCAGCTGCACACTCCGGTGGATCAAAGCAAGTTCAATATAACACAGTTTCACCTATAACATGGTAAGATTTTTTGGCTCCCAAGGACAGCATTATATCGAGGTAGAAGTGTATAATAAACATATTTTGGACCAGCAGTTCAACAATGTTTTACTTTTTTAAAATAAATAAGATAAAAACTGTTTATGATATTTATTTAGTAAAAGCTTCTCAATTTTCCTTACAGGTAGATAAAAAAGAGCAAATTCACATGGTAAGATGAAAGAGTAATTGCCGAATAATTTAATTAATACCTTTTACATGTAAAATTACCTTTTTTATCTTATGGATTCACATATGTAATATTAAATATGATATTTTTGTATTATTTAATGTACAAATGCAAAATAAGCCTTGAAAAACTGCTGGCGCCCGCCACACACTTCTGAAAACATGAATGTGCTATTGGCCACAAAAAGGTTAGGGACCACTGATTTAGTATATGCATGAGGAAAAGGACACATTGCCATGATAAATTCAAATGGACCATTATTTCAAAGTAGGTCTTAGCAGGAAAAATTAAATTCAATCTACCTACATCTATTCTTTCTGATACCTAACTTGAACTTCATGGTCATTGACTTTATTCTGGTAATACAACATAAATGTCATTTTGCCAGTGAAATATAAATATCTATGACCGTTAGTTTGAGACCGGTGTCAGAATATCTCCTTTTAAACATTTAGACTGTACTTTTTACCAAACTGGTTCTAAATATGCTATTCGATGGAAACAAGAAGTCTGCAGTAGTTTTGCTGGTAAAACAGCTCCAAGTACACAAGGCATGTTGTGTATTGACATGGATGTAATCACTTCTGACTGGCTTATTCACTTTTCATTCCTTCTTCTTTCTTCTGAATTTACAGACATCCGCAAAATACGATTAGCCTGTAGATGCCTTAACTCTCCTAGCCCGTTGCTTTCAACTATAAGCCCCATTAACTTGAGGAATTCTGGAGATTAAAGTGAAGAACATTCTTTGCAAGACTTATATCATTGTACTTGCTGTTCACTATGCATGAAGCACTCACCCTATTCCGATCTGTGTAGCCAGTACCGCCTCATTTAGGTCTTGAAAACTCACCACTTTCTGATGCCTGGTTTATATTTCATCTCCTGGATCTTTTTTCACCTTATTTTCATTTGCACAAGGAAATAAGATGCCAGGATATAAAATCATATTGCTTCTAACCTTGTCTCTTACCCCATCCCCTCTCTATTATTTGTAACCTTCATTTGTTGTATAGTATTTAAACTGTAGATGATCTTCTCTTTGGTGCATGGACCCGTGTCTTTCCTTTTCTTCTCAAAAAGATCTAGCATATCTTTGGGCACTATAAAGTGAACAGTAATCCACAGAAATAGGGTTTGAAGGGACCAGCTGAGTCATCTAGCCCAGTGGTTCTCAACCTTTTTTCATTTGCAGACCCCTAAAAACATCAAATGGTGGTGTGGACCCCTTTGGAAATCTTACACATAGACTTCAGACCCCCAGAGATCCATGGACCACTGGCTGAAAACCACTGTTCTATGATAACGACAACCTTTCGCGGACGCCTTAGACATAGTCTGCAGACCCCCCTGGGTCCATGGACTACCACTGATCTAGCCATCCTACATCTCTCCAGAATAGGTTTCTATAGCACTCAAATTGTTCTAAAGACTCAAGTCAAGCCAAGACTTTGAAGTACGGAAATGACTTGTGAGAAAGAGAAGCTTGTTCAAGAGCAACTTTAAAAACAGTCTCCAATAAAGTACTTTAAGTCAAAGCTTCTATTTCATTTGGATTCACTGAATAAATGTGGACTTATCACTACCTCATCACCATACTGCTTCATGCCAAGATAATATGTCAGACTTACAAAAGAGAATTTCAAGGACAGTAATGACAAGTTAGCACTGAATGTAAATGTCATGTCTTTCTACACCTCCTGGGCCCTCTTCTCACATATCATTAATACAAAACACATTAAGGAAGGATCAGTAACTTACCTGCCCTATTTGCAGTGAAACAATAGGATCGTAGCAAATATACACAATATGCTGGAGCTACATAGATGTAGATGTGTTTGAAATGCAGGAGAACAGCAAAAAGAAGAGCACCCTCCAAATGCCTTTTCTAAATGGAAAAACAAGTTATAGAGATGGAAACCCCACGAGAGCTGCATTTAAACTAATTCTACCTTAACACTAGCAGTTTCAAAGACGGACTTCCTCCATTGCCTAAAGCATCAAAACATTTCATGTATGAATGCAGGGATGGGTATTTTTCCCATTTTCCTAGAACAAACAACTAGGCCAGAGCAGAATAGATTCAGGAAACAAGATAATTTCTTGACCGTAAGGGGTGTTTGGAGCCCAGTGGATCTCTCATATCTCCCCAGCCTCAGAGATTAACCCCCTTCCTCAGTGTAATCTTTCCTGCCAAAAGACTGGTAGCTCCCTCCAAAATAGGTGAGTTCTCTCAAGCAACAACTAGGAAGAAGTTGTGCATTTAAACAGCAATACATGGAGCTCATTCCCTCACAGGGGGGCAGATATGGTGTCTCCACAGCACAGCTAATATTTTATGGCCAAGTGAACTGAAAACCAGAACAAACACTAAGAGATCCAGTTCTAGTGGGCAGCAGTTCAGAACTGCTCTCACTTATTACAATAGGAGCAGGCCCATGATTAAGGTTAAAAGTCTTGTCACGGGACAACAAAACCATGGCAACTTGATTTTATGGTTACCTGAAATAAGCGAGCAACAGAAAGAAGCATCAATCCAAATAAAAAGCCATTGTACTGAAAGTGAATATCTGAACTTGTGTCAAGGAAGAAATTTTTTACCGTCAGTTTGCTTGGGCAGAATTAGAAGTCCACACTCAGCAAACAGATCAAATAGAACTATAATCAAGGAAACATTCCTAAATTATTACTCCAAGTTGTCAATAAAATTACCTTTTTGTTATCCATTCTAATTAGAAAATATAAAAGCTGCAGAGCTTAACCTCACTAAGAAATTCTTGGTTACATGCAGGTAATATAGCAAAGTGTTACATGTATTATGGAACTCAACAAAAAACACTACAAACAAAGCTATTATGCTAAATGGATTCAATTATACTCCGCTATCCTCTTCCATCACCAGTTTCACTTGATGAAAAATTCCCCCTTTTTGCTGAAATTTTAAATACTAGTCTCTTACCAGAAGTGACTTAAATGTTTGAAGTACACATATTCAGGTGTTTGAGTTGCCAATGGAGGGGGCTGTGGTGAAAACTGTCACAAATGGTTATTTTCTGCTGTAAAAATAATTGCTGCCATGCTCCTTCTATATTTCCCTCACTACACATATAACTGAAAAAATGGTAATGGCATGCTGGAAACTTGGCATGGAAATACACCTCACTAATGAGTACATATTCATGGTGAAGGATGGAAAATATCACTTTAATATAAAGTCATGGATGTTCAAAAATTGCTGCTAAAAATATAATGACAGAGTTCATACTTCTTGAAGTGCACTGGATTTTCAAGCAGCTCCTGAAGTGCTCATTTTTTAAATGTATATTAACTGCCACTAACAAGTACTTCGAGCTAGATCAGTGCACATTTTGCCAAGACTGACTGATGCTAACTAACAGATCTAGCAAGCATTATCATTTTCTACTTTCTCCTTTCTTTTAAATGAAATGTTGAAAATTAAAGGCAAAGAAAGTTCATTCAAGTTCTAGGTTGCACACTAACAAATCAAAGTAAAAAAAGAGTCTGCTAGGCTGGCTGCCCCAGAGTCGTGGACCCTCTGAACCCTGGAGAAGTTTGTGAAACACTTCAGGTTTGCCAAATCAGTAAATTCCGACCAGCTCTAGTTGTAATCCAACTCTTTGGAGCTATATAATCACGATCAGAGAACTTTTACAAATTAACTTTGAATATATTGTTACAATGAAACTTTATTCAGCTGAGACCTCCTTGAAACCCAAACAGTAACATACATATTGCAATCAAGAGTAATATTAGTTCTGACTAAGATATTAGATACTGCCAGTGGTTTTTGTATATATTGTATTTGATTTGTTTAAAGTCTTGCTAGATTTTGACAACTAACTGAAAGGATACGATCCACAATTAATAAGCCAAAGTTCCATAAGAGCAGAACAGCAAGAACAAACATTGGTTTTTCCAGAAGTTCTTTTCCAGGTCGTTTCCCATTCACATATTTGCAGCATCTGAATGAAGGAAATCAAACAGTAATACAGATTTATTTATTTTAGCACCAATTCATATTATTAACACGGAAGCTGATCTCTTCAGGGAAGTTCTGCCATATGCCAGTTATAAAAAAATTGCTGTCACTTTTAGTAATTCATTCAAATTATCAAAGAAAAAAATAATTTACAATGACTTATACTGTATAACTGGAAATATGTTTTTAAAAAAATAAACTGTTCCTATTTTAGGAAAAATTGATTTTTTTAAACACAAAACTCTGAAGGTCTGATTAATTTCCCAAGAAGAAAGTATCAAACAGACTTCAGAAAATTATAGGTTAAGAATAATAATTTTAGAAGATTTTTTCCTTGTCTACATTACAACCATAATCTTATTATTATTGAATCAAGGAATTTTTAAAATCTAATTTGTTTTTTGCATTCTCTCACCTTGGAGAAGGAAAATATAATAGCATAACTTTTATTTACTTTACAGTCAGTAAGTTTCATTACCAGGTTCTCATGCATTAGCACACTACAGTGTTTGGAATGCAACATGCAAGGTAGTATTTATTTTAAAGTTACTTCTATTGGACTTTAAAAAAAATACAGAATCTATGACCATACAACAACACTCCACTTAGTATGAGTAAGACTTTGCTATTTCTAAATCACTTTGGTAGGCAACAGGTTTTTCTTCAAAATACATGCGCTCTCTCCACACCCCCAATGTGAGAGATTACACATACTCTTTGCTCTCCTCCAAATCCATGGTACATTTAAATATGCTATAAACTTTTATTAAGACTGCTTAACTAATTGCCAATAAAAAGTTAAATTAGGAAGACAAGACCAACAGAAAAGAATGGTTTAATATGTGACAAGATGTCAAAATTACATGAATGAGATTCTTTCATGTTTAGAATCATAAGAGGGTGAAAAATGACTTTGGTCATCCAGTCTGAGCTTTGAATTCCTTCGGAATTCTTAAACTACCAAGTACATTACATATGAGAGAAAGCAGCAAAGAGTCCTGTGGCACCTTATAGACTAACGTGCATCTGACAAAGTGGGTATTCACCCACGAAAGCTCATGCTCCAATACATCTGTTAGTCTATAAGGTGCCGCAGGACTCTTTGCTGCTTTTATAGATCCAGACTAACACGGCTACCCCTCAGATATGAGAGAAAGTAACTAATGTCTAAAATAAATGTAATTGTGCCCACAACCTTAGACTCCCCAGATAAAAGAGGAAATAAGGTCTTTTATCTTAGCTACACCCCCTGTCCCCCACTGTTCCTTTAATAGGTTTAGCCAACAGTGTTCTTTCCACACATTTACAAGTCTGTGTGATTACCACCTGCCCATTTCTGAAAACTCAATACTTTAAACAGACACCCCACTGTCCCCAAAAAACAGAACACTGAAACTTACTCATGGGCTGCATACACAAAGAGAATATCTGTAAAGATGACAGAAAGTCTTTGGAAGAAGACTGTTGCCTGACTGGAGTAGTTCAAATTTTGGATAACCAGCATTTCCTGGTCAAAGTATTTGGCAACATGTGAAAGTGCATATTCTAACCAAGCAAAGAACGGAGGATAATCCAAGGTCCACTCAGAAGTTGCCTAAAAACAAAATAAGATTTACCAATTTACAACTGAAGATCAAGACAACTGCTCATAGAGATTTATATACAGAAAAGTTTGTCATATGGGATTAATTGGTATGTTCACTCCAGTAGCCAGTATAGAACAAAGGCTAATACCTTTGATTTCAATCCTACTTTACAACGGAACTGAGCAATTGTACAATGCTGAAAATGACTTCAGCAGCTCTGCTATGACATAGTAGCGTTTATGGAGGAAGTGGAAGTCTTTTGGTGTTGGCAATGGGTAGCTATGGCAGATTTTGCATTTTTTTTTTTAACAACTGACTGATAATATCATTGTTTATTTTTAAGCATTTTTTCAATTTTTATCAATTTAAATAATAAATTATTGGAGCGGGGTGGGCAGACAATCTAGCAACAGTAGGCATTGACATTCAAAAAGTTAAAGCTTTATAACTTTAAAACACAAGTTATCAACATCACGTCAAAACATACAAAGTAAATATCCTTAAAACAAACTCTAATAAGTTCTCAAGCAGCATTTTCTTATTTTGCTTACTTGTAAATTTTGATCATCATCGATACTACAGTGAAGGCAGTATAAGAATCTATAACAGAACTAAACAGCTCTCTCTTCACAAGTATGCCAATTATTTTTCTGATGTGGACTGATGTCCACTGTGAACTGCTTCATTCAGGTTCTTTCATACTGTTCCTGTCTCTGTTACTCTTGCTTTGTATCACTTAAATCTACGCATTTTAGTAATAACCTTATTCTTAGTTTGACTACAAGCCATCTTAGGGTATATGTCAAAATGATGCGTGTCTCCTCAGCTAAGCTAACAGACTGGCATAGCAGGGAGCTGACGCAGTTTAAGTTTCAGTAAAGCTCTCCCGAAATTTCTGAGACCGAGAGTAACACTGTGTCTTACGGTTCTGGGTGCCCTGAGGAGAAGATCACACTAACACAATGGGGTCCTGATCCATGATTGGTATCCTCGGGCATTACTGCAAAACAACCACCAACTACTGACCATCAGTATCCATGATGTATATTTTCTGTGAAGAAAGGACTTCATTCAGGATGTCAGACTGGTGTCTCTAATAAGCACAAAATTCACACACAATCAAAAAGCAAATGACCAGAACAAGAACTTACTTCATAGTACCACTGAGAGACTGGTAAATTGTGAGTGATGGCAAGCCAGTTTCTATGTACTTCAAAATCTGTGGAATGACTGCAAAGAATATGGACATTAATAATAAGGTATGTATGGATTTAAAGATTAAAAAATCTTTTTTGAAATATTCAACCATTTACAGCTACACAGAAAAGAATCAGAAAGAAACTATTTGTGTTGCTAGTCCAGTGGATTTAGCTGCATCAGAACCATAGTGTAATTAGGCAATTCTTAAAAAGCAGCCTGAGTAGTAACTATAAGAGAGCATGAATCAACTTGGTTCTGACAAATTGCTAACAAACAGGAATATTAGGATCCAGTTATAGCTCTCAGTTTTGCTTGGCATCAGGGGCTGAAGTTCCTATTTTGAAGTAATCCAATTTTAAAGTAACAGAATCATAGAAATATAGTGCTGGAAGTCAAGTCCAGCCTCCTGTGCTGTGGCAGGACCAAGTAAATTTAGATTATCCCTGAAAGATGTTTGTCCAACCTGTTTTTTTTTTTTTTCAAACTTTGAATTCCACAAGGATTCCACAACTTCCTTTGGAAGCCTATTTCAGATCTTATAGTTAGAAAGTTTTTCCTAATATTTAACCTAAATTTCTCTTGTAGAAATATTGCAGATTAAGACCATTACTTCTTGGCCTACCTTCAGCTGACATGAAGAACAATTGATCACTGTCTTCTTAACCACAACCCTTAACATATTTGAAGACTTACCAGGACGTCCTTCATCTTTCTTTTCTCAAGACTAAATAAGCCCAGTTTTTTTAAACTTTTCCTCATATGTCAGGTTTTCTAATACTTTCATCATTTTTGTTACTCTCCTTTGGACTCTCTCCAATTTGTCCAATCTCTCCTAAAGTGTGGCACCCAGAATTGGATACCTTACTGCAGTGGTTCTCAAACTGGGGTACGGACCCCTTAGGGGGGCGTGAGGTTATTACTTGGGGGGGTCACGAGCTGTCAGCATCCACCCCAAACCCTGTTTTGCCTCCTGCATTTATAATGGTGTTAAATATATTTAGAAGTGTTTTTAATTTATAAGGGGGGGGGGTCAAACTCAGAGGCTGGCTATGTGAAAGGGGTCACCAGTACAAAAGTTTGAGAACCACTGCCTCACTCCAAATGAGGCCTCACCAGTGCCAAACGGAGCAGAACAATTACCTCTCACATCTCGTATATGACACTCATGTTAATATACCCCAGAATATTAGCCTTTTTCGCAACTTTCATCACATTGTTGACTCATTCAGTTTGTGAGCCACTATAACCCCCAGATCTTTTTCAGCAATACTACCATGTAGACAGCTATTCTCCATTTAGTAGTTGTGCACTGCATTTTTCCTTCCTAACTGAAGTACTGTGCACTTGTCTGCACTCAATTTCATCTTGTTGAATTCAGACCAATTCTCTAATTTGTCAAGGTTGTTTTGAATTTTAATCCTGTCCTCCAAAGTGCTTGCAACCCCTCCCAGCTTGTCAGCATCTGAAAATTTTATAAACACACTCTCCATTCCACTATCCAAGTAATTAATGAAAATATTAAAAAGTACTGGACACATCCCAGTAGGACCCCACTAGATACACCCTCCCAGTTTCAGAGCAAATCACTGACACTCTTGGAGTTCAGCTTTCACCCTGCTGTACTCCCACCTGATAGTAATTTCATCTAGACCATATTTCCCTAGTTTGCTTACAAGAAGGTCATGTGGCACTGTGTCAAAATCCTTACTAATATTAATATACATCATATCTACTGATTCCCTCTACTCACTAGACCAGTAACCCTGTCAAAGAAAGAAATTAGGGTGGTTTGGAATGATCTGTTCTAGACAAATACATGTTGGCCATTCCTTTATAACCATGTTATCCTCCAGGTTATTTACTTAACTTATATGGCGATATACCTATCTCATAGAACTGGAAGGGACCTTGAAAGGTCATTGAGTCCAGTCCCCTGCTTTCATTAGCAGGACCAAGTACTGTCCTTGACAGCTCCCCCTCCCTCCCCGATCCCTAAATGGCCCCCTCAAGGATTGAACTCACAACCCTGGATTTAGCAGGCCAATGCTCAAACCACTGAGCTATCTCTCAGATAATACCTGTTAGAAATATAGATATAAAACAATGGAGAACATACATAGCTAAAGAAAGACCTACTTTGCATAGGACTAATTTAGTTTATAACTTTTTACCATTAGCATTACTACTTATTACAAATCTTACTCTAGTTGCTCGGCAACAGAAATTATTACAAACAAACAATTTGTACTACAAGATGACTTGAAAGTGTAAAGAATTTTTTTAAGTTAAGTATTGATATCAGATTTAAACATTTTGATAACACTATTCCCACCTTAATGAACCCACTGCAAAGACTCACTGCAGAGAGTATTCATATTTGTCAAGCCTGACCTTAAAAAGCTCTAAGGAAGGAGATCCCACCACCTACCTAGGTAACCCATTCCAGTGCTTCTCCACCCACCCAGTGAAAAAGTTTTTCCTAATATCCAACCTAAACCTCCCCCACTGCAACTTGAGACCATTACTCCTTGTTCTGTCATCTGCTACCACTGAGAACAGTCTAGATCCAACCTCTTTGGAACCCCCCTTCAGGTAGCTGAAAGCAGCTATCAAATCCCCCCTCATTCTTCTCTTCTGCAGACTGAACAATCCCAGTTCCCTCAGCCTCTCCAGCCCCCTATTCATTTTAGTTGCCCTCCGCTGGATTCTTTCCAATTTTTCCACATCCTTCTTGTAGTGTGGGGCCCAAAACTGGACACAATACTCCAGATGAGGCCTCACTAATGTCGAATAGAGGGGAATGATCACATCCCTTGATCTGCTGGCAATGCCCCTACTTATACATCCCAAAATGCTGTTAGCCTTCTTGGCAACAAGGGCACACTGTTGACACATATCCTGCTTCTTGTCCACTGTAACCCCTAGGTCCTTTTCTGCAGAACTGCTTCCTAGTCATTCGGTCCCTAGTCTGTAACAGTGAATGGGGGATTCTTCCGTCCTATGTGCAGAACTCTGCACTTGTCCTTGCTGGACCTCATCAGGTTTCTTTTGGCCCAGTCCTCTAATTTGTATAGGTCACTCTGTATCCTATCCCTACCCTCCAGCGTATCTACCACTCCTCCAAGTTTAGTGTCATCTGCAAACTTGCTGAGAGTGCAGTCCACGCTATCGTCCAGATCCTTAATGAAGATATTGAACAAAACCAGCCCCAGGACCAATCCTTGGGGCACATCACTTGAAACCGGCTGCCAACTAGACATGGAACCATTGAACACTACTCATTGAGCCCGAGGATCTAGCCAGCTGTCTATCCACTTTATAGTCCAATCATCCAGTCCATACTTCTTTAACTTGCTGGCAAGAATACTGTGGGGGACCGTCTCAAAAGCTTTGCTAAAGTCAAGGAATAACATCCACTGCATTCCCTTCATCCACAGGCCCAGTTATCTCCTCATAGAAGGCAATTAGGTTAGTCAGGATGACATGCCCTTGGTGAATCCATGCTGACTGTTCCTGATCACTTTCCTCTCCTCTAAGTGCTTCAGAATTGATTCCTTGAGGACCTGCTCCATGATTTTTCCAGAGACTGAGGTGAGGCTGACTGGCCTGTAGTTCCCCAGATCCTCCTCCTTCCCTTTTTTAAAGATGGGCACTACATTAGCCTTTTTCCAGTCATCCGGGACCTCCCCCGATCACCATGAGTTTTCAAAGATAATGGCCAATGGCTATGCAATCACATTTGTCAACTCCTGTAGCACCCTTGGATGCAGTGCATCCGGCCCCATGGACTTGTGCTCTTCCAGTTTTTCTAAATAGTCCTGAAGCACTTCTTTCTCCACAGAGGGCTGGTCACCTCCTCCCCATACTGTGCTGCCCAGTGCAGCAGTCTGGGAGCTGACCTTGTTTGTGAAGACAGCGGCAAAAATATCATTGAGTACATTAGCTTTTTCCACATCCTCTGTCACTTGGCTGCTTCCCTCATTCAGTAAGGGGCCCACACTTTTATTGATTTTCTTCTTCTTGCTAACATACCTGAAGAAACCCTTCTTGTTACTCTTAACATCTCTTGCTAGCTGCAACTCCAAGTGTCATTTGGCCTTCCTGATTTCACTCCTGCATGCGTGAGCAATATTTTTATACTCCTCCCTGGTCATTTGTCCAATCTTCCACTTCTTGTATGCTTCTTTTTTGCGTTTAAGATCAGCAAGGATTTCACTGTTAAGCCAAGCTGGTTGCCTGCCATATTTACTATTTTTCCTACACATCGGGATGGTTTTTTCCTGCAACCTCAATAAATATGATCATATTTAGCAAATGAAAGTGTTCATACTTAAGTTTTAAGTTTGAATTAAAAGCACCTGTGTTCCATTCATTTATAAACTTTTGAAAATCCCACTTTGTAAATGTCTGAAACAACTATGTAGTTTAAGAGTAGAAGCATCTTTTGTTTACTATTAAACTTTTTCACAAAAAGTAAGAGACTTCACACTGCATCTTTAAAACAAATTTTAAGAGAGTTTTAAAAAAAACCATAAATGGTCATAGAGGTTTTACTCAATGCCGTCTATTTTGTTCTTCTTTGAGGAAAGAAGACATCATACTTTGATCCTCTAGCACAGATTTGAGGTGAGGTTTTAATAGGTCTAAACAACAATCAGGCTGCTTAGGAACATTCTTAATACTCTCTACAGAAGGTGCCACGTAACACTGCTCTCAACTCCATCATCCTTACAAACCCAAATTTATTCCCAGTCAGGACAAATAAAGAAGATGGATTCTCACTTATAATTTGTCTCAGAAGTGAAAAATTATGAAACTGAGGTACAGTATTAGAAAAATAAATACTCCCACAATGCCACATCATATAAGTGTGCAGTTCTATTAAATAGCCTCCTTCCATGTCGGGGCTTGGTAGCTTAGTTAAAGTCACCCGTATCTGTGCTAAAAGGCTAGAAATTTTGAAACTCATATGCAAAATTTAGTATCACTTTTATGGGTGACAGATAAGGCCTCTACCATCAAGCACAAAGTAAACCAAAACAAATGTGGGCGTTGGAAAAGATTTTTGACTCTCAGGTGACCCGATGCCCTGCTCCTCCAGCAGCACGAATAGAGAGCGGGGAGGCAATCTGCAGCCCAAACCAGCAAAAGCTAGCACAGGATGTAACTATTTATGGGTTGCTTTGGGCAAGTTGCCAGCGAACTGCATAAACCCCGGGGCACCGTTCTGTGGGTGCAAGGTAGTTGCACTCGACTGTGAAGCGCCGTCGCACTCATACAGGAGTCCCACAGCAGCCCCCACACCCCAGGACAGCGGCATGGGGAGGGAGGCTCGGCCTCACTGCAAGTCCGCAAGGCGGCGCCGCGCAGCCCGCGCGAGGAGCCCCTTGTCCATCTGACGCGAAGGTGCCGCGGCGGGCAGGGGCGGCGGCGCCCGGGGCACCACAAGGCGTTACGGCCACGCGACCCTGCACGGGTGGTAACCAAGGCAACCTGGGCCCGGCCGCCTGGCCCATGAGGCCGCACAGCTCCCCCCGCCCAGGGGCTGCAGGTCAGGGAGGCGCACGGGATGGCCCGGGGCTGCTAGCGCGGCTCCCCCGGGGACCGGGCGGGACACGCAGCCGTGGCGAGGGGGAGGCTGGCCCGGCCCGGCGCGGGGCGGTTTCGCGGCCCTTACTAGGTCGGTATGAGGAGACATTTGAGAAAAGAAACTCCGAGCGCCAGAGCCAGGAACCAGCAACCGCCGCTTCCGCCCGCCGCCGCCATGACAAATCCGGTACCACCGCTGCGCATGCGCAGAAAGTGACCGCGTGAGCCCGCCTAGATTGAAAAAAATAATCTTGCGGCCACAGGGCGCGTGCGCAAGATGTCCTGTTCGCATGTTCCCAGGACAGGTGCGAACTGCGCTTTCCGAATGCGTTAGGTCCCTCCGCCGAGGCTCCCTGGGGACAGGTCTACTGCGCAGGCGCTAATGTAGTGTCTGTTAAGTGGGGTTTGCTTCACTCCCGAATGAATATAGGGCTGTCAGGCTGGGGCATTGGGTCAGTGCTCACTGAAGGGGGAGAGTAAGCAGCACTCACTCTTCAACACCCCTTCCTGCACCATGTGGATTTTACCTGGTCTCCCACCCAAGTACTGGCTTGACTTAGATTAGGATGAGCTAGGAAGAATTTCAGCCATGAAGTGTTAGGCCTGCAGCCCTTAGGGCTGGTCCACACTACAGGGGGGAAATCGATCTTAGATACGCAACTTCAGCTACGTGAATAACGTAGCTGAAGTCGAATATCTAAGATCGGATTACTCACCCGTCCACACCGTGCGGGATCGATGTTCGCGGCTCTCGCTGTCGATTCCGGAACTCCGTTGGGGTTGATGGAGTTCCGGAATCGATATGAGCGCGCTCGGGGATTGATATATCGCGCGCGATATATCGATCCCCGAGCAATCGATTTTAACCCGCCGATACGGCGGGTAGTCTGGACGTGGCCTTAGAGGTGTGCAGCAGCTGCATAGTTTAACCACACACGTGACATAAGCACATCCTACTGTGATTAGGGCATCTTGTAAGTGCTGATAATTATCACACCTTTGCGAAATTCTACTTGCCTATTGGAGTAAAAAGTAATTAGTTTTCTCTTCCCCTATCATAATCACTCCCCATGGGAAAGGGAGGGATAATCAATCCAGGGCCGGCGTTAGGAAGTGCGGGGCCCAATTTGAACACTTTCGGCGGGGCCCTGGCAGAGATGACTTAAAAAGAAAAAAGTGTAAAAAAAAGCCTTCCATTTCTTCCATGTATTATTTACTTTCCATAACTATATAAATAATAAAATTGTATATTATGTACATTGCATCATATATGCTGTTGATTGGTTATTAATGACTGCCGTTTCACATGTGTGGGTCCCCGCCACTCCCTGGGGGTGTGCACATGTGTGGGTCCCCGCTACTTCCTGCCCCCCTCATTGAAGCAAGTGTGCAGGTTACTGGCCTGGGAACTGCAGGGCAGCAATGAACATGGGGCTGGTTCGAGGCAGGGCAGGGACTGACTGGAGCTAGGGTCTGGCTGCAGGCTGGGCAAGGAGTGCGGGGCTGGCTGGAGACGGGAGTGTGGGGCCGGCTGGCTTCAGGCAGCGCCACAGGGGGGTGCAGCAAGGGTTGGCAGGGCTGGAGACAGGAGTATGGGACTGGCTGGCCTCAGGCAGGGCGGTGCAGCAGGGGTTGGCTGGAGACAGAGCAGTGCAGGGCTGGTGTGGGCAGGGGTGTGTGGCAGGGGTTGGCTGGAGACGGCAGGGGGTTTGGTAGGGCTGGCTGTGGGAAGGGTGTGCAGAGCTGGCTGCAGGCAGCGGGGGGCGGGGCTAATGCGGCAGGGCAGGGGGTGCAGCAGAGGCAGCTGGAGCCCCGGCCCTTTAAAAAGCCCCCAAGCTCCCTGCTATCCCAGGGCTCTGGGGGCTATTTAAAGGGCCTGGGACTCCCCTGCCTCTACCCCGCCCCGGACCTTTTAAATAGCCGCGGGAGCCCTGGGGAATGCATGGGGGTGGCGGGGCTCCGGCGGCTATTTAAAGGACCGGGGTGGCAGGGACAGCTGCAGCCCTGGCCCTTTAAGTAGCCCCCAGAGCCCCCTGCTACCCCAGGGCTCTGGGGGCTATTTAAAGGGCCCAGAGCTCCAGCCGGGGGCACGGGGATTGCCGCACTCCAGCCGGAGCTCCAGCCGGGGCCGCGGGGCTTGTTGCGCTCCGGCCGGAGCTCCAGCCGGGGCCGCGGGGCTTGTCACGCTCCGGCCGGAGCTCCAGCCAGGAGAGCGGGGCCGTGGGGCTTGTTGCGCTCCGGCCGGAGCTCCAGCCAGGAGAGCGGGGCTGCAGGGCTTGTCACGCTCCGGCCAGAGCTCCAGCTGAGACAGCGGGGCCGCGGGGCTTGTCGCGCTCCGGCCAGATCTGCAGCCAGAAGAGCGGGGCCGCGGGGCTTGCGGCGCTCTGGTCAGAGCTCCAGCTGAGAGAATGGGGCTGTGGGACAGCCGCGCTCCCGCCGGCGCTTTGGTCAGGGGAGCGGGGCCATGGAAGACCCCGGAGCAAACCGCAGCCAGGGTAAGTAAAAAAATTTAAAAGGCGCCTAAAGCACGGGACCCTCTTAGGCGCGGGGCCCGATTCCCAGGAATCGGGCAAATTGGCCTAAAGCCGGCCCTGAATCAATCATATTCTACCTGCAGCCAATACACTTTAAGGACAGTTTTGCAAGGCTTCATTAATAATGATTAATATGTAGCTGCCTCCAGAGTTCCAGTGATTGCCCTTCCCAGCAGCAGTGCAGGCTCTGGAGGACAATGATGAGCTGAACTGAGTGGGAGAGCAGCAGGCTCCTTCCCCCCGCCCCAGGGCTGGTACAAAAGCCAGCCCTTCTTCCACCCAAATTATATCCTATGTGCCCAGAACTATTCCTTCCAAAGCAAGGCTTGCGTAGTAGGATAGAGGGGAAAGCAAACTCACTGCAGCTGCAATGCTTACCGTTTCCTGTCATCGTTAGAAAAAAAACGCTAAGGAATACATCAGTTCAGTTGGAGCTGAGCTAACTTATTCCCAGGCGTTGCAACTAATTGGTACAACTAAAGCCCTATGTGGCTGTGAGATAGGGTGACCAGATGTCCCGATTTTATAGGGATAGTCCTGATATTTGGGGCTTTTTCATATATAGGTGCCAATTACCCCCTACCCTGATTTTTCACACTTACTATCTGGTCACCCTACTGTGAGATGTTTTTTATAGGTTTGCAGGCTCAAGACTTTTGATGCCTTCAAGAAATTGCCAACTGTTACAGGGCTGGGTGTGTTTGTGTGAAGGTGACACTTGCATGTCATTTTGTGAGCTCTCTGGAGCAGGGAACCATCTTATTACATGTTTGAAAAGTACCTAGCGGGTGCTACATCAATGCAAATCATACAAACAGTATTTAAATTGGCTTCTTTTCCTTTAGTGCAACTGCTACATCAACATCATATAGGTTGATGTTCAAATTTAGGGACAGTACAGAGCCATGGGTTGAATAGCAGCAGGGGCAGCTCCAGGAATTTTGCCACCCCAAGCATGGCAGGCAGGCTGCCTCCTACGGTTTGCCTGCGGAGGGTCCGCTGGTCCCGCGGCTTTGGCAGACCTCCCGCAGGCATGCCTGCAGGAGGTCCGCCGAAGCCGCGGGACCAGCGGACCCTCCACAGGCAAGCCACCAAGGGCAGCCTGCCTGCCACCCTCGTGGCGCTGGCAGAGTGCCCCCCGCGGCTTGCCGTCCCAAGCACATGCTTGGCATGCTGGGGCCTGGAGCTGCCCCTGAATAGCAGTATCTTTGCAGGAATTGGTGCTAGAGGACAGAACTGTTCACAGTATAATTGGTCAAACCTTAAAGGGTCTAATGCAGTAGTTCTCAGCCTTTTGTACCAGTGACCACTTTTACATAGCAAGCCTCTGAGTGTGACCCCCCCAAATTAAAAACACTTTTAAATATATTTAACACCCCTATAAATGCTGGATGCAAAGCAGGGTTTGGGGTGGAGGCTGATTGACAGCTTGTGATCCCCCCCATGTAATAACCTCATGACCCCCAGTTTGAGAACCCCTAATTTAATGCATCCATACTAGCCTAGATTATAGCCTAGGATTTAAAATGGCCTTTGCTTCTGCTTCATGTCCACACTAGGATTATTCTAAACCAGTTTGGTTGCTCCTAGTGAAGCTCTCAGCACTAGTGCCTTCTGGGTGGTAGTATTGTGATAATGTGCTATGTAAAGTCCTAGAGAGAGGGAAATAAGCTACAACTTCAGGAGAAAAATTACATTTTCATTTGCAAACAAATTTATGTCCATCACTGACTCTAGTGCACCACATTTTATTTATTTATTTTTAAAATACACTTTTAGTAACATTCAGAAAAGAGCTATAGAAAGAAAAAGGTGACACAAATTCAAAATTAAAATGCACTATAAACTCTGTAAGAGTTAGAGGAAATAAAACAGCTTCTGATATTTTTCAGAAAGCAGTAAGTCAAAAGCATTGCTCTCTTAACAAATCTGGGACAAATTCTGGACAACTAGAAAATCCAAAAGCCAGAAGCAAGAAAATAGGGAAGAGAGTGCCCAGCAGCCCATTCCTAGACTCCTCGCTTTCTTTAGAATCCATGGATATATCACCCCACTGCACTCCTAATGTTGTCTAGGATTGGAGCCATCAGGGAGTTCTTCCCAAGGAGATTAGGGAGCATGATCTGCAAGTTTATGACCCTGATAGGCAGCCCATCCCACCCAGAATAGTTGGATCTGGATGTTATTTGAGAATGTAGCCTGTAGCATTAAGAGAGTTAAATATTTTTAAATAAATCAGTGTCATTTCCCATACTTTAAGTATAATGGCATCTGGGAAAACATCAGTTTCTTTCATAGCTTCTCCATTTGTCTATGAAGCATCGGTGCATAAGATGATCCCAGGTTTAGTTTACAGTGTTAATAGAGTCCTTATTGCATGGGTTGAGGATCAAATTTGCTACTCCCTATAAACCTAATACGTAGCTCATGGCAGCCCTTTCTCCATAATGGTAGAGTGAGGGTAAATCTGATTCATTGCAAGTGTTTATTGCCAGCAAATTCAAACAGGCAACAATTTCTGTCAGCTATCAAGGCAGAGAGTAGTACAAGCAGCTAGAACTGTGCAAACATTTGATTACATTAATGTATGTGAAAATTAAGCATTGGTCTTTAGCTCCCGGCAATGTATCTCTCAGTGTCATGTTGTTTGGACACCTTCAAGTTACGGAATAATAGAGGATCTGAGCTGGAAAGGACCAGCAGGGTCATTCCAGTCCCAGCCTCCTGCCTGGCAGCCTGGGAAGCAGGATCTTCTTTGAATTATTAATCCCACTAGGATATTATCTACCCTGTTTCTGAACATAGGTCATTTATCCCATTCTCTCTCAAGACAAGACCTCACACTTCCCATCTTTAGCTTTATACCGCTACTCCTTATGTCACTACCATCACCTACAGGAACAAACCCCACTCCTACCTTCTGTTCACATCCCTTAATGCCTCCTGGTTATATACATTAAGTTCCATCTCTTCAGATATCATCTCCTCTAGTCCCTTCATCATCTCAGAACCATCTCCAATTTGTCAATTTCCATTTTCAATGAGCCCCGCAGCATATGCAGAATTACAAGAGTAGTCCTTCCCAGGCTCTAATAAGCTGCTTCATAGTAACTTTGTCATACAAGAGATCCCTTTGTGTCGTGCATACAGCCCTGGCTGGCAAAAGCATTGCATTATGAGCTCATATTTGATTAACTACCCTCTCTGGTGTTTTTCTACCCTGTTATTTCCTAATGGTCTCCCTTTGGTGGAGGTCTCAGCACTTTATTGAAGTATGATTGAGACTTATTTTGCCAATGGAGGAATTGAGGCATAGAGAGATTAAGGTGATGTCTGTACTACAGCGGCTCAGTTATGGTGTAGTTATGGTGTAGATCCTTCCTACGTTGATGGAGTGGATTTTTCCATCGATGTAGTCAATCCACATCTCCAAGACGCAGTAGCTAGGTTGATGGAAGAATTCTGCCATTGGACCTGGCTGCATCTACACTGGGATTTAGGTCAACCTAACTATAACACACAGGGTGCACAAATGTTCACAGCCCTTAAGAAAAGCAAGTGTAAACCTCTCCTGTATGAGCGGGCAGCATTTTACATCCACTTTGCCTAGATGTCAGTGACACTAGTATATAGCAGTAGGGAACCACGCTCAAGTGTTCCAGGCTCTGAATTCATGGGCTACAGTTTTTGTACCAATTTAACTTTTTCAATTGGAGTGTGATTTGTTTTTTTTTAATCAAATCAACACAATGCCTAGTAGGCACAGTGATACCAGTACAAAATAGCCTTATACCAGTATAGCTTATTTCCCTCAATTTATAGGAATAAGCTTCATTGGTATAACTGTATCCATATCAGGGATAGTGAGAGGAATAGTACTGATATAGTTAAAAATCAGTGTAACCCCCTCTACTGTGGATGGAACTTGTATGTGGGGAGTCTCTGAACAGGCCTTTATTCATTAAACCGAGATTTCCAGTCCCACCTGGATCACCCTGAATATGACATTGGACTATAACCTATGGACTAATTCTGAATTATCTCTTTGCAACAACTACAAAGCTCACCATCTCTACTATAAAACTGATCTCAGAATGGTACTCATGTCTGTATGTATACTGATCTTTTAACCAATACTCTTTCTTTACTTTTTAAATAAATCTTAGTTTAGTTAATAAGAATTGATTGTAAGTATGATTATTGGGTAAAATCTGAGTTATATATTGACCTGGGTATGTGGCTAGTCCTCTGGGATGAGAAGAACCCTTTTATTTGATTAAATTAGTTTTAAATAACCATTCATCATTAAATTTAGGGTCCAGGTGTTGAATCCAGGACTGGAATACCTAAGAAGGCTGCATTTCTGACTTCTTGTTAGCCAGTGTGGTGAGACAGAAGTTTACTTTTGTTGCTGGTTTGGTATATATCATGGAAGAATAACCACCAGATTTGGAGTGTCTGCCCTTTTTCCAAGCAGCGTGTCCTGAATATGGTATTGTCAGTTGTGACCCACTAAGGCACAGTGACAGTATTCTCATCTCATTCCTAATGACTGGGGTCTCTAGCCTTACCAGCTCAATGCCCATCTAATCTTTCTCAGATGCAGCATTTGCATTAAAGAGATTTTCTCACATACAACTCCCTTTAATTAGATCCTATCACAGAAGAAGACACCACACTGATTTATTAGTGTCTAATACTCAGCATTTGTAACACTTATATGTTTCACAAACATTAATTAAGCCTCATAATACATTTGAGGCCGTAAGTACTTTCCCCTCCATTTTACAGATAGGGAAACTGAGGTAGAGAAAGTCTGTTAATTGCCCAAGCCCACAAAGGGAGTGACATCAAAGATAAGACTATAACTCCAGACTTTCATTCCTTTCTCAAATAACAGCTCTCTCCTGAAGAGTTTACACAGATGAACACCTGGACACTTCAGGATTGACGTTTTATAGAATCATCTGCAAGATCAGGCAGGAGCAGTCTTGTAACATATCTAAACCCTTCCTCTCAGAGGGGGAAGAGGGTTCTGTTCTATAAATATGCTTCCTCTCTGCAGCTTCTTATGGACAAAGCACAACATAGCACTCCTTTTCAATGTGTACGTACAGCCACGAGAGAGACTGCAAGACATAAAAGCAGCAGTTTTCAAACGTTTTGGGCTGAGCCCCCACTTTGAGTTACAGTTTTTGGTTGCACCCCCACCTCACTACAGGCCCCTCCCTCCTTGGTGTGGAGAAAGGTGCATGCGATGGTCTCAGGGGCAGAGCCAGCACTGGGTATGCAGATGTTGATGCTGACCCACAGGCTGGCTGGGATGAGTTAGGGGGTGGAGGTGGCACTTCCTCCTCGATCCCCCACCAGTGCTGGCCCAAGTCCCACTGAACGTTCCTCCATGCCCCCCAGGGGGATACACCCCACAATTTGAAAACTTCTGCATTAAAGGCTGTGGTGTGATTAGAATGAAATAAAGCCCTACATTTCTTCATCAAACCTGGGTCTCGCCATTTCTCTGCAATCCCACTATGTTATAGCGGTAGTGGCTTGGTGTTCCCAGCTTTTCTAGTTCCCTTCGCTGGTAGGTATCTCTGCAGTAACGTTACTGGTACCTGTCTCGTTCTTCCTGCTAACTAGGGAATTACGGTAATATGAATTTGAAGTGTTTGTTTCTTTTAATGAAATAGAAGTTGGAAATATTGGGCGAGTTTGAGCTGGTGTAAATGAGCAGGGCTCCAATGACTGCTGTAGAGTTACACCTTTCAAGGCATGTTGAACTAAAAATGTACAGAAAAATAAATTATTACAGATTAATATTCCTTTTCTCCTGACATGAAAATGGTGTCTGCATAGCAGGTATAACTGAAATTCTGTGGTTAGAGGGTAGGATAAAAAACCTCCCCAGAAGCTTTATAAGCACTACTTCCAAGATAATTTTATTTGCTTTATGGCACAGATTTGGTTAGAACAGGCTGCTTCTGAGCTCTTGCAGGTCAGACTACTCAGAGGATGTAAAATGATTAGTACCGTATAACACGTTAGCATCCAGTTTAACTATAAACTCGTTGTAGAAGCTAGATTCACACAGGAATCACTTTGCTTCACCACTGCCATGCAGCTACCTCTGGTGTGGAATATGGCAGTTGTTTAACACCGCACAGCAATTTCGGACAGGGAG
This sequence comes from Gopherus evgoodei, assembly GCF_007399415.2. Classification (NCBI taxonomy): domain Eukaryota; kingdom Metazoa; phylum Chordata; order Testudines; family Testudinidae; genus Gopherus; species Gopherus evgoodei. Next base: position 11,615,607 of record NC_044322.1, read on the forward strand.
GGAAGAATGCTACTTGATCCATTTGAAACGGCAAGGGGATTTTAAATGGGAAGAACATAATTTTTCATGTTGGATCTTGGCCAGGAGATCAGGATTAAAATCCTCAATCTTATGAAAGTTTCCAGATGATTTTTAATGGCTGTAAAGGGTCAGGACCTCAATTTTACATTTAATCCAAAAAGGCATCTCCTCCAACAGCATGGTGACTCCCATATCACACAGCTGCATTGGTACAGCACTGATTCAGAGGGAGTGGTGTTGGTGGCTTGATGTCTAACACCACTTGCTGCAGTATCTGGGTTTCTACCATCTACAGCCATTGCAGCTTGGGGTGGTAAAGTTGCACAGGTCTTATACATTTTAACAATAGTAACAAAATACAACTCCTATGCAATGGTTACATATAAACTGGTTCAGTACTGCACCATACTCCTTTAGGAAGCAAGGACTAGGATAAGGCTAAATTTTGTAGAAACTCAGACCTGATTTAAAAGCTTCTGGAGACAGTAAAAATGCAGGTATAGATGCTAGTTATTGGATGCCTTACAGACCACTGTATTCTCCCTTCTGTCTCATTACAGATGACAGCTGGTGGGTGATATCCAGAGGTTTGCCAGTGTAGTCAGTACTTGAGTGTGACAGCCTTGTTCAGAAAGACACATCCCAGTTGCCTGCTGCTTCCCGTGGATGTCAACATAAACAAAATGTCTCGCGGTCTGCCAACAAATTACCCTGATGAGCCGCATGCCAAAGGCTGCCGACCCCTGGCGAAGCCCCATCACATGGGGCCGAAGTCCAAGTCCCAGAGCCACGCCACCCGGGGCTGAAGCCTGAGCAATGGAGCTTCATGGGAGCCCCAGGCAATGGACCTGCTTCCTACCCCCCAACGCTGGCCCTGGCTTTTATATGCAGAAAACCAGTTATTGTGGAACACATGAGCCATGGAGCTTTTAATAGCATGTTACAGGAGCGGAGTACTTCTGAAAGAAAAAGGTTGAGAACCTCTGGTGTACACAAGGCCTTAGTTAAAGTGCTTGGCCATTTCCACCCCTTCCACCATTTCTACTGTGCTGGTTCTCCATTTCCCAGCCCCTTGTGTAATCATTTACACCCAAGCACAGTGGGCGTAAAATCCTTCCATTCTGACTGGGTAGTCTTTTACAACATGCACTTGGCACTGGTGTAAACAAATGCACAAAGTGCAAGGCAAATGAGAATCAGGCCCTTGGTCTTTACTGAAGAAAAGTAGTTAGAAAACATATCATGCATAATCTAACAGAAGGGGTTGTTTGTATTCCAAAAGGCAAACTATGTTTCGTTCAGCCCTTAATGCTTCTTACCCATCTGCCCTGGGGATCATGTGCCCAAAGAAAAGGTGTGGGGCTTGGGTAGATGTGGTTCAAACTATTTAGAAGACATTTGGGGCTGACATTCTCTATCCGTTAATTGTCTCCAGAACAAAAAATGTTTTCAACAGTATCCTCCAGACACACATAGCCTTATGAGAAAGGCCAAATCTAGTTACCTTTCAAGCATTAGAACGTAATTGGTAAGGGTTTAAGTGTATCCAAAGCATGTTTAAACAAACCCACATAGACAGCATTATTCTGTCTGCAATGGCATCCTTCGTCATTTGCGATACAAACTCCCCAGTGCAAACATGGCTAGTTTAATAGAAGAACAGGACTGAGGATTCATTACAGGGAAAAGAGGACTTCAGTTTGAACACTCTAAGCCAGATTCTCCGCTTCCTTGCATGGTCGTTTATACCTGTGTAAAGTGTGTGTGAAACCTCTATCCTGCTGACCTGGTAGCATTCTACATCCACTCTGGCCAGGTACAATTGGCTACACAATGTACAACGTGGTGGAGAATCAAACCCACTGCACTTACTACGACTCTGCAGCTCTGTAACGCTGCATTGGATGATCTCAAGGCGATCTGTAAACCTCATTATTTAAGCCTCACAGCATTCTTTTGAAGTAGGTTAAATATTATCCCTGTTTTCCAGTGGGAAAACAGTCAGAGAGAAACTAAGTAACCTGCCCACAATCACACAGCGAGTCAGTGGTGGAGGCAGAAATGGAGCTCAGAACTTAATTCCTAGACCCTGCTCAAGCCAATAGACAACGTTCCATCCACCTAGAATACAGACATATTCTGAAAGGACATCAGTAAATTCAGTATAGGAAAATCAACTCACAGTTAGTGATTTTTAGTACAGATTATCACATAATTTTGTATTAGGCTGTTTGTTACAGTGTCTTGAAGTGGGTCTTAAAATGAAACACTGTTTGGTTATGTATTTCCTGATACCATAACAACAGGCTATTCCTACTTGTACCGAATTAGTCGAATAATCTTATTATTCATGAAATCAGAGGCATAGGGGTGGGAGGAATCCACACAAAACCCATCACTCATGGCTATTTTTAGCACCTCTTCCACAAATACCTGGAAGCTATTAATTTGCTTATTAGCTGGGACCACCCAAAGTCTCTTTAAGTTCTGTCTAGTGTACTCCTCTTCTGGCAGGCCTTCCACAGTCGCGACCCAATCCAAGGTCAAGTGGTTGGGGTCCTGCAGGTAGCTGGATATTGAAGACAGGTTGCCATTGAAGCAATAGTAAAGTCTGGAACCTAGGAGCTTCAAGAACAGAGATGACGTGCTGAATATGTGGGCACTAAATACTTCCATGTTGGAGGAAGACAGGCTGTAGATCTGGGGCGCTTCCCGAACAGTGAAGTGAACTGTCTGTGTCCTTTGATCCAAGGTGATGTTGAGCATGGCATTCTTCTCAGCTTTGGAGAGCTCCACCTCCTTCTCTTGCAATGCTTCAATCAGTGGCTGAACCTGATAAAAATCTGCCTCCCGTCGCAGCAAGCCCATTTCCTGGAAGTCCTCAGGGAGGTCCAGGTGGGAAGTTCTCAAGAAGTTCAGGATGTAGCGGAACACTTTGCCATCTCTGTCAATGAAGCAGTTGCCTTGGCTATCCCTCTTGGTTGGCATCTTTCCACTGAACATGGCGCCCAGCATGGAGTCTGGAAAACTAGTCAGGGTAGACAGGGAAGTGGTGTACAGTTTTCCTCCAACGTTGAGGGTTATAGGTTCTGACATGATGGAAAAGTCACGATGCTGGGAACAACACTGGGGGGGGGGGAACAAGACAACACATTTAGGGGTTCAGAACAGTCACTTTGTAAATCAAGGATATTCTCCAAGGATATATATCAATTTCTATGTCTATATCAGTATGAAAACTACAGAAGTTAGAGATGGGTAAAGTTTTAGAGGTCATCTTGGACACATGGGGGAGAAAGACAATCTTGTTCTGGCTCCCAACAGACATTCAGAAGGGCTTTGTCCAGTTCATTTTAACAATGGTCTTAAGTGAGGTGCTTCCATCACTTTCCATCCAAAATAAGGGTAAAATCCTAGCCCCACTGATTTCAGTAGGTCCAGGATTTCATCCTGGGTCCACCCAATCCCATATCCCTCATGCACACAAAACTTCCACTGAGCCACACAGAAGTTTGGGGTGCATAAGAAATAAGTGATCAGGAAGCTTGCATCTCTTTGGTGTTCCCTGCATGTGCTCAATTTAGAGTGCAAAGGTCTTACCGGAACCACAAAAGTTAACATAGCAGAACATCCCAACACTGCTTTGTGTTGTCTTCACCACGTTACACAGGTGTGCGACGATGACAAGTCCCAATCACACAAATGTCGCAGTGCACAGTCAGAATATTTGCTGCCAAACACATACAGTTATCGACAGCTCCATTCAGTAATTAAGTGGCTCTTCAGTTCTTCAAGGTTCACTACTACCCCAGTCTAACAGGTTTCACCACTCAGAAACATTCCGGGCCACATCTCCAACTAATGTAACTCAGTGTAGCTCCATTGCAGTCAATGAGGATATATGGATTTTCACCAGCTGAGGAGCTGGTCCTCAACCTACTCTTTCTTTTCCTCAGTTTCATGTTGTTCCTTCTAGCTAGATGTTGACAGTCCAGTCTAATCAATGGCTCCCCCTCCTATCCAGAGATACAAGATAGCTGCCTTCTATAAGCTCATGCTGCAATATGTGTGGTCATTCCACAGGCAGCAGCCGAATTGCTCCCAGAAGAGTACACTTTGAATGGCAGGCATTTCAGTAACTAACTATGGAATAATGAGAGATACTCTGCCACCATTATTGGCTCTGTAGTCACATTAATAGATATAGTGACAACATGATCTTACACTGTAAAATCAATTCTCCACTAGCTAATACCAAAGACAATAATTGTGCTTGTCTCTCCTTTCATCCAAAGGATCTCCAAGCACCTGCAGACATTTGTAAGTTAAGGCTCTGTCATAACTTTAGTCCCAGATTTGGACCTTAGCGTCCAAAATATGGGGGTTAGCATGAAAACCTCCAAGCTTAGTTACCAGCTTGGACCTGGTACTTGCTGCCACCACCCAAAAAATTAGAGTGTTTTGGGGCACTCTGGTCCCCCTGAAAAACCTTCCCTGGGGACCCCAAGACCCAAATCCCTTGAATCTCACAACAAAGGGAAATAATCCTTTTTCCCTTCCCCCCTCCAGGTGCTCCTGGAGAGATACACAGACACAAGCTCTGTGAATCCAAACAGAGTGACTCCCCCTCTCCGTTCCCAGTCCTGGCAACAAAAGCACTTTCCTCTTCACCCAGAGGGAATGCAAAATCAGGCTAGCAAATCCAACACACACAGATCTCCCCCTGATTTCTTCCTCCCACCAATTCCCTGGTGAGTACAGACTCAATTTCCCTGAAATTTCCCAGAAAAGAAAACTCCAACAGGTCTTAAAAGAAAGCTTTATATAAAAAAGAAAGAAAAAATACATACAAATGGTCTCTCTGTATTAAGGTGACAAAATACAGGGTCAATTGCTTAAAAGAATATTGAATAAACAGCCTTATTCAAAAAGAATACAAATCAAAGCACTCCAGCACTTATTCATGCAAATACCAAAGAAAAGAAACCATATAACTTACTATCTGATCTCTTTGTCCTTACACTTAGAAACAGTAGATTAGAAAGCAGAAACTACTTCTCCAAAGCTCAGAGAAAGCAGGCAGACAGACAACAAAAACCTCAGACACAAAATTCCCTCCACCCCAAAGTTGAAAAAATCCGGTTTCCTGATTGGTCCTCTGGTCAGGTGCTTCAGGTGAAAGAGACATTAACCCTTAGCTGATCTTACACTGTAAAATCAATTCTCCACTAGCTAATACCAAAGACAATAATTGTGCTTGTCTCTCCTTTCATCCAAAGGATCTCCAAGCACCTGCAGACATTTGTAAGTTAAGGCTCACAATACCCTTGTGAGACAGATGATTGTGATGATAATTTTACAGAGGAGGAAACTGAGGCATAGAGCGACTAAAGCCTCGATTTTAAAATGTGTGCACGCTCAACTCAAGACTCAGCCTGGTTTTGGAGAGCCACTGTGCATGCATTACTTCAACAGAAGCTGCCGGCATTCAGCACCTCTGATCAAGATAAGGTGTTAGGTATCTGAAGCTGAGCACCCAATAAGGGAGACACCTCTCATTACATTTTGATCTAAGCAACTTACCCAAGATCACTGAGGAAGCCACTGCAAAAGCCCAGATCCAATTCCCAGCCTTTTGTCTAAACCACAAGTATCGCCCTCCTCCTCATACCTGACATTCCATTAACTGGTGATGTACATTAACCCATTAATGGATGGAAGGAATCAGATTTGCTTGGGCACATACCAGCTCTCTGAGCCTATGGAGCTCTTAGCATAGAAGATCATTGGTTAGATGCCTGTGTATAGCCGGAGATGAAGGTCTTGAGCTTTAGTACAAGCCCCACATGTATCTGATAAAGTTGGGCAAGAAAGACTCCTGCATATAGATGGACACAATTCACAATTTTTCAATTATTCAATTTTTTTTTAAACTACAAACCCCACAGTACCTGTGTCACATTCCCATTAGCAGCCACAATGGGATGTTTCCTGAAAAAATATATAAAATATTAGTTCCTAGGATAAAACTATTTTTTCCCCAACCTTAAAGCCTGCTCTCCACTGAAGTGTCAGCATATTCCACTGCTCTTGAAGAATTCTATCTACAGCTTTCTGCTTATGTGGAGTAAGGAGATGAGTTAAATTATATAAAGGGGTGGCCTGGCCTGGTTCTGTAGTTCAATTGACAGCTTTGTGTCTTTCCAAGAATTGATACTCTGGCTGTAAAAAATTGTTCTGAACGAAATGTGACATTCCAGAGATCTGCCCAAGATGAATGTTTTTTTTAATGTTTAATCAGAGAACAAGATCCCTGTTTCCTATTGCATGGAACACAGAGAGCAAGCCCATTCCTTGTAATACCACCACATTTCTCACCCTCTTTGCTGGTCCTGACTAGTTGAAGAGAGAAAAGTGTAATGTTTTCACTCAGTTTGTGGGACAATCTTCACTTTGGCACCACTGAGTGTCAAGAATTACAAAGCAAAGGTCGCTGGTTCAAATGATTAGTGATAGGATATAGAGCCTTTTGCCTCTAGGTCCTGGTTCAAATCCAACCAATGTTTACTGACACAAAGGCTGTTTGGTACCCTATATATGAGGGATGAGGAGGGTGTCTCAGTCCAGTTCCGATGGACATCACATAACTGGCCCCTTTGTTGTAAGTCTGAGTGGAAGAGAAACTAACCTGCTCTTTCATCCAAGTCCAGATGAAGAACGGCTATATCCCAAACAGAGCATGTCGGTATCCCAGGATATCATAATTTTTGCAAGCACTGGATTCATTTAAAGAGATTTCTGGATTGACTAAGACATAAAAATAAAGCACCTTTGTCTCCTCTTCTCTATGTGTGCTGTGCCTGCTGAGGTGCAGTGAGACGACAGCTGTCTTGGCTGACATACTGGGGATGGAGCCTGACACCTCCAGAGCTAAAGCATGAGTCTCTATAGCAGGAGTCGGCAACCTTTCAGAAGTCTGTGCCAAGTCTTCACTTATTCACTTTAATTTAAGGTTTCGCATGCCAGTAATACATTTTAATGTTTTTTAGAAGGTCTCTCTCTACAAGTCTATAAAACTAAACTAGTGTTGTATTGTAAAATAAAAGAGGTTTTCAAAATGTTTAAGAAGCTTCATTTAAAATTACATTAAAATATTGATCTTACGCTGCCGGCACGCTCAGCCCACTGCTGGTCTGGGGTTCTGTTCACCTAGGCCAGCAGCAGGCTGAACGGGGCCTGCGGCAGGGACCCTGGCTGGCAAGGGTCCGGCAGCCAGAACCCCAGACTAGCGGCAGGCTATGCGGGGCCGGCGGCTGGGACCCCAGATAGGCAGTGGGCTGAGCGGCTCAGCTCACTGCTGCTCAGGAGTTCCATCTGCCGGCTCCTGCCAGCCGAGATCCCGGCTTGCTGGACCCGCTCAGCTCGCTGCCGGTCTGGGGTTCCGGCCCTGCCCACATACACTGGATACCTACCTTCTCCCTGGTTCTGGCCCATTCTCTTCCTCTTTCTGCTCTGAGCTGAGGGTGGGAGGGCACTGAGCACAGGGCTGGGGGTGAAGGGTCTGGCCAGGAGCTGGAATGAGGGAGGGGGCTCAGGGTTGGGGCAGGAGGTTTGGGTGTGGGGCACTTACCTGGGCAGCTCCAATTTGATGCGAGGGGTGGGGATGGGGGGGTACATGGGGTGTGGGGGGCCTGGGTATGTGGGGGTGCAAGCATCAGAGCAGAGGGCTGGGGGCATGGGAGGGGAGTTCAGGTGTCAGGGGAGGCTGGGTATGTGTGGGGGTGCCAGAGTCAGGGCTGGGGTCGTGGGGGAGGATGAAGGAGTCAAGCAGAGGACTGGGCGTGTATGAAGGGGATACAGGGTTCAGGGGCAAGGGCCTGGGGCACAGGGCTCAGGCCTGGAGGGTGTGTGGGGCTGCAGGGCTCAGACCAGAGGGTTGGGGGTGTGTGAGGGGGGAAACAGGACGGGGCTGTGTGTGTGTAAGGGGAGTCAGGGTCAGGGCTTCTTGCCAGGCAAGGGGGATGCGGGAGCCCACGGGCAGGCAGCTGAGGCAGTTCCTCTCTTGGGAGGCGTGGACTCTGCCCCTCACTGGCTGCACGTCCTCAGGACTCTAGCAGGCAGCAGCGTGCCATTAAAAATCAGTACGCGTGCCCTTGGTTACCAACCCCTGCTCTATAGATTGAGCTAAAGAGCCAGGCTCGGTAGCTAGGGGCTGTGACAGGCTCACCATCCTCTGTGGATGGGGGACAAAAGGGTGGAGTGGGGATACGTAACACACATTGTACAGTGGATTACACCAGTACAGAATCTCACTTCTTTATATTTAGCCCTTCTATAGCCCCTGCCATTCAAGGATCTCGAAGCACTTCACAGTACAATCAGTAACTAACCCCTGGGAGGCAAGTAAATAGCATTAGCCTCACTTTGGGTGATCAGATGTCTCAATATTAAATAGCAATATCCTCACTTTGGGTGACCAGATGTCCCAATATTAGGGGCTGTGTCTTATATATGCCACTATATCCTTCCCGCTCCCTCCTCGCAAAAAGTGTCCTGATTTTTCATACATGCTATTTGGACAGGGAGGCAGAGAAAGTTTAAATCATGTGATCTTGGACAAGCAGCATTTCAGTAGCAGAGACCTTTCTCTCCCAACTCCTAGTCCTGAGCTCAAGTCACTAGGCAGCACTTCTCTTAGAACAGAGTGAGACTTGCAGTGGATCTGTGGTGCTCGTTGTCAGCTGTAATTCTGACCTGCAGCCTCTTGGCTGAACAGAGTCAGGGCATATGGTATGGATGATCTGCTAATACAGAAAACCATAGGAGCTCATTCCAGTTCTGCTAGCTCTGCTGAGCTTCGAAACAGCATCTTTGATGGGTTTTTATCAGCACTCTTCTGAACATTGACCTTCTTTAGCAAAAACAAATCAAAATCAAAATCTCAGTTTGTGGGAAAAGCTTATTAGAGACATTCAGGCCATTTTCTATCTGTTTTGATGATATGGAGTTTTCTTCCAGTCCTATTGCTTTTGACTTGGCAATAGTGTTTACAAATGTTGCAGAGGAAAGAGTTTATTTCCCAGATTCCTTTGACTAAAATCAGTGCAGTATCAGTTTAATACCTGATACATTCTCCATCAAAGGCCTAAGTCCTGTACTTGCATGGGGACAGACTCCTTGATCCCATCTTTCCCCTAAAATTAAGCTGTTTCATCATTTTTCCTCAGTCTTTTCTGTGTTGGAGTTTCTTCCCACTCCTTTTGTGTTTTTTTTCCACTTTTACCCAAAATATCCTTTGTATTTCTGTCAGTTGTCCTTTCCTCCCTTCCTCTGCCCCATCCCATCTCTTTTCCCACTTCCAAAGATCATGTGACCCTCTCTTGGTCAAGGCGGGTTTGACATGTATGGTGGAACTCCCTCTGCTGCTCATGCAATTGGCCTGAGGTAGTTGCAAAAAGGCCCATCTCTTCCTTTCCCCAGCCCTTGTAGTGGTCACAGTCCTTATTGGCACCAGGAACAAGCTTGGCCCTGATTATGGAAGTCATAGAACACCAGGCCAGCCCCACTCTGTACAAGTCTCACATCCCATGCCAGCTCCTTGATCCTCATCGCCTACCCTTCTGTCTCTCTGCTCCCCATATCTTTATATCCTCCCATCTCCCCCCTTCTCTGCATCCCACTTCTCCTCTCTACCCTTGGATCACATCATCACTAAGAGGACCAGAGTGAAACTGATGCGACACTGATGAATTTCATTCTACTGCTTAGGAAACAGCAGGTTGCTGGGCCAGTGGAAGATACACCTTAGCTCACCTCTTCTCTCCCAGCTGCGTAACTCAGATTGCTCTGTAGCTGGATCACCCCACTGCTCTTATACGACACTATCCAGCAGGAGTAACAGAGTAAAACCGCCTAGTATTACATCAGTTTTATTCTGCTGTTGCCAGCCGCAATGGGGAAAAGCTTTATGTAGGATCAATGGTACATGCATCAATCTCCCCAATGGGATTTTCTTGCAGGACAATTTTAACAATGTACTGATAGGATGGCCACCACACTATACCATGTTCAACCCTCAAGATACTGGCAGACAGCAAATCAAAATGATTTAAAGTGATTGCGTGTAGGATGGGTTTACAAAAAGTATATACTGCCAGACAAATCTGACTGCATTATTGGAGCCTAATTCTAGCAAGAAAAGCAATCTATGGCCAGAGTCAACTATCAGTCTCATCAATGCAGCCAAAGTCTCCCTGAATTCAGTAGGACAACTCACTGGCACAAGGGCCTTCTTGCCTGGGTCAGATTGCACCTTAATGCAGGAAGTGAAAGTGGTACATGTGATCTCGTTGGATTCTGGTAAAGCATTTTATACAGTGGACCACAAAATCTGACTCAAAATTCATTCAAATTAGCTTTGGTAGAAACAGTCATATGGATTAAAACTAGGTAAAGGACCAGCAAAGGACAATAGTAAAACAGCACATTATCAACTCAGAGAAGGCGCCTAGTCAGACACCACAAAATATAAGTCTGGTCCTGTTGAATATCTTCACTGATGTTTTGGAGAAATGCGTCTAGAGAATGTGAATGAAATCTGCATGATACCAGATAGGGAGGAGTTGCAAATACTAGGGAGAGAGGCAACCAAACAGATTAGAAAGTAACAAAGTGAGGTTTCAGTCTGGGAAAAAATGCAAGTCAGTACCTCTGAGGACAAATACGAGTATTCACTGGGAGAGAGACCTGTGAAAAGCAGTCATGCTGAGAGACACAAAAGGGGTGATAACAACATTAGACATGAATCTACCGTGTGCTATGGAAGAGGGGAAAAAAGACCACCAGCATTTTGGGCTGCAGAGGCATTGTCTCGTAGAACAGAGAAGTAACAGGCTGTGGGCAGCTTATCATCAGGAGGAGTTTAACAAAAATGGAAGAAATTCAGAGCAGTCAAATAACAGGCATCTGTGAACTGGTGGGATTGGATTATAATGAAAAGTTAAGAGCACTAAATATGGGTAGCTTAAGAGAAATCTCTGGGTACCAGACAGTCTGCAAAGGATGTATACACCAGCAAGGGAGATGAATTATTTAGGGTGGCACAATGGAGTTATAAAAAGAAAGTAAGAAATGGAACATTTATGCTACGTATCAGGATGAACATCCAGACTAAAATCTATTAGCCTTTGGAATAATGCCCAAGAGGTGGAATCCCAGTCTCCTGGGCAGAGGTGAAAGTAAGCCAATACGCCCAGGTATGGCATACTGACAAGAACCTGTGTGCCATACCGAGTGGATCGGTTTCCCCTGGCAGCAATTTAAAGGGCCTGAGGCTCCCAGCAGTGGCTGGAGGAAGCGGCAGGGCTTGAGTGGCGATATAAAGGGCCCAGGGTGCCTGCCACAGCTACCGCCCTGAGCCCTTTAAATCGTCCACGGAGCCCTGGGGTAGTGGTGGCGGGGCTGCGGCAGCCACTACTGCCCCAGCCCTTAAAATAGTTGCCGGAGCCCCTGGCTGCCGCTGCTACCCCGGGGCTCTGGCAGCTCGGCTCGAGTGGCGATTTAAAGGGCTCAGGGCTCCCACTACTGCTACCCTCTGGGGCCCTTTAAATGGCCACCCGAGCCCTGCTGCTGGAGCCCTGGGGTAGCGGCCACGGGGCTCTGGCTGTGATTTAAAGGGCCAGGGGCTCTCGGCTGCCACTACTGCAGCGGAGCCCCAGGTCCTTTAAAGCTCTGCCACAGGCCCGGGCCCCCTCTGATGCTGATTTAAAGTGCCCAGGGCTCCACTGTGGTAGTAGCAGCTGGAGCCCCAGGCCCTTTAAATCAACCCTGGGGCTCCTAGCCGCCTCTGCAGCTGGTAGCTCCGGGGGCGATTTAAAGGGCCTGGGGCTCCCAGCTGCTGCTACCACAGCCCCAGCCCTGAGCCCTTTAAATCTTGATTTAAAGCCCCCAGGTATTTAAAGGCCCCACCTCTTTCGGTAGAGGCCCTGCCCTATCCTAAGGACTCCGGAATACCAGTAAGTCCTTTAAGTTACTTTCACCCCTGCTCCTGGGTCATTTTAAAGAATAGACAAAAAAGCTAGAAAATGTATTACAGGGAATAATTCTGCAGTGGCAGCTAAGACTTTAAATATGGTGGTTTTATAAGAAAACATGGCTGTTCCAATTATTAGGCTCTGGTCTCATTCTCCAGAGTACATTAAAATGAAATGTTAGGGCTGCTGCGATTGTTCAAAGGCAATCCTTAGAGGCATTACGCTTGTTTTGTTTTGGGCTATGGGCCAACGTTTCTCATTTTTAGAATGCATTGCTCTCACTTGGTCTTATATGCTTTATTTTGTTGCTTCAGCATTCATTAATTAAAATGTCACTTGCCAACAGGGGTCTAAAACTGTGCATCAGAACTGAGATCATGCAATACTCTATTTCAAATTCAGGTAAAAATTCCCATACTTACAAAATACCTAGTTGCTATGATCAACAGCCCCCTGCTTTGATATCCAGATCTGGTTGGTCAGTCTATCCTGCCATTCAGACTCCCTGCTGCTGAGCACTCACCATGACTGTGTCCATCAGTGGGTTTTGTTCCCGGTCTCAATTCAAGACAGTATTATTACTAGCAATCCCTAGAATCCCCAGTGAAGGATCAGGGCCCCATTGTGCTAGGCGCACATCAGACAAATGCCCGAAAAGACCATCTCGGTCCCTAAGATCAATGCTGGCAATGATCTGTGGGTATCACAGCAGAGGTAGGTTTTATGGAAGGATTTAAAACAGCATCTGTAGAGAATAGCTTAATGGGGCTGGCAGGCAACTATAGTTGGGCCATTCACTCATATCTGCCTCGAGTTGTGAAGTGCAGGCTTTGCCGTATATATTGGCGTGGGCTTAGTTTGATCGAGCCCATTGTAGAAGACTCATGCTTTCCCGCTCCAGTGGTGCGGGACAATACAAGCACTGTTTCCACCAAGAGCTATCTAACTTGAAAGACGGAGGGCCCTGGTGGTTAACTGCTTTGTTAAACCTGCACATGGCCTGTCTTTGCTACAGGTCTGATTTTGTGCAAGTGGAATTTTCGAGGCAGTCACTAATGCAGGGCCCTCACTTCTTTCGTTGCTCACCCTGGATCTTGACCGGGTGGGGTTGGGTGGGGTGGGAGGGGGGTAGAGAGGGGAAGCGTTGGTCAGAAGCTCCCAGCAGGTCCAGGGCTGGTCATGACCATCCTCCTTTTCTTTATGGCCAGACGAAAAGGATGTCCTCAAATTCTTTTTTGGTGTTTCATGGCATCACAATTTGGAAAAGGTTGGGATCACTGGTCTAGCAGACTGGGGAGCTTAGAGGAAAATATGGTGGGTATTCTCAGGGCCTCATCTTGGAAGGCCCTTTCCCTAAGTAGACATGGAGAAATTTCTCTGCAAAACAGACACACAAGCAACATAAGCATGAATGTTCATTTCATCACATTCCCCAATTTCCTTTCCTTTAGCAGTCAGCTTGGCACCATTCCTCAATCATCAGTTTAACACTGAGGAGTGGCTCAGCATCATCCAGTGCCAAAGAAGTGCATAGAAAACTGCTTTAAAGCATCATAGGAGGTCACCAGCAGCGCTCAGTTCTGGCCACAGTGTTGGCACTTATTGCTTAGAGTTAGAGCTAAATGTAAAGGGATAAAGATTGTGGATACTGAAATCAAGCAGAGGGTTGCCCTGGATGGGGGACAAAGGAGAGGAAGACAGAGTTGGAGCCCACTTGGGTGCAGGAGGATGACAGAGGTAAAATAATGGGTCAAACTGAGGCAGACGAGTGAAATAATCACTATATGGAGGACAAAGAAATGAAGCTCAGCAATTGCTGAGGGTGTTGGGAGGAGGGCAGGGAGAAGAGATCAGGAAGGAGAGAGAAAAGAACCAGTTGTGAAGTGATCTGAGGATCAGGGCAAAAGCTGAGTGTAACTCACAGCTCTGATGTCCCCCACCCCCTCAGAAAGTCTCAGAAATGGGCTCGGGGGACCATTCCATTTGGTTTTTAAAGTCATATATTTAGGGAGGAAGCAGCCAACTGCCAAATTGAAACCCTCGGTATATTCAAGAAGCTAAAGCAACCCCCTCCCCGCATCAATTTAATTATACTCTCAGTAAAGCATTTCACATGCTCTTCAAAGCCCTGGCCAAATTTCCCATGGGGAACTGCATTCCACCCATTTAAAATCCTTGGGGTAGCTACAATGGGATACTATATTATCTCCTGTGCTGAATTGCTGGGAAGGGGTGTAGGTAGCCATATTAAGTTTGTACACCTACTAATTGAGTGGTTACCTAGTTCCTGCCTATCCCAATCATTTCCAAAGGCAGCCCTGCCATCATAGATAAGATTATCACTGACACAATGAATGCAGTTAGAGAGAGACAGAGAGCTGTAGCTGTGTGTTAACACGACTCAACAAAAAAACAAAGCTAACCTGCCAGTTGTCATCAGAAACTAAACCTTACCAAAAGCTTAAAAAGTGCACGTGGTGCTATACATGGACAACATCTATCTGCCTATACCTATATGTTATTAACCACCAAAGGTGGGCACAGTCCAGTACTAAGCAAACTGAGCCCTGTATGTAGGGTGTGATTCTCCTCAGACTCGTGTAAACTAAGAGTAATTCAAATAGCGTTACACTGGGTAAAACTGGTGTGGGTGGAGAATCTGGTCCACAGCTTGGTATATGGAAGCAGCTATTGCTAACGAACCCCAATCACCATTTCAGTCCATCCGGGTTAGTCACTGAGAAGGGGATGTGTATAAGGACCCCAAAGCACTAGCAGAATTAGGGGTCCCTAGTGCCTTAATGCTTCCTTCCCACATTACAAACTGCTACTATTACCCAGCAGCAACGCTGTCCGCTTGTTAGCACAAGGGGCTGGGAGTCAGGCTCGACTCCCAGCTCTGCCACACTGGGGCCCTGGGCGAGTCACTCCACCGCTCCGCACCTCAGTTTCCCCTTCTGCAAGGGGTGGGGGTGAGGACACTCACCTGGGGGGAGCGAAGGCTGGTTCGGGGCTGCGGTGATCCCAAGGGCTAGTCTCCAACAATGCACAGCACCGGCCTGTGGACCTGGAGCGCTCCGTCAGTCCTGGGAGCCTTCTTCAGCAGGCTGCAGCGCCAGACCGTCCTCCCCAGCGGGGGCGGGAGTCGTTCCGGGAGGGCCCCCCCAGAGCCCAGGGCTGGCCCCGGGGCACCGTGACTCACCAGCCCCCCAAGCATCCCCCTCCTCGGGGACACCCCTGCAGCGCAGCCCGCGGGGAGGCTGCAGCACCCACCTTCTCCCCTGCGGTCCGCTGGCCCCTGTCCCAGGAGCGGGCGGGGGGAAACGGGACAAACCCAGCGAGGGTCGGCACGGCACGGGGAGAAGGGTGGAAGGCAGGATCTGGCAGCCCCGCACCCCTCCCTGGGACTTGTAGTTCTCAGGGCTCGCGGTCTTTAGCCAGGCCACTGGAGACGAGAAATACAACTCCCAGCAGGCGCCGGGGCAGAGCCTGCAAATCACCAGCTGGTGTTAAAGGAGACGCAGGCTGTTATTATTGCCTCTGAACAGCTCCAGCAGCGCCAGAGGCTGCGCTTGGGTGTAAGTCCTGGTTGCAACAGCAGCAGGAGCAGCCCTGGCACCGTGGATTCTGCTGTTACTGCAGTAGCAGCCGCCGCCGCCTCCCCTTCTTTGCGGATTGTTTGCAGTGCAGTAAGGTATTTATTTGCATGGCAGGCAGGATTGCAGAGGGTGGGGTAATAAGGATGCTGAGAAATATTTCGTCTGTGGCGTTGGAAGGGTGAGCGAGCGTCTGTGTGTTTTTTCTAATGATTGCATTGCATGGCACTGGCAGTATGCAAGGCAGCATCCTGCTTGAAATGGGTGGCTAACTTGGGCAAAGGTTTTCATCAGGACAAAGCTTGGGAGCGAAAAAGGTTGTCTTGCATCCGTTGAGAGAAAGGGGATTCTGAGGGGGAGAGAGAGAGGGATGGGTGATATTCCCATTCTGTGGGGTGACACTGGTCTCTCTAATACAGAATGTGACAAGTACCCCCTAATGATCTCTGTAACAACAGCAGTATTGGTCCAGATCCAATCTATACTCAGGCTGAACTCTCCTTGACTTTGATAGGAGTTTTGCTGGAGAAATAAAAGCAAGCTTTGGCAAGTAACTAGTATGCCAGTTTATGAAGGATCTCAAAATGCTTTACAAATTTAGGGATGTACGATGATTTGTATGTAAACATTCGGAGCCTTTGTAGAGTCCATTGTGAGAGATAGAAAAGGCCAAATAGACCATCAGATCTACCACCTTGCCAGGGCTGAAGCTAAAGAGATGTATCAAATATTAATCTGTTGTTTTATGTTTTATTATAGGAGTAACATGATATAGATCTTCTTTTCTGTAGTCTTTATAAAGTTGGCTATAGTCTCAGTGTGCATGTCTAACTTCTATTGTGAGAGAGACCCCCAGAGATTATGTAAGGTGGAGGTCAATCTGGGTCTAAAGTGAATGACATATGTCATTGTTATGAAGGCACAGTTTACAGGTGTGTCTCCTCTCAGCCAAAACATTGGAGGCATCTACATCTTTTATACAGACTTATACAAATAAAGGAAGACAGAAATTTTAAGGGAGAGGAGAGATGTTTAATCTATAAATACCTTAAAGAAACAACAAGCAAGACAGAGGGGAATTATTTACATTCTCCAAGGACGATAACAGAAGGCATGTCGGTGTGAAGGTCAGGGCAAATTAAGGCAGAATCCAGCGACCCAAGGGGGGGCTGGGCACAGCAGCCAATCAGAGCAGTTTGATTGGTGTCACTGTCTTGCTTGGATGGGAAGCAAATCATGACTTGGGAATCAAAGGAAAATTAGTCTATCTGGGTGATGTGAGAGACTATGCCAGGAAAGCATAGTCAAGTGGTTAGAGCATATTCTGTTTTATATTCCCTGCTCAGCCACTGATTTTCTATGAGACCTTCGGCAAGTCACTTTTGTGCTTCAGTTTTCTACCTGTAAAATGGGATAATAATCTCTCATGGGGGTTTTGGGAGGCTAAATCCATCAACATTTATAATGGTCCTTGATGAAAAGGTGGGTAAATGCAGAATATTATGTATTGTATGGGGATTGAACTGAGAGGACATATCCAGGGAGTGAGAGGATGAAATGCTAGTGGATCTGAACTTTATTTAATGTTATCACACCCATGTGGATGAAAGAAAAAGTTTCAACTAGATGTTAGAACAAAGTTCATAACGCCAAGAACTGTAAAGCAATGGGCTAGACTCCAAGGGAGTCACAGTATCAAGGGCTCATGGCACCATCACTGCAGAGATCTGAGGACAGGTTAGCTAAAACACTAGTGGGCCTAATGTAGGGTGAGGTCCTGCAAAATGCTGAACGTTAGAATGGATGATAATAATGATATAACAAATCTCTGACCACCAGGATCTTTACAATGATTAGTGTGCTGCCCATCCTGGCATTTTGGAACTTCATGGCACTCAGAGACTCCTGTTCCTAAAGCTGCACACATCTGTCACTAAAAGAAAATCTCCACCAGCTCTTTGCAGCATAGGGCTTATGCTGCACAAGAGCCATTCTCATATAATGCAGCAGAGGGCAGTAAAACACATACACAGTAGCCAGTTCACCACAGTAGTTAGCACTTCAGTAGGGCCTTTCATCCAAGGATCTCAAAGAGTTTTGCAAGCCTGGATGAATTAAGCCTAGCACCCTGTGAAATACATAAGGGCTATATAGGTATTATTTTGCCAGGCCTCCCCACTTGAAATGCAGCTATTGTTTGGCATACAACTGTTTAACAGTGCCTGTCATCTCTATACAGAAGTTTAGGATGGGAAGTGAAGTGGATAGAAAGCTGGCTAGATCGTTGGGCTCAACAGATAGTGATCAATGGCTCAATGTCTAGTTGGCAGCCGGTTTCAAGTGGAGTGCCCCAGGGGTCAGTCCTGGGGCTGGTTTTGTTCAACATCTTTATTAGTGATCTGGATGATGGGATGGATTACACCCTTAGCAAGTTCGCAAATGATACTAAGCTGGGGGAGAGGTAGATATGCTGGAGGGTAGGGATGGGGTCCAGAGTGACCTAGACAAATTGGAGGATTAGGCCAAAAGAAATCTGATGAGGTTCAACAAGGACAAGTGCAGAGTCCTGCATTTAGGATGGAAGAATCCCATGCACTGCTACAGACTAGTGACTGTCTGGCTAAGCAGCAGTTCTGCAGAAAAGGACTTGGGAATTACAGTGGATGAGAAGCTGGATATGAGTCAGCAGTGTGCTCCCATTGCCAAGAAGGCAAACAGCATATTGGGCTGCATTAGTAGGAGCATTGCCAGCAGATTGAGGGAAGTGATTATTCCCCTGTATTCGGCACTGGTGAGGCCACATCTGGAGTATTGCGGCCAGTTTTGGGCCCCCCACTACGGAAAGGATGTGGAGAAATTGGAAAGAGTCCAGTGGAGGGCAACGAAAATGATCAAGGGGCTGGAGCACATGACTTACGAGGAGAGGCTGAGGGAACTGGGTTGTTTAGTTTGTAGAAGAGAAGAATGAGGGGGGATTTAATAGCAGCCTCCAACTACGTGAAGGGGTGTTCCAAAGAGGATGGAGCTCGGCTGTTCTCAGTGGTGGCAGATGACAGAACAAGGAGCAGTAGTCTCAAGCTGCAGTGAGGACAGGGCCGGCTTTAGGTCGATTCCCCCGATTCCTCTGAATCGGGCCCTGCACCCAGCCAGAGCACGGCAAGCCACGTGGCCCCACTACCCCAGCCGGAGCCCAGCAGCCCCACTACCCTGGCCAGAGCCCAGCAATGCCGCTCCCCTGGCTGGAACGCTGGCCTGAGCGCAGCAAGTCTCGCAGCCCTGCTCCCTCGGCCCGAGCACGGCAAGTCCTGTGGCCCTGCTCCCCCAGCCCGAGCACGGCAAGTGCCGCGGCCCCCCTCCCCCAGCCAGAGCTCTGTCCCGAACACATCAAGAACCGTGGCCCCGCTCTCCTGGCCGGAGCTCTGTCCCGAGCACAGCAAGTCCCATGGCCCTGCTCCCCTGACCCGAGCGCGGCAAGTCCCGCGGCCCCACTCCCCCGGCTGGAGTGCTGGGCAGACAGTTCTAAGCATGCAGCCCCAATCCCCGGACTGGAGCGCGGCAAGCCCTGCAGCTCCGCTCCCCCAGCCGGAGTGCAGCAATCCGAAGTGTCGCCGAAGACTTGGAGCGCCGCCTGGTGAGTACAAGCCCCGTGAATCGGGCTCCGCACTTGCTAAAGCCAGTCCTGAGTGGAGGCGGTCTAGGTTGGATATTAGGAAATGCTATTTCACTAGGAAGGTGGTGAAGCAATGGAATGGGTTACATCGGGAGGTGGTGGAATCTCCATCCTTAGAGGTTTTTAAGGCCCGGCTTGACAAAGCCCTGGCTGGGATAATTTAGTTGGTGCTGGTCCTGCTTTGAGCAGGGGGTGGGACTAGATGACCTCCTGAGGTCTCTTCCAACCCTAATCTTCTACAATTCTATGAATATTACTGTATCCAGCTGAAATTCAAAGATGAATTTAGCAAGGCAGAATGTAATTACATGGGGCAGAATTTGTCCCCTTCTTTTATGTAAAACTACCACTGGATCTTTAATGCCTAAGAATGTCAGTTTTATGTCTCGCCCAAAGGATGACCCAGCTGGTCTCTTATAGGCTTACTAACTGACTTTCAGCTCAAAAATCTCATAATAATATGCCTGATTCTCCACCCTGTTTACAACACTTTATGCTGGTCAACTCCCATGAAGTTAGTGCATAAAACTTGTGTAGCAAGATGGCTCATCCAGGTTAATATATCAGTGGGTCTCAGGGTGGATAAAAATTGATGATTTAAAAAAAATCACATTTTTTTAAAAATTAATTTCAGGTTTATTTTTAAAAAATCTATTTGAAATTGACAACCTATGTTAAGGTCTAAGCTTATTATATCTATTAAAATCATTTAAGTTAAATATCAAAAATAATATTAAGAAGTACACGTTTGCTGCTAAGGTTTAAAGAAAGGCAGACCACAGAATTGCAGCCACTAGCTAAGCACCTGGAACCAGAGTTAGCTGAAGTAGGAAGTCAGCTTTTCACAGCAGTAGCGTCTTCTTAATTTAATTGTATTCTACTAGTTCAGTTCAATGACTAGTTCATTCAGAGTTAAGAAACTTATTGGGAGTTGAGAAAGAAAGAAAGTTTGTTTACTTTTCCATTCTATGAATAAAAGGTAGGGGCAAGAGGATGAAATTTACTAGTTCTAAAACCTTGAAGGACATGGTGGTCAGAAATAATCAGTTCAGTTTACTAGCTAGGGGTAATACTTCCTTTGTTTAATAAATCAGTTAGTTTTAAATGCCTAATGTGTTATGATAAACTTTTTTTTCTCTGATAAAAACAACAGGAATTCTGGTGGCACCTTAAAGACTAACAGGTTTATTTGGGCATAAGCTCTCATGGGTAAAAAACCTCACTACTTCAGATGCACAAAGAAGTGAGGTTTTTTACCCATGAGAGCTTATGCCCAAATAAATCTGTTAGTCTTTAAGGTGCCACCGGACTCCTTGTTTTTTTTGTGGATACAGACTAACACGGCTACCCCCGATACTTTTTTCTCTGATGTATCCAGCACATTTAAGGTAATTTTATTTAATAAAAACATTAAATGCAGTTGTGACCCGAAGTGTCAAGGGTAGCCCACAGTGAAAATGCCAAGGTTGGGGCAAGCTGCAAAAAGGAGAGCAGATTCTCCCAAAACTGGTGAATCTAACTACAGTAGTAACCACCAATGAGTCACAAATTGTGCTCTGGATCCCCCACATTGGTAATCAAGAAGCTGAAAAACAGAAATCACACACACCCCTTTATTGCATTCCAGTCTCTGGCTCTCAATCAGCAAGTAGGTCGAGTAAAGTGAGAAGTTATTTAAAACTCTCTTCACTATACAAAATGTTTTTCTGATCACCAAAGGGCCAGCCACATAACCAAATCAATACTAGCAAATACTCTAAAGTAATAGTGTACAGTAATACTGTAAAGTATTGCACATTGGAAAAAATAACCCCAACTATATATACAATATGATGGAGCTAATTTAGCTACAGCTACTCAGGAAAGAGATCTTGGAGTCATTGTGGATAGTCCCCTGTCCAGAGGCATGTCTCTACATGTCCTGCTGACTCATAGGCCTGGCCGGTGGTAGGGTGGATTTGATTTAAATTACTAGTCAGAAAGACTCGATTTAATCATAGATTTCTACATAAAAGTGCATTCTTGTTGGTTGTCCTAACCTTAATACGTATTCTTCACAACTTAGAGATTGATGTAGGTTTCATTTTTAGAAGGTACACATTATACATTTTTAAAGTGACTTATTTTGAAAACTTTTCAAATTAGTTTTACAGCTATATTGGAAAATGAATGATTGTTTGGTTATTTCATTTACCAAAGATAATTGAAGCAGATATTTATGAGGTCATTGGGAAGTGAACTATCTCCAATTCAACAAGTTAATCATTAATATTTGGAGGATTTTCTTGCTGTGCTGTATTAGGAGGAAAACATCACCATACAGACATTTAAATTCTTTTATTTAACTAAAACAACGTTATGTATTCTGGATTTTTTTCTTCAACAGCAAACATATAATATTTTAACAAAACAAGCATATGACTTTTTGAATTTAAACATTCAAGATTTTAAAAATCAGCTCTGTTTTTGTTAAGATTGTTTTTAACTAAAATAGTTAAATGAAATATTTTTTAAAAAATTAAATCAACTATGTCAGCCAGATCAACATGAGAAACTTAAAATATCAGTTTCAGAGTAGCAGCCGTGTTAGTCTGTATCCGCAAAAAGAACAGAAGTACTTGTGGCACCGTAAAATATTGGCTTCTGCAACTAACTCAGTCGTCTTCATCTTCATTTTCCTGTTTGTTCATAATCTGGAAAAGAAAAACAAGCTTTCCTGCTTTTTCAGGTCCCAAACGATTTCTCAATTTGGAATGAATTACTCCAAAGGAAGAAAATATTCTTTCTACACCGACAGAAGAAGCTATTGTTGTTAAAAGTGAGATTATCACTTCAACAGTCTCTGAATACAAGTGCTTAAGTGACTTCCATCAGTTCATTGGTGTGACTTCCTTTAAAACATCATCAGCAAACATATATTTCTTGAAAGGTTCACCCTTACCTCTGAAGTTTATTATAGTTGGGATTATGGAGGGATGGTTGCTGGATGTCCATGTCATAGCCAACTCCTCTTCTTCAGCAGTTAAGGTTTGTCCCTGGTACTGAGTACTGAGAATATTTGCAAGAAAATGAGCTGGAGATAGTGCTTGTCCCATTCGTTTTTTTAATGCTTGTAATTTAACCCTGTCATTGCATATTTCTCTTTTTAAGATCTCACACAGTTCCTTCCAAATTTCAACAGATTCAGCAATAAAACAGCTATTTCCCTGCATTTTGTTCAAGGCTACAGAAATAGGCTTCAGGATACTCAGCATGTGTTCAACATTTCTCTTAAGCCCAATGTTGAGAACTTTGGCTGTGACAGTGCCATCTATTTTTTCATGATTTTGTTCACAAACTGTCATCAGATTACGCCAGTTCTTGATACAGTCCACTCAAAATAGTCCACTACTGAGTTCCATCGCACGTCTTGTGGGAGAGTTAGCTTGGTTCCTCCAACGTTTTTTCAGAGCAGCTGCTGCAAAGTGGTTGTTACAGAAGTATTTTGCAAATTCATAGAATCATAGAATATCAGGGTTGGAAGGGACCTCAGGAGGTCATCTTGTCCAACCCCCTGCTCAAAGCAGGACCAATTCCCCACTAAATCATCCAAGCTAGGGCTTCGTCAAGCCTGACCTTAAAAACCTCTAAGGAAGGAGATTCCACCACCTCCCTAGGTAACCCATTCCAGTGCTTCACCACCCTCTTAGGGAAAAAGTTTTTCCTAATATCCTACCGAAACCTCCCCCACTGCAACTTGAGACCATTACTCCTTGTTCTGTCATCTGGTACCACTGAGAACAGTCTAGATCCATCCTCTTTGGAACCTCCTGTCAGGTAATTGAAAGCAGCTATCAAATCCCCTCATCATTCGTCTCTTCTGCAGACTAAACTCTGTAGCTGCTGGTTGAGAGCTCAGCTTTGAAGGCAGTGCCACCACCACCAGCAGCACAGAAGGGTGGCAATACTGCATCCCCTCTACAGTAGCCTTGCAACCCTCCCCCACATCACACTTTTGGATAGGGACCCACGTGGTTACAAACATCATGAAATTTAAGATTTTAAAATCTTATCATGGTGAAATTTACCAAAATGGACCGTGAATTTGGTAAGACCCTATTGATGGGCCATGAAGCAGGCTGGATAGTGCTGATGCCAATCTGTCTGGGGGTGTCACCCAGATTCACAGCACAAGTTTCAGATATCAATATATCACACATATTTATAACTCACAATAAAAAGATGATACATACATATAAATAAGCTTATCATATTTAGCAAATCATAACTTTTCCACTGGTACCTTACATAGCATATCTTGTATGACTCATTGCAATTTTGTAATATTGTTATCCATAACATTATAAATGGTGATGCCCGCGGCCTGCCAGGGTAAGCATCCTGGCAGGCCAGGCTGGTTTGTTTAACTGCTGTGTTCGCAGGTTCGGCCAATTGTGGCTCCCACTGGCCGCAGTTTGCCGCCCCAGGCCAATGGGGGCTTCGGGAAGTGGTGCAGGCCGAGGGATGTGCTGGCCGTTGCTTCCTGCCACCCCCATTGGCCTGGAGCGGTGAACCGCAGCCAGTGGGAGCTGCGATCGGCCAAACCTGTGGCTGTGGCAGGTAAACAAACTGGCCCGCATGCCAAAAGTTGCTGATCCCTGGTTTAACACCTTAGGCTGTTATTGAATGTAAAAATAAAAATAAAAGAATAGAAGGATAAAGAGCAATTGTATCAATTATGCTTTGGGGCATATGCAGATTGCTGACCTGGAATTATTTTATGCGTGTGCCATAATGATTGTGATTTTAATGGAATAACCAAGCCTCTCTTAACTTAAGATGATAGATGGGTCTGTAAAATACAAAAGATAAGACAGGTAAACGTAAAATAGGAGGAGATATGGACATATTGGTGAGGGAATAAACCATGGTGATGGTATTTAGCTGATGAATTTAGCCTCTTTAGGCAACCTCAGATTTCCTCAAATTTATTGCAGATTCTGTGAATTTTCTTTTTCAACTCTGCGACTTGATAGGAACAGTTCTCTGTGACTATCTGATACACACTAGTCAAGCTGGATTGGTTAGATGTGGTCGGTGAGATAAATCACATGCTACTTTTTCTCTTCCATGATTGGATGAGCATGCAAGCATCCTGATCCAAATTTAAAATTCCCTTTGCATGTGACTTTGAAATACACTTCCTGCCAACATTCATCAGCACAAACTTGATTCCTCGGATGTTCCTGGAATATCAGAGTGTGAGCAGTGAGGGCTCAGTCCTGCAGAGTGCTGAGTTCTCCACTGAGGTACTGTACTCTCTCAATTCCTCCTGACCTCAATGGGTGTTGAGGGAATTTAGCACCTCACAGGAGCATTTCAGCGGCTTGCAGGATTAAGGTGTAATTGCCCAGTTATATTGAGTATGCAGCAAGAATACCAGTAATAACAGTAGGTTGACATAGCAGAGACAGTTTGAAGTTAAGGACAAGACAAGGTAGTTGGGTGATTCTTGTCTTCTGATCTACTTCTCTAACATCCCCGATGTCTGTAACAGCAGGACATTTTTTTATATGTGACATATGTAAGCAGGAAAACACTTTGATCATCAGGCTATGTGGGGTTTTAGTGTTTGATTTTTTTTGTCTCTTTGGTATACAGTGGACCCTCACTAGAATGCACATCTATATAGCGTGAATTTGCTTATAGTGCGGAACCACACATGGATCCCAAATTTATTACTTTCATTGGAATCCATGGTAACGTGGTCCCCGCTGTAACATGGTCCCCACATTAACGTAGGACTGCGCATGGATCCAAAACCCCATATTCTGGTGAGCGCCTGGTGAAGTTTGTCAGACAGATCACACAGTCTAAAGTTATTCTAGATTCCTTCCTAGAAAATGTGCTATCTACAGTACAATTTTTTGTAAACTTGAGGAATAGCTAAGATCTACTTGTCATAACTAGGGTTGCCAACTTTCTAATTGCAGAAAAACGAACACCCTTGCCCTGCCCCCTGCTCCACCCCTTCTCAAAAGCCCCACCCCATTCACTCCATCCCCCCTCCCTCTGTCACTTGCTGTCCTCCGCCCTCGCTCATTCATTCGTTTTCACTGGACTGGGGCAGGGAGTTGGTGTGCAGGAGGGGGTGAGGGCTCCAGCTAGGGGTGTGGGCTCTGGGATGGGGTTGGAGACGAGAGGTTTGGAGTGCAGGAGGGGATTCCAGGCTTGGGGCTTGGCCAAGGGGTTCAGAGTGTGGGAGGGGGCTCCAGGCTGAGGCAGGAGGTTGGGCTGTGGGAGGGGGTACAGGCTCTGGGTTAGGGGTGCAGGCTCTGGGCTGGGGCCAGAAATGGGGAGTTTAGGGTGTGGGAAGGGGCTTGGGGCTGGGGCAGGGGGTTGGTGTGTGGGAGGGTGGGAGGACTGCAGCTGGGGGTGTGGACTTTGGGATGGGGATGAGGGGTTTGGGGTTCAGGAGGGGGCTCAGTGATGGGGCAGGGGGTTGCGGCATGGGAGAGGGTGCAAGGTGTGGGCTTCGGGAGGGAGTTCAGCTGTGGGAAGGGGTTCCAAGCTGGGGCAAGGGGTTGGAACATGGGAGAGGGTTCAGGGTGCAGGCTCTGGGCAGCGTGGACCTGAAGTGGGTCCCAGGAAGTGACATGTCTGTCTGGCTCTTAGGCAGAGGGGCGGCCAGGAGGCTCTGCGCACTGCCCATTCCCGCAGGTGCTGCCCCCACAGCTCCCATTGGTCACAGTTCTCAGCCAATGGGAACTGTGGAGCTGTTGCTCGGCACGGGGGCAATGCACGATGCCCCTATGGCCACCCCTTCACCTAGGAGCTGGAGGGACATGTCACTGCTTCTGGGAGCCACAGGGAGCGTGCCCGCCCTGCTGCGCTGCCAACAGGACTTTTAACAGCCCAGTCAGTGGTGCTGACCAGAGTCGCCAGGCAGGGGATTGGTGTGCAGGAGGGTATGAGGGCTCCAGCTGGGGGAGTGGACACCTGCCATCTGGCAACCCTAGTCATAACCTTGTTAGATTTGAAATAGGAGAGCTGACACTGAAACACTGCAAAATGGTCTAAGGAAACTTTATTGAAAATCTATTGCTAGAAATTGTGGGATGGGATGAATATATTTAAAAACAGCCGGAGGGACTTCAATTGAAATTAATCCCAGTTAAAGAAACACTGCCATTGTGAAAAATCATATACTAAAAGAATCCCTTACCTATGTTCAAAAGATCATCTTTGATTATTAAAAATAAAGCTGGGCTGGTGCGGGGGAATGGGGTGGTGGGGGTGGGCACAGAATCCAAGCTTTCTATTCACCACTTTTGCTGGTTAGTTACATTATTTTGTTTACAGTCAATTTAACTTTCTAGTTCTGGCATACTTATTAAAGTGCAGAGGTATTTGTATGGGTCCGGCACTGCAGAGACACATTGTAAGATAAACAAAGTACATATTTTAAATGTTGGTGAAAACAAGTCTATTCATATTAGGTTTCCTATAAACCCTAGGCTTAGGTCCTAAACTATGCCCCTTAGCAAATCTTTTTTTTTTAAAGGGGGGCAGATGTGGGAGTACAACAGACCCCAGTGTGGTAAATGGGAACATAGGGCTCCAAGCTGTATGGTGCTGAGCACCCTCAACTCCTACTGATGTTCGAGACAGTTCACTGTTCGGCACCTCCCTGGAGTGCCTGAGTCAGGGCTGCATACAAGATGCAGAATTTGGCTTGCGGTCATCTGGATCTGGAGATACGTAGTTGAACAATATTTCAGGAGTGTGTTGCCTGGAGAGATACAAGGTCTGGAATGTTCAAAGGTGCCTAAGGGAGGTTCTTTGATTCTTGCGTGCTGCGTGGCTGCACTCATGGACGTTCTTGGCTTTTGATCATGCCACCATAAATAGTGTGCATGGCCAGAGGCATAACTTAGAATAGGGTGACTAGACAGCAAGTGTGAAAAATCGGGACGGGGGTAGGGGGTAATAGGTGCCTATATAAGAAAAAACTCCAAATATAGACACTGTTCCTATAAAATCGGGACATCTGGTCACTCTAATTTAGAACCACGTGGGGCAGACATCCTATAAATCTGTATTCTATGCTTTAGTACAGTGAGTTCTGGGGAGAGTAGGAGGCACAGAAAATGTTGTGCAGACCATGCCTACCTTATCTTATGACCCTTTGACCGCACTCCTGTCCCTGTTCTTTTATTAGTTGTCCCCCGTAATCAGTGGGTTCTGTGGTCCTGTGGGTCCACCCCTTAGGCTAGGGGAGGATCCTTTAGCAGTGGGCGCCCGCCCACTTCCTGGAAACCCAATAGATACACCTTGCTTCCAACTTATTGCTCTTACTTGTCTTTCTACGAAGTTGGCTCTATTCTCCTCTGATGGTTATGGATAATTGGACAGTAAGCCAGAAAAAAAAATTAAATCTTGTTCTCTTGACAGAAAAACACATTGCTCCATGGAACGTTCTCTATGCGCATCACTCCTGTGCTGCTCTTTGAACATTGCCGCTCGCCTGGGGAGCAGACCGGCAGTTCCTCTTTTATGTGACTTTTGTTGCAGAGCTTGCATCATGCTCTTTCTCCCTGATGTTGGCTCCACTTAGTGGAAGGGAACCTGTGGCCCCTATTCTAATCATCGTTAATACTTTGTACCTCTGTAGCATCTTCCTTCCACCCCAGGAACTCCACACTCTGCGGGCATGAGTAAACTAATCCTCACAGTACTTCTGTTACCACTCCCAGATTACTGAGCAGGAATGTGAGTACAGAGAATTCAAGAGCCACATTTTCAAGTCTAGCCACTGACTTTGGGTACCTTGTTTTTTGAGTACTCAGCTTGAGATCCCTTGAGCCTGCATTTCAGAGGCCCCTCTGAAAATCAGGCCCTAAGTATCAGAAGCAGGACATCCTAAAATTGAGACAGTCAAAATCAGTAACTAGTTTTTCCCAAAATGACTTGCCTAAGTTCATACAGTAAATCGGTGGCAGAGCTGGGCCTGAAACCCAGGACTCCAGGCCATCAAAACCACCGTTATCATTTATCACATCAAAAATCTACATTAAAAGAATGTTGAGGTTGCAAAGTCAAGCATTGCCTGTGCAATATTATTTCAACCTCTTGAGCATATGCATTATGATACAGGCTTTAATTACATGATCACCTGGCCTCTTTCACTGCGCAAGAAGGATGGTCCTCACTGAATGGGGTAGCTGTTTATTATTTATTTTACTCTCCAATTTGTAGCCCCCAGCATTGTTTGCTGTACACCATCCAAACTCTGTATTATTAATGTTCTCAGGGGCTTGTCTGTGGCACTGATCAGTGTCACATCTGAGTGCTTCATACACATTAACAAATTTATCTTCACAAAACCCCAGTGAGGTCAGAGTGTAGTGCAGTAGTTCTCAAACTTTTGTACTGGTGACCCCTTTCACATTGCAGGCCTCTGAGTGCAACCCCCACTTATAAATTAAAAATACTTGTTTATATATTTAACACCATTATAAATGCTGGAGGCAAAGTGGGGTTTGGGGTGGAGGCTGACAGCTTGTGACCCCCACCCCATGTAATAACCTCGTGACCCCTGAGGGTCCTGACCCCCAGTTTGAGAACCCCTGGTATAGTGTTATTCCCACTGTACACATGGGGCATTGAGTACATTGCATTATACAGCCCTTTATGAGTGCAAAGCATGGCTCCCACTGACTTCAATTGCAGATGTGAGGGTTCAGCACTTCTACAGATCAGACCCAGGATCTCAGACTGGGCACCCAGAAAATGAGAAACAGACTATTAGTGACCACCTGGGAAAAGTTTGGTGTAAGTGACTTGCCCAAAATTGCACAGGTGCTTAGTGGCAGAGGCAGGGAGATAATTCAGTTCTTCAGGGCAACATTCGACTGCCTTAATTATGAGAGCATCCCTTTCTGTTCCTGCAGGCCCTATCCCTCATTCACTGCATTGCACACCTTCCAAATTCTGCAACAAATGAGGCAGAGGCCTTGCAGACAACAGCCTCCTTCACTACATAACCCTGATTTTTCCCCAGAGCAAGTCCATTCTGTGCACTGAATGAAGCAGGGGTCCTGTGGGACAAATAATGCCTGATCATGTAATTAATGACTATCATAAAGTAGATGCCTGAGGGGGGGCAAATTAAACTAGCACAAGCAGCCTTAATTTTGGCATTTTCTAACTTTTGAATGCTTCATATTGCTCTCTGGATGTACTTTTAACATAGGAGTTTTTGGGTGTAATACACACATAGATATAAACTATTTAAGGGCATTTTTAGGATTTTCCTGGCTCGCTCTGAGCCCTGTTTCTTAGCACCCCCGCACGCCCCACCTCTCCTTCCACTATTATCCTTAATGATAATAAGCAGTACTCACCTACATTTGCCAGGGGTCTTTCTTGCTGCTTTTTTTCACACTCACAATTCTTGAATTTGTTATACAGAGAGGAAAAAATAAAGGGTCATCCCTTGTAATAAGGAACTGTTGGCAACCCTAGCAAGTATTGACAGAGCAGCCCCCATGGCCAAATATCCTCTCTTCTCTTCCCTTGACCAGCAATTCAGCTTGTGATCCCAAGCTGTGTCCAGTAAATCTCCCAGCTCCCCTTGCCAACAAATTGAGGCAGAAGGCACCTAATCGTGAGCCTCTGGTGTAGCCCACTATTTTCGCTGTCACAGGTTCCAGTGAGTGATAAATCAAACAAACTTTAATGCATCCAGAGCTTCCTCTAGAGCTGGCCAAAGGCAGCGTTACCTGCCACAGGAACACTTTGTTTCAATCCATTACTCCCTTCCCCCTATCCCCTGTTCCCACCAGCCAATCTCTCCAACCACACTACCAGCAACCTGGGGTGGGGGTGGGGATGGGCGGGGAGGGAAGCTCCTTACAGTATTTCCCACTAAGCTTGTTCTGAGGAATGGCAGAACTGTTTTAGCTGAAATTTTCCAGAACTGTTCAGTGTGAGGCAGGCTTCTGGCATGGAAAATTTCAGGCAAGATAGTTAAAGTTTGGCAAAGTTTTATAAGCAACTGAAAACAGGGCCTTAGAATGGAAAGTGTTGGACAACCTTAACGACAAGTGTTGCTGTCTTCATTGCTTATAAGTGTAAACCTTCTGCCCCTCTGAGTTGGCAGCAACAAGGGCCGGGTTCAGTATCCAGGGGTTCCGTTTCAGTAACACAATGCATAACTGGCTCGAGCCCCCACCCAGTGACCTGGGACACTCACATACCACACCCCCCTGGGCGCCTCTAGGAGGCAATACTTCCCCTCTCGCAAGCACGGAGTCTGAGTGTAGCAAAATCTTTTTAATAAAGGAAGGAATTAATGCAGCATCCCATTGGAAAAACACCACAAACAGGGTTATAACACAAACCATAAACAAAACCCCACCTCCAAGTACCTTTGGCACTGTCCTTTTTCCCCTTAGGGTTTTAAGTCCCATCACCCCAAAGTCCAACAACCCAAAAGTCTCTGGTCAATGCCACCCCAGAGTTCAAGAGTTTATCTGTAGAGGTCCCTCCCCCCCAGCCTGGATAGAGAGGGGCACCTTACGTGGTCCAGGGCCAACTGCCCTGCCTCTCCGTGGGTTCTGCTTCCGCCTTCTCCACAAACTGCTCCGCTTTACCAGCCATCCTCAGAAACTGCTCCGCTCCACCAGCTGCTCTGCTCCATGAGCTGCTCCAGTTCTCTCTGCAGACTGCTCGGCTCCGCTCGCTCTGTGGGCTGCTCCACCCATCCCACAGCTACTCCACTCTGTCAGTCGCTCTGCTGCCACCAGCTGTCCCGTGATCTGCTCCAGCCATCCCCACAACTGCTCCACTCCGCCAGCCGCTCTGTTCCACAGCATATCTTCAGGCTCCCCCACTAGTTAGCACAGTACTCAGTGCTCTCAGCTCACTTATTTCAGCTTTTTAGTGATCTCAGCTCTTAGTGGGGAGCCCCAGTGCAAGTGCACCATTAGCCCAAAGTGATTTCAGCTCAGTAACCTGTATTTAAATTCTTAAGGGAATAAAAAAATCAATTCTGACATTCCACAGTGGAGAGAGGAGGGGGTGCAACTGGTGCTTCTGGCTCCACAAGGCAACTACACCACCAGGCACAAATACCCGTCCCCAACCTCTCTCAATTCTCTGGGTTTTGGAACCCATGTCCCATGTCTAGCCAGTACCACTCAACTGAGGGTGTGCAATTTGTCACCAAGCAATCCCACAGCTTGGGAGTCTGGGATAGGGTGGGCGTACCTATGCAAATACACTCTCTGAAATTCTTTCCACCAGATGTCAGTGTAGAGCTTATCCTGACTCTGCTTACATAAGAATTTATATTGCAATAGAGGTTCCAACCCATTTTGGGCCCCATTGTGCAGAGCTCCATACAAATATACAGTAAATGCTCCAGTGGTGATAATGATAAACAAAAGTGAGTAAACTAACCTTAACTAAACTCCATGTTCCCCAGCTGAGACATGTGTAAACTCAGTTTGCCCTTGAGCACACGCCTGAAGAATGGTGTAATTAAAATAGGCTGTTGAGCAGCAGGATGCTCATTCCTCCCTGCTTTTAGTCTCTCTTACCACGAGATGGGCAGTTCTGTCATTGGAGCCAGTCCTTCATCTCTACATCTCTTCCTCTCATTGTAATAATACTTTCTGCTGAAACACCACCACTTGTGGGTTTCTTATTTTCTACTGCTACCCTGTCCTACAAACTGAATGCGGGCTTGCTCCATGGATGTGATTCAGTCACTGAAGGCATTTAAACTAGGAGCAACAGCTGTCTCTTGTTTACAGTGTGGACTTAGTGGCAGAGCAGGCCTGGTGCATTAGGGGAAAAAATCCAGTGTATTTGCGGAGGACAGTAAAAAGCAACTAGCACAAAACAGAAAGGCCAGGATCACAGCTCAGTGGCCACATTGTAGGGCCAAGCACATTTGGGAATGATGCAGTCATGTACGTACTGGGACCGCCTTGTATGATTTCACAGAGCAAAACACAGCCAACTTCCTGCAGAAGGGAACAGAATGAGCATGGAGATGTTTCCTGGTGTGTGTGCAGTCATGGGGGTAGGTAATAATTTGGATAAGTGGAATGGTTTAGTTATTAGTTTGCTGGTTAAGAATTCTGGAGACAGGGTTTTGTGTGTGTGAGAGAGATTTGGCTTGGAATTTTTCCACTAGTAAACAGTCGCTCTATTCTTAGGAGAAAACGTTCTCTATCTCAACCACAAGATATAGGCTGATGCAGGAATTACTGAGTGGAATTCTCTGGACTGTGTTATTCAGCAGGTCAGACTAGGGGATCATAATAGTCTGACTGGAAAAAATCTACAAAAAAAGTAGGGTAGCTCAGAAAAAAGCCATAGTTCTAATCTGATTCTATAATATGGCCAGAAAAGATCACTTGGGTCAAACAGTCTGACACCTTTTCTGTACAATATATAAAAGTTAGAGATGGAAAAAACCTATTACATCATCTAACCCTGCCATTGCAGTGCTGTCTTCTAGTCATCTATGGCAGAGGCGCTCAACCTTTTTTGAATCCCACCCCACTTTAGGATTTTTTTTAACTTGAAGGACCCCTCTCTTTCCCTCCCCCCGACCAATAGTGAGAAGGAGACTGCAAATATCTGTGCCAGGTTACACCACCACTCACTCAAAGACTCACTGTACTCTGTGAGAAAATTCGCCGTGACCCCTCTCTTGAGAACCTTTGTTCTCTGGTATATTTCTATGCCATTCCCACTAACGTTTTGCACTGTTATAGCATGATTCATTTTAGGAGCTTAAATGCTTTGCAAACATTAATGAATTAAGTCTTGCAATAGTCCTGTGAGGTAGGTAGGTATTATCCCCATTTTACAAATGGGGAAATTGAGGCACAGAGAGGTTAGGTGTCTTTCTCAGGGTCACACAGGAAGGCTGTGGCTGCACCAGGAACAGACTCCTCCGCGCCTCACAACCAGACCTGTGCTTTGACCAGTAGAAAACAGTTTAACTCGGCTTTGTAATCTAGTCATGTAGATCTGCAGTGCTGGGTAAAAGTTGAAAGGAGGGTGATCTTCCAGTTAGGGGTGGGCTGGGCTGCAAACAATCTAGATTCTGTTCCTAGCTCTGCTACAGATTTGCTTTGTGACCTTGGGCAAGTCAGTTTATCTACCCTGCGCCTCAGTTCCTCATTTGTGAAATGAGGATAATTCCATTTTTCTCCCACCCAGTGTCTTTCTTATCTGTCTAGACTTATCTCTGCAGGTTGGCGACTGGCTCTTACTGTGTTTGTACAGGTAGCAGGAAGGCACTGTAACAGATTTGTCTTAAAAGACACAATTATTTCTATCTGTTTGATTAAATAATATTTTTCATGGGTTTTCCTGCTCAGTGTTTTCATCCACTACAAATTTCATCCACTGGCTACAAATCTGACTTCAATGTTCTAAACTGTTCCAGTAAAATCCTTGTTCTTTCAGCAGGTCTCCCTTCTAATCCCATATATGGTGAGTTCAGGCAGTGACAAATGGCAAACTCCACCTGACTCTGCAGTCTCCATCTCTCGCTCTGTCTCCCCTATCACTTTGACTGTATAATACAAAACCACAGTGTTTCCCGTATGAGCAGCCAGGATTTGCATTATTCTCTTCCAGTAAAGGCTGGGCTGGCTGGCAGCACTATGGAAAACAGAGAACCCACATGAGCTGGACAGAATCCTGTCAAAGGCTGCTGTACCTCAGCGGGAATAAATCCAGCGAGGGCTAGAGAGGGCTCTAA
Source organism: Gopherus evgoodei (assembly GCF_007399415.2). NCBI lineage: Eukaryota > Metazoa > Chordata > Testudines > Testudinidae > Gopherus > Gopherus evgoodei. The sequence goes on from NC_044322.1 coordinate 11,649,696, forward strand.
ACATTGAAGGTAGAGAGAGAGGAAGCCGAAGGACCTAAACCTAAACAGAGCTGAACTCAAAAACCTCAGACACCTTGTTCAGGGGGGAGGGGGGAGTTCTAAATAGGTTCGTTCATGGCAGGTGCTGCCCTGACAGCCCAGGAGACTGCACCAGGCTGCAGCCATGTATCTATATACCAGGGGTCTGCAACTTTTCAGAAGTGGTGTGCTGAGTCTTCATTTATTCACTCTGATTTAAGGTTTTGCGTGCCGGTAATACATGTTAACATTTTTAGAAGGTCTCTTTCTATAAGTCTATAATATATAACTAAACTATTGTTGTATGTAAAGTAAATAAGGTTTTAAAAATGTTTAAGAAGCTTAATTTAAAATTAAATTAAAATGCAGCAGAGCACACCGGACCGGTGGCCAGGACCCGGGCAGTGTGAGTGCCACTGAAAATCAGCTCACGTGCCGCCTTTGGCACCTGTGCCATAGGTTGCCTACCCTTGGTATATACAGTACATATATAGCCCCCTGTCATAGGGCACACCTGCCCTGTAGCACACCCTGCTGGCCAACCGTGGTGCTGCAGGCACTCCCTGTCTGTTTTCCCTCACCTCACCCCACACAGGTTGGAGAGGGTCCCATGGCTTAGTCCTCTGGTCAAACTTAACCCTTTCCAGAATAACAAACGTCCAAAAAGCCCTTCCAGGGCATCTTTAAGTTCAATCCACCCTCTGCACCCTGCTCCCAGCCCCTTTCTGGGCTTTCCCCTACTCAGGTATAGAGTACTGGTTCCCCTGGGAGCACATTCTCCTGCAGCCCCAATTCAGGACTTTCCACACCAGACCGATGCCCTTTTATGAGGTGCAGCTGGCTATTAATATATCTCCAGAGCCCCCCATAGTCCTGCTGTTTCTTCTGAGGGTCATACCTAGGGTTGCCAGGTGTCCGGTTATCGATGAAAAAGGACCCTGGCAGCTCTGGTCAGCACAGCTGATCAGGCCATTAAAAGTCCATTTGGCGGGCTGGCAGGCTCCCTACCTGGATCTGGGCAGCTCCCAGAAGCAGCGACATGTCCCTGCAGCTCCTAGGCACAGGGGCGGCCAAGAGGGCTCTGTGCTGCCCCTGCCCCGTGCACTGGCTCCACAGTTCCCATTGACTGGGAACGACAGCCAATGGGAGCTAGGGGATGGTGCCTGTGCACGGAAGCAGTGCACACCTCGCAGAGCTGCCTGGCCACCCCTATGCCTAGGAGCCGAGAGACACGTTGCCGCTTCCAGGGAGCCCCCTGAGATAAGCACCACCCTGAGCCCACACCCCTCATCTCCTCCTGCGTGCCAATCCTGTGCCCCAGCATGGAGCCCCCTCCTGCACCCAAACTCCCACAGCCTGCACCCCCCCGAACCCCTGTCCCAGCCCTGAGCCTCCTCCCACACCCAAACTGCCTTCCGGAGCCTGCCCCCTCCCAATCTGATGCCCCAGCCCTGAGCCCCCTATTGCACCTAATCTCCCTCCCAGAGCCTGCACCCCACATCTCCCTGCACCGCTACCCCAGCCCTAAACCCCCTCCCGCACCCAAACTCCCTCCCAGAGCCTGCACCCCCTCCTGTACCCCTGCCCCAGCCTGGATCCCCCTCTCGCACCCTGAACCCCTCATTTCTAGCCCTACCCCAGAGCCCACACCCCCAGCTGGAGCCCTCACACCCCCTGCACCCCAACCGCCTGCCCCAGCCAGGTAAAAATGAGCAAGTGAGTGAGGGTGAGGGAGAGTGAGTGACAGAGGGAGGAGGGATGGAGTGAGCAGGGGGTGAGGCCTTGGAAAAGGGGCGGGGCTTCAGAGAAGGGGCAGAGGCAGGGCAAGGGTGTTCAGTTTTGTGCAATTAGAAAGTTGACAACTCTAGTCATCCCAGTGCATCAGCCTCTACCAGATCCCCAGGACTGGCTACCATTGGAACTGTTTGTTCCAGGAGTATGGCAGAAAGAGATCTAGGGGTCATAGTGGACCACAAGCTTAATATGAGTGAACAGTGTGATACTGTTGCAAAAAAAGCAAACATGATTCTGGGATGCATTAACAGGTGTGTTGTAAACAAGACACGAGAAGTCATTCTTCCGCTTTACTCTGCGCTGGTTAGGCCTCAACTGGAGTATTGTGTCCAGTTCTGGGCACCGCATTTCAAGAAAGATGTGGAGAAATTGGAGAGGGTCCAGAGAAGAGCAACAAGAATGATTAAAGGTCTTGAGAACATGACCTATGAAGGAAGGATGAAGGAATTGGGTTTGTTTAGTTTGGAAAAGAGAAGACTGAGAGGGGACCTGATAGCAGTTTTCAGGTATCTAAAAGGGTGTCATCAGGAGGAGGGAGAAAACTTGTTCACCTTGGCCTCCAATGGTAGAACAAGAAGCAATGGACTTAAACTGCAGCAAGGGAGATTTAGGTTGGACGTTAGGAAAAAGTTCCTAACTGTCAGGGTAGTTAAACACTGGAATAGATTGCCTAGGGAAGTTGTGGAATCTCCATCGCTGGAGATATTTAAGAGTAGGTTAGATAAATGTCTATTAGGGATGGTCTAGACAGTATTTGGTCCTGCCATGAGGGCAGGGGACTGGACTCGATGACCTCTCGAGGTCCCTTCCAGTCCTAGAGTCTATGAGTCTATGAGTCAGTGTCTCATGGACCCTGTACTGCAAAGAGCTAAAGAAGATTCTTCTTAGTTCAGGTGGTGGAGGCCCATACTTCCGGAGGAGGGAGATCTGAGTTCTTTCCCTGCTGTGACATTCCGAGTGACCATAGGCCTGTCACAGAGACAACAAGTAGCCATGGATTTGTTATGGTATTACTCGTAACAAAACAAATGGAAGGAAATGAAATCGTAGAGTCCGAGCCCAGGTGCAGAATCACGTCCGACAGATCTAAAGCTAACAGGCCCTCGCTCAGTCTTGTGCTGAGATTTTCCCAGGCTGACAGCTGGAGATGGGGAGTGAGTCACTGCAAGCTGTGCAGGGGAGTTGGTTGCGATGATGATCTGGAACGGTAGGTCTGCAGGCATGAATAGAAAATGGCCTCCAATTGCGGGGTCTGGGAGACTGTGTGAACTCAAAAAGGAGTATAACAGTGTCTCCAAATTTGGGAGTGTTTTCACCTGTGTCATCCCAGGCTGCTCTTTAAAATACATATCTGGCAATTTAATCATCTGACACACACAAAAAAACCGACAGGTATCTTTAGCCACAGTAAAGACACTTCAGCACAGTGACCAGAGCCGGGCACCTCTAGGGGGTAGAAATGACGAGATCATCAGTGTTGTCCAGGAAGTAGATGTCGATAGTCATGCAGATTACAGCAGGGTAGCTTTGCCGAGTTCTCCAGTTTTTGGATCTGGCCGAGCTGTGGTTGCTGCAGGACACGGGTCACTTTTGCAGCTGCCTGATCTTGGGGCCAACTTGGCTCCTGGTAAGAAACACCTCAAGGCTGCTCTTAGTTGCAGCTGACTGTCCACAGCCCAAAGAGGCTGTTACAGCACCCAGGGATTGCTGAAGTGCAGTGGTGCTCCAGCCACGCCCCTTCCTCCAAACCACACCCCCTTACACCAGGAGCAGGGGAGGGTTTAGGGGAGAGCCAGTTTTACACTCTGCCAGAGGAATCCCCAGGGAACTGATTAAGGCAGCTTTATGGCCCTGCTCTAGTGATACAATTTGGCCCTGTCTAATCTGAGGATCATCCCCATATCTCAGAATCAGCTCTGAGTTGTGTCTTTATTGCTTGATTGTCACCCTGCATATTAGGAGAGGGACCAATCAAAGTGTTTCCTCCTCTAATAGGACTCTCTCAATGTAATATTATGTAACATAAGAGGGTGAGGAGTGGGAGCTGGGGAAGGCACACAGGCTAAAATTTTACAATCTGACAACGCTGCTCTGAAATCGAGAATTAGGTGCCTGAATAAAAGTGGCTGGCTTTTCAGAAGTGCTGAGCACCCAACCCCGTCCCTGCTGAAGCCAGCGGGAGCCAGGGGTGTTCAGTAACTTTGGGTGGTAAGGTAAAACTGGACTAACGTGCTGCTGTTTCACACTGTTTCAGAGTCTGAAAGCGGAAATGGACAAGATACTAGAAGCTGTGATGATGTCTTCCTACCCCAACAACGTGAAACAAGGGCTAGTGAGACGCGTCATCGAGGCAATAAAGCAGCCCATGGACAGCGAGCAGTGCTGGTCCATGCTAGAACTCTCCACCAAGCTCTATCTCGTGGGCGACACCAAGTTTAAGAGAGAGATCGGCAAAGAAGTTTTGGAAGTTTACGGCCACTACCACCCGGAGGAGTTCGAGGAGTTCTTCAACGTCCGATTCCTCCTGAGTCTCCTCCAGGAAGGCTACGGGCCTGCGGGGAAAAGGAGCCCTTATGTATTAGATTATATCCACCTGGGTCTTCAGTTTGTCTTGGAGAGCCCGTATGCTAGTGACATTTTCAGCCTGCTGAGGATTGAAGTGCTCCGCAAAGTCTGCGAGCGGCCTGGGCCCAAGCAGTGCGCTAAGATCAGTAAGCTCTTATCCCAGCATCCTCAATGTGTTCCCACAGGCAAACACCAGATTTTGTTTTGCCAGCAGCTGATACGGTGCATTGGGCAGTTCCAGTGCATCTCAGAAGGAGAAGATGACATCATGGAGTTTCTGGACCATGTGAACAAAGTGAGCGGACTATTGCAGAAGATCTGGAGAGCTCAGACTTCCTCCATTCTGCCATCCTTGAAGGAGCTTTTTACTATCATTTCTTCAACAGGTAAAAACAGTACAGTGTGTTTTCAGCCGTGCGCTAATAATGAAATAGAAGGTCTTACATCAGGGGCTGGCAACCCTCAGCATGCTTCCCGTAGCTCCCATTGGCCAGGAATGGTGAACCGCGGCCACTGGGAGCTGCGGGGGGGTATGCCTGTGGACAGTCAACATAAACAAAATGTCTCGCAGCCCGCCAGTGGATTACCCTGATGGGCCGCGTGTCACAGGTTACCGACCCTTATCTTACATTTTACATCGTCTTAAAAGATTTGGCATTTCAGGAACTTAATGTAACAGATACACAGCTGCATAGGCTATAAAATAGGAATGGCATCATCTGCTACTGACATGCAACAGTAAGTCCACAGCAACCCTACCCAATCGTTCAGGCCAGGAAGTGATGAATATATTATCCAGTTGAGATTGCAGAGGAAACTTAGGCAGAATTTTAATTACACAAGCTGAAATTTGACCAGGGTGCTGGTGTAAACAGTGATATAGTGCCCAACTCAACTACAGGCAAAGCCAGTGGAAAGATTACCATAGTGGGGCTCCTGATTCCCTGTGGGCAGTAAATGCCCATTCTCCACTCCCACAAACTCCAGTGCGAGCTGGACACCTCTCTGCCCTGGTTGCTTTGGAACCTCACCCTTGGCCTTGTGCCTTGGAGCATGCCCCAGGCTGTAAACATCCAGGGTTATCCTGTGACAGGCCACCCTGGGGTGCAACCTGGAACTGGAGTATTGCTGAGCCTTCTCACGTTGTGATGATGTGACAAGCTACAAAGTCCTCCATGCTTGCAAACATTCATAGGTAGGGGTCACATCCAGCTGTGTTCATGAATGCTCTGCCAGCCACTGCATGAACCAACAATAGAGAGACTCCAGTCAAAATATCCCCAGCTCCCCAGCCTAAGACCCAAAGCTGCACCATCCTGTCCTGGTCAAAAGCCTGACCAGCATTAATTTATTACCCAGTCCAGCCCTCCCTTGATGGAAAGTGTAGGGGACAATTTTCTGGTGCAAGTGCTGGAGGAACCAACTAGGGGCAGAGCTCTTCTTGACCTGCCACTCACAAACCGGGAAGAATTAGTAGGGGAAGCAAAAGTGGATGGGAACCTGAGAGGCAGTAACCATGAGATGGTCGAGTTCAGGATCCTGACACAAGGAAGAAAGGAGAGCAGCAGAATACAGATCCTGGACTTCAGAAAAGCAGACTTTGACTCCCTCAGAGAGCTGATGGACAGGATCCCCTGGGAAAATAACATGAGAGGCAAAGGAGTCCAGGAGAGCTCGCTGTATTTTAAAGAATCCTTATTGAGGTTGCAGGAAAAAAACATCCCGATTTGTAGGAAGAATAGTAAATATGGCGGGCGACCAGCTTGGCTTAACAATAAAATCCTTCTGATCTTAAACGCAAAAAAGAAGCTTACAAGAAGTGGAAGATTGGACAAAGGACCAGGGATGAGTATAAAAATATTGCTCACGCATGCAGGAGTGAAATCAGGAAGGCCAAATGACACTTGGAGTTGCAACTGGCAAGAGATGTTAAGAGTAGCAAGAAGGTTTCTTCAGGTATGTTAGCAACAAGAAGAAAGTCAAGGAAAGTGTGGGCCCCTTACTGAATGAGGGAGCAACCTAGTGACAGAGGATGTGGAAAAAACTAATGTACTCAATGATTTTTTTTGCCTCTGTCTTCACAAACAAGGTCAGCTTCCAGACTGCTGCACTGGGCAGCACAGTATGGGGAGAAGGTGACCAGCTCTCTGTGAAGAAAGAAGTGGTTCGGGACTGTTTAGAAAAACTGGACGAGCACAAGTCCATGGGGCTGGATGCACTGCATCCAAGGGTGCTAAAGAAATTGGCAGATGTGATTGCAGAGCCATTGGCCATTATCAAACTCATGGCGATCGGGGGACGTCCCGGATGACTGGAAAAAGGCTAATGTAGTGCCCATCTTTAAAAAAGGGAAGAAGGAGGATCTGGGGAACTATAGGCCAGTCAGCCTCACCTCAGTCCCTGGAAAAATCATGGAGCAGGTCCTCAAGGAATCAATTCTGAAGCACTTAGAGGAGAGGAAATTGATCAGGAACAGTCAGCATGGATTCACCAAGGGCAAGTCATGCTTGACTAACCTAATTGCCTTCTATGAGGAGATAACTGGGTCTGTGGATGAGGGGAAAACAGTGGATGTGTTATTCCTTGACCTTAGCAAAGCTTTTGATGCGGTCTCCCACAGTATTCTTGCGAGCAAGTATGAGCTGGATGATTAGACTGTAAGGTGGATAGAAAGCTGGCTAGATCGTCGGGCTCAACAGGTAGTGATTAATGGCTCCATGTCTAGTTGGCAGCCTGTTTCATGTGGAGTGCCCCAAGCGTCGGTCCTGGGGCCGGTTTTGTTCAATATCTTCGTTAAGGATCTGGAGGATGGCGTGGACTGCACTCTTAGCAAGTTTGCAGATGATACTAAACTTGGAGGAGCGGTAGATACGCTGAACGGTAGGGATAGGATATAGAGGGACCTAGACAAATTAGAGGACTGGGCCAAAAGAAACCTGATGAGGTTCAACAAGGACAAGTGCAGAATCCTGCACGTAGGATGGAAGAATCCCATGCACTGCTGCAGACTAGGGACCGAATGGCTAGGCAGCCGTTCTGCAGAAAAGGACTTAGAGGTTACAGTGGACGAGAAGCTGGATATGAGTCAACAGTGGGCCCTTGTTGCCAAGAAGGCTACCGGCATTTTGGGATGTATAAGTAGGGGCGTTGCCAGCAGATTGAGGGATGTGATCATTCCCCTCTAATCGACATTGGTGAGGCCTCATCTGGAGTACTGTGTCCAGTTTTGGGCCCCACATTACAAGAAGGATGTGGAAAAATTGGAAAGAGTACAGCGGAGGGCAACAAAAATGATTAGGGGGCTGGAGCACATGACTTATGAGGAGAGGCTGAGGGAACTGGGATTGTTTAGTCTGCGGAAGAGAAGAATGAGGGGGGATTTGATAGCTGCTTTCAACTACCTGAAAGGGGGTTCCAAAGAGGATGGATCTAGACTGTTTTCAGTGGTAGCAGATGACAGAACAAGGAGTAATGGTCTCAAGTTGCAGTGGGGGAGGTTTAGGTTGGATATTAGGAAAAACTTTTTCACTAGGTGGGTGGCTAGCACTGGAATGGGTTACCTAGGGAGGTGATGGAATCTTCTTCCTTAGAGGTTTTTAAGATCAGGTTTGACAAAGCCCTGGCTGGGATGATTTAGTTAGTTGGGGACTGGTCCTGCTTTGAGCAGGGGGTTGGACAAGATGACCTCCTGAGGTCCCTTCCAACCCTGATATTCAATGAGTCTATGATTCTATGAAGAGGACCATGCACAAGCCTTTAACTGGGCTGAGGTTTTCCCTGCACTTCAGGCAAACCACATTGTTTTGGGTAAAAAATATAAAATAGATTTATTAACCACAGACAGATAGATTTCAAGTGCTTATAAGTGATAGCAGACAGATCAAAAATGGTTACCTGAGAAATAAAATCGCAATCTAAGTCTTATACACTAGATAGGATTTGAATCAAGCAGTGTCTCATCTTGTTAGATAGTATAAACAGGTCATCAAGCTTCCATGCACAGGCAGGCTTCCCTCTTCCCTGCCTGGGATCCCCGTTCCCCAGTTCAGTTGTTGTTCCACAAGTGTTTCCAGGTGTTCTCTGGTCTGGAGCATGAGGCCCCATGGTGATGTCGCTTCCCCCTTTTATAGTTTCTTCCATTTGGTGGGAACCCCTTTGTTCCAAGCCAAGTTCCCAGTCCAGTTTGTGGAAAAATACAGGTACGAAAATGGAGTTCAGTGTCATTGTGATCTGGTCACAAGCCCTTGCGTGCTCCTGATGAGTTGTGGCAGCCATTGCTCACGGGATGACTGAAGCGTCCCCAGGACAGTTCATCAGATGAAGATAAGCTTTCCTCATGGCCCATTGTCTTTGTTGATGGGCCATGCAACTGGAATAGGCCATTCACAGTGTGCTCGCAGACTGTATGTAAAGCTTTATGAGTGTTACCTAGGTGCAAGCACATTTGAAATACAAATACATAGTTAATATTCATAACTCCAGATACAGAAATGATACATTTATACAAATAGGATAATCATATTCAGCAAACCGTAACTTTTCCATAGACACCTCACATGGCATATCTTGTACAAGATGCATCATAATCATATCACTATGGTAAATACGAGGTGTGGAGTGTCACATGTCCCATTGGAGGTTGTAGAGAATGAGTAGTAAAACATAGAGAGGGAATTTGCTTGCCTAGGGATCTAGGGGTCGGAACCAATTGGCGAGCTGTTAGAAAAGCAATAGCACACTCCAGGGGCTAGTATTCATTTGCATGTGATCCCTGCCCCTCTTTCAGCTGTGTGCCTCACAAAACACCCAGGGTGTCTGCCAAGACCGCCTGCCTTGTGTGCCGTTAAGAACATAGGAAGCGCCATCCCAGAACAGATCAGTGTTGAGTCGATGGAGCTATGCTGATTTACACTACCTGATGAGCCAGCCCTTTGTGTAGCTAGAAAGGTTTTGACCTTTGCAGTAGAGATAGGATAATGTAAACCGGATTTCCCAGCAACTTCCAGCTTTAATGTCTGTTCTTACTAATGTCTTACAGAGGAGCAGGAAGCTCCATCGAATGCCTTGGCCAGCGTGGTCCAGTATGTTCCACTAGAGCTCATGGATGGTGTCATAAGAAACCTAACCAATGATGACAGCATAACGGATGTGCAGATGATGACTGCGATCAGTAGGTAGGAGATGCAAGGTGGTACCGGTGGCTGAACATCCTCTAAGGATTCTTGCTGTGCATCCTCAAGCCAGAGAAGGACCTGCCCAATAGCTACATTCAACCCTTCCTAGCAATTTCATCCCAGGGCTCAGGCTTAGGAGCAGAATACTCTTTGCTGGTATCCTGTACAGCCCTCGTGTGGAGGTTTGACGGGTGGCGGGGACAGGAGAATTTTGCTATCCCTTCTCACTACCCTCCAAGCATGCAGGCCTCTGGAAATAAGGACCAGGATTTTCAACAGGGACTTGTGATTTCTAGGTTCCCCACTTGAGACGCCTTAAAAGGGCCTGAGTTTCAGAAAGTGCTGAGAACCTGCCCTCTGAATATCAAGTCCCTTTAAGATGTCTCAAGTTGGGCACCTGAAGTGGAGGTACACAGAATCACTAGGCACTTCTGAAAATCTTGCCCAAGGTGAGTGCAACTGCTGGTGCTTTTTCACTGGATCTTTATTTAACTGGGTGATGTATCGTGGCTCACACCCTGGCGGTGAAAACAGCTTCAGCCTGAACTCAGAGCTGCTGTTTTCCCTACGGGGGTCTGGGCAGCACAGGTGCTGGTGTTGGTGGCTAGTAAGGCACAACTGACTGGCTTCCGGAGCAGCAGCTCCCTTCTACCTTAGCTCCTGTGAAAGTCACAGCTATAGAATGGGGAGCTCCACATGCTTGGAAAGCCTGGAGCACGGAGGAACTACATAAGGTGGTGGGCTGTTTAGTAATCAGTTGGTGACTTAGCATAGATATTGTGTAGCACCCAGATCCCACCCCGATGGATGCATGAGAACCACCTAGCTTGAGAGAGTTTATAAAGGGAAACCAAAGTTGTACTGTCTGCCATTTCCTGCCTGAAGTTGAGCCCCTGCCGATCCTAGCTGCATGCAAGGGTGCTTGTCTGGTCTGTCAGATTCTCTCTCTAATTGATGTCCAGCGTTCACCCAGTGTCTCACCTTTGCATTAGCACTTATGATATCTGCCTATATCCTGGCCGGTTGGCTAAATAGCAGTTGCACAAGGGGGGAAAACAAAATCAATCTTCCTGACTGTGTTTATTCCTGAAATAGATTCCAGGCTCCCTTCAGCCAAAGTCTGTATGTAGCTAAGGCTTACAGCAGCCAAGGTTCAAAATAACCAAGGGGAGAACTTCCCTGTATGTTGCCTGGACATGGTTTTAACCTCTAGTTTGCAGATTACATAGTAGGGTTTAGCCACTCAATGCGCAGCCAAGTACATATTTTATCCTAGAATGGCAGAGCTATCTCTTTTGGTTGCTCCAGTAGTGGAATGAAGGGGGCTGGATGGGTAAAAAGCCAGAGGACCTTTTTCTCCTGCAGGACAGTGGTTCAAATGTGCCCTAACTTGGTGAAATGAGAAATTAGCTGCCATCTAATGGTGCTTGGCTGCCGTCTAATGGTGATTGGTGGTGGTCTTGGTGCAGATCTTGGAGTCACACAAGAGGTATCCCTCTTGTTAGCAGACTCAATGGAGATGCCAAGGAGTGAATGAGCTGTGGACGGTTTGATCCCTAATTACGTTAGCACTCATTAACCAGGGGGTGGGTCTACTCAGGAAGAATGAGGGTTTAAAGAGCCAGCTCCTAAGTGACCAGAGGAGCTAGAGAACAGGGCTGAATGAACATCTGGCATTCTAGAGGTGGTCCTTCAAGGTCAGGCTTGGGATAGAGTCTCCTCTCTGGGGTCACCAACCTCCTCTGCAGGCCAGTGTCCAAGTCACAAAACTCCTCCCTCTCCCAGGTTCCTTGAGCAGGCTTGGCCTAGGAGAGTCTTCATCCTGGGGGCTCCTCAGAGAGGCCGCTTCCTGCTTTCCTTTGATACCCACGTCCACCTTGTCCTACAGGTTAAGTGTGTGCTCTCATGAGCCCAAGTACAAACACTCGTCCATAAAGGGCAGGCTGAGCAGGTACCCTCAAGTGGAGCTGGTCTTCTCCCTGGCTCCCTATGCAGAGCATTAACCCCTTCTCAGGGCCGGCTCCAGACCCTAGCACGCCAAGTGTGCCTGCGGGAGGTCCACCGGAGCTACAGGACCAGCGAGCTGCAGAGCGCCCCCTGCGGCGTGCCGCCGTGCTTGGGGCGGTGAAATGGCTAGAGCCGGCCCTGCCCCTTCCCTACCAGTTTTAGTGCTAGGTGCGTCCATCCCATCCCAGGCCACACATGGGGAGCTAGCACTGTTCACCATAGCCATTATACCTGGACTGGGGATAAATAAGAGGCTTCTGCATATACATCCCTGTTACCAACACAAAATTCTCTTTGACTTGCAGGGTGAGGTTTGTTTTCATAAAGTCTAAAGTGATCCAAGTCAAAGCGCTTCTGTATTTCAGTGCTGTTTCCAACCCCCGTCTTTTCTTTCTTTTCATGGGGCGCTAATCCCAGATGCCGCTGTGGACTCTAATCAATAATTCCAATAAGAGCTTCGGATTCCAAAAATAGCTGTTGCAAAATCAATTGCCTCTTTCCTGTAAAATCCTCTGTTACAGTGAATGATTACTCATTGCTACAGAAACATTAAGCAGAGCTTGGGAAATGTAATTAGGCTCACTTAGGAGCCAGGCGGAAGTTTTGGTGAACTGTTTATAAACTGATGGCGCTCCACAGAGCTACATTAACATCATTCTTTCTTCGAAGTGGAATTACTTTGAAAGTCACATAAAGGGGTTTTATTTTTGTGCATGGAACCATCTAGCTCAACACACAAAAAAAATATATAGAGAGATATATGCCTATCTCATAGAGCTGGAAGGGATCCCAAAAGGTCATTGAGTCCAGCCCCCTGCCTTCACTAGCAGGACCAAGTACTGATTTTGCCCCAGGTCCCTAAGTGGCCCCCTCAAGGATTGAGCTGACAACCGTGGGTTTAGCAGGCCAATGCTCAAACCACTGAGCCATCCCTTCCCCCTAATACAGCAGCTTCAATGAGTAGATCCCAAGCTCCCTGGATAGGATTTTGGAGGTGACGGGGTTGTCCGGGACATCATGGATTTTATAATGCATATGTTAAGTCATTATTCCACATATTTGTTTTCCATTGTAGGATGATTGACTGGATCTCTTGGCCCCTAGGGAAGAACATCGACAAATGGATCATCGCTCTACTGAAGGGTTTGGCTGCAGTGAAAAAGTTCAGCATCTTGATTGAAGTCACTCTTTTGAAAATTGAAAAGGTCAGTGTGCCCTTCAGTCATGGCTGCAGCCAGAGTCTGTCCTTCCCCCTTAGAACTGGAGCGTCTCTGTCCTGCTTTTTGATCAAATTAGACTGAGACATATATTGACATTAGTGCTGCAACCGGGTGACTAAAGGGGTCACCGTAGAATTGGATATTCGGTGCACTGGAGCGGTGCTAGTGGCTTGTACCTACTGAAATTTGTAACCACCTTACCTTGCTATCTATAGAACTGGTAGACTGGAATCTGCCTTGTATGGCTTTCTAGCCAGCAGTTCTTGCCCCCACATACAATGGATATATAGAAGTGGGAGGCAGAGCTGCCTAGTCGTTAGAGCAGGAGACTGGGAGTCAGGAGTTCGTTGCCTGATTCTCATTGGTTCAACGTGTTTCCTCAGACAAGTCAATTACAGCCACCTCTAAAGTGACTGTGGATTTTGGATCCCTCATTGTTGGAGGGCCCAACTTGAGACACTTAGGATCTGATTTTCAGAAGTGCCAAGCATCTGTAGCTCCCATTGACTTTAACTGTTGTGGTGAATGCTCAGTGCAGTATGAAAATGAGGCCCTGGGGGTCTCAAGTTGGGTACCCAAAATCAATGACCACTTTAGAAAATATTACCCTTGCATCTCTCTGCCTCACTCTCCCCATTTGTATGATGGGGGACTGTGACAGGCTTGGTCACAGAGACCCCTTGGGACTGTCACCTGATGTGCTGAGACTACTTCTGAGCCCGTTTTCCCTGCCAGCTTGGGACTTCAGAACCCTGTCTCATTGAGCCAGATGCACTAACCTGCTACAACACAGACCCAAGATCTGAACCACGTCCCCAAAGCTGCTGACTTAACTGAAAACAGCTTAGCGAGTACTCCTGTCTTCAGGACCCAGACACCCAGCTCCCAATGGGATCCAAACCCAAAATAAATCTGTTTTACTCTGTATAAAGCTTATACAGGGTAAACTCATAAATTGTCTGCCCTCTGTAACACTGATAGAGATATATGTACAGCTGTTTGCTCTCCCAGGTATTAATCACTTACTCTGGGTTTATTAATAAACAAAAGTGATTTTATTAAGTGTAAAAAGTAGGATTTATTTGGTTTCAAGTAATAACAGACAGAACAAAGTAAGTTACCAAGCAAAATAAAACAATACATGCAAGTCTAAGCCTAACACATTAAGAAACAGAGTACAAGTAAATCTCACCCTCAGAGATGTTCCAATAAGCTTCTTTCACAGATTAGACTCCTTCCTAGTTTGGGCCCAATCCTTTCCCCTGGTACAGACCTTGTTAGTTCCAGCAGGCGTCTTAGGTGAAAAGCAGGGGATTCCACATGACTGGGACCCCTTTGTTCTGTTCCACCCCCTTTTATAGCTTTGGCACAAGGCAGGAATCCTTTGTTTCTTTCTGGATTCCCACCCCTCCTTCTAAATGGAAAAGCACCAGGTTTAAGATGGATTCCTGTATCATGTGATATGGTCGCATGTCCTGTGACCTGACAGCAAGTGTGAAAAATTGGGACGGGGGTAGGGGGTAATAGGAGTCTATATAAGAAAAAGACCCCAAAATCGAGACTGTCCCTGTAAAATCAGGACATCTGGTCACCCTACCCCATGTCTCCATTCTTCCAAGGCTGGCCAGCATGTACCCAGGAAGTTTGGCTCTGTTTACTTGCAATTCACAACCAATTGTCCTAGTTAATGGGAGCCATCAAGATTCCAAGCCACCGTTAATGGCCCATAATTTGCATAATTACAATAGGACTTCAGAATAATACTTCATATTTCTAGTTTTAGATACAAGAATGATACATAGATACAAATAGGATGAACACACTCAGTAGATTATAAGCTTTGTAATGACACCTTACAAGATACCTTTTGCATAAAGCATACTCCAGTTACATTATATTCATACTCAGAAGCATATTTCCATAAACATATGGAGTGCAACATTACAGGGACAATACTTACCTACCTTGGAGAATCAGCCATGGAAGGCACTATTAAAGTCTAAAGTGTTACTGTTAACTGCAAGTACCTCTTGAATGAACCAAACTGAGAACTGCAGGAGCATATTATTTCTTCTGGTGCTGCTTTTGTTCTTCTTTCCTTTCGATGTTAATCCATTAGAAACTGACCTGACAGCCATTTAAAATTGGCTTGTGATGCATTTAGCTGCTGGGATTGTGGAACGCAATGGGTTATAGATCAGCTTCGGGAGTGTTGGCATTTTTTGCCCATTATCTCGTGAGATGCCGATCTTGAAAGAGGAGGATATGGTTACTAGCCCTCTGCTTTCAATGCACAGGCTCCAGTGATTTGTCTGAGGGGCTGAAGGCATTTGAAACATCATGGCAAAGAAAGTGAAGATTAATTTAGAAAATGTAATATCACTTTGCACTTGTTTAGTGCCTCCCATATGAGGAGCTCAACTCACTTTGGCATTGTGGCAGCCCTGATGAGGGATTGGGCGAGGCACACTACACATGCGCAACAGAGTGTCTCTGCCCCAAAGAGCTCATGGTCATGGCAGGTGGAGAGACACAGCGGGTGCCCACAACTGGCTACTGGGGGCAGAGCAATGCACGAGTGACACAGCTATGTTTGGCATCCCGAATAGCAGTGCCAGCACCTTGTTGAGTGGTGAGCCTCCAAACGTTCCTGTGAGCTGGGAAGCTGTTATCCTCCCCTTACAGAGAGGGAAATTCCTGGCCCAGAGAGGTTCGATGACTTGCCAGAGTTCAAGCTTTGAGTCCATGGCAGAGCCAGGAATAGAAGGTGGATCTGCTCACTCTCACGCATGTGCTTTAACCACAGGCTCATTACGTTCTCTTTTTGTGAGGGACTCCTCATCACAGCACGAGAACTTCTCAGAGATTTTTCTGTGTCCCTGCCCTCACCTGTCTATCAAATCTATTGTTGTGCAGCCTCACACATGGCAATCCCAGAAACAGTGGATGGGACTTCTTGTCTCAGGAGCATCCTTTCCCATTAAGTCTAGGTCCTGATGACAGGAAGCCCCACCACCCAGACCTTCCCTTTCTCTTGCCCCGTATCTCTCTCCTCTCCGTGATCTTCAGCATTGCAGGATGTCCCTCCCTGCCACGCCCAGTGCCTGTGCATGCTCCTCCTCCCTTCCTTTCTTTCTTCCTTCCCTGCTTCGCCTGCCTGCCAAGTGAGCCCTTCCCTGTCTGGTACTGGAGAGAGACAGGGTGCCCTGGAATGTGTTGGCTCAGCAGCAGTCGCCACTTCTGGGCTGGCAGGGCAGCCAGGAAAAGGAAGCCCAGACATGCACTGGTCTCTGGGGTTGCTGAAGCGTGGGGATGTGGGATTCAGCATCTGTTTCGTGGAGAGGAAGATAAAGAGACCGATCTCTCCCTGCTGCTCTGTGTTCCTTGCTTTGCTGTCGCTGAGTTGAGTGAGTCCCTCCAGGCACAGTGGGGAGAGATCAGCCTCAGTCTCATCTCACCCAGCCGCCGTCAGCCAACGCATCTGGAATCGCAGCACTTGGGACTAAGCCGGGTGTGCTGTAGAAGGCTGCTTCTGCTATAAATACACTTGAACTTGACTTCAAGAATTGCTCCCCCAGAAGTAGGAATCTGGAGGTGAAGGGAACAGAAGCTGGTTCCTCTGGGAGCAGCTCTTAATTACCGTGCCCAGGGAGCTGAGCTGTGTGGGATGTTAGAGATCCCTTTTATTCCACCTGTGCTGCAGTCACCGTTTGTGCCTTCATCTCCTCTCATGGTCTCCTCTCATGGTCTCCTCGGTGCTCGGCTCTCCAGGCAGAGCGTCTCTCTGTTTTCATCACTCCCCCAGTATTGACTTCTGCAGCTCCTGGCATCTGGGTTGTGTTCATGGCTCTGCCACAGACTCCCTATAACAATATTTCCCATACAGTGGGTCCTGACCCACCATTGGGTCGCAGGAAGGTTGCCGTGTCCAGAGCTGGATTAACTCATCATGGGGCAGTGGCCCAGGCAAACGTACAGTTTTTATCCTGTACACA
Source organism: Gopherus evgoodei (assembly GCF_007399415.2). Taxonomy (NCBI): domain Eukaryota; kingdom Metazoa; phylum Chordata; order Testudines; family Testudinidae; genus Gopherus; species Gopherus evgoodei. Next base: position 11,666,469 of record NC_044322.1, read on the forward strand.
GGGGAGGCTGTGGGGTGGAAGGTGGGGTTTGGACAGCGATGGCTTCTGTCCCATGGGGCTGAGCCCCACTCTCCTCTTCAGACACTGTTGCCTGGTGCTCAGGGTCGCAGCATCACACAGGTTTGGCCCAGCCAGAAGTTGGCGTCTGGTCGCAATACCACTCACTCAAATTTGGCCCTGTCTCCCTCCTGTCAGTTTGGAGGGTTGGCCAGGCCAAACTTGAGTGGCTCTGCGATCCCATCGTGCACCAGGTTGCAGAGAGACCAGGCCCGGCTCTGTAAGACAGTAGCTGTTGCTGCAGGGTGAGTGCAGGGTGGGCTCACTCTCCAAGACTTCAGTCCTCCTCCCCCAATTCTCCTCCACACTGGGATTAGCTGGGATTAGGCTTGCAGTGCTGGGACAGCGTGTACATATCATGTCTGTTTAGAATGTAAGCTCTTCAGGGCAGGGATTGTCTCTCAGCCTCAACTAGCCCAAGGAGTCTGGGTTATGGTCTTTCATCATCCCAAAACTAGAATTATCCTTAATCTTCCTGGCCTGTGGCTCCAGAACATCCCTCTACCTCTGCTATTATTAGACCCTGTACAGTGTGAAGTTGTATTCGATGCACTCTCCCCATTCGTGCACCAACCAGGCCTCACCCTACCTGGCTTATAACAGCAGGTCAGAGAGTTTCCTGAGTCATGCAGAGGTGTCTCTACCAATCTTAATAAGACCTGAGGCCACCATGTTTAATGCCTAAAAGCATTTCTGTGTTTTTCCCTCCATAGGTCTTTTCCAAGTTGCTGTACCCCATTGTGAGGGAGGGAGCGCTGTCCGTTCTACTGTACATGCTGCTGAGTTTCCAGCACTCGCATGAAGCATTCCACTTGGTAAGGCTAAATCCAGACTTAAACAAGTGTGTCATACGGAGCATATCATACCTCCGTTCAGTACGATGAACGTAATAGCTAAGGTAGCTAAAAAAGAGCCTGGATGCAAAGACGCTAGAGAATCATCTTCCATGGCCAGAGGTTCTCAAGATTATTTTCATGGCATGCCACAAATCTGAACCCAGTCCTTCCTCAGCTGCTCCACAGAACCTTTTGCATCCATCTCTACAGCAGATTGATGGTGGCACTAGGGGAACCAGAGCTGGTGTATTTGGGGTGCTCTGAGCCTAAGGAGTTGATTGCAAGGGACCAAGCAAACATGCTACAGCAGGAGACCAGGGATGAAGACTGGAAGCCGGTTCCTTCCTTCTCCCTGACAACTCCTCCCTTCTTTTGCTTAGCAAACATAGGAGGCAAACCTGTCTGGCTTCCTATCTGTTTCTATTGGCATGTATGTCTTTGATGAGATCTGAGAAATGCTCATACAAGAGCTTAGGAAAATATTGATCGCAAAAAGGTGTTTGTTTCCCTCCCCAACAAAGTTTCCCATTTTTCTCAGTGAATGAAATCCCCACAGATTAGCAAAAAAAGAAGATTCATGCTTGAAATGAAAGAAGCATGCAACTGTTTTACAAGGCAGAAGCAGTGTTAGAGATAATTTCATTCAAAAATAGTCATTCAGGACAGATGAGGTGAAATCAGAGGAAACAAATTAGTGAGAAATGTTGCATGAATTTCCATGGGAATTTTTAAACCAGGATCTAGCACATTTGGGAAGAATATATTAGTTCCATACTGCTACAGACCCAGCAGGGGGCACTTGTGTACAGTTCTTTTGGATTTGGCGTCTGTAAACTTGAGAGTTGCGTTTTTGCTTTAATTTCCTTTATAAAGAGTGGATTTAAAACAAAATAATCAATTTGGCTATTTGGACATCTCTTCCCACCCGTCCGGCTACAACAACCGGGGTGTAGTTTATAGAGATTGCAATAAAATGGTACAAATCACAGATTAATCAACATAGGCCCAATTAGCAGTAGATGTAGCTCATAGTTTAAGGTTAAGCTCCTTAGTGCTCCATTCCAGCAGGCAAATTTCCATTCCCTAGTAAGTGTGTGTGTGGACAGACAGCACAGACTAAGAGAGGGGGTGAAAGTCACCCTTGTGCAAAGGCCTAACGCAGGGCCTAGGTAACACACTTAAGGCCCAATTAAGCCCTCAAAATAAGGTTTAAGATCCTGATCCTGCACCACTGAAGACTGGGGGCTTTGCTGTTGACTTCAATAGATTCAAGGTGGGATTGAAGTGGTGCACAGGCCTTGTGTGCTGGCCCTCTGGAAGGGGTGAATTTCACACAGATACCTTAATCCAGCGTGCTGTGTGTGGTGTAGATGCATAACTAGTCTGAGACTTATGTCAATGACTTAACTTTGCTATTTTTAGCTTCTTCCCCACATTCCCAGACTGGTGGCTTCTCTGAACAAGGAAGACTCCAACTCCGCAACAAGCTGCCTGGAACAGCTGGCCGAGCTGATCCACTCTATGTTCTTCCGGTTTTCAGGATTTCCAGATCTCTATGAGCCGGTCATGGAAGCAATCAAAGTAAGTCATGCAGTTCTAGTCTAGTCCTCTGAACCGCATGTAAACTAGCTTTAGTTTGCTGTTCAGTACAGAGCAACTTTCTCATCATTAGAGATGGGCCTGAAACGTATCTGAGCTCTCCTCACTCTGGGGAGAAGGGGATGCTTCAGATTCTGAATCTGGATCTTATCTGGGCAGCATGGCCCTGTCTTTGGGGGAGGGACCATCTCTTACTATGTGTCTGTGCTATGCCTAGCACTGTGAAGTCCTGATCACAAGTGTTGCTTCTGGCCACCTCCCTAATCCAAATAAAATAGAGTAAGTTATACGAAGCTTAAGCAAGTCATAGTGGGGAGTCAGTACTGCCCCCTATGATTTTCCAGTGACCTGAATTTCCCACGGAAGCTTTGCCAACAAGTTCTACTGGTACCTGTTAGCGATTCTTTATTACATCACAGGAAGTAAAATGGATGTTGACAAAAATATCTGGTTGTTTCTAAGGCTCTTCCGATTCCAAATGAAGACCGAATTAAACATTTACTGGGACAAAATGCTTGGACCTCCCAGAAGAATGAGCTGGCCTGTTTCTACCCACGTCTAGCTTCCAAATCTGACACGGGGAAAATGGGGTTAATTAACCTGGGGAACACCTGCTACATGAACAGCATCATTCAGGCTCTTTTCATGGCCTCCGAGTAGGTTTCCTTTTCCTCTCCTCTATCAACAGTGCTGTGAGTTTGTCTGTTACTGAAATTGGGTTTCCCCAATGGCTGATTTTCTCTGTTTGTGTTTTTGATTTGCTTTTAAAGCTTTAGGCACTCAGTGCTGAATTTAACCGAAAGCAATTCTCAGCCCTTGATGACAAAGCTCCAGTGGCTCTTTGCATTTCTGGAGCACAGTCAGGTAATTATGGCACATTCTTGTTTGTACCGTTGGCGATAGAATGGCTCCTCTGGGTGCTACACCCTGCCTGGTTCAATTGCTGAGAAGAGGCCTATGTGTCTTGGTGCAGTTTATAAAGTGCTCAGTTCTGTTTCTTATGAACTCCTGGAGGAATTCGGTGCCACTGCGCAATGCAGAATTAATGTTCTTTGAGAATTTCATGTTTCCCCTGCAGACCTGGAACTGCAGAATTGCTGGCTGCCAGTAGGGGCTGCTGTACTCTGCAGAGCCTGGCTCTCCAGCTCACAGTGAGCAATGTGCCCAGCCTGGTGGGGATGGAGACTCTGCATGCTCTGGCTGCCTGGCTTAATCCTCATCTGCCCAGGGATGGGAGAAAGCATGGGAGACGTGGCTCTGGTAAAGGGTGAGGAAGGGCAGGGCCGCACTGCACTGTTTCCCCAGGCAGGTTATTAAAGAAGTTGTGGGGAGTAAAGGCTCTGGAAGGGAGGGGGTGCAGGTGTCTCAGCCAGAGGTGCCCTATGGCTGGACTCTGGGGGGAGGGAGGTGCAGGTGTTTGGGCTCTGGGGGGGCACCATGCAGCCTTTTCCAGTGCCCTACAACTGGAACTGGGTTGTCATAGGTGTTTCTTTAACGCTCTACTTCTGGGAGAATCTCTCTTTCTTGGGGTTTCTATTGTTGACATACTTGTTGACCGGTATTTTGAAATAAATTACCCAAATAATTGAAACTGGAGTGATTATATTGTGTTATTTTGACAAATAAAATATGCAGAATTTTGCAGAATTTTATAATATTGTGCACAGAATTTTTAATATTTTGGCGCAGAATTTCCCCAGGAGTTCAGATTTGGAAAAATATAAGTGGTGGTCTCTCCCAAACTCTCTCACTCATGAGAATGGGCAATCTTCAGATTACAATCTCCCCTGGTTTGGTTGGTGTAATAAGTTAATATTAACATTCAAATATTCATTTGATTCAGTGGGTTTTAGAAATGAATGAGTTCACAGTTTTTGGAGCTCTTGTTTCAGGCTGCCTGCCAACTCAGGCAGACATCACAGTAGTGGTGATACATGGCTCATAGTTTGAAGGTTATCTTCACAACCATAAAAGCTCAAGGCCAAGATTTTCAAAAGCGACTGATGAGTGATTTTGAGTGCTTCCATTTTGGATGGCCAATTTGAAGCCTCTTAGCCCTGGTCTACACTGGGGGGGGGGGGGGGGAATCGATCTAAGTTACGCAACTTCAACTACGTGAATAACTTAGCTGAAGTCGACGTACTTAGATCGACTTACCATGGTTTCTTCACCGTGGTGAATCGACTGCTGCCGCTCCCCCGTTGACTCAGCCTGCGCCTCTCATGGCATTGGAGTACAGGAGTCGACGGGGGGAGCTTGGGGGTTGATTTATTGCGTCTAGTCTAGACATGATAAATTGGTCCCTGCTGGATCGATTGATGCCTGCCATTCCAGTGGGTAGTGTAGACATACCATTAGAGAGGCCACTGAAAGGTGATGGGTACTAATTCCCAAGCCATGGTCAGCAGAGAGCTGGCTTGTCCTCATTTCCAGATGCATTGAAAAAAGATGAGAATGCATCAGTTTCTGCTGTTGCTTTTTCATGTTAGCAAGTGCTGTGCTTGCCACAAGAGTGTTACTCAGCGGCTAGTGGGCGAGGAGGTGGTCTTCACAGGTATGAACAGAAGGGCATGTGCGCCACACAATTGCATGGGAAGGTTGGTATCCACAAACAAATGGGTACAAAGATGTGGTCATGCTTTGAAAACACTTGAGAATGTCCAGCACTGGGGATAACCCCGGATGTACTGTCAGTGCTGGGTAAGAGCTAATGTTGTCACACTTTGCCTAAGAGCTTGCTGCTTCGTACTGTCTTCCTTCTCATTCAATCAGCTGCATTCCTACTGGCTAAAATACATGGTTACTCTTATTATCTATCTGATCCTGGGGCTGGGATCCTGGGGCAGCATAACATGTAGCAGTGCTTATATGGTCAATCACACTGTCTCCCTAACAGCTTCTAGCTATTGTCTCTTCTCATGGTGATCTTCTTTCAGCTCTTAAAATCTCTTCTCATGCGGAGCTGTGTCCCAACTATACTAATTAGATAGCCCCTTCCTCAAGGCATGAGTTACGTTGTTCAGTAAGATAATACCTGCCCACAGTGATCAGAATAACGGGTGGAAGTTGTTTTATTTTTATAAAGGGATTTGGATCAAATTTAATGAAGGATCAAATGAACTGGTGAATGAATTAAGTGGAAGTCTCTGTACTAGTATATAAACATGGAAAGAGGAGATGAATAAAAGGGGATACGAAGAAAATATGTAAAATAATGAGTGAGCTAGAGAAGGTAGATCAGTTGAACTGATGCACCCAAGAGCAAGGAGACATTCAAGGAAATTGAGATAATTGCAGTTAGTCTGTAGAACTCATTACCACAAGGTACCATAAGGGCAAGAACGTAGAAGGATTCAGCAAGGGGTTTGTTTCGGCATATCTATGAACAACAGGAATATACAAAGTTACCCTCATACATCATAGTATAAACAATTAGATTTTGGGGATTAGAAGTAAACTTCCCTCGGGCCTGTAATCTCCTCCAGCAGAGATTACAGGTTTCTTCCTCTGAAGCAGTGGGTTCTGGCCACTGTGGCAGACGAGATACAGGACCAGATAGACCCACTGGCCTGATCCATTACAATTCCTGTGCTCCTAAGAATGAAGAGGAGGCTGAGTTGAAATGTGAAGAATTTCCACTTCCACATAAGCCCTTAGAGAGGCAGAATAACATTATCCATGATGAAATGTAGCCAGGACTCTGCAGTTAAAACGCTCTTGCTCATTGAAAATGCAGCATGAGATTTTAAGGCATGTATGTGGCTGACACCTTCATTTCAAGTCTCATTTGAAAGAGTGAATAACACAAATAGAGCATGCACTTATACAGCACCTTTCCCATGAGGACCTCAAAGCAATTTACAGATGTAGGCCCATTTCAATGACCCTGCTTTACAGATGGGAAAATTGAGGCACGGAGAGGTTAAGCGACTTGCCTGATATCACACAGCAAGACAGTGGCAGAGGTGGGACTAGAAAACATGTTTTCTGAGGCCTATTCCCATACTCTAACCCCTGAATGCTCCCTAATTGCAATGCACCAATGAAGCTTGCCCTGGTTGCTGAGTAGAAAGGCTATTTGTCTGGTTTAAAGCGGGACTGTCCTAGTTTTGTAAAGTTCTGTCCCTGTCTGGTAGTGAGTAAAACCAGATATGGCTTTGTCCAGTGAAAATCTGTCTCTGCCAGAGGACGCTAGTGGGGGCAGTGCCATTCACTCAGCGCAGCTGGGCCAGCTACAGCAGCTGCCCTTCCCTCTCCTTGGCTGAGCCAGCCAGTACTTTGATGGGGCTAGCAGCTGGTTAGACTCTGTAGGCAGGGGGCCAAACTGGCCTCTGTGCTGTCCTCTGTCAGGCACTGGGAAGCCAGCAAAAAGGTGGCTACAGTAGTCCACATTTTGAGATTATGAGGAGGGACCAGTGTTTGTGCAGGGTGCACAGGTTGAAAAAGGTCAGATTTTAGAAACAGCAGAGAGGAAAACACAGCTGGATGTGGGGGCACGGGAGAGGGAAGAATCAAAGAGGACTCATAAGTTAATGGTCTGAGTGGCTGATCCGGAAGATGGTGATATTTCAACAGTGAGGGGAAATGCAGGAAGGAGTTCCATTTTTTTGATCGTGTTAAATTTAAGATGAAGGGAAGACAGCGAGGGGGGATGTCAGAGAGAGAATGAGAGGGCAAAGCTGAAGTAAAGGACTGAAACTGAATAGATTAGAACATAAGAGTGGCCATACTGGGTCAGACCAAAGGTCCATCCAGCCCAATATCCTGTCTACCGACAGTGGCCCATGCCAGGTGCCCCAGAGGGAGTGAACCTAACAGGTAATGATCAAGTGATCTCTCTCTTGCCATCCATCTCCATCCTCTGACAAACAGAGGCTAGGGACACCATGTCTTACCCATCCTGGCTAATAGCCATTTATGGACTTAACTTCCATGAATGTATCGAGTTCTCTTTTAAACCCTGTTATAGTCTTAGCTTTCACAACCTCCTCAGGCAAGGAGTTCCACAGGGTTACTGTGCGCTGTGTGAAGAAGAACTTCCTTTTATTTGTTTTAAAGCTGCTGCCCATTAATTTCATTTGGTGGCCCCTAGTTCTTATATTATGGGAACAAGTACATAACTTTTCCTTATCCACTTTCTTTACATCACTCATGATTTTATATACCTCTATCATATTCTCCCTTAGTCTCCTCTTTTCCAAGCTGAAGAGTCCTAGCCTCTTTAATCTCTCCTCATATGGGACCCGTTCCAAACCCCTAATCATTTTAGTTGCCCTTCTCTGAACATTTTCTAATGCCAGTATATTTTTTTTGAGATGAGGAGACCACATCTGTATGCAGTATTTGAGATGTGGGTGTACCGTGGATTTATATAAGGGCAGTAAGATCTCTGTCTTATTTTCTATCCCTTTTTGAATGATTCCTAGCATCTTGTTTGCTTTTTTGACTGCTGCCACACACTGCGTGGACGTCTTCAGAGAACTATCCACGATGACTCCAAGATCTCCTTACTGATTAGTTGTAGCTAAACTAGCTAAATTAGAAAGTTAACTTTGTGCATCAAGGCCAAGGACTGGGGTGGCTGAGGGGGAGGTTGATAGATTGCTAGAACGGAGGGCCTGATATTAAAAGTAACCTCAGATTCTAGCAGGAACTCCCATCTGTTCCCTGGTAGTGCATCAGTAACCTCAGGTCTAGCAGGAACTCATGTCTGTCTGTCTGTCCCTGGTGGTGCACCAGTAAACTGTGTGAACAAAACTGTGACAGACAGTGTGCTTAAAAGGCTCTTAAACCCAGACTCCAGAACCTGCCACACCTGACTCTCCCAAGCAGAATATGTGTCTCCAGCATGGTCACGTTGCTGCCTTGTGTTTATCGAATACGTTGGTGATGTTCACGCGCCAAACAGAGGAGAAACGTATATGGCAAGGGTCGGCAACCTTTCAGAAGTGGTGTGCCAAGTCTTCATTTATTCACTCTAATTTAAGGTTTCACATGCCGGTAATACATTTTAACGTTTTAGAAGGTCTCTTTCTATAAGTCTATAATATATAACTAAACTATTGTTGCATGTAAAGTAAATAAGGTTTTTAAAATGTTTAAGAAGCTTCATTTAAAATTAAATTAAAATGCAGGAGAGCCCACCAGACCAGTGGCCAGGACCCGGGCAGTGTGAGTGCCACTGAAAATCAGCTCACATTCCGCCTTTGGCACACGTGCCATAGGTTGCCTACCCCTGGTATATGGTTTATAACCAACTTCTGGTCTGGATAAGCAGCCAACAACGAAACAATCTTTCTCTAACAGTGCCCTGGGGGCTCATCTGAAAATGGTGAGAGAAAACCCTTTCTAGCAGAACTGCTGCACCTGCTATCAGCACTTGTGTGGCACCACTGCCTTTGCACCTAGACGGAGCAGTGGTGGAAGCAGCACATGGCTGTATCTCAGAATAACCTGCTTACCTTAAATGCATATTACTGTGGCCATTCAAAAGCAGCTGGAATGTCTGGCTCATGTTAGGATCACCTCAGTGGGCCCCACATGTAGCTATTCGTTGCAGAAAAGGGTAGCAAGTAGCAACATAACCAAAGGACTGGGGGATTCTAGGTTTGCTAACATCTGCTCCTTCACTTAGAGATTCAGGTCTGGCGTAAGCAGGTGTGAACTTCATTGAAGCCAGTATTTTGCATACAAGAGTCAAAAAGAAACTTCTCTACTGTACCTTGCTGGGCCTTTTGGTATCGGGCTCTTTAGGTTCTTATATTGTGCTTGTCCCATCACCGTAGTAGGGAAAGAATCTCTGAATCTTTTAAAAAATCCTGGTCCCTGTTGGAAAATTAATAATCTCCATGATCAGGGTGACTACACCACTGCTCATACAGATAGCATGTTCCCTCAAACACTGATTCACAATCAGTTCTCCGCTGTAGTTGATAAAAGCAACATCGTCTCAGAGTTTGTTTATAGTCACTGCACTGAAACGCAAGACGTCTTTTAATCCTGAATGGCGGAAAGAATATGAGTTCATTACTGAAAGCAGGAATGGAGAGCATCTTACAGCCTGTGTAGGAGTGATGTAGCTGTCAGCAATCGTGGAAAAGGAGATTTGAATCAACACATTTCTGTTTGTACTTTTCAGAAGAACTCGTGCAGTGCAGCTACTTCAGCTGATATGCAGTAATTCTTCAAAGCAAGCGTGTTGCCTCATGCCGATAATGTGACTGCTGCTGAACTTTGCAAAGTGGTCCATGCTGTTATGCATCACCATTCTTAATGAAGCATCAACGGTAGCGTAAAAGTTAATAAAACTATTTACATGACTCGTCTGTGGCTAAAGATTTGACTTGCTGAAAAAGCAAGGCAAAAAGCATTGAGCAAGAACATTTTAGCCCCATATTCAGTTCAGAAGCATTTAGAAAATATTAAGAGTAATTATCTATATTTCTGTTTGACCACTGATTCTTTAAATAAGGGAGCAGCAAAGTGTTTTTCTTTAGTCTTAAGGTATTTCAGTTTTGAAAAAGGGATTCAACCCTTTCTCCTGGATTTAACAGTGATAGGAAACTGCACAAGCCTTTACCACAGAAACATTTGGAAAACTCAAGGCTTTTGACCTCAGTTTGCAGAAGCTGTCAGCCTATGCAGCAGATAATGCAAGTGTAAATTACGGGAGACATAACAACGTTTACCCGAAACTAAGGCTGTCAATTAATGGCAGTTAACTCAAACGATTAACTCAAAACAAATTAACTTAATTTATTTAAATCAATTGTCATTAATTGTAGTTTTAATTGCACTGTTAAACAATAATAGAATACCAATTTAACTTGATTATAAATATTTTCGGATGTCTTTCTACATTTTCGAATATATTGATTTCAGTTATAACACAGAATACAAAACGTAGAGTGCTCACTTGATCCTATTATTTTGTATTACAAATATTTACACTGTAAAAAAGATAAACTAAAGAAGTAGTATAGGTCAGTTCACCTCAGACAAGTACTGTAGTGCAATCTCTTTATCATGAAAGTGCAACTTACAAATGTAGAATTTTTATTTTTTTTACATAACTGCACGCAAAAACAAAACAATGTAAAACTTTAGAGCCTACAAGCCCACTCACTCCTACTTCTTGTGCAGCCAATCACTCAAACAAGTTTTTGTTTACATTTGCAGGAGATAATGCTGCCTGCTTCTTATTTACAATGTCACCTGAAAGTGAGAACAGGCGTTCATATGGCACTGTTGTAGTCAGCGTCCCAAGGTATTTACATGCCAGATAGGCTGAACATTCATATGCCCTTTCATGCTTTACCTTGTAGATTGCAAGTCTTATTTTTTTTACAGTGCAAATATTTGTAATAAAAATACTAATATAAATAGCATAAAGTATAAAATATTTGTAATAAAACATAATATATTTGTAATAAAAATAATATATAGTGTGTGTATATATCTAATATACATATGTATATAATGTAAGTATGTATATAGAATATGTAAATAATATACATCTCTACCCCAATACAATGCTGTCCTCAGGAACCAAAAAATCTTACTGCGTTATAGGTGAAACCGTGTTATATCGAACTTGCTTTGATCCGCCAGAGTGTGCAGCCCTGCCCCTCCGGAGCACTGCTTTACCGGGTTATGTCCAAATTCGTGTTATACTGGGTCGCATTATATCAGTGTAGAGGTATATTTGTAATAAAAAATAATATATATGTGTATATAATATACGTATGTATATAATATAATATACGTATGTATATATAATATACAAATAATATATTTGTAATAAAAATAATATAAATAGGATAAAGTATAAACTATTTGTAATAAAAATAATATCAAGTGAGCACTCTACATTGTGTATTCTGTGTTGTAACTGAAATCAATATATTTGAAAGTGTAGAAAAACATCCCAAACCATTTAAAATCAATTTAAATTGGTATTCTATTATTGTTTAACAGTGAGATTAAAACTGCAATTAATTGTGATTTAATTTTTTAATCATTTGACAACCCTTCCAGAAACTGAAAATGCCAACAGGGACACTTTAGCAGCCAGTTGCTTAGGACACATTCTTCATAGCACAACAGAGTACGCTGCAGAAAAACGTTGTCCGTGTCGAACATTTAATTCTAAAGGTTTATTCCCACTTCAGCATTTCTGCTACTGGAACAGAACAATGAAAGGCGCTTTGTGACCGTGAGGTGGAAGAGTGCAATCTATTGAGACATGTTACCAGGTGGCGGTCTCTTTTGCTAGCAGTCAATAGATGACCAAAGTGCTAAAACCCACTACCTAGTGATTTCTAGTGTCTAGGGGGGGAGGAGTGTCCCAAAGTAATCTGGAAAAGCTTTGGTAACAAGGGGGCTACCAGTGAGGTGGCTGAACTATATTTTCTCTTTGTGAGCCATGCTCTGAAGCTATTCATGGACTGTATTGAGACTTGAGAAGCCCAGTGCTTTAGTGTTCTTTCAGAGTGGTGCATGAGCTCACGAAGGGACTGAGTATGAAACTGGAGGGAAAGATTAGGGACAAGTTCTTTGGATACATGTGAATTCTGGGCTCCAGGGACTTACTCAAGATATTTCTGGAAGGTGTAAAAGGCTTCACGACCTTTATGAAAGATCAAAGAAGTATCTGCACGACTGGTTTGATTTCACTTTGCCATCACAGCAAAGTGTCCAAGTTAGCTCTTGAAAAACCCATCAGCTTTGAAGAATTTTTCTGAAGCTGTTTGTGTTTGTAGTGTGAAAGAATGAAGAATTTGGCATGATAAAAAGCCTAATCTCTTCTCTTCCATAAAAGGATTGCCTGCCCCATGAAGAGAGGTACCCGAAAAATTTTACTGAAGCACAGGGCAACTTCAAGAACTTGAAGAAAATCAGCTATTACATCTCTTCAGTACCCGATAGCAATGCTCTCAAAGAGAGGGTTTTCTTTCTGATGATCACAGCTTGGTAGGGTGACCAGACAGCAAGTGTGAAGAACAGGAAGTGGAGGGTAATAGGAACCTATATAAGAAAAAGACCAAAAATCAGGATTGTTCCTATAAAATTGGGACATCTGGTCACCCTACAGGTTGGAGACATGAAAGGATGCAGAGGTCATGAAAGCGGAGCGCCATATATGTGTCAGTTCAACAGAGGAATGCAAGAATATGTATGCAGAACAAGAACAAAGAACTTCTGAAGGCTTGGGATGGGCACCGATAAAGGGCTATGGTATTCTGTGAATTAGGCACACTAATCTATCTGCTTCTCACCAGCAAGCCTAACTGTCTTTACATTGTCACATTGTTCCCTACACACAAACAAACACCGTCTTTTATTGAGAAAGTTCTGAGTTACATTGTAATTTTTCATGCCTTTTTGTGTAATCATTCACAGAGTTGAATGCAGGGTTTGCAGGCTGTTGCATTGTCGAGCTTGCCAAAAAAAATCAGAATTAGTCTTTTATGATAATAAGCAGGAATGTGGCAATGTTTTGGTCCAGGTTTTATTTGCTAACATTTCCACATGTGGGGTCACTCCAGCGGGAGTGGGGATGCCCTATATTCTGGGGATGCATCGGCGGCCACCCTACTCCCGGAGTTTGCAGTGTACTGGCATTCTAGAGGTTATAAAGAAATCTTTTTATTGTCCTGCTAATGTTACACTCCAGGGACAGTTTTAAAACTGGAGTTTTTCTTAAACTTAATATCACCCCCCACGAAACAAACTCAGTTTGCACAAGCCCCGCTCAGTCTTTTCAGAGCACACACCACTCTTCTGCAACCAGAACTGTCCCCTTTGGCCCCTGCAGCAGATCTTCAATCCTTAAAGAGACAAGGCACAGGTTCCTCTATCCCTGATATTTGCTGATGAGTGCTACACTGCCTCCCAACAGGTTTCACTGACTGATGGTCTGCAAGGGCCTGACCCAACTCTCATTGATGTGAATGGAATGGAAAGTGATACCCAATGGGAGTGGGATCTGGCCTTAAATGCTTCTTTTCCTCTCGTTTTGTTGCTGCCAGCGACCTGCTATCTCACCTGAAGGCTTCCTCTCAGCCTCCTGGCCTCCTTGGTTTAGCCCTGGAGCTCAGCAGGACTGTTCCGAATACCTGAAGTACCTGCTGGATCGGTAAGTGGCAGCCTTTGTACACATTTGTGGGCAGGAGGCAGGTCTCTTTGTTCTGCGTTTGTACAAGGCAAGGCCTCTTAAACACAACATGATCAATTATAACAGAGATGCAAACAGCTGTTTGTCAAGGTCATTGTGCTCATCCCCTGCCAATGTGGGATTGTTCCCTAGAGAGAAAGTTGGAAGGTTTTCATGAATGATTTTGGACAACTACTATCAGTGATCATTTCCAAGGCTTTCTAAACATTGTATTGACTCACAGGTGAGTAATGTACTGGTGCTGGGGGTCTGATTGAGTGAGGTTACCCTAGAATGGCTGGGCTAAGGAAGCTAGAAATGTCAGCTAGGGCCCAAGGGGATTCTTTAGTTCACAGGATGGAGCACTGTGTGTTTGGAGCTGAAGGACAAGGGTTCTGGTCGCAGCTTCAATTATAAAGCCCTACTTTAGTCTCTCCTGTATATAAACTTTGGCTTGGAAAAATCAGTTTGGCCTGAAAACTGCCACATTCACCCTGAAGGCAAAAGGGATTTTCTTGGCCAAGTGTGTGGGAAAATCTGACTTTTTGAATGAAAAACATTTGAAAAAAACCACCCTTTTTTGAAATTTTGACTTTTGTCTGAAATTTCTCTCTCTCTCTGTAGCTCAAAAGCCATAGATCCCCTTCAAATCCCTCCCAGCTGCAGGTGGGCACGCAAAGGAGCTCTGGCAGAAACGGGGTGTGTGGCACACAAAAAGTGTATACACTCCAAATCCCATCCCCTCACCACCATTCAGGCAGAAGAACAACAGCAGGCAGGATTCTCTATGCCTACATGGGATGGAGCTGCCAACCTTTACAGTGTGGGGAACCACCGGCTGTGCTGAGCCATAACGAGACGAAACTCCATAGAGTGATAGTCTTTGGCCTAAAGTGTTGAGAAGTTAAAAGTACATCAACCTCCTAGGGGGTTGGGTGTGAAAAAAATAAGTAGGGAGAGGCTGTCTATGGATGAGGGACCGCACATTGGAGGTTACTGGTCTGTTGTGTTATTTCTAATGCAGGTTTTTTTCCTCTGCCAAAGGCTACATGAAGAAGAGAAAACTGGGAAAAGAATTTACCAAAAGCTTAAAGAGTCCAACTTGCTGCCTCAGGCTGAGGAGCGCCACTACTTAAACAAGACATTAATTGAGAAAATGTTCGGGGGTAAGATGATGACAAAAATCCGCTGTCTGAAGTGTCTAAATGTCTCCTCCCGAGAAGAAGCCTTCACAGACCTGTCCTTGGCTTTCCCACCGTCCAACAGACATGTGCGTCGGCAGAGCCACACAGCAGTTTTACCAGTGGAAGAAATCGGCCCACAGATTATTGAGCCACCCATAAAACCACAGAGTCAGGTAACAGAATCTCCAAGGAGGCAAAGGAAGCACCCCGTGTCTGGAGAACCTCCCATCCAGCTCTTGCCAATAGAAACAGTTGGGTTTCAGGAAGCAGAGGGACAAGAGACTCCTTTCATCTTGAGATCCGACAGAGATCATGTCAGCTGGGAGGCAGCAAAAGATCCACTGTTGTCTTTTGGAGAGCAGACTGGTGGCTCCGAGGACTCCAGATCTGTCCCGGATTTGATCAACTATTTCTTATCACCGGAAGTGCTGACATCCGAGAATAAATATCACTGTGAGAAGTGTGCTTCCCTGCAAGATGCGGAGAAAGTGGCTGAGCTGACGGAGGGGCCACACTACCTTGTCCTCACCCTGCTGAGGTTCTCCTTTGACCTGAGGACCATGAAGAGGAAGAAGATCCTGGATAACGTCTCAATTCCATTGGTGCTGAAGCTGCCAGTCCTGGTTGCCTCGGAGGACTCCGGTGAAGTATGCCAGAACAGGAATGACAGGGCTACCTCATGCAGTGGATTTGTGTCCAAAGTGTATGATCTCTGTAGCGTGGTGGTCCATTCTGGAGTCTCCTCAGAGAGTGGTCATTACTATTGTTATGCCAGAGAGTGTACCAGTACTGGTGCCAGCAGCCAGCCAAGGGACGGGGCACAGAAAAGCACATCAGACAAGCAGTTGGACTTTGAAATCCAGTGGTACCTCTTCAACGACACCAGGGTGTCCTTTTCCTCCTTCGAATCGGTCAGCAACGTGACCTCTTTCTTCCCCAAAGACACGGCCTATGTGCTGTTCTACAGGCAGCGGCCATGCAAGCAGAGCTGGGCTGTGCACGAGGTCGTTTCAGATGCCGTCCGGCTGCACGGGGAACTTTCTCCCAATAAAGACTTGATGGAAGCCATTTCCAAAGATAACATCCTGTATTTGCAGGTAACTCCATTTACCGTCAGCACCATGTTTTAGGGGAATGATTCTGCTTCCATCGAAATCAGTGTCAGCTTTTCTCTTGGCTTCAGTGGGAGCAGGCCTGTAGGTTACACACGTGGCTCCCAAAAGCTGAATCTCATCTCCCTTTTAAATCCAAATGTAAAGAGTTTCATTATTATTTGTTTAAGAGTAGCTGCAACTGAAGTCAGGGCCCCATTGTGCCAGGCAATGTACAAACACAGAGTGAGACACTCCCTGCCCTGAAGAGCTTACAGTCTACATAGACAGGTCAAAGGGTGGGAGGGGGAAAATAGGTCCAGAGGAGGAAGCGACTTGCCCAAGGTCACACAGCAGGTTGGTGGCAGTGATAGGATTAGAACCCAGATCTCCAAAATCCTAATTTATGTGTCGCTTTCAACTGCTCTTGGTACAGTAAGCACCTGGGACTGCTGTGAAGGATGCTATATACATGTATGCTGACAGGCATTTTCATTCACTACTATCAAATTTGAGTGCATTGCCAACAGCGGCGAAATAATCCCCTTAACACATCAGTCACATAAGGATTAGTCTCATTTAAAGAGAGGGCAACTGAGGCACGGAGATGCGAAGTGACTTGCCCAAGGTCACACACAAGAAGTCTGCGGCAGAGAACACCCATTTCCTGCCTTCTAGTCTTATTACTTAAGTACATTCCATCCAATGCTGTTGTGTGTGTCGTGGTTTTTATACCAGACAGAATGTAGGCATAAGGACTCGTTGGCTTAGTGTGGCTTCAGCCCTATGGCTATTTGGGGAGAATCATCCCAACCAGCTACATGTATATTTATCCCTCTCGTGCCCACCTTGCTGTGAGCATGGTCTGTGCATTTGTAGCCAGACTTCAGCTGGTTTCTGGGACTAACACTGCACTGCCTAGAATGCTGCTAAGCTGGCCTGAATTGTACTGAAGGTTTTAGCATGGCTTCGTTTAGGTGTTTGAGAGACTTTAGTCCTCAGATGAGGTTATGCACTGCCAGTCCTTGAGCCAGAAGACCTCCCTTGTACACGCAATGGCTACAGCAGGAGTAGCGGCAGCATAAAGCTTCCTCCCATCCTGCCATAATAATAATGCCTCCGGGCCGATCCCTCCAGACCAAGGCTAAGGATGGGAGGGCAGCTCAGTCTCGAGGCTCACTCGGGTGGAATGGTCCTATGAAAGGTTGAGTGGTAGGCAGGGATGCATGCTGGACCTCTCCGCACTACGGTGGGGTCAGTCACCCTCTTCCAAGAGGCTCTCTGCTGTGACTGCCTGTACAAAGGCGGTGTGATGGTGTTTGGGGGTAGGGTGACCAGGTGAGATGAAGAAAATATTGGGATACCTGGGGGGGGGGGGGCGGTCCGCCGGTGGAGAAAAAAAAACAGGCGAGTGCTGCCAGCAAAGTGAAATATCGGGACAAATTGCGTCCCGACCAAAGATTGGTCAGGACGCGGGACAACCACCCAAATATCAGGACGGTCCCGATTTTATCAGGACATCTGGTCACCCTATTTGGGGGTTGGGGGGTGAGCCCTAGTCTATAGATCAATTCAATGATACTTTACTGCCAGGGCAAGCCAGACAGGGGTTGCCAGAGGGCAAAAGAAGGGGGTCCGCCTGTCAGAGGTGGGTATGACCCACCTAGGACTGGGTGAGGTTTGATCCCCTATGTCTACTTGTCATTCATGCCCATTCCTGTGTAATGGCAAGTCTGTACAGAGCATGACCCTTCCCCCAGGATCAGCAACAGTTTTTCATCACTGCTTTGTAGTGTAACATAAAGAGAAATTTAGCCCTATTGAGGGAACTGCGGCGACTTTACTGAGAATATGTAACAGGAGAATGGGCTTATGCTGTTAGCAGTTCCTCAGCTGGTGTCAGATCAGTTAGTTTGATTGAAATCAGCTGCGCCAGCTTACAGCAGCTGCGGGTCTGACCCTCATGTTCTCCAAGATGTCTGGAAAGCAGGAAGAAGATGTGTGAACTCAGAATAGAAGCAGGACAATCTTCCTTAACAGTTTGAGTTTAAACTTTCAAAAGCAGCAGGGGTATCCCATCAAAAGTAACAGGACCTGTTCCAAAGAGAAGAACCCAATGTAAAGGGAATTTGTCCCTTTACTCACTTAGACAGTTGGCATCGGCTAGCAATTGTCCCTCTTGTTACTTGTTCTCTGTCTGCTATTGTGGTATGAAATAGTCACTGCTTTTCATTTACACTCCTCTGTCTGGGTTCTTGCCCCTCTCACTGCTGTCTGTGCTTCACGCACCGAGTTAGCTGAGCTGTGATCTCTAGAACAATCAGAAGAAAGGACATACCTTTCTTACGTATCTTGGAGGTGCGGACTCACCCACAGAAGGTCTTGGTTGGGGCATGTTCCCAAGGACTTCACACCTTTTACAAGCTTCTAAAGCAGAGTCAGACTTTTAGGGCCCGCGCCTGCCAGGCACTGAGCCTCCTCAGCTCCTGTTGACTTTAAACAAGTGTTTGAAGACCTTGGCGCCTTGCATGATCAGGGAGGGTGTTTGTTTGTTTCCCTTCAGCCTACTGTGAATTCAGTAACGGGCATTGATGGTGGCTGGGACCACCTTGCCACCTCAGTCAGAGCTTCTACTAGAAATACCAGCTGTTGCTTCCCCCTGTCACGTGGAACCTAGGAGTCCCATGTCCATGTTTCATGCCTTGTCCACTAGACCACACATTCTTTGGTTTAGGCCAGCACCTCAGTCTCAGGAGCCAGCCTCTCTCCCTCAAGAGAATCTGGGAGCAGCTTTCTCACATGCATTCACATGATGTGCCTGAATCACTAGACTTCAGATAAACAGGCCTGGCTTGTTTTTGTTTTTTTTCCTTTTCTCCCAGGAGCAAGAGAAGGAAGCAAGGAACAGAGCTGCCTACATTTCAACCTTGCCCAAATCCCCTCTATGGTGGAGAGATTTTGACAGAGACAAGGATGACGAAGGTTCCTCTGGGGGCTGTGGTCCAGCTGCTGGAGGCGGAGGCGGAGGCTCAGGCTCGTTTCATGGACTTGTCTTCTAAAGGCACCATTGAACACTGACTATAACCAACAAGCAAGAAGCCCCGCTTCAAACTTCATTTCTAACCAAGCCGCGGGGCCCACAGAGGCCAGAGTGTCCTCTCACCTCCTTTGAAGTCAGTGTTACCACGGAGAGGAGTTTGGCCCTGAATCCTGTCTAAGTAGAAGGACTCACTGCTGATTCAGGGAACACAGTGCTGGCTGGAGTTAAATCACTAGCACATGGAGATTCCCGTTGCTTTCTATGCACTTGGTCTGAATGCCTTAAAATAATATTACTAGCTGCTGAGCTCTGCGGTGACGAGCTACTGACCGATAACTAAGAGAAGTGCCACTTTCTTAACTGTAGCATCATCTTGCCTGCTGAGTACACCGTCGATCAAAACTGGGACAGGGAGAGGTGCAGGGAAGCAGGACTCTTTTGGAAGTGACCAAGTGCAGCGCCAGTGACCCAAATGCAGAGCCCAAAACTTCCACACAGAAATGGGATTTACGGCCAACATCTTCCAGAAGAGCCTAGTGATTTTCAGACGCCTCAGGTTTTGGGTAGCCAACTTGCCGTACCCCTTAAAGGAGCCTGATTTTCAGAAGGTGCTGAGTACCTGCCCTCAGAAAATCAGGCCCCCTTTAAGGCATCCCACATTGGGCACCCAAAACCTGAGACACCTTAAAATTGCTAGTCACTTCTGTAAATCTTGCCTTGTTGAGATCACTGGGTGCAGCAGCCACAGCCCCATCTTAATCCTAGAAGCCAGGCTCTTTGATTCAAGATGGAGCATGGGATGCCAGTTTAATACACTGGCATAGTGTCTGTGATCACAACTCTCGCCAGTGGCTGGTCCCCAACAACTCTTACAGTCCTGCAGGGCTGACTTCTCTGGTGTGAGTGGGATGGAGTTGTGCTGTTTATGCCAGAGGGGCCAGGTTTACTTCCTACTTCTGACTGTGGTGTGTGTGTGTGAATACTGTGTATCCATAGAACAAAAAAAACCCCCAAATCCTGATTTAAATTCAAATGACAAAAACAGGAAGTCTATTAGAGAGGCTAAATGCAGCAGATCAATTGTGGAATGAGAGTTATTTGTTCAGTTCTAATTGGTATTATCCAGCCCTTTTGAGGTTTGCCCAGCACTAGCACAATTTCCTCTCACTTCTAATCATACTAGCCCATTTGGTTTTTTCTGAAGGATAAGCAGATGCAGAGTCCCACTTCAGGGCTCTTATTCAGGCAAAACTCCCATTAAAATAAGGACGTCACACCTTTCTGTAGTGAAGTGTGCGCATCTTTGTCCCACCATGAGGGAATTGCACTACACGAGAAGAGGGCCTCTCTGGCAAAGTCTCTCCTCTCTTTCACCTTGCGTAGCAGTGGCAGGAATGCTCCATGCTCTGCAGTTGCAAGGGGGCTCTGGGAACTGCAGGATGCCTCTGAAATCCCTCCCCATATTTTATATCTATATGCTAATTCCCAGGAAGAGAAAGCTGTAGTAAGATCAGCTCCTCTTCACTTCCAGCTGGGAGAGACTGTAGCAAGATTTATCTGGCTCCTCTTTATGCAGACTGGAAGAGCATGAACCCAGAATTCCTCCTTGTCTTTCCTCAGTGGCCTAGCGGCAACTTCTTTGCTCATCTTGAAGAGAGGAAGAGTGGAGAGGGTAACTCTCACTGAAGGCAGCATTCAGTGAATGTTTGACCTCAGTGAAAGGATCTTGTAGTTGAGTAAAACTAGGGTCACAATTTTCATTGTGGGCTTGATTTTCAGAGCTGCTGAGTATGCACAACTCCAGCTGAAATCAATGGAGCTGCAGGTGCTCAGGACTTCTAAAAAATAATCAGGTTTTAAGACGGGCACCTAAACAAACCGAGGCACTCAAAACCAGTTGCCACTTTTGAAAATATTTGAAAAGCAGTGAAACGGCTGATAAATGGAAGGAAAATCTCAAGCTTCTTAGAAACCATTCAGGACTTTCACACCATTTAACTATATCAGAGTTCATGGTATTGGGGGGTAATAGCAGGAAATAATGTGACTCATGAAACTCTTAGATTTGGGGTGAAGTTTTAAAAAATGGCACCTGCAATCACTGGGAGTTAGCTGACTTGCTCAGGCAGGTTTGAATTTCCCAGTAGGGACTAGATACACAAAGGGACTTAAACTCAGCATTGCAACACCTAACCTTTAGATATCTATAAAGGGGTTACCACTCGCTACAGGTCCACCTCCTTGGAGGTCAGTCTGGAAATTAGCGCTTTCCCCATATGGCTCCTCCTGCTGTTGGTTACTCACGCTGTGGCTCATCTTTCTCTTCATATCTCAAGGTGCTCTCTCTCTTTGTGACTCAGCCAGGTCACTATATGGTTCCTCCCCTTCTTAGATAACATGTCCCACTGGACAAGCTGCCTGGATGCTGTCTCAGATGGTCTCTGTTCCACATCTTCGGGTCCTGTGCCACTTTGCCAGTTCTCCCTCTATGCTTCGTTCCAGCCCAGGGGCCCTATGACCAACAGCCAAGGTCTCCAATGTCCCATTCCTTGCTGCTGTTTCCCTGGGCTTCTTCCTACCAGCCTTTCTTAGGCTGGTTCCCCTCCAGGTGCAGCATCTAAGGATAACTGGCCCTTCCTGGCCCATGTTAAACCATTCAAGCCTTGATACACACCCCATCACAGAACCCTGCCATCTAGTGGAATCTGTGACCCTTTCTTAGGAGCCCAGATGCCCTATACAATGCACAGGGAGAGTTAGGCACCTAGGACTGGAATCCACAAAGCCAGCCACCAGCCCTCTTGTGGAGTTAGGCTGCTAATGTGGGAGGCCTGTGTTCCAAAACCCTGCTCCAATGCATGTTTAGTTATACACAGTGGAACAGCTTCAACAGACGAGACTGAGGGAGATTTTGCCCAGACTACCCCACCACCTCTGGGCTCCAGCGCTGTTTTGTATAGGGCCCAGTCAGGTGGCTTCTGAGCATGTCTGCCTGATCACATCCCAAAGGTGAGCTAGGCAGGGGCATGCCTAGTTTGATAACCCTGTTGGAGCTTAGATGTGAGCTTGGTGCCTGGGCATGTAGATTGCTGCATGCCCAGAGGTGGATTTTTTAGGCATTTGAGTGCCTTCCAGCGGAATTGTAGGCACCTAGAGAGATTGTAGGGGCCTAGAGAGTTAGGCAGCAGCTGAGCAGGGCTTGTGAGGATCTCAGTTTTGGATTTAGATGCTTAAATGGCAGTTATGCACCTAAATCCCTTTGTGGAGCTAACTCTGGGACCTGCCTGCACCTTTATATGCCTAAATACCTTTGTAAATCTAGCTGTAGGTGACTTAGGAGCCCATGTCCCATTTAAGCTGTTGACTTTCAATGAGGCTTCGTTACACAACACACAGTCAGCCTGTGGCACTCATTGCTAGGGGATGTTGTGAAGGCCAAAACTATAACTAGGCTCAAAAAAGAGTTCAAACCCTATGTTTTGGGTTCAAATCCCATGCTCTGGGCGTCCCAAGCCTCTGACTGCCAGAATCTGGGAGTGGGTGACAGGGGACGGATCACTCAGTAACTGTCCTGTTCTGTTCATTCCCTCTGAAGCATCTGGCACTGGACACAGTCAGAAGACAGGATACTAGGCTAGAGGAACCTCTGGTCTGACCTAGTATGGCTGCTGTTATGAGGCTCCTAAATGACTATATCATTTTGTGTTTTTAGTGCTGCAACTGGGCCACTGGAGTGCTTCAGTGTAGATCCTACCTACGCTGACAGGAGGGGTTCTCCTCTTGGCATAGATAATCCACCTTTTAAGGGGTGATAGCTAGGTCGATGGAATAATTCTTCCATTGACCTACCGCTGTCTATACCCTGGTTAAATTAGTTTAACTATGACACTCAGGGGTATGTTTTTTTCAAACCTCTGAGTGATGTAGCTGGGTTGACCTAACTTTGTAGTGAAGACTTCTTCCGTCAATTTAGCGACCGCCTCTCAGGGAGGTGGATTATCTACGCCAATGGGAGACACCCCCCTCCTCTTGTTGGCATAGCTATTCTACACAGGGGCTACACAAGGCCCCTGATTCTCCTCACACCCGTGTCAGGCCAGAGTCTTGGGAATAATCATCAGGGCCCTGATTAGGCCAGTGCAATAAGTGGCTGTGTGAGATGGGTATTGTGGGCTGGGAGTGTGGTTTCTGCCCACTGAAGCAGGGCCTGCTTATGGCAATTGGGGGTCTATGGAGGTGTCATTTTGTTGGGGGAGGGACAGGAAGTGGGGCTGTCTGAGGGCTTGCGCTACACTAGCATTTGATACCTCAGTGCAGAAAAAGCTGATTACACTGCCCTAAGAGTTAATCTGAATCTGCTTTTAATTCCCTGCCAGTAACTCTTCATCAGCCTGCCCTGGCCTGCTGGTATGCTGCGCTATAATAGCATTGGAGCCATGGATGAGGGCTGTACGCCCAAAACAGCTCTGGGCAGTCATTTGATCAATTAGCAACACGGCAGGTGAGTGGGTGGGCAGGAACAGAGATGGCACATGATTGAAGGCAGTTTTCAGTCTTAGGAGGACTGATGTGGCTCATCCTTTGAAACTCCAGGGCACAAAGGAAAGACCATTATTAAACTCAGGCTGTACTGTAAAATACTGAGCAGCTACAGTCAAGTTTTTTTCTTTTTAGGTATATTTATATCAACATAGATAAAAAAACAAAAAATGACAAAGAATGCAGGACTATGACCACTATCTCCACAATTCTGCTACAGCGTCACCCGATCATTTCTGTGAGATTATTGCTGCTATTTGACTGTGTCATCTATTTCTTTCAAATCATGTAGACAGCTATGTCTATTGAATGATTTTAAGGAATTAACAATTTTCTCTGCTCTTCACGGTTATTTATAGCAAGCAATAGGGCTCCGGGGGCAGAGGTTTAAATAAACAGCTCTAAATGATACACACGTTGAAAAAAGGATCTCTGTTCCCCTGCTTTTATATGTATCATAACAGAAATAAAGGCCTTGCAAAAATAAGAATTGTATTCATACTAAGTTATTAGCTGCGCCATGTTAAATCCAGTAGAAAAATTCTGCTCTGAAGGTCACTAGCTCTGAAACCTGTCATTTTAGTGGAAAGAACGAGGAATACTTGTGGCACTTTAGAGACTAACAAATTTATTTGGGCATAAGCTTTCATGGGCTAAAACCCACTTCATCGGATGCATGCAGAGGAAAATACAGTATCTTATGTCCAAATACATTTGTTAGTCTCTAAGGTGCCACAAAGACTCCTCATTCTTTTTGCTCATACAGACTAACACGGCTGCCACTCTGAAACCTGCCATTTTAGTGGAGTTACTCCAGCTTTACACCATTACAAATGAGATCAGGCTATGGCCCAAGCTCTGTAATTATATAGTTTAAAAGTAACACAATTAAAAAGTACAGTGATACCCCCTATCACAAGAATAGTGTGTAACCCTTGTGTCCATGGGGGATTCCAAATGTGTGACTTCTTCGAAACTTTGCCTTTATTATTTGTCTTACAGTGGCACTAGAAGTGTCATCTGAGAGCCAGGCCTCCATTGTGCTGGGCGTGGGACCTACGCTTTGTAAGAGACAGTCTCTGCCCTGAAGAGCTTACCATTTAAATAGACAAGAGGGACAACAGAGTGGAAGAAATGCAGTATTATCACCCCCTCCATTAACAGATGGGAAACAGAGACAGAGTTTAAGGGCCTGTTTACACTTAAAACCGCTATTGTGGCAAGGCTGCGCCTCTGTAGTGCTTCAGTATAAACAGTACCTGTGCTGACGGGAGGGCTTCTCCCATTGTATTTGTAACCCACACGCCTCCTGGGTGCAGGGTTCTGTCCCATCTAGTGGCGCTGAGACCACTTAGAGAGGGAGATTGCATCCACTTTACAGCCTTAGCTAACAGCCAATTGGCTTTTAGCTGATGCAGTAAGCTCCGTTGGCCCCAAGTTCAATCCTGCCTGCCCACAACTGGGGTCTGTCGATGTTACATATGGATACGCCACCGACGCGAGAGGCAGTAGCTAGGTTGATGGACTACACAAGGAGTTAGGTTAGTTTAATTATGCCTCTGAGGGGTGCAGATTTTTCACACCCCCCCCCAATCAATGTAGTTAAAACAACCTAATTTTTTTAGTGTCGCCCAAGCCTAAGTGACTTGTCCAGGGCCAAACAGGGAATCTGTGACACACCTAGCAATTAAACATAGATTTCTGCAGTCCTGCCACAGAGCCTTAACCATAAGGTCATCCTGCATCTCTAAGGGTGGGTGAGAAGTAACTTCTAAAATGTCCCTTGCTATAGTAAAGGAGGTTTCAAGCTTGGAAAAACAATGCCCTTATACATTGTATTTATTGCTAACTTGCTGGGTTCAATCCAGTTGTCCATGACCACATTGTTCTCAGTCTCAAGAGATCGGCCAGTGGCTCTCTGGGATGGCAACTGAGCTACTCTCTTATCCCGGAGGTGGTTCCTGAAGGTTAAAGCTGATGCACAGTGGGAGAGCACGAGGAACTTTGCACTGGCTCTAGCCATGTGGTAAGCTTTCTGCAGCTTATCTCCAGGACATAGTTCACCAGTAGTAAGTTCACTTTAGCAAGGGAAAGAGGCCTGGTCTTGATTCTGCCCTCTGATACACAGAGGCATAACCCCACCTATCCTATGCACCCCTACAATCCTACACCTTTATTTAAGAACATAAGAATGGCCACACTGTCTCAGACCAAAGGTCCATCTAACCCAGTATCCTGTCTTCCGACAGTGACCAATGCCCCAGAGGGAATGAACAGAACAAATAATCATCTAGTGATCCATCTCCTGTCACCCAGTCCCAGCTTCTAGCAAACAGAGGGTAGGGACACCATCTCTGCCCATCCAGGCTACTAGCCATTGATGGAACTATCCTCCATGATCTTATCTAGTTCTTTTTTTAACCCTATTGTAGTCTTGGCCTTCACAACATCCTCTGGCAAAGTGTTTCACAGGTTGACTGTGCTGTATGTGAAAAAATACTTCCTTTTGCTTGTTCTAAACCTGCTGCCTATTAATTTCATTTGATGGCCCCTAGTTCTTGTGTTATGAGGAGTAAATAACACTTCCTTATTTACTTTCTCCACACCAGTCATGATTTTATAGATCTCGGTCATATCCCCCCTTAGTCATTTCTTTTCCAAGCTGAAAAGTCCCAGTCTTATTAATCTCTCCTCATAGGGTAGCTGTTCAATACCCCTAATCATTTTTGTTGCCCTTTTCTGAACCCTTTCCATTTCCAATATATCTTTTTTGAGATGAGGTGACCACATCTGCACCCAGTATTCAAGATGTGGGTGTACCAGGGATTTATATTGAGGTGAGATGATTGTTTCTCTCTTATTATCTATCCTTCTGTTAATGATTCCCAACATTCAGTTTGCTTTTTTTGACTGTTGTTGCACATTGAGTGGATGTTTTCAGAGAACTTTGCACAATGACTCCAAGATCTCTTTCTTGAATGGTAACAGCTAATTTTTTTTTTGTAATAGTAAGAATTGGAGATATCCCAATCTCCTAGAATGGGAAAGGACCTTGAAAAGTCATTGAGTCCAGTCCCCTGCCTTCATTAGGTGGCCCAATTTTTGGCCCAGATCCCTAAATGGCCCCCCTCAAGGATTGAACTCACAACCCTGGGTTTAGCAGGCCAGTGCTCAAACCATTGAGCTATCTCTCCCCCCCCCCCTTATGTTTTATGTATAGCTGAGATTATGTTTTCCAATGTGCATTCCTTTGCAGTTATCAACATTGAATTTCATCTGCCATTTTGTTGCTCAGTCACCCACTTTTGAGAGATCCTTCGCAGTATGCCTGGAACTTTAACTATCTTGAGTAGTTTTGTATCCTCTGCAAATTGTTTCCCCTTTTTTCCAGATCATTCATGAAAATGTTAAATAGGACTGGGCCCAGTACAGACTCCTGGGGGACACACTATTTACCTTTCTCCAGTTGAATCAGGTATCTCACGGATGTATGCGTAGTGTCTTTAAATATTCGCAAGGCATGTGCTAAGTTCTTGCATTTCATTTGTTTTGTGTCTGAGTAAAGAAGAAATGATTCATATTGGATTTAATCATTCCACATGCGATTGTAAATCTAAAGGAATTTTAGTATTCCTTATATCTAGGTGTAGTAGCAAGAGATAGGGTTGTCAACTTTATACTCGCACAAATCCGAACACCCTGCTCCACCCCCCTGCCCTACTCCTTCTCCGAGGCCCTGCCCCTGCTCACTCCATCTCCCCCCCAATCCCTTGCTTTCTCCACCCTCACTCACTCATTTTCACCAGGCTGACTCAGGGGGTTGGGGTGTGGGGGTGTGTGAGGGCTCCTGCTGGGGGTGTGGGCTCAGGGTTAGGGCAGGGGATGAGTGGTTTAGGGTGCAGGAGGGGATGAGGGCTCTGGGTGTGGGCTCTGGGGATGAGAGGTTTGGGTTGTAGTAGGGGGCTTCAGGCTGGGACCGAGGGATTCGGAGGGCGGGAGGGGAATCAGGGCTGGGGCAGGGGGCTGGGGCACAGAAGGGGTGAGGGCTCTGGCTGGGTTGTGGGCTCTGGGGTGTGGCTGGGGACGAGGGGTTTGGGTTGCAGGAGGCGGGTCCGGGCTGGGGCAGAGGGTTGGGGTGTGTGTGGGAGGGGGGTTAGTGTTGGGCTGTGTGGGGGAGGCTCCATGAGGGAGTTTGGATGAAGGAAGGGACTCCAGGCTGGGGTGGAGGGTTGGGATATGGAAGGGGATTTAGGGTGTGGGGTCCTGGTGGTGTTTACCACAGCTCCCAGGAAGTGGCCTCGAGGTCCCTGCAGCCCCTAGGTGCATGGGCGGCCAGGGATGCTTTGCGTGCTGCCCTCGTGCCTGCAGGTTCCACCCCTGCAGCTCCTATTGTTCGCAGTTTCCAGCCAATGGAAGCTGCAGAGCCAGCACTCAGGGTGCGGGCAGCACACAGAGCCTCCCTGGCTGCCCATTCTCCTAGGGGCTGCGGGAAGCTGGCAGCCACTTCCAGGAGCTGTGCGGAGCCAAGGCAAGCAGGGAGCCTGCCTTAGCCCCAGATCCCCCACTGTGCTGCGAACCAGACTTTTAACAGCTCAGTTGGTGGTGCTGACCGGAGTCGCCCGTGTCCCTTTTCAACCAGGCGTTCCATTTGAAACCTGGACACCTGGCAACCCTAGTTCCAGCTTCCTCATGCGCTCTTTCTGGCCTTGTCTTCACTACTAAAAAAGTTGGTTTTTTACCTCACGCTAACTAATATGCCTGAGCTATTCTGAAGTAAAAATACAGAGAAGACCAGGCACTTTAGCTTTACTGTGAGGGGGCTGTTAACGTCTGGGGATGGAGCGGAAATCCTCCAGGGACATCTCCATGAAGCTCTCCTGGAGGTACTACAAAAGCCTTTGCAGAAGGTTTCTGGGCAGGGCAGCCTTATTCCGTCCTCCATCGTAGGACACTTGACCACGCCATGCATGTAGCAAGTAATCTGGTATCATTGCATGACAAAGCCTAGCTGCATAAGGTCCCGGTGATTGCTGGCATTCAAGCAACATCCGTTCTTTATCTCGCTGTGTTATCCTCAGGAGAGTGATATCGTTCATGGTAACCTGGTTGAAATTCAGGAATTTAATTAAGGGGACAGAGATGGCCATTCCTACTGGGCTGTTTGCCTGTTCCTTGCAGGTAGCCAAGCAAGAAGAAGGGGGGTGGTGATTGGCGCTGAGCTTTTTCGCGTTTGGCTAGCAGGGTCTTCCCTGCTACCACCCACGCGGTGGGGGGTGGTGGGGGGAAGGGGGTGTTTAGCAGTGATCTTCCATGATACCAGCCACGCGGTGGGGGGAGAGATAAAGCGATCATCCCAGATAATTGGATGGGGGGGGTGGTTTCTGCTGCTGCATGTTAACAGGAAAGAAGCAGCACTGAATGGGATTTGCTTAGTATTTGGGAAAGGAGGGCGCTGTGTATATGAAGGCTGCAGAAGCCAAAAGACAATGGCTTATCATGGCCGCATGCAAGCTGAATTCTGCTGCCCGGACCTGCGTCTGTGAGATCTCTAACACCAGAGTCGCAGACACTCAATATTAAGATGCAAAATGCAATCTTGTAGTGAAATCACATGTGCTATGTAAGGTGAATAGTGTTGTTCACTGTGAAAGAGTATAAGCATTGTTCTGTAAAATGTATCTTTTAAAATACTTCTCTCCCTTTTTTCCCTCCCTCATGCAGCTGCAGATTTTTCAAGCCTCCCTACTCCATCCCGAAGGCTATCTCAGATAAGGCGGCAGAAAAAAAAAAACGCGAGACGAAATGTTCTCGGAAATCATGGAAGTGACCTGCAATGAAAGAGCTCATCTGAATGAGTGGAAGCACATGGTACCAAATTACAGGAAAGATGCCAGTGAACGTGAGGACAGGAGGGACGCTCGAGATCAGAAGTGGCGGCAGGAAGATCAGAGGAGGCATGATGCAACGCTGGGGCTGCTGCGTGATCAAACTGACGTGCTCTGGCGTCTGGTGGAGCTTCAGGAACAGCAGCAGGATCACAGAGTGCCGCTGCAGCCCCTGTGTAACCACCTTCACCCCTCACCGTTTTCTATATCCTTCTCACCCAGATGTGTAAGAACGCATGGGAGGAGGTTCTGTGTAACTGCCCACTCTACCCCCATGGATAGCCCAACCAAAAGGCTGTCATTATTTTGAAATTTTTGTAGTGGCCTTTTCCTTCCCTCCTATCCTCCTCCCAAACCACACCCGGGCTACCTTGTCAGTTCTCTCCCTCTTTTTATAATTAATACCTGATTTTTAAATGATAGTGACTTTATTTCCTTAAGCAAGCTGTAATCGAAGGGGGAGGGTGGGTTGCTTACAGGGAATGAGTCAGTCAAGGGGGCGGGGTTCATCAAGGGGAAGCAAACACAGCAGTCACACCATACCCTGGCCTGTGATGAAACTCGTTTTCAAAGCTTCTCTGATGCGCACTGCTTCCTGGTGTACTCTTCTAATCGCCCTGGTGTCTGGCTGCGTGTAATCAGCGGCCAGGTGATTTATCTCAGCCTCCCACCCCGCCATAAAGGTCTCCCCCTTACTCTCACAGAGATTTTGGAGCACACAGCAAGCAGCAATAACAAAGAGGATATTGGTTTGGCTGAGGTTCGAGCGAGTCAGTAATGTGCACCAGCGCGCCTTTAAATGGCCAAATGCACATTCTACCACCATTCTGCACTTGCTCAGCCTGTAGTTGAACAACTCCTGACTACTGTCCAGGCTGCCTGTGTATGGCTTCATGAGCCATGGCATCAAGGGGTAGGTTGGGTCCCCCAGGAGAACTACAGGCATTTCAACATCTCCAACTGTTATTTTCTGGTCTGGGAAGTAATTCCCTTGCTGCAGCCATTTAAACAGAGTAGTGTTCCTGAAGACATGAGTGTCATGAACCCTTCCTGGCCATCCCAAGTGGATGTTGGTGAAACATCCCTTGTGATCCACCAGTACTTGCAGCACCATTGAAAAGTACCCCTTGCGGTTTATGTACTGGGTGCCCTGGTGCTCCAGTGCCAAGATAGGGTTATGGGTTCCATCTGTTGCCGCACTACAGTTAGGGAATCCCATTGCAGCAAAGCCATCCACTGTGATCTGCACTTTTCCCAGAGTCACAACCTTTCGTAGCAGCAGCTTAGTGATTGCTTTGGCTACTTGCATCACAGCAGCCCCCACGGTAGATTTGCCCACTCCAAATTGATTTCTGACTGACCGGTAGCTGTCTGGCATTGCAAGCTTCCAGACGGCTATCGCCACTCACTTCTCAACTGTGAGGGCTGCTCTCATCTTAGTATTCTGGCGTTCCACGGCTGAGGAAAGCAAGTCACAAAGTTCCATGAAAGTGCCCTTACGCATGTGAAAGTTTCACAGCCACTGGGGAATCGTCCCAAACCTGCAAAACTATGCAGTCTCACCAGTCTGTGCTTGTTTTCTGGGCCCAAAATTGGTGTTCAATGGCTAGAATCTGCCCCATTACCATCAGGATCTCCAAAGTGCCAGGGGCCCGCAGTTTGAGAGAAGTCTGTGTCCATGTCCTCATCACTCTTATTGCCGCGCTGCCATAGCCGCCTCCTCCTCCCCTGGTTTTGCAGGTCCTGGTTCAGCATAGACTGCACGATAATGCGCGAGGTGTTTACAACATCCATGATTGCTGTCTTCAGCTGAGCAGGGTCCATGCTTGCTGTGCTATGGCGTTTGCACAGTTCACTCAGGAAGAAAGGCGTGAAATGTTTGTCTGCCGCTGCTTTCACGGAGGGAGGAGCGAGGCTGTACCCAGAACCACCCGCGACAATGTTTTTTGCCCCATCAGGCACTGGGATCTTAACCCAGAATTCCAAGGGGCGGGGGAGAC
The DNA here is from genome assembly GCF_007399415.2 of Gopherus evgoodei. Classification (NCBI taxonomy): domain Eukaryota; kingdom Metazoa; phylum Chordata; order Testudines; family Testudinidae; genus Gopherus; species Gopherus evgoodei. The sequence continues at coordinate 11,697,855 of NC_044322.1, forward strand.
TGCGGGAACTATGGGATAGCTATGGGACAGCAACATTCCGGAAATCGATGCTAGCCTCAGTACATGGACGCACACCGCTGAATTATTGTGCTTAGTGTGGCTGTGTGCAGTTGACTTTATACAATCTGTTTTTAAAAAAACGGTTTCTGTAAAATCCGTATAATCCCATAGTGTAGACATACCCACTGAAACTGATTAACATGCTGACAAGATCTTCTAAAAATACAGCACGAAGGAGAGTGAAGAAAAGGCACATTAAGCCATAGGCCAATGGCCAGTCCCATGTTATTTATTACACTGAGGCTGGGCCTTCCAGATGGGCTGCAGTGGCAGGCACCAGGCAGGGTTTTGGCATCCTGGGAAGCAAGGTAGGTTGGGACCCATTGCACCTTTCCTCTGTTGAGAATCCTTTTGTACACTAATCTGTGCTCCCAGTGCGACCCACTTTGCCTCATATGATGAGATAAGTGTGAGCCTCATTTTATAGCCAGTCCTGGGTCAGATCTTGAGCTGGTGTAAATCAGCATATCTCCATTAACTAAAACAGGACAATGCCAATTTACTCCAGCTGGAGAACTGGTTGGTTGTGTCGCACCAGAGGCCAGTGCTGTCTCATTCCCGCCATGGTTCAGGATACATAAGAATGGACATACTGGGTCAGACCAAAGGTCCATCTAGCCCAGCATCCTGTCTTCTGACAGTGGCCAGTTCCAGGTGCCCCAGAGGGAATGACCAGAACAGGTAATCATCAAGTGATCCATCCTTTGTTGCTCATTCCCAGCTTTTGGCAAACAACCCATAACTATCCATATTTATGGCTAACCCACAAGAGGCTTCTTCCAACACAAATGATTTTATGAAAGGTGCCTGAGTCCATTTGTCCACTAACTGATGTCTTTCCCCTCAAATTCAAATAACATTACAACTCAGGAATTGTAGTTGTCAATTTTTTTATTTATTTATTTTCCTGCTGCTTCTCTGCTGTGATATAATAGTTAAAAACAAGATCAACTTTGCTTCAGGCATGTACCATGTTTATTAACAGCAAAAACATATTATCTAGGGTAAGCTCAAGAGCAATTTACAGGATAAATAAGTGTTTCAAGTTATTCTTTTTTTAGAAAAAACTCATGAATAAATTAATAACTTAAGTGATTAGTTGTCCACAGTGATTTGAAAAATTAATAACCAACTCAAACAGTGATACCACAAGAAAACAGACACTGTACATTTTGTCACTGATTATTTTTGTCCTTTTTGACTTCTACAAATGGAAAAAAAACACCCCACAATCCTGTTTAAGAACAGTCATACACTTTGGAACACACAAAATATCACTGAGAATATGCTGCAGATTCAACAGCTTCAAAGCTGTCAGTCATACACGCCTCACAGCAGTTAAAAAAGCTATCCTAACATAAATGGCTCTAGTCTAATTACCATTGAAGTTAATGGGAGTCTGTTGAATTCAGTGGAAATTGGATTGGGCCTCACTGATTATTCAAAGGATCTGATCCTGAATTTACTGAAGTCAGTGTTTCAGTGGATGCAGGGCCAAGTCCCTAGTTACATTCCCTATATTCATTGCTTTCCAGCTGGGAGCTCTTAATTGCTCATTAAAGTGGCAGATGTTTTCTTGCATGATATGAGAGCAGAGCTTCAAAACTGTGTAAAAACCCTTCTCCCACCACCTTTCTTCACCTGCACAATTTAGGATTAGCGCTTATAATGGGTTTTATTCAGTAGGACATCCTGGTTCCAGGATGGCATTGTGATATTTGGTGTCTTAACATTAAGGTGCATCATCATCATGTAGTGATCCAGTAATGTACAGACTACTGACAGAACTTTGCATCTCCTGACATTAATTAATTAACCCTCACAACACCTTCGTGAGATAGGGAAATACGTACTACTATCCTCATTTTACAAATGGGAAAGAAAATGAGATCCAGGCAGGATAAGTGACTCACCCAAAGCCACAGAGGGAGTCAGCGGAAGAGGTGGGCTGCGAACTCATGACTTGTCTTAGTGCCCAGTCTTTGATCAGCCCTCTAGAGCAGTGGTTCTCAACACAGAGCTGTGGCCCATGTGCCATCCTTGGGGCCATATAAGTAGTGCTGGATGCAACCCACATAACACATTCTGGGCTACATATGCAGCTCACAATGGTAAATAAGTTGGGAACCACTGCTCTAGCAGGTAGCCCACACTCCAATTTGTTTGTGCACCACTACAGTCTAATGAGTGGCCCTACAGAATAGAAAAGCCCTGCTACCATTACTGACTTGATAGAAAATCTAATTTTGCTCAAATGATAGAGCTGACAGTCCTGGGTGCTATCTGTTTGTGTTGCAACTGGTGATCCTGCCATCTGTATGCACAGGGGAATAAATGTTACAGTGGTGTCACATTGAGCTGGCTTGGAAAATATCTCATGACACTTTGGCAGCCCTATAAGCCTTAAATATTGAGCCTTTCCCATGTGAACCAGCGCTGCGGTGACCTTAGCAACAATACATCCCAAAGAACTGTAGAGACGGACAAGAGGACAGGAGACCAAGAACAGACCAACAGAGGGAAGGATGCCATGGGCGTGGCCATGGAAGAGATTATTTAATAAAACTATAGCTGTCAAGCTGCAAGAATATCATTAACAGTCATAATATCAGTGCATAAATAACAGTATCTTAGTGCTTTTCAGCTGTGAGCCAAAGTACTTGAACTAAAATAGCGCAGGAGAGCAGTGAAAGGAAAAACAGCAGTGGAATTAAGGACGTGGTTGATACAGGGACAGCAACTTGGGGTGCACTGGAACCTTCAGCCTTCAAATATACAAGCTCAAATGTACCTAGTCCCTCTGACTTGAGGATGGGTAGGTCACAATTCTCTCCAGTCACAGCTATGGCTACCAGTCAGCATTGGTCCTGTTTCGTACATGTTATACTGAGGAGGCCTAATAAGGTATTGTATAGAAGTCAGTGCTTTCGGATACATGCGCCCTTAAAAAATATCTGCTTAGCATGGTATGGCTGAGGGTTTTGTGCCATGATCTTGTTATACCTTAACAATAAGAAAAATGGCACAGCGCTTGACAAAAATTCAACCTCTCTTCATCACCACACACCCATGTTTTTTCTAGATGGGCGACAAAGATGGGGGGCCTTGGCCTGAGAATCAGGCCAAGCCTTTCACTGGCATTTAAGATTAATTATTTTCAAGGCATTAAGCTCCCTAAAATAACCAGATCTAACCAAGAAGCCACTTTTTCCTTGGCTGTCCCACTGCAGATGGGACGCAATAGACTAATTCCCTCAGGGCAAAGTCGTTGATGCCCATGCATTTAAAGCTGTTGGTTTTCAGGCTGGGTTAAGCAGAAATGCTGCACAAACATTCACCAGGGATTGAACAACCAGGAGTGAGTTCTTTTGTCACAGCAGCCACCTATATCAGGTCAACATACTTAGGCCCCTAAATGTGCCTGTCTTTGAAGGCAGAGCACCATAATGCACAGCACATGCAGATTATTATTGAGTATGCACTGACTATGTGCACTGTGCTGTGTAATAGACGTCTGAGGAATGCGACACCTTCCTGAACAACATGAAGGGGAGAACATAACGAGTGCTCACCAGTGAGCAGAGCAGGAGATGCACCCAGCAGTTTCAGGAAGTCTGTAGCTGCCTTAAAAGTAAATCTGAACACACAGACGTATTTACTTGGACAGGGTAAAGTCATTGGAAAGTCATGGGAGATGGGAGAAATTCCAGAAGACTGGAAAAGGGCAAATATAGTGCCCACCTATAAAAAGGGAAATAAAAACAAGCCAGGAAACTACAGACCAGTTAGTTTAACTTCTGTGCCAGGGAAGATAATGGAGCAAGTAATTAAAGAAATCATCTGCAAACACTTGGAAGGTGGTAAGGTGATAGGGAATAGCCAGCATGGATTTGTAAAGAACAAATGGTGTCAAATCAATCTGATAGCTTTCTTTGATAGGATAACGAGTCATGTGGATTAGGGAGAAGCGGTGGATGTGGTATACCTAGACTTTAGTAAGGCATTTGATACGGTCTCGCATGATATCCTTATCGATAAACTAGGCAAATACAATTTAGATGGGGTTACTATAAGGTGGGTGCATAACTGGCTGGATAACCGTACTCAGAGAGTAGTTATTAATGGCTCCCAATCCTGCTGGAAAGACATAACAAGTGGGGTTCCGCAGGGGTCTGTTTTGGAACTGGCTCTGTTCAATATCTTCATCAACGACTTAGATGTTGGCATAGAAAGTACGCTTATTAGGTTTGCAGACGATACCAAACTGGGAGGGATTGCAACTGCTTTGGAGGACAGGGTCAAAATTCAAAATGATCTGGACAAATTGGAGAAATGGTCTGAGGTAAACCGGATGAAGTTCAATAAAGACAAATGCAAAGTGCTCCACTTAAGAAGGAACAATCAGTTTCACACATACAGAATGGGAAGAGACTGTCTAGGAAGGAGTATGGTAGAAAGAGATCTAGGAGTCATAGTGGACCACAAGCTAAACATGAGTCAACAGTGTGATACTGTTGCAAAAAAAGCAAACATGATTCTGGGATGCATTAACAGGTGTGTTGTAAACAAGACACGAGAAGTCATTCTTCCGCTCTACTCTGCGCTGGTTAGGCCTCTAATGGAGTATTGTGTCCAGTTCTGGGCACCACATTTCAAGAAAGATGTGGAGAAATTGGAGAGGGTCCAGAGAAGAGCAACAAGAATGATTAAAGGTCTTGAAAACATGACCTATGAAGGAAGGCTGAAAGATTGGGTTTGTTTAGTTTGGAAAAGAGAAGACTGAGAGGGGACATGATAGCAGTTTTCAGGTATTTAAAAGGGTGTCATCCGGAGGGGGGAGAAAACTTGTTCACCTTAGCCTCTAATGATAGAACAAGAAGCAATGGGCTTAAACTGCAGCAAGGGAGATTTAGGTTGGACATTAGGAAAAAGTTCCTAACTGTCAGGATAGTTAAACACTGGAATAAATTGCCTAGGGAGGTTGTGGCATCTCCATCTCTGGAGATATTTAAGAGTAGGTTAGATAAATGTCTATCAGGGATGGTCTAGACAGTATTTGGCCCTGCCATGAGGGCAGGGGACTGGATTCGATGACCTCTCGTGGTCCCTTCCAGTCCTAGAGTCTAAAGAGTCTAGGGTGGGAAACTTTGATCACCAACTCCAAGTCTTGTTCCCAGTCACGGCAGTGTTACAGTAGAGATGTTTGCATTTGACTGAATGTTCTAGTGTGGAATTAATGCAATCACTTGCACAATGGGACTGTTACACCGAACAGCTCGTCTGCTATTGTATCTGTCGTGCCACTGACATGAGTCATAAAATGCCCAGGCTGTTCCTCTTTCAGCTCCCTGGCTTTCAAGATATACAGTAGCATCCTAATAGTACGTGGCCATTTGACAAGTTCAACTTCCCTCCAGCCTGGTAGATGTGAAGAGAAAATAAATCTCTGATCACACATCTTATGGTGAATTCCCAAAGCTCTGAGTACACGTGCATGCAAGCTACAAGTCACACAGGCAGGGCATGTATCGATTTACTGTGAGCACAGAACCTGCTCTAACATCCATTCAGATCAACAGGAGTCTTTCCATTGACTTCAGTCGGCTTTGAATCAGGCCCAATATTTTGTTAAGTTTCCTGTCTGAAGCTGGCTTCAGTTTCAGCTCTATAATAATTACATTGTTTGAGAGGCCTGCCTGTCCTAAAATGTGCGGTGGTACTGCTGTGTGCTGTTAAAATAGCTGTTGTGATGCACACCAGAGGTGGCTGCATTCCACTGGTGGGCGAAATGAACCTAAAGGGTTAATAAATTAAAGGGGCATTGGAAGGCCAATAATCATATCTTGTAAAAAAAAAAAAGAGTCTTATCTGTGTTAATATTTTAGAGCATTAAAATTGGAAGAATTTTTAAAATGTTATTTGTCTCCCAATGCATATGCCATTTTTGTTGTTACATTTTGCAAATCCCTTCAACTGGGCGAGTGAGAATAGCTGAATCAGTTTTGCTTTTGTTTCCATTTATTTCCACTTCCTGGGTCTCAAGAAGTACCACAGTGCTGCAATGTTTAGACTACAAGGGTTGTCAATATCCTTTTAATGGGACTCTTGAATTTAATGGGAATCTTTACACTGAGCTCTGCGATGAAAGGGGCTATAGAAGTGCAACGTATCGTGCTCTTCTTGTATTGTCCCACTGCAAAAAGATTCAGACGCTGTATGCAGGACAGAGTAGCTTACTGGCAACAAAGCACTCACAGACCTATGAAAGACAGGGATCTATGCTGGCCCCATTAGTATTCTTTTTATTTGGACCATTATGATACCTGCTTTATTTTTCCTGCAAAATACCATCATGGCAGCCTTGCAAAATATGATCAACAGCCTTTTGCAGGTAAAGGGTAGAAGAGTAGAAGATGTCCCTGGGCTGGTAAAATTTCTGGACCGTTTTGCAAGGCAGCATAACGGTCTCAAAGAGCAGCATTCTACAACGGGATCCACTTGGGTCATGCAGTGCTCATTACAGGATGGGGGCAGGGGCAGATCTGGAAGAGCTGTTAATGCCCAAACAATAATAATTAGCAATAATTATTTTCTTGCATAGAGGTGGGAACTTGGGGTATGGGGCGGGGGGTGGTGCTGCAGCACCCCTAAGTTTTACACTGAGCTCTGTTCCTGGCCCCACACTTGGGGTCTTGGCTGCCAGCTCCAGGGCTCCTCTCCTGTCCCCGTGCCTCCCCAGACTCAGCCCCCTTGCCCCTGTCTGGGTCCCCCCTCTTGGGGAGACATGGCCCTGCTCCTGGTCCCAGCTCTGTGGGGGTGAGGGGGTCAGTCAGGGGTAAGGGAGCTGGCTTTCAGCAACCCCACTATTAAAAGTGTTCCAGTGCCACTGGCTTCTTGTTGATGCTGAAGGAACTTTATTTAAAAACTGAAAAAGAACCAACTCATTGGCAAAGCTGTGCTCCCCACTCAGAGTGAAATGCCTCCCAAAATAGAACGCCCAGACAAAGCCCTGCACCCCACTGAGGGCCTTCATCTGGGTCCTCTGCCCTGGATTGAATGTCTTAAGGCACCTGATGGGCCTGATTCTCCTATTGCTTACACTGCACTATAATCAGGAGTAGCTCCACTGATGTCAATGGTTTGAGCTGTATGAGCCCCCTCTCAATGTGTAAACATGGCTCAGTATTTTAACTCTCCTTCCGAGGCATCCTCATAGCGAACATGTGGATGGCTTACAAGCCTGGGGCCAAACACTGCTGCCCTTCGGAGCCCTGAGGCAAGGCTAGACCTCAATTTCACAGCAGGGCCCTGTCCCAAAATAGGGCTTAGGCGGGACACAGGTCCTCATTCTGGCCCTCTCTGCAGGGGTAAATTCCACCCAGGCAGCTACCATGAAGCCCTTGGATGGAATGACCCCTGAGATGAAGTTCGCTGATCGTTGAATATTGGGAGAGAGCTTGACACTGTCACTCGTTCTGGAGCAGATACTTAATGTGAATAAGTCAGTCCAGGCTCAGGGAGAATTAATTAATGTCTGTTCGAAGGCACCAGATGGTCAGTCCTGGAGACAGACATTCTCTATGGATGCACAGGCCAGGCACGGTTTACTGCCATCCTGCCCTGCCAATAGACCTCAGCCCTATCCTGGGGAACTGAGGGTGTTCAGCCTTTGTATGTATTGTTCTGCATACCGTGGGCTCACCTCAAAGCCCCACAGCACCAGGTGATACATTTCATTCGGCTAGTGGCTTTCATAATGATGCTTCTAGGATTGCACCCGGAGTTATACAATTAAGGCAAATGCTTGTGTAATGTGTAATGAAAGCATTGGAGAAATGTGAATGGCATCATTTATAGTGTCAGTCTGGGCTATGTTATCTGTGGAGTGCTCCTGTATGTTTCATTCTGTGTCTTTTAATAATCGGGCGTTGGGTTTGTTTTTAATTGGCATTCCAATTTGAAAGTGTTTGCAAATATCATACTATGACTGTGCATTTGTAATACACTAGCTCGGTGTGTGCGCGTATGTTATCATGTCTCCCTCTAATAGCGAGCCTGTGACTACAGCAGCCAGCTACTTACTACTAATAGAGAAACTCCTTTTACTCAAGTGGTAGGGACCCGTGTTTTTGTTGCTGGCAGTTCTGCATACTATCCCCTGCTGATGATGGCAGTGTCTGTATGTGGCTTTAGTTCAGCACACATGCAGCTTGGCAGTCATATGAGCATGAGGCTGCAAGGAAATGCACAGCTTCTACTTGTAAACATGACGTGTGCATGATTTTATAGAGGTGCATTGGCAATCCATCATGATAGCTGCTTCACAGGCATGCTGTTTGTGTATGCCCAATAGCAGTGCTGGCTACAGTCAAAGAACCAGGATTGGCACCACTACGACATTAGAACCAGCCTTGCAGTGTTCACTACTCTACTGCTTTTGCGTCAGAGCAACACAATATATAGGTGATGTTGCCTTGACAATCCCCACCACATGTCACTCAGATGGTCAGTCCTGGAGACACATTCAATGAGCATTCGGTGGCTAACAGAGCTGGTTGGGAATTTTCCTTCAGAATGGTTTTCTGATGGAAAATGCCCATTTTGCAAAATCACAATTTTTTTTCGGTTGGAAAATTTCAATTTTGCCAAAAAATTTCAATTTTCCATTTGCAAAAATCAAAATGTCATTTCCCCAGCTGTTGGCCTGGAAGGCTTCTGCTGTTTCGCTTTCTGCCTGTGGGGAGAAAGTGAAAATGACAAGAGCCTTCCCGGGTGGGCAGCTGGGAAGTCAAAAAATGCCATTTTCAGTTCTCCCTCTGACTTCCTGAAAATCCCTTCCTATGAAAATGTCATTTTGGACTTTTGATCCCAATTCAGGACAATTACAAAAACAAAAAATGAACTTTTTCATGGGAATGGAGTTCCATTTTCTGGCCAGTTTTAGGTCACTCAAGTGATGAGACTGCCCTGACTCCTCGTGGGAGACTATTCCCCAGGTGAAGATCTCAGCAGTAACCTATATTTCTTTCACTCAACTCCACTGCATTACACCTAGCTCTCCCTCCTTGGGCTTCTTCAACAATTCCACTCCTTCCTTGGTAGAGTAGCTACGCTCGCCAGATCCTTGTCGACAGTCCCATATCCCATTCCCCTTACTCATCATGAAGCCATACAAGTCACACATGGGCCTAACTCTCCACTCAGACTCAGGGGAGTCTTTTCCTGCTCCCATTGCAATCAATGGCAAAGCTTCCACTGATTTCAACGGCAGCAGAACTGTCTCCCAATGAGGCTGCAAACGCTGCCACCCTGGGTAGAAGTTGGCCCTCAGGGTCGGATCCAGAGCCTACTGAAGTCAGTGAAAGGATTCCCATTGAGTTCAAGCCTCTAGCTCTTTAATTCTGCTTTCACAAAGCCGATCCTGCCAGCCCTTTCATTTTGGGGAGCTTTGAACCCCCCACCCCCACCCCACCAACACCCATTTAAAAAGAAGAGGCACCTCTTGTTGTTTGATACATTATGTGTGTGCTAGGGGGGAGGAGAGGTCAGCCCTGGAGGTCTAAGTTTGTCTCAACCCGTCCGTCAGTCTGGGTGCTTTGCAAGCTACAGGTATTGGCACACAAGCCATGCCGCCTGATGGAGAAGCGCCCCCTGCAGGTTACAAAGGCATGTCGGTCATTATTGACAAGCGATTTGATAATAAAACAAGTACATATTAAACCTGGCAGTTGCCCATTTTTTGAAGAGGTTGAAGAGGTCAGGACCACCATACGGTATGGAGCGGGAATCCGTGTCCTGTAAAGGATGCCACCAAACCAGTATACATTCGGCACAGTTCAGGTGTACAGTATGGAAGAAGACTGAGAGAGATACTACAGTGTTAGCAGGTACAAGGTGGCTTTAATAACAGCTGAAAGCAAAAGACATGCAGGGCATTTATGACCCCAGTATTGCTAAGTTTTAAGTTCCTGAACAGTATATCCAGCAGCTAAAGTAACAGCACAAACCCAGCCACTGCAAGTAGTTGGTCTTTGTCACTGGCAAACAATATCTGCCAAGTCTTCCCCTGAAATGAAGTTTCTTTTTAAAAAAAGACCCAAACAACAGTACTGTAGCAATGCAACCCCAAAGTGAGCTCGCATACCCAGTGGAACCCCAGCCTGGGAAAACCTGTTGGACATTTGCCTGTCTGGATGGCTGTCCCCATCTGCCCCGTCCATTACTGCTTCATGCTCTTAACAGGATCTGCTGATTGCCGGACGTCGGTCCATTCCTGCATGGTGTTCTGCAGGGCTTGTGTCTTCTCTTTGTCAACCTGCACATAATCGACCTTCTCGTCTGAGGCGACTGACGATGTGGAGGGCTGGGTAAAGAGGAGGAGAACACAGCATGACGTAATGATAGTACATCTAGTCCACTCTGCTGGCCTCATCTCTGTCCTCTTGTACAATCTCACCCCTCATACTGTACGAGCCTTCTCCTCTGCAGCTCTTGCTATCTGGAACCACCTGCCTATATCTCAGCCTGGGTAGCTCTTCATTTATATTACTTGCAAATCCCTTCTTTAGATTCCTCTTATTTCTTAATGAGGCCTTGATCAAAAAACTCCTATTGATGTAATAGGCTTTGGATCAGGCCCAAAGTGAGAGCCTGGTCTGAAAGAAGAGTGTAAAATGGTACCCTGGGTTTCCATGTTTATTGTCTCTCAGAGACTCTGCGTCAAAAGTGCTCAGTTTACAAGCAAAACAATATTGCTTTCTAACTACCAGCACTGCAAACGCAGCCTGGGATCTAAGAGTCCAACGGGATTCTTTTCTTCTCACTAAGCAACTGTTAGCGACAGTGGAAGGACTAGAATCCAGCTCCCCCTCTCTTAGCCGTGTTGGCTCTGCAGGGCTAACAAGGAGTAAAAGATTATTTTTGTCATTCAAAGAAGCAGGTACGGCTCCAAATTCACAGAAGGAGCAGATCTGCTGAGTGAGACGATGCTGTTTTTACATAGTTGCTTTTCAGAGTACTTTAATTTTCTTTTCCCTCTGCAGTTGCTTAACTCTTTTAGAGAAAAACAATTGAAAATCCCAGATCCAAACTTTGGAGGTTCAGAAAATCTTAAACTGAATCCAGATTAGATTTTTGTGGCTTTATGCCACCTCTCGAGTGTGTGTATTGTTTTGTTCTGTAATCCATGTAGTTGGCATGGAAGACACTACATAGCATGCAGATGCATTGCATTTAAGATAGATATTTGAATATATTGAAGAGCCACTAATTTCATTCCATGTTATCTAGAAGCCATTTTGCTGGTGTTTCCCATCACTGGTCCATCTGCTCCTGCCAGCTAGTCCTCATCTGGCAGCATCTTATTTGGCTCAGCAGAATTTGGCTCATAGATAGAGCCTTCACTTTTCAAAAGTGACTTGTGATTTTGATGCTCAGCTTGATGCACTGTAAGGGCAGCCTGATTTTCCGTGGCTGAGTGCTCGGCACCTTCTAAAAAGCAGTTGCCTTCAAGGTGCCTCAAGTTGGGCATCTGAATCACACGTCATTCTGGATAATTTACGCCAGGGCACTTTGGAGATCCTGCATCTGAAAATGTAAGAAAGGAATGAGGGGACCTAATTCAGCTCCCATAGAAAGGGGCATCTTCCTGTTGACTTCAGTGCAAGCTGAATTAGGCCTAATATAGGATCTATAGTAGGTGGGCCAAATTCCGCTCTCATTTACAGCCATAAAAGCCATTGCCTCCATTGGTCTTAGTTACACCTCCAGTACAGCTGCGGGTACGTGAGTAAGGATGGACTTTGGACTAGAATAATACACAGAGCCAGATCCAATACCCTTGACATCACTGAAGCAGTGTCTCAGCCGAGAATCAAGCCCCTACTGTTTGTTGAACTGGTTTCAAAGCATTAAAAATACAAAATATTTAATTAAAAATTTAAAAAAAAAAAAACCCAAGATACCTTTCTGTTTGGCCCAGGTGAGTTTGGCTGGAAGTCCAGGGCTAGATAATCCACGCTCCCTGAACTCTTTTTCGCTGCTGGGCTGTTGGTGCCACTAGGAACCGGAGAAGCAGAAACAGGATTTTGCTAATGTAGGAAAGAGGTGGGAGAAAAAAAGGGTTAATAAAACAAGGAGAATACAAGGGACCTAAAACCGAAATCCCTCACTGGTAGCACTTTAAGCGAGAGCCTGGCCTGAATCCTCCCCTCACTTACCCCTCTGCAATTTTTTCATAGATTCATAGACTTAAGGTCAGAACGGACCAATTTGGGTCAAGAGCCATGAGAACAGCACAGTGGACTGAATTTAATGGGGTTCTATAGCCCAAATCACGTGCTTAACTTGATGCACTTCAATGGAACTACTCACATGTTTGAAGTTAAACATATGCTTAAGTGCTTTGCTGGAACCAGGCCATAGCATGGCCATAATTGGGCCCAGAATCATCATTACACTTTGCTACACTGCACTGCAGGTCTGGGAAATGTGTGCACACTCTGAATACATTTCCCAGCATGACAAAGAGCTCTGTGCAAACTTAAATACAATTGATTAATAATAGGTCATGGGGTAGCAGTTTGTAAGAGACACAAATTCTCCTGTCTCTTTCATCAATGTCACTGGTTATAGAAGCTGGGAACCTGCCTTTTCATGCTTGGGGCAGTATAGATGGCTCCTGCCCTCCCCCTCCCCACCACACAGTCAGAGAATGCCAGCACTTCCTGTAGGAGAAGGGTCTAAAATCAATCTAAAAATAAACAGGTACGATAAAATGTGGCATGGAAGTAAAATAATAGAGTTTTTGGTCCTCCAGTTCCCAGAGAGGACCATGATATGATGCAGAGTAGTACTTAGTAAAGGGAGGGTCATTTTTGAGTTTTCTGGTGCAGGAGGAAGAAGCACACGACATGTCTTGTCCACTCTCATTCTCTGCTCCCACAACATAAAACAGAATGTTTCAGACAGATACATGTTAGAATGCCATGTTACAAATAACCGCCCTGTAATCCATAAGGATATATACTGTCCTTATCACCACAGATCTGAGTATCTTTAACACTACGGTCACTACCTGTGGTTTGCATTTATAGAGCCCAAGTCACTGCAGGACATAGGTGCCTTGCTTAGGAAGCTCGACAGCGCTAACAGGACTTACCATGGCCACGTAGTTTTCCTCGCTGTCTCCCGAGTCAGTGCTGGTGATGCTCTGGGTGGAGACTGGGCGGCAGTATTGTGAGGCGCTGGAGTTGAAAGTCTGACTGTAATGAGAGGGGCCGATGGGTTAGTTACAGCGCAGGACCCCACTGCTCACCACTTACTAGGGATGGGGTCAGAGTTGCAGAGCTGGGATCCAAGTCTGAACTCTCCTGCAGCTCATGGATGAGATCCAGGGTTTTGGTGGCACTGAAGAAGGACCATTTCTAAAGTTTGTCTCCACAACGCAAGCTTCCCATAGTTCAGGGAGGATTCAGATTTGGGCCTTTAGCTCTGGCTTATTTCTGTTTAATATCACTGTGTTTCTGTATGTCGCCTCAATTCTCCTGCTATCATATTATTAGAGTCCAGGCTCCATAAAGTCTTTTATCTCACAGGATGTATTTAATTGCAATCCCCTTATGACAGCACATAGAGCCCCGAGCTTCTTGTGCCATTTCCCCTCCATACTAATCACAGCTTCAAGTTTGCGTTTACTGTGCAGTAGCCTACTTGCATTTTGATGGAAGGCTAAACCTTGAAGGCCTCATCTTGTTCTCAGTCAACCAGATCTAATTACTGTATAAGGAATAACATAATGCAATCAGAGTCTGTTACTGAAGTTCCCCTCTTAAAAAGCTATTGGTTGCCTTGCAGTAAAAAAGGGTCATAAAATTAGTCGATAAGAGAAAAATCCATTAGCTTCTGTGGGGTCAGGCGTCCCGTCAATCAAAACCCAAGCTCTGTATGTTTCCTAATGTAGTGATCTCAGCACACAGCTCTCATGCTCTGCAGTCAGTCTCCAAACAATCCAATTTATTATAACAGTCATAAAAGCTAATGTCCTCATACAGGACAATGTCAGACTATGAACTAGTGGCAGAACTGGAGTTGTGTGAATCCCAGCACTTTTGGCTTAGAGGGTTTGGTATGAAGCTCTTTGGTTAAAATTTGCAGAGTTCCTCACAGCTGAGACTTGCTTTAAGGGCTCTGAAAGCAAAATTCAGTCAAAACCTTCTGAGTGCCATCCTGTTTTGCATTGACACTGTGGGTTTTAGCTAGTTTTGATAAGAAATCATATATTGACTCCAGGGTTCATCTGAGTCTGGGCTCACTCCAAGGTTTTGTAAACCTCAGCCAGCCAATGGCAACCCTTGCTCTGAGTTTGGACCAAAACTATCTGACTTAGGCGTGGTTTGGTTTATGCACAATTCTGAAAAGGGCAACAATCGCCAAATGAGATTAAACTTTGGACTTTTGGTAATTAGCACTTTGTAATGCACTGGATTTCAATGTGGACTTTGAGGCAATTCTCCTTTATTCACAGAGTTTTATCATACCACCAGGTAGAAAATTAGCAAATGCTGACACATTTCTCTGGATGGGCTAGAACTGGGGCCAAGACTTGGATTTCAGATCTGAACATCAATATGCTTTGAGAAAGTCTGATCCAGATTGAAACTTTGCAGCTGGCCCCTGCTTATAAAACAGACTAAGCAAAAATCCTGAATCCAGACATCCTCAAGCTTTTAGGGAAATTCAGATCTGGCTCCAGACTTTGCAGCTAGGGCCCATCTCCAGCTCAGAATCAAAATACAAATCTTGCAAGATAGAAGACACATCCCATTAACAGAAAGAGACATTAAAGAAACCAGCACAACAACCCGAAGGCGCTTTTTGGTGCTGCCTACACTGGAGATCTAGGGTTAGTTACATCTCAGTCACTCTGGTGTAAATCCAGCGTCTCCATGGACTGCAATGGCCATATTCCAGAATGACGCAGGTATTACTGAGACTAGAATGTGGCTCCTGTTGCATTCGCTATGCCATCACAATCTATCACCCTGAAGCTAAGTACGTCCAGCTAATGAGGACACGGCCTGAGCTTGGTCCATGATGGTGTTGCAGGAGTTAAGACTCCCCCCAATATACTCACGTTGGTCTGGACCAAGATTTGGTGACCGGCGATTTGAAGGGAAGCTCATCGATAACCGTGGTGTTCCTGAGGTCCAGTGGCGTTGGCTTTGCTGTCACAGAAGGAGGATTTATTCATCAGTGAACACGTTCTTTAAACCCTCCCTAACACTAAGTCATTGTATTTTAAAAAATAAAATGCAAAGGCCTCCACAATCACATGGATGACCAACACCTCCCCCAGCAGTCATCCTTGTTGTCAAGGGAGTATTCCCAGCCACAACGTTCCTGCAGTCATTCATGCGGGGTTGCGGGAAATCAGAGCAGATTTCATCCCTCCCATGTGCACATCCCCACTCCCACTGGCTCCAATGGGAATTCCATTGTATTGGCCCCAGAGGGGTGAATGTGTCTTCTATGGGAATGATAGGACCCCAAAACACCCAGCAGGACAGCACGTAGGTGTGGCTTATTAAAGAAACACTGATGCCCATTAGACTCGGAAAAGCTTTCCTCTGTTGATCGTCAGTCAGAAATTAACATTATCAACATGCCACTTAGTTGCAGTGGGCTTTGACCAGAAGGTTTTCTATGGAGCATTTTAAAAGGAAATCTGCCCTGTAACATGTAGCTCATTACAAAGGAGAGGAGAGAGCTGGTGTCCAGAAAGAATGGGAATAACTAACTGTAATAAAACAACACTTTGTAACAATAGCCGGCTACCATGTTGATACTGTGAAAAAAGACAACTAAGGAAGGATATGATAGAGGTCTATAAAATCATGAATGGTGTGGAGAAAGTGAATAAGGTATTTACCCCTTCATATAACACAAGAACCAGGGGTCACTCAGTGAAATGAATAAGCGATAGGTTTAAAACAAACATAAGGGAATACTTCTTCATGTGACGCACAGTCAACCTGTGGAACTCATTGCCAGGGGATGTTGTGAAGGACAAAAGTATAACTGGGTTCAAAAAAGAACTAGATACGTTCACGGAGGACAGGTCCATCAGTGGCTATTAGGCAAGATGGTCAGGGATGCAACCCTATGCTCTGGGTATCCCTAAGCCTCTGGCTGCCGGAAGCTGGGAGTGGATGACAGGGGATGGATCACTCAATAACTGACTTGTTCTGTTCACTCCCTCTGAAGCACCTGGCATTGGCCACTGTCAGAAGACAGGATACGGGCCTAGATGGACCATTGGTCTGACCCAGTATGGTCGTTCTTATGTTCTTAAAACACAGACTAGTGGCCTGATCCCGTCATGTGCTGGGCACCTCGTGCCTGTTCAACAGCACCCTCACACATTCAGTATCTCACAGAGCCATAGATTTTATGCCCCAAAGCACCCATTAGAGCATCTAGTCTGAATTCTTAGGTAACACAGGCCAGAGAATTTACCCAGCGATTCCTGCATTTCATCCCCACCGCACTGGGCTGCAGCTTCCATCTGAATGTGTGAGAAACCAGGAGACTTTCCAAGGTGCTCTGAATTCCAGTCTGTTATTTTATTTTCAAAATGGTGAATTTAAGAAAACGGTTAATTAATCAGTTACGACAATTGAAAAATGTGATAGCTTAATAGCTCTCCTGCTGTTTCCTAAACTCAGATGATTATTGGTGTTATGGCACCGGCTACAGAGACAGTGCTAGGTGCTGTACATACCCATAGAGTACATCTCCACTTTGGGCTGGAGAGATAACTTCCAGAACAAGGAGACATACCCGCATGAGCTCTGATGGAGCTAGCACGCTAAAAGTAGAATGCAACCACCATGGTTAGCTGCGCAAGCACGTACCTTGGGCAGCTAGCCCCTTCCACTGCTTGTGCTGCCATGGCTGCACTTTATTTTCAGTGCGCTAGCTCAGTCAGAACCAGCAGGGGTATGTCTCCTCTATTACAGTGCCAGCTCCAAGTGCAGAAGTACCCATAGCAAGAAATAGTCCCCGCTGCAAGTCTAAACAGAACTGGTATCCCCATTTTACAGCGGGGAACTAAGAGACTAGCAAAAGGTCATCCAGGAAGCCTGAGACAGAATCAGGGCTTGAACCTACAGTGCCAGATGCCAGGGCCTTAACCACACCACCTCCTGGCCCTCAGAGAGCTGTGGTGCCCAGTGGCCTAATCTACATGAGGAGGATGGAGCTCTGTACCGTATTTCCTGCTTGGACCTTTCAGTATAATGGCAGATTCTGGGGACAGACCATGCACAGCTATTAAGGCAGTGCTGTTCCAGCTCCCTTTGAAGACAATGGGGATGTTAACAGGCCCATAGTCATACGTGACTGGTGTGTCAAGTAGCTGATTTGAAGGTACAATTTTTGGCATACAGATTACTTGCTATGCAGCCGATGAAGTGGGTATTCACCCATGAAAGCTCATGCTCCAATACGTCTGTTAGTCTATAAGGTGCCACAGGACTCTTTGCTGCTTTTACAGATCCAGACTAACACGGATATCTCTCTGATACTTGCTATGGGACAGATTTTTTCTGTTTCTTAAAGAAGGAGGGAGGGGGACCAAGGACCTTCCCCATTATAGGGCCTTGTGTAAAGGCCAGGAAGAATTCGATTTATTATGCATAAGGGCTATTAAGGTTGTGCCATCTCTGAAGATGGAAGAGGAATAGGGAGGGGTTGGGATTGGGGCTAAGGCTCTGTCCCCGTACACAGATCCTGGTTAGAGCTGCTCAGAAATTGGGATTTTTGTTTCATGGTAAATTCCAAAACTTCAGTTTTTTCCCCCAAAATTAAATTGAAAAACCAAACTTTCTCATGGAACAAAAATTCCCTCCAAATTTTCGATTTGAAAAAAGGTTAAAAAGTTTAATTTTTTAGACGTTTATATTCTGTTCCATAAGTAATGTTCCGAGTTGCTCTAAGAGTGGCCAGTGCAGCTGGCTGGCTGTGCTTGGGCAGGGACCAGTGCTCCGCACAGGGCCATGGCAGTCAATATGTGCTGGAGGGCTCTGGAAGGCAGTGAGTGCCCCTCCCCGTGTTTGCCACTGTTCCCCCATGGTTATGTGGCACAATCTGATACGTCTATTTAGCTGTCTGAAGTATTATAATTAGTCATAGTGGAGTTCCTGTGAAGATTCCCCTCAAGTACAAGTGTTTCTGTCCAAGGAACTGGTCTTACCTTTCCGGTCGGGTTTGAGGTTGCGGTTGACCGGTGGGGGCTGGATTTCACTCAGCCGCCTGTGGCACTGGGAAATGGCTCCTCCTTTATGGACTGGGAGGGTCGTCGAGGACAATCCCAGGAGGTCAAAGTGGTGCGGACCAGGGCTCATGGGGATGTAGAGATTCTGGGGATTGTCATTGGTTTTCTCCATGTTCAGCAGGGACGAGGAGCCTGGGTTCATTGGGACATAATTGTCCTCAGAGTCAGCACTGTGGGAGCGAGCCACTGCGGCTCTGGCTTGCTGGAAAGCACAGGGGAGGTCAAGGGTCAAGAAGATATTTAGTGAGGTATGGAATACAAGTAGCAGTGTTCAGAGTTACTAGACCCCAGGGTGTAATCCCTCCCTAGCACAGTGAGCAGACATTTACTGTGAGATGGGTTCAAAGCTGCCAAATCCACATCAGCCATTGGATCTGAACAACAAACAGTTCCCAGTTCAGGGGAGTTCTGGTGCTGATCCTCAACCTCACTTTGCTCCCATTCAGCTGTAATTTCTGGGCTAGCCTTTACTGCTACAGAGAGGCAGAGTTACCTTTAATATTACAATTGATTTCCAGCATTGCCTAAGGTGTGCTAGGCACTTTCCAAACAGGGAAAGAGGAAACAATCGTTGCCCCAAGGAGCTGACAGTTCCTGTCCTCCTTAGCAGCTGTCTTTGCCCGACCCAAGTGCTCCGTAGCACCTGTCAGCTTTCCTCCAGCTCCTGGTTTTAATAATCCCCCTGTGCTAGTTTCCACTTGGGTTAAGGTGAAGCCCATCCCTTTGGTATCAGGTCTCCTCCTTTCCTTAAGGTATCTCCAATAAATGCAAACCTCCCTCTTCAACATCTTCTCATCCTCGCGTTAAGACCCTGATGGTTCCCTGACTAGCTGGCCCAGGTGTGGCCCAGCACCCACATTTAGCTTCCAAGACCTCCTTCCTACACCTCCCTATGTCATTTGTACCAATATATATCACAACCACAGGATCTTCCCCAGCACTCTGTGGAAGTTTGTCTAGATGTCCATTGAGACCCAACTTCAGAGCTAGTAGAGAAGTAAACAAGACCACCCCACCACATTTCCAATTATCAGTATTTCTAGTGACCATGTCTCCAACCACAACTCTATCCAGTCTCCGGATGTGACCTCAGTACGTGAGGAATGATCAATTTCCTCTACCTCTCCTGGAAGGCAGGTCCCATCCATTGGCTCCTCCACTCTACCTTAGCCACCTCCCATCGTGACACTGGCTCCCTCACAGGGATGGTCAGGACAGCCTGCTGTGAGGTGGACTGGCTTTACAATGTCCCTATAAAGTCCTGCAAATAACTCTGCCTCTCAATATGTCCGTTAGTCTATAAGGTGCCACAGGACTCTTTGTCGCTTTTTACAGAACCAGACTAACATGACTACCCCACTGATGCAAACTTTAGACTGAACTGAACCTTCTCGGAAGTTAGAAAATACTTCAGCTAACTCTGTTTCTCATGCATCTCTGCATGTCCTGACTCCAGCTGTGATAGAAATGCAGAGTGAAAGGCTGGTTTAATGGTATTTCCAGTTCAAAAGGAAGCAGGAAATATCAGAATTCTCATGATAGAGTCTGTGCTGGCAACATTTCCAGCCTAGCTCTGCAGAATCATAGATTTAGATTCATAGATTAGATTTCCAGAAAAGGCCATTAAATCAACTGGTCTGACCCCCTGTATATATCACAGGCCCTTAAATTTCACTGTTACCCCTGCATAACTTGTGTTTGGCTAAAACATGTCTTCCATTAAGGCATCCAGTATTGACCTGAAGACATCAAGAGATGGAGAAACTTCCCTTCGTAGTTTGGTCCAATGGTTAAAATGCAGGATGTTGCAACAAGCATCCAATCTCTTTGATGCTTCTTTGAGATGAAGCACCAGTCAGATACGGTTTGTGTAAGCATCCAAATCAAATCTCAGTTCTGAATGGTATGAGCTTATCTAGCTATTAGGAAACAACTGTTAAGGTGGTCATCACCAGGGTTGAACCAGAGACTTCCAGGGCTCCAGCATGAGTTGACAGACAAAGGCTTCAATTCTGCTTTCACTGAAGTTAAAGCAAAACTTCCATTGAGTCAAGCCCCAGGTCTCCATGGTGGTAGCTGTAGCAGATTCACAGTGACATTTTCAGTAAGGCACGAAATTCTACACTTGCCATGGAAGGCATGACCTAGCATGTATGTTGTATGGCATCCTCCCTGCGGATACAGGTGCTGGTCAGAATTGTACCACAGGCAAAACCGGTCCTGGGGCATAGAATGTGTGTGCTGCATACATGGATGGCAGACTCCCTTCCTGTGTGGCTGAGGGGGACATGACACACACTGACAAGTGGGTGATAGTAGCATCAGCTTACCAGATATGAGTTGAACCCATCATTCACAGAGTCTGCTGACTGAACTGTGTTGCTGCCACCATGCTGGGGATATTCGTAAGTCTCACAAGAAGAAGCTGAAACACAAATCATGGATTCACAATGCACACAGTGCCTGTTTGCGACTCCTCTAGTTCTAATAGTGCCTCAACACATGTAGCCCTCAACAGCTCACCTTTAACTATGCTATACAGTAAATGATGTGTGTTTAGGTTAGCAGAGCATGGGTAGCTGGGCAAGGAGTTCTGAAACTGTATAAATCTTCTCTCTTTTTTTTCTATCCCATCTCAGACAGCTCGGTCTAACTACTCCACAGCCATTTTATTCATTTATCCTCACTGACGGCTAGTGAGGGTGGTAACAGCATTTGGCTGCAGCTGACCTAGCTCAGTCTGGAATGGGGGTCCTGGAGGGAAAGGTCTCACCTTACATTAACTATTCTCCTCAGCCAGTTAGTTCCTTGCGGCTTTACAATTAACATTTTAAAAGTGCATGGTCATGTGTGTGTCCAGCTGGAGATGGCCCGACTCTGATTTTCAGAGGTGCTGAAAAACCACAGCTCCAGTCAAAGTCAACAGGAGCTGCAGCTGCTCTGGAGCGATGAAAATCAGGCCTGGAGGGCACTGAAAATTACCTTTAGTTGTCTCAGGTTGGGCGCCCAAACTTTGAGGCTTCCAAAATCAGTGGCAATTTTTGAAAACTTTGGCCATAAATTGAATTAAAAGTCAAATGTACCGGCAGGAGTTGCAAAAACTATGAATGGCGGCGTTTTGATCTAGATCTGAACTTTCCCAATGTTTGGGGGTGACTGAATCTGGGGTTTTGGGTCAGCCCTTTATACAGACAAGCACCAACAGCAGAATTTGGACATACCCAAAAATTCAGGGGTGTTCATATACGCCACAAGCCCATCCCCTGAATATGTAGCACTGGCTCCTCAGTTCAAATAAACCAGTGCAGCTCCATTGATTTCGGCTGATTTACACAGGCTGAGCATCTGGTCCCATGTCTCTCTAATGAAGTCAGCATCTTCGGCTGTACTGTCCAACTTGATATCTGTGGAAAAGACGCCTTGCCCCACCACACCCCCCCATTTAAATGTAACACTTACCTCGATGTAGTCTGCTGTTCTCCACAGCTGGTAACGTGTTCCTCCTGGGAATGGTAGCCGCCACGGAGACCATACCTAGGCTTTCACCATTCGAAGGGTGCTGCTGGGGGCTGCCCCACTGTGACTCCATCTGCCCTGGTTTAGGGGGCCGGGGTGGGGGAGCAGCGGGTGAATCACTGGAGGCCACGGCCAGTGTGTTGTGGTTCTTGTCCAGCGTGAATGTCCTTGGGATCTGGTATACGGAGTGAGGGGTGACGGGGATGTCATAGGAGTCCATGGAGAGCTCCCCAAACTCTTTGCACAGGGTGTTGTTGGGAGTCTTAAAGGTATAGACCTCCTCGTTATCCGTGTCAGAACCCGTGAGGCTGGCTTTGGTGTGAGTGTAAGAGCCAAAGCTCCGCGGGAGGTCATAGGCACTGTCCCTGAGCGCCGAATTGTGTCTGCTGGGCTTTGGCAAGCTGTAGAATCCATGGACTTGCCCGCCGACCCCGTTCACACAGTGTCCATTGCCCTGGGAGAGCTTCTGAACGGCTGTGTCACTCCTCATGAAGAACGAGGTCCTTGTGGCTTGGGAGAAACTGGCGCTCCTAGGAAAGAGGAGAGAGTGTGGCTTAGCTTTCTGAGGCAGGGTGGTCAATGGCTACAGCAGGGGTCTGGGAGTCAGGAGAGCCACTGACTAGCTGGGTGACCATGGGCAAGTCACATGCTACACTCCCTGTGCCTCCAGCGCTGCCCAGAGGATTCAGGGGGCCTGGGGCAAAGCAATTTTGGGGGCCCCTTCCATAAAAAAAGTTGCAATACCATAGAATACTATATTTTGTGGGGGCCCCTATGGGGCCCAGGGCCTGAGGCAAATTTCTCCACTTGCCCCCCTCCCCTCTGGATGGCCTTGTGTGCCTCCCCAGCCTGTACAAGTGGATAAAGACACCTGCCTCACTTGGCTCCACCACAGAGCGAAATCCCCTGAGGGGAAACCTGGGGGCAGCAACAGGAGGGAAGGAGGAAGGGAATTCAGAGGCACAGAGCTTTCAGGGTTAACTTGGGATCTGAGTTGTAGGGGGGTCAGACCTCTGGCTGTGTACTAGGTTGGGCAAACGCCACCTCCCTGATGGTATGATTCAAAGCCCTTCCCTGTGGAAGGAATGACTTGGTTGTGACAGAATGCACTCCTGTGTTCACACTCTTTTGTTATCATTTTTGTACAAAGTATGCCTTGTGAGGTACCATTGGAAAACTCATAATTTGTGGGTCAGTATTGTCCTGATAAAATATGTGGGGCAACATTGTATGTGAAGTTATAAGATTTCCCTCTGTGATGTTATTAACCTATGTTCCAAACCCCACCCAAACAGAAGTTGGCAAACAGGTCTGTCCGAAAAGAAAGGAAAGTATGCTTCGCTTAATCTGCATTTAAGCAGTAAACAGAGTAATCAAACAGGGAGGGAAAACAAAGGAAGTTCAAACACATGGAAAAAAAACCCAGCAGGGAACATCCTTCCACATAGATTCTGTGTCTCTTGGGTCTCAGCTGGAAATGTTTTTCAAGAGAGGGTCTAAACCTATAAAAAGGGACAGGACACTCCCCGCCAGCACCTGTCTCTCTCTCTCTCTCCCTGTCCAGTGCATTCACTGCACCTGAAGAGACAAAGGAAGCAGCTGTTGGACTCCAGGGGAGAGGTCCTGACGTAAAGAGTTTGGGCAGTAAGCCTGCTGAAATCATGAGGTGAGAAAACTTTGCTTTGAATCTAATATAGTTTCTTAACTTAAGCATTAGGAGGAGTTTTATCTTTATTTTTCCTGTAACCATTTCTGATTTTTATGCCTCATTACATGCACTCTCTTAAAATTTCTCTCTTTGTAGTTGATAAACTTCTTTTATTGTTTTATCTAATCCATTGTGTTTAATTTGAAATATCTGGGTCACTCCCTTTGGGGTAACAGGCTGTGTTCCCTCTAAGGTGCGTGCCTGTGTGGCCGCACAGAAGTCCATCAAGGGCTGCACACCAGCAGCGCTGGCACGCAGGATGTGTAGGATGGGTGGGGGCAGTGGGTGTGGTGGGGGTGGTGGTTATGGGGGTTTGGAGGACCTTAGGGCATGCAGGGCATCCTGACCCTAGCCCTGTCTGTGGCGGGGATGAGAGAGATATCTCTCTCCCAGACCGAACTCTGCCGCTGCAGCGGGGACGGGAGAGATGTCTCTCTCCCAACTCTGGGGCTGGAGGAGTCCTCTCTCACTCTGCTGCAACCCCAGAGCTGGGGGAGCCTTGTGAGTCAAGAGACTTGGCTCTTTCCCCAGCTCAGCCATTAAGTTTCTGTGAGGCCTTGGGAAGTCACCTCCGCCGCCACACCCACTGCCCCCACATTGTGCCTCAGTTTCCCCATGGGAATAATGATCTTGACCTTCCTCTGTAAAACACTTTGAGATTTATAAATGAAAAGCACTAAATATGGCTGGCTTTTAGATTTGTGTTTTTAAAGAAAATTACCAAAACTAGGACTCCTGGAAATATTTTTGTGACTGTTTTCGTCGGATTTCCAATGGCAACAATTCCCTGTTGTGGATTTAAACCTCCCCTACCAGTGTTTGCAAAGCTTTTTGTGGGCAGGAGGACAGGTGGTTTATTTAGGGGGGTGATGCTGCAAAGTATTACTCCTGTAGCTGTTACTCATGTGAGTCGCCTCATGGAAAGAAGTGGGAGAAGTTCATGTGAAGTGAAAGTTTGCCTGAGCCCATTGTTTGTAAAGTGCTGTGTAAATTTACAGAGCCGTGTGTGTTAATAACGGAGACATTGGAACACTGTATGTGTGCATGAGAATCTGAAGGTGAACTTTACTGTGCTACTTTAATCGTCCAAGATAATCCAGTGTAAAAATGTAAATGACATGAAGATTGAACAGTCTATAGGACTTTTAAAGTGCTTTGTATTGTTAATACAAGAGGATGGTAGTAAGGGGAATTTGTATTCTTAAAAATTATATTGAGCCTTAGTGTCCTGATTTAAAAAGAAACATTTACTTTGATTTCGAATATTGTGGTATTATATTTTACATTCAGATGAGACCTTTACAGATGAAGCCCTGTCTGAACATTAAATATCTCAAGCATTTTGCATAAGAGAAAAATATTCTTCCTATCCAAAATTCCCCTTCTCTTTCCAGACTACTGCACAGTGCTCTCTGTGCTGTTGGCCTAGCTAGCTGCTGACTTTCCTCCCCAGAGGTAGCTGCATTTCAGCATTTATATGTCTATTTTGTGAAGCATGTACTGATCCTTGTGGAAGGAGGCGTAGGAATGAACAGATAGGTACTGCAGACATCACCTGAAGACAGACCTTCCCTAAGACCCAGCTAGGTGCTAGTAGTAGGATGTTGTGAGCTCTTGGTGGGATAAAGGCTGCCATGAAAGTACAGCAGTGATGGCGCACATCTGCACATAACAAAATTCATTCTGCATATGGATGGAAAAAATTAGAGGGAACATTGGTACCAAGTTGCGTGCATATTATTCCCTTAAAGCAGTGTTTCCCAAACTCGGGACGCTAAAGCCCCTGGCAGGCCGGGCCGGTTTGTTTACTTGCCGCGTCAGCAGGTCCAGCCGATCGCGGCTCCCACTGGCCACGGTTCGCTGCTCCAGGCAGCTCCCATCGGACAGGACCAGTAAACTGTGGCCATTGGGAGCCGCGATCGGCCAGACCTGCAGATGTGGCAGGTAAACAAACCAGCCCGGCCTGCCAGGGTCTTTCCCTAAACAAGCAGCATCCCAAGTTTGGAAAACACTGCTTTAAAGGAATAATGGACTTAATATATTTGTATGGTCCAGGATGGGCTCAGCAGTACACGATATACATTTCTGGGGGAAGATCAGGGGCTGGGGGTGTGTTGAGGTCACTCTACAGCATAACCCAGGCTGGTAGGAGTCAAGGTGTGGCTGGCTGGCTGGCTGCAGCACACACAGACATCGCTGGGAGTGACTTGCATGCTGGAGGCTATTTGTGAGCAGTCCAGGCTGGAGGCTACAGCAGCAAGGCATGGTAAAGGGAACCCCAGGTTAGAGGGCAGGGGTGATGCATTAGTCTGGAGTGTACCCTGGTATGTTACAATGGTCCAGTATCATTGTTTGGTAGCTGCTAGTACCCCTGCATCTTGTCGCAGAAGCACTGGCCCATTTCCCTGCTTCTCTTTAATAATGTAACATTGGCCTGATGTTCTCATAGCATTATGCAGGGTTCCAGTCCTACGCCAATGGCAGCAGCACAGATAAAACCCAGCCCACTCTAAATATTCCAGGGGGGTTGTCTTAATTGCAGGCCCTTGCAGAAGCCAAAGCACAGCCCTTAACCTCTGCCTTTCTAGCAGCACGTAGCCTGCCTGGGATGCCCACTGGCTCTGATGGGTGCATGGAGCAGCTACACAACTGGGCCTTAGCTCAGCTAGATCAGTCCCTTAATTCAATTAGTAATGCAGAAGGGCAACTTTTGCATCTTTCCTTAAAATACTCTTCCACCTGCAAACAGCCTCTGCCGCCTTCTCACCATCTGTTGCTCTCCCTCACCTATACGTGCTTATGTTTATTTTGTATAACTTAGATGGAAAGCTCTTGAAAGCAAGATGCCTTTAGCTGGGCTTGCAAAGCACTGTGTCAATCTGCAGTGCTATAGACATTGGTGTTCAAAATAATACCAACACACAAGCAAATCTAGTGGGCATAGAGGACTGCTTGGTTGTTGCTGCGCTATGTTGCGCTGCATGCTATGGTCATGCTGAATATCAGGTAGACTTCCAACCCTTCTGCTCCTTGGATTTCAGTGGCCCATTTCTGTATAACTTGGTGGCAGGACAAACAAGGGTTGCATGCAACAAATATAACAAATATCTGCAGGGTGGAACCCCAAAGAAGGAGAGGATTTATTTAGGGTGATCCAAGAGGGGGCAACTAGAAGAAAAGGGATGAAATTTGGCAAAGGCAAATATAGGCTGGAGACAGAGAAACATAACCCGCCTGGTCGCTAGGATGCAGATGATATACAAAGAGAATGGCTGGAAGTCCCATCACCTGTGACAATCCATGCTGGAGACAGAACAGCTGATCCATACATCCAGGTGCTTATGGGGTTGTAACTGGGTGCTGCGGGCTTGAGATGCTTCTGTCATCACCACACACTATCAGTTTAAGCTGCACAGGTGTCAGCACTAGAGCTAGACAAAACTTTCACAACATCACACCAAACCAAGGGGAAAGCTGATAGCGCCCCCTATAGGTAAAAACAACGAGGTGTCCTTGTGGCACCTTAGAGACTAATAAATTCATTTGCCACTTCTAGGCCTGGTCCACACTACGAGTTTATACAGAATTTAGCAGCGTTAAACCGAATTAACCCTGCATCCATCCACACAGCGAAGCCCTTTATATCGATATAAAAGGCTCTTAATACCAATATCTGTACTCCTCCCCGACGAGGGGAGTAGCACTGAAGTCGATATTGCCATGTCGGATTAGAGTTAGTGTGGCCGCAATTCGACGGTATTGGCCTCCGTGAGCTATCCCACAGTGCACCATTGTGACCGCTCTGGACAGCAATCTGGACTCAGATGCACCAGCCAGGTAGACAGGAAAAGCCCCACGAACTTTTGAATTTCATTTCCTGTTTGCCCAGCATGGAGAGCTGATCAGCACAGGTGACCACACAGAGCTCATCAGCACAGGTAACTAAGCAGTCTGAGAATCGAAAAAGAGCTCCAGCACGGACCGCACAGGAGGTACTCGATCTGATTGCTATATGGGGAGAGGATTCCATGCTGATAGAACTCCATTCCAAAAGACGAAATGAAAAGACATTTGAAGAAGCCTTTGCAGAAGGTTTCTGGGCAGGGCAGCCTTATTCCGTCCTCCATGGTAGGACACTTGACCACGCCATGCATGTAGCAAGTAATCTGGTATCATTGCATGACAAAGCCTAGCAGCGTATGGTCCTGGTGTTTGCTGGCATTCAAGCAACATCCATTCTTTATCTCGTTGTGTTATCCTCAGGAGAGTGATATCGTTCATGGTAACCTGGTTGAAATATGGGAATTTAATTAAGAGGACAGAGATGGCCATTCCTACTGGACTATTTGCCTGTGGCTGAAAAGAAATCCTTCCCTGCAGTTAGCCAAGCAGGGGGAGGAGGGGAGGGTGCTTGGCGCTGAGCTTTTTTGCGTTTGGCTAGCAGGGATCTTCCCTGCTACCAGCCACGCGGTGGGCAGGGGGGAAGCGATCATTCCAGAGAATTGGATGGTGGGAGGTGATTTCTGCTGCTGCACGTTAACAGGAAAGAAGCAGCACTCAACGGGCTTTGCTTGGTATTTGGGAAAGGAGGGTGCTGGATACGTGAAGGCTGAAGAACCTGAAAGACAATGGCTTACCATGGCCGCATGCAAGCCGAATTCTGCTGCCCGGACCAGTGTCTGTGATCTCTAACACCAAAGCCGCAGGCACTCAATATTAAGATGCAAAATGCGACCTTGTACTGAAATCACATATGCTATGTAAGGTGAATAGTGTTGTTCACCGTGAAAGAGTATAACCATTGTTTTGTAATATGTATCTTTTAAAATACTTCTCTCCCTTTTTTCCCTCCCTCCTCCAGCTGCAAATTTTTCAAGCCTCCCTCCTCTGTCCCGAAGGCTTTCTCAGATAAGGCGGCAGAAAAAGAAGACGCGAGACGAAATGTTCTTGGAAATCATGGAAGTGACCCGCAATAAAAGAGCTCATCTGAATGAGTGGAAGGATGTGGTATCAAAGTACAGGAAAGATGCCCGTGACTGTGAGGACAGGAGGGACGAACATGAGGACAGGAGGGATGAACGTGAGGAGAGGAGAGATGCTTGAGATGAGAGGAGAGACGCTCGAGATGAGAGGTGGCAGCAGGAAGATCAGCAGTGGCGGGATGCAATGCTGGGGCTGCTGCGTGATCAAACTGACATGCTCCAGTGTCTGGTGGAGCTTCAGGAACGGCAGCAGGATCACAGAGTGCCGCTGCAGCCCCTGTATAACCACCTCTCTCTTCCCCAAGTTCCATAGCCTCCTCACCCAGATGTGTAAGAACGCATGGGGGGAGGCTCCGTGCACCCGCCCACTCCACCCCTGAGGACAGCCCAACCAAAAGGCTGTTATTATTTTGAAATTTTTTTAGTGGCCTTTTCCTTCCCTCCTATCCTCCTCCCAAACCCCACCCGGGCTACCTTGTCAGTTCTCTCCCTCTTTTTATAATCAGTTAATAAAGAATACATGATTTTTAAACGAGAGTGACTTTATTTCCTTAGAAAGCAAGCTGTGATCGAAGGGGGAGGGTGGGTTGCTTACGGGAAATGAATCAATCAAGGGGGCAGGTTTTCATCAAGGAGAAACAAACACAACAGTCACACCGTACCCTGGCCCGTGTTGAAACTCATTTTCAAGGCTTCTCTGATGCGCACTGCTTCCTGGTGTGCTCTTCTAATCGCCCTGGTGTCTGGCTGCGCGTAATCAGCAACCAGGTGATTTGCCTCAGCCTCCCACCCCGCCATAAAGGTCTCCCCCTTACTCTCACAGAGATTGTGGAGCACACAGCAAGCAGCAATAACAAAGGGGACATTGGTTTGGCTGAGGTCTGAGCGAGTCAGTAATGTGCGCCAGCGCGCCTTTAAATGGCCAAATGCACATTCTACCACCATTCTGCACTTGCTCAGCCTGTAGTTGAACTGCTCCTGACTACTGTCCAGGCTGCCTGTGTATGGCTTCATGAGCCATGGCATCAAGGGGTAGGCTGGGTCCCCCAGGAGAACTACAGGCATTTCAACATCTCCAACTGTTATTTTCTGGTCTGGGAAGTAATTCCCTTGCTGAAGCCGTTTAAACGGAGTAGTGTTCCTGAGGAAGCGGGCGTCATGAACCCTTCCTGGCCATCCCACGTGGATGTCGGTGAAATGTCCCTTGTGATCCACCAGTGCTTGCAGCACCATTGAAAAGTACCCCTTGCGGTTTATGTACTGGCTGCCCTGGTGCTCCGGTGCCAAGAGAGGGATATGGGTTCCATCTATCGCCCCCCACAGTTAGGGAATCCCATTGCAGCAAAGCCATCCACTATGACCTGCACATTTCCCAAAGTCACAACCTTTCGTAGCAGCAGCTTAGTGATTGCTTTGGCTACTTGCATCACAGCAGCCCCCACAGTAGATTTGCCCACTCCAAAGTCACAAAGTTCCATGAAAATGACCTTACGCATGCGAAAGTTTCGCAGCTACTGGGAATCGTCCCACACCTGCAACACTATGAGGTCACACCAGTCTGTGCTTGTTTCCCGGGCCCAAAATCAGCGTTCAATGGCTAGAACTTGCCCCATTACCAGCATGATCTCCAATGTGCTGGGGCCCGCGGTTTGAGAGAATTCTGTGTCCATGTCCTCATCACTCTCGTCGCCGCTCTGCCGTAGCCGCCTCCTCCGTGCCTGATTTTGCAGGTCCTGGTTCAGCACAGACTGCTCGAGAATGTGCAAGGTGCTTACAACGACCATGATTGCTGTCTTGAGCTGAGCAGGGTCCATGCTTGCTGTGCTATGGCGTCTGCACAGTTCACCCAGGAGAAAAGACGCAAAACGTTTGTCTGCCGCTGCTTTCACGGAAGGAGGGATGAGGCTGTACCCAGAACCACCAGCGACAATGTTTTTTGCCCCATCACGTACTGGGATATCAACCCAGAATTCCAGTGGGCGGGGGAGATTGCAGGAACTATGGGATAGCTATGGGATAGCTACCCACAGTGCAAGGCTCCAGAAATCGATGCTAGCCTCGGTACATGGACGCTCACCACCAACTTAATGTGCTTAGTGTGGCCGCAGGTACTCGACTTTATACAATCTGTTTTACAAAACTGGTTTCTGTAAAATCAGAATAATCCCGTAGTGTAGACATACCCTAAGTCTGTTATTGAGTTCCCAGGGAAATTGAAGTGCTGTCCTACTGGTTTTTGAATGTTATGATTCCTGATGTCAGGTTTGTGTCCATTTATTCTTTTGCGTAGAGACTGTCCAGTTTGGCCAATGTACATGGCAGAGGGGCATTGCTGGCACATGATGGCATATATCACATTGGTAGATGTGCAGGTGAACAAGCCCTTGATGGTGTGGCTGATGTGGTTGGGTCCTATGATGGTGTCCCTTGAATGGATATGCGGACAGAGCTGGCAACGGGGTTTATTGCAGGGGTTGGTTCCTGGGTTAGTGTTTCTGTTGTGTGGTGTGTAGTTGTTGTATGCCCAAATAAATTTGTTAGTCTCAAGGACTCCTCATTGTTTTTACTGATTCAGACTAACACAGTTACCGCTCTGAAACCTGTCACCTATACGTAAGATCATCCAAAGCTTTCCACTATAAAATCCTATTCGCAGTTGCTTATAACTTCAGTGAACTAAGAGCTGGACTCTCCTGTGCTTTCAGCACTTGCCTGTGTGGGCACTCTTAATTTATTTATCCCTTCACATAACCCAAGAACCATGGGTCACCCAATGAAATTAATAGGTAGCAGGTTTAAAACAAACAAAAGTAAGTATTACTTCACACAACACAGTCAATCTGTGGAACTCCTTGCCAGGGGATATTGTGAACACCAAAAATATAACTGGGTTCAAAAAAGAATTAGATAAGTTCATGGAGGATAGGTCCAACAATAACTATTAGCCAAGTTATTCCGATGGTTAGGAAAGATAGAAAATGTGGCAAAAGACCACCTTGGCTTACCCTTGAGATCTTGCGTGACCTACAAAATAAAAAGGCGTCATATAAAAAATGGAAACTAGGTCAGATCACGAAGGATGAATATAGGCAAATAACACAGGAATGCAGAGGCAAGATTAGAAAAGCAAAGGCACAAAATGAACTCAAACTAGCTATGGGAATAAAGGGAAACAAGAAGACTTTTTATCAATACATTAGAAGCAAGAGGAAGACTAAGGACAGGGTAGGCCCACTGCTCAATGAGGAGGGGGTAACAGTAACGGGAGACTTGGAAATGGCAGAGATGCTTAATGACTTCTTTGTTTCGGTCTTCACTGAGAAGTCTGAAGGAATGTCTAGTATAGTGAATGCTTACGGGAAGAGGGTAGGTTTAGAAGAGAAAATAAGGAAAGAGCAAGTAAAAAATCACTTAGAAAAGTTAGATGCCTGCAAGTCACCAGGGCCTGATGAAATGCATCCTAGAATACTCAAGGAGTTAATGGAAGAGGTATCTGAGCCTCTGGGAAATCATGGGAGACGAGGGAGATTCCAGAAGACTGGAAGGGGGCAAATATAGTGCCCATCTATAAAAAGGGAAATAAAAACAACCCAGGAAACTACAGACCAGTTAGTTTAACTTCTGTGCCAGGGAAGATAATGGAGCAGGTAATCAAAGAAATCATCTGCAAACACTTGGAAGGTGGTAAGGTGATAGGGAATAGCCAGCATGGATTTGTAAAGAACAAATCGTGTCAAACTAATCTGATAGCGTTCTTTGATAGGATAACGAGCCTTGTGGATAAGGGAGAAGCGGTGGATGTGATATACCTAGACTTTAGTAAGGCATTTGATACGGTCTCGCATGATATTCTTATAGATAAGCTAGGAAAGTATAATTTAGATGGGGCTACTATAAGGTGGGTGCATAACTGGCTGGATAACCGTACTCAGAGAGTAGTTGTTAATGGCTCCCAATCCTGCTGGAAAGGTATAACAAGTGGGGTTCCGCAGGGGTCTGTTTTGGGACCGGTTCTGTTCAATATCTTCATCAACGATTTAGATGTTGGCATAGAAAGTACGCTTATTAAGTTTGCGGACGATACCAAACTGGGAGGGATTGCAACTGCTCTGGAGGACAGGGTCAAAATTCAAAATGATCTGGACAAATTGGAGAAATGGTCTGAGGTAAACAGGATGAAGTTCAATAAAGATAAATGCAAAGTGCTCCACTTAGGAAGGAACAATCAGTTTCACACATACAGAATGGGAAGAGACTGTCTAGGAAGGAGTATGGCAGAAAGAGATCTAGGGGTCATAGTGGACCACAAGCTTAACATGAGTCAACAGTGTGATACTGTTGCAAAAAAAGCAAACATGATTCTGGATGCATTAACAGGTGTGTTGTAAACAAGACACGAGAAGTCATTCTTCCGCTTTACTCTGCGCTGGTTAGGCCTCAACTGGAGTATTGTGTCCAGTTCTGGGCACCGCATTTCAAGAAAGATGTGGAGAAATTGGAGAGGGTCCAGAGAAGAGCAACAAGAATGATTAAAGGTCTTGAGAACATGACCTATGAAGGAAGGCTGAAGGAATTGGGTTGTTTAGTTTGGAAAAGAGAAGACTGAGAGGGGACATGATAGCAGTTTTCAGGTATCTAAAAGGGTGTCATCAGGAGGAGGGAGAAAACTTGTTCACCTTAGCCTCCAATGATAGAACAAGAAGCAATGGGCTTAAACTGCAGCAAGGGAGATTTAGGTTGGACATTAGGAAAAAGTTCCTAACTGTTAGGGTAGTTAAACACTGGAATAGATTGCCTAGGGAAGTTGTGGAATCTCCATCGCTGGAGATATTTAAGAGTAGGTTAGATAAATGTCTATCAGGGATGGTCTAGACAGTATTTGGTCCTGCCATGAGGGCAGGGGACTGGACTCGATGACCTCTCGAGGTCCCTTCCAGTCCTAGAGTCTATGAGTCTATGAGTCTATAAGATTATCAGGGATGCAACTCCACGCTCTGGGTGTCCAAATCCTCCAACTGCCAGAAGCTGAGAGTGGAAGCCAGAGGAAGGAAACTCAATACATAGGTGCTGACTCTGTTGGTGCTCCAGGGCTGGAGAACCCACAGGAAAAAATTAGTGGGTGCTCAGCACCCACTGGCAGCAAAGCTCCCCCTGCCCTCTCCTCCGCTCCTCCTGCTCCCGAGCACGCCATGTCCCTACTCCACCTCCTCCCTCCCAGCGCTTCTTGCCCCCTCACTAACAGCTGTTTGGCGGCGCTTAGGACTTTCCAGAAGGGAGGGGGAGGAGTGGGGATGCGGCACACTCAGGGGAGGAGGTGGAGAAGAGGCAGGGTGGGTCGGGGACTTGGGGGAAGGAGATGGAATGGGGCAGGAAGTGGGTGGGGCTGGGGTGGGAAAAGGCGGGGTGGGGTGGTGACTTTGGGGAAGGAGTGGAATGGGGTGGGGCAAGGGCGGTGCAGGGGTGGGAAGAGGCAGGGCAGGGGCAAGGCCAGTGGCAGGGGGCGTCAAGCACTCACCAGGCAGAGGGGCAGTCGGCGCCTATGATTCAATAATTGCCCTGTTCATTCCTCCTGAAGCATCTGGCACTGGCTACTGTCAGAAGACAGGATCCTGGGCTAGATGGACCGTTCTTATGTAATCCTGGCATTTCCTAACTTTTCTATGCTTGACTTTTGCAACTTTAACCTTCTTTTAACAGTTTCTGTCTGCCTGTGATTATATCTATTATTTTCCTGTTATTGATACACATCGTACAGCCTTGTGTTGCATCAATAACAGAGACATTAGGAGGAAATAATATTCAGTGGCATTAAGTACAATGGTTCAAGTGGTACAGTTGCACCAGGGCCCATGAGATTATGAGGCCCTAACCAGACAGAGCAACACTCCAGCACTTCAACTGGTGCACAGCATCATAATGCTGCTCATTCAGATTTTGCCCTGCCATCCCTCCATCGGAGAGAGGGGAGACCAGACTGAATCTGAGTGGCACTATGATTGGGTGCGTGGGTGCTCAGGTTTGGTCCAGCTGTGGCCTGGCCAAATCTGAGCCAGTGGCATTGCAACTTGGCACGTGGAGTCGCAGCACCACTCATCACTCCAATTTGGCTTGTGCCATGTGAGAGCAGGGCAGACAATGGGCATTTGCGGAAAGGATGGATGGCTGGGATTGGGTGGAGCTGGCCTAGCCCACGTCAGAAGCAGGAGAGCGCACAAGGGAGGGCAAACGGGCACGCCCCTCTGTAATCGATGGGGGCACAGAACTCATCCAGCCCTGGGACCGCAGCAGGGAGAATGAGCTCCTTGGCCCTGGGGTTGTGGCAGGAGCTGAGAACCCCTCTAGCCCCAGGGCCACGGTTGGGAGAGAGAGCTCCTCCAGACCTGGGGCTGTGGCAGGAGCTGACAGCAGGTGCCCCTCCAAAAGCAGCCAGATTTAAATTCCTGCACACACCCCTGGTCGGGAGCAGAGCACTGAGCTGGGGGATCAGAGGTGCTGGTGTGACCCAGAAGATCCTGGGGGTGGTGGGTGAGGGGCTGGGGGGGAGTTGGTGGGCTATGGGGTGAGTGGGGAGTGTTGGGGGGCTGCAGGGTGAGGGGTTAGGGGTGAGTGGGGTATGTTGGGGGCAGTGCAGTGAGTTGTGGGTATTGTAGGGGAAATGGGAGATGTCGGGACTGGTAGGTAGTTTGGGGACAAAGAAAATTTTAGATTTCAAAATTGGGAAATGGGCCCCTAGCCTCTTCTGGAACCAGGGTCCTGTGTGGCTTGTTGTGCCACTGATAATAGTGTTCCAGAGAAGATTTTGCCTGCAGTAAATTACACAGGGGAGCTACAACTTGTTTCTGAGGTGCGTAACTTTTGTACACCGGGTGGGCAAGAGCCAGTGAGAAGATAGTTTTGATTCTATTTTAGCTGCTGTTCACAGAAACCATCAGAAGATGGCGCTAAGAAATAGACTCATTTGACAAAGACTGCGCATCACAAGACAATGCTGAATTACACTACGTGGATGCTCAGCCCTGGGAATTTGGTTCCTGGGTCCCGGCCGAGTAGTTTGACTCTGACAGTGACTTACGCCAGATGCCCCAGACTAATAGCCTTGCTTTGCCTTTCATCTGAGGATCTGAAAGTACTTTGCAAAGGTTAATTAGTCAGTTCCCCCTACTGCCGCTGTCACCTCGCTATTATTTTCCCTATTTTACAGCTGGGTAAGACCCAGAGAGGTTACATGGGAACAGTACCAAGGAGCCCTGACACCTTGCTCTGGGCTGTAACCATGCATCAGGGAAGGAATTTTCTTCCAGACCCCTACTGGAGATCAGCTGATACCATGATCATGACAGTTGACAGCCCTTAATATTTTTCTCCTAGCTAAATGTACCTTCAGATGCTTCTCTGGGCATTCAAAATATTTCTATAGAGTCCAGGTTAGAGCGGGACAACATTTTTTGAGTGTAACTTTTTCTAGCGAAAAATGTTGATTTGGTGACACGAAATGTTTTGTGAATTCATGTGCTGAAAACGAAACATAAAAATTCTTAAAATCTGGACATGTTTCATTTCTACCTTTTCAAAATGAAACGTTTCAATATTTTCAGTTGGAAGCAACTTTTTGTTTAGAAATTTCCTATAATTCTACTTTTAAAAACAATTCAGACCCAATTTAAAAGGCTCACATTCAAAACAAAACAGGTTGTTCAACCCAAAACAAAGTTTTGTTTTCCTTTTCGATTCAGTCAACATTTAAAAAATAATTGTATCCACTTCAGCCTGAAACTATTTTCCCCCACCCCCCTCTCCAATTTTTCAGACTTATCAGTGAACCGAAAAATCCATTATTAGCACAGCGCTAGACCAGGTCACTGGTGTAAGGGACGGTCTTATTCCTACTCCAAGAATGTCTAGCCCTTGTTATCTCTTCCTTTGTCTCAGATTCCTCTGTCACTAGGCTTGCAGAGGATGTGTGCAGAATGGTCTTTAGTCTCCAAGAGGCATCTAACAGCTGGATCATGAGGAGGGTTATTTATAATGTTTCGTTAATTCCATCTGAAGTAAAACATTTTTATTGTTAGTGAAAGAGAGATGCAGCAGGGCAATTCTGTGGGGAGTCAGGAGAAGCCCCTGATCCCAGTAATCCAGTTTGCTGTGACCTTTACTATCCTCTCATTCTCTCAGTGGTCCCGCCTCGCTGCTTATACTCTGCAAACCGGCTCTCCACTGTTTAAGGCAGCCCTTCCGGCTGGGAGGTGGGATGGCTGCCATTCTCCCATAAATACTGCACTGAACGCGGCTGACAGCCGTGACGCAAACCAAGGTCTGGGTTACAGCAGGTTTGCATCATCACCATATGAAACGTCAGAAGGGTGTCAAGCAGCAGGCAAATCCACCCATCCCTTGAAAAGGAAAAATGGTTATTTTGTCCAGAAAGCTTTGCTTAAAGGTTAAAACTGGAAATGATGGGTCAGATTCTTGCACTGTGGAGGGGCTAGAAAGCTGGGCAGTTTAGGATTTCTTTGGCTGGCATAGTCACTCTCAGCCATGCCAGCACGGGGGGCTTGGCCACAGTTCAGCTGCATGCTGGCAATCCCTATCATTGGAACAGCCCCCTGGAAGCCTTTACAGCTGGGTGTTATGTAGACAACCCCCAAGGCTGCTCTAAATTATGCCATGGGCCACTCCACCCCACAGCAGCTGTGGGGATCAGGGGAACATGAAGATAGTTTAGAGCCATCATTACCCTCTCTTCAGCTGCCTAGATCTACTGATGCGCTAAGGCTGACATCATGCCTTTGATCAAGGCACAATTCTCATTGATGTCAGTGATAGATACGTCAGATTAAGTGACTTGCCCAAGATCAGGTAGCCAATCAGTGGCAGAGCTGGAAGTAGCCCTCCACCCCCCCGCCCTCGAATGCCTATACTGTAGCCAACCACCAGCACTCCCTCTGGATATAGCTTTGAGGGTGGAATATCATTGCTGATGTTATGGGATTTCCCCCATGTTTGCCCACAGACCTCCTACTGTACCTTGTATTTTCTGATTTTCGGCTCATACACTGGTGCAGGAAGAGATAGTCCTGTGGGGCGCTGGCAGACAAGGTGGTCTGGACGTGGTTGGCAGGTGAATCAAAAGTGAACAAGGTAGGTTGGCTGGAGTGGGCAGGAGCTGATGACTTGCGTTCTCTGAGCAGGTGGTGGTTGGAGCTGTTTAGCTCTGCTGGGGAGGAGCGTGGACCATGGCTCACCAAGGGAATGTTCCTCAGAGTGTCTGTGTGTGAGAAAAATACAATGAGGATTATTAGCAAGCGAACAGCTAGCCCTTTCTAGCCATAGATCTACAAGCACCATACAAAGGTGGAGGAGGAAAGCAAGACATACAGTCGCCTACCCAAAAGCATTCACTGGGCAAAGAATAGAGGTGGGAATAGAACAGGAAGGTGTTCTACCCCCAGGCCACTGCCCCCCTGCCATTCAATTAGGCACTTACTTTCAGTCATCAAAGTTATACCTGTCTAGAGATCTCAGCTGTGAAGCACTTAAAAATAACACCGTGCAAAAGACACCAATCCAACGGCAGCTTTGCAGGCAATCCAACCACTGAATGGGCCACGGGAGTCTAAACTGTATTCTCACCTCCAGATCATGACTGAAACACATTGGCGGGGCAGCGTGGGCAAACTTGTGTTCCCACCATCCAGGCTGTGGATAAACACAAGATTTAATTCTCCAGGTTGCCCATCTGGTGGTGCCTTTCACAAGCACTAATGATTCATGCCAACCTTGTCCTTAATAATTTGAACTTTAGATTCTTTAGGAAAATGCCCAGGCATTCAGAGAAAGGGAGATGGTTTTGCTTATGGTTATTAGTGACATAGTCATTCAGGAACCCATCATGTTCCTCAGTATAGGGAAACAGAGACAGTTACTGGTGCTGGCGTTAAGTTAGTGAGTATCTGCCGACCAAGCCACCGAGGTGATGTACACATACAAATACATCCAGGAACTGGAAACTTGGTCCAGTAGTGCAACGATAAGCTGGCAGAATAAAATGCCACCTTCTCTGTAGGGGAATATGGAGAAACAGAAGGAATTAAGGGGTCATGGAGTAAATGGACCGAGGGCCTGGTCATGTGCGGTGATGAAGGAGGTTTCTCAGCACTTGACAAGAATAGGATCCTGTTTATCCTCTTATTTATTCCAGTGAAAATCAGGAGACTGTTCCCTGAAGTCAACAAACCAGCACGAGAGGAGAATCAAATTCAGGGTCTCTGCTTAGGAAAGAACTAAATCAGGTTCCCATTGAAGGGCTCCTAAGGGTCTCCCTAAACAATAAGATCTTTAGTTCCCAAGTTCTTGCCTTCAAGCTTAGCCCCAACTGACCCTGAGGAGGGAATACAAAAAGGAGGTGGCTGGCTGCATTCGCCTTGCTGGGACACCCTGAGGCGAGGGAGCCTGATTCTTCCCTGCCTTGGGTAGCCATTCACACTTGTGCACAGTGAGTCCACAACATTACCAGCATACAGTGGCAGCATTTTACACCCTTTTTTGTGCTCACTTTGCTCAGGGGTAAATGACTACACAAGGCACAAATCTGCTGGGAATCAGGCCCTAGCATCGTCATGAACTCACTGGAACATCTGTTTATAAATGGGAGGTTTTAAATAATGAGTTGCGTTTCTCATCCAAAGAACTCCCCAGAGGCATTAGAGACAGGTGCTCAATACACTTCAGCACACACCCATCTGAGATCATTATTACATCCTAATTACAACAGGGTAAACTGAGGCACAGAGCAGTGAGGTGTCTTGTTCAAGGTCACACACTGAGTCAGTGATAGGGCAGGAAGGCATTCCAGAGTCCTGATTCTCCTCTCCTACGGGTTTTATGGTGTAACTCCATTGACTTTGATTTACACCAGGTGAAGTGGGAAGAGATGCAAGGCCTAACTCAAAGTCCCCTTCTCTAGCCGCTACCCAACACTGCCTCTGCATTGTTGTTGAAAGAGAAAATACGTTTTAAATACTAACTCTATTTCCACCCAATGCCCCTACAGAGATCAAGGGCAATCCTGCTGCCATCTCAGCTCTCCGACAAATGTGCTCCAAGAGCTTGAACCAGGCATGAATTTTTACAACCAAGCTGTAAGCCCCATAAAAATAAGGGACAAGATATATTGGAAAAGCAGAGCCAGTTTAGTTAAAGTGGTTTCCAGGGCTCCCAGGCGAGGCACATAATCACAGTGCATATAAAACTCTAGTCATATGGTACTGAAGTCACCGTTTTTATAGCTGTGATTTTAACTAATGTAGTGTTGATGAGGAAAGTGCCTGATTGACAGTCCCGGGGAATTAAATTCTCTCTCCATGGAGCTGGCACAGCACAGTCGACAACGGTGCAAACTGCTCATTTGCCTCTACTGTGATCTGTCAGGACCATCCATAGGGATTCATAGATATTGATTATGATCAGCCAGTCTGTCTTTCTGCAGTGCACAGGCCAAAGAACGTCATCCACTAAT
This sequence comes from Gopherus evgoodei, assembly GCF_007399415.2. Classification (NCBI taxonomy): domain Eukaryota; kingdom Metazoa; phylum Chordata; order Testudines; family Testudinidae; genus Gopherus; species Gopherus evgoodei. The sequence goes on from NC_044322.1 coordinate 11,737,970, forward strand.
CTCCATACTGAGACTATAACTTCTTGTTTGAGCTGCAGAAGCTCTTTTACAAAGATACACCGGTCTTGATTTGAAAAAGTTAAGTGATGGAGAATCTACCGCAGCCCAAGGTCAGTTGTTCCACTGTTACAAATTTGTACCTTATGAAAGGAGAGATAGACAGCTCAGTCTCCATGTCCATTCAATCCTTAACCTTTCTGCCCAGTGGGGCAGATAAGTGAGAGTTGTGATGGTGGGTTTGTGAAGTGGACACCTGTGCACTAAGATCTGGATTAGGATCACAGCCTTAGTTTACACACAGCACCACTTCTGAACCAAAAAAGCTGCCTGCCAGACTATGTGCCCAACAGATAAATACACAGAGGTAACAGACTGCAAACAGACTGCAAACTGCAAACAGTAGTTTTTGCCCAGGGAAAACTCCCAGTGAAGTCAAGAAATGGAGCCCACTGGTTGGTAGTGTTACCCCATTTTGACCCAAGTGGCTAATCAAAGCCTGTGAGTGTTCCAGTTGGGACGAGAAACAGATGATAGAGGCTGATATTTCTTTGATGCAATCTTGTTTATTTACAAGGAATGTACAAAGTGCTGCTTCTCCAAACACAGGAGGAACCCAAACCAGGGGATAGCTTTGTTGCTTACAGCCCTAAACCTCTGTAGACAGCATCAGACCCAAAAGCTCTCTCTCCAGCTTCTTCCAGAGCTTTACCGTACTTACAGGCCTCTGCTTGAATTTACAATACCCAGCAAAAATTCTTCTGCCCGCACAATCTAAAACTCTCGGGCAGGGTCACATAACCCTTTTGTCTTAGGTGAGGGATTCTGATTAATTTATCCGTACAGTTATGTTAACTGAAGAGTGCATTCACGTCCATTCATCTCAACAAGGTTTTAACTCAATCCACAACAAGGTTTCACCTAGCTCACAACAGCATAGGCGCCGACTCCATGGGTGCTCCAGGGCTGGAGCACCCCCAGGGAAAACTTAGCGGGTGCTCAGCACCCACCAGCAGCCAAGCTTCCCCCGCCCAGCCTCCCAAGTGCGCCGTGTCCCTGCTTCTCTCCCTCCCGCCCAGCACTCCCCCCCCCCACTGCCTAACAGCTGTTTGGAGGCATTTAGGACTTTCCCGGAGGGAGGAGAAGGAGCAGGGATGTGGTGCGCTCAGGGGAGGAGGCGGAGAAGGGGCAGGGACTTGGGGGAAGCGGGTGGAATGGGGGCGGGAAGGGGGTGGGGACTTTGGGGAAAGGGTGAAATGGGATTGGGATGAGGGCAGTGCAGGGGCAGAAAGAGGGGGGACATGGGCGGGGCGAGGAGCAGGAGGGTGCGTTGAGCACCCACTGGGCAGAGGACAAGTCGGTGCCTATGCATAACAGTATTATAATTATTATTATTTACACAGCACCCAAAGGTGTGTTAGGTGCTTTGGGCCAGATCTTTAAAGATATTTAGGTGCCTAATGATGGAAATAGGTGCCTAGTGGGATTTTCAAAAGTGTCTAGGCATCTAATTCCCCATGGGCATTAAAAAGATGGCCTTTTGCAACCATGTAAGAAGGCAGAAGTTCAGACCCTGGTTCCCTGATATGCCTATTTTGTGCAGCTAGGGTTGCCAGGCGTCCAGTTTTCAATTGAAAAGGGACCCTGGAGGCTCAGGCCAGAGCCGCTGATCAGGCCGCTAAAAGTCCAGTCAGCGGGGCAGCTTGGCTAAGGTAGGCTCCTTACCTGCCCTGGCTCTGTGTGGCTCCCAGGAAGTGGCCAGCATGTCCAGTTCCTAGGTGGAGGGGTGGCCAGGGGGGCTCCGTGTGCTGCCTCCAGCCCGAGCACCAGCTCTGCAGCTCCCATTGGCCAGGACACGCAGGCAATGGGAGCTGTGGGGCAGTGCCTGTGGGCGAGGGCAGCAAACAGAGCCTCCGTGGCCAAACCTCCACCTAAGGGCCACAGGCACATGTTGCTGCTTCCAGGAGCCGCCTGGGGTAAGTGCTGCCTGGAGCCCACACCCTGCACCCCTCCTGCACTCCAAGGCACAGCCCCAGCCCTGAGCCCCTTCCCACACCCAAACTCCCTTCCAGAGCCTGCACCTCTCCTGCACCCCAATCCCCCGCCCTGAGCCCCCTCCGGTGCCCCAAATCCTTCATCCCCATACCCACCCCAGAGCCCACTCCCCTAGCTGGAACCCTCATCCCCTTCAGTACCCCAACCCCCTGCCCCAGCCCTAAGCCCACTCCTGCACCCCAATCCCCAGCCCCAGCCCTGAGCCCACTCTTGTACCCTAAACCCCTCATCCCTGGCCTGCATCCCCAGCGTGAGCCCTCCTCCCCCCACACACCTACCCCCTGCCCCAGCCCAGAGCCCCCTCCCACACTCTGAACCCATTATCCCCACCCCAGAGCCCACACCCCCAGCTGGAGCCCTCATCCCCTCCAGTACCCCAACCCCCTACCCCAGACCTGAGCCCACTCCTGAACCCCAATCCCCAGTCCTGGGCCCACTCCTGCACCCCAAACCCATCATCCCCAGCCTGCACCCCCATCCTGAGCCCTCCTCTCCCCACACCCCAACCCCAGAATCTGGCTCTTTGTTCTTGTGACACAACCAATAGAGAGAAGAAAAGTGACTCAGAAAAAGAATGGCCCCTCCTGAGGTGATTTTTCAGTCTTCTAAATCATGTCAAGGTACCAAATTGATCTGTCTGCTGATCTTTCACTTCTGATGTATTTCCCCCATCATACTGTGAACTTCTATTGAGACAGAAAAAGCACATTAGTAAAAGTCCGGGAGCGTGGCTCAGCTTTATTGTGTGGTTTGTGCTAAACACAAAAATGATCAATATTTAACATTGACATTAATGGGGTTAGAGGAGAACTTAAAAAACTTAACTCTTCTTTTCTTTGCATGGGCATTAAAAATCCCTCGGTGTTTTCAGGGGAGTAGACAGTTGCCTTAGTGTCCTTGGACGCTTATCATTATTATTAAATATTTATGTTGCTATAGTAGCCAAAGACCCCAGTCAGAACTGGTACCCCACTGTATTGTAGACTCTGGAGATACAGTCCCTGCCCCGAAGCCCCTAGAATCTGTGAGCTGGGTTGCTGGCTGCATCAGCGCTGGCATCAGCACTGGCACCAGCACAGAGGAAATGCAGTTTTTGCCTCCCCCTATTCAGTGCCTGCTGAGATGGGGGTGGCCTCTGGCTAGGGCATCCCAGATGACTTCACTGAGTTGCATGCCTTGCTTCAATGGCCTGTACGGGGCTTTGCAGGGGCACAGAATGGGCAGAGCACAGATCTACTATGGCTACATCCCAGATTCATCCTCTCCCCTCTCTGGCCTGTCCCTGCAACTGGGGCTGTTGCAATACAGGGTGCCCCTGCCCGGAGGTATTCCTCGGTGGGAATTTATGTCTGCCCCACAGTCCCTTTGCACCAGCCTAGCTGACATAAATGGGCTGCATGGCAATGATGCTGAAGACAGGCAGCATACTAAAGGAGAGGGAGAAGGATACAATCAAATTGCATCCTATTTTCTACACATACAGACAAGTCATCAGAAAGGCCATACTGGGTCACAGCAATGGTCCATTCAGCCCAGTATCCTGACTTCTGACAGTGGCCAATGCCAGGTGCTTCAGAGGGAATGAACAGAACAGGAAATCATCAAGTGATTTCAGGAGAGTAGACAAGTGATTACCTGACACTTATTCTTAGCTTCTGGCAAACAGGGGCTAGGAACACTTCAGAGCAGGGGTCGGCAACTTTTCAGAAGTGGTGTGCCGAGTCTCCATTTATTCACTCTAATTTAAGGTTTTGCGTGCCGGTAATACATTTTAATGTTTTTTAGAAGGTCTCTCTCTACAAGTCTATATATTATATAACTAAACTAGTGTTGTATTGTAAAATAAACAAGGTTTTCAAAATGTTTAAGAAGCTTCATTTAAAATTAAATTAAAATGTTGATCTTACGCCACTGGCCCTGCTGCTGGTCTGGGGTTCTGTTCACCTAGGCCAGCAGTGAGCTGAGTGGGGCCTGCGGCCGGGACCCCAACTGGGAAGGGTCTGGCAGCCAGAACCCCAGACCGGCAGCGGGCTGTGCAGGGCCAGCAGCTGGGACCCCAGACCAGCAGTGGGCTGAGCGGCTCAGCTCACTGCCGCTCAGGGGTTCCATCCACCGGCTCCTGCCAGCCGGGATCCCGGCTGCCGGAACCCGCTCAGCTCGCTGCCAGTCTGGGGTCCCGGCCCTGCCCACATACAGTGGGTTCCTACCTTCTCCCTAGTTCTGGCCCATTCTCTGCCTCTCTCTGCACTGAGCTGAGGGTGGGAGTGGACCGAGCACAGGGCTGGGGGTGAAGGGTCTGGCCAGGAGCTAAAATGAGGGAGGGGACTCAGGGTTGGGGCAGGAAGTTTGGGTGTGGGGGCACTTACTTGGGCAGCTCCCATTTGGTGTGAGGGGTGCAGGTGGGAATGTGAGTAGGAGTGCAGGAACTCCCGTTTGGTGCTCGGGGTGGGGGTGGGGATGTGCGGGGTGCATGGGATGTGGGGGGGCTGGGGATGTGTGGGGGTGCCAGAGTCAGGGCTGGGGTCATGGGTGAGGGGTGAAGGAGTCAACAGAGAGTTGGGTAGTACAGGGCTCAGGGCAGGGGCCTGGGGGGGTGGGGGGGTGCAGGGCTCAGGGCAGAGGACTGGGTGTGTGTGTGTGGGGTGATCAGGACTCAGGGCAGAGGGCTGGGTGACTGCCCCCCCAGAACTCCCAACCCCCCCCGCTCCTTGTCCCAACTACCCCCTCCTGGGACCCCACCCCCTATCTAAGCCTCCCTACCCCTTGTCCCCTGACTGCCCCCCTAGGATCCTAAACCCTACGTGCCCCCTGACTGCCCCAACCCTTACCCACACCCCCGCACCCAGACAGACCCCCTGGACTCTCACGTCCCATCCAACTGCTCCCTGCCTCCTGACAGGACCCCCCCCGAAATCTGGACCCATCCAACCCCCCCCACGCTCCCTGCCTGTCCCAACCCCTCTCCACACCCCTGCCTCCTGACAGCCCCCCCCGAACTCCCGACTCATCCAAACCCCTCAGCTCCTTGTCTTCTGACCACCCCCTCCAAAGACCCCCCCACCCTAACTGCCCCCCCCGACCCTCCTTGCTCCCTGTCCCCTGACTGCCCTGACCCCTATCCACCCCCCACTCCCTAACAGACCCTGGGACTCCCATGCCCCATCCAACCCGCCCCCCACTCCCTGACTGCCCTCTCCAGAGACTCTCACCCCTAACTACCCCCCCGGGATCCCACCCACCCCGATGTCTGTCCCTTGACTGCCCCCACCCCTTAGCCAACCCCCGGCCCCAGTCCCCTTACCATGAGACTCCTTGCTCATCCAGAGCCCTGCCGCTGCCGCGTGCGCAGCCCAGCCCAGCCCCGCCCCTCAGAGCGCTGTGCGCGCGGCGGCTGGGCTCTGGATAAGTGGCGAGCGTCTCCCTCCCCATGGACCCAAACGCTGCCCCACAGGAGTGCACAGCCCCGACCCCCAGAGGGCTGCGCGTGCGGCGGCAGGGCTCCAGGGGAAGGCACGGGAGGGGCCAGCGGCTTGCTGCGCTCTGCCGGCGCTCCGGCCCAGGACCGCGGACCCCGCGGCTTGCCGCGTAGGCAGGATTTTTCATGGCACATGGAGTCCCAGCAGGCAGTCGCGTGCCATTAAAAAACGGCTCACGTGCCATCTTTGGCACGCATGCCCTAGGTTGCCGACCCCTGCTTCAGAGCATGGTTTTGCATCCCTGCCCATCCTGGCTAATAGCCATTGATGAACCTATCCTCCAGGAACTTATCTAGTGCTTTTTTTAACCCTGTTATAGTCTTGGCCTTCATAACATCCTCTGGCAAGGAGTTCCACAGGTGAAATACGTCCTTTTCTTTGTTTTAAAACTGCTGGCTATTAATTTAATTTGGTGGCCCCTAGTTCTTGTGATATGAGGAGTAAGTAACATTTCTTTATTTACTTTCTCCACATCAGTTATGAGTTTATAGACCTCTATCATATCCTCTCTTAGTCGTCTCTTTTCCAAGCTGAAAAGTCCCAGTCTTATTAATAATCTCTCCTCATATTGAAGCTGTTCCATACCCCTAATCATTTTTGTTGCCCTTTTCTCTACCTTTTCCAGTTCCAATATATCTTTTTTGAGATGAGGCAACCAGATCTGCACGCACTATTCAAGATGTGGGCAAAGCACAGATTTCTGTAGAGGCAATATGATATTTTCTGTCTTATTATCTATCCCTTTCTTAACGATTCCTAACGTTTTGTTAGCTTTTTTGACTGCCGCTGCACAGTGAGTGGATGTTTTCAGAGAACTATCCACAATGACTCCAAGATCTCTTTCTTGAGTGGTAACAGCTAATTTAGACCCCATCATTTTAGATGTGTACTTGAGATTATGTTTTCCAATGTGCATTACTTTGCATTTATCAAGTCTTGCTGTTATAAATAAAAAGTCAGACATCCCCATCTGCACCTCAGCCCAGCCACCCCCAGTGAACTGCCTGCCTCTGTGGAGATGCTGTATGAAAAACAAAAGGATCCTAGTTTCATAAGTATCCACATCATCAGGTCATGTTGTATTTTGATTATTGTTGCACAGGCCTAGTTGCTAAGGCAGCCATTTTACGCCACATCATAAGCTGCCTCTTCTCATCTATCATTTCTACTCCTTCATGCCAAATTTCCCCTATGGCTACTGCTGCCCGACAGTCATGGGAATGAGACATGTTAGAATTCAACAGTGTTGCGAGTAGATTTGATTGTTGGGAGCCATTCCACCAAAGTGGTTTGGCATCTACTGAAGATGTAGGGAAGCTGATGAGCGCACTAAAAAATAAACAGCAATTTAAGGCAGGACTAATGGCTCCATAACTCTCTCCCCGATTGCGAAGACATTTAAAAAAAAAAAAAGTAAAAAAGCAGGTGGCAGGGGAATGAGCAGCAAGCCCCAGTAAAAGCATGCTGCTCCCTCAAGGGACACCATTGCATTGACATCCGCATTGATTTTCAAAGTGAATTCCCATTACGCTTCCCGCGCTGACCTGGACACCGAGCGCATTAATGGGAGTGAATTCAGCACTCGCTTACTCCATTAGGTTTGTGAGATGAATTCCATAAATAGCAGGTGAGAGATGGATTGTTATGTGGGTCTGGGAAGGTATTTCAAGTGCCAGAAAAAGAAACCCAGCTGCTGCACCGTGAGGCTGCCAAGATATATTTTTGTTATTAGATAGGAAAGTGTGCTTTAGGTCAGACATCATCGACGGGTACTTTCAGGGAGGGAGGGAAGAAGGGAGGGAAGAGAAAAAGCAAGCAGTGTTAAAGGATTCACCTGACATCATGAGGATTATCTTTGATTCACACTAACACAGCTCCAGCGCTTAAAGAAAAGCCAAAGCCTTAGCATTTCTATACTGTCTGGAAATGGAAATTGGTTAGAGGAAGGCTGAGCTTGTGATTATGCTACAAGGCTGCAACTCAGGAGCTCTGGATTCCAATCCTGGCTCTCCACAGTCACCCTGGGCAAGTCATTCCCCTCTCTGTGCCTCAGCTCCCCATCTGTAAGGGAAGGATAATAATGCATCCTTTCTATCGCCCTTTGTCCATGTAGACTGTACACTCATCAGGACAGGGACTGTTTGTACAATCCCTAGTACAATGGGGCGCCGATCACAGCTGGCATCTCTTGGTCCTGCTGTAATATAAATAATAATACCGGCTATAAAGTTCGTTTTTAGCAAGTACAAGTCTGCTGAATTGAAGACTACTCCCTTTCTCCTAAAAAAAACATACCTCATGCACGGTTGGCAATGCGAGGGGGAGAATGGGAGGGAGGGATTGGTAATAGGCAATGGAGTCCTGGCTTTCTCCACCATGGGTTCAAAGTCAGCCCCCGCTGCTATCTCCAAAAGCTATAGCCAGTAAACAGGTGGTAGGAAATAAGCTCACAGGCTCAGTTTTGAGTGGGCAAGGCCATTCAATGGAGACTTCTGTGGCAGGGTTGCTGCTCCCAAGAGGTGTGGGCATAGAGCCTACCTTGCCCCAGGGGCTAGTTCATCGAGGGCAGCTAGCATCAGCCCTGTTTGCTGTGCTGTGCCCATTTCCTGGATGGGCAGAGAACATCGGTTTCCAGAGCCTTGTCTACAAGGAGTGTGTTATTTCCTACCATTGTTCTAGTCCCAGCGCAGCTTCTGCAGTGCCAGCAATAACGGCAGAGCTGGCGTGGATGGGGCACTGGTGTCTTTAACCACTGAGTGGTCTAACCCCAGAACGCTAGCGCTTCCACCTTCACTAGCCCTACATTCTCCAGAGAGACAGTGCAGGGCTGCCACTCTAGCCCCCTGCCTGCAGTATTATGGGGTAGGCCCTAGTAACACCAGAGTTACAGTTGCAGCAGTGTTTCTGTTTATAGCTATTTGAAAGTGCTCTTAAATACACATGCTGAGGCAGGCGGCCATGAAAAAAATCCTTTTGCCACCCAACTGTGAGTCTGCTCCCCATTGATCCTTCCCTGAAGGAGTCCCTCAGGCAGCTCCCAGGACTGTGCCTTTGTGTGCAACCAGTCTCAAGTACTACTTGGATCAACGAATTACAGAGCACAGTGAAATCTCTGCGAACAGGTGTGATACACTGGAACTGTGCCAGGTGCAGGGCAAATGACAGGAGTAGTTAGGGAGGGCTAAGGTACTGTCATACTCCCAGTTCCTTATGCCATCCCCAAAGGGTCAGAGTTAAGGTTGTGTGGGAAGTGTCATTTTAACTTCACATTTCCTGGTTTTCCAGCCCTTCAGTTTTGCGAGTTAAACTCTCACAATCTGGCAAGGAAGGGGGAGCACAGGGCACAGCTGAACGCCTACAAGCTTCTCTCCATGGTAGCAGCATTGTTTTGCATGTGAACCGCTCCTCAAGTTCATGCTACAGACGCTTTGGTGATCCCTTAAGGAAACACAGCCCGATACTCAGCTGGTGTAAATGGGCGTAGCTCCATCAGACTCAGTGTTGTTGACTGACACCAACTGAGGCTATGGCCCCGTAGAGTTCATAGTTAAGACGTTCATGTTAGGCCTTATGTTATGGTAAGGAAAAAACAACTGAGACTCCATCCCAGAAGGAAAAATGTGAATCTGAAACTGTGGCTCGCTACAGTATTTACTAGGCTGGGAGCCAGGAATTTTTTATGACTGTTTTTCAATCTGAAAAGTTGGTATTTCCCTCCTTGTTGACAGCTTTAAATTCCCTTGCTTAGAGCACTTGACTATTACTGGGTACACATATTTTTACACAATGTTCCCGTGCTTATCTGAGTAAAATAATTACTCAGTCTCCTTTGGAAAGTATTGCTCAGAAGGTAGTTTTTTGACCATGGCAGCTGATATAATGACAGTTCTCCCCTGCTTAGAGCCAGATACTGCTCTGAAACATTTCCCATGTTCACTGACTTGAAAAGGTGCTTCTATGGAAGAGTTGTAATCCCTTTTCACAGTCATCAGGGTATGTCTACATCTACAATTTTGCAGCGCTGGTTGTTACAGCTGTATTAGTACAGCTGTATAGGGCCAGCGCTGCAGAGTGGCCACACTTACAGCAACCAGCGCTGCAAGTGGTGTTAGATGTGGCCACACTGCAGCGCTGTTGGGCGGCTTCAAGGGGGGCTCGGAGAACGCGAGAGCAAACCGGGGAAGGAGACCAGCTTCGCCGCGGTTTGCTCTCGCGTTCCCCGAACCCCCCTGCAAACCGCAGGGAAGGAGACCTGCTTGCTCGGGGATTCGGGGAACGCGAGAGCAAACCGCAGGGAAGGAGACCTGCTTGCACGGAGGTTCGGGGAACGCGAGAGCAAACCGGGGAAGGAGACCAGCTTCGCCGCGGTTTGCTCTCGCGTTCCCCGAACCCCCCTGCAAACCGCAGGGAAGGAGACCTGCTTGCACGGGGGTTCGGGGAACGCGAGAGCAAACCGGGAAAGGAGACCAGCTTCGCCGCGGTTTGCTCTCGCGTTCCCCGAACCCCCCTGCAAACCGCAGGGAAGGAGACCTGCTTGCACGGGGGTTCGGGGAACGCGAGAGCAAACCAGGAAAGGAGACCAGCTTCGCCGCGGTTTGCTCTCGCGTTCCCCGAACCCCCCTGCAAACCGGGGAAGGAACCTGCTTGATTACCAGACGCTTCCTCAGGTATGCTGGGATACCTGCTTATTCCACGGAGGTCAAGAAAAGCGCTGGTAAGTGTCTACACTTGATTACCAGCGCTGGATCACCAGCGCTGGATCCTCTACACCCGAGACAAAACGGGAGTATGGCCAGCGCTGCAAACAGGGAGTTGCAGCGCTGGTGATGCCCTGCAGATGTGTACACCTCCTAAGTTGCAGCACTGTAATCCCCTCACCAGCGCTGCAACTTTGTGATGTAGACAAGCCCTCATCAGTTATATTTATGAGCTTCTCGAGGACACAGAGTAAGGGTTTCCATATACCGAGAATGTTTTTCACTCCTGTGAGTAGTGCCATTGAAGTCAATGGGCATGTTTGCATGAGAAAGGATTGCTGATGTGAGATGGCATTTGCAGGACTGTGTTAACTGATGCTACGCCCATCTGATACCATAGGCCTGCTTCCCCTCTCACTTATGTTGCTGTGAAGCAAGGGTAACTGCAGAGGAGCCAATGGAATCATGTGGCTCTGAAATGGGAGTGGAGAATCAGGTCCAACATGCCTTGGAAATACGGATCCTGCTTTCAAGCCCTGTTTTGTGGATGAGGCTAGGAATTGCCCTTTAAAGCAAGCTAAATTCAGAGACAAATTAAGGTTCATGGTCTAGATGTGGATTAGCCGAGCAACTAATCAAATCGATCTATGAAGTCATCAGCTCTTGATGCTTTTGGCTTGTGCCCATGTCCCTCCATAATGGCACATGGGTGCAAGTAGGGCAGGATCTGAGGCTAAAATAAGGAAAGAACAAGTTAAGAATTATTTAGACAAGCTAGATGTCTCCAAGTTGGCAGGGCCTAACAAAATATACCCTAGAACACTTAAGGACCTGGCTGAAGAGATCTCTGAGCCACTAGCAATTATCTTTGAGAATTTGTGGAGGACAGGAGAGATCCCAAGGACAAATATAGTACCTACCTATAAAAAGGGGAATAAGGATAATCCAGGGAACTACTGACGAGTCAATTTAACTTCAGTACCCAGAAAGATACTGGAGCAAATAATCAAACAATCAATTTGTAAGCAACTACAAGATAATGTGATAAGCAACAGTCAACACGGATTTGTCAAGAACAAATGAGGCCAAACCAACCTAATATCTTTCTTTGACAGGGTAACAAGCCTATGGATGGGGTCGGAGAAACAGTAGATGTGATATATCTCAGTTTTAGAATGGTTTTGATACTGTCTCACATGACTTTCTCATACACAAACTAGGCAAATATAGCCTAGACGAACCTACTATAAGGTGAGAAAAACCATACTCAGAGAGTAGTTATCAATGGTTCTCAGTTAAGCTGGAAGGGCATATCATGTGTGGTCCCACAGGGATCTGTCCTGAGTTTGGATCTATTCGATATCTTCGTAAAGGATTTGGATAATGGCATAGAGAGCACACTTGTAAAGTTTGCCAATAATACCAAGGTGGGAGGGGTTGCAAGCACTTTGAAGGACAGGATTAGAATTCAGAATGATCCTGACAAACTGGAGAAATGGTCTGAAGTAAATAGGATGAAATTCAGTAAGGACAAATGCAAAATACTCCACTTCAGAAGGAACAATCAACTGCACAAATACAAACTAGGAAATGACTTCTGAGTAAGGAGTTTTGCAGAAAATGATCTGGAGGCATAGTGAATCACAAACTAAATATGAGTCAACAACGTAATACTGCTGAAAAAAAGTGAAAGTTATTTTGAGATGTATTAGCAGGAGTGTTGTAAGCAAGACACAAGAAGTAATTCTTCCACTTTACTCAGCACCGATAAGGCCTCATCTAGAGTATTGTGTCCAGTTCTGGGCTCCATACTTCAGGAAAGATGTGGACAAACTGGAGAAAGTCCAGAGAAGCAGCAACAATTCTTGAAAGTCTAGAAAACAAGACCTGAGAGGACAGATTTAAAAACTTGGGTTTGTTTAGTCTGGAGAAGAGAAGAGTGAGGGGGGACATGATAACAGTTTTCAAGTATGTAAAAGACTGAAATAAAGAGGAGGGATGATAAATTGTTCTCTTTAACTACTGAGGGCAGGACAAGAAGTAATTGGCTTAAAATTGCAGCAAGGTTGATTTAGAACAGGTTAGGTTACGAAAAACTTCCTATCTATAAGAGTATTTAAGCCCTGGAACAAATTGCCTAGGGAGGTTATAGAATCTCCATCACTGAAGGTTTTAAAGAATAGATTAGACACACCGATCAGGCCCTGCCTCAGTGCAGGGGACTGGGCTAGATAACCTATAAAGGTCACTTCCAGTCCTATGTTACTATGATCATATGACACTTGCCTATAATGGGAGCTTGCAAAGTCTGAGACACAGCTCTTGGCTCACCTCTTGCCCGGTCCTCTTCCTGCTGAAATTGACAGTATGTTTTGTTTTTTTTTAATGGGGATAGTAACATATCACCTTCTACGAGTGAATCCAGACAGTGGTGAGGCTCAGGAGGTGTCTCCTTTGCCACCTGTCTGGAGAGGATTCGTCTTCCATTCACTGATGCAGCACCCGCACCATTGACACCGAACGCATAGTGCCAAATCATAGAGTGAAATCCTGGCCCCTCGATGGGAGTTTTGTTCTTGACTTCAACAGGGCCAGCTTCCAATCTAAGGGTGTCCTACAGTGCAAAGTTAAGTCAGCATACCCACTTTACTCAAGGCTGTGAAAAATGTCACACCCTGTACAATGTAATGAAGCTGATCTAAGCCCCAATGTAGACACCACTAGGTCGATGGAAGAATGCTGTAGCATTTCTAGTGTAGACATACCCTAAGTATAAGACAAGACATGGTTACAGACAGGGGGAGTAATAGGAAACAATGAGACAATATTAGTCAGCATAACTGTCAGGGTCTCAGTGCACCAGCTGCCTGACATCAGTCTCTCTCAGGTCACTTTGCTTCTGCCAAATAAATGTGCTCTTTCTGAGATCTTTTTATTTACCAAACCTTCCCTCCTCCCTCTGACTCTATCACATTTGGAAAATCTAATATGAAATGAGGAAAAAAACCCATCTCTCCTCTTCAGAAAATTGACAGAGGTCTGGAGCGGAGAAGTAAAGTCACCTTATAAATGTCCATCTAACAGCTTAATGGGAAAGATGATCTCAACATTTTTTCCTTCCCCACTTCTTGCGGCAGATTTTGATCGTTGCCTTCTCTTCTTTCGTTCTGCACATTCTCTCATCGAACTCAATGCCCTTTAAAGTTAACACCACAATTCCTCCCTTGTCTCTTTTCTTCGGGGACCATTAAGACCTAGAAAGTCACTGGGTCTTTGTAATTTTAAACCCAGCCCAACTGCAGTGTCGAAACTTGAACTCAAAACCCCCGAGTGCAACGCTAGAGGAATATGATGAAGTCACTGCATTAAGCTCAGGAGGAGAGATTTTCAAAGTTACAGTGAATGCTATTTCCTAGTAAGATATTCTCACATCTGCTTTAGGGCTTTCTATAGCATCCATCCCCATAGACATAGTTGCTGAATGCTAGGATTGGCTGCTCACCTACAGCAGAAGTTCAAAAATCACAAGTAATCTTCTGTTGAAATATGAAGCACAATGGACAACTCATGCTCGGGCATGATGCCCAGTTTCAATGGGAGCTGAAGATGCTCACCATACTGCGATATAGCTGTGTTATACCTGACAATGATTCTATGGGCCAGAGCCTCAGTTGGTGAAAATAAGTGCGGCTAATTAGTGCAGGTCTATTGACTTTGATGGCGCTATTGCAGTTTATACCAGCTGAACATCTGGCCCATAGAATCAACCACTATCCATTTCATGTATTTAAAGGAAGCTAGGTGCCACAGGAAACTGATAATGGGCTACAGCTTTTCACCTCTAGGTTACTGCTTCATATTCAGGGCAGGTTACTACTATTTGCATTATAGTCGTCCCCAGAAGTGCAGCTGAGATCAGCGCTCTGTTGTTCTAGGTGCTGTACTGCCACAAACAACTTTCAGCCTGAATAGACAAGTCAGACAAAGGAAGTATCACCATTTCCTAGATGGGGAACTGAGCAAAGAGGGATTAAGTGACGTGACCAAGTACATATGGGAATTTTGTGGCAGAGGCAAGGACTGAATCTACAGCTACTAAGGCGCAATCTGACGCCTTAAGCATAAGACCATCTTTCCTCAGTCGTGAATGCAAACTGGTGGCCAGTGCAAAAAGAACTGGTGGTCTCAGTCCAGTTCCTAGTGGAGAGATGTCCACATTCCACTGCCACTGGCGCTCAGCAGAGAGGCCAATGATTCAAATATCCTCTCACCCCTAAAGATGGTGCATCAATCAGCCCGTTCACAGGATAGTGAGAAGTTTGCACTACCAGTGTTAGTTCTTTGGGTAAATAAAGCACGGTTGTTGCCCAGGCTGTCAATTCAACACCTGTCCCAAGCATAAGATTTTGCTTCAATAAATAAGCAAAACTACATGTGAGTTTGGCTTTTGCTGTTTTGTTTGTGTGTTACAAAGTGAACATTTGCTGAGAGGAGGGTAGAGAGAGAGAGAGATCAATGTAAATAAAATAACATCTCTGGGTGCAGAAGTGTCAGCAATCTCTTGGATTTGTAAAAAGAATACAGAAACCTGAGACCCTTCCAAAGCAGTGACAGCCTCAGAGGAGCATGGGAATGAGGAAAAAATATCACAGCACTGAAGAGAGAGAGAGAGAGAAGGGAAAAGAGCCAAGTCAGATCATCCTGACCTCAAAGCATTAAATATCTCAGTTATTTTAACAGAAATCAATTATTTGAAGGACAAAGAGGGAAAGGGAGAGAGGCTGCAACATAAAAGGCAAAGCAATATGCCCGCCTGACCGGCCTTGCATAACCTTGTTGCAATTCACATGAGATTCCCTGCTCCACCCCCTAGCAGGAACTGACTGAGAAGCAAATCCAAACGCTAATGGCTTCCCTGGTATTCAGATGTAAAATACATGAAAACACAGAGCCCACTAGCTGCTTTAGGACTGCACAGAAGGCTTACTGTGTTGATTGCTACCATTCAGTTACCAGACAGAGTGTTTCTGAGGTCCTGGTTCTGTCCTCTAACAGGAGAGATGGGTTCAAGGCTAGAGTCATAAGACTTGAATCCAGATCCAGGATTAAATTCAGATCCAAAAGTTCAGGTCAGGGCTCTCTCTGTTCTCCTATGGTAGATTAATTCCCTTGAATACAGGAATTACTGCACTGTATGTGCTATGCAGGAGGTCAGACCACTGCTGATTTTTATTCTTTGTGTTTTGGTAGCACCTCGGAGTTCCAGTCATAGAATCATAGAATATCAGGGTTGGAAGGGACCTCAGGAGGTCATCTAGTCCAACCCCCTGCTCAAGGCAGGACCAATTCCCAACTAAATCATCCCAGCCAGGGCTTTGTCAAGTCTGACCTTAAAAACCTCTAAGGAAGGAGATTCCAACACCTCCCTAGGTAATCCATTCCAGTGTTTCAACACTCTCTGAGTGAAAAAGTTTTTCCTAATATCCAACCTAAACCTCCCCCACTGCAACTTGAGATCATGAACCTGGACACCATTGTGTTAGGTGCTGTACAAATGCAGATGGTCAAAATGATGGTCATAATGATCCCTTTAAAAATATATAGGCCTGAGTCTCCACTGCCTCACACTGTGTGTGGTCAGTCACACCTGTCCGGACCTCACAAAACCACAACTATTGTTTGACACCCACATTCTGCAAGTGTAAATGACT
This sequence comes from Gopherus evgoodei, assembly GCF_007399415.2. Taxonomy (NCBI): domain Eukaryota; kingdom Metazoa; phylum Chordata; order Testudines; family Testudinidae; genus Gopherus; species Gopherus evgoodei. Next base: position 11,753,906 of record NC_044322.1, read on the forward strand.
TCACAAGGTGCAAAGCAGTGGAGACATAAGGTCCCACATGCTCTTGCTCCTTCTCCCATTGACGACAACAGAGAAATTCCCATTGACTGCAGCAGTGGAGAATCAAGCCCTATGTTAGCAAAGGGATGTGATGAAGTTGGCTTACTAAAATACTCGTGAATACTGAGGCTAATTTTAATAAAAAAATAAATAGCAGCTTCTCAGTATTGTGATGATCAACCTTAAAGGGACAATGCCAATATTTGTAGACCTAACATCTGGTCTACAGAACCTTCCCCCTTTTGATATGCTTGCAGGGCCCAAGGTAACAATGTGATCACGTTTTTAAAAAATGGGTGCTTCAGGGCTCAAGGAAAAGACAGACGAATATCACGGTCTGCAGCCCAGCACTTACAAGTAACCTTGCAGTGACAAACCTGCATGTGGTCTTATCTTACAGCCCACATGTGGGATAAAGACCTGCAAGGAGAGAAAATAACAGTGTGGGGAAATATTTAGGATGAGGCAGGATTTATTTATTCTGCATAAATGACATTTTTTATGACTTTCCGTTTCATGAATCATCATTTCTGTTATGCACAATAACAATATGTTGAGAAGGGATTTTTTTTTAAAGGCTAGATCTGTTTAATTTGGAATGGAGAGGAAAAAAGCAGAGATAATAGAGATATACTGTAATTGTATAAAATAATGAGCGGTCAAGAGATGGGCAGTAGGGGAGCTCCCATTTACCCTTTCCCATAGTACATGAAGGGACATTTAATACACAGACAATAGAATACATTTTACAGAATGAGCTAAATTCTGCCTTTAGATAAACGTGCTACTCCCATTGAAATAAATGGGAAAGCCAATTGGTATCTACAGCAGAATTTGGCTGGATGTGTTATTAGTGTGTGGAACTCCCTGCTGCAGGATATTATTGTTGGGATCCCCTGAGACTCTCTTCCACTTGGTTCCCAAAAATTCAGTTTGATTCTGGAATTGGGCACTCAGGTACTCTCATTTGGCACAGAGCAACACTATGCACAAGCTGAGCAGGTTTAAACATAGTGGGTGGATGCTACAACACAAATCCAAAATTACACAGGAAAATGCTTCCTTACATATATCTATACTAACACTTGCATTCCTGACTATACATTGCATCATATGCTTCATGATTGGCTTGGTTACTTTTCACTAACCAACAGTTGTACAGCATGCTCTGTCTATGTACTGTTATCTTGTCCCTAGTACCAACCACTTTTCTTAGCTAAACTGACTCCAGCCTAAGGTTTGTTACAAATTAATGTTCCATTCACCTTCCCAGTCATGCCCACTGAGAAATGAAGTCTTACTTATGTCATGTAACTCATGTCAAAATAGGCCTACAATTATGGAGGCAAATTGCTTGGTAAGAACCATTAACAGGGATTAGACATTTATGTTGAAAAGAGGCTGTTTTCTCTTCTGTGGCCCCAATAAAGCCATGGTAGCACTAACAACCTGTCCTCTCCTGCCATGTTAACAGTAAGAACAGTCGCGGTGTTTTAAAGGGTCAGGCACAGGACCACTATAGGCTATGGCCTTCCCTGGTTGGCCAGGGAGAACTGACTTCACAGTCGTTAGCCCAGCCCTGTCAGAGGCTTGATAGGTAGGGTAAATAACATGTCCCCAAATTCATTTCCACTGGGAATGTTTATTTGACCACAAGGAGAAATAATGATCTACTTTAATTGTTTTTTGTTTCCCCACTGAGGCTGGAAAATACCACAGGCTTGATACAGTGCCCCCCGGAAACTCCTTGTGAAGTTACTGCCACTTCCAGAGCAACCAGAACTAAGAATTGCATGAGATGGGAGAGATGGTCTTGAGATCATGACAGTAGGGTGGGATTCAGGAGAGCTGGCTTGTATTTCCGGCTCTGCCACAGGATTTCACTATGTGCCCCCAAATCAGTCACCTAAAGTCAGATTTCCAAGCATTCAGCACCTACAGGTGGGGCCAATTTTTCAACAGAGCTCAGCTCTCATTTAGGGACCCAAAAGTCAACTGAGCTTGCACTACGATATCCAAGAAGCCAAGCTCTTCTGAAAATTCTGGCCATGATCTTGCTGTGCCTCACTTCCCCATCTGAAAAACAGGGATAATGAGTAAACCTGGTCAAAACCTTTCCATGAAGACAGATTTTAAAGAAATTTCATTTCAGGGAAAAAAGCAGAAATATGATTTAACATATTTGGACTAGAACATTTGGATTTTTCCTTCTGAAGTGACTTTTCATTTAGAAATGTATTTTATATTATCTTATAAAATAGAACATTTGAAAGATGCTTGACAATCAAAAACAAACACCGAGATTGACTGAAAATGAACTTCCATTTTGCAGAAAATTTTGAAATTTGAGCTTTTCATTCTGATTTACAATGAAAAAAAAATCCAAATGTTGGAATTTCATCTGGAATGGAAGTTCCAGTTCCTGACCAGCTGACTCATCTGTTCAGCCTGTCACAGCCTTGGGGCAGGGATGATCTTACTCTGTGTGCGCACAGTGTTTAGGACAACAGGTTCTCTTCCGGCTGGGATGGGGACTCTAGGCGTCACTGAAATACATGCACCTAATAAGCATACCAGTAAGTTGAAGGGTCTCTCTATGGGGCTCTCTCACTGAAACAAGCTGCTTTGGGGAGATGACCTAGAAATAAATAGATTTTTATTTTGCTCATCATCTATGATTGTGAGTTTCTGCTTTTGTTGGGCTCTTCGTGTGTCATCTGATTTCCAAGCAGCCCTTCGGTGGGTCTAAAAATGTTTGGCGAGAGATTAGCCATGGACAGTGGGGTCAGGCCAGCCTCACCAGCTACATGATTATTATGGGTAGACAAGAAATTAAGGTTTGGTCATTCCCGCCCCCCGCCTCCAAACCTTGACACCAGAATGGAACCTATTGATTAGACCAGATTGGTTAGGCTAGACAAATGAGAACACCACCAGAGCATCCACAGCCTCTGTAGCTGTATGTGTGAGGCAGTGTGGGATAGTGACTAGACACTAGGACCAAAAGGGCCTGGATTCTATTCCTTCCTCTGCCACTAGCATGCTGGGTGACTTTGGGCAAGTCACAGCACCTCTCTGTGCCTCAGTTTCCCCATCTGTAAAATGGGGATACTGACAGAAACTGCCTTTGAGATCTACTGATGAAAAGCACTATAATGTGTTATAAGTATTATCACTATGACAGCCTTTCAGAGTGTACAGAGAACACCACCTCGGCGCCCAGCATGGGGTGGCCTTAGGTCCAAGCCCTCTGCATGGGGAGCTCAAGGATGGATAAGAAGCTTTTGCACAGAGATGTGAGGAACACACAGTAAGCAGAGAGCAGGTGTCTCTCCTTGCTTAAACAAACATCACCACACTTCTAACTTGATGACAGGGTGCTCAGCAGGGAATTAATTAATTAATGAAACTGGAGGTTCTGTGTCTTATAGACAGTTTCAAGGAAACTGGCAATGGGTCTTACGGCTCAGGGAAAGGGTGTGAAAATGTTAACCACGTGGAGGTGTGAGACTGTTCCAAACTGATTTGCTTAAATGTGACATATTGCCATTTCCATTTCAAGTGAATGAATGAGAGGCACAGATATTCTCACTTAATCTGTATAGAGAATCTGCCCGCTACTGATTTCCAAGTGCTCTACAAATGTGTTTTGATTATTTATCCGAACACTCTATGAGGTAAGCTTTATTACTTCCAGCTTACAGAGTAAATGGAGGGACCGGGATTTTAAACATCTTGGCCAACACTACACAGAAAATAAGTGGCAGAGTCAGGAGTAAAACCCAGGAGCCTTCCCTTCCAGTCCTCTGCTCTAAGCACACTCCCTTCTAGAGGTGGGAATAGAACCCCGGGGTCCTGACCCACAGTGCCCATCTGTCATCATGGCTAGACCTCGCTGCATCCTGGAGTCAGAAACAGAACCCTGCAGTCCTCCACTCCAATCACAGTCACTTTTGAAAACGGGACTTGGGCTCCTAATTTACTTCAGGATTTTTGGAAATTTTAGCCCCAAACCAAACTAGAAACAAGAGCCTATGAGCCTTTTCTCAGATTTCCATTTCAATCATCAGCAGTTTCCTCTGCATTCAGAATCCATTTATTTGATCATGACTAGTCTTTCACCTCTCTACTCCGTAACTGCAATACACACTTCTAAGCAGGGCCAGCTCCAGCTTTTTTGCCACCCCAAACGGGGAAGAAACCCCCCTACCCCCCAAAAAAAACCAGATTAGGGTGACCAGATGTCCCGATTTTATAAGGATAGTCCCGATTTTAGGGACTTTTTCTTATATAGGCACCTATTACCCCCCACCCTGTCCCGATTTTTTACACTTGCTATCTGGTCACCCTAAACCCAATTCATCTGCCGCTGAATTGCTGCTGAAGAGGAAGAGAGGGAGTGAGGGACCGCCGCCGAATTCCTGCCGAAGACCCGGACATGGTGCCCCAACAATGGACGGAGTGCCGCCCCTTTCTACTGGCTGCCCCAGGCACCCGCTTCCTTCGCTGGTGCCTGCAGCCAGCCCTGCTTCTAAGGCATCCACCCATGATGCCTGGGCACTGATACACATTTAGGCCCATTCACTGGTCCTTTAGTCACAGATTCCACAATTTCCTGCTTGTTGCAGGAACACTGTGACTTGTTTCTCCTGCCAGCCCCTCCACACTGCAAGAAGATGAAGAGTTGCTGCTTCTACCACTTCTAGCTAGAGTAGAGAGGGTATTCGCATCTTCACGCTGCTCAGAGCAGAGCCAGATAATGCATACAAACACCACATGAACCTAGTTTCCTGCAGTTCTCCCTTCGCTGCTACCATCTGTGGAGCTGCAGTATTGCTAGGGCCATACTGGGGCTCACATCTCTTGTAGACAAGGGCTATATGTTTTGCAGAACAGGCTGGTCATTTTTTCTTCCTAACACCATATGGGGGGTGGGAGGAAGGACACCCCTCCTCCCATGCCAAACCTAATTAAATTAACAGCTTTTGTCTAGACTATGCTGCAACTCTCCCATGAGATCCCTGTGTCTTTTATGCAATGCTTTTATTTTCAGCTGTGCTTGGTTCTTTTTATTTGGCCTTAAATCTAGATGATGAAAATTAGTCTCCCCTCTGCCTGACCTGCTCACTTGCTCTGTTTATAGGAGCATAAGACTTGGGATATTGGATTGAGACCTGTGGTCCATCGAGTTCAGTAGCCTGTCATTGATAGCAGCCAGTTCTAGAGGCTTCAAAGGTGGATGCAAGAAACCTAATACCTATGTAGTATAATCTCTTTGGAGAGAAGGCCTCCTTGTGAAGGTTTATCAATCCAACCTCTCAATTATGGGTTGAGAAAGTATCTAGTCTACATGTCAGAATCAGCCAGGAAGTCCTGCAGCAAAAATAGGGAAGATAAGACTTGATATTCCTAAGATTTCTGTGGAAATAAATAAGAGAAAAAAAAACCCTTAAAGAAATCTGGGGTAGTGGCAGTCTTTTAGTCTGTCTGTACAGCACCTAGCACAATGGATCCCTGATTGGGGCCTGTAGACACTACCACACTATAAATAATCAGTAATAAAAACCAAACAACCACCCCAGCTGTCCTTATACATCATAAAGGGAAACAATTGAATGTATCATTATTATATATATTACAATGGTGCTTAAAGGCCGATTTACTAGATACATAGGAAGAGACAGTCCATGCCCCAAAGAACTAAACAGACAGGACAAAAGGTGGACAGAAGAACTGAGGCACAGAAGGATTAAGTGATTTGACCCACTGCAAATCAATGACATGAATAGAACTCAGGTGTCCAGCGCTCTAACCATTAGACCAGGCTGTTCCCTCTCACCCTTTTATGGAAATTTTCCCCACCCCCACACATTCTCTCCCTGATCCTGCTAAAAATTTCCCACTGCTTCTAGCATGGGTGTAGCTGCTGCCTTTGGTTCCTGGCATTTGTAACACTTAGACAGGCTGTGAGCTGGTTTAATTGACGTGAGGTTAAAAATGACTGCAACCACAGAAGATTTATCTACTCTACGACTCCCAGATTTGTTAGCAATGGTGGGGACACTTTTAGAATGTCTTCACTTTAGACAAAAACTTGGAGGGTTTTTCCTATAGCCAGGGGAAAAGTACAGTTTTTTTTAAACCTAAATGCAGTGTTACCAGAAGCACTTCAAAGTCATTACACACACACACACATACATATATGATAATATCATTAGAATGGAATGTTGCATTGCAGGTGATTTAGAATCATACTCTCTTTCAAAATATTAGTGTTTAATTTAAAGTGGTCTCCAAGGCAACAGGAAACAAACTGGAATAATGTCAGATGAAAACCTCCTTCATGCCTGAGAAGTGTTGACAAGAGATTCCACATTGTACATTTTTTTGTTTTCAAACTCTCAGACTGTGGCTGTTCTGGGGATTGATTATGGGGGAGAGCAGTGGCTGTGATCAGATCTGGGCTGATCATGGTCAGATATCATTCCCATCAGGTGGCTGTCTGATAGCTTGGGTGAAGCGAATCTGGTGTTCTCAGTCCAGGGTGTTATCCCATTAAAGTCCATGCACCTGGTTCTCCTTTCTCATACACCAAAGCTTCCCAAGCACCTAAAGGCCCAAATGGTGTCACATACATGGCTCTAATCTAAGCTTTCTCAGAGACAGCTCCAGTTGTGGGCACAGGGATACCAAGGTGCTCCACTGTAGTAACAGAATACCCCTGGGAACACACAATACAGCATGAGCTGTGATACCCTTCAAAAGAGAACAGCACCTGACTCCCTATGTACCAGAAGTGCTCCACTGGCCAGTACAGAAGGGGTGGCATTGTCCCACCATGTCCCTCTTAGGATGTCCACTGTGTACCCTTTGACCCTGGAAGGAGAGGTGGCTTTATGGTTAAATCCGTGGACTAGGATTCAAGAGATGTTGGTTCAAATTCCAGCTTCACCAGATTTTCTCTATGACTTGACAGAAGTCACTTTTTATTATCAATGAATGATATTGTGGTAGCACCCAGGAGCTAGGCATTGTACAAGCACAAAACAAAACACTGGCCTGCCTTCATAAAACTTTCCCTCTCTGGACTTCAGTTCTCCACCAGGAACAATAATCTTTCTTTTGTCTGTTTTATCTAGTGAGATTGTCAACTCTTTGGCGGAGGGACTGTGTCTTACTAGATACTGCACCTAGCACAATGGTACACCAATCTTGTCTGGGGGTGCTAGGCGCTACCATGACATACTTAATATTAGCAATTTGGACCACAGGAAGGTCTTTTAAAGCTCTGATGTAAGATGGGGGGGGACACGTGCATACAATGGCTGGAAGTTCAGTCAACTAAGAAAAAAGCATCCCCAAACAGACTCTCAGCTCTGTTTGTAATTATCTGGGCGCTGGTGGGTGTTAAAACATCTGTATTGGTTTGGCAGAGATTTGGGACTGAGGTTTATACCAAAGATAAAAGCTGGCCTGGCTTGAAAGCAAGGCAGAAAAACATTTGGATGATATTCACGCTCAGAAATGCTGGGCTTCTCACCACTGCTACAAGCAATTAACAGAGCAAGGAGGAGACCTGCAGCACCCCTCTTCTGCGGACACACCCTTTGATGATGATTACAACAACTGGGACTGCTCCAGTCAACCTGCTGGGTCTGGTATGTGAGTGCCTCCCTTCCATTAACTTCCTGGCTGTGTTGCTGCTGAGTGTTGCACTTTTTAACAGGGACACACTTCCCATTGCCTTTGTAGGTTGATAACTTATGGCTCTCTCCCAGAAAACCACTGATTTCATCCTTTCCCTATTGACTTTTCTGCAGGACTGTCTCTCTAAAATTAGGTTTCAGAGTGATAGGACCTAACCACATCAGCCACACCATCTGGGGCTCATTCACCTGCACATCTCCCACTGTGATATATGCCATCATGTGCCAGCAATGTCCTTCTGCCATGTACATTGGCCATACTGGACAGTCTCTATGCAAAAGAATAAATGAACACAAATCTGACATCAGGAATCATAACATTCAAAAACCAGTAAGAGAGCACTTCACCCTCCCTGGTCACTCAGTAACAGACCTGAAAGTGGCAATTCTTCAACAAAAAAACTTCAGAAACAGACTCCAATGTGAAGCTGCAGAACTGGAATTAATTTGCAAACTGGATACCATCAGCTTAGGCCTGAATAAAGACTGGGAGTGGTTGGGTCATTACAAAATCTAAACTTAATTTCCCCAATACTATTTTCTCCCTACTGTTACTCATCCCTTCTTGTCAACTGTCTGAAATGGAGTACTCTCTTACTACTTTAGAAGTTATTTTTCCTCCCTTGGTATCCTGCTGTTAATTGATTTATCTTGTTAGACTGACCTAAAGCTTGGTAAAGCAACCCCCATCCTTTCATGTATTTATACCTGCTCCTGTATTTTTCACTTCAGGCATCTGATGAAGTGGATTTTAGCCCACAAAAGCTTATGCCCCCCCAAAATTTAGTCTCTAAGGTGCCACAAGGACTCCTCATTGTTTTTTCTCTAAAACCAGTCCTACAAGGCACAGAGATCCATGCACTTCCACACACTTCAATGGGAACTGATGGTATGCAGCACCTCAGAGGATTGGGCTCTTAATAGAGAAGGTACCAATAGGACTCCCCAGAGTGACTCAGACATAAGCTCTGCATAGTTCCATGTCCCGGCTTTGGCAGTAACCAGCAGTCTTTCACCAACTTGTCTTTCTCACTGACAGAAGTTAGTCCAATACAGATATTACCTCACCCACCATATCTCTCTAATATCCTGGGACCAACATTGTATAGCAGGTAGGTGTAAGAACCCCACAGCAACAGAGATGGGATAATCTGCTTCCCTCATTCGATGTTTTCCTGATTTCTAATAGATTGGCATAAATCCTGAAGCATGAGGATTAACACCCCTTCCAAAATTTTGGTTAGCATCAATGATGATAACCCCGGGTTTTCTTGTTATTTGAAATTTGTTCACTCCATTGTCTGTTTGTTTGCCAGAGCCTGTGCAGCACTGTTGATACCAGCAGGAACTGATGTCGTCTGGAAAATATCAGGCCTGGTCACTATGCACTACTCCACTGGCACAAGAGGGGCTTTAAACCTAGTGGACTCATCCAGTTAGTAATTTTTCAGCATAAGGTGATTCTTGGGATAGCAAAGAGCTGGCAGGGTAGCTCTATGCCACTGTGTCACAGCCCCTGGTGTAAAGGTGTGGATGGGCCAAAAGGGGTGTGGCCAGAACAGCTCTGTGCTCTGGCTATTCCTGGTTGCCAAAATGACCCCTTGGGTCAATAGGCACCTGGGTGTAAGTTAGAGCAAGTCAGAAGCTGCTCTAGTTTACCCTGAGGGCCAAATTGGAGACCTGCAAAGCAGATGAAAGGGGGAATGTAGAGCTGAGAGTATGGTGTAGATGGATGTTTAGGATGGATGGCAAAAGGAGGAGGCCATGGGAAGGGGGCATTAAATTATATAGTTGTGGCCCACTTAAAAAAATTGTGTTTCTGAGGCTCCTCTGAATACTTATGCCCTGAACTGCAGCTGAATACCCAGCAAGGGCAGTATGGACAGTGCTGTTTGAACATGTCACACTGAAATAGTGGCTGTTTTCTTTTTAAATGCATTGGTATGGAATTGTGAGTTTAGCAGGAAAAGCAATTGAATCCAGAGACTAGTCCCTAGTGGATTTTAAATATGTGAGACTTAGGGCCTAAATTGCTTGTCATGGTATCCTTAAGAGAAAGGTAGGCAAGCTCGAAGAGCAGTGGGAAAATGCAATCAAGGGAGCAGCAGTAACTGTGGAAGCAATTGCTACAAAAACAATTAAGTTGAGATAATCAGTAACATTTAGGGAAGTTCACAAGTTCACTGCTTTGGGACTACTGGGTAATATTCAAATAAATACAATGTAAGGTATCGGAATGTTTTTTCTCAGATAGCTACATCTTTCTGTTTGCCATTCTTCACAGAACTGACTCAGTTAGCACAGAACCCAGACTGCACATGTGGAACTCATGAGAACTTCTCCCCCTTTAGCTAGCGGAAAGACATGAAGTTTTTAAATAAATTAATTAGATACATATTAGTCCTAACTCTGTGACACAAGGACACAGAACTGCAGTTCCCCTGCCCAGGCTGTTAGAAAGCTGTCCGAGAGCACTGTGGGCATGGGGAAAGCTTGTTTGTTTGGGGTTTTCTTTTTCCCTCATGGATGGTCCCACTTTTCAGCAATCTGTCCTGCGAATTTGGAGACTTAAAACAACACACTTAAATGTCCCATTTGTATGTTCATTCTCCTCAGACCTCCGGGAGAGCAGCTACACTTGTGCTTCTAGGCAGAGCTGTGTGATGGTACTAGAGAGACACCACAACTGCCACAGGGGGTGGTGGGTGGCTCTGCCATCAGCAGGCCAGAGAGGGGTCTGGCTGGCGGCAGTGACCAGCCAAGCCGGTAGGAGCAGGCCCGGCCCAGGAGGAGAGGGGAGGGGTGGGATGAGTATGGGGAATGAGGAGTGACAGGTGTCCCCTTTTCATTTTGATACTCCAGTCCCTACAGACACAGACGCTTCCAGCTGCGGCTATAGGAGGGCTGAATACCACAAAGTATTAAGCGTTATGGGTATGATCCTGCCCTTTCTTACACTGGTTTCAATCAGTAGTAACTCCACTGAAGTCAATGGAGGAGAATCCGGCTCTATGGGCCGGATTTCCCAAAGAGCTCAGCACCCATTTAGGAACTCAAATAAATGGACTGATTTGCCAAATTGCTCAGAACACTGAGTGCCTGCTGGGTGCTGAGTCCTTTGGAAAATCTGCTTGTAAGTGTTGAAGTGGGAGCTGCTGAAGGCTTTTTCAAAATCTGGACCCTATGTAGGTGCCCAAGCAGAGAGCTGAGCTCTTTCGAGAATACAACCCCAATTATATGTGCCGAACACTTGAAAGTTTGACCCCAGGTCTTCATTTAATAGGCTTTGTGGTCTGTATTGTAAATGTTTAGGCACAAAGAGCCAGGTCCTCAGCGAATGTAAATTGCCCTTGCTCTACTCACGTTGATTGGATCTGGCTCAAAATGTATTATTGTGTCAGAAGAAACAAAATGCTAATACTTATTTGAAGCAGGGACCATCCTTGTGTTATGTTATACAGCCCCTAGCACAATGGAGGCCTGGTCTGTGAGAGAAGCCCCGAGGTATGATGGCAATTCAGATAGTAAATATTAATAATAACAACTGAAATGTCAATACAATTGTTTTTTAAAGAACTCAGTTGAGAAACAGTGTCATTACATCTGAGAACTAGACGCTAGCTAGGGGAAGCAGTGTTATCTTTACAGATAACATCAGCAATAAATGCTATTACATTCATAAATAAGATCAAACTGGAATGGAACACCAAATAGTGTTGCTGAAAGTTCATGCAAATCTGGAGTCCCATGAAGCCACCATTTCACAGCCTGTCTGGTCTGTGTGGTTTTGTCTGATGGCTTTGTGAGAACTACGTCTTTAGTGAGGTTTGTTTCTCATTGAAATAAGAAAGCAATGGGTGGGGGGAAGTAAACAACTAGACATCAAGGTCTGGGAAACGAGAGTTAAGTCTGTCCTGGCTTTCATCTCATGCTTTAATGAACGAGGCTCAGGATCTCTAAAGAGCAGCTGATATTAAAGGGCTTAAAAGGATCAGCATGAAAACAAACAAACAAAGAAACAGAGGAAATCAACTGGTAGATAAGGCAGCTTGAAAAAATGTGATGATGTGAAAAGCCACCCTAAATTGTTAGATTAAAAAATACAGTCATTTCATCTACAAAATCTCTCTCTCTATCTCTCACTCACTCTCTCTCTCTGCACTGTGCAATCCTGCCATGATAGGTCGGGATCTCATACTGCCCCAGATCAGGCATGCATAGGAATGACAAATAGGCACAAAGGCTCAAACACCACCCACTGTGGATGGCTCTTACTTGCTTCTGGCAGGTCCCTGAGGAGTGCATCCCATTGTGATACTTAAGCAAGCAACACTTGTAAAGTTTGTCATGTTGCCTTTAAGTCTGAACAGGGTCTGTGTTGACTTCAGTGCAGTCACTCCAGATTTACACCAGTCTGAGATCAGAATTGGGCCCTATATAATCATCATCTATTACAGACCACCAAGGATGGGGTATGTGTGTGTGTGTGACTCTCAGGGCAGCCCTGTTGTCAGGCCTTGCTGCAGCACAGCTGAAGTGTTATACCTCCAGCTGGGCTGTTAAGTGCTGCTGGCAGATGCCAGGGGTTGGGCTGGTGTCTGCTGTTCCCCCTGCTGGATCTGAGTGGGGAAGGAGCAGCCAGGAGGAGTGGGAAGGCCCTGGCAGTAGAAAGAGCAAGAAGAGCCAGAGTGGAACAAAAGGTGAGGACTCTGGTACTGGCCCCCACAGACAAATCTACTCATCTCTCAGCTTCTCCCCACCCCAAACCTTACTACCTTCCAGCTCTTCCTCATCCCAAACACTGGAGCACCTGGCAGCCCCCACCTGCCTACCTAGCATCCCTGGCACTCTCCACACCCTCCCCTGATACAGCATCCAAGTTTTGTGCAGGTTCCTGTCCTACTGCTGCCAGTGCTTGGGGCAAGGCATGCTGATGCTAGTTTATGGTTACATGCAAATTAGCTCATTAAATAATTTGCATAGCCATTTGACTGCTCGGAGCACAGAATGTACAGCTTCTTGACTGGGGCCAAGTGGGCAGGGGCGGCTCCAGGCCCCAGCACACCAAGCGCGTGCTTGGGGCGACAAGCTGCGGGGGGCGCTCTGCCGGTCCCTGGGAGGGCGGCAGGCAGCCAGCCTTCGGCGGCATGCCTATGGCGGGTCCTCTGGTCCCGCGGCTCTGGTGGACCTCTCGCAGGTGTGCCTGCGGGAGGTCCACCGGAGCAGCAGGACCGGCGAACAGCAGAGCACCCCCTGTGGCACGCCGCCATGCTTGGGGCGGCGAAATGTCTAGAGCCGCCCCTGCAAGTGGGATATGTATGCACTGGATGCAAGGAGAGGTCAAGGGGTAAATACAAAACATCAGAGCTGAACTGGTAGAGTGGAGAGAGATGGATTCACGAAGACTGATTATAGGGACATTATAGGGGGAGCCAGAAGCCTGTGTCATGATGGGAAGGGCCCAGGTGGAATTGGAGGGATGCAGTGCATAAGAGCCATCTTCCCATAGTGGTAGAACTTGTTCCTTCCTTGAGCATTGAAAAGGTCAAAGTCACTTCAGGGCTGACGAGAGAGGAGAATGGGGCTGGGGGGAAATTGTCTTTGGGCCACCAGCTCAGGGTGCCCCCAAAATGTCTGTAACATCTGTGTAAATAAAGTGAACTGGATGGAGGTGGGACCCCAGCAAACATGATCTACCATGTCCCTAAACTTCTCTCGATGGGCTTGACTCCAGGGGAGGGGTATATCATTGTGAGATGCAGACAGGCTCTGGCTACTAGAGGATCCGTCCTTATGGAATGAAATAAAGGGGAACTGGAATGTGAGTTTTATACTAGCTGGATTATTCCCAAAGTGCCTCTCGCTCTGTGCTTTGTACAAGCAGTGCTGCTTTTCCAGTTCTGTTGCTAAATTGTCTATCAGCTGTTTTAGCTTCAAAAGACTGATGTGGTTTTGGTTGTTTGATTTTAGACTGATAGTGTCTGCCTCTCTCCTTTTCCCATGGTCAGTTAAGTACTGACATGCAAAGAGCTTGTGAGAAGAAAAGCCAATGCAAAGCTCAGAAATAACAGATTTTTCAAACAATGTTTTTTAGATCTTTGCACCTGTTCTAGGTGGATGAATTCTGGGCAGATCTGAAAGACAGGTGAATGCTGCTTTCCAGCCTTAGTGGAACTGCCATTACCAAGCAATATTGGTAATGGATTTTTTAAATGAACAAAGCTCTCAGACTTCAAGCTTTTTTGCCAGTTAAAACAAAAACATTTCCACAGAAAATTTTTGCTGACCTTAAACATAGCAGCTGAGTCCCTGGCCTCATTGAACTCAATGGGATTTTGGCCAATAAGGCCAGGATTTCATCCCATGGGTCCAATTCTCACAGCACCAACTTTATACTCAGAGGACGGCAGGATGAGAAAGATGTCTCTAAGCCACTTTTCTGCCTTCCCCGCCCAATTCTGGGTCATCTGGGGGCAAAATGGTCCCTGATGTAACTAGCTCCCAATAGCCCTAAGGCCTTATGAATGTGAAGAAGAAGGATTTGAGGACTGGTTGGGTTTTTTAAATGTGGAGCATAAGTTTGCCTTCCCATTGGTAGCCTCTCTTATTATTTGCATCTGATAAGAAACTTCTTTGTCTGCAAAACTGGGTGGGAGTCCTATGTACACATCCTGCAGGAGTCTATCTGCAGCCTTTAAAGTGTCACAGTTCAGGAAAACCGCATCTGTGTTTCCCCTCAGTGGTCCAGCAATGGCCCCCATTCTCAGGCTTCCAGCTCCCCATCTGTTGCCTCTCTTGAGTGAAGCCCTGCGTCCTGCTCCCTTCTGCTTGGAGTATTTCCAGGCTGCACAGTTCCCTGCCTTCACTGTGTTATTCCCAGCACAGACAGGTTTCCCCTTGGGCACCTACTGGTTTCTCTCCTCAGAGACAGGTAACAGTGTGATCACCCACAATTATCATTACCACACAGGTCTTTCTAAGCAAGCCTCCTTTATTCTTAAGGGGAAAAGCACTACAAAAATACCAACATATTAAAACCCTAAAAGAATCTACACACATGCTAATAAGTTTACCAGAGATCACCTGAACCTTAAGGTGGATTCTGGCAGGGGCAGCCCCTCAAACCCCGACCCAAAGGGGGATTCCTGGTGGTTACAAGTTCATCACAGCTTCAGCTTAGAACAAGCATGCTCATCACAGGCTCAAGCCATCCTTTACATGGTTTGGGGGTCTTTGATCTGGAGTTTCCCAGAGCAGATAAGTGGGAGACAATAGGTTTTTCTCTCCAGGGCATAGCTCCAGAAAGGAGAATTTAAAGGGGGACAAGGTTGGTGAGGAAATATCTTTTATTGGACCTACTTCAGTACAACTGTGGTTGCTGTGACACATTCAAGTTCTGCATCTTGGCAGGGGGTTAGACTAAATGACACTTGCGTTTCCTTCTAACTTTATGATACTATGATTCTGCTGGTGAGAGAGACAAGCTTTCAAGCTTACACAGAGCTCTTTTTTAGGTCTGGGAAGAGGGTCATTTGCATTCCTTAAGTACTTCCTAGGAAATCCACTTTAAAGGACTTTTTGGAACAATAACTGTGTAGTTCTTAATACCTTCCAGAGATTGCATTAGCCAGTCTCCTAGAGAAAGTATATATATATATATATATATAAAGTAACACATACACAACTGTGTTTTTAATACAATGGACCCAAAGATGTTAAACTTAATTCCATAAAGTTTTGTCAGGATATTGCAGGATACTGTCAGTTTGTCACAAGATGTAATTCAATACGAACTCCCCAAATGTAGAACTTCCTGTGATCTGGTGAGTAGTCGAGGCAAAGGGTTAAACCCTCTGTTAAATTCTTTTTCCACCTGATTTATTCCATCTCCTTGTTTCCTTCCCCCAACTCCCGCATGTCCAGATCCCTGGACCATTGAAGATTAATAGATCATAAGGCCAGGAAGGACTGCTGTGACATCTAGACTGACCTCCTGTATAACACAGGCCGGAGAACGTCCCTGAAATAATTCCTGGTTGAACTAGAGCAGGTCTTTTAGAAAAACATCCAATCTTGATTTAAAAAATTGCTAATGATGGAGAATCTACCACGACCCTTTGTAAACTGTTCCAATGATTAGTTATCCTCACTTTTAAAAATGTATGCCTTATTTCATCTGAATTTGTCTAGCTTCAGCTTCCAGCCATTGTATTTCCCTACACTTTTGTCTGCTACATTAAAGAGCCCACTATCAAATACGTGTTCGCTGTGTAGGTATATATACTGCACGTGATGAAGTAGATCAGCCTGTAGATCAGCCTTTTTGAGTAATACTACTGAGTAAGGGCAATAAGGCCATTCCATTCCCCTCTCCTCCATCACTGACTAAACCTAAAGCATTTGGCCCAGAGCTTTGTACGAATTTGGCAATTCATACCAGTGGAGATCTGGTCCTTCAAGGTATGGCTTTCCAGCCCACAAAACTTATACACCTCTAGCCCAATATAACGCTGTCCTCAGGAGCCAAAAAATCTTACCGCGTTATAGGTGAAACTGCATTATATCAAACTTGCTTTGATCCACTGGAGTGCGCAGCCCCACCCCCCCGGAGCACTGCTTTACCGTGTTATATCTGAATGTGCGTTATATCGGGTCGTGTTATATTGAGGTAGAGGTGTATTATCCACCTCCACTCCCTGTTTCCTGTCCCAGTGTTGTCCACTCCAACCATTCAAGGTCATGAGTCCCCAAAATCATGATTTGGCTTAAAAATCATGTGATAAAACATACACCTGGGGTTCTTTTTATTTGCTTTCTTGTTTCTGAGCCTTTATGGTTCATGATTTCAAGTTTTCTCTACAACCAGAAGTGTTAGAAACTTACTTTTTTAAAAAATGAAATGTATGAAGGGGGGTCAGACTAGCTGGTTATAATGGTCCCTTCAGGCCTTAAAATCTATGAATCTCTCCTGATATAATAACATGACTCCAGGAGCTGAGGCTTTAAGAATACCAAAGGGAGAACCTCAGCTGGTGTAAATAAAACTATGGCGACTTTCATCAGCTGAGAATCCACAAGACTAATAGAATACAACCTCAGAGTTACGAACAGCATGGGAATGGAGGTTGTTCGTAACTCTGAAACGTTCATAACTCTGAACAAAACATTACAACTGAACATTAATACAGCTTTGAAACTTTACTATGCAGAAGAAAAATGCTGCTTTTAACCATTTTAATGTAAATGAAATAAGCACAGAAACAGTTTCCTTACCTTGTCAAACCTTTTTTTAAACGTTTTCTTTATTTTTCAGTAGTTTATATTTAACACAGTACTCTATTGTATTTGTTGTTTTATTGTTTTTGTTGTTTTGTCTCTGTTGCTGCCTGATTTCATACTTCTGGTTCCAAATGAGGGATGTGGTTGACTGGTCAGTTTGTAACTCCAGTGTTCGTAACTCTGAGGTTCTACTATATTGCAAGACTCGTGATCAAAATTGCAAACGTTGGCAATTTTACATCTTGGTTTACTGAGACTGGTGATTCTTGGAGCTATTTAACTAGAAATGATCCCAAACCACAACCCCAGCTCCAAACACCCACTAAATTCTGGGGAAATTAAAATCCAGATCTGAGCACAACATATCAGGCCCATTTCTCTTTTCATGGAAAAATGTAAATGGTCAAGTTTGCTGGAATACACTTTGCTTCCAGTCAGGCCCATAGAAATAAATTGTTGCAAGGAGGTACTAATGTAAGAGATCGAGCAGCAAAAATATAGATACTCTCCACAGAATATCAGAGTGCTGGACTGTGCAGTGCCCAGATTATAAACAGGATGCTTCTCTGAACAGCCTGCCCAGATCCCGTCAAGCGAATCCCTCTCCAGAACGCAAAGGAAATGTATGTATATCAAAGAGATGCTGAAAGGTTAGAAAGGCTCTGAGGACTAGTACACCAAAACCTTGACAACGGCAAGGCTGTTGATGCGCTGAGACCGTTGCCTATCACGCTAATCAATATTATCTCATTGTTTCCTTTTTATTCCCCCATCTGGCTGCATCCACCTGTTCTCTCCTGTAGATTGCAAAGGAACAGGGAGTGTCACTTTGTTCTGTGTTGGAACAGCACAGCTCATAGGAGCTATGGTATTATAAACAAACAATAATACTGATAATCACTATTTCTTTCAGGGGGAAAACCGCACTTGTTTGTGGCACTCTCTGCTTTTCAGTGTTGTGACTCATTTATCACCTGAACTATCTAATCCCTGAAGGGAAAACCAAAAGAGCAACGGCACTTCAATATACTTCAGCAGCTCCTTTGTGCCAAAAACTGCTCCATCTCTGGTATTGTTTACACTGAAATGAAAGCTGAACAGTGCTACGGTCTTAAAATAACTCGCTGTTTGTGACTCAGGAAATCCAGGGTCAGCAAAGTTTACAACCAATTTAAAGGGGCAGCGTAACTTCAAGTAATGATTTTGAACTCTGAGACTTGGATTTTTAGAGTCTGGCTACATTTCTTACATCCTTAGGCATTCAGCTAAGAACTTGATCCAAAGCTGACCAGAATCAGTGGGAGTCTTTCTGTTGTCTGTTTCAATGGACTCTGGATCAGGCTCGGGTCAGAAATGCAACCCAAACACTTGCTCTACCAGAATCAATGTGGAGATCACAGCTGTCCCCATTATTAGGAAAACCCAGTACATGTTAGAGAGCAAGGAGGGGCTTGATTCAAACATCCCTATCTGAACACACACACATTTTGGGGATGTTTTATAGCCAAAGCTAGATCCAAGATTCACAAATTCCTCCGCTCTCCCACCAGATCTGATCTTTGGAATGTTCAGAAGAGAGATCTCCAGTTCACTTAGGGGCAGGGAGTGTTGACTGGTAAAGAGAGACAGATTACAAAGAAGGTAGGTAAAGAGGCTGCGTTATATTGGGTCAGTGCATGGTATAAGTGATACAAAAGGGGAAGAAATCAGCCAATCACTGGCGTCTAAATGAAAGTGGGCTGATTTTCAGAGGTGCTGTGCACCTGCAACGCAAGCTGAAGCCAGCTTCCATTGAAAATGCCATAAATCAGTGGAAACTGGGATGCTCAGTGCCCCAGAAAGTCCGGCTGATTTTATTTAGGTGTCTAAATACGAAGCTAGGTTCTAAGTGTGAACATCTTTGGCCTTTAGTCTTTTGTCCACAAAAAGGCCCTTGACAACAGGGCAGAACATTCAAACACAGGCACAAGGCTGCAACTGCAAACAATGCAAGGTGGCTCGCAGCACTTACCAAAGCACGTATGACTAGTCTGCAGGTCCCCAATGTGGGCATGCCAGCTGGGTAAATATACTTGTGCCCAGGTAACCAAATAATGACAGGGTTTGTGAGGCACAAGGGGAACACATGCATTTTTCCATGCCCACTTGTTCTGCTCCCTTTTGAAAAACAGGCCTTAACCTGCTATGTATGTAATCTACTTTGGCCATCACCCTTCAAACCACGCATGTCAGATCACCTAGTGCCATGCATCATGAGTGCTAGCGTGAAAAGAAATGAACATGTGCCAGGCACAATGGCAAGGAAGTAGTTGGACTTCACTGCAGCTGTTAATGTTTCCCTGTATTTGAATTTAGCTTGGCAGCACAAGAGGCAGCAGCAGCAGCAGAGCAAGGACTCCATAGAAGTTATTTTTGTTCAGGTCACAGTGTCACTGTTGGGCTGGTCTACACTACGGGGGGAAATCGATCTTAGATACGCAACTTCAGCTACGTGAATAACATAGCTGAAGTCGAATATCTAAGATCGGATTACGCACCCGTCCTCACCACGCGGGATCAATGTCTGCGGCTCCCCCTGTCGATTCCGCAACTCCATTGGGATTGGTGGATTCCGGAATCGATATAAGCGTGCTCTGGGATCGATATATCGCGTCTAGATGAGACGCGATATATCGATCCCCGAGCAATCGATTTTAACCCGCCGATACGGCGGGTAGTGTAAAAGTAGCCTTTCACAGGGGTGAGGTATGAGGGTGGCATTTCTGAAGGTACTGAACTTCAGGTATTCAAGGGAGGTTATATATAGAAAGCAGAGGAGGCTCCGTCTCCATCCATTGAACTGTTCAAAACTCTCCCAGATTCTAAAACCTTCTCCCAACCTTATCCCATAAACTTCATTAATCTTCTCCCCCCTTCACACCCCTCCTGCTCTGCTAACAGCAGCCTGCTCGTGGTCCCTCCATGCATCCTCTTTGCTCTTCTGTAGCTCTTGCCATCTGGATGAGTCTTCCTGAATCTCCTGGCCGTATCTATTCCCCGTCTCGTCTCAAGTCTCATTTGCAAACATATCTTCATCACCATTATTATTAGTTAACATTCATCATATGACCTCACTGAGCTAAATGACAATCGCTGCCTGCCGGAGCGCACGGTCTGAAAGACAAGACCGAGGAGGCGGATGAGACAAACAAGCGGGTGGGTCAGAGAAGATGAAGTAATGAAAACAATGGCATGTTTTAGCACAGACTAGCCATGCGCATAATTCTTAGCCAATCAGGTGCAGTAATTATGGTTTGTCATCTATCAGGCTTTTACCAGACAGCAGTTTCCTGCACGTGTCATGGCAGAGGTGAGGTGTAGAAAGACTTGGAAAGAAGATGAGAGGGTAGTTAACACAGACTCGGGGCAGTCTGGGAGAAAGAGCAAAGGTATTTGTGGGAGAAGCTGTAAGGAACTCATGCAGCCTGTGCAGAGTTTGTAACTGAATTAGTATCGCTTAATTCCTACTGGTCATTGCCCACCAGAGGCTGCCTACACCAGCAACGTAAGAACTCAGCGAGTGCCAGTCAGCGTCTGCTCAGCGCAGTGGCTGCCTGGCTCCTCATCTGCCACGCGCTGTGTTGTATTCCCGGAATAAAGCCTGGTGCCGTTTCAGCTGAACCTGAGTCTGTTGTGAGTGTTAAATTGTTCCATGATAGCAACAAACCAATGAACAATGGAGGCTTGCATTGTGGGCACGGCAAAGGCAGGTGGGCAGGGCAGGGCTAAACTGTAGCGAGCATGGAAGTAAAGGCAAGAGGTTTGTGTTTGAGGGAGTGGAAGAGGGCAGCCCCGGGAGGGAATGAAAAAGTCGGGGGGATATGGGTGGAATGACAAGCCAGGTAAATGAGTCAGCAGTGGAAGATGATCCTGTGTATGATGTTATTATTATTTTTGAGAAAGAGCCTAGAAATCCCAGTGATGGAGCAGGACCCTATTGCGGTGGGTGCTGTACAAACCCAAAACAGAAAGACAGTCCCTGCCTCAGACAGCTTACAGGGGTTCTCACTGTGCTGACTGATGTCCCCTTCCTTGGGCCTTTTACTTCATCTCTCCAGCTATTATCATTATGCAGCCCTCCGTATTACCAACCCGGATTGCTCAAAAATTAGGAGTTAGGATCTCACAATTCACGTGTGTGAGATTTAACCTACAATATGTTTGGGATCATTGTTATATAGTCCCTCTGGTTTCAGCCATTAGGGTTTCACATTTTTCACCCTTTACTCTGCAACCATGAAGGCTAGAGACGTACTTCCTTTTTTAATCAAAGTTTAGAGACTCACACAATTACATGCTTCCCAGGGCTGGAGGCTTTAGAAAGGTCACCAAATACTGTGAGGAAACTTGGCAACACTAAACACTAGCAAAGAGAGGGAAAGTGACTTACGCATGCACTCTCTCTCTGCCTGGCCCATTGCTGAAATGCAGCCACCTTGGGCTGGGCTACAGAGTTTGTTCCCATACAGTGCTATGGGACAGCCAGTGAAGAATACCATATCCAGCTGGAAATGGCCAAGGGTTTATTCAAGATAATCTCACAGGCCCTCACAGAAACTCTTAAGAAGAAGAGCATCCAGCTTCCAGATCATACAGACAAGAAGGAAGAAGAAAGAGACAGTCATTTCTGCTGGGGACGCTAGAGCAGGAAGCTACCAAAACTTTTAGTTTAATGCACAGTGGGACTGAAAACTTAATTTTTCAGAGCGAAACAGCTCCTGACATTTCTAGATTACGTCTGTATGTAGTTAAGACCATGCAGGTGTGAGGAGACACAGCCCAACAACAAGAGTCCAATATTCTCAGCTCTCCTTGAGCGGAAAGCCCTGCCCTTTGAACTGGAGGACCAGCTTAAGACCCTGCATTGTGCTCTGCCATCAGACCTTCCTCAGTGGCTCAGACCAGCTCTCCTTGGAGTCAGTGGGAGCTTTGCCATTGATTCTGAATGGCTGCAGGCTGGGGGCTTCAGCCTGTCTGTGAGTGCCCATGAGTGCCCATTAGACAAAAGAGCTGCTGTCGCATTTGTGTTAACAACCTGCCTGACATGGAGAGAAATGGCTTCCAACATGGTGCTGCCCAAGAGCCCGATCCTACAAGCCCTGCCCATGGGAGTGAACTTTGTTCATCAATTTCAATGGGACCTTTTGAGGGCTGGACACTACTGCTTTCCCAGGCTAACTCTCTCCCCATTAATCGTCCCCTTGTTCCCAGCAGGGCCAGCAAAAGAGACTCAGTCTCTCCACGAAAAGTGAATGTTGGTTTCTGGCTGTGATGTTCAGTGAGACAATAAAAGCACAGAGATTCTTCTGGTGATTGAGCTAAACTTTGATTTGAATGCCCTGGCTTTAACGCTGAAGTTTTAGTGTCGGGACCATAGGTAACTCGGGAGCCCTCCATCTCTCTCCCAAACTCATCTCAGCAGCACTTGCTGTTGTGTGCAGAGCAGGGGGAGAAACCCAGGCACATGCCCATCTGAACAGACAACACGAGGCAGAAAACCCGGGTTCATTCAGACTAGTTCTTGGTGAGCCTGGCCTTTTATTCCTAGTGTTCCCACAGTCTCTGCCATAAAACCAGGGGAACGTCACAAGCCGAAGGGTTTGGGAAAAGGACATCAACAGAGGACAATGTGGGCAAGAAATAAAATCACATGTAAAACCCTTCCAACTCTCTTTCACTGTGTTATCACATTATTAAAACTGACTGGGAGAGGTCACTGCTCCTAAATTCAGATTAATGTCACAAGCTAATCTTATTCCTTCTCCAAAACCCCAACTTTTCTCTCCTGGAATCTGATTCTTAGACTTGGGGTAGGGACTGTATCTTCTTCCATTAATGTATTGTTATTGTTATGGTTTATATTACAGCAGAGCTGAAAGACCCAAGCTGAGATCCAGGCCCCCTTGCGCTAGGCACTGTACAAATACATAGTAGGAGACAGTTGTTCCCTCAATGGAAATAGGCAAGAGGCAGATGTGACGTTGTGCAGTCTATATGATTTTATTAAAAACATGCTAATGAGTGAATATAAAGTAACTGAAATATGATTCATGCAAAAGGTCTCTTGTAAGGTATCATTACAAAGCTTATAATTTACTGAGTGTGGTCATCCTATTTCTATAAATGTATCACTCTTGTATCTGAAACTAGAACTATGAAATACAGCTCTGAGGGCCTATTATAATTATGCAAAGTGTGGGTCATTAATGGTGGTTTAGAATCTTGAGGGTGTCCATCAGCCAGGGCAATTGACTGGATGGCTCTGTTTGCAGGCAGGCCTTCCTGTGAGTCAGGCTGGGAGGAATGAAGGCTTGAAGTCTTACAGTGACATGTGATCATGTCACCTGAACTGGAATCCATCTTTAACCTGGTGTCTTTCCATTGAGGGGGGAGCCCCAGAGAGGGACAAAGGATTCCCACCTTATGCAAAAGATATATAAATGGGTGGAACAGAACAAAGGGGAGAGCCATCATGAGGAATCCCCCAGCTACCACCTGAGCTGGAACAAGAGCTGTACAAAGGGAAAGAATTGTGCCCAGGCCTAGAAGGTGTCCACTCTGAGGAAAAAAACTTACTAAAGCATCTCTGAGGGTGAGGTTATCTGTATTCAGATTGATTAGACATAGATTTCCGTGTTTTATTTTATTTTACTTGGTGACTTACTTTGTTCTGTTGTCACTACCTGGAACCACTTAAATCCTGCTTTCTGTATTTAAAAAAAATCACTTTTTACTTATTAATTAACTCAGAGTATGTATTAATACCTGGGGGAGCAAACAGCTGTGCATATCTCTCTAGCAGTATTGTAGAGGACGAACAATATATGAGTTTACCCTGTATAAGCTTTATACAGGGTAAAATAGATTTATTTGGGTTTATACCCCATTGGGAGTTGGGCATCTGAGTGTTAAAGACAAGAACATGTCTGTTAACTGCTTTCAGGTAAGCTTACAGCTGTTAGGGGACGTGATTCAGATCTGGGTCTGGGTTTGCAGCAGGCTAGCAAGTCTGGCTCAGACCAGGCTAGGGTGACCAGATGTCCTGATTTTATAGGGACAGTCCCGATTTTTGGGTCTTTTTCTTATATAGGCTCCTATTACCCCCCACCCCGTCCCAATTTTTCACACTTGCTGTCTGGTCACCTGAAACCAGGCAGGGCACTGAAGTCCTAAGCTGATGGGGCAGGAAAGCAGGGGCAGAAGTAGTCTTGGCACATCAGTTGACAGCTCCCAAGGAGGGTTCTGTGATCCAGCCCGTCACAGTGGGAATGGAAACAGGCAGAGGAAAACAAAGTTACTTGTCCAAAGTCACACAGCAAATTGGTACCAGGTCTGGGAATAGCACCCAGGTCTCCCAAGTCCTAGGTCACTGCTCTGCACTGGTCCAGTCTTTCACAACATACATACTCATGGCCACTTATAAAAAGTGAATAAGTTCGATCTCCAGATACATATTTTATTCAAAGAAAATTAAATTAGGCACGTGCATTCCCCCTCCCCCCATATATGCAAACAGGGGCGGCTCCAGGCCCCAGCACGCCAAGCGCGTGCTTGGGGTGCCATGCTGCGGGGGGCACTCTGCCAGTCGCCAGGAGGGTGGCAGGCGGCTCCGGTGGACCCTCCGCAGGCATGTCTGTGGGAGGTCCACCGGAGCTGCGGGACTGGCGACCGGCAGAGCGCCCCCCGCAGCGTGCAACCGTGCTTGGGGCGGCGAAATGGCTAGAGCTGCCCCTGATGCAAAATACACCTTGGCTGGGTTTTGGCTGGAGCCCTCATACGATCCTAAAGAGGGTTAATGACACAAGAAATATCTTTAGCAAGACTCCTCCCCCTGGACACACCAAACAGAACATATGAGAAAGTACAGTTCACAGCTGAGATCAGGCTGCCTGCCCACTGGGGCAAGGGAAATACAGATGGTTAGAAATAGAATAAAATAACAACGAGCTTGTGTTTCTTCAGCAAGCCACGTCTAAGTGTCCCTGGGAGTCCTACTGAATCATAAAATATCAGGGTTGGAAGGGACCTCAGGAGATCATCTAGTCCAACCCCCTGCTCAGAGCAGGACCAATCCCCAACTAAATCATCCCAGCCAGGGCTTTGTCAAGTATAGCAATGAATGACTTTCACATAAATGAGTGCAACATAGTCTACTAAAAAGTACCAGAATAGGCATGGAGTGAAAACCAAGAACCCCTTACCATAAAATGTACAACAAATGTTATTACTCCATGCTCCAAAACACCTCCCGTGCCACCCCACACATGATGACTGTACACGCACATACCCCATAAAATGAGAAAGGGAACTGTCGCGGGGTGACATTGGGTCCAGCCCTATCTGTGCCTCATTCAGCCTGCCTGAGGAAAGCTGTCACAGCCAAATGACAGGTAGATTATGTGGCTAAACCAGTTGTGGCCTGATAATAAAGGAGAAGCCTCCAGAGAGGCAAAGGAGGAGAGAGGACGGACAGCTCAGAGGAGAGGATGCCTGCCTGCCTGGCTGGCCCTAGAAGGAGGGCTGTGGGCCCTCTGAACCAAGGTGGAGAAGAGGCGTACTGTGAAGCAGAGCTGGAAACTGGCTACAAGTGGGCTGAGGGAAGCTGGCCCTAGTCACAGCACAGGTCCCAAGCAGGAGAGCGGTGGGACTTCTGAACCAAGGAGAGGAACCTTTGCCTTAACCACAACATAGGCACTAATCAGGAGAGCTGTGGGAATCCTAAGACGAGGAGAGGAAGTGTCTGGGTCTGAGGGGCCAACCTGTCTGCATTTAGAACAGACTTAATAAGTAAGACCCCACAAGGGGGAACTGTACTTTAAGTATCTTGGTGTGTGTGCAAATTATTGCAAGACCCCGAGGACCCTAAGTTAAGGCCCATTGGACCAGATGAGCAGCTGGCAAAAATCAGCAAAGCTCCAGTGTCTTGGCCTTTGGCTATACCTCTTTACACCAGCTTAAGATCTGGTGAAAGGATTTTGACCTAGGTTAGGGAAAGTCTCCGGGGGTCCCTGGCAGGGGCCTATGGCAGAACAGATAATAATTTCACGAGTGTGTCAAACTGAGTGCCAGAGAGGTCAGATGACCTGCCCAATGTCACTGAGTGAGTTAAAGAAGTGGAAGAGACTCAGGACACTCCCAGCGCTGTGATGTAACCACTAGCTAACATTCCCACCCATTGAATTGTGATTTACTCACCATCTCCCAGAGCTCTGCTGCTGGTCGACCGGATTAATGATCAGGACTTGTTCTGTATCAGTGAGCAGTGACTGAGCCCAGAGGAGGATCTCAGCTTACTTTTAGAGCTACATAGATCAGGGTCTGTAGCAGAGATGGAGGAGGTGGCAGAGGTGTAGTCAGGGAAGGCTGTTTGTTCCACTGGATGGGACATAAGGTTGGGAACCAGGAGACCTGAGTTATTTCCAGTTGGGATCAGACTTGTTCTGTGGCCTTTGGTAAGTCCCTTGACCTCTCTGTACCCCGCTGCAACAAATGGAGCTAATGTGCTACACAGAGTGAGTGTAGCAAAAATAGAACTGTACTGTCTTCCTCCCGCTAAATACCTGCTGTCACGGGAACAGTACAATATGGATTCTCACTGTATGTTGACTCATCATAAAGTAGGATAAATTTGGTATGGGTTTGATTGTGCTCTAGGATGGATTAATCAGGCTGAGACCGGAATTGCACATCACAATGTCACATTGCATTCAGTGACCTATTGCGATGCAAATTCTGTGTTCTTCTTGAGTGAAGGGCCCACGTGCATGGGCAGAAATGGGAGAGCTCAAAACCAGAACTTGGCTCCAAATAGCCCGGGGATTATTGTGCACTGGCTTTCAGTTAGCGGGTGTGGTGATTACCAGGTGCAGTCTGTTTTTGTTTTGTTTTGTTTTTTTTAATAGCACTGTAGCAGAGTGGATCTCTGCTCTGGCCCTGAAGGGGTTAAAATAGCCCTGGATAAGGGGCTAGGGCCAGAGAAAGCAGCCTTTTAGGCTGGGCTGATTGGGGGAAGTGGCAGCAGCTGGGGCCAGGCCCCAAACTGAGCAACAGGCCCTTATATAAGGTAGAGAAGCCAGGAGCAGGGATAGTCTCCCTGTGTCTGTAGAGGGAGAAGGGCCTGGCTGCTGAGAAACCAGACAAGGTACCTAGTGTGGAGCAGGGCTGGGGAAAGGCAGTGGAGCTGGGGAGCTCCTGCCTGGAAAGCCCCAGGCTGTGGCCTAGGATTAGGCCAGGAGGTACTGGGGTTGCAGGGTGCAACCCAGGGGTAGGCCAAGACAGCAGGTCCAAACCCCTTTGCTGATGATGAGTGGCTGATACTGCAGTCTGCCCCAGGGCGTGTAACTAGACAATGACTGGCAGTAGCCAATACTGAAGCAAAGTGGGGATAGCGGGTGGGGGGTTCCCAGGAGGGGGAAACCTCAAAGAGAAGTGGCAGTGACCCCATGTAAAAGGGGCACCAGGGTCCAGGGAGGGACACTGGGCCAGTAGCTGAGAATAAGGCAGATCACTGGCCTGCAGAGGGTGCTCTGAACTGGAGTTTGAGCTAATTCCTGAGGACAACCAGTAGGAGGTGCTGTGGGGGTGAGTCTGCCCGGTTACAAGCACCAATGCAGCTTTAGTGAAAGCTCTGAATAATTCCATGGTGCAATCTGAATTTGAACATTTCTTCTAACGCCTTGGGATGTGTCTGCTGAGTTTGACATTGCAGACCATCAGAGAGCCCTTTTTAAGGCTGACTCAGAAATTGTGCTTGGCAGGCTGGCACTGCATTCAATGGCTTCTTTTCCTGCAGGATTCACCAACAGCTATTTTGTGTCAAGAAGGGATTTTTGTTCCTCTTGGCTGATGTTATGCCAGGGTCCTTCAAGGACTTACTTCTGGACCTCTGCAGTTTAACAATCCTTGTGCTTCCTTGGGGGTGAGTTTATTCGTAAGCACAGGCTTGTTTTTCACTATGAGGTTGATGATATCCAGACTTATATTTTGCTTAAGTCCAGTATTGATTCTGCTCTCTCTGGCTTGTTTTGCTAAATAGAAAAACTCTGTCTGCAATAAAATTTCTTCCAGTTTAATGCAAGCAAAACAGCAACTGCTGTGATTGGGTGTGCTCTAGCTCTTGAAAATGGTGTCTGTTGTTAAACTGAATCCTGATGGCCATGAAATTATCATCAGATCGGAATGAAATTTATTTAGCCTGAACTTTCTTTGTAAATTTATGTTTGCAAGATTATCAAGGGTTCTGTATACTACTCATACAAAATCATTGCCAAGGTGACGTCCTGTTTCATGCGTCAGCCGCTGAAGGTTGGGTTTCTGCTCTTGTGACGCTTTGTTTGCTATCCTGCCTGACAACCTTTCGGCAGGGTTTAGTTTGTGCAGATTGCAGCTGCTCCATTATTGACCAAAATGAATTAAAGTCAGTTACTATTATTGGTTGCATTATTACGATAGCATCCGTGAAGCCCAAGCAACCATCAGGGCCTCCCCATGCTAGACATGTAGCAAAGAAGATAGTCCTTGCTCTAGAGAGCTTACAATCTGTGTATCAGATAGGATGCATCAGGTGGAAAGAAAGGACAAATGGGGTCGGGGGGGGGGTGGCTGAAAGGATGAGGTAATAATCAAACAGAGTGTAACAGAAAACAGTGGTCTCAGCTCACCACTTGCGTACATAATGCCATAAGGGAGTGATAATGTAGGCATCACAAAAGAGGTAGGTTTTAAGGAGGATTTAAAAGAGGATAAGGTGGTGGTTTCATGATTCCTGTGTGACGAAATGGAAAATTTTGGTAATATTTTTATGAAGTCTGTGTACCTCAGTTTCCCCCTATACTTCGCATTTCTACCTGGGAGGAAACAGGATTAAGTCTGCTCTCAGGGCAGACCAAGAGACATAGGGCATGTCTACACTACCACATATGTCGGTATAACTTATGTCACTCAGGGGTGTGACTAAGCTATCCCCCTGAGCAACATAAGTCACTCCGACCTAAGTGCCAGTGTGGACAGCGCTATACTAGTGGGAAAGGTTCTCTCATTGACCTAGCTACCGCCGCTCATTGGGGGTGAATTAATTAAGTTGACGGGAGCATAGGCATCAACTCCATGGGTGCTTTGGGGCTACAGCACCCATGGGGAAAAATTAGTGGGTGCTCTGCACCCACTGGCAGTCAAGCTTGCCTCCCTCCTACCCCACCTCATCCTCCCCCGCTAGGCGCGCTGCATCCTTGATCCTCTGCCTACCTCCCAGTGTTTCCCGCCCGGCCACTGCCAAACAGCTGTTTGGCAGCGTTAGCATGCTCTGGGAGGGAGGGGGAGGAGCAGGAACAGGGTGTGCTCAGGGGAGGAGGCTGGGCCAGGGCAGGGCCTCCTGGAAGGGGTGGAGGGGGCAGGGCCAGGGGCAGAGTGGGGTCGAGCACCCACGTGAAAGAGGGCAAGTCAGTGCCTATGGACGGGAAAGCTCTCTCCTGTCGGCTTAGAGCAGCTACAATACAGAGCTTACAGCGACACAAGTGCATCGATATAGCCATGGCTATAAGGTGCATGTGTGTCACCCAGCTGTCTCAGCAGACTGATGGGTCAGTAAGAGGACTGGCTGAGGCCAACCCATAGCAATGGAAAATGCGAGAAGACCATGGAAAACCCCAATGGCCAAAACATTGACACACCTAGCAATCAGTGACCCAGAGGAAAGGGCTTTTCCTCACCTCTCAGCTGGGGTTGTGAACTCAGCATGGCCCTGCCTGGAGAACACAAAGCACTAGGAGGTGACCGGCAAGGACTAAAGAGTTGGTTTCTGAATGAGGCTGGTGGCTGTCTCCTGGGACAGACAGAGAGAGAGCCAGAGAGAGAGAGAGCCTGAGCCTGAGCCTGACATGGAGGTCACCTCAGTTTGGCTGGTGAATTGCGTTGGCTTGACCAGAATGGCCTATGCTTTAATCTCGATGTCTCTGTGCTAACCTAAGGGCATCCAGTGCTGTGGGCCAGTTGACTAATAAATCCTACTCTCTTTCGAAAATGTTGCTTAGGTGTCAGTGCAAATGCTCGCTGTGGTGCATTAGTCCCTGAGGAGTGGACACATCTCTGCCAGGCATCTAGCTCAGTTGAACTCATGGGGCAGAATTCACGGTGTGAAGCAGGCATGCTGGGGCCCAGAGGCTTGAGACGAGGAGGTGATGAGGCTGCGGGACCTACACTGAAGGAAGAGTGGGATCCTTTGGGGGTCTGCCACACTTGGGGTACCTCCAAGAGACTGTTTAGAACTGGGGCATAGCACCAATCCTGCAGATCTGTGACATTGTGATAGGGAAGGGGTCCCCAAACTTTTCTTGCTGCACCCTCCCCTTATCCCTGTGCCCCACCTGGGAGCTGAAACTGGGGCCATAGCTGGGAGCAGGTCTGGGGCTGGGAGTGGAGCTGCAGCTGGGGCCGGGGCTGCGGCTGGGAGCAGAATCACAGCTGGGGGCTGAGGCTGGTGGTGCGGCTGGGGCCAGGAGTGGCACCATGGCTGGGGCCAAGGCTGGAAGCCAGGGCTGAGGCTGAGTGGTGCTCTCTTCCTACCTCCCCCACCCCTGTGGGGGCTGGCTCGGGCCCTGCTGCGCTCCCTGAATATTCCTCTGTGCCCCCCAGGGGGCGCACCTCACAGTTTGGGGACCTGTGATAGGGAGTTTTTGATAGACATATTACGCCATCCTTAATCTATATTCACTGGCAGTGGGCTCAAGGCAGCATCGATTCTGAAAGTTCGACCTTGCCTGATGCTCCCTTGTTTAGTTGGTGCAGTCCTGGTTGCCACTGCACCCCAAGACATGGGTCAGAAGTTGATTGTTATATTAGGGCTCCCCAAATTTCCTTAGGTCAGGGTTAGATATGTACCCAAAAGGCATTCGCAACTCTGGGGATACCAGCAGATATTAGAAAGAATAATAGAATTGGGAGACACTTGCAGGATCCCTCTGCTGCCTAAGTATCTCAGCCTGTGCCCCTTTCCAGACGGCACTGCCTTTCTTCCACAGCCCTTTTAGCTGCCTGCATTGTAGGGAACCTGAAGGGCTTTGTGGCATCTTTTCACCACGCTACAAATGTTGTATGGTGTGACATTGAAAAGAAACATCCCTGCTCAGCCAGAGCATGTGGGGAGCACTGACAGGAGCTGTGCTGTCACTGCAGGTCTGTGTAGACCCTCTGGGCAACACCGGCACAAACCAGAAAACAACAGTATTGTGTGCAGCTGAGGATGCCTTTAGTGCTGGTGAATCAAATGTGACTCCTATTACACAGAACACCATCAGAACTGCTGCCAGTGTCTCACCTGGGTCCAACAGGGACCATGTTTAGGGATGGATAGGTAACTGATTCCTCTTGACCCAATCACTCCTTGGCTAAGCCTGCCAACTGCAGAGGTGGTTCTGTGATGTGGCCAGGATACAATGTGTCTTCTAGAATCTTCCCCCATTAGCCTGTCTCCTCCATTTGATCCCACCCATGTCAATCAGCTAAACAAAACCTTTGAAGGAGAGGATGTCCCACTGCCAACGCCCAAAGCCCTTGAAGAGACTGCTGACAACAACTGGGGATGTAGAAAATATACCTGAGAAGGCCCAAACCTTGGACAGAGAGGTAAAAAGATGGGAAAGAAAAAAATCTTATGAATGGTGTGCTCTACTGCATGCCATTCTGAACTATCTGTACGTTACATCTCATCTGACTTAGCCCATTAAACCTCCCTGACATCTCAAAACCATGCTCTCCATTACATCCTACCTATCTATGGTTTTATAAGGTCACTCATCACCTTGGTATGGAAGTGCCTCTCTGATGGGGAACTGAAGCATGGAGAGTGATTCAGTGACTCACCTAAGGTCACCGGGAAGCCTGTGGCAGAGCACTTCAATCTCAAGAATCCCAAGTCAGTGCCTTTAACTACAAGACCATCCATTACTATGCCACTGAAGAAATGATCAACATCAGCTCCTGGAAATGGCAAGCTGAACGAGCTTCCGTGTTGGGAAAAGGATGGAAGACAGAAAGCTACAGTGAGAATTAATGAGGGAGCAGGCAGGATCAGAGCCTGCTGCAATGCTGTGGAAATCGGAGAAGTGCTGGAAGGCTGGGAGGAATCTGGAACTCCTGGGTGGGAAACACTGGAGAAAACTTCCCATTTAGAAATTAAAAGGCCCATTCCTGCTCCCATTGACATCAGTGGGAACAGAAACAGGGCTCAAGCCCTCTAACTCACACTCCAATCTAACAGAGAAGCTGGATTCCCAAGGGGAAGAGTTGGGGTCTAGCCTCCTTTCTAGAGCACAGTCTGACACGTGAGGCCATGTTTCATATTCCAGACAGAACTCTCACTGTACCTGCGTTCTCCTCAGACTGGTTGAAGCCACAGATCTGGCAGATACTGCGAACCCACTTGTTCATGTCCTCCTCCGTCTCGGCCACCAGGTAGAAAGTCCTGTCGCTGGTCTTGATGTCAAAGACGTAGCTGTCTTGCAGCTCCTTCTTGTTGAAGGTCAGCCCTGCATCCACCTGCTCACAGAAGTTGAGGTTGATCACACGCAGAGGCTTCTTGGAGTGGTCATTCTTGTAGTACTCCAGGACATCCGGGTCACCGCTCATCCGACCGCTGCGCAAGATGAACCAACGTTTCTTCCATGCCTGAGGACCAAAGAGAAACAGTCTTACCTCTCTGAAAATACAGAGATCCCCACTGGCCAGCATTCCCCATTACACAAATCACTTAAAACTGCACCGGGGAACATATGGCAGCATTGGGCAGGCAGTGTGAATGAACTGGGAGACGTAAGTTATCTGACAGAGTGGTTATGGGTTGATCCTGAGAGGTCCTGCCTACCACATCACACAAAGGGGCCCCAAGTGACTTGCCGAAGACCACGGAAAGTTTCCAAGTCAGGACTAGAATTTAGGAAGTCCTCGATCACACTGCTATATTCAGCTGAGTGTCCCATGAATGTCTTGTCTCTCTCTGGGTATGTCTACACTGCAATCATGAACCCTAGGTAGTTACTTGGTGCTAGCCTGCACTGAAGTCTGTGGTACCACAGCTGCACTGCTCCGCTGCCCACACTAGCTAGATTGAAGCTAGTTAGGGTACATCTACACAAGCTGCACTCACACCCTGTGATTGCAACGTAGTCACACTCTCAGTGCCAAGTGATCTGCAGGAAGATGTTAGCAGCAATCATCACAATGAAATACATTTCAGTAATGCAAAAGCACCGCATCCGCTTTGGACACAATGCCCCAGGGAGGCTGCCTTTCCTAGACATCCCCGAGAGGCATTCTATCGAGGCTTTACAGTAGCAGGGTATGTGTCAGAGAGCTGCCTATCCCATGCGTGTTTAAATGCAGTATTTGAGAGGCAAACAAAGCCAATGTGAAGCTGCTGTTTTTTAATATTGGGAATTGTGCCAGGAAGATTTGTGGAGAATCCAAGCTTCACTTGTTTGCAAAATCTTCCGTTTCCTGAAATATATCAAATTCCGTAGCAAAGAAAATGTTGTTTGGTCTCAAAGAACCATCCCTGTCAAGGCTACCCCCGTGAACAGCCTCTGGGGGTTTATGGTGCCCTAGGCAAACTGGAAAATAAATGTGACTCATGACTCCCCGATTGCTCATGTAATGAACGTTTTGGTGCCCCCAATATTTTCCTCCCATAAGCAAACACCTGTTTTGTACGTAGGAAAGTGCTGGCTGAGTGAGACATGCTTGAAGGGCTGGTCTTCAGATCATATGCCTTTTGCCAAGAAGCACATGTGTTCGCAGAATGCATATTGGCCCAGCTGCTGGAGGCAGAGAGCAGGAATTAATCTGTGACCTGAGCTGGAATTTAAAAAACTCAAAACAAAACTGGGCTGTCACGTTAGCTCTGAAGCAATCTTGTGAAACATGCTCAGAAGAGACCGGTGTTCAGCCTGTTGCCTGGGCTTGGGGGATGCCTAGCAGGATTACTTATATTTAGCATTTTCTAATAGGGCTAAATTGTGGCTCTAAACAATAGTCTTTATGGGGATGTGGTACGGAAGTCCCCCAGCCCAGCAAGAGCTCATCCATTTCCAGCCCAATTTTGCAGACACTGTAGGTTTGTATAGAGGTCCTTTAAGCACCGAGTGCTCATCCGAGCTAAATAAAATCCACAAGAAGCAGAGTGATCTCATGGCTGCAGCTCAGTTTGAGGACTCCTAAGTCCAAATCCTGATTGTGACAGATTGCCTCTGTGGTCTTGGGCAGGTCACTTACCTGCTCTGT
This sequence comes from Gopherus evgoodei, assembly GCF_007399415.2. Classification (NCBI taxonomy): domain Eukaryota; kingdom Metazoa; phylum Chordata; order Testudines; family Testudinidae; genus Gopherus; species Gopherus evgoodei. Next base: position 11,788,240 of record NC_044322.1, read on the forward strand.
GCCTCAGTTTTCCCATTCTATGTGAGGCAAATAATCCTGCTTTATCCAGCTCACAGGAGTTCTGGGAAAGTGGATTTGCTTATGTTTGTATGTCACTTTTTGAACACACAAAATAAGTGCTAAATATTATGATTAACAGAATTTAAATCCAGATAGGATGATTGTGATCCTCTAGTCTGACCTACATAACACATAATTTCATCCAGAGATAGACCTTCTGAAGTTTGTCCAGTGCTATCCCCACATACATCTGTATTCTGTTGCTATTATAAAATGGCACAACAGTATGGAAAGCACTTCAGGAGAGGAAATAATTGATTTCTGGCTACTCCTTAAGATTGTATATTATGATCTTACAATGTGGTGAACTCAGCTCTCAAGGAGTCAATCAGCACTGGTAGATGCTCAGCACCATTCAGGATCTGGCCCCTGTGTGTAATCACCATGCTTGGAAGCAGAATTGGGCCCAAGCTGCAATGTCGGACTCCAGATCCAGGGCAGATGGAGGATTTTGATTTAGTATATTACAGACATGCGATCCAGCTGTGGAGTTCAGATCTCGGTCAGGCTTCTCTCCCCTGCTCTGAACCCTTTGTGCTGCTCTGGCTGGATCTGGACAGCCGAGAACTTTTGTTGCATGGGGGGAGCTCTCAGCCAGCTCCAGTGCATGGGCATATTGAGGAGGGGGGCATGTATCTGATTAACGCATGGTATGCTTCAGCATCCCCAGCTAGACCGTTGCCCCCCTGACATAGGTTAGAGTAGGTCATAGACTGCCGTAACCTAGCCTGGGACTTGTGTGGATTGTCCCAGAAAATCAGGGAGCCATAACCAGCTGAGTGATGGTCCCCTGCCCCCTCTCTTACACTGAGTGGATTGTGGTGCAGGAGAGGATCCAGGCTCTAAGTCTGAACTTCCCTAAGATTCAGAGGTGTTTGGATCCATGGTCCTAGTTTGGGACCATGCTTCCTTGGGAGCTTCAGAGACTTAACCAGCTGTGAATTCTGTTTTGTAACAAATCTTTATTAAACCTTTTATGAGTGTGTTCTTCCTCTGCAGGTACACATCTGACACCTGTCTCTGTTAGTATCCATGCGTGTAGGAAAATGCAGGGCCAGATTCTTGACTGGTATAAACTGATGCAGCTCCCTTGACGTCATTGGAACTCTGTGAGTTTACACCACCTGAAGATCTATCCCTTCCTCTTCAATCAGTTACATTAAAACCATTTACATCGTACATGCATGAAGGAGAACAAATGTGTTTGTGAGAGATAAACTCGGTGTCAAACTTGCATTGCATTGACAAAGCTGCATTTGTTGATAAATGGTTTATTGCAGATAGCTTGCTGACCATTTGCCAAGCTAAGTAGAACTGTTTTCATTTTGTTCCTGAGGTTCACATGCTTTTTTGTTGAATAAATGTCAGTTTTATCTATAAAAACCACAGGCAGTGAACACAAACTCACCCAAAATATTTTGTTTAACAGGCTAAAAAAAAAAAATGTAGGCGCACACACATAACAAAGCCTATGACCACATGCATTCTGGACAGCCCCTCTGCTGCTTTGTGATATTTAGTGCCTTTTTAAAAGCCCCAGCTCTTGGAGTGCTCTTGGAGTCATGGTAATCTCAGCTCTCATTTTTTAAAAAAGTTAATTTTTAGCCCTCATGGTTATGGAGAAAAGCTTGAAAATGTGAGCCTTAGTGGCTCAGAAACCAACAGGCAAATAAAAAGAATCCCAAATTTATTATTTAAAAAAACACATAATTTTAAGACAATCTCATGATTTTTGAATGCTTGGGATTGGCCATGCTGCAGACACAATGCATCATCTGCATGGACTGAACTAAGTCCTCCAGCACCAAGGGCCTAGCCCGGGGCCTGAGGTAAGATATTAATTACCATGTGTAATGGGTGGCAGAATCTGGCTCTAAAGGTTTCAAATAAATTTGACCTCCTCGGTACCCAAAACTTGTCCAACCGAGGGACGCTTTGGTGGCTTGCCAGGAGCCCAAAGGTTGAACCTAATTTCCATAACATGGAGAAGATTGCAGCCACCATCATCTTTAATACAGGGATGGAAACTACAGCTCTGATCATGCAATGCTTCTGGTCTGAGTGACCTATTGAGATGGAACATCACTTGCTGGGACCTGTAGTAGGCTACGTAGCCCTATTAATGATGAGGGTGACTATAGTGTGCAGAAGTTTTAATTGGAGGGCAGGCACTAGGTTGTATACATTCTGTCTGTCTTAGAACGGCAGAGGAACCTAATCATGCTGGACCCTAAATACTGCCAGGGCAGAACTGGTACAGCATCATGAGAAAACAGGAGAGAGACATTGAAAACCAGTCTGGAATGGTATTTGCTTTGGCAGCTGTCGTGTTATCTCAGAAAAAGGAAACCATGGCCACAACCTTACATGGCTGTGTACTCATAATAAATAATAATACTTCACACTTGAATTACATCAGCTTTCATTTATCAACACCCCACTGACAAGAAAGTTGTGTCCATGTCACTTATATTGGAAGCAATTCAGGCCAGGGATCTAGTCTTGTCTTTGTTGGTAATGAATCATGAATAATGATTGTACTGTAGCTATAAATAAATAATCATAATTAATAATAAGGCAAAAACATCACTCAGTATACTGGAGATGATGTCAGTTACAGGAGATGTGCCTTGAGCCAGCCCTTATCATGCAATGACTTAAAAACTGATAGCATCAGCTGGTATAGAATTCAGATTTTCTTCTCCAGCCTTCCTCTGCAGCATGGGGCACGGGTCACTTGCTGGAGGATTCTCTGCACCCTTGAGGTCTTTAAACCATGATTTGAGGACTTAAGTGGCTCGAACACAGGTGTGATACAGGAGTGGGTGGGTGAGATTCTGTGGCCTGCATTGGGCAGGAGGTCAGACTAGATGATCATAATGGTCCCTTCTGACCTTGTCTATGAGAAGCAAGGAGGATCTTCCTTAGCTATTATAGCAGTACAGGACTCTGCAGTGCTGATTTCATCCAGTAGAGGACAGTGGTGCACGTACACACTGTGCATCTCAGAATAGTACTTATTGTGTCCACTTCACTCTGGTCACTGTTGTAGTGCATTCTGGAAGGCCTGTTCTGGTATTTAGACTAGCTCTGTGAGAATTCAGTGACCCAATTAAGAAAGAAAAACCTCTGCAGTCATTTCTCTGAACAATCAGATTTCCACTTTTCTTCTTATAAAGCCTTATAAATAGCCTTTGTTTGCTTCTCCAAGATGTGTAATCTAATTAGTTTTGCGCTAATTCTCAAACTGGCTGTCGATGCCAGGAAACCAGGCACAGTACAATCTTACAAATGCAGTGGAGCAGTGAATTGTTCAGCAATACAACTTGCCGGGCTGGCTTTCAGATTTCAATTCAGCTTGGGAAACAACCACAACCTTTGCTTTGCCAGGACTGCTATTAGAGGAACTAAATATATAGAGGTGTGGGTGCACGCCCCATCTGCAACCATTACAGAAAAAAAACTAATAGCTCTTTTTTTATCTCCTATTTCTGTGGTTCTACAATAACAAAACCGCACACTACTGTCCTTCACAACAGCTTTCTATAGTTACAAACATTTACCCCTTTAGCTTAGCTCCATGAAGAGAACCACCGTTAGCTTCCGGGTAATAATACTTAGCACTGAAGAGCCATAGGTCTCACACCACTATACTGGGACACTATTATCCCTGTGTAGTACATGGAGAAACAGAAGAGAGAGGCAAGGTGCCTGCAGCAGAGCTAAGTCTAGAATCCGGGTGTACCCTAAGCTTTCAAAAATCATGAGTCAGCCCCCTCAAACCATGACATTCTTTTTTAAAAGATTTGAAAAACATCCAGTACATTTGGGGTTCTTGAAGAAGAAGAAAGGTGAAATTCTCACATAATCATCTGACTCCAGGAGCTGAGTCTTTAATTAAAAACACCAACTAGCATGAGATACGGCAGCACGAGAAAGAGACTTTCTCATCATCACTGACATCAAACCCATTACATCTTCTGCACTACTTTGTTCTGTATCTTATCAACGGACAAACCCATTCAAAGCTGTAGTCAATTTGAACACAACCTCAGATTGTTGGTAAAACCTGGTATCTACTCATACAAAGAGAACATGCTCCTGCATGTGAATTTCATTGATTTCCTTACAAATCAGTTTACTGTAGTGTTGTTGTAGCCACATCAGTTCCAGGATATTAGAGAGACAAGGTGGGTGAGGTACTATCTTTTATCAGACCAACCACTGTTGGTGAAAGAGACAAGCTTTTGTGCTTACATAGAGCTCCTCTTCATGTCTGTTGATATTTTTACAGAAGGAGCAGTTTGCAATTTCTGTGTAACCTAATCTAGCTCGGCATTCATAATGCTCATCACCATGGCTACTACACTCCTAGTACTACACTAGTCAAATTCCTTTAAGTTACATTGTGTCCCCACCAGCTAAAGAGCAATTTATCAGATTTTACAGGTCTAGCGGGAACTAATGCCTTGTGTCAATTGTCCTTGGAAGGGGAAATGATGCCTGCATTGAAGTATCATAAAAGCAAAAGCAGCAAAGAATCCTGTGGCACCTTATAGATTAACAGACGTTTTGGAGCATGAGCTTTCGTGGGTGAATACCCACTTCCTCAGATACATGATCTGAGGAAGTGGGTATTCACCCACAAAAACTCATGCTCCAAAACGTCTGTTAATCTATAAGGTGCCACAGGATTCTTTGCTGCTTTTACAGATCCAGACTAACACGGCTACCCCTCTGATACATAAAAGCAAAGGCTTTGATACTTTAGAGTCTGATCTAAACCCCACTGAATGCCAATGGGAGCCATTCCATTGGCTTAATGGGATCAGGCTAGATGGATAATGGGCCAAATGCAGAGGGGATGCAAGAGAGGTTCCTTTATGTTTATTTCAGGCTTGATTTAATTCCCTTTGAACTTGGGGGTGAGTTTTTCCATTAACTTCAATGGAGCTGGATCAAGCCCTTGGACTCTGAATTTTGCCCATTGCGTCCATCGTGAGTGAAGTGTTCATAGCTGGCAGAGGTGATGCAGTTTTTCTGCCTGCCTGTCTTTCTGATAGGCGGAGGAGGGATTTTTCTCCTACTTCTTTGAATTTTGTACAACAAAGTCAATGAACGTCTGTTTCAATTTCTCCCGCATTACATTCTTTACAAAGTTATATCTTGAGTTTCCATTGTGTCTTGTGGCTTCAGTATCTATTTCCACCATGTGATCATTCAGACTGTATTTTCTAGGAGAGGGCCTTTGCTTTGAGTATTTCACTGTTGTAATGTAGCCTGCTTGAACGAAGCCTCTCTGAAGTGATATAAGAGCAGTATCATATGCTGCCTTTATGGGTTTGGCCCAGTGTGCTGAGCAGTGAATTTATCCGGTTGTTTCATGGGGCTGGAGGTTATTACCATTCAGATTTAGATACCTTAGGTTTTCTTAGAGCACCCCAACTTCATAGTGTCTGGGAGAGATGGGAAGGGAAAGAGTGGGATGAAGTGACTTGCCCAAAGCTCTAGGATAAAGACCAGGTTGACAACTTGGCCTCTCTGGTACAATGGAACTCTGTCACAGCCAGGTCATGGGTGGCTAGACCTAGTATTCAGAGCCAGAGTCCTCAGTGACAGGACAGGAGTCAAGAGTCAGCTGGGCTGGGATAGCAGGAGAGAAACCGGAGATAGGAACTAGAGAGAGGATGGGTCAGGATACCAGGGGGTCCGAGGCTGGAGACAAACTGGGGAACCAGAAGTCAATCTGGGTCAAAATGCCAGGAATTCAAACCAGGGAAGCAGGAGCAGGGAGCAGATAGCAGGTGGAGCAGGAAGCACAAGACGCATGCAAACACTCCACAACAGAGTGAAGCCCAATTGTTCACTTTTCCTGCTGCTGGTTTCAGTAGGGCCAATGGGCCACTCTGGGCCTCTGCCAATCAGACCTCGGGGCGGAGCCTCACACAGGGGCTGGGCTTCCTGGGTCTCAGCTAAGTATTGCTAGGAGGGCGGCGGATTGGAATGGGCTGGGCCCATGGCTGTGTTCAAGACCTCTGGGTTGTGACACTCTACGATAAGAATAAAGCTCATCTGTGCAGGAGCTAGAGCTTCTTCAGGGGACCGTCTGTAACTGTGGACCAAATTCCCCCACAAGCTAAGGACCTTCCTCACCTGCGCTACTTTTTGCTCCAAGTCCAAGGTGTGCCTCTTTGACCTTGCCTTCTCTCATATGGATACATAGCAACATGTACATTTAAACACAAGTCCCTACCAAAACAACATCCAGGAGAGAGGATGAGAGAACAAATGACAGGTGACAGAGTCATTGTCACGTTGCTCAATGCACAACTGGAATGAGCTCAAATACTACAGCAATGAGTGCAGTATAAACATCTATAGAGCATAAAAGATGGGAACACAGCAGGACCCTGAAAGAGCCAGGAGAAGAATGCAGCCCTTTAAAATCCCAGTTTTGTGCTCTCGCCACTAGCCCACACTGTCTCTCATTAAAAACATTCCCTGTTCCCAGTTTGGTTTTCAGTTTCCAGTTTTTGCTTATTTCTGGTCCCCTCTATTTCCAGCGTGTGTGAAACCTTTGTGTACTTCTATTTCCCTAGCTATACCAGAGCCACTCATTTCACTCCCATGTAGCTTGATCCAAGGGTTAAATTTGTTCAATAGTTGTTTTGTTTTGTATTTAAATGGTGAAGTAGGGCCAGTAGCTTAACAGCTATAAAATGATGTTTGTGTGGTATAAACTTCCACTGTGTGGTCCTTTGTTCATATCAGGCATCTTCTCTACTAAATTATGGCTGTTTAATGGCCTTTAGATCATTTTAAAATATTTTGATTCCTCATACCTTACTTCTTTTCAAGGCAATTCATGAAAAAAGAAAAAAATAAGAGACCTCCCAGCACAATGTATTCATCTCAGCCTCTGATCATCAGGACGATTACTTAATTATTACATGAAGACCCATCTGTGCCTATTATAAGAGGATTCTACTGAACCTCTTAATAGAGCAAGGACATGTTATCCCTCAGAGAACTGTCCAGTTTCCAGATGGATGATACTTGGAAACTGGCTGTTTTATGAGTTTGAGGCCAGATCCTCAGAAAGTAGAAGCTCCGTTGGTTTTATGGGCTGAGTGCACAAGGCTGGGGGGTGCTTTATCCACAGACAGGAAAAGATTTTTATGAGGCATGCTTGACTGAGTGAACGAGGAAGATTCCTGGTAGCGAGTAAGTAGACTGTGTCAAGAATCTGGCCTCCTCTCTGCCAGGGACCTCCTTGGTGTGCTCCCCATGTGACCTGTTACCAACCAGAAAATCAGATTGTGAACTGTGCAACAGGGAAGTAGGGAGGTGGAGCTTGATTCTGTAGGAAGATGTCCGTCAAGAGTGGGTGCAAGAAGCAGATACTTGGAGGCTAAGAGGAAGGAGACAGTGGCCCAGGAAAGAATGTTTGCAGGAGAGGGTGCGTCTCTTGGATAGGCAGTTTAGGAGAGAATCAGGGTGTTTGTGGTGAGAGTATGGGCAAAGGAGGCAGGAGGAGCCAGCTGAAGCACACTTATCCTTAGTGATGGAGGGGTTAATGCAAGTGTACACTTCCCATTCTGAACAGGAGGTAGGTAATAGCTTGCCCTGGCACATGCAGTGTAGTACATTGCCTTCCCTGCCCGTATCCTAGTTGACACGAAGGGGGAAACTGCAGCAAAGAGATGCTGATAGCATCTAAGCAGGGCATTCAAACTGCCTTTTACTGGTGAGGCAAGGAATTCACTGATAATTATTCAGTCACAGCAATGGCTGATAAGAAGGCCATGGTTATGGCCATTACAGGGAAACAAATCTGAGCAGAGAGGAGAGCATGTGCTCTGCTTAGGGGGCAGAACATAGTTAGATGAATGGGTCCGCCTGATCCAGGCACTGATTCCACCCATACACGTGGTCGTCAGAATTGCCAGCATGGCCTTCGCTGCATTCAGGGCTTGAGTGTCCTGCCTGCCCGTACCACTGGGAGTGTAACCCACTTTAGGACTAGAGCAGGGGTGGCCAATCTGTGGCTCCAGAACCACATGTGGCTCTTCAGACGTTAATATATGGCTCCTTGTACAGGCATCGACTCCAGGGCTGGAACTATTAGGCACCAACTTTCCAATGGGCCGGGGGCTGCTCACTGCTCAACCCTGGCTGTGCCACAGGCCCTGCCCCCACTCCACCCCTTCCCGCCCCCTCCCCTGAGCCTGCTGTACCCTCGCTCCTCCCCCTCTTCCCCAGAGCCTCCTGCATGCCACAAAACAGCTGATCGAGAGGTGTGGGGAGAGAGGGGGAGGCACTGATCGGTGGGGCTGCCGGTGGGCGGGTGGCACTGGGGGGGGGAGGGAAAGAGCTGACGGGGGGCTGCTGACGTATTACTGTGGCTCTTTGGCAATGTACATTTGTAAATTCTGGCTCTTTCTCAGGCTCAGGTTGGCCACCCCTGGATTAGGGCATGGGCCTTTGTCCCCTCGGTGGTTGGTGCACATAAGAGGTGTATGATTCTGCTGCAGCAGGCAACTAAGGGATTTAAGGATAATCCTGGCCCTATCAAAATCAGTGGGAGTTTTGTAGTTGGTTCCCACCCACCCCTTTTTGTTTTAGCGCAAGCAGTAGCAGAGTCACTTCTGGCCATCTTTCGGCTGGTGTGGAGAACTGGAACCTTGCCAACCACCTAGAAGGATGGTATTGTGATATCATTTAGAAGGAAAAGACGTGGTGTGGTGAACGTAAGAGCTACAGGCCAATCTCCTTGTTGTCCATGCCAGGGAAGGGGTTTGTGCATGTTCTGCTGACGTGTTTGGAGCCCCTGCTACATTGGAAGCATTGCCCCCAATAGTCAGGCTTTACGAGGAACAAGTCCACATTAGATGCCATTTTGGCCCTCCGCTTGTTGTCGGAGATACAGTATGAGTTCAGGAAGCCGCTGCCTGTGGCGTATGTCACGCTTAAGGCTGGGTTAGATTCGGTTGACCGAATCGTGCTATGAAAGCCTTAAAGGGTGCTGGTGTCCCAACCACTCTGCTGGACTTGATTAGCAGCTGCATAACGGAACCACTGCCCATGTACGTCTTGGGAATTGGATGTCAGCACCTTTTAAATCAGTTCTGGCACCTTGGCCCCTGCACCCTTTTGTCGGGCAATGGATTTCATAATGCAGAATACCTTGTGTGTATGTGTCTGAGGACCCTCTTGAAGTTCGTGTCTCATAGGGAGCTGAGCACATTGTCAGCATGTAATGAATCCTATAAAAGGAGGAATAAAACAGCCTATAGGGAACTGGCAAGGAGATGGACCTAGTATGGCCTAGTAAAGTCATTTCCAACCTCTAGATGCCCTGGGCTGAAGTCTGATCTTATATCAGTGTAAAATCAGGACCAACTCCACTGACATTAATAGACTGATAACCAGTGGAAAACCTAGCATAGGTGGGAAGAGAATCAAGCCCTACAGTCCCAGGTCTATATGAGCAGACTACAGTGAAGAGAAAGAAATGGGGCTCCAAATCCCGCCTGCTTTCACCATGAGTGCTGCCCCCCTGCTCCATAGTTAATGTGCACGTAAATGGTTTTGTGTCTGCATGAATCTCCTTTGCAGCAGCTGCCACCAATACCCCCTCCCCATTTTCATCCTGTGTCTGTGACAAACCCTTTCACATAAAAGGACTAACACCCCATTAAACACATTCAGCCCACAGTCATTGGCCTAGCAGCTTGGCAGAGAGCAGAACTGATTGCGTTTCCCCTGCCAGAGGAATTCACACTCCAGTGATGTGCTGGAAGAGCCTTAACACATCTAATGGGATGCTGAGTGGCCTATCCTGGGGTGGGGGGAGGAGTTGAGGAGTCCGAGATGGGTCCGCAGTCTCACGAGGAGGCAGTGGGTCAGTGGTACAGCACAGGGAATGTGGAACCGGCTTCCCAGATTTCCAGCTCCATCTGGGAAGGTGAGAGGTGGGGAAACACAGCTCCAGGGGCAAAGGCAAGGCAGTCAATCCTCCAGAGCTGCTCCTACTGCCTTCTAGGGACTCTGACCTGCCACACTCCAAAAGGAACAGGGTAAGGCCACTTCTCCAGAGGAAAGGTCGCTCCTTGGAGGGTGTGGATGTAGTTAAAGGGGAGAAAAGAAAGGTGAGCCTCCCCTCCACCCTTGGTGTGGAACACTATAAAGTAAAGTCTCACTGGAGGAGACATAGCTAAGGCAGTGACTGGGGTCGATTCCCAGAACTGCCACAGACTCCCTGAGTGACTTTGAGCAAGTCACTTGGATTTTTCTGTGTCTCAGTTCCCCATCTGTAAAATGGGGAGAATGATCCTTCTTGTCTCCTACCCTTTCTCAGGCATGTCTATTTAGACTATAAGCTCTACAGGACAGGGACTCTCTCTTTCTATGTGTTTGTACAGTGCCACGTGCATTGAGGCTCTGGGCTTGCTTGGAGCCTCAAGGACCTCCTGGAATACCAATAATAATAAACAGAGGTTCAGCACAACAAAGGCCCGGGTGTCAGCCAGTCTGGAGAGGTGCTTTCACCGTTGGGAGCCAATTATAGCAGAGTTGGGAGGATTGCAGTATGGATTTGGACATGAACACACTAGGAGTCGGGGGCAGAGCTAAGATATGAACCCACAAACCCATGCCCTGGCCTATAGAACATCCTCTACAATGTTGCCAAACACCATCACAACGCAATTTGGTCACAGCACCGTGTGTGCTCGTAACATCACAATGGGATTGTCCTTCATTGCCACAGCTGCTTGGAGCCTTGGGCAGCAGCACCATAGGAAAATTTCCCATATACCACAATTACACAGGGCATGGCTACACATGGGTGTGCCGCAGGCCGTAAAGAACAGGAGCCTTTATCATGGAAGTGAAGGGCAGTTTTGAGAGAGATTTCATTGGGTTATGGAGGGTGAGATACTGGCTGCATTCGTAGCTTTGCATTTGAACATTAATCAGTGTACCAGTGACAGTCCTGAAGGTCTGTGTTGTTTCAGCAACCAAGTCTAGTCTCAGTCTGTTGTGTTATCTAAACTTTTCTGAAACTGACACAGAAATTCAGGCTAAACCAGCCTGAGGTTTGTCATATTGTGCAAAGCGTCTGTGTATTGGATGTATAACCTGTATAGTCTGGAAACTTTTCTATTATTCACTGCATTAGTATCCATGCGTTATCAGACTACACTCAATCTCTTCACAATCTGGCACTGATTCCACAGTCCTGGCAGGATTATTCTTTGGAAACCAAAAGAAACAGACAGTGGTGAATTTCACTGAAGACAAAGCCTTTTCTCTTACTGTCAGTGAGGTCACTGCAGCACTACTTTGTGAAAACAGACCTGACCAAGTACAACTTAGTAATAGGTTTGTTGTTGGTGTTTAGTTTACCAAGCTTCAGGGCCAGATCCTGAGCTGGTGTAAATCAGCATAGCTCCACTGAGATGACATCCATTTACCTTAGCTGATGATGGGGCCAATTTGAGGCAAGCCTCTAGGTATCTGAGTTCTCTGACCTAAGTGAGCTGTATAAGAACACAGCAAAGTGCTGAGTAAATTTGGGTATCATCGTAAGGCCCTTGTGAGGGGTGCGGATATGTAACGCCTGTCTCATAAACTCAGCCAGGCACAGCATGAGGAAGACAGCAGCTCAGTCTGAATGGTAGAGTGAGCGTGGTCTATTAGATAGGATACTAGAATGGGAATTGGAAAATCTGAATTCTACCCCGACTCTGCCACTGATCTGCTGTGTGACCTTGGTCATGTCACTTTGCTTCTCTGGTGCCCTTCCCATCTTTTGTCTGTCTTAGCTGTTTAGAGTTTAAGCATTGTGAGGCAGAGACTGCCTCTCATGGTGTACAGCACCTAGTACAATGGGGCCCTGATCTCAATTTGGGACTCTGCATAATACAAATAATAATTATAGACTCATAGATTCCAAGGCCAGAAGGGACCATTGTGATCACCTAGTCTGAGCTCTTGTATAATACAAGCCATGGAACTTCCTGAAAACAATTCCTAGAGCAGATCTTTTAGAAGAACATCCAGTCTTGATTTAAAAATAGTCCATGATGGAGAATCCATCATGACCCTTGGCAAGTTGCTCCAATGATTAGTTACTCTCACTGTTATACATGTACACCTTATTTCCAGTGAATTTGTCTAGCTTCAACTTCCGGCCATTGGACTGTGGTATAACTTTGAAGAGCTCATTATTAAATAGTTGTTCCCCATGGAGATATTTATAGACTATCAAGTCACTCCATAGCCTTCTCTTTGTTAAGCTTTTGTAAAGGGAAATCATGCCTCACTAATCTATGAGAATTCATGAGGGGGTCAACAAACATGTGGACAAGGGGGATCCAGTGGATATAGCGTACTTGGACTTCCAGAAAGCCTTTGACAAGTTCCCTCACCAAAGTCTCTTAAGCAAAGTAAGTAGTCATGGGATGAGAGAGAAGGTTCTCTTATGGATCAGTAACTGGTTAAAAGACAGGAAACAAAGGATAGGAATAAATGGTCAGTTTTCACAATGGAGAGAGATAAATAGCAGGGTCCCTCAAGGATCTGTGCTGGGACCAGTGCTGTTCAACAAATTGATAAATGATCTGGAAAAAGGGATAAACAATGAGGTGGCACAGTTTGCAGATGATACAAAATTACTTAAAATAGTTCAGTTGAAAGCTGACTGTGAAGATTTACAAAGGGAGCTGGCAAAACTGGGTGACTGGGCAACAAAATGGCAGATAAAATTCAATTTTGATAAATGCAAAGTAATGCACATTGGAAAACATAATCCCAACTATACATATAAAATGATGGGGTCTAAATTAGCTGTTACTTCTCAAGAAAGAGATCTTAGAGTCATCGTGGATAGTTCTCTGAAAACATCCACTCAGTGTGCAGCAGCAGTCAAAAAGGCTAAGATAATGTTAAGAACCATTAGGGAAGGGATAGAGAAGTCAGAAAATATTATAATACCACTATATAAATCCATGATACACCCACACCTTGAATACATGTATGTTGGTCTGGTTGCCCCATTTCCAAAAAGATATATTAAGTTAGAAAAAAAACTGAGGAGTCCTTGTAGCACCTGGCATCTTAGAGGCTAACAAATTTATTTGAGCATAAGCTTTTGGGAGCTAGAACCCACTTCATCAGATGCCTGAAGTGAAAAATACAGGAGCAGGTATAAATACATGAAAGGATGGGGGTTGCTTTACCAAGTGTTAGGTCAGTCTAACGAGATAAATCAATTAACAGCGGGATACCAAGGGAGGAAAAATAACTTTTGAAATGATAAGAGAGAAATTAGTATTGGGGAAACAACCTAACTAACCTAAACTTAATTTCCCCAATACTAATTTCTCCCTACTGTTACTCGCACCTTCTTGTCAACTGTCTGTAATGGGCCACTCTCTTACCCCTAAGCCTCTGACTGACAGATGCTGGGACTGGACGACAGGAGGTGGATCACTTGATAATTGCCTTGGATAGGGGATGGGGTCCCGGGAGGGGGCGGTTAGGGGCAGGGGATCCTGGGAGGGGGCGGTCAGGGGACAAGGATCGGCGGGGTTGGATGATGGTAAAGGAGAGGTTTGGGGGCATGAGGGTTTCTCGAAAATTAAAAAGGGGGCATGATGCTGAAAAGTTTGGGAACCACTCTATTAGATCATCCTGTGCTTCTGCCAGCTTGCTACCTCTAGGGCATTCTACAGGGCTTGTAAGTTACTTACATAGATCGCATCGTCATAGCCTCTAAGTACCTCACAGTCTTTCTTGCCTTTTTCCTCACTACTCCCACTGGGGGAGGGCAGTATGTTATCCCATTTTACAGACAGGGAACGAAGGCACAGAGACTCATCCAAGGAGTTCATGGCAGAGCACAGAATTTAACCTGTGTTCCCCAAACCTCAGGCTAATGACCTAACTGCTGGACCATCCTTCCTCTTACCATCCTTCCTCTTACACACAGGGTGGCCATTACATGACAGACCTATGGCCTAGCTTAGGCAAGGAGAGAGAAAGACTGTATGGCACAAGATGTACTTGTGTGTGTATTCTGGCCACAGACATTTGAGTGTGAGTTTTCCTCAATTTAATCGGATGGTTTTACTGGAAAGCCAAGCTCACGCTGATCCAGTTGGGAAGATCAGATCAGATCAGCAGGGCCCTTTCAGATGTCTTGAATTCCGATGACGTGAGGCTGAGTCATGATGTTGCATTGTCACACCAGGTCCCATAGAAGTGAGCAGAATTATTATTGAACAGTTCTTCCAGCTGTATAAGCCATGCCGCTGTGTGTGAAAACATTTCCCCAAGACTCACACAGAGGAATCTGAGATTGTTTCTTTGGCTCAGTCCGGAGCTCATCTGGCTTTGTACAGAATACTTTGTAATAAGCGAATGCTCTATTACATTATCAGCCAGCTTTTGTTTCTTTTATTTTTTTCATGCCAGCCTTGGTGACTTGGCCTACTCTAGACAATCAAAGCGAAGCTTTTATCAAGTGCTATTATTGTTTTTTCATCCACAACAACAGTGTTGATTATAGCCAGGCTTCCTGCCTTAAGAGGGACATTGACCTAACTATGGCTGAGCTACCACTGAATTCCTAACAAAATAAAGCCTTTCTTTCCATAGATCACACGGGGTGAAATTCACCCCTGTGCAGAAGAGCAGCAGTGGATCTAGGCATCAATTAAGTCCCATATCTTTAAGGCTTAAATGAGGCATAGGTCTTGAGCTGGATCATTGCACGTGGATACTTTTTACCCTGTGGGTTCACAACATTTCGGATGCTCATAGATGATGCGGAACTGATATCTCTGGAGAGAAAAGTCCTTGACTTATGGAGGCAGTGGCAGTGCCCCCGCTTCCCACTGAATCACTCCATTCCCACTAATTTGCCTTAACGCTGACTCAGAGGAACCACATCTGAGCAGAGACAGAGACGGGTAAGGGAGGGGCTAGCAGTGAGCATGGAAAATCCAGGCAGATGTTACTATTAATGTAATGCCAGTTAGGTCTTAGGCTTTCTGATGGACCAGTGCAGGCAGGTGAATGAGAGTGCAGCATCCTACTACCATGTGGACATAGGCTATGGCCACCAACTCCTTTTACACTAGATCATGGCGATTCTCAGTCACTTCCAGCATCCTCTGGGTTCCAGCTGTTGTCCCAGAGCTGAAAGGCACTATAGATCACTGCTAGTTACCTGAGCCATCCAACCCTGCCCCCCATAATCTAAAGGGCAGTTCTCCAAACTGCATGCAAACAATTTGTCCTCAGCCCACACCTGTTTACACAGCTAGAGTACCTTTTAATCCAACATGTCTTTGGCTAGCAGCAGGTGGTGTTTGTTTGCTTTCAGTCTATTGAGTTGTAACAGCTCATCATCAATGTGCAGCCAGCAAGAGAGACAAGTGATTCAAAGGCATATCGTTCCATTGTTCAGTTAGAGGGGCTATAACTATGCCTAATGACTTAAGCAGATTCTCCACTAATATATCCTATACAGGTACAGCATCCTTTATACATCTCTGGAAAGCAAAATCTTCCCCATCCCCGCCAAATCAACAGTCTGGCTAATATATAAAAAATCATCACTTTGCGCTACCAATCTCGCTAGCTACTGCTCAAAGCTAGTGAAACGCTGTCTCTCAACTCCGCCTATACATTGTCCATGTCCTAGATTCCTCAGCCCCCGTCAGGTTTTAGGGTAGGACATGGGAGAGAGACAATACTGATTGCATTGAAGATAGATGGCCTCCTCTTATCCACAGACAAGGGACATCCATCCATAATCACACTGCTGAATCTCGACTGTGGCATTTGACACAGTCAACCAGCAATTACCGCTGTCCCATCTCAGAGATGGGTGAATAGGAGGAAAGTGCTGAGATGTGCCGATCTTTACTCATGGAATGAATCTGGAGGGTCATGATGGCCAATTTCCCTATTCTGGTTCCACTGCCCTCGCCTCTGGAATCCCACCAGCCCCAAACCTCCTCTCAACCATAGTCAATGTCTATATTAAGCCGTTGGGGGACCTCAGGAGACCCCTGCCAGGAAAATGTAGACAACACAAGCTCTGCATTTCTTTATGATCGGATGTTAACAGCCCAGTCTCCCATCTATCCCAGCGTCTGGGAGCCATCAGCATCTGGGTGAAGAGCAGTTGGCTGAAACTGGACTCAGAGAAGATGGAGGTTATACTAGTGGGAGAGAGAAACATTATGACAGAAGAGAGCAACAAAAATGATTAAAGGTCTAGAAAACATGACCTATGAGGAAGACTGAAAAAATTCAGTTTGTTTAGTCTGGAGAAGAGAAGACAGAGGTGACATGATAACAGTTTTCAAGTACATAAAATGTTGTTACAAGGAGGAGGGTGAAAAATTGTTCACATTAACCTCTGAGGATAGGACAAGAAGCAATGGGCTTAAATTACAGCAAGGCAAGTTTAGGTTGGACATTAGAAAAAAATTCCTAACCATCAGGGTAGTTAAGCATTAGAACAAATTGCCTAGGGTGGTTGTGGAATCTCTGTCACCGGAGGTTTTTAAGAACAGGTTAGACAAACATTTGTTAAGAATAGTTATTGACTGCCTCAGGGAACTGATGGGCAGGATCCCCTGGGAGAATAACATGAGGGGGAAAGGAGTCCAGGAGAGCTGGCTGTATTTTAAAGAATCCTTATTGAGGCTGCGGGGAAAAATACATCCCGATGTGTAGAAAGGATAGTAAATATGGCAGGCGACCAGCTTGACTTAACAGTGAAATTCTTGCTGATCTTAAACGCAAAAAAGAAGCTTACAAGAAGTGGAAGCTTGGACAAATGACCTGGGAGGAGTATAAAAATATTGCTCAGGCATGCAGGAGTGAAATCACGAAGGCCAAATGACACTTGGAGTTGCAGCTAGCAAGAGACGTTAAGAGTAACAAGAAGGGTTTCTTCAGGTATGTTAGCAACAAGAAGAAAGTCAAGGAAAGTGTAGGCTCCTTACGGAATGAAGGAGGCAACCTAGTGACAGAGGATGTGGAAAAAGCTAATGTATGCAATGATTTTTTTGCCTCTGTCTTGACAAACAAGGTCAGCTCCCAGACTGCTGCACTGGGCAACACAGTATGGGGAGGAGGTGACCAGCCCTCTGTGGAGAAAGAAGTGCTTCAGGACTATTTAGAAAAGCTGGCCGAGCACAAGTCCATGGGGCCGGATACTCTGCATCTGAGGGTGCTAAAGGAGTTGGTGGATGTGATTGCAGAGCCATTGGCGATTATCTTTGAAAACTCATGGCAATCAGGGGAGGTCCCGGATGACTGGAAAAAGGCTACTGCAGTGCCTATCTTTAAAAAAGAGAAGACAGAAGATCCAAGGAACTACAGGCCAGTCAGCCTCACCTCAGTCCCTGGAAAAATCATGGAGCAGGTCCTCAAGAAATCAATTCTGAAGCACTTAGAGGAGAGGAAAGTGATCAGGAACAGTCAGCATGGATTCACCAAGGGCAAGTCATGCCTGACTAACCTAATTGCCTTCTATGATGAGATAACTGGCTCTGTGGATGAGGGAAAGCAGTGGACGTGTTATTCCTTGACTTTAGCAAAGCTTTTAATATGGTCTCCCACAGTATTTTTGCCAGCAAGTTAAAGAAGTATGGGCTGGATGAATGGACTGTAAGGTGGATAGAAAGCTGGCTAGATCATCGGGTTCAATGGGTAGTGATCAATGGCTCCATGTCTGGTTGGCAGCCAGTATCAAGCAGAGTGCCCCAAGGGTCGGTCCTGGGGCCGGTTTTGTTCAATATTTTCATTAATGATCTAGAGGACAGTGTGGACTGCACCCTCAGCAAATTTGCAGATGACACTAAACTGGGAGAAGTGGTAGATATGCTGGAGGGTAGGGATAAGATACAGAGGGACCTAGACAAATTAGAGGATTAGGCCAAAAGAAATCTGATGAGGTTCAACAAGGACAAGTGTAGAGTTCTGCACTTAGGATGGAAGAATCCCATGCACTGTTACAGACTAGGGACTGAATGGCTAGGCAGCAGTTCTGCAGAAAAGGACCTAGGGGTTACAGTGGATGAGAAGCTGGATATGAGTCAACAGTGTGCCCTTGTTGCCAAGAAGGCTAAAGGCATTTTGGGGTGTATAAGTAGGGGCATTGCCAGCAGATCAAGGGACGTGATCATTCACCTCTATTCAACATTGGTGAGGCCTCATCTGGAGTACCGAGTCCAGTTTCTGGCCCCACACTACAAGAAGGATGTGGAAAAATTGGAAAGAGTCCAGCGGAGGGCAACAAAAATGATTAGGGGGCTGGAGCACATGACTTATGAGGAGAGACTGAGGGAACTGGGATTGTTCAGTCTGCAGAAGAGAAGAATGAGGGGGGATTTAATAGCTGCTTTCAACTACCTGAAAGGGGGTTCCAAAGAAGATGGATCTTGACTGTTCTCAGTGGTACTGATGACAGAACAAGGAGTAACGGTCTCAAGTTGCAGTGGGGAGGTTTAGGTTGGATATTAGGAAAAACTTTTTCACTAGGAGGGTGGTGAAGCACTGGAATGGGTTACCTAGGGAGGTGGTGGAATCTCCTTCCTTAGAGGTTTTTAAGGTCAGGCTTGACAAAGCCTTGGCTGGGATCATTTGGTTGGGGATTGGTCCTGCTTTGAGCAGGGGGTTGGACTAGATAACCTCCTGAGGTCCCTTCCAACCCTGATAGTCTATGATTCTATGATTACATAGTCCTGCCTTGAGTGCAAGGGACTGGACTAGATGACCTCTTGAGGTCCCTTCCAGTCCTACACTTCCCTGCAAATCTGCAGATATCTGCGGACCATGTTTGTGGATCAGAGATCAGATATGGATACAAATTTTATCAAGATGGTTCACAGTCTTGGGTGTTTTCTGGACTTCTCAATTTCTCTTAAGTATCCAAATAGCTATGACTGCAAAAAAATAAAATAAAAAAAAATTTCCTTCCAGGTACGGCTGAGCAGAAGACTGCACTCTATCATATCAGAATCTGATTTGTCCATGGCAATCCATGGATTTGTATCCTGTAGACTGGATTATTGCAATTCATTTTATCTAGGAATTAAACTGATGACCCTGATGAAGCTTCCATTGCAACAGAACAATGCATATCACCTACTGAAAAGCCCATCACCCTGGCACTCTGCTCTCTGCACAGGATCGCAATGAATTACAGAATCAAATCAAAGTTTTGGTCTCATATGTATCCTCCTTCCACAGGACTGACTCCAGTTACCTAAGGAACAGCATCTCACTGTGCAGCCATGGCAGTACACGGAAACAAAGGAACTGGCACCTTCAGGAAGAGTGCATCATCCATGTCTTAGTTCAAGCACAGAGAAGTTGATCATGACTTCCTCCCACCCCATGCATTAAAAGAAGAGGACAGAGAAAACCCAGGCTGCAGGTGGAATGCCAGTGTGTTGCAGAGCCTCCAGTTAGCCAAAAACCTGTAGAAAGAGTGAAACCGGGCAAAACTTTCTAGATATGTTTCCAGGAAGAATAGATTTGAGAGGCCAGCAGCAACCGCTGACAGCATCCTGCTCATGCCCCCTCAAGCTTCACCCTTGGGACAGACAGCTTCTTTCAGCATTCCAGGTGAATGCACCATCAGACAGTTCATGTGGCAGCTTCCTATGTGACTCATTAGCCCAGGGGTCAGCAACCTTTCAGAAGTGATGTGCCAAGTCTTCATTTATTCCACTCTAATTTAAGGCTTTGCGTGCCAGTAATACATTTTAACGTTTTTAAAAGGTCTCTTTCTATGTCTATAATACATAACTAAACTATTGTTGTATGTAAAGTAAACAAGGTTATTAAAATGTTTAAGAAGCTTCATTTAAAATTAAATTAAAATGCAGAGCCCCCCGGACTGGTGGCCAGGACCCGGGCAGTGTGAGCGCCACTGAAAATCAGCTCACGTGTCGCCTTTGGCATGCATGCCATAGGTTGCCTACCCCTAGATTAGCCTTTTCCAAAGGCACACAAAGGCACACAGCCAGATCCTCAGCTGCTGTAAATGGGAGTAGAGCCATGGCAGACAGCAGAGCTACATGCTGTATTTGAGAAATGTTAAATAACCTTCAGTGATTTGCTCTTCTGCCTAATTAGAATCTCTCGTCTGGTTCATTGCAGTTTTTCTTTTCTGTCCCTCCTGCATGAATGCTGTGTTGCAGCTGGAAAGTCTTCCTTTATGGGTGCCCAGCAGGCACTGTGGCTCACATAGTTTGTTCCTATTTCGCTAGCGACCCCAGCGTTCGACAGGTTTGATTGACTGTGTTGTCAGCAGCAGCCAGCTGAAAACACAGTGTCCCTTGGCGACAAGCATTGGGAAATCCTCCTGTGGTGCAACCAAAGTGCAGATACCCATTGCCCCTGCTTGAACTGTGGGGGTAGCAGTGGAAATAATCTTGCTGGAGAAAAGCTTGTACATCACTTGGTGCCGTCAAACCAATGTTCCCTCTTCTGTGTTTTTTCTGCTGGGTGAGGAATGATCATGGCATACGTTTAATTCCCATGAGGGAAATTCACCCTGCATGCAGTGGGGACAGCCACAAGACCTATGCACCATGCATGTCTTGCTTAAGCCTTATTTTGAGGAGATGACTCTGTATAGCTCCTGGAAAAGGAGAGAATTCTGCCATAAAAGTTGCATGTCTCAAAAAGAAGCTGTACAAAAATCAGTGCCTGCCATTATACATTTTACTAATAAGAAACTAAAGGTGCCAGATGAGAGTAATTAAAGAGTAGTGTGAAGGAGTGTGCTGCCCCTTTAAGGGACAGGGTGGAGCCTACAACCAAGACAGCCTGGGTGTAACCAATGGGGCCCTGCCTCACCCGACGGCTGGGCTATTTAAACAGGAACAGGAAGCTGAGCAAGGGAGAGGGGATTAGGAGCCACGCAGGCTGCAGCAGATGGTGGGCTGTCTTTCAGGGCAGGTCTACACTACAGCTGGGATCCACGCTCTGAGATCAACCCACCAGCAGTCGATTTAGCGGGTCTAGTAAAGACTCGCCAAATCGACAGCAGATCGTTCTCCAGTCGACCCCTTTACTCTACCCCCGACAAGAAGAGTAAGGTAAGTTGAGGGGAGATTTTCTCCCATCGACCCCCCGCAGTGTAGACCCTGCGGTAACTCGACCTAAGGTACGTTGACTCCAGCTACGTTATTCCTGTAGCTGGAGTTGCGTAGCGTAGGTCGGCTTACTGCGGTAGCGTAGATATAGCCTCAGACTCCAGGGGACCAGCCTGACAAGATTCAGAGACTTTATTTCATTGAGTTTAAGTTTGGGAGCTCTGACCTAGGGTTCAGAGATGAGGGCTTTATACATGGTTGTGGCAATTGCTCCTTCCCTAAGACCTTAATAAAACGGACATGCTGTTTTGTTAGTTTGTTTTGGCTTCCCCTCACTCAGCTCCTTTATTGTGAATGCACTGATGCCCCAATTTTAGGATACGAAGGCCTGCATGAGGGCAGCACATGGCCTTTTACAAGTTGCCACAAAGCAAAAAGGCGGCAAAATGCTATGGAACCTTCCTAGCTCACGCGGTCTGGGAGACCCACTGCAACGACGGAATTCTGCAAACTAGAAGGAAAACAAATCAGTAAAGGAACACAGAATATGCCTGGCAAAACAACATTCTGCGATGCATTTTCCAAGTGTCACTCATTTGTAATGGTATCAAGTTGTGCAGCGCAGTGGATCTTGTAAAAGGAATAAGATCTTTGCCGAGAAGTGAGGAGTAACTGACGGTACAAACGATGGGGTGTGTAGATTAGCAGAGTAAGAATTAGTGAGTAGAGGTGGGTGAAATGTTGTGCTGTTTTTAACCAAACATACAGAGATGGTGACACTGAAACATTTTGCAGATTCGTGTCGATTTTGCTAAATTCTTCATTTCAAATAAAAAACCGAAACATCTCAGTTAATCAGTTGTGTCCTTTATGATGGGCTCAGCCATGTGGACTCAGTTGTATAATGCGACTTAGCGACCCTGCACTGTGGAAATCTGTGATGAGTGACAGCACTTCTCAAGGCCATTCATGCTCATGGCCACTGCTGTGGCATCAGTTCTGGACATACAAAGGTACAGTCGCTGAATGTTTTATTCTCCTTTGGGTTCCCTTCCTGGGTAATTCAGAATAGAAAACTATGAAAAGTGACCCTGGATGAATTAAAACTTCCTATCTAGGGTAGAGATGGAAAAGACCCTAATACACTTATGACAGTCCAGCTTCCCCTATCGGTGCAGGATTGCCTATTGCAGTGTATGCTCCATTGATTTGTCCTGGCTGGTTTTAAATGACTCATATTCTAGGGCTTCCACCATTTCCTCTTCACTATCGGGAAGTATTTCCTGGTATTCAGCCTGTTCTTAATTTCATCCTATTACTCCTAGTCATGACTCTATCCATCCATTTAGCTTCTTATCCCATACCCAGCACTGTGGTACGTGAGTGTGATACAGATGCTAAGAATATAGGAATTACCTACTGGATCGAAGATGTGCTCCATCTAGCCTTTGACAATGGACAGACCAGCTGTTTCAAAGGAAAGTACATGAAATCCTGCAGCAGGCAGTTATGCAGCAATCTGTCTTCAGGTATGAGAGGGGTAGCCACGTTAGTCTGGATCTGTAAAAAGCGACAAAAAGTCTTGTGGTATCTTATAGACTAACAGACATATTGGAGCATAAGCTTTCGTGGGTGAATACCCACTTTGTCAAACGGATGTAGTGGCAATTTCCAGAGGCAGGTATAAATAGGCAGGCAAGAATTAGTCTAGAGATAACGAGGTTAGTTCAGTCAGGGAGGATGAGGCCCTCTTCTAGCAGTTGAGGTGTGAAAACCAAGGAAGGAGTTTTTGTAGTTGGCTAGCCATTCAGTCTTTGACACCATCAGCTCAGGATTAAACAAATTTGCAAATGAACTGAAGTTCAGCAGTTTCTCTTTGAAGTCTGGTCCTGAAGTTTTTTTGCTGCAGGATGGCTACCTTAAGATCTACTACTGTGTATCCAGGGAGGTTGAAGTGTTCTCCTACAGGTTTTTGTATATTGCCATTCCTAATATCTGACTTGTGTCCATTTATCCTTTTACGTAGGGATTGTCCAGTTTGGCTGATGTACATAGCAGAGGGGCATTGCTGGCACATGATGGCGTATATTACATTGGTGGATGGGCAGGTGAACGAACCAGTGATGTTGTGGCTGATCTGGTTAGGTCCTGTGATGGTGTCACTGGTGTAAATATGTGGGCAGAGTTGGCATCGAGGTTTGTTGCATGGATTGGTTCCTGAGTTAAAGTTATGGTGTGGTGTGTGGTTGCTGGTGAAAATATACTTTAGGTTAGCAGGTTGTCTGTGGGCGAGGACTGGCCTGCCACCCAAGGCCTGTGAAAGTGAGGGATCATTGTCCAGGATGGGTTGTAGATCACTGATGATGCGTTGGAGAAGTTTTAGCTGAGGACTGTAGATGATGGCCAGTGGAGTCCTGTTGGTTTCTTTCTTGGGCTTGTCTTGCAGCAGGAGGCTTCTGGGTACACATCTGGCTCTGTTGATTTGTTTCCTTATTTCCTCATGCAGGTATCGAAGTTTTGAGAATGCTTGGTGAAGATCATGTAGGGGTTGATCTCTGTCTGTGGACCTCCTGTATAGATTCGTCCAGGCTGAGGTTGATGGTGGGGTGGAAGCTGTTGAAATTGTGGTGGAAGGACCCATGGGAAGGAGACTCTGGAAGAATTCCACCACGATTTCAACAGCCTCCACCCCACCATCAACCTCAGCCTGGACCAATCTACATGGGAGGTCCACTTCCTAGACACCACGGTACAAATAAGTGACGGTCATGTTAACACCACCCTATACCGAAAACCCACTGACCGCTATGCCTACCTTCATGCCTCCAGCTTCCATCCCGGACACACCACACGACCCATTTTCTGCAGCCAAGCGCTGAGGTACAACCACATTTGCTCCAACCCCTCAGACAGAGACCTCATTGAAGTCAACAGGTGCTGCAGATGCTCAGCACCTCTGAAAATCAAACCATAAGGGTCGCAGGTTTGGCCCTCAGGAATCAGTGGCTACTTTTGAAGATATTGGCCTATGAGGGTTGCTAAGGGCCTCAGAGGGGATTAAAACTCAGGCTTTCTTGGTAGGAAGGTGGATCTATTAGAAAGGGCAGTAGCCCGGGGCTCAGAAGGTCTGGGTTCAATTCACAGCTTCAATACAGACTTTGGGTCTGACATGGGGGAAAGTCACTTAGTTTCTCTGTGCCTCAGTTCCCCATCCATAAAATGGGGATAATACTGCCCTGCTGCACAGGAGCATTTGTGAGGGTGAAATCCATTAATCATTGGGAGGCACTTAGATATCGTGGGGATGGGCAATAGAAACGCACAGACAGAATTCCTGGCATCTAGTCTTGAATTCAGGCCACTGCATGATCTCAAGCTGCTTTACTCATAGGGGCGGTGCCTGGGGTGGCAACCCATGGGGGGGCGCTCTGTCGGTCACCGCGAGGGCGGCAGGCAGGCTGCCTTCGGCAGCATGCCTGCGGAGGGTCCACTGGTCTCGTGACTTTGGCGGACCTCCCACAGGCGTGCCGCCGAATCTGCGGGACTGGGGACCTCCCACAGGCAAGTCGCCGAAGGCAACCTGCCTGCCGTGCTTGGGGCAGCAAAATACCTAGAGCCGCCCCTGTTTTCTCACGCAAGTTCTAGTCCCATTTGGCCAAATTAATTTCTGAGTGTAACTCCATTGGCTTTAGTGGAATCAGACCCCCATTAGCATTCGTGAGTAAGGCAAAGAGGGTTTGGCCATACAGCGGCCATCTGAGTCTACTGTGGGATTTTCAGAAAGGCCAAAGCCCCCCCGCCTACATATTTCCTGCCACTGCCATGTGACGCTTGAGATTTAAAGCCACAAAGGGCAGGGGGTTCAGAAATGAGGTTGCATCACTCTCCATCCCCTCTTCCTCTGCCAGAGTCCCTCCTTCCTGAATGCTCTTTCTGCCTCTGTGTGATGTCCAAAAGGATGTTTTGGGAGAGGATAAGGCTCTGAAGTGCAGCTTATCATCAGTCCATAGTGCACCCAGGTTTTATTTTTCCTCCTTAACATTCGCAGGCATGTAATGAGATTGGAGGGACAAGCGGCATGCTAAGTGGGGAACTATAGTGGGACTTCATTCCACAGATCAGGCCCGGTTCTGCAAGGCGCGGGGCTCCTCTGGTTCTCCACTCA
The DNA here is from genome assembly GCF_007399415.2 of Gopherus evgoodei. Taxonomy (NCBI): domain Eukaryota; kingdom Metazoa; phylum Chordata; order Testudines; family Testudinidae; genus Gopherus; species Gopherus evgoodei. The sequence goes on from NC_044322.1 coordinate 11,813,602, forward strand.
CAGCCTGGGCATCTGCAGCGTTACAGTGAGTGCAGTCGAAACCAAAACTGCCCATGGGGAGGTGTCAGTTTCGACAACTCTCCCAATTCAAATGTGTTTTGAGGGAAAAAAAGTTTTGAAGTTGTTGAAATAATGGTTTTAAAGTGAAACGATTGGGCTTTTGGTTCAAAACAGCTTTTAATTTTGAAAAGTTAATTTATACTACTAAAATTTTTTTTGTTCTTTAAAGTCAAAATGGAAAAAAATTGAAATTATTGAAAAGTTTCAACTGACCTAATCTGATTTTTTTTTCCAGATTATTGGTTCACAAACATTTTTGGGACAGAGAAAAAAAAATGAAACCTTGAAAATGCTCATGGGACAGGAGAACCATTTCCCACTCAGCACTTCTCAGGGGTTCTCAGGAGCCTAAGGGAGCCACAAAAGGTTAAAGGAAAACAAACATGGATAGAAACAGAATTGGAACAGAGGATTGAGAGACAACGGGAGAGAGAACGCACACTACCCCCAGCCTCCATGATCCCTCTGTCTTTAAAGTAACCCAGAGAAAGGCATCATTCCTGTTAAGTGATGTTTAAGCTTTGTAAGCCCAGCTGATGCAGTTAAAGAGCCCCAACAACAGCAAACATTCATGCAGCTCAGTGTCCGTGGATTAATTTGAAATAAGGAATAAAAAGAGGGAAGTTATGAGGAATGATCCGCTCATCAGGTTTTCAGCCCTGGGAAGTTTCTCACAGCGTCACTGTTATATAATGAACTGGGCTCCTGGGTTATTTTCCTGGGGGACTTGGTTTGTGCTCCATGACAAGGAATTTTAGTCTCAGAAAAAATCCCAAGGCTTGTTAATCTTCAGCAAAAGGCTCGTGTGCTGTTTTGTTGTCATAGCACATGCCTGTCTCTGCTTGGATGAAATACTGATTTGCCTCTTGCCCTAGAAGTGAGACATTAAATCCTACCAAGATAGCACTGCTAATAAATAAGAGGATGGCACTGTTTTCTCTGCACAGTCAGCCTTAGAGAGGAAGGGGGATCTTCAGGTTGAGACATTGTGTGAGGATTCAGGAGATCTGTGCTAAATCCCTGACTCTGCTACAGGTTTCCTGTGTAACCCTAAACAAGTCACTTAACCTCTCTCTGTCTCAGTTCCCTTCCTTTGTCTCTTTAAATTATTATGATTATTATTTCTGTTTATGGTAACACCCAGCTAAGAACAGGGCCCCATTGAGCTTGGCGTTGTACATAGTAGGAAACTGTCCCTGTTTGAAATGACTTAAAAATCTAAATAAACAAGACAGGCAAAGAATGAGAGGGGAAAGAGAAGTGAAGGCTTATTGTACAAAACAAAAGTTTGCTGGCATAGCTATGTCAGCTCAGAGCATGACAAGAACCACACCTCCTACCTGACATAACACCCAGCATAGATGCAATTCTACCCACAGAAGGGAGCTTTTGCTGGGATAGTGAATGTCCTTCAGGGATGCGGAGTACCTATACCGCCAGAACTCCTTATGCCAGCATACACCACATCTCCACTAGGAGGCTTTGCTAGCATAGGTATCTGTAGTGTAGACAAGCCCAAAGTGACCTAATCGAGGTCACACAGCAGGTCAGTGGCAGGAACGGAACCTGGGGGGTCTCTTGACTCCCACTTCAATGCACTAGCCACTAGATCACCCAGCCTGCCAGCTCTTTGCAACAGAGACTCACTCTTACCCCATGTACCAATGGAGTCTGATCATAACCGCGGCATCAAGGTGCTACCATAATAGAGATAATAAATAAAGAAAAACAACACAGTTGAGCCCCACCTGTTTGTATTTCACTGCCTCTGCCTGCATCGGCTCTATCTGCTTTAGCATGCAGCACTTACTGTGGCTCTGGGAGAGCGCTGACAGCTGATGGGTCGGTGCAGCAGAGCAGAACATGCGTGTAAACATGTCACTCAGCCCCAGAGCCATGCTGTGATTAAGGACAGCATGTTCCAATTGGGAGGCAGCCTCCACAAACCAAAAATGAGGTTGGTAACAGCAAAATTAAAGCAGAGGAGCATGTTACAATTCTGTATTCCTGGGCAGGGCTGGTGTGGCTCAGATGTCAGAAATAATCTAATTACAATCATTTACGGTTGGTGCGATTGTCATTCGCTGAGGGCAGGCAATAACTTGATGCCCACACAAGATAGCCCTGCCCTGAGGAACTTACAGCATAAACAAGACAGATGCAGAGCCCAGAGGGGAGCCCAGAGGAGGGACTGGCTAGGATTTGTTTTGAGGATTATTAATATTATTGCTGGCTCATGTCATGTGGGCTTGCCAGGGAGAAGGGAGCCTATCGGAGGGACTGGAACAAGGAGACAGTGGAGGAATTTTGAGCTCAAAGTACTGTACAAAATATAGCCATATATAGTACCATGGGGGATGCAGCCACTCTGCACAGCAGAGAGGGCAAGAGTGGCAGCCCTTCCAATATGAAAAGCGCCAGCGGTTCTGTCACATGCACATAAAGCAAGCAAGATCTTGTGGCCCGATTTTCAGTGGCACTGGACACCTGCTGCCCCACCTGACTTCAGTGAAAGCCACACCACTGTTTCTGATCTGAAAGACACCCACAGAGTATCCTCATGGAACTCCGTTAATCTACCTGGGGAGGGTGAAGGCCTGACTCAGCTCTGCTGGGGTTGGAGCCTGAACGTCCAGGGAGCCATGTCACTTTGGGCCAATACGCTGCTCCCTCTTGCTGTTCTGAGATAGAGGAACAAGCAGGGCGATGAGAGCGGTGCAGTTGTACAGCACCCTGGATCTGAGGGTAAGAATTGACTCTAGGTATTTTCAAGGTAAACCGCAAGGCAAAAATGGCCAGCAAATTGGGATCAGATCTAGGTGCCCAGTAACTGCACTAACCTGGCCGCAGAGAGCGAATGGCACGGTACATATAAAAATCTGTCCGTTCCTTCTATGAAATTGTCCCAGAGCACTCTCTTTTGCCGAAGGTATCCCGGGATGGGCCACTCTGTGACATCACAAATGCCACTGTTTAAATGGATTGTAAAGGAGACCTTTGGTGTCTGTATCGCCATATTCTGGGATCTCTTCAGCCAACCTGCAGTTACCAAGAAATTTCACAAACGGGGGGCGGGGGAAGGGGAGGAAGGATTCTGAAAAGATGTAATAACATGTATTTCTATGCCCTCCATAGCCTGGTTAGTTGATCATCTAGAACAGAAATCTGGGCTGAATGGTTTCCTTTTCCCCTTTGCAGATCACCTTTAATTAAAATGGAGTCCTCCTTAAATGTCTACACTACCCACCGGATCAGTGGATCGATCAATCGATCGATCGATCCTGCGGGAGTCGATTTATCGCATCTAGTCTAGACGCGATAAATCGATCCCCGAGTGCTCTCCCCTCGACTCCCGTACTCCACCACAGTGAGAGGTGCAGGCAGAGTCGACAGGGGAGTGGCAGCAGTCGACTCACCACAGTGAAGACACTGCGGTGAGTAGATCTAAGTATGTCGACTTCAGCTGAAGTTGTGTAACTTAGATCGACCTCCCCCCCACTGTAGACCAGGCCTTAGATTGGCCCAGCCTTTTCACTTTGGCTGCAATTCACCCCTATGCAAACAGTTTTCCAAAAGGCTCTGCACCACTGACATCTTCAGGTCTCTGCACAGAGGTGAGTTTCTTCCTTGGCTCAGCAAAGCTCTGGTTACTTACACTGGGTGTGGGATGTGTCCTTTTTCTGCAACATTTCAGAGAAAGAAATGGGTACGCTTCCAGCCAGAAAAGTGAGCAAACAGCTCATGAGTGGGTCAGAGGCAATTCCTCCTCCCTGAAAACATTTGTCTGTTACAGCCAGCTCATGAACACGCTGCAATGGCAACACTTCCCGCAGCTTCAGTGAAAGCAGTGAACGTGGCTAGGAAATTCTCTGCACCGTAGAAAGCACCTTTTAAAATGTAGATACCAAAAACCATTGGTAGGAAATCTGGTACTTTCACCAATACACCTGGTACCAGCCCTAAATATAGGTACCGCACCTAGGAAATAGGTATTGGTGGAAGATATGTTGCCATGCTGGCTGTATGAACAACCCAAACCATAATACTTGTTATATGTGAACAGAGGCCGATAAGCCAGAAACTAATTAACCACCATAAAGAAAACTGATAAGCTGCACAGTGCTCAGCTCACATGGGAGAACCAGACAGGGCTGGTTCAGAAAAATCTATGATCCTAGCGAAGTCACCCATCTATCAGCAATTGTGATGAACTCAGGGTTGTGAGTAGAGACGTGGGCTGTATCCTGTTGGTTCTGCCCTTGACTTGTTTGTGTGACTTTGGGGGGTGGGTGGGTTTAGTGTCTTTTCAACTCTGTGTGAGTCGGTGAGCCTCCCACTCCTGTCTGTAAAACAGGCAGAATGATGCTTCTCCACCCTTGAAGAGTGCTGCGAGATCTACAAACGCAATACACCCTGTAAGTTGTTATTATAAGGACCGAGTTTCAGTGTGATGCTTCCTGGAAAGCTCCTATCCCATACTAGCAAATCTTCCCAGAACTAGGGGTGAGAGTGGAGAGACAGGGAGCAGGGTGTTTGGGTGCAGCAGGGAGTTAGTTGAGGTTTCATGTGAAATGGGAGGAAAAGCTAATCTGCAGTGTTTCAGGGTCATGATAAAGGGGGACTGGCCTAATGCTCCAGACTCTTAAGTTACCACCATCAGACAGCTCTCCTTCAGCTGCTTACACTCCACAGCATGTGTCACAGGAGCCTTAGCAGCAAATAGCATCTCACTGGCATTGCAGCCTGTCTCTGGTGAGCTGGTGTCCCATCACCTAGGTGTTCCCTGCAGTTGCAGGTTTGGCAGCATTGTCTGAACTGGCCCTAATCTAAGACTCCCCATAAGCAAAGGCCATTTGTTATAGCCCTGCCTGCATCAGGATGGTGTGAACTTTGCATTGTGAAGTCTCAATGTTTTGCATGATACAGCCTCCCAGCAGGAAGTTGCACCATCCCCAGGTTTTGGGACCCTGATACCCTGTATTCTTTGTTTGAAGGGCATGGCATGGCCAGGAGAGGTAGTAACCCTATTCCCAGCTCTTCTGGACTGATAGCAGCAGAGAGTGCCACAGAGACAGGCAATCAGCTATAACATTGATGGGCACTGCATAAGGATCTGAGGATGTAGGGATGGGAGCGTGGATGGATGGATGAATGCATAGAGGGGTTCACACAGGGCTATGGCTATTGCTCAGTTGCGACACTTTCCACTGAATAAGACACTCCACTGAAGGGGCTGGTTTGAAGCCTGGTGACTGCAACATGGAGGCTTTGGCCTTATGGAATAAAACACAAAGAAACGGTCACGTCTCTCCATTCTCTGCCAGTGCTGCTATTTCTTCCCTGGTTCTGTCGGCACAATCAGTGTTGTGACTGTCTGGGAAGGTTTTTGAGAGCAAAGGTTAAATGATGAACTCTGGTTAACTCTAGCAGCCTGCAGGGCATGGGTGACCTTATGTAGTAAACAACTGGCTGGATACCAGGAGACCACAGGGACTTCACAGCCAGGCTGCTCCTTGCGGGCACATTTCCAAAGTACGAATCTTTGCTACGAGACTGCAACAGCCAGGATGCAGTTGCTGATGGAATGAGCTAATCGTTATGTTGTGAGTTGCACTGCAAGCAGCCATTTCAAACAGGCTTGGAGAGCCCCGCCTGGAGCCACGCAGGGGATAGTGATGGCTAATCAATAATAATGCTTTGCATTATAGCACTCCTTCTGAGTGTCAGAGCACTGTACAGACAGCAATTAGCTGAGCTTCCCAGTACCCCCGGTGGGGCCTGTAATCAGCATTTACACCCAGGGAAACTGAGGCACAGAGCAGTTAAGTGACTTTCTCAAGAGAACCAAAACAAAGCAAGAAATATCATCCAGGAGTCTTGCCCCCCAGAACCCTGGTTTAAATGCGACACAACACTCCCTCCTGAGTTTGGATTTCAAGCTTGGGACCCAGAGGCTGTTGCGGAGGTTTTACGTTCAAACCCTAGCACAGATCAGAGCAATCTCAGCTGCCTAAGGCCCAGAAAGGCTGGGGCAGCAGCGGGAAACAGCTGGAGCTCAGGGACAAGGCCACTCCTGCTTCCCCACGAATGCCTCCAACGTGCATACTGGGACAGCAGTGTCGTTAGGCCGGCTCTATGCCTCCTGGGAAATGCCCCTCTCCTGGCGGAACTCACCAGCCTCCCGAAAAGGGCTACAGCCAGCAATAAAGTGAACGAAGGGCCCAATTCATCCATTCAATTTCCAGGGTAAATGAGGCAGTGAGAATGACACCGGACATCCCTCTGCCATCCCATGTTAACCTTAGTAAAGACCCACACCTTGCACAACTTGCTGCTATAGACTCATGTATATGACAGCCAGCTAAAATAGGTGAGCATCTTCTTTCAATTCCATGGCTGGATCAGTGTGACTTGAAGCAAGAGATTTCTCCTCTAGCCATTTCGTTGGGATCTGCTTTGAGTCCTGTGGAAAGAAGACTCCTCTGGGGACACTATAGATGATGAACACAATAGCTCTCAAGAGCAGCAATGCCTCCCAGAGTCCTTTCCACTTGCTACTCTGGGGCTTGCAGGTTGCCTGACTATGACCAGATTTCCTCACTGCAAAGAAATGACATCAGCATTTATGCCCCAAACTATGAGATGCTATTCTGACACCTTGTAAGGGAACAGCTGTGCTCAGAGGCTGATGTTTTGGTCTCAGGAGTCTGTGATTCAGAAAGTATTTGGATGCCTGATTATGTATCCCCCCTTATGTGAATCACCCCAAACTTCTCTTTCCCTGACTTTTCAGATCTATGATCTCTTTTTTCTCCCACTTCCAGGGGACAGAGGATGGGACTGCTATCATCAGGATCTTCATTAACTTCTAGATAATACCTAGTCCTGCGTCAGTGAAGGGGACTGGACTAGAGGATCTACTTAGGTCCCTTCCAGTCCTACATTTTTATGATTCTATGATTCCTTTCAAGATCTTTGGATTATCACCGTCTTCTCTCCTCTCCCGACCTGCAGGAGGAATCAGTGATAGGATCTCAGCTCCCCTCCCTAAGAGCCAGGGGGAGCAGCCAGTAGAGGTTTTTTAACTCGTTAGTGAAGGTCAAAGGAGGGGGAATCACCAGAGAGCTTCAGGGAAGGAACAAAGCATTTGAAGGCACACACTGGATTTTCTTGGCGGGAGCAGGGGGCTGAGGCTCTTCTCTTCAGCAAGAAGTGGAGTTGTTTGCCTGAGCCATTCGAGCAATGGGGAAAATACACATCTGCACATTGCAGGGCTGCTGCTTGGGGCAACAAATCAACACAAAGACAAAATGCTTTGCTAACCAATCACATAAGAACATACGAACGGCCATACTGGGTCAGACCAATGGCCCATCTAGCCCCAGTATCCTACCTTCTGACAGTGGCCAATGCCAGGTGCTTCAGGGGAGTGAACAGAACAGGTAATCATCAAGTGATCCATCCCCTGTCGCCCATTCCCAGTTTCTGGCAAACAGAGGCTAGGGACACTTCAGAACATGGTTTTGCATCCCTGCCCATCCTGGCTAATAGCCATTGATGGACCTATCGTCCATGAATTTATCTAGTTCTTTTTTTTAACCCTTTTTATAATCTTGGCCTTCACAACATCCTCTGGCAAGGACTTCCACAGGTTGACTGTGTGTTGTGTGAAGAAATACTTCCTTTTGTTTGTTTTAAACTGCCCACCATTGGCCCTTGCTTTCCTCCAGTTAAGAGGCTCTTGGGGCACAGAGCATCCTGCTTTGCTTCAGAATTTCCATGTGCACGAGAAGTAGCTTGGTAAACTGGAATCAAGTACAGCCAGCCCCTCCGGGGGTACAAGTTAGTGATGGGTAATCCTTAAAGGACTAAAGATCTGAGCCCATGAATCCTGCTCCACTGAAGTCAGTGGCAACACCCATGTCCCCCACAGATGAGGCACTCCATTTTGATAGGCTTTGGAGTTCATTGAGATTTGGAGGCTTTTGAGATTGCAAAACAGGGCAGGAAATGTCACAAGGATTGTGCTCCTTCCTGTTTCCCCAAGAGATGAGAATGGGCTCTCTGGAAATGCTTCTAGCCTGGGCCTGAAGCTGGTATTGAAAGATCCGGAGAACCTGCATACATTGCAAAGGAAAATGTGTTTGAGAGACACGGTCAAGTTGACTTATACCCAGGGGTATCTTCTGTATAAACAAGGGGCCACAGCCCCAGCTGGTGTAAATCAGCATAGCTCAATTGACACCAGTAATGGTTTGCATCAGCTGAGGATTTGACCCAGGTTTTACACAGCCCCAGATCAACAGAGCTGTGTAAGTGAAATTTCTCTGGAGTGATGTTTTCCAGTTAGATTTCAAACACTTCCCCTGAGATGCTGCAGCCCAAACATGGAGGCTTTGGGCTCCTGGGGAGAGCCAAGAGAGTGAGCGTGATTAGAAACACTTTGGGATCCTTACTGGGCCAGAAACCAAAGTTCAACCCTTCAGTTCATCCCCCACTAATTGAAAAAAACAGACAAACACCATAGCGTGAAGCACGTGCCCTTGGAATCTGGCCTTGGCAGTCAGGGCCGGCTCCAGGCAACAGCATTCCAAGCTGGTGCTTGGGGTGGCAATCCGCAAGGGGCGGCAGTCTCTGTTATTTTGCCCCCAAGCAGTGCACTGAATTGTAGGCGTGGGGGGGGGGCGGCATCTGTGTGCCCGTAGGGCGGCAGGCGTGTTTCCGCAGCAGTGGCAATTTGGTGGCAGCTTCTATGTTTAGCTGTCTGGGCCGGCTTCAGCTAAACACAGAAGCTGCCACCGAATTGCCGCCACGGCGGAAACGCGTCTGCCGCCCTAAGGGCACAGGGACTGCCCCCACTGCCCGCAGAGGCAATTCGGTGCGCTGCTTGGGGCAGCGAAAACTGTAGAACTGGCCCTGTTGGCAGCCTCTCTAAAGTGCCATGTATATCTCTGGTGCACTACAATACCACCATCACGATGTCGGCCCAGATAGCCGGTGTGAATCAAAGTAATCCCACTGACTTCAAAGCTGATTTATACCAACTATGGATCTAGCTCATAAAATCTCACTGCTCATATGCACCGAAAAAGCCTTTTACAATCCTCGGCCAGATCCTCAGCTGGTCTAAATGGGAAAAACTCCATTGGCTCCGCTGCGCATATTTCCACAGGAATCCTGACTGGCCATGGATCTATCTGCCAACATGATCAATATCTGAAAAGTATTTCAGAAGGCAGTGGACCTCTTCCCCCTTCATGTATTATTAAAATCCCTGTTGTTCAATGTATTAAGGACATGCAGCACTTTGCATTAGAAAATGACCTCTTTGCTGACCCACTTAAACATCTTCCACCCAAACGTAAACACATCAGAAGCGCTGAAGCAAGAAAGAGGCAAATGTCAGCATGCAACATCCTCATGTGGCCCTAGCCAGACAGCTCAAGGATGGAGGTGTCGAGATTCATTGTCATGAGTGGATGACAGATGCTACCTAAGTGATTGGGAAGCTACTGCAGAGATGAGGATGGCCTAGTAGCGATCCTTGGGAGACCTGCATGCAAGTTCCTGCTTCACCTCAAACTTCCTGGGTGACTTTGGGCAAAATACTTAGGGCTAGGTTTTTAAAGGTAGTTAGGCACCAACAGGCGTTAGAAACTACTTACTTTTGAAAATCCCACTGGGCACCTGTGTACATCATTAGGCACCAAAACACCTTTAAAAATCTGGCCCTTAGTCTCTCTGTGGTTTATTTCTCCATCTGTAATATGGGGATAATAGCACTTTTTCTACCCTGCCAGGGTATTGGAAAGTGCCCAGGTACAGTAGGAATAAGGGCCATATAAGTACCTTAAATAAGACATGGAGGTATTATTTGCCTTCAGTGTCCAGCACAAAAAGCAGCAGCAAGAATTCTTGGCAAGCTAAGCTGTTGAGAGCACATCACTCCAGCACGCAGTCCTCTGGTTTCCTATGGGACAGGGCATCTAGTTTATGTGTATGAGTTTTTCAAAGTCAATATGCTTTGTGTTGCTTAGGACTTGTCTTCACTAGACTTTTTAGTCAATTGCTATTAACTCCAGGAACTTAATGGGTCTGCAAAGGTTCCGGAGGACACCTGGCTTAAAAACTTCATACACATAACTTCCTGGCCTCTCAGAAGGAGAGGAATAGAGGGGAAACCTTACATGACAGAAGCTACTACTTCTGTTTATTCTTAAGCCTGAAAGACTCTCACATAATCAAGTGGTGTGCATGGTACAACAACCAGAATAGAATACTGGCCTGGACACAGGTCTAGGAGCCAGGAATTCTTGAGCTTGGGTAGGTCTCTTAACCTCTCTGGTCCTCAATTTTGTCTCTGCCTTTTCTACCAACCCTTTCCTACCTCAGAGGGGTGTTGCAAAGATGATTTCGCTAATGTTTGCAAAGTGCTCTGAGCACTGAAAGGTGCTTCCCATTGCTACGTGATGGGCTGAGAAGTACTTCTCTGCTTGAAACATTTCTGTGATCTGGGAGGTAGCATAGGGCTGTGGGAACCTGAAGTGGAAGGAGGAGATGATGAGTTTTATTGCATGTGTTAATCATTCCTCCAAGACAGGAATGGGAAGGGGGAATCAGCAGCTGAGAGGAAGACTGGTGGAAAAGATGATTTTGAGGTATATTTACAGTGTTAAATCACGTCTGGGACTGATACTGGGGCGGGGGTGCAGCTTCTACACCAGTAAGGCCAGCAGGAAGCATTCTTTGTGGATAATGTGCTGAAGGGTCTGACCTGATGAGCCAGAGGTAGCACTCTGAGGTATCCAGCAGGAGATCTGGGTTTGTATAGCAAGAAAGATGCTCTCCAAGGGAGCGGAAGTCGAGAGCTTCACTGATGCTATCTGTTCCCAGGCTGGGTGGTCAGATTGCTATTGTGTGGGTTAGCATGGACTCTCTGCAGAGGGGCATTGACCAGACCTCTGAAGGGAGCCCTAGCCCTGTTTTCTCACTTAAGGGAATTCAGTGTGGCAGATGGACCTTGCCTTGCAGCTGGCTGGAATGGGTTCCTACCCAGGAGAGGCAGGTGATCTGCCCTGCCATGCAGGAGACGTGGAGTAAATTGCCATTTGCAGGTTTGAGATGGACACTGAGGCGATTCAATGGTAAGAAGGGCAGAGAGGGCGGCTGTAGCCAGGGGCTGAACCAGAAAGGAGGGAAGAGCTTGTGCACACCAGACAATTGAGGAAGCATTGCCCCATTCCCAGCAATCCCCCATTAATGACATTCCCTATTAACCTGACTCTGAACTTACTGACACGTATTTGACAGCTGTGTAACGCCATTGTCTTCAGTGCAATTATTCCTGGCTGACATCAGCATAAGTGAGACAAGAAGTATGGTCCAGGTGCAGAATAGCTAACAGCCTATGCAGCCACAGACCCAATACATTTCCTCACAGCATTCTCGTGGGTTAATCAGTGTTTTCAATGTCCTCACCTAACAGGCACAATTATATGTACGTGCTAAGGATTAATCACACAGGGTAGCTTTGTGGCCACAAAGAAGCATGCGGCAGGTATGGGGCTTGACTGCATGGTGCCGCACAGGCAGCAGGGTGAGTCGAAGTCAGTGAGGCTAAGATAGCTGCAGATTCCTTGGCTCATTGTCACTGTCAGTGAATGGAGATGATCTGCCTTTTTTTGAGTGACTCATGTTTTATGCAGCCTCGGTTTTAACCATATCACAGGCTGTTCCACCCGCAGCAGCACTGTGTGCTCTCTGGCCAATGCCTGGCATGTGTTTGAAGTCAGCTGAGAGACAGGATTTCTCAGCCTGCACATGGCTCACCCTCCTCCTGACTCAGCAGCTCTTGCATTGTTGTGCTGACTCACCCTGCCCCTTGTATCCTTGACTGGATATGCTGGGGCGACTCAGCAACAGCAAATGGCTGAGACTGGGCTGTTGGGTTTTGCCTGAAGGATCGGGGTGAGCATACAGCACAAGGGAGGGGAAAGAGAGAGAGAGAGAGAGAACACACATCACACCACTCTTAGCAACTTAACATCTCGAGGCACTTCTAGGGTGACCAGACAGCAAATGTGAAAAATCGGGACGGGGGTGGGGGGTAATAGGAACCTATATAAGAAAAACCCAAAACTTCGGACTGTCCCTATAAAATTGGGACATCTGGTGACCCTAGGCACTTATAAATAATGGAGATATACTAAAACTGGAAGGGAAAGGTCATTGAGTCCAGCCCCCTGCCCTTTCATTAGCAGGACCAAGTATTGATTTTTGCTGCAGATCCCTAAGTGGCCCCCTCAAGGATTGAGCTCACAACTCTGGGTTTAGCAGGCCAATGCTCAAACCACTGAGCTATCCCTCTCCCCTTCTGTTCTGAGAGTCCAGGTATCTTCTGAGTCACTTCTGTTAGTCTATAAGGTGCCACAGGATTCTTTGCTGCTTTTACAGATCCAGACTAACACGGCTACCCCTCTGATACGTGATTTCTGAGTCACTCTGGCTTTAGTATATTGCACTAGGATAGTCAGGCACGGTTTATCCAAATCTCTTTTAGGTAACAATCCAGAGAACTGGATGGGCCGGGATTGCTAGCTGAAATCAAATCCTTTCTTCTCTTGCTTGCCGGTTTTAATCTCTCCTGAGCATTTGACCAGCGCTCAAAGCTGGGGAAAGTTTAGTTAATGTCTCTCTCCTATTCCTCCCCCCCCCACACATCTGCTGTTCATGAGTGGCTGCGATATGGGGCTCCCCGGGTAGTTCCCAAACTGTGGTACACAAGCTTTATGTTTCAGCCTGCACAGTCATGGTATGTGAACTGGTAAAGTTTGGATGCTGTGGCTCTTAAGTGTTGGTTGGGAACATAACCTGTTGTGTGACCAGGGGCATTTGAGGCAGCGCTGCCCAGAGGATTCAGGGGACCTGGAGCAAACCAATTTTGGGAGCCCCTTCCATAAAAAAAGTTGCAATACTATAGAATACTACATTCTCGTGGGGGCCCCTGTGGGGCCCAGGGCCTGGGGCAAATTGCTCCACTTGCTCCCCCCCCACCCCCCGGGCAACCCTGGTTTGAGGTTTGATATGCCCTTGGAGGGGCATTGCTACAGAGGAAACCCCAGAAGTGTGACATTTGACAGGGATAGCGGGGAATCCAGTGGCACAACCTACTGCTGCTGAGGCTCTGCAGATTGTCCTCACTCCAACAGCAGTGGGGCAGGGGCCCTGGAACAGAGGGGGGCATGGCTCCCCAGTTTTACTGGCCATAAAGGTGAGTGATGAGGGAAAGGGGGCAGGGTTTTGGGGGGGAGAGACAGTTTGGGAGTGGGGACTCAGGGAGCAGGGGCAGTATGCGGGCAGGGAATCAGGGGGAAGGGGAGATGCCAGGGCAGTGTCTCCGGGAGAAGTGGGGGTGTGGCCTTGGGGGAAGCATGGTGCACGATTTGGGGGGAAGGGGCAGTGCAGGGGGAGTAGGGCCACAGTTCAGATGCTGGTGGCCCACCCACTGTTAGGAAGCTTTGGCTGCCTCTGCAGTGGGGCCCTCAATGAAAAGCCCAAGATAGAGTTTCTCAAAAACCTCAGTTGGTTGAGGTGCACTTCTTAGTTTCCAAGAGCTTGTCTAAGCCCAGCTCTCTGAAGCTTCTGGAGGTTCGCCCATCAACAGCAGCAACTGGCTCTACAGAGGCCTGTGTGAAATGAACTGGCAGCCTGAGCCCAGTTCTCGCATCACAAGCAATCACCATGCCCGCTGGCACCCGTTCAGTCACTGCAGACTTCCTGGGGGAGCAGAGCCCTCTTGGAGGTTTGTTCCAGCAAGACCCCATCTGGAGCACTGTTTGGCACAGAGTCAAACATCTGCAGAGGTGTGAGTGAGTGGACATGAACACACTGGCAAGCGGTAGTGGTGCTAGGGGGAAGTGCAGCTTACTGGCACGCAGGGGAGATGGAGGAGTGCGTGCTGACTCTACCATTTAAATGTCCTTTTCTAGCAATGAATGCTCCAGTGGTTTCAGCAGCTGAGTAAATAGATCTGAGCTGAAACCCATTTTAGATTCTTCCTCTGCCTCCCTACATCCATACCCCCTCCGACCAAAGAAGATGAGGAATTACAGCTTTGTTGTTCCCACACCATAATGATGATCATCCTTGGTGAATATACAGAGAACTCCTGTTCCTTCAGTAGTGGGTCTGTGTGTAACCCAGATACATTTATACAGCAGCTACAAGAGCCCAGGGAATCAGAAGAAAGGGGTTGGTTGTTACTAAGTATCCTCAGTCTCTCTTTGAAGGCAGTGAGGAAGTTGCCATTAAGGGCAGTTCTACTTGTCTCTACATTCCCTTAGCCAACCAGAGCTCAGGGTGAGGGAGAGGTTGCAGGAGCTGGTGGGAGTTCCTATTGTACTCAGCTGGATGACTGAGCTTGGGAATTTGGCTGCTGCCTGGGTTGGGTAACATTTTGGCTATAGGTGAATGTTATCTCAATCTTTACCTACTAGCTAAGTTCTTGGTCAAAATAATGCACCACCCACTGTGACGTAACTTATGGATCTAGAGGCAGAGCTGGGAAGAGTGCTTTGATTGCCCCTAGAAGCTAAAGAGTCTGTGGAAATTATGTTTAGCAATTGGCTAACTGCTTTATTTGGGGGTTTGGTCATAGTGGATGAGGAAAAGAACAGAAGTGGAGCTCAGTGAGGACATGTAAACCCCTTATCAGACAAGGTTCTGCACACTCCCCATCCTTCTCCACCTGTGGGCATGGGGAGTATCTGGAGAGCAGGAACTGTGCTCCGCATCAGACCCAGACCCAAGATGCAGCTACGTCTCACTTGGCTGAGCAGGAGATGGGGGGCAGAGGGGCAGCCTTCCTCCCACATTCATGCAAGGAAGACAAGGACACAATCTAGGCCGTACAAGGAAGGGCTGTTTCTAAGCAGCGACGATTGTGTAATAGGTAGTGTGGCTTTCCGTAGAGTGCTCCTATTCCTGCAGGATTCGTTTCCTCACACTACGTTCAATGCTGGGCACCTCAATTCCACACAGACGTCAACAAACAGGACAACATTCCAAGAAGAGCAACAGAACATATGATTAAGAGGCCAGAGAGACTGGCTTGATGAGCTAATATGTTTAGCTTGGCTACACAACAACTTAGTAGGGACATGATAACTGTCTGCAAGTATTTGCAGGGTGTAAACACTACGGAGAAAGAGAAATGGTTTAGATTTGTACTAGGGACTATAATGAAGAAGAATGGGGTGAAAGGAGAATTCAGGCTGAATATCACACCATGTTTTCTAATAGTAAGCTCTGTTAGAGTGTGGAATAGTCTTCCAAGGGAAACAGGGAAACCTCTGTCCCTTGAACCATTTAATGTTAGACAGGACACACCAACAGGCTATAGAGAACAATCTTTCTTTGACAGCGAGGTAGACTAGATTTTCCTGTGAAAATTTGTCTCGTCAAAAAACAATTTTCCATCCAAAATATGTTTTGATAGAAAATGTTCAGGCAGCCCTAATCATTACACTTCGGCTTTAGATCTCATCTGAAAGACTCCCGCCTCTCTCTCCCTACGCAGCAAACTGTGAAACTGAATTTCATATAACCCTAGGACAGGTCCCTGTTTTCTGTTTCAATTTGCTATGCACATTTCTACAGTGCTCATCCCTGCGGTATCTGGGCCCCCACACAAAATCCTTTCCCTGGTTCCTTCCCTTTGTATGTTAAGAAAGAGAGAGTTTCTAGGCATTATTTAGGTTGTAAGCTCAGGGACTTCTCTGTGTTTGTGTGATGCCTTGCACAATGTGCCCCTTGACAACTCTACATTTCAGCCCTCTTTTCCAAGACTGACTATTTAAAATCTCGTGGTATGAATCCTGCCTTGATTTGAACCCCTTCTAGCGCCACTGCACCTTCTTGGAAGGGAGGATTTAAATTTAGAATTGTTGGCTGCATATTCATAGACTGTGGAACTGTAAATAAATCTCATTTAGCCTAGAAATGCCTTTGGCCTCCCAGCCATAAGCACCCCTGCCTTTTATAGCAGAACTAAATATCTGGTTTCTATAGTTATTCCAGTAAGCACTCAATAGTCTTTATTTTTAAATCAAGCAAATGTTATGTAGAATAGCAGGGCATGGTTTGTGGGGATAGTGGTGGAGTCTGGGCTTCCTGGGTTGGGGATATTAAAAATAAATCTATGAGCAATAAGAAAACCTCATGCCAAATGGCATACTGTGCCAAGCTTCAGAAAGGTGAGGTGGTAAATGTGATTAGCTTTTAGATGCTGTAGTGAGTTGGACTAAGAGTGAAAAAGGACCTGGAACCAACAACTGCTAATATAATAATGAGGCTCTGTCCTGCTAATCTGATGTCTCAAAGCATTTGTTCTAAGCAAGCATTAATCAGTCATCATGCCAATGGGGTGGGTGGGCATCATTATCCCTGTTCTTCAGCCCAACATACTGAGGCACAGAGAGATTATGGGACTGGCTCAAAGACACACCTTAGGGCAGTTGGGTTCTACTAGCAAGAGATTTCAGGACTTCTGGTGAACATTGACTCATGCAGCATGCTCAGATTCTCAGATCGCACCCATGGCTTTCCCACAGCCTCCCCGAGACACTCCTCATCCCCAATTTAGACATCTCCTGGAGGCACCATTCATTGGGAGATAAGCAGGGGCACGGACTCCCCAACAAACACTGGGGGCACAGAACTTCTCCAGCCCCGGGGGCCACAGGGACAGGGAAGTGCAAGCTCCTGCCAGGGCTGGGGGGGGGGAGGGGAGAGGGAAGAGCGAGCTCCTGGGGGGAAAGCACAGAATATGCCCCTCCAAAAGGGGTCAAATTTAAATTCCTGCACATATCCTGCCGTGGAGCTAAGAGTTTAGCTTGAAAGAGACCAAAGCCTTTAGCTGCAAGCAAGTGGATACCTGACTAGCAGGAAACTGGGCAGGAGAGGTGGAATGAGGGCATGACTTGGGACATCTGGGTTGCAGGCTGGCTAAGAGGCTTATTCCTTGAGCTCGCAGGGTTGGGTACATTTTTAAAGGTTGGTATTTATATGGCATTAAACAGATTTGTATGAAGTCTCAGCCAGCACTTGGATCTGGGTAGCTTTCCTTTATCCATGGTTTCGTCTGGTACAGACCAAAGAGCACGTCCATAATACAGACCACAGAACTGTCCCTGCTCTAAGGAGAGTCTAAACTGCTTTACACAAAGTAGAACAGCAACATCAATCTCCCAGGAACTTGCCTTCAAAGGGCCTCTTCATCTTTCTGACAGCAGCGCTTAGTAAAGCCCTATTACCCATAGCTTAATAAATCAGACCTCAGTCCCTAGACACCCATGATCCCTGGCTGACTCTGGTGCCCATCATTCAGTATTCCACAAAGACGTCCTGCTCATGTTGTTGAATTGAGCTTCTTTGTGAAGCCAGTTTGGGACTCTTTAATTTGTTATTAATCCAAATACAGACAGAAAATTGCCATGTCCAGGGGCAGCCGGGAGTAGGGTCCTACCAAATACATGGCAGTGAAAAACGCGTCACGGACCGTGAAATCTGATCTTCCCCATGAAATCTGGCTATTGTAGGGTAGACCAAATTTCACAGAGTTGGGTGGCCAGAGAGAGGTGGCGGCTGCTGGCCAGGAGCCCTGGCTCTAAAGGCAGCACTGCTGCCAGCAGCAGTGCGGGAGTAAGGGTGGTTGGTATGGTATTGCCACTCTTACTTCTCCGCTGCTGGTGGTGCTGCCTTCGGGACTGGGTGCCCAGCCATCAGCCGTTGTTCTCTGGCGGCCCAACTCTGAAGGCAGCAGCACAGAAGTAAAGGTGTCAATTCTGTAACCCTCCCTACAATAGCCTTGTGACCCCCTCCCCATGACCCCTGTTTTGGGTTGGGACCGTGCACAGTTACAATACTGTGAAATTTCAGATTTAAATCTCTGAAACCATGAAATACATTATTTTTTAAATCTCCTGACCAGGAAATCGACCAAAATGGACCATGTATTTGGTAGGGCCCTAGCTGGGAGAGAGGAGTAGATCACTGGTGTAAGGTCTCTATCTCTGATGGGATGGACTCATGCCAGCCAGGATAGGTAGTTGCTATTTTGTGCCAAAAAGAAAGGGCTCTGCTGAATCAGAGGGCTCTTCTGTAGCCATATATCATAGCATGAGGTATGGGGAATAGCATGGGAAATGAAAAAATAATGGCAAGATTACAATAGGAAGATTCTTGTATCAGCCTTTAAAGGCCTAGATTAGGGTTTCTCAAAACTGGGGTCCACAGACCCTCAGGGTCCACGAGTCATGTCTGGGGCCGCCGGCCCCGCTGATCAACTCCTCCCCCCCTCTCCCAGTGCCTCCTGCACACCACAGAACAGCTGTTCAGCAGTGTGCAGGAGGTGCTGTGAGGGAGAGGGAGGAGCAGGAATGGGGTGTGTTGAGGGAAGGGCGGAAAGAGGTGGGGAACAGGAGGGTCAGGGTGGAGCGGGGATGGGAAGAGATGAGGTGTGAGTGCGTCCTTGGGGGAAGGGGTGGAGTGGGGGAGGGGCATGGGGCTGAGCAAGGGGCTTGGCGGTCCGTGAAAAAAATTAAATCAAAATGGGGGTCCTCGGGTTGCTAAAGTTTGAGAACCGCTGCCAGCTGTAGGTGAGGGCCTGCAGCCACTCACCCTATAGCCTTGAATAGAGAAATGTGACATGTGACATAACCTATATATAAAGCAAAGGAAAAGTCATCTTACATACACAAACAGGCTGGAATTCATTTTAGTTTGGATGTGGAATGTTGTGTCTTTAATTAAATTGCCCCAAGGAGGGGAGGGGAAAGGTTTCTGCATGAATCACACTTTATGGACCTTTTGACCCGAGTGATGTGAACGAGCATTGAATTATCCACAGTTGAAATCTTCAGTAGATCACTGAATGTGCAAACTGCACAGTAAAGGGGACCAATCAATTCTTGGTTGGACACACCCATGAGCTGGGATCAGAGGCACCCTTGCAGTGGATCTACTGGGTGGGAAGGGGCTGTCTGCTGGTGAAGTAATGCTCCAGGCAAGCACATGATGAAGTCAGATACTGACAAAGGGGGATCCACCTCATTCCCCTGTTACATTCACATCATCTACAATGTAATTTCCTTCCTTCACTGGGGCTATTGCATAGGCTAACCAGCCAAAACCTTACTTATGCAAAAGGCCACATCTGGCCCTTCGATGTGCATGCTCGGCACACACAAAGATCAATGGGAGCTGTGCGCCATGCAATAGCCCAACATCAAATTTGACCCAGAATATTAGCAATCCATGTTTAGATTAAAACTCATTTCACTTGAGGCCTGACGTGATTATACGGGAGGCAGAATGGCTTAGTGGAGGGGTAAGCAACCTATGGCACGGGTGCCGAAGGTGGCACATGAGCTGATTTTCAATGGCGCTCACACTGCCCGGGTCCTGGCCACCTGTCCAGAGGGCTCTGTATTTTAATTTAATTTTAAATGACGCTTCTTAAACATTTTAAAAACCTTATTTACTTTACATGCAACAATAGTTTAGTTATACATTATAGACTTATAGAAAGAGACCTTCTAAAACCGTTAAAATGTGTTACTGGCTCGCGAAACCTTAAATTAGAGTGAATAAATGAAGACTCAGCACACCACTTCTGAAAGGTTGCTGACCCCTGGTTTAGTGGGACTGGACCAGGTAGCAGGAGCTCTTACATCTATTCCTGGCTCTGCCATTGACTTGGATAAGTTGCACCACTCTCTGTGCCTCAGTTTCCCTCCCCCTTTGTCTCATGTGCTTAGATTATGAACTCTGTGGAGTGGGGACTGTCTCTCACTAGGCGTTTGTACAATGCCTGGCACAATGGGGTCCCAATTTCAGCTGGCATCTCCAGGTGCTACTGTAATACAAGTAATAAAGAGTAATGGATTTGGAAGGCAGCCACACATGAAAGGCAGGAGGACTAAATTCCCTGCCTCTCCATTTCAGCCAATGCTTGCTCTGGAATGGGAGATGTTCTAGGCCCAGATGCTGCTGTGAGATGCATATATCTCAATGGAGAGCCCTGAGCATAAAGGTGAGAGGGCTCAGGTGGAATATGATGAGAACCAGAAGACAAGAGAATTTGGCTTTTCAGGTGCTCAGAAAACAGGGGGAGGTGAAACCTTTCCTGTCTGATTCTCACAGAGATGTCATTTAAAAAAATTCCACTTAGCTCTTGTTAAATACAACAACACTTTGCCTGTGTATAGTTCCTTTTATCTCAGAGGTGGGGCTCGACGCACTCTACAGCCTCACAGCATACCTGAATGGGTAGGGAAGTACTAGGACTGTCTTTGCAGGTGGGAATTCTGAAATGCAAAGAAATGGAGCAATTTACCCACAGTCCCACAGGGAGCCAGTGGCAGAGTCAAGAATGGAGCCCAGCAGGAATCCTGCTCTAACCACTAGAGCTAAATTTTTACCCCATGGGGCTCAAACTTGAAAAATTAAGTGCCTAACATTTGGCATCCAAATCCAGAGTGAGGCTGAAATATTCAAAGAGGTCTAAGAGAGTTGAGTGCCCAGGCCCCTTTGAAAATCCCAGATGTTAGGCATCTAAAAGGAGGAGGCTGGCTACACAACACTGGAGGGATCCAAAAGTGTCCACTTTGGAAAATTTGGCTGTAAATGCCAGGTCTGGTGCTATGAAAATCTCACCCTAAATGGCATAAGCAGCACAAGTTTCAGTGGGGCAGATGCTCCTAAGGGCTTGTCTATAGGACTACTTAGTTTGCAGCAAGCTGAGGTGTAAATCTACTAACCTGCCGCTCACTAAGTGTCCGTGTGGACCCTGCTGCCATTCACTACTGCACGTTGATCTACCCTGTTTTGAAGTGGGGGTAGATTTAGAGCACACGAGTGAACTTTTAGTGCGCAGCAGCGAGGTCCACACGAGCACATAGTGAGTGGCAGGCAAGTGCAAGGTAGATTTACACCCCACTGCCATGAACTAAGTGTTCCTATAGACAAGCCCTTTGTTACTTAAGTGCATTTGAAAACACCACCCCCGGACTGTGGTTGAGCAGATACAGCGTATTCCCACCCTTTACTTTTTGCGCTCATGGTGATGCATCTCTGCAAACACTACAATGGAGAATGGAGAATAGCACTCCCGAGCCCATCATCGTCACATGGAATCCGTCCCTCCACAATGGCTTTCTCTCCCCCTCCATCCAACTTTGCACAATGTGATGCTATTCATGAGATGGTTACCGGGAGTTCCAAGGCCTTCTTGGGCTGTGAAAGAGCCTCTGAATGGGTGATATGCTCTTGTGTCAGGAGCTAATGAGGCTCTAAAGCACTAGCCTCTTTAAGGTTCCTCTGCCTTATGCAAAGTAAAAACGACAAGGAAGCTCTTGGATTTTCCTTATTTGCATTAAAATTCCCTGCAATTGTTGCATCACTGGTTTCAAAATGTGTGGTTGCTTTGGATGGAATATTGATATTTACTGGTACAGCTCTCTTAGCTGCATGGCACTGGCATATAGTAAATGGCTTCCATTATCTAATTACATCCTCTGATTAGAGATGCATTTAAAAGCAGTTGTGTGTAACTGTAAGAGACAAGCATAAACATTTGTACTGCATAGAAGTCGTTTTCTCAGAACTGATCACCTAATTCCATCACCAGCCTTGCCTGTGTACCCTGGCTATATCTGCTTGCAAAGCAGAGGAGGGCACACATCATAATTAGACATTTTTTCACCTGATCTCAGGGCAATTTGCAAATATTAATCACGCCTCACAACACTGCTGTAAGGCACACACACAGTGCTACAGGCAAATCTGAGGCACAGAAAGGTTATGAGTTTACTGAAGTCACCTGGAACTCAATTCTCAAAGGTGATGTGTGATTTGAGTGCCCAAGCTGAATTCCCTCAAAGGCAATTCTGATTTTCAGCAAGCGCTGGGTCTGCGAGTGGCAGATTCTAGTCATTGGTGCAGGGACGTTTCTACTTTCATTCTGGGAGATTCCCATTCAGACTCCCTCTTTAAATCATACTTCTTCCAAATGCACAGCCCTATTTAACACACATCAGATCTCACAGTGTTGCTTGACAATTTCAAAGCCCAACTCTATCTAGTCCATGTTTCCCATCCATTTACATCATCCAAGAAAGTTTGCCTCAGCATGTCACAGTGAGGTTTAGTACCCACACGGGCAGCAATGCAAAGATTATTTTATTTATTATTTTACATTATTTTAGCACCTAGAAGCCCCCACCAATGTGGGGTCTCCCTATGCCTAGTAAGACACAGCCTCTGCCACCAAGAACTTACACTCTATAGCAGGGTTTCTCAAACTTCATTGCACCGCAACCCCCTTCTGACAACAAAAATTACTACATGACCCCAGGAAGGGGGAGTGAACTCACCCAAGCCCTGCTGCCCTGGGGTGGGGGCGGGGACAAAGCCCGAGCCCCACCACCCCAGGTGGGGGGAGGGGCAAGGCTGAAATCCAAGGGCTTCAGCCCTGGGCAGGGGGCCTGTAACCTGAGCCCCGCTGCCCAGCGCTGAAGCCTATTGGGCTTTGGTTTTGGCTTTGGGCAGTGGGGCTTGGGTTTGGCCTCAGCAAGTCTAAGCCAGCCCTGGTGACCCCATTAAAACAGGATCGTGCCCCACTTTGGGATCCCAATCCACAGTCTGAGAACCGCTGCTCTATAGGATCGGGCATGGATGATGCAAGGCATCTACAGGCAAACATACAAAGATCATACCTAGTTAAGAACACACTTGGACTTTCCATGCATGACCCCTTCCATGATGAGTGGAATGGACTGTGCTTTTAAATGTTAAACCTATAGTGGATCTAAGGGATGCCCAGTCCACCGTAGAAGAGAAGGAATTGCTGAATAATCTTACTCTGTTCACACTTCTTCCCTTGTATTCAGTTGCTGTAAGAAGAGATGGGGCCTTTTCATGTGTGGGTCTGTTATTCGCCTAGATACAGCATGTGAGTTGGAATATTTGGGTAAATAAAATTTACCAATGATTTTTAAAAAAGGAAAGATATTGTTTGACTGGAAAAGTTGAAAGGGAAAATTTGACTGTGACATTACACTGAGGTTCACAGTAGCAATCACCATATAACTACCCAGCCAAAAAAGGGGGAAAAAAAGAAAAGAAAAAAGCAGCAATGGTGTTTAACACCAAGCAGGAATCAAGCTAGAAGGCCACACCTCTGCCACATCAAGTTACACCAGCTGAGGAGCTAGCTCAGGTCCTTCAAAAACAGACATTGGAGGAATGCACATAAAAACGCATGCCCCACGTGCTTTATATATTGTAACTAGAGTTTATTTCAAACACATCCCCACAGGTATAAATCCCTCTAAGAACTACCTCTGCTGTGATGCCTACAGACTGCTATTATCTGGGGTTGGCTAAGCTGGCGGCTGTTTATGACTACTACGACCAACCAGTGAGGCTAGTTCTTTATGCAAACACACTCACCTTTACTGTGACTTGTCTCTTGTCCCCATTCGCTTTGTCCACCTGTTGCATCTTGTCACCATCCTAAATTGTGATTTCTCTGGAGCAGGGATTATCTTTGTTCTACTTGTGCACCCAGCACCTAGCATGATGGGTCCCTGAGTCCTGATTAGGGCCCAAATTTTAATACAGCTAAATATACAAAGGATGAGGGGGAAGATTTCTGGCTGAATTCTGATATCACTGGAGTTACTCCAGATTTTCATCACTGTAACTGCAATGGCTGGAAATTGAAGCTCGATCAATTCCGACTGGAAATAAGAGATAAATTTTTAACAGCAAGAGCAATTAGCCTTTGCAACAATCTGCCAACGGTCACGGTAGATTCTATATCACTGGCAAAGTTAAAATGAAGATAGGATGTTTTTCTAGTGGATCTGCTCTATGAATTATTTTGGGGAAATTGTTACATTGTGGCCTTGTTATATAGGAGGTCAGACAAGATGATCACAATGGCCTTGGAATCTATGACTCTATGAACTCAGATCAGAATCTGGCCCTTACAGTGATGGTCACTGAAAAGCTGTCAGTTACGCACAGTCATCACATAAGAGTCTACACAGAGATGGCAGCATTCTCCTGTCATTGGTACTAGGAGAGAACACCACGAACTCAAATGCCAATGTTGAACTGTGGATAAATGCTGCTTCTTGAATGGCAGCCCGGACCCAGTTGCAAACCAATGTTTCTTGGACACTCAGTTACAGTCGTGGTTGGGGGCTAGATAAGAAGGGACAGATTTGGCAATTTGCCACAGTCAAAGAGCCTTGGACTTTGAAACATGTAGGTCTCTTGTGTTTGCTTTATTCATATTTGAAATAAACAAGAGTTTACTGAAGTAGACTCGGGTTCAAGCTGCAAAAATCAGACCCTGATCTGGGTTGCAAATATTCCAAAGTTCAGAACGTTCAGATCTAGGATTACACAGGAGCAGCCAGACTGGATCAGACCCAATTCCATCCAGTCCAGGATCTTATCTCTGACAAAAGCCAGCACCAGGTGTTTCAGAGAAGGTGCAAGAAACCCCGTAATGGACAATGGTGGAGTACCCTGCCTATAGGGGACGTTTTATCCTAACCATGGGGAATGGTTTACTCAGGCCCTGAAGCATGAGGTTTTATATCTCTTCTACTATTTAAATCTATCTAATGTATTCATGGCCGATGCATTAGATTGAGGCATGTAGGTTCCCTACTGGGGCTATGTGCTTCCCTCATTAAGTGTCTTTGGTTTAACAATTGCCAGTGTGGATGGCATTCTCAGGATGGCACTTGAGCAAAACTACAGCCACTTATAAAAAAAACATGAATACTTGTGGCACCTTAGAGACTAACACATTTATTTGAGCGTAAGCTTTTGTGGGCTACAGCCCACTTCATTGGATGCATGCAGTGGAAAATAAAGTAGGAAGATGTATATATAAATACACAGAGAACATGAAACAATGGGTGTTACCATACACACTCTAACGAGAGTAATCAGTTAAAGTGATCTATTACCAGTAGGAGAGAAAAAAAAATTATTTGTAGTGGTAATCAAAATGGTCCAGTTGCAGCAGTTGACAAGAAGGTGTGAGGAACAGGGGGCGGGGAAATAAACATGTACATTGTCCAAACCGGACAGTTTCTACATAAAAGAATAAATCGACACAAATCAGAGGTCAAGAATAATAACATTCACAAACCAGTCAGAGAACACTTCAATTTCCCTGGTCACTCGATTACAGACCTAAAATATTACAACAAAAAAACTTCAAAAACAGACTCCAACGAGAGACTGCTGAATTGGAATTAATTTGCAAAATGGACACCATTATATTAGGCTTGAATAAAGACTGGGAGATACTTGACCACCTCCCCTACTAATATTATTGCTTTTGCCAGCTTGGGAGGCAGGGGGCACTAATGAAGGCAAAACCTCTTACCTCTGTGAGTTTGGACCTAGGAAGATTGTTCAGTCCTGGGATTGTTTAGTCTGCAGAAGAGAAGAATGAGCAGGGATTTGATAGCTGCTTTCAACTACCTAAAAGGGGGTTCCAAAGAGGATGAATCTCGACTGTTCTCAGTGGTAGCAGATGACAGAACAAGGAGTAATGGTCTCAAGTTGCAATGGGGGAGGTTTAGGTTGGATATTAGGAAAAACTTTTTCACTAGGAGGTTGGTGAAGCACTGGAGTGGGTTACCTAGGAAAGTGGTGGAATCTCCTACCTTAGAGGTTTTTAAGGCCCGCCTTGACAAAGCCCTGGCTGGGATGATTTAGTTGGGGATTGGTCCTGCTTGAGCAGGGGGTCGGACTAGATGACCTCCTGAGGTCCCTTTCAACCCTCATAAAAGTCTATGATTCTAAGACCATGCAGCTGCACAACAGCAGGACCTTGTTCCCCCATATGCCCATGCACGGGCATTCGATTCAGGCTACAAATGGCTTGCCTGCAATTTGTCTGTTTGGGTATCTAGTCCCAAGAGCCTAACACACTGGCCATGGTTCTTTCAAGATGCCCAGTGCTGCGTGGCCATGGAAGAAGTGATTGCTGGTCTGTTTTCCTCCCTCTCCTTATTTTGCCCCTTTGTCATTAGTGTTTTGGAACCTCAGGGTGGAAAATGAAAAATAAACAAACAACCCCTCCCCAAAACAAACAAACAAACAAACAAACAAACCACCCAAATGAACCTTTGCAGTAGCTGCTGCTAGAGAAACAGCTTCAGCTTCTGCTCTGTGTTACATTGCTGCAGGGCCTTATGTTTCTGCCAGCCCCCAGGAACAACACCAGGTTAGTAAGAGTGAAAGTGGCTGTGTCAGCCAGACACAGAGTCTGCCACAAAGTGTTTGCAATGAACAGCGGGGGGGTAGGTGGGAGTAGGGTTGCCAACTTTTCTAACCACACAAAACCCAACACCCTAGTCCCGTCCCTTCCCTGAGGCCCTGCCCCCTGCACCCTCACTCACTTTCATTGGACTGGGGCAGGGGGTTGGGGTGCAGGAGGGGGTGAGGGCTCCAGGTGGGGATGCAGGCTCTGGGGTGGGGCCATAGATGGGAGGTTTGGGGTGAGGGAGGGGACTCCAGGCTGCAAAGTGGGGGAATGTGGGAGGGGGCTTCGGGTTGAGGCACGGGGCTGGGGTGCAGGCAGGGATGCTGGCTCAGGGGTGGGGCCAGAAATGAGGGCTTCAGGGTGTGGGAGAGGGTCTGGGCTGGGGCAGGGGTCAGGGTGCAGGTGGGGTGAACGCTCCAGCTGGGGGTGCGGGCTCTGAGATGGGGCCGAGGATGAGGGGTTTGTGCTGCAGGACGGGGTTCCAGGTTGGGGGGGGGGGAGGCTGGGGCAGAGGATTGGGGCTTGGGGTTGGGGCACAAGCTTACCTCAGGTAAGGCTCTTGCCTACAGATACTGCCCCCCCCCCAGCTACCATTGTCTGCAGTTCCCAGCCAATGGGAATGCGGAGTTGGTGCTTGGGGCGGGGGCAGCATGCAGAGCTCCGTGGCCCCCCTGGCCTAGGAGCCAGACCTCCTGGCTGCTTCCGGGGTGCAGCGCGGTGTCAGGACAGGTAGGGACTAGCCAGTGGAGTGACTCCTTATTTACACCAGTGCATGCGAGAGGAGAATCAGGCCTTCTGTGCCATACACTGTCACACCTGATCTGCACCAGCTAATGGCAATCAACCTGCCCTTGTATGCTACCGCTCTCCTGATATTTCTTGCAGTAACTCCAATATTATGGTCTTTGCACTTAAGTCATGGGAATTTTGCTTGGGCATCTCTGAGTCCTGCTCCCAGCTACCCTAGGAGCACAATATCCAAAATAATTCCATGGTTTTCTGTCTTTATGCTGGTGTAAGCAGGAGGAGAATCAGCTCCATGGTCTTTATTTGCACCCTCCCTGCATGGATCTGAAAGGAACCTGTGGCTTTCTGAGTCCTATCAATTGGCAGATTCCCGCCCCCCCCCTTCCTTTCCAGGGACAGCCATATACAATCAGCAAATGGGGGAGGAGGAAGGATGGTATGTTTTGGATCTACCTAAATGTGAGGAGGAGATGGGGTCTGGCAGGGGAGCTGCCCTGATCCATTCCCTGTCAAGTCACATAGTCCCACAGCAGAGCTGCCTACATCCAGCTGCCTATTTATTTTGGGGAAGAGCTTCCCGCCTCTATTGCCCTTTTAGTGCTGCAGGAAATCTTTTCTTGGACATTAAAAAAAAAACAACAACCCCACACCACCCACAACTCTCATTTCCTGGAGCCTTCCTCTCTGTATTGTGTCTTCTGATGGATCTAGTCAGCAGTTTTCATTCTGTCTCTCTGTATAAAGAGACAGAGCTTGCTGCTGCTGTTAACTGACCACAACACTGAGTGTGTGTGTGTGTGTGTGTGTGTGTGTGTAGGTCAGTCTCATCACAAGTTCCGGAGCAGAATACAAATATCCTTTTTGTATCCCCTCATCCCATCCCGCTTGCCCCAGCAGATGCTGTAAACATTGCAGAGCCAGAGAACAGGCTGATCTAGAAGCAATGCAGTGTTAGCTCTTTTGTTCATTGTCAGCTTGACGAAAACATTCCCTTCCTTCTGCACAGACCATGTCATTGCATCAGCCAAGCGTCCCCTCCTCCCCCCCATGTTTGTGGCAAATGCAGCTATGGGGGAATGTGGGGCTCTTTTAAAAGTAAAGTGGGACCCTTTC
Source organism: Gopherus evgoodei (assembly GCF_007399415.2). Taxonomy (NCBI): domain Eukaryota; kingdom Metazoa; phylum Chordata; order Testudines; family Testudinidae; genus Gopherus; species Gopherus evgoodei. Next base: position 11,841,881 of record NC_044322.1, read on the forward strand.
CTTCCTGTAGGGTGCTGCCTGCTTTAGCTCTAGGTGGTGCTGTTATAGAGCGAGTCACACACACTGTGCTCTCTCTTCTGGAGACTTTGATATTTGAATTTGTTGCCACCGGAAAACTCACTCAACGTCATCCAGGCAGAGGCCAGGTTTGCTCTTGCTCTATGGAGATAACCTGACAGCCTTCTGTACTGAGTTCAAGCTTCGGGTCCTCATCTTCCATCCCCCTGCAATACTTCTGCCAGCCTCTACCTCCTTTTGTGTGAGCAAAACAGACCTTTGCTCGCATTGCCAGTCACACAGGTATTATAGTATATTAGCTAGTTTGAGCTAAGATTTTTCTCTTGCTAGTGTCCCCTTTTAACAAGCAGAATACCTAAGGACACCTAACACAATGTACATGTCAGAAGTTTCTTTAAGCTTGGCTTGACCATTGAAATCAGAAATCTTTCCATTAACTGCAGTGGGCTTTGGATCAGCCCTTCACTGCACAACTGGGGAACACAGGGTCTCCTCTCTCTCTGGCCAATACACATGCTCCAGCCCTCCCGCAGGAAACACAACATTTTCTTTCTATATGAAGGCAAGTGATCCGGTGACTGGGAGCCAAGAGGAAGCGTTTCCTCTTCCTCTCAGGATGTTTACCCTTATAGCTGCTCTCTTTGACTGGCTTGTCAGGAGCAATGGCCAACACGGAGGTGTTCCTCTCAGGCCTTTGCAACAGCATGTATAGAAGCAGCAAAGAATCTTGTAGCACCTTATAGACTAACAGACATTTTGGAGCATGAGCTTTCGTGGGTGAATACCCACTTCGTCAGATTCATGCTCCAAAACGTCTGTTAGTCTATAAGGTGCCACAGGACTCTTTGCTGCCTTTACAGATCCAGACTAACACAGCTACCCCTCTGATACTTGACAGTATGTATAGAGACTCTCTTGTTAGCACTGCACTTCTGCACAGAATCTAAATGGCTCTGAACCAGAAGTGTGAATTATTTGGCTCCTGAAGATCTCAGGATCAAACAGAGTCAAACCGGGACAGGAATTGAGTAACTGAAGGGAGATTGTAAACAACTAAGCCTGATTCTCTGACTAATGGGGCAGATGCTCCCTTATTAACCATAATTACTGATCCTGCAGTGAGATCCACATGGGTGGAGCTGTACAGCTATGCAGTGTCCCAGAGTCTCGCTGGAATCAGCGGGTCTCAGCGTGGGTCCCATTGGAGGATCCGGGTCAAAATTAACCAGAGCAGAAACACAAAATCTGCTTTTACCCCCTTCTTTAATATTCTTTGCACTGAATTGAGTAGGGTCCCACGCTGGCAACCCTTAAGACCAGAGCCCTCTGTTTAGGTCAAAGCATGGGACTGGGAGTCAGGAGTCTGGGGTTCATTCCCAGCTCTGCTACAGACCCCTTTGTGACCTTGGGCAAATCATTTCACCTCAGACTTTGCAGATGCAACTCTCTCTTTTTTTAAGTTTGTCCCTTTCCTGACCCTCTAGTCTATTTAAGTTCTGCTGCCTTGTATGATAGATGTTCCTCTGAGTGGCATAAAGAACTTCTCAACCTGAATATTTATAGGCTAGACAGGAGCCATTTAAGTCCCTGTTTCCTCTGCAGTCCATTATGAAAGAGGTGAAAATCTATTTTACAAATGAGTTAGGTGTCAACTGAAAAAAGCTCTGAGTGGCTGGGGAAACACAGAATTCGTGAATATAAATATCACTTTTAGCACACAAGAACATAGTGTGTGGAGAAGAAACACAGAAAACCAAACTCTATCTAAGGTTTAGGGAAATGGTGGGGCTGCCGGTGGGCGGGTGGCACTGGGGTGGGGGGGCGGAAAAGAGTGTGGCTCTTTGGCAATGTACATTGGTAAATTCTGGCTCCTTCTCAGGCTCAAGTTGGCCACCCCTTCCCTAACACACCAGGGCCCTGATCTAGATGGGAGCCTCTAGATATTACTGAATACAAACATTTAATAACAAGGATGCTGAAGCAGCACTCGTTTCCCATCACTCATTACGCCAAGGCTGGCTGCGTGGTCTCCCATGGTTAACTCTGTGCTGTGTAAAGTGGGAAAATGCAGCAAAATCACTCTCTTCCCCTCCTCTCTGAAAAGCACAAAGAGTCAAGATGGGCAGTAAAGCACTGAAGGTAGACTTGTTCCTGCACAGCATTCTTATTTCATTGCCCCTTCAGCACGCTCACCCTCCCCCCGCCCCCATCCTTACTCTTCTGCATGGCCGGAGACAGATCCATTAGGCAGTATGGTTTGATGGATTAATACGAGCGACGAGATGAAGAGGCTGTCTGCAGGCAGGGCCTGGCTGCCTAGATTCTGAATGAAGAAGAGAAGGGTTGGCTCGCTCATAGAATGGATGCAAAGTGGCAGTGGTTAGACTCTGCCCAGAAAGTTAAGCAGAGCTTTGCTTTTTCAGTGAAAGCTGAGATTCTCACATAATCACATGAATCCAGAAACTGGAGATTTAAGAAAAAAACACCATATATCATGCAAATTGGCAACACTGTTAAATCTTCAGTACCCTTTGCTGCCACATCGTATTCCACAGGTGGCTGCATTTCAGTGAGAGGTTTTGTTTGTTTGTTGGTCAAGTTTGTTGGGCTAAAAAGTCAATAAAGATGAAAATATTATCATCAATCACAATTTGTCTTGTAAATTGGGAGCTTGGATTTCTGAAAACACACTGTCTGCCTCGCAAGTCCATCCAATCGAATATCCGCAGCACTCATTGATCCCCCTGCCATGTCCTTCTCTCTCCCAGCAGACCCCAATACTGCACTCTTGTACATAGAGTTGTGGGATGGGAAGAAATCTTTTCATTTCCCTGTGTCAATCAGCTGACATCCTAAAGACAGCCAGCGCATACTTAGATCTTGCATTGTTTCCCGGACTAGCCGTGAGCCCCTATGTTTTAAAATCCCACTTGTGACTTAAACCACTACTGATCTTATTAAAAACCTTTGAGGACTTTTATTGATGGTTATCATTTTGAGTAAAATGGCTCTTGCGCGCTCTAGATATACTTTACCTTTAAGGCAGTTGTGGAGAACACAGACCAACAAACTCAAGGCAACGTAGCAACACTTTAGAGAATTTTGCTGCTCTAAATGAACTGGACAATGCATGGCCCTTCCCAGACAGCAGCTACTTGCAAATTAAACTGTCGTCAACATAAATATTTTGCTACCCTAAGCAACCACCTGCCCACCCTATCAGACACAACCAGCCCTGCAGACACAACAGTTTGGATAAAAGTCAAATTCTGCTCTGCTACACTGGCATACGTGGCAATAACTCTATTGACCTCAGTGGAGTTATTCTAGATTTATAGTAGAGCCCAGAAGTGCCAGATGGATTCAGTACAGCATCCTACACAGACCAAGCTGTGGACCTGATCCTGGCAGGAGCTGAGCACTATCAACCATTGTTGATTACAATGAAAAATGTGGAAACTCAGCTTCTCTCAATGCCCAAATAATACAATACCTGAACTGCAGATCTATACCCAAGTGTTCTCCAGTCACTTTCAATATTATAACTGACTTGCATGGGCCAACAACATAACTCAGAGCACAGGACAAGGAAACATGGGTAAACAGAGGGGGAAAGTGTTTGGGAATGTTTTGGGAGATTAGAAATCAGGGCAAAGAGGCTTCCTGCTTTCCCCAGTCCAGGTTTCCTAAAAGACTGATGTTTTTTTGCATCACATCACTGCCGCCAGGCATTAGCACAAGGACTAGGTTATTACCACAAAGCCATGCTAGGGGTGCCAGTGTTAGGATGTTTGGGGAGTCTAAATATGTCTTTTTTCCTGGTCTCTTTCTCCTTTCACTGCTTCCTCTCGGTTCACCAGGTGTGCTCTGGACTGGTAAACAGAACAATGCTTAACACACCCGCACCAAAGGGGCAGGCTTGTGGGAACATTCTCCAGAGCCGTGGAAAATATTCAGAAAACTGCAATATTTTGCATACAGAAAGGGAGCAAAGCTTTGCATCTGGCCCTTATTTCTAAGATGCACCAGCCCAAATACCTGGACTCAAATCTCCTATACTGAGACAAAGATCAGATCTGGACCTATACACACAGCTTGGAGCTACCAGATTAAGAGAGTATAAAAAGGCAATTGGGGACAGATTTCACCCTCAGAAATGCCTCACATGGTTATGTGGTGCGAATGATAAGATAATTCAGAAATATTTCAAACCTGATACAATAACATGCCGGCTGCGATTGCAATTTAGTTTCTATTATCAGGTTTTTCATTGCTTTTCGCTCAGTACAATGGATTCCTAGTTTGCATTTATTACTGCCATTACATGTTCGATTTTAATAGAGGGGGTGCTTGCAGCTGTCATGATAGGCTTAAAATATATTCTTTATGTCAAACTGCACAGCAGACATTTCCTCCTTGAGGCACTGACAGGTCACCTCCCAAAACCAATTAGCTAATTGCCTAATATTACTCCCCAAGGAGCAAGAGAAATGACTGACTTGTGAATGAACTCTGTCCATAGAAAATGCATATTCTCTCTCTCTTTTTTTAAAGCTCTAATTTAATCTGTTTAACTACTTCCAACAAATGAAGCAGTGTGTCTGCCATTTTATGGCACATTGAATCTTTGCCAGTGTATTTTATTTATTTTATTTTTTTTAAGATAAAGAGGAACAAAAATGAAGTGTTTGCACTTCCTAACAAGGATGGTCAACTTACCATAGTTAGAGGGGAAAGGTGAGAGGTTATTTATTGTTAGGTCACTCTAGGTTTCTATTCCTAGCTCTGCCATTATTTCATTGTGAGGTCAAAGCAGCTAAATACCAAGGCCCTGATTCAGCAAAGCACTTGCTTACATCCATCTGTGCTGCCAGGGGCGGCTCTAGGTAGTTTGCCGCTCCAAGCATGGCAGGCAGGCTGCCTTCGTGGCTTGCCTGCCGGAGGTCCCCGCTCCACAGATTCGGCGGCACGCCTGTGGGAGGTCCACTGAAGCCGCGGGAGCAGCGGACCCTCCACATGCATGCTGCCGAAGGCAACCTGCCTGCCGCCCTCGCGGTGACTGGCAGAGCGCCCCCCGTGGCTTGCTGCCCCAGGCGCATGCTTGGCGTGTTGGTGCCTGGAGCCGCCCCTGTGCTGCACTGACTAAGTAAAAATGGCATCTCACTCAACAGAACTGCTCCTGTTGTGAACGCTGAGTCAGACCTGCAGGCTTTGGGGTTTTATTCCTGTTAGCCCTGCAGAGCCAATACAATGAGGAGGGAGAAGGAACAGATTCTATCCTGCATATTCAGTGAAAGTTATATGGTCTCCTGAAGGTATTTTGCATGAAATCTGGTCATTTATCCCTAGGAAATGGTGGGCACAGTATGCAGGGATATGTATGCAGATATAGCATGGAATATGGTAAAATGGACAGAAAAGCCCGTTTGACTTGATGGTGTCTGTGTAATAGGAGATATATGGTTCCTGACTATTCCATTGCGGAGGCAAATAAACAAGACATTGGGCCTTTCTGGTGCAGCTCCACGGATTCCTTAGGCAGTTCCACCAGAGAATGAGTTTATTACCTTGGCTCTCGATGTCCGAGGGGACGTTGTACGAAGGGAGAGCTGCAGTTCAGCTTGTTCTGAGAGCAAATCGCTTTGTCAGCACCACTGCCCAGTCTCACTCAAGGGTCAGAGGCAGGAGTCATGCCTTGAGGCCAAGCCTGCTCCTCTCCCGCCACCTGGTTTTGCCCCACTCACTTGCAACAAACAGCCTTCATTCAAACAGAGCCTGGGTCGCTCAGATGAAAGCCACCGAAATGAGTAGCAGCAAACAGGCAAGAATGTGCCAGGGGACCAGTCCTTGACACTGTGATTTGCGTTAAATAACATTCCTAGTGACGGACACCTTATCAATACTCCATACACCAACAGAGGGCAGGGTTCCGAACTGCCTCATTATGTGACCCTGGACAAAACACAAACTTCTCCAAGTCTCAGTTTCCCTGTCAGGAAAAGCCTCCAGCTCCAGTGGACAGACCTTACCTCTCTCCGTCACTGCCTGCATCTACCCGAGACAGGGGTGCAATTTGGCAGATGCTATCATGACTGAGAAATCCTCTTCAGGATCCCCTCTGCTCACCCCGCATGGGGAGAGGGCTAGAAAAGATGCCCTAAACCTAGGGTGTCTCATACACTCCTGGCTGGATTACCCCATTCAGTGGGATCACTCTGCCTGCCGTCAAGGCTATAAAAAGACAGTGACTTTTGCTATGTGGAATGTTCACACACTCTGATGGATAACAAAGATAACGTATGCCCGGAAAGAAGAACTGCTATCGTCGCCAGGGAACTTGCGAGATATAACATCGACGTCGCTGCCCTGAGTGAGATAAGGTGCCCAGATGAAGGTCAACAGAGAGAAGAAGGTGGAGGCTCAACCTTTTTCTGGAAAGGAAAATCTGCAGAGGAACTGATGTGGACATCACAAGCTGGGAAGAGCAAGTCATCAACCAACCCCAATGGAGCCATATCCTCCATCAGGCAGCGGCCCGATTCAAAGAGAAGCACCTTGTCCTTGAAGCTGAAAAGAGAGAAGGGGAAAAAAATAACTTTCTCCCAGCAGGCTGCTGGCCTGCCACAAAATGTCTGTACCTGCTGCAGGTGGATTTGTGGTTCCAGGATCGGACTCCTGAGTCATCTCAGGACTCATATGTAAATTCATGGTAGAGATCATCCTCAAATTGAGGGATCACCAATCAATCCTCAATCACTACCTGCATCTCCAACCTGCCAACTCCCTGGAGGTGGCCTGACCTCAAGATGCAACACATTTCCTCCCCTGACACTTCCCAACTTGAGGGAGAGATCAAGAGCCAGTGACCAGGAGAGATGGGACAGAACAGGAAAGTAGGGAGCCTATGCGTTCCAGGTGAAAGGTACTAATCTGGGACACTGGAGACCCTATTCTGCCACAAACTTCCTGTGTGAAGTTGGGCAAGTCCTGTGGTTTGTCTGTGGCTCAGTTTCTCATTTGTAAAACGGGGATATCTGCACCTCCCAGGGATGCTGGGAGGACCAGTACCTGAAAGACGGTGATGTGGTCAGGTACTACAGTAATGGGGGTCACATAAGTATGTTCATTAGAACATGGGTAGTTTGGGGCTTGCTCCTTTTAGGAACATAGGACTGGAGAGGGCCTCCTGGGTCATGTCCAGTCCCCTACGATCATGGGCGACCCCATCCTACAATCTCTTCTGCAGGTTAAGTGCTGGCAGCCAGGCTTTTCATGAAAACGGGCAGTCATCACACTCACTAAGAACCTGATCCAAAATGGAAAGGTTCCCTCAGACTCCAGTGGGTTTTGGATCAGGCCATAAGGGAAGTGTGTCCATAAGCACCCCTGTATCCACATCCTACACGCAATGATTTGTGCACAAAATATGAATTTTCATGATACCTTGCAAGGCATCGTGAAAATTCATAACACTCTAGTCATTACTATCTTTTAGGGTGACCAGACAGCAAGTGTGAAAAATCAGGACAGGGGTGGAGGGTAATAGAAGTCCATACCAAAAAAGGCCCCAAATATCGGGACTGATCCTATAAAATCAGGACATCCGGTCACCCTACTAACTTTGTAAAATGCATGTGTTCACCTTATACGTGAAGTTCTGAATTCCCTCTCCTTAATGTTACTAGAACATGTTTAAGACCAGACAGCCTAGCCTAGGTAAAGATGATAGGTCTGTCCTGGACAACGGAATGTGGGTTTACCTCTATTTACATATTAGCCCAGAAACCCTCCTCCTCTTCCCTTCCAACCCCATGACACAGCACCACCCAGTGGCCATAAAAAAGCCCTAGGATGTTAGCCAATTGGCTGACAGTGGGTAGTTGGGTATTAGCCCAGGTTCCTAAGGGTTAAGTGTATTAATAAATACATCATCACTACCAATGTCTCCTTTTTTCTTTGGAAAATGCTAAGTCACAGTTTAGCAGGAGTCCAGGAGAAAGGTTGCTTAGGAACTAAATTACTTCTCATTCTTAGACAGTGATTATAGCTGGTGTTGAGGTCAGTGTAGGAGCATTAGACAGGAATCCAAGATTTTGAGAGACTAGCTGTGTTATGTTAGATGTAGGTACCTGGCTATGGAAACATTGGAAATAGATTTTTCTGATTCTGCTATTGCTTTAGTGTTTACAGGGGAAGCCCAAGTATATAATCCTTCCTTGAAGAAAAATTTATTGAAAAGTGAACTCGGGGAAAAATGCAGGCAAGAAAATATTTAATGGTGTCTCAGGGTAGTAAATGAGATCAGATGCCTTTTTTCACAGCTTCAGAGTTAAACTCATCAAATTTGGGGTGAGGAAGGAAATTTTATAATGCTAAATTGCCTTATGAAGGTACCTTTCAACCCAGGATCTCAAAACACTTTATGAACATAAATGACAAGCTGTCTGAGAAGTTGATAATTCTGCATCATTATTAAAGTTGGCCACAAAATGTTTTTTTTCTCCTGTGAAAAATTTCAGTGAAGAATGGAAAAAGTTTTTGTTTTCATCAAAATTTTTCTTTCGAAGGTTTTTGATTTTGTAACAAACACAGAAATCCAGAATTTTGGCATCCAAAACAAGTAAAATTTCAGCCAAGAGCCAAAAACAATTTAAAGTGGGACAATTCCTGCATTAATTTCTCTTTTGATATACAAGCCATGTTTCATTAAAAATATTAACCAACTCTAATTATGATCCATATTTTAAAGATAGGGAAACTTATACAATAATACATTTTAACATTTTTAGAAGGTCTCTTTCTATAAGTCTATAATACCGAACTAAACTATTGTTGTATGTAAAGTAAATAAGGTTTTTAAAATGTTTAAGAAGCTTCATTTAAAATTAAATTAAAATGCAGAGCCCTCCAGACTGGTGGCCAGGACCGGGCAGTGTGAGTGCCACTGAAAATCAGCTCCCGTGCCACCTTTGGCACACGTGCCATAGATTGCCTACCCTAGTCTAGGGAAATAAATAAAGGACCAGAAGAAGGAGCTTTTCTCCTTTCTGTTTTGTTATGTTGTTGTTTCTGTGGCATGCACAGAAAAGGTTCCGTGTGCAAGCGCCCGGTAGCTCAGTGGCAGAGCTTAGCACCCACAATGAAAAGACCTAGGGTAGAATCCTGGCCCCCCAGAAGCCATTGGGGACAGGATTTCACACTTGGACTCTATCTCCATGGACAGCTCCCCAGAGCTGCCTGGACTGGGTCAGCAGCTCATTCACTGTTCACTGGGATCCCTTTAAGTTGTGGCTGGGATGTCACACCATTATCACTGCAGGCATGTTTTTTTCTTCCTAAACGTTTCTGGACAGGGAGGTGCCCTGACACAGCTGCTTCCAATGACATGGAGAGGGAGAGCATGGAAAATGCCTGATAAATAAGAACTGCTGCACAAATCCTCCCTCCCCACTCTACATCTTCAGATCTTCCGGCAGAGAGGTCAGTGCAGAAAATATTCCTTTCCGCTCACAAAACTGACCGTGGAACAAGTGGCAACATTTCCCTTCTACCCCAGTTACTGCGTAGAGAGAGAAAAGAGGGACCAGAAGAGTTCCCAAGAAGTAAAGCCTCCTGTGTGATTGGCACATCAGCCTCTCAAAGAGAAGTTGCAAGATGCTGCATATTCCACACATGGGCTGCCCAAAGAAACTCTTTTGAGCTTAGTCACCCCAGAAGATATTTATGAGTCAACAGCTTTGTAGCAATGAAGTAACTGATATCTGTAGAGTAAGCCTAGCTTTTATCTTCCCACTATGTGTATCATAGACTCTTGGCAAAAGACCTGTTAGAATATAGGAGTCATGCCCCTGCCACGGCAGGATTAAATGGCTAAAGTGTTCAGATTTTCATCACTTTCCTCAGTCTCTTCCACATTCTGATCTACCAGGAAATTCTTCTTGATATTCTGCCAAAATCTTCCTAAGTGCCATTAAAATCAGACATCACTTGTGTCTGTATTTCAGAAGCTGTGAGCAGAGCTGGAGCCAACCCTCCACCTTTAAAATGGGGAAAATAGCATTTCCCTGCCTCATAGCAGAGTTGTGAGGATAAATCCAGTAAAAGATTGTGAAGCACTTGGAGATCTATAGATAGAAAGTGCAATATAAGAGCTAGGTATTATTATAAACACCAAGGCTGGAGAGGAAGCACTTAGGATGACAAGGGGATACACCTCATTATAATGGGGTGCGATTCTGGGAAGAAAAATCTACAGCAACAACAGGAAAAAAATCTTCCTAACTGCAGTGGATGGGATTTTAAATTCAGCCTCCTAACTCCCTGAAGGTATTTGAAAATCCCTTCCTAGATCTGTTAGACTGGTAAAGTCCCATTACCCAAGACATTTAAATTGGACTGGACAAAGCACCAGAAAATATACTGACTGTATTGTAGGGAGCAATCCTGCATGGGCTGAGGATGTGCTGGATGGCACTCTAATAGATCTTTTTCACCTCCAGCTTCTGGGACCAACATCCAATGTATCAGCGTTTTTACTCTCTCAAGTGAGATCAAAGTTCAAAAAAAAAAAAAATTCCAGCTAAGGATCAGCTCTCAGACTTACTCAGACCAGCTTCTAATGTCGCCATTAATTCATGTAGAACCCAGTTCTGCATTTCATACTCAGTCAAAGCTCCCGGAGTCTGGCCTGAGTAAGAACTGGAGGATCTGGTCCTCACGGAACGGGTCTCTCATTCCCATAGATAAATGTTAACAGAGACATTCTTTTGTAACAAAAATCTCATAAAACTTGTTCTACAACTTAAACAGAGATATGCTTAGTATTTTACACAAATGCACAATCATTAACTGGTCTATGGAAGTGCCTACTGATAAGCCTTGCAAGCAGTCACTTTCTTTCACTTGGTGATATTGATCATATTATGGTTGAGGCTTCTCTACTTTTCCTCATCCTCTTCTCTCTTTTCAGTTGATAGTATCAGTTCAAGTCTTTCATCTCATGTTTAGATCCAAACTTCTGGTTTGCTTACATGTAACTTATTTATTAGTGGCACTATCGAAACTGTACACAATACAAAAGCTTTTTTCTTTCTTCTGCCCATCTATTTGGTTTTATTTTCATTTCCATAATCTTTTTTGGGGGGTACAAATAGCAACTTTCCATCAAGCACCTTCTTAGGGAAAAACATGTCACACCGGGCAGGCAAAAATGCTCAGCTTCTATACTTATGCTTGAGCTGCAACTTATGAGAACAACTTTTAGACATGGGGAAGACTAAACGAAGAAAGGAGACAATTGACCCTCAGATTGAAAGAGAGAGACTTTTCTATACGTAGATGGTAGCTCTTCGGGACAGAAATTGTCTTTTTGTTCCCTGTTCATACAGCACCTAGCACAACAGGGTTCTGGTTCATGACTGGGGCTCTCAGTGGCTATTGCAATACGAAAAAATATTATATGAAGAGACAGTTGCAGGGCTACCTTATTATTATGCTGGTGCTCAGAAAGGCCCACTGAGGCCAGGCACTGCACAATCACAGAGACTGAGAGAACCAAGAGGTGAAATGACTTGCCCAAGGTCACTAGGCAGAGCTAGGCTAGAACCCAGGCCTCAAAATTCCTAGTACAATGCACGCCCTACTGGTTCACACTTTCTCCCATCTTAGATCTCATCGCAAGTGGACATGAAGCATCACTTAGGCCTGTATTTTCAAAAAAGGGCCTCAATCCTTGGGTGTGCAACGTTAGACACTTGAAACCCCCACTGACTTCCTGCAGTTGTGTGTGTTCAGAACCTGTGAGGATCAAGCCTTAGGGCAGCTCAACCAGAGGTACCCAGAAAGCGAGGCAGCCAAAGCGAAAGGTGACAACAGAGTTCTGGCTAGCAGCCCCTACTTTCTAGGGCTCTGTGTTAGTGTGACGATGTAGCACTCGCTCCATCGCAGCCAACAACACATGGCCAGGACAAGGAAACAGAGATGCAAGTGCAGCAGATCCTACAAACATGCTCAGATCGCTTTCTGCTCACTTGTAATAAGATCGGATCAGGTGGCCTAGGTTCCCTGCTGTGTTGTAATTTACGGTTTGACCTGAAACAAACAAATATCCTAATCCAATAGCACATGATAGGCCCAAGGCATGGACGACACAGCTAAGGACACTGCAGTTATAGAGCCAGAAATGGAGCACATGCTGAAGTGTCATTGACTTCAAAGTTCAATGCTTTGCTGAACTGGGGCCTAAGTTCTTTGTTCCAAAGTCCTATAAGAATTAACATTGTACCAGGAGCACTACTACTTCCAAAAGGGGAGAGCGCATACGCGATTGGGGTGTGCACTGTAGGTAATTAAATTATATTTGTCACCTAGATACCACACCAATGAGTATATTAGAAATGCAGACAGGCATTATTATTGCATATAATTTGTATATTGTACCCTATTACAGCAGTGCCTGAAAACCCCAATCAGGGATCAAGGCCCCATTGTGCTTGGTGCTGTATACAGAAGGACATGGAACCAGAGAAAGAGAGAGAGAAGGAAAAACTATAGACCCTCCCCAAGGAGCTTACTGCCTAGGTGAGATGGATACCGCTGCAGTGTAATTCTGGGAGAAGGTTCTAACCAAACATGGAAGCCAGCTCTGAATACCCCCGAGGGCAGCACTTGAACAAAGATGCCAGAGAACGTATTTGAGCGAGACTTCAGTAGGGACTTTTGGCTTTTGTGCCAAATTTCAATGGACTTTCTGTGCTCGGATTTCACTCCCTGTGCCCATGTGGACCAGGAGCTTTTTATGATGCCAAGTTGTGGCACCTGAATCATGGAGCTTGATGGTCAGTGAATCCTTAAAAGGAATCCATTCAGTTCTGCTGCACGGGAAAAGCCAGCCAGAGATTTGCAAAGAGATAGGGAGCCTCATGAGTGAAGAGTGCAATTTTCCCCATACGACATTGGGTTTTTCAAATGCTGGAGAAAGTGACGACACTGGGGAATGGAGTCCTCTGCACAGAGAACAGGTACGGCATGTGTACCAGCACAATACATGCTTCTTCCACAATGACTCATTCAGCCACTGCACCAATGCAGTTCCTCCAGGAATGGCATCTCAAAGCTTTCTCAGAAGCCCTCTGGTTGTTTCTTACCCATACAGTGCCTCAGTTCTGCCCTGGAGTGACAACCTCTAGAGTGAGGCAGTTTGTCTCAATCTCTGTTCAATCTTGGGGCTTCTTCACAGAGCCTGCCTGTGTGGCTGCCAGTTAATTCCAGCTGCGGTGGGGACTGCGTAACGTGTCCCCATGTTAAGTATCCTCACACCTTCTATGGGTCATCTCGATTATCGCTTCAAAAGCTTTTTTCCCCTGCTGATAATAGCTTCTCTTTATTAATGAGCCTCTTACAGTTGGTATGGGTACTTCCGCCTTTTCATGTTCTCTGTATGTATAAATATCTCCTGTCTGTATGTTCCATTCTATGCATCCGATGAAGTGGGCTGTAGCCCACGAAAGCTTATGCTCAAATAAATTTGTTAGTCTCTAAGGTGCCACAAGGACTCCTTTCTTTATGTGTTCCCTTGGAACTGCATTAAGCCCGCTGATTCCTTTCACCTGGTGGGTGGAGCCCTGGGCTAGGCCCCGTGACTTAAAGAGCTCCATATATCCCATTGCTAGCCCCACCAGGGTTTCAGGTAGTGTGGCTTTCATAGTAATGCCATGTATTCATTGTCCAGTTGCTCCATGATGATTAAGATGGGCCAGAAGTGGTGAAATCACTGTCCTACATCAGCAGAACTTAGTGGTGTTTGAAAGCACGGGAATTCCACTGCTGCCCAGGAGAGAAGCAGAAAGAGCTCCCCTGGTCACCCAGTAAGCACCTCAAGGGGGGCCCATTCATTGCTTCTTGCCTATGCAGGAACTGAAGTTCTCAAGCTGGGAGAAAGGGCTTTGGATAAGATGCATAAGGGAAGGAATTATCCTACCCAAACAAGTGAGATAGAGTCTCGAATGGAGAGGGAGGAATGATGCATTGGAAAGGCTGTACACTAGTTTCAAATTGCAGTGAGAATTTAGGAAGGTAAACTGGAGGCCTGGGATTTGGCTAGGGTCACGAAAGTCAACACCCCATTCTGATCATGAGACTGTCGACAGCTAGAAATTACCAGAATTTTGGTTTGTTGTCTCTTCTGTATGACAGTGCCTCCTAGAGGTATTGGTTTGGTGCCAATTCACACTGACTGAATCACTCTACTGCTTTGTAAAAAGAACAGGAGGACTTGCGGTACCTTAGGAGACTAACAAATTTATCTGAGCATAAGCTTTCATGGGGAAATAGATACAACCTGTGTAATGACTCAGCCATTCCCAGTCTTTATTCAAGCCTAAGTTAATGGTATCTAGTTTGCATATTAATTCAAGTTCAGCAGTTTCTCGTTGGAGTCTGTTTTTGAAGCTTTTCTGTTGCAAAATTGCCACCTTTAAGTCTGTTACTGAGTGACCTGATGTCAGATTTGTGTCCATTTATTTTTTTGCGTACAGACTGTCCGGTTTGGCCAATGTACATGGCAGAGGGGCATTGCTGGCACATGACGGCATATATCTCATTGGTAGATGTGCAGGTGAATCAGCCTCTGATGGTGTGGCTGATGTGGTTAGTCCTATGATGGTGTCACTTGAATAGATATGTGGACAGAGTTGGCATTGGGCTTTGTTGCAAGGATAGGTTCCTGGGCTAGTGTTTATGTTGTATGGTGTGCGGTTGCTGGTGAGTATTTGCTTCAGGTCGGGAGGCTGTCTGTAAGCGAGGACTGGTCGGTTTCCCAAGATCTCAGAGAGTGAGGGATCATCTTTCAGGATAGGTTGTAGATCTTTGATGATGCGCTGGAGAGGTTTTAGTTGGGGGCTGAAGGTGAAGGCGAGTGGCGTTCTGTTATTTTCTTTGTTGGGCTTGTCCTGTAGTAAGTGACTTCTGGGTACTGCTTTGTGCATGCTAGGTGGAAGGATAAGGCCAGGTACTTTTGGGGGTAACCATCCTCTCCCCTTGCCCCTTCTACCACTTGCCCTGGGCCAGTTTCCTGCCTCTTGGTCCCAATTTAGCATCACTTTATGGTCACAACAAATATTTCTGCTCTTTGTTTTTCCTGATCCTTGTGGGTCAGCTTCTCCCATCAATGGTCTCTTGTTCCTGGCCGCTAAAGGTATGTCCACACTGCAGCAGAAAAAAAAAACCCACAGGCAGCAAGTCTCAGAGCCCAGGTCTACAGACTAAGGCTCATGCTATGGCACTAGAAATGGCAATGCAGATGTTGCGACTCGAGCTCTGAAACTCACCTCCTTCCCTGGGTTTCAAAGCCCAAGCTCCAGCCTGAGCGGGAACATCTTCACTGCTATTTTTAGAGCCATAGCGTGAGCCCAGCACTGCAGACCCGGGCTCGGAAACTTGCTGCCCTGGGTTTTTCTTTTTAAATGTAGACGTACCCTCAGCAGCTGTATGCCCCAATGGCAGCAGCAATGCATATAGGTTCATGCATAAGTTAAAGGATGATTTCCATCAGACCCTGCTGCCAGCACACAGGTGTGAGGAGGCTTCAACTGACCACACCCTCCTCCCCAAAGGCCACCCCTCTTTTTGCAGTGCCAGGTGAACACAGCGTATCTCATTGCCCCGGACTCTTGAAACAAGCGGAGAATCAAAGCAACAGAGGGATTTATATGCAAGTTACACATCGCTGGCTCTATATCAGTTGAGTCCATTTTTTCCATCCCCTGCCTAAGGGCTGGAACAATCAGCTGTGTCACATTGTGGGAAAGAAAAGGGGGTTGGTTAGACAGGAGTCTGGAGCTGGAGCTGGCAGAAAAATAGAACGAAAAAGAAAGAGAGATGGAGGCAGCCCTGGGACAAGGCACCCTTTGTAATCACTGTGCAAAGAAAAGTTTGGCCACCCTCGCTATATATGACATATATCAAGTTAGGAGGATGGAATCCCTCTGTCCATATTTTAAATCCATTCCACATGCAAATACTCAGCCTGCCAAATACAGCTCACATCTGCAGGATCGCATATTTTTGTGCTGGGGGCTGGACAGTCCATGCACCAGCCCCATGCCACAAAAAAAGGTCATGGGAAAAACCAGAAGGAATTGGTGCGCAGAAACTTCACAGCCTGTCGTCTCAGCATCCTGGTGCACTACAATCGTGAATACAGCAGTACTGAGGGAGGGGGGGAGACGGGGGAAAAAACTGTGTGTGAGAGAAAGAAAATGGAGATGAGAGAGTGTCTGTGTTTGCTTCTCAATTAAAAGCAAAAATCCAGCTCTGCTCTCCCTGTGTCCTGCCCTTTCCCATTGGCACTGGAGCAGAGAGGACTCCACTCAGCCTTCTGGACCAGCGAGTTAAGAGATATGTGGGTGTGGTTGGGAAACGAGTGGGTGGAGGCTCTGAAAGCTGTGAGAATTCAAAGGTGTTTCAAAGCATCGAGATTCAGACTGTGCTATTAAAGGGCCTCCCTCCTATGAGAGCCCGGCTCTGCTTCCTACCTGTTCATCCAAAAACCTGAGATTTCCCACCAACGCTTGGGAGAATTTTCTACCGGAAAATAATTTCCTCCCCTGCTTTTCAAATCTATGTAAATAGATCTCCTCTCCTCCCCCTTCCCAATACCCAAGGTCTCAGCTCTGCTTCATAAAACACAGCATCCATATACTACAGGGACACATGTTTTTGTGCTCATTTGAGCTAAACCTCCTCCACAAATTTCCCTTTTGCCAAATGTTTCTGGGTAGGAAAAATAAACTCCCCCAGCTCAGCTGGGAAAGGGAAGGCGTCAGAAGCGATCTGGAGATCTGACAAGCTTTGCCTTCCATTTAAAGTGCCTTTAAATCCCCCTTGAAATGTGTGCCGACTTCTGTGGGGCACTTACTGGAAACAAGTATCTATTGTATCCAGTCGATATTTAAAGGCTTTTCTGCAGCTTGACATGGGAGAATACAAATCAAAGCTTAAAGGACATTGGTGGCTTCCTCTTTGCCTGCCTAGGAAGAGGGAGCACCCTTCTATGTCAGTGGTGTCAGCTTGCGTCATTGTGTCAGCATTACCACCAATGGTCATGAGATGCATCAGATTGACAGCTCTGGAAATACAAGCATCCTCTGTTTACTCACAGAGCAGGTATAACTGGGCTCTGTGTCTGTCATGGAGGTCGTGGAAGTCATGGGTTCTGTGGCTTTCTGCAACCTCCGTGACTTCTTAAGCGCCCAGTTTGGCTGACCCCAGGGCCAGCTGCTCAGGTGGCCCAGGGGACAGCCACAGCAGCTGCTCCTGGAGTGGCTCTGCTCAGGCAGCCCTGGGCCGCTGGCCCCAGGGACTGCCCAAGCAGTGACCAATGCAGCTGGCCCTGGGGATCCCCTGAGCATCAGTCCCAGGGCGTGGCTGGAGCAGCTGCTGCTTGGTAGTCCCTGGCAGCAGTCCGGGGTGGCCAGAGCAGTGTGTGGAGGGGGTGGTGGCCCAAGGGACGGCTGGAACAGCCACTGCTTGGTGGTCCCTGGTAGCTGGTGCCACTGCTTCCCCAGGCAGCGACCCCTTGTCCCTCCTGAGCAGCAGGCCCCCCTTGGATCCCTCCTGCAGTGGTTCACCAGTCCTGCCCTCCAGCAGCAGCCCCCTCACTAAGATTTAGTTAGGGGGTATTTATGATATAAGTCATGGACAGGTCACAGGCCGTGAATTTTTGTTTATTGCCCACGACCTGTCCATGACTTTTACTGAAAGTACCCGTGATTAAATCGTAGTGGTGGGTATAGCACAGACAGGAGCGCACACTTGCCCAGTGGGTTTCAGCCATGCCCTAGGAGTCGTTAGAGCTAGAGAGTGTGCATCTCCTGAGGGAATTATGGTCAACTCAGCCCAGGCACCCCCGCATGGCAAAAACTCGTCTGCTCCATACTCACAATAAGCTATTGAGGTCCACCCTGTAGTGATATTCCTGTTATGGGCACCCATTAATTCCTTATAGGCACCAGGGGTGAAGTGTTCCTTGGGAAGACATTTGGAAGAGAAGAGAGTGGTGGCATTATTAGTTCACGGAAGCCTCAACATCAGGGGCAGCATGGGAGAAAGCCCAAGGCTGCTATAGTTGGCTGCACACAAAGAGACAGGAGAGAATATATAGGGGTAGGCAGAGCTAAGAGCCTGGGTGGAGCAAACAAGAATGGTTGCACCTGGAGAGTCAGGATTGTCCAACGGTTGGGGCCCTATTTTAGGACACAGGAGACCTGGGATCAAGTCCCTGCTCTACCACTATCTTCCTGGGTGACCGTGGACAACTTATTTGGTTGTTGTACCTTAGTTATTCCATCTGTAAAATAGGGATAATTATGCTGTACTCTCCTTGGTAATGGGCTCTGTGGTTCTTGGATGAAATTTGCTATGTACCTGCTAATTAATAACAGTGATTATATAACTCTACAGATCCTGAAAGGACGCATCTTAAATAAATAAGCAAACAGCAGCGGTAGAAGGAGAACAGAAACAGAATAAAAAACACTGGTTAATAAGTTGAGGTCAAGCTAGGTGATCTAATGGACACTTCTAAAAATGTATGAATATCTCACTCAGATATTCTCACCCAGCAAGCATGAATGTATTTGTAACATGTGGAAATCTAAGAGGTGCTGCCATTTTAGGAATCAGAGTAATTTGTTATGTAATTAGAAGTAATTCAGAACTGTCCTGATCCACCAGCTCACCAGGTCTCAGCTGACCATCAGAAACAACAAGAGTTCATTTTTTGCTTTTAACTTAAAACACAGAAGGTGAAATTCATCCCTGTGCATTGAGTCAGCGTGAAGCTTAGACGCCACTTACATCCCACTTATGTTCTGAAAATAATGCTGACGTGGGACCAAGTGGTGAATTTCATCCAGACTGTACAGGCTGGGGAACTTTAAATTTTCCCCTCCACACATACCCCACGAAGATTAACATTTGTGAGCCATCACTTGGAAATGATTCCCATGCAGCACAATGTACATCAATCACACCCACAAACAGTGGTGCCAGGGTTAGAGCCTCAAGCAGATATTGATTAAACATATTTCCAGCTTGCAAGTCTGAAAAGCAGGCACTCCTAATGTCAAAAATAAATCTTTAAAGGCCACCTAAGTGACTCCCAACTGTCCTATACACCCCTCTGGGTAAGACTAGTGTCTGTTGTTGTCTGAAGTTATTCCTTTCTATTCTCCAGTTCAGAATTCGGGACAACGTGTACGTTTTGCACTAATTAACGATTGACTGGGGATTTCACTTAGGAGCACGTACAGCCTATTCTACATTCAGTGCTGTCTGTGTTTGTGTCCATTACTTTTTACTGATGGATTCTTTCAGTTACCTTTGTATGTCTTCTGCCGTTGAACAAAATTACTTAATGCAGTGGTCCCCAACCTTTTTTGTCTGGTGGGCGCCAGTCTGCGAGCCATGGAGGACCGTGGCGGTGGATGCACATCTGCCGAAATTCCGTCAACATCAATAGGCATCACTACCGAAATGCCACCGACAAGCAGCATCATCCAGAGGCATCGCTTCTGAAATACCGCCGAAAATGGGCAGCATTTTGGCAGCGATACCTCTGGATGACGCAGCTTGTCGGTGGCATTTCGGCAGATGCTCGTCCGCCGGCCAGTACGCAGGCACACTTAGATGCTCCGGCAGGAGCCATGGTACCCGGGGGCACCACGCGTTCGGGACCGCTGACTTAATGCAACAATAAAACAAAACCCATCTTAGCTTTGTGTCATGTTGGATACCTGTAAAATTGCCATCTAGCCTGAATTTCCTGGGCCAGTTATGAATTTCAGAGGGTTGCCTGGAGAACATCTAGAGCTGGCCTTCTCCCTGCTGCACATCCCATGAAATCCCCATGTATGTTTAAGTCAGGGTGGATTTGGCCCACTTGCAGGATGAAATCAGAAATGGCAATTTATTTGGCACAACCCAATGACATTGCACCAGTACAGGAAGACATATGTTATTATTTCCACAGTGTTGTAGGAGGACATGGTGATTTCTATGGAGAATTATGCAAAAACAACACCAAATGAAGTCTCTACTCTGGAGAATTTGATGTATACATAAGTCCAGTAGATGTAACTGTTGTGTGGGCACTATGGCTGGGAGGGAGTATGGAGCATATGGGTTTTGGGAAAAGATTTTAAGGAGACAGGCATGCAGCAATTCTCAAAAAAGGGCCATAGTTTTGGAGTTTAAGATATGCAGCCTACATACCCCCACATCATACATCATTTGAAAGCTAATTTTATGTATGTTTAGATGAGATTGGGTGTGGAGCTGTTGCATGGTGACATAAGCCTGTAGGTGAGGTGAAACAATAGCACCCGAAATGCAAGTGTCACATTTTGCACAGTTCCAGAAACACTGCAACAAGACTTCGAGTACAGTTTTTACTGTTTATGTTAATTTCAACACCTTAATGTGGTGTTTATTAGTCAAAGCTGCCAACCAACAATATTTTAACAGATTTTTATTGGTTGTGCATGGGCACGTATTTGTTTCCCCTCAGAAATGATGGAGCTGTTTAGCATGTGGCCAAAATGGCAAATATCAATATTTTGCAATATTAGCATGAAATGTTTTCACACTGCAAATTCTTAATTATCAAGGTGTCTCACAAGCGATAATAATAGTTTTCTATATTTTCAGTTGAAATTTGCTGACCAGGTCAGTCTCATACAGAAGGCTGCATGCCCATACTGGATGTGAATTCCTTCTTCATTTGTAAGCTTTTGTACATACAATGGTAACATCTAGTCTGCCTGGTAGGTTTTAATTTGTAATTGTCTATGCATGCAGTACTTGCCTTTGAAATATTTTAGAAACTAGCTTTTTAATTCAGTTACACACAAGGTCAATATTAAAGATTACAATACACTGCTTCATGCTGGGTTTCAATCAAAGTGCTCTCTAAAAAAATGGCAATTTTGATACTAACATATAGATCTAATTTATATCTAATTTAGCACAAGTCTATATATTGCACTAAATGAAAAATGGTGATAGTGGTGCTAACGATATACTTTGGGAATTTTACCTCTACAGGGAAGTTACAAGTATATGGAGACAGAAGACGTAAAGCTTACATCAAAGAGAAAAAGACTTTCCACAAACTCTGAAAAATGGATAATTTGTTTAAAAAAAAAAATCAAAAGAATGGAAAATTATCAAAAGCCACCATTGCCAGACAGAACTCTGTGATTCTGTCAGCAGATGCAATGAGTGATTAATTGAATTGGTGGCGACTGGATGAGTTTTCTCATTTAGATGATGTGCTACCAATGCTCTAATAGGGGTTGCTTTCAGAAATACACAAGCAAGTCGAATTTAGCATATATCAGAGTTGTACTGAACCCAGGAAAGAAAACAGGTTTTGAATCTGATCAGAGTTCATTATGCAGACCTGCTTTTATAGCCCAAGGCTCAAAAGGACAAAAGTGGGACTGTAGGACTGATCAGAAAGAAGCCAGCCCTTGTTTGATGGACCCTCACAAAACGTGTCCTGAGTGAATACGCAACAGCTATGAGAGAAAGAGGTGGCTTAACAAGAAGTAGTGGAGACAAAAGTCCACAAACAAGTCTTTGCTTTTGTGTGGACAAGGGATGAAGAACATGTTACAGCTCTTGCCAGTCATGTCATCAACAATAAGGCAAACTCATTTGACTCAATCACAAGAAGAGGTGCTTGTCAACATGACTGCATATAACATCAGATTTACAGGAGTCTCCACTGAAAATAGCAGATGTTAGTGAAGAACAATGGAGAGATATGTGAGAGGTGCTTTTGATTTTGAAGAGACACATAACTTCTTCAGACCAGTCAAGAAATCCAGCATCGAAACATTTGCTGTCATGGCCAAGACGACCCAATTTAAGTTTGGCCAGAGAGGGACAATCACAGCAGCTATCCATCCAGAAACTGTTTTCCACAGAGCCCCAGCCTTATCAAGATGCAGAGATGATGTTTCAATGGAAACTGTGCTTAATCACGCAAGAGGACCTGCACCTCTGTTCCATCAGTATGGAAGAGGAACAATGAGAAGAACAGACAAAGCCGAATTAGGGGGATCAGCTGGAATATCAAGAATCCATGAGCTAAGGGCATGCAACGAAAAAACCACCCTGTACATCAGAGATGCCATGGCCGTCACAAAAATGAAGGCTGGTGACAAATTCCACACATTAAATGGATTGGTTGCTGAGTACTTGAGGCAGGTCCTAAAAGGATTTGACAAAGCTAATTCTGTAACTGAAGTCTTTGATGGATATGACAATAGTAACTGTGAAAACTGCAGAGAGACAGCGCTGGAAAGGATCTAAGGTTAGATTCAAGAAATACCAGGTGATTGATGGACACCTTTTGCCTCCATGGAAAAAGTTTCTAACTGCAGCATCCAATATGCAGTCACTTGTAAATTCCTCTGTGAATATATGGTTCAAAATGCACCTGAGTAAAGGAGTGTACCCAAAACAAAGTCCTTGCTGAAGACTTTTTCAGTGGCAAAGTAGCAAAGTCCATCACCATTAGAGGTGTTGAAGAAACCCAAAACTAGTACAGTACTCAAGAGGAAGCTACACAAGGAAGCTTCTGAATGCTGTGTGCACCAATATGGCTTTGCATCTGACGAAGTGGGTATTCACCCACGAAAGCTCATGCTCCAAAACATCTGTTAGTCTATAAGGTGCCACAGGATTCTTTGCTGCTTTTACAGATCCAGACTAACATGGCTACCTCTCTGATACTTGAATATGGCTTTTGAATCTCTTGGTGTCAAAGGAACCATAGTGATTAGGTCATTTGATACAGATGTTTGGGTCCTTGCTTTCCAATAATGGAACACATAGATAACACATGGATTGAAACAGGCAACATTAGCAGCACCAACAAGCATTGCTTCATACTCATGCATGCAATTTGTGATGCACTCACTCCTGACTTCTGCAACATACTTCTTGCTGTATACTGGTTAACAGGATGTGTCTCTGGGCCATCCCGATTTGGTACTGGGGAAAAATCTGTGTTTAATGTTGTCAAAACAAAGGGAGCTTACTGCTCCAGAGAGCTTGCCAAACTGGGAGAGATGGACAAGCTGCAATTTCTGCAGCTAGGAAGTTGGTAGCAATGCTGTATGACTGGAGTGAGAAACAAAAGGAGACCACCGAGACCCGAATTGCTTGCACCTCAATCTAGCCATAAGAAAGAACAAGTCACTGGCCAAATTCCCACCATATGAGGACAGTTTTGAAGAGGAGGTAAAATAGCCATCTTGGCAAACAACAATTTGGAGGTCTTTGCATATAGGTAAACCAGATATTGGATCACCATAGCAACACGGATGATGGAAAAATGTGGACGATGAACTATTTCCTGTATTCCTCAAGGGCCCAATCACATCTGAGTTCTACAAGACCTTATTTGTGCCTGTACCAATAGGGTCACTGAACAGTCCAACTACGTCTGTAGTCAGAACAATCTTCCCTGCACAGAACTATGTACATGCCAAGACAATGAAGACTCTGGTAACCCAGGCACTCTTGACAGAAATCATAAGGAAGAACAAAATGATAATGATGTTGACTAGAAATGTCACCAGTGTTATTACATTTCAATCATGTACAAACCTGTACAAAATTATTATTAGATTTTATTTTATCCTTTGGATTGTTATGATACTTTAAGATCAGAAAGAAATCCAAACTGATGCCTTGAAATAATACATGGAGTCATTAAACTAACAGAAACTAATGCAAATATTTCAAAGTGGCATTTTAATGTGTTGATGGTATAATTGTTTATCCCTGTTTCTATGGTAACACCAGCACTTGACAGCTCCACATCATACTTCACCTTAAAGTAGACATAATAAGCTTTCAAATGATGTATGATGTGCCTATGTGTAGAGAGGGTACGTTAAAGTGACTGAGTCAGCGTCTGCCACTTGCTTAAGAGGGAAAGCTTTTTCCTTTCCCAAAGAAAGGATGACCAATGTTAAAGGCAGCAACGTAACCATCAAGTCCTCATGACTTTAGCCCAAAATTAACAAGAGTTCCTGATTAAACAGTGATGCTCTTGATTTAATTCGTTAATATTACTGTTATAGGGCCAGATGCTGAGCCTGCTTCTATATTCACATCAAGCCCAAAATATTTCTATGGGCGGGCGGCAGATAAGTGACAGATCCCACACTAGGTGACTGCATCCGCATGCACTGTGGAGATGGTGTCTCAGTTATTCTTTTGTATAGCAACATGGGGGTAGGAAGGAAATGGATTCAGGACCTTGGGACAGCTGCTCAGCAGGGGTGTAAGTTTATGACGCTCCACTGACTTCAATGGTGCTAAGCTAGTTTATAGCAGCTGAGGATCCGGTCCTCACCCTTCTCCACAGCTGGAGGTTGTTCTGATTCAACCTGTTATATGTACCAATGAGCACAGCAAAGTTCAGAACTGAATCCTCCTAGAGTAGGTGCGTGTTTGTGTTTGGGGTCTATCTCCACTCCTAACTGGTTTCACTAGGACAGAAAGGCTGGGCCTCATTGTGTCACTGTTATAGTCATTTCAGTTGCTGGATTTATCCTCCAGAGTCAGGAATGCAACTGAAATTCAGTTTAACTTAATGACTATGAACCTCACTGAGCTCTGCAGAAAGTTTACTGCATGTTCTACACCCTGGAGCCAGGAGCAGGCCTGGAACACCTGCTCTCAGAAAGCCTCATTGCACAAAAAGATTCCAGGCAAGACAGGTTGAATAAAGGTCCATGAAGCCCCATTACTCGCATCTGAACATTCACTGGGCATTTCTGAAGAACGTGACTGACTGAAGAGTCCCAGCAAATAATAACGTTGTGCACCTAGATAGCTTTTTCAATTGTAGGCTCTCACCCTGCTCCAGCATTTTACATATAGGGACAGCAAAAAAGAAATCACTTAAATGACTTTCCTGGAGTCACATTGAGCTCATGCCAGTAGGAACAGAACCAAGGTCTCGGGACTCTGTCACTCAGGCTACGTCCAGACTACCCACCATATCGGCGGGTTAAAATCGATTGCTCGGGGATCGATATATCGTGTCTCATCTAGACGCGATGTATCGATCCCCGAGTGCGCTTATATCGATTCCGGAACTCCATCAACCCCAACGGAGTTGCGGAATCAACAGGGAGAGCCGCGAACATCGATCCCGCGCGGTGAGGACGGATGAGTAATCCGATCTTAGATATTGGACTTCAGCTACGTTATTCACGTAGCTGAAGTTGCGTATCTAAGATCGATTTCCCCCTGTAGTGTGGACCAGCCCAAAATTGCTGATTTCTTAAAGGTGTTACAGCCAAGGTGGGCCTTGGGGAGAGGGTAAGAGATATAAGCAGTAGTTAGGAGGAGCTTCAAACTAGAGAGATAGACCCGAACCACAACCCTGTTTCCAGACACCCTGAATTTAGGGAAATTCATACCTGGATCTGAATGTCGTGCTAGAGCATCTCTTTAACCTGTATAAGCCACTCATAGTAAAAGACAGACATGACTATAATTAAAGAATCACATCAATGGAGCAAAGCCCAGTGTCTTTGCCAGTGTTTTACCTGGCCCTTGTTAGGCACCACAGAAATACCAAATTGCAAAACTCTCATTGACTTCATTGGGAGCTCTGCCTGAGTAAGTCCTTCAGTACCTGGCCTTACGTTAGCAGAACGCTAGAAAAGCACAAGAAAAACAACCAATGTTTGTTTTGTTTTAAGATGATCACAGAGAAGTCAACCAAGGATAATCCCTGTGGGACTTGCTACTGTTGGAATAATTGTGTCTACATTCCACAGCGAGACTGGGTGTGGGTGGCATCTTGAGCTACCGCAGAGGAGACGGGGCAGACTTTTTTTTTTTTTTTTTACCAATGCAAACAAAGATTTTCTTTCACAGAACTAAAAAACCAAAATAAACAGCCCCCCACCCCCAACCTTCCCTTATAGCCTGAAGATGTAATATTTTACCAAAGCTCTCCAGGCCTAGTAAACAATACAGATAGATCCAAATGGTAGGAAAAATGCTGCTCAGAGCAGAGCAGATAATGGAAAGTTAGGAAAAGTGGAAAGTATTCTTTGTTCCTGTACTTCCATCACTAACATGGATCTTTGGAATGCAGACGTAATGGCAAAGGAGGGGTGGAGAACACCTACAGTACATGGCGAATACTAGGAGGGGCGTCAGACGGAGAAGCCATTCGGAGTGGAAGGACGGTCTTGTGGTTAAGGCACTAGACAAAGATTTAGCAAATGTGGATTCAGACAGGGCACAGACTGAGGCAAGAGCTACGCTACGGACTTGTATCGGTCACTCAGGAGCATGAAATATCCACACCCCTGAGCGATGCATTTATACCAACCTAGCCCCCCGTGTAGACAGGACTAGGGAGAGCTCCTCCCGCTGACAGAGCTGCCGCCTCTCGGGGGAGGTGGATTAACTGTGCTGACCGGAGAAGCTCTCCCATGGGCATAGCAGTGTCTTCACTAAAGCGCGGCACTGGTGCAGCTGTGCCACCTGAGCGCTGTATGGGCAGACAAGTGTGTGACCTTGGGTTAGTCATTTAAGCTGTAAAATGTGGATAATAATCCTTTCGCCTGTCTCACCTATTTGGATTGTAAAGTCTTTCGGCAGCAGCTGTTTCTGACTAAGCAGATGCGCAGTCAGACACTGATTTAGGTCGGGTCCTCTACGTGATAATGCAGTATAAGTAACAGAACTGTTAAATGCCATTCTGTGCTACTAGCACAACATACCCTGCAGTGAACTAGTGTGGAGACCTGTAAAGCAACTACACTTCCTAGACCCCAGCAGGTAAAATACAATAATCTTCTGACCTTGAACCTCAAATCAGTGTGTTTTTTTCGCACCAGGAAATCTAGATTCCTGATGACAAGAGTGTGAAAGCTAAAACTAGGACATGAACCGTACAGGAGATGACAAATGGAAAGCCAAGCACATTAAAAAACCCCAAAGAAACAAAATGGAAGACAGCCTACACAGAGTGAGAATTAGAGAATGATTCGCCTTTCCTTCTGAGCACAGAACCCACTGCCTTTAGAATCA
The DNA here is from genome assembly GCF_007399415.2 of Gopherus evgoodei. Classification (NCBI taxonomy): domain Eukaryota; kingdom Metazoa; phylum Chordata; order Testudines; family Testudinidae; genus Gopherus; species Gopherus evgoodei. The sequence continues at coordinate 11,869,037 of NC_044322.1, forward strand.
CCTGAGAGAGGCACAACTTCTGATTAAAGGCTCGCAGATTCAACAGATGGCATCACCAGCGACTTGATTTTGTCGAAGATCTCTAATACACAGGGCTGTACAGAGGCTTTTGGGGGGAAGGAGGGTGGGAAAAGTCTGAAATTGAGATTCTCCTACACTTCTAAAAAATTACCATTCAGGGGAGGTCCAGGGCTAGGAGACTTAGAGAGCAATTTCACCCCAAACTCACCCAGCAGTGGTGAGTCCCATCCTATGGAGCTGGCCTGGCTTCCCGCTCTGGGCATTGTGACCTGGTGTGCAGCTTCACAAAGACATTCAGTTTTGACCTGGTCACTCCTCCATCATGACAGAGGAACTGACAGGACAAACCCGAGTGGCACTGTGATCCTGCATGCCAGGTTGCAATACTCCAGCATTGCACCCAATGTAGCATGTGTGATTACCTGCCCTATGGGCAGGTGGTGTACGTGTGCATTTGGTGCAAGGAGCTCCTGGCCCTCACAGACCGTGTACAGGCTTTGGAGATCAGAGTAGCTGAACTGGAGGAGCTAAGGGAGACCGAGAGGTACATAGATGAGACTTTACGGGACACAGTAGAATGGTCCCAGCCCTGGTCTGACAGCCTCTGTGCTGTTGAGGAGGAAGAAAGTCTCAGGGAAGAAGAACATCCAACTGGAGCAAAGGGAAACAATCCCATAGTTGGGACCCTCCTTCCAGATGATGTCATGGTAACCTCTCACACTGAAGATATCTCTTCGGGGGAACAGAACTCCAGTTATTAGGAAGAGACAGGTATTTCTAATGATCAGATTGCCCATTACTAACATAGATAGTTGAATTTACGATGACTGGGAGAACCACATGGTGACTTGCCTGCCTGGTGCAAAGGTTGCAGATCTCTCGAGACATCTAGATAGACTTCTGTGTAGTGCTGGGGAGAAGCCGATGGTCATGGTACATGTAGCTACCAATGACATAGGGAAGGATAGGAGAGAGGTCCTGGAGGCCACATTTAGGTTGCTAGGTAAGAGATTGAAGTCCAGGACCTCCATGGTAGCATTCTCTGCAATGCTTCCAGTTCCAAGCACAGGGCCAGTGAGACAGGCAGAACTTCAGGGTCTCAATGTGTGGATGAGATGATGGTGTAGGGAGCAGGAGTTTAGATTTATTAGAAACTGGGGAAACTTTTGGAAAAGGGGGAGCCTATACAGGAAGGATGGGCTCCACCTAAACCAAAGTGGAACTAGATTGCTGGCACTTAACATTAAAAAGGTCGCAGAGCAGTTTTTAAACTAAAGGCTGGGGGAAAGCTGACAGGTGCGGAGCAGCATGTGGTTTGGGCAGAGATTCCTTGGGGGAGGATCTACTAATGGAGATTGTCTATGTCCTAGTAGGGAGGAGAGGATGGAAGATGATAAAATATTGATAGGATCTGATGAGAAACAGTCAAATGAAAAAAAGTCTCATTCAATTACATCATGTAATGGGAGACAGCTAAAAAGTGACAAGTTTTTAAAGTTCTTATATACAAATGCTAAATAGTAAGATGGGTGAACTAGAGTGCCTCCTATTAAATGAGGATGTTGATATAATAGGCATCACAGAAACTTGGTAGAATGAGGATAATCAATGGGACACAGTAATATCAGGGTGCAAAATATATTAGGAGGACAGAACAGGTCGCGCTGGTGAGGGAATGGCACTGTATGTGAAAGAAAGCATAGAATCCAATGAAGTAAAAATCTTAAATGAACCAGACTGTACCATAGAATCTCTCTGGATAGTAATTCCATGCTCGAATAATAAGAATATAGCAGTTGGGATATATTACCGACCACCTGACCAGGACGGTGATAGTGACTGTGAAATGCTCAGGGACATGAGAGAGACTATTAAAATAAAAAACTCAATAATAATGGGGGATTTCAGCTATCCCCATATTGACTGTGTACATGCCACCTCAGGACGGGATGCAGAGATAAAGTTTCCTGACACCTTAAATGACTGCTTCTTGGAGCAGCTAGTCCTGGAACCCACAAGAGGAGAGGCAATTCTTGATTTAGTCCTAAGTGGAGCACAGGATCAGGCCCAAGAGGTGAATATAGCTGGACTGCTTGGTAATAGTGATGATAATATAATTAAATGTAACATCCCTGTGGCAGGGAAAACACCACAGAGGCCCAACACTGTAGCATTTAATTTCAGAAAGGGAAACTACACAAAAACGAGGAGGTTAGTGAAACAGAAATTAAAAGGTACAGCACCAAAAGTAAAATCCCTGCAAGCTGCATGGAAACTTCTTAAAGACACCATAATAGAGGTTCAACTTAAATGTATACCCCAAATTTAAAAACGTAGTAAGAGAACCAAAAAATAGCCACCGTGGCTAAACAGCAAAGTAAGAGAAGCAGTGAGAGGCAAAAAGGCATCTTTTAAAAAATGGAAGTTAAATCCTAATGAGGAAAATAGAAAGGAGCTTAATCTCTGGCAAATGAAGTGTAAAAATATATTTGGGCAGGCCAAAAAAGAATTTGAAGAACAGCTAGCCAATGACTCAAAAAGAAATAGCAATTTTTTTTAATACATCAGCAGCAGGAAGCCTGCTAAACTACCAGTGAGGCCATCAAATCCTTAAAAAAATGGGAAAGCTCCTGGCAAAGATAACTTGAATGCAGAATTGTCCAAGGTAAATCCTGAGTTAGCAATATCTATCTTGGCCCCACTATTTACATCAGTCTGGGAAAGGGAAAAAGTGCCAGATGAGTGGACCAATGGGATTATAGTGAAAATACCAAAGAAAGGAACTCTCAGTGATTGTAATAACTGGCATGGTATCACACTTATATCTGTGCCAAGCAAAGCATTGGGTAAGATCATAGTCCAGTGTATATCAGAGGCAGTTGATAGCATTCTCAGAAAAGAGCAAGCCGGTTTTCGGAAAGGGCGTGGATGCACAGACTAGATCTTCACTCTTTGAAACATAATAGAACAATGCTTAGAATGCAATGGCAACTCTACATAAATTTCATAGACTTTGAGAAGGCTTTTGATAGCATTAACAGGACCAGCCTGTGGCGCATTCTGCAGGCATATGGAATTCCTTTCCATAAAATCAACATAATCAAAAGCTTCTATTTCAACTTTACACGCAGTGTTGATCACAATGAGCTCAGTTTTGAAGTCAAAACAGGAGTACATCTGGGGTATGCCATGTCTGCCATCCCCTTCAACATTGCCATCGATTGGGCAATGTGGCATACAACAGAAGACATGGCAAGAGACATTAATGGACACCCTTCTCATCCCTTAGAGACCTGGACTTCCTAGGTGATCTCGCTCTCCTATCACATACCCAACACCATATACAAGAAACAACAACTCGACTCAATGCATTCAGCCAGCAAATTGAACTGAAAATCAACCACAAGAAGACACATATCATGACCTTTAATATTGCCTCACCATCACCAGTAGGGATAGAGGATCATGTTGTCACCAATGTAGAAATATTCACATACTTGGGCACACCATCAGCCAGGACAGTGAAACAACCCAGGACACAATCAATAAAGCCAGGAACACCTTCAGGAGCTTAAATACAGTCTGGAAATCATCAACATACAAAACCAAACTCAAGATTGATCAAAGCTGCATATTTTCAACACTACTTTATAGTGCGGAATGCTGGGGAATGAGAAAGTAGGACATGTCCAAACGTCTACATTCCATACAACCTGCCTCAGAAAATTCCTCTGTATCTTTTGGCCCAGAACAATCTCAAACCAAGATCTATTGACACAGTGCAGCCAAGAGGATCTGAGCACCATCATTGCCAGAAGACATTGGAGATGGATTGGCCACATGCTTCGGATCGAAACTGATTTCATTACCAGAGTAGCAACAAGATGGACACCTGAAGGCAAGTGAAAATGAGGCTGCTGGAAAACACATGGCGAAGAGCTGTGGAAGCTGAGCTGAAAAACCTGGGGCATAGCTGGGGAACCATTGAAAGACTTGCCAAAAACAGACAAGAGTGGAGAAGTTTCATCGCTGCCCTAAATGTCAGAGGTGTAATCAGAACATGATGATGAAGCCTGATTTCAGTACCAGAAAAAGTGGTTGAAACTATAGTAAAGAACAAAACTTTCAGACACAGAGAGGAATGTAATTTGTTGGGGAAGAGTCAATATGGTTTTTGTAAAGGGAAATCATGCCTCACCAATCTACTAGAATTCTTTGAGGGGGTCAACAAGCATGTGGACAAGGGGGATCCAGTGGATATAGTGTATTTAGATTTTCTGAAAGCCTTTAACAAGGTCGTTCAACAAAGGCTCTTTTAAGCAAAGTTAGCTGTCATGGGATAGGAGGGAATGTCCTATCATGGACTGATAACTGGTTAAAAGATAGGAAACAAAGGGTAGGAATAAATGGTCAGTTTTCAGAATGGAAACAGGTAAATAGTGGTGTCCCCCAGGGGTCTGTACTGAGCCTAGTCTTATTCAACATACACCTCTACCCCAATATAATTCCACCCAATATAACACGAATTCGGATATAATGCTGTAAAGCAGTGCTTGGAGGGGGTGGGGAGCGAGGCTGCATGCTCCGGTGGATCAAATCAAGTTCGATATAATGCAGTTTCACCTATAACGCGGTAAGATTTTTTGGCTCCAGAGGACAGCCTTATACCGAGGTAGAGGTGTATTCCTAAATGATCTGGAAAAAGGGGTAAACAATGAGGTGTCAAAATTTGCAGACAATACAAAACTACTCAAGATAGTTAAGTTCCAGGCAGATTGCAAAGAGGTACAAAAGTATCTCTCAAAACTGGGTGATTGGGCAACAAAATGGCAGATGAAATACAGTGTTGATAAATGCAAAGTAATGCACACTGGAAGATACAATCTCAACTATATATATAAAATGATGGCGTCTAAATTAGCTGTTGCCGCTCAAGAAAGAGATCTTGGAGTCATCGTAGATAGTTCTCTGAAAACAATGTGCAGCAGCAGTCAAAACAGCGAACAGAATGTTGGGAATCATTAAGAAAAGGATAAATAATAAGACAGAAAATGTCATACTGCCTCTATATAAATCCCTGGTATGCCGACATCTTCAATACTGCATGCAGATGTGGTTGCTCCATCTCAAAAAAAAATATATTGGAATTGGAAAAGGTTCATCAAAGGGAAACAAAAATGATTAAGGGTATGGAATTCCTGCCTTATGAAGAGAGATTAATAAGACTGGGACTTTTCAGCTTGGAAAAGAGATGACTAAGAGGGGATATGATTGAGATCTGTAAAATCATGACTGGTGTAGACAAAGTTATTTACTCCTTCTCATAACACAAGTACTAGGGGTCACCAAATGAAATAATAGGCAGCAGGTTTAAAACAAACAAAAGCAAGTATTTTTTCACACAACGCACAGTCAACCTGTGGAACTCCTTGCCAGAGGATGTTGTGAAGGCCAAGACTATAACAGGGTTCAAAAAAAGAACTAGATAAGTTCTTGGAGGATAGGTCCATCACTAGCTATTAGCCAGGATGGGCAGGGATGGTGTCCCTAGCCTCTGTTTGCCAGAAGCTGGGCGACAAGGAATGGATCACTTGATGACTACCTGTTCCATTCATTTGCTCTGGGGCACCTGGCATTGGCTATTGTTGCAAGACAGGATACTGGGCTAGATGGACCTTTGGTCTGATCCAGTATGGCCGTTCTTATGTTCTTGGTTTGGGGTCCTCTCAAATGGGGGGCCTGGAGCAAACTGCCCCTTCCTCCCCATCCCCCTGGGTATCCCTGCTAACAAGCCAGAAGTTATTTAAAGGCAGCAAGTCAAATTTACATTCAGGAAACGATAGCAGCAGCTTTACAACAGATGTGGACCTGAGACACAAGAGTTTGGTTCAGGTCCAAACTTTCCAGACATTTGGTGGGTGTCTGGAGTTGGAACAGTGGTTGTTTCATCCACTAAAGAAATAGGATCTAACCTTGAAGACCAGACTCAGATCATAATGTTCAGGGGCATTTGCATGTTGCCTTTTGGTTCAAAACTCTCTATTTAATAGTGGTAGGATAAAAATGTATGAGTACCTCATGTTACATCAGCACCGCCACTAGGGATGGGTCAACCAGCTACAATAAAGCACAAAACCACCTGAAACACAAATCAAAGCCTTTTTGAGGTTTGAATAAGTTCTGTTGGCTGCTTTTCTATCATTATTTTTCATTTACAAATGCTTCAGGGTTCTAGGAAATGCCCAAATTCTATGAAAGGGGCTGTTAGGACACTAATTCCAGCCCAGCAGGAAATAATAGAAATCTCATAGGAGAGATATTTCCATGAGATCTGCTCAGTTTTGGGTAGGCTGGATAAGCGTCCAAGCATGTATTATCATTTGTATTTCAGAGACCCATAGAGGAGCCCCATTGTGCTAGGTGCTGTGCAGACACGTAGCAAGAGACAGCCCTTTCACGGTCTAAGGGTGGTAGGGGAAAACAGAGGCACAGAAAAGCAAAGTGACTTGCTCAAGGCCACATCAGTGTCAGAACCAGGAGTAGAATCCAGGTTTCCTGATTCCCAGGCAGGCAGCTCGTGAAAACTAGATCATGCCACCTTGAATCATGAGCACTTTTGCCCTCTGGGCATTACTCCAATATCAATAACATTCAAAGAAATGTAGGACTGGAAGGAGCCTCAGTGGGTCATCTAGTCTAGTCCCCTGCCCTGAGGCAGGCAGGACTAAGTATTATGTACCATGGCTGACCGGTGTTTGTCTAACCTGCTCTTAAAAACCTCCTGTGACAGAAATTCCACAACCTCTCTATGGCCTGGTCCACACTACAGCGTTAAATTGATTTAAACAGCGTTAAATCGATTTAATGCTGTACCCATCCACACTACAAGGCACTTTAAATCGATTTTAAGAGCCCTTAAAATCGATTTCTGTACTCCTCTCCAATGAGAGGAGTAACCCTAAAATCGATATTACTATATCGATTTAGGGTTAGTGTGGATGGAAATCGAAGTTATTGGTCTCTTTCTTTTACTGAGCTACCCAGAGTGCACCGCTGCGGAAATCGATGGTAGCCTAGGACCATGGACGCACACCACCGAATTAATGTGCCCTAGTGTGGACGCGTAAAATCGATTTTATAAAACCAGTTTTATAAAACCGGTTTTAATAATTTCGATTTTATGCTGTAGTGTAGACGTGGCCTGTGTAACTTGTTCCAGTACTGTAACTAACTACCTTGACAGTTAGGAAGTTTTTCCTAATGTCTACCCTAAATTGCCCTTGCTGCAATTTAAAACCTTTGTTTCTTCTCCTATACTCAGCGGATAAGAAGAACAATTTATCACCCTCCTCTTTGTAACAACCGCTCATGTACTCGAAGACTGTTATCATGTCCCCCCTTATTCTTCTCTTCTCCAGGCAATGTACGTTTTTTCCAATGGATGCATTTAAGATAAGGGTATTACACTTACCATCAAGTACACGTCATCTTGGAACACCTAAGGGCAAATGGTTGAATGAGTCCAATCCATACGGCTATACTGGTTTGATCAGCCAATCTCGTTCCTTCCTTTGTAATGCCTAGTTTATAAAGGCAAAACAATGCGCATCCCATAACTTGCTCCATCACACTCTTAATGGCAGGACTTAACATCTATTAGAATCCTTAGTCACAATGGAAATGTATTTACAACCACAAACCTATAGTAAATTACCGTAACAGCCTCTAATAGTCACTCTAATGGGCCAAACCTCAAGGTACCATACAAATATATTCACCTCTATTCTACACTGTTCTGGGTATCCTGCAGTGAAACAGAGCGGCAGCAGATTTACTTTTATTATGCAGCTAAATTGAGGTTTCTGCAGTCTCAAGCAAAACACACATGCAGCGCAGCATGCAAAATCTTGGACTGGCCCCCCTCCGCTGACATATCTCATGTGGCAGCAGCCCACCACCAGCATTAGACTGAACACACTGGTGCCAGCTGCTCCACTTTCCCCCCTCCTTTCCCATGTGTGATTGACTTTCCAGTCATCGTAGTTTCCTGTCTGGCAACCAGATTGAAATCTTTACACACACACACAAGGCCAAATTCATTCCTGGCATTACCCTCTGGACTTCAGTGAAGCTACACTAGGGTGAATTTGGCTCATAAAACTAACTTTTCCCAATACAGGACTTCAGGATGGATCATTCCAGGACAGACATTAGAAGGACTGGATGAAGGTTGGGCTTGTGGCTAAGGCAATGAACGAAACTTGACGTAATCTGGGGTTAAATTCCTGGCTATGCTATAAACTTCCTGGGCAAGTCATTCAATCTCCCTGTGCCTCAATTCACCAACTGTAAAATGGGGATAAATTGTTATCAATTGCAGAAGCTCTTCTTGAAAGGAACGGGGCAGGTCAACACCTCTCAGAGGTACCGTAGCAGGTTTTCTGCAGACAGCACTGCTTCGTTCACATTTTTGAAGTTCTCTCTATAACCGTAAGTGCTAGAAACATAATATTTTCTTTAAATGAGAGGTCAGTTTTTGGGTCATTGTCCTGCAGCAAGAGGAGCCCAGATAATAACTACCTAATCCATGGGGCCAGGGTAAATTTGGTAGTATATGTACAATGCTATGGTGACAGGAATACCAAGGTAGAAAGATGAGTATTAATGACACATGTAGCTGGAGAAGTAGTACAGAGAGAAACAGTAAAAAAAAATAAAAAATCCAGTCTTTGCTGTAAAGCTTTATATAGAGGGGTGGTGGGGGAGGGGAAACACACAGAGGACTAGCCAACCCATTTACTAGTCATAACAAATGAAGCCAAGGGATATGCTAAGGTCTCTCAATCAATGCTTTTAAACGATGTGATATCATTGGACTTTTTGGTTTTTTTAAATAGACAACTCCTGAGATTATCAGAGAGAGACTGAAGGGAAATAACAGGGGTAGAGTTTGGGGCTGGGAAGCTGAGATCATTGACTCTGACCAGGAAAACATTGTGCTATGGTAAATGGCTAGGGAGAGAAAAATGCAGCAGGATTAAATAATGGCTAGATGTGTCCATTAAATAACAGAGTTGTATCATACAGGGATGGGAACTCAGGATCCCACTGCAAGGGGAGGGTAAGAAGGGACAACAGTGTAAAGGGAGAGCATTAGGATCTTCTTAGAGTTATTACTTAAGCGCTGAGCAGGTGCTTGCCCTGCATAGCAGTTTGCATGCAAAGGAGACAATCTTGCCACACATGTGAGAAGTCACTTTCCTGTAGATGCATGTGGAGGCAAGGGAGAGAGAAAAGAGGGGTATAGCAAGGGGAGAAAAGCCTCATTTCTAGCTGCCAAATCAGGATAGTTATTCTCTGGTGGATTCTGGAATCCAGCCTGATCAGGGCATCCCAATCAGGAGCTTTATTTCTCTTTGCTAATTAAATACTTGCTGAGGATGAAAGACAGCGTTATCGGGCAATGGGGCAATCTTTTATGAGAACTGCCTGGGGAGCCAACTTACTGCACTGGGAAAGAGGCAGGGCCAGCTTTAGGAAGTGTGGGGCCCAATTCGAACAGTTTTGATGGGGCCCCGGCAGGGAAGACAAAAAAAAAAAAACACTACGTAAAAAAAAAACCACGTGGGGCTTGTACTCACCGGGCGGTGCTCCGAGTCTTCGGCAGCACTTCGGCGGGGGTCCTTCACTCGCTCCAGATCTTCGGTGGCACTGAAGGACCCGCTGCCGAAGTGCCGCCGAAGGCCCAGAACAAGTGAAGGACCCACTGCAGAAGTGCTGCCGAAGACTCGGAGTGCCACCAGGTGAGTAAAAATTAAAAAAGGTGCCTCTAGCTAGGGAAGAGATTCGCGCGGGGCCCTCTTAGGCGCGCGGCCCAATTAGGGGGAATTGGTAGAATTGGACTAAAGCCGGCCCTGGAAAGAGGGGTTAGAAAAACACTGGCTTTTGGGCCTTGGTTTCCCCATTCCCATGCGCATGCTCTCCCAGACACACACAGGGTGGATTAGAGGGTAAGAGGCAAACATCTGGCATAAAGGGTCAGTAATGTAGGTGAGGCTGGCAAAGCTCTGGAGGATGATCAATGCGCCCTGCTCAGAGGGAAAGTAATCGGTTATTTCATAGACTCATAGACTTTAAGGTCAGAAGGGACCATTATGATCATTTGTTATACCTTTTGGGGAGGGAAGTGGGGGAGGGAAAAAACACACAAAAAGCCCCTCCACTGTCTTTTGGCCCTGTCCCTGCACTCTGACCAAAGGCAGAATCCAATCAAAACAATGAAGGTTTGGAATCAAGAGTCAATGCTGTCGAAGAGGCATAATGTAAAGTAGAAAGTCATAAGCCTGTTGCACGTAGGTTTCCCTTTCCAAAAAAGTTCCTGCAAGAGGGCAGACTCATTGCTCAATCAACCTCACTGAGCACTTTACCATTAACCTCCATGAGCAAGCACAGAATGGGCCAGTTTAGATATGAGGCGAAGAGAAAATCAGGTCTTTGGTAACAAGTTTATGGCATCAGCAACACTGATGACTGCAACCTTGCTATCATCATACTTGGCTGCGAGTTTGTCAATTCATAAACGTGGCTGCTGATTACTTGCACGGGAGACTTCCTGGGAGGTACTTTACAAGGGATCCTGCAGTACTAATGATCCAACAGATAGTGCTCTTTCTTTAGAGACAGTGTTGGATCAATGTCCTGGCATGCTAAGGAGCACTGAGACATTTTTTGGGCAAAACTCACATTCTGGTCACATGTGGCCATTAAAGATCCCATGGTTAGAGCCGGTCAGAGAATGAATTTCCTTCCTCCATCCCACGCCCTCACAGAAAATTTCAGCTTTTCAGTGAAAACTTAATAAATAACACACACACACACACACCCTTAATTTCTGTCTGAAACCTGAAAATTTAAATTCAGAAATGCTGCCACGGTGCTTCATGAGATTTGTAGTTTGAGTGACTCATCCCCCTTATTCTCTTTTGTGGGGTAGGCTACCTGGCTGGACTACTTCTTCCTCTCTTCTTGTTGAGCCACCAAAGTGCATCATGGGAGCTGTAGTATGGCTGGGAACCCAGACCCTAGAGAGTGGGGGGCATGAGGCCTCCGAACTACAATTCCAATGAAATAGTGTGACAGCATTTCTGAATCAGCATTTTTCGTTTTATCAAGGAAAGTATAAATTTTCCTGTGAAAACAGACACTTTCTGTGAAAAATCTCATTTAGCTAAAAATCCAATTTTCTGTAGACAAACAGTTTTGATAGAAAAATGTTGAGCAGCCATACCTATAGTATTTTGTGTGTGTGTAAAGGTGATGAGTAAACTCTGGTGGCCTGTCTGAAATGCAGTTGAGTTGGAATTGGTGGCAGAGCACCAAAGAGGAGATGGGAGCAGATAAACTTCCCAGCAATTGAACATGAGATGTGTCAGACCTGCTTAGCTCTCTCCGCCTCAGCTAGGGTTGCCAACTTTGGTTGGATGAATCCCTGGAGGTTTAATCACATGACATTATCTTTAATTTAAAAGATTAATTTTTAATTCCTGGAGACTCCCGGACAATCCTGGCGGGTTGGCAACCCTCGGCATCCAGGACAGCTTGATCCTGCAGTTAGTGGGAGTTCTGGAGACACGAAGAAACGCAAGGAAGAGACTTTACAGCTTTTTGTTACAAAGGCTAAATCTCCAGGGACTCCAATTCTGAGTGGTGCTGAATCAGCCAAATCTCATTAGGAGTTGAGGGTGCTTATCACCTCACATGAATGGTCCCAAGTTAGCTTTCTTAACTAATGTGAGTTTAAAAAGGGCTATGGATGAAGCACGACTGAAATCTACTCCCGGAGGGAGGAAGGAAGGAAGGAAGGATGTCACATGCGCTCAATGAAAATATTTCATACATCTTTACAAGTTAGCCATGAACTATATGACATTCCAAGTGGCCCCATAAACATCCTATTTATAACATTTCTTTTTTAAAAGTGTTTTCATCCTGCTTCCTTTACCTCTCCTGTCTGACTGTGGCACAGGACATCACATCATCTAACTACAAGCTGGGTTCTGCTTTCCACATATCCAGACTTCAAAATATGGTAGTAAGTCAGCAGCCAGGTAGGACTATTATGGTTGCCACTGCATAGCAGCCACTCGAACTCCATGGTGGCAACAGGGATCAAATCCAGCTTTTCCTGACCCAATAGCACACAGCCAGATCACTTCAGTAAAAGGAAACTCGCTGCTAGCGGTACAGAGGCTATGACCCTCAGCTGAGCAGTTCTGATTCTGTCCAATAAAGAGCAGTGGTTTACATGCCAAAAACTCTCTCTTTGTATTTACAATAGTGTTGTGGGTCCTCAAAACACCGCACAGAAATGTTTATTTTTAGGAATGAGTTCATTGCTCATGCTAGGTCATAGTCACAACTGACAATAGATTAATCATGTTATATTAGAGTCATTGTGTGTGAAACAGGTTTTTTTTCTTTACTACGATAAATGGATACATATACAATAGAAGCCACATCATGATGTCTCTTTTTATATACCAAAGAACAGAATGAGACTGCAGCTGCAGTTGCAAACAACCTTCCTCTACATTCAGCTCCATCTTCAAATCCCACTGCTGCTGCAGGGTCTTCCAGCCCTGGACCCTTATACATCAGACCTTATTTGTACCAGCTGGCTGCATTGAATGTTTGAGTCTCAACCAACAGATTTTCTGTATTTGATGCACATGAGCCTGAGCCTGCAAACCCTCACCCAAGCTGACTTCAAGGAGACCCTACTCATATGAGCAAAAATTCGTAACTGGCCCCCATCAGTCAGTGTGATGCACATGGGCCGCACCCAATCAGAGCCCCACTGACTTCAGGGAGGCCTTCACTTTGACATAAGAGCATAGCTATTGCCAGACTGGATCAGACCCAGGGTCCAAGAAATGCCCACAGTAGGCAGAAGATCTCATCCTAATCCCTACTGGTGAGAGATGTGGTGTTAAACCCCCAAGACATGAAGGTTCATCTCCCTTCCCATCCTTGGGTTTTTGTTTCTTGGTTACACTCTGTTATTCCAGCTCTGGATATTCTTGTTATCCACAAATGTCTAAACCTGCTTGGAATCTTGCTAAGTTTTTGGCCTCCACTTTATTCTGTGGCAGTGAGTTTCACAAACTAATTACACAGTTTGCAAGAAAGCATTTTCTTTTGTAATCGGTTTTGAATTTGCCACCTTTTAATTTCACAGAATGTCCCTTTGTTCTTGCGTAATGAGACCGAAGTTCCTGACCTACCATCTCTAGACCATTCATTAGTTTAGGTACTTTTATCATGTCTCCTCCTTTCTAAGGAAAACCATCCCAATCCTTTCAATCTCTCTTCCCAGGAAAGTCTTCCGATGAGCCTAATCATTCTTGTCGCCCTTCTCCCCCCAAAAAAAACTGGTGTCAAGGATCCACCCCCACATACCATACTGATGGCAAGGAGTTTTTCTTCCAACAACATGGTCTGTAAGTACAGCTGTGCACATTGCCTTTGCTACACAAATAAGCCCCAGACCGCTGGAATCTGTGTAAGCCCTTCCATTGACTTTGATGGGCTTTAGATCAGGTCCTGAATACCACCACAGCACACACATTTGAGCTGTAAGTAGGGCTGTCTTTCCCAGCGAGGCAATGGAAGTTGGTTTCAAGGGCTACAATGCAGCCACATATACCTGTATTCAAAGTCAGCCCTTGTATTCCACTGTTTGTGCTTGTTGCCCCTGCCCCCCACTCCCCAAAAATAAGGATTCTACAAACTTCAACCATGCCACAGTCAGAGTGCACCCAGCGTCTGCATGTGTGCTGATAGCTCTGGATACTAGAAAGCTGCACTGGAGGTGGTGACTAAGTTCAGCCGCCAACTTCACTTCTCTATATCCTGACATCACAGCTCTGATCCCTGACCCGTTGAACAATGGACAGTTCTATGCAGTGTGGTCGCACGTTCTTCCCACTGGAATCTCAGATCTGACGTTATGTGCAGTGAAGAGTATGAGAGGAAACATGGCAGGGGGGGGGAAAAAGAAAGACATCTGGTCCTCAAATCATTGATTCTTCCCCCTTAAATCAAAGCAAATGATATATTCCTATAAGCTTTCCATACGGAGAGAGTTATTTACGGACCATACTAGACAGCTGAAAAATGCCAGAGAGCTGCAAGCGGTATGTGATATTGACAGAATGAAGGCAGTTAATCTATTTTCCATTGGCAATGAGCATGTATAATTAATATTACGTATGCCCCACACTGTGCTAGATATCGTTCCTAAACATGGAGTGTGCAAGCAGTGTGGGAGGTTTATGGATCCACAGACACACAGGATAGCTGGTGGAGTCACGTGGTAGAAAGGGCTGATCAGCACGAATTTGGGAGCAGGGACGGCTCTAGGTATTTTGCCGCCCCAAGCACGGCAGGCAGGCTGCATTCGGTGGCTTGCCTGTGGGAGGTCCCTGGTCCCGTGAATTCGGCGGCAGCCTGCAGGAGGTCCGCCGAAGCCGCGGGACCAGCTGACCCTCCACAGGCATGCTGCCAAAGGCAACCTGCCTGCAGCCCTCGCAGCAACTGGCAGAGCGCCCCTCGCAGCTTGCCACCCCAAGCACACGCTTGGGGTGCTGGTGCCTGGAGCTGCCCCTGTTTGGGAGGCACCCATTATTCATGAATGGTGATGCCATAACTGGGGACAGTCCACAACTTCAGGGAACCTTCCCTTCCCAATTGGGCATATCTCCCGTTGAGTGGGAACTGTGGAGTTTTCAGCAATTTGGAAAAAACAGGTGGCTCAATAAGAACTTCGGACAAGATTTTCAAAAGTGACTAATGATCATTATTATAAATCGTGGTTATTACCATAGGGCTCTGTCGTCTGGGCACTGAAAAGCACAGAGATGTAGGTAGTCCCTGCCCTAACAATCTTACAGTCTAAAGAATGTTTGAGTTGATTGTTTAGGGGCCCAAGTGAAGGCACTTTAAAGAGGCCTCATTTTCAGAGAGTGTCTTTTTCCAAAGACTCAGTAGACATTTCTGAAAGGTTTGGCCTGGGGCCTTCATTTAGGCAGCCATTATTTAAATCTTGGCTCTGGTTTTTAGCCCTGCAGTATTGGACTTTAAAGCCAAGGCAATTTTATTTGTAGGAAACCTATCACTAGCCCAGCCCAGGAGTTAATCTTCCCATTTGAGGCCTTAGATGGGAGTAATTCTGAGTGATAAATTCCACATTTTGGACAGAGAAATTCATTTCTAGGCACTAGTGTAATAAAAGCAAAGAACCATCAGATTGATACAAAGATTCCTTGATGCTCCCAGGTTCTCCAGTGAAATCACACACCTGCTGAATACCTTGAAGAAAAGAGATATGATAAATATAAAAAAGGGCAGCTCCAGAAACAAAATCCCCCATAGATTGCTACTCACGGAGAAAAAGGCATCCTTGTCCAGCCTAGACAGCAAGATGTGCATTTACACAGCTCCTGCTTAAAGGGCACGTCTTTTCCACTCTGCCTCAGAAAGTGCAGCTGAAAGGTAACATACAGCCACTTGGTTTGGAGAGAGTCTTCGACAAGAGAAAGACTAAGATCTCTGGGGCAGAGACTGTCTTAACTTGGTGCTGCCCTGGTACAAATTAATACTATGATCTATAGCCAGTGTCATGCAGGAGTCAGACTGAATGATCTAATGGTCCTTCTTGGCCTTACATTATTATTGTTCATCAGCTTTAAAGAGCTATTCCTCCCCCTATACCTACCCACTTAATTATAAGAGGAAAGTAAGAAAGGGACCATTACACCAATGACCACTTCTATCTGGCTTTTCATGCTTCTGCCCAGTGACAGACTGGCTACTTTTTACAGTTATAATGACAACTGGGATCTAATTTAATTTTGTAGCAAGATGATCAGAGTTATTTATTATGCTCTCCAGATGAAGTCCTGCACAGATTTAATAAATAAATGAGAGAGAGCAACCATGCACGTTCCTTTCATGCAAAGAAAGAGATCTGGAACATTTTACATCAACCTTTTCAGGGCTCTGCCTCAGAAAGCTTTTGCTGGGGCTGGATGCATCCTGGTGGTGGGGTGGAATATGTAGAAGACAACACAGATGTGGTCCAGTGGTTGGGGTCCAGCCTAAGACTTGAGGGGACTTGGGCTCCATTCCCTGTTCTGCCACAGACTCCCTGTGTGATCTTTGGCAGATCACTTATTCTCTCTGCGCCTCTGTTCCCCATCTATAAAAAAGGGTAATAGCGCTGCCCTATATCACAAGGGTATTGTGAGGATAAATCTATTGAAGCTTATGAGGTTGCTCAGACCCCATGGTAATGAGGCCACGGACATACACCATTGAGAGGTAACTGTGCAAGAAGCTGACAGATAGGTGGACACAAAGCTGTGGGTCTGAGTGGCAAGCAAAGCTTACAGGTTGACAGAACAGGGAGTAATGGTCTCCATTTGCAGTGGGGGAGGTTTAGGTTGGATATTAGGAAAAACTTTTTCACTAGGAGGGTGGTGAAGCACTGGAATGGGTTACCTAAGGAGGTGGTGGAATTTCCTTTCTTAGAGGTTTTTTAAGGTCAGGCTTGACAAAGCCCTGGCTGGGATGATTTAGTTGGCAATTGGTCCTGCTTTGAGCAGGGGGTTGGACTAGATGACCTCCTGAGGTCCCTTCCAACCCTGATATTCTATGACTTCATTTATAAACACGACTGAGATCAGCAAAGGCTGCAGAATGGGCTCTTAGTTTGCAGCTTCATATGAGGAAATAAACAGACTATATTTATATGACGCCTCTCCACCAAGTGATATTCAAGGTGTGTCAAACGATACAGCAATTAAAATCCCATAAAATTACAAAGCCAAAGCCCAGTGCTGTGTAATATTCACTAACATGTTTCTGATGCTTGTTTTAACCCCTTCTCATCTGATGTCTTGGGGAAAGCAGGTTTATGCCATGGCAGAGGCAGGAGGGATGAGGTGGAATGGGTGGGTATCTAGTATCGTAGCAAGCACAGTTAGAAGACGTGCCAGGGTCAGGGTAATTGTAGAAGGAAAGAGCTGTGTGTCCTAGTACACAAAGCAGGGACCTAGGAGTTAGATTCTTAGATTCCAAGGCCAGAAGGGACCATTGGTTGTGATCATCTAGCCTAGTGGTTCTTAACCTGGGGTGCATGCACCCCCCTGGAGGTGGGAGATGCCCTTTCTGGGGGTGCAAGACATGCAAGATTGTTTTAGAAGGTAAATCATCAAAAACACAAATTAAGCACAGGCACGTAAGTACGACTACTTTGTTTCATCAAACCTAGGTATTTATTAACATTCATTTTTTAATGATCACCATAATACAAATAAAAATATATTTAGGTTTAAAGAACTGACCTACTTAAACGATTTTTGATAAGGGGTGTAAGAATATATTTTGAGAACTAAAGGGGTGCAGGCTGCAGTAAAGTTTAAGAACCACTGATCTAGCCTGTCCTCCTGTGTAACAGAGGCCAGAGAACTTCCCTAAAATAGAGCAGATCTTTTAAGAAAGGCGTCCAGCATTGATTTAAAATTAGTCAGTGATGGAGAATCCATCACGACCATTGTTCCAATGGTTAATTACTTGCACTTGTAAACATTGTTTGCTGTATTTCCAGTCTAAATTTGTCTAGCTTCTACTTCCAGCCACTGGCTTGTGTTACATCTTTCTCTGCTCATATTGAAGAGCTCACAAATAAATATTTGTTCCCTGTATCGGTACTTAGAAACTAATCAAGTCACCCCTTAACTTTGCCTTTGTTAAACTAAATGGATTGAGTTCTTTGATTTGATCACTATAAGGAATGTTCTCTCTCTGAACTCTTTCCAATTTTTTCATCGTCTTTCTAAGAACTACGACTGTGCAAATAACAGCTTTTTCAGTTCTCTGGCAATTCCAACAAATAAAAAAAAAATCATTTCAGGTCAAACAAAATGTTTCATTTTGACACCATCAAAATAGTTAATTTCCAATTCTGGCCATTTTAAAAAGAGAATTTTGAAACAAAATTTGTATCAAACTAAAAAAAAAATCAAAATGAAACATTTTGAAAATGTTAAAATACAACATTTAATTTTTTTTATTTTTTTCCCCAACTGAAACAATTTGGTGAAACCAACATGAATTCATGAAACATAGTGTCACCGAATCTGCATCTTTTGCTCAGAAAAGTTTTTTATCCAAAAAATGTCACCTGGCTTAAGTTAGGACTCAGTACCACCACTGCTACACTGTGTGTCCTTGAGAAAGTAATACACACCCCTCTGTAAAATGGGGAGAATGGTGCTTACCCACCTTTATAAAATGCTTTGAGATCTCTGGATGCTATGACTTAGTAGTATTGGTTTCAGAGTAGCAGCCGTGTTAGTCCGTATCTGCAAAAAGAACAGGAGTACTTGTGGCACCTTAGAGACTAACAAATTTATTTGAGCATAAGCTTTCGTGGGCTACAGCCCACTTCATCGGATGCATAGAATGGAACATATGGTGAGGAGATATATATACACATACAGAGAACATGAAAAGGTGTGAGTAGTCCTACAACTCTAAGAAATTAGCCTCTTAGAGTTGGTAGGACTACTCCCACCTTTTCATGTTCTCTGTATGTGTATATATATCTCCTCACCATATGTTCCATTCTATGCATCCGATGAAGTGGGCTGTAGCCCACGAAAGCTTATGCTCAAATAAATTTGTTGGTCGCTAAGGTGCCACAAGTATTCCTGTTCTTTTTAGTAGTATTGGTTACTTTTATTAAAGGGGGATTTAAATGACCAGCAGGACTTCAGAAAGGAAGGATGGCCTTATGTTTAAGACACCGTAGTCTGCTGGCACCCAGGAGATCTAAGTTCAATCCCCTGCTCTGCCATAGACAATCTTGTGTGACCTTGGTCAAGTCAGTTGATCTCTCTGTCTCTCACAGGCAGTAATAAGTGACAAAGAATCCTGTGGCATTTTACAGACTAACAGACATATTGAAACATGAGCTTTTGTGGGTGAATACCCACTTCGTCAGACGCACGTAATGCTTCCTTTGTCTTTTATCTATTGTGTCCATTAGACTGTAAGCTCTCCAAGGCAGGGACGGTCTGTCACTGTGTTTCTACAGCACCTTGCACTGTGGACCCCCAAACCTGACAGCCCCTCATATGCCGGTGATACAAATAAATAATTTGTAATATTTGCTCTGCATCTAAGTCACTAATATTTGCTTTGGTCCAGTAAACAGCATTACATCACCCATTGCATGTGACATTTGTTTGTGAAAGGCCATTTAATATCACTTCTGGTCTCTTTCAAAGAAAAATGAATCCAGCTCCTGTTATACTTTCCTTAAGTGCTGTTTGTCTTTCTTAAGTTCAACTTACATTTTGCCATCATCAATCTTTTATGTCCACAGCGGACTTTGCCAGGGACACGGGCCAGTCCTGATGTCATGGTGCAGGCTTGATAGAGAGCGAAAAATTCTTTCAAGCAACGTTACCAAAGCCAAAGCATGAGGTAAATACATATTGTGCAGTAAATTCAGCCAATATAACTCCTGGTCTCCACGGATGGGGAGTTACAGATGTAAATTCCAGTGCAACGAAATAAGACAATAACCCTAAGTCCTCCCCAGTCAAATATTATGACTGGCTATAAAAAAGGCCTTGGTATTTTTATGACCAACAAGTAGAAGAAGAAGGGAGCAGAACAGCCAGTTTTAGTGCATCACATTGTCTGGCCAGTTTGGGAATCACATCTCCATACTGCATTGCATCATTGGTGTGGTGCAGTACAGACACTATAAGGAACACTCCTCTGCTCGTGGAGGAGTTGTGTTTGCTGACCGGATAGGTCTTTTCCAGCTCTAACACAGGATTATAAAGGTATGTTCCTCCTTCCTCTGGAACATCAAGTGCTGGCTGCTGCGGGAAGCACTTGATGGATCAGAATTCTGATTCCAACCATATGTTCATAAAGGGCAATTTGGATATAGAAGTGCAAATTCACAGCTGACATAGGAGACACTCAGTCAACGTCAATGGTGTTGGAATCTCTTCCACCAGGGATGAGTTTGGCCAACAACATCTGTGGTGCCCCACACGGGGCCTGAGGACTTCATACATGTGTTTAAATGGCCACCAGTCAGGTCACATGTTGGCAAGAATCCACCAAGGTCTCTCTCAGGAGAATTGCTATTCCCCTCCATGCAGACTACAACCTCTAACACTCTCTAATTTCATGACCAACCATTAAGACTCCAGGCCCTGAAACAATGCATCTTTTGCTAGATGCCCATTTCTTAGTGTTGCGCTGCACAGTTAGGGGCAGGGGAGGTTTTTCCCCAAGTGCATAGCTCTGTGCAAGCAGGTGCCCTCCCCAGCCTACTCTGAAACATAGTCCAAAGCTGCAGAGTCTCAACTCACTGCTTTCCTTAACAATAACATCAAGTTCAGCTAAAGTGTTCTTCCCAGGCATGGCTGCTCCCCAGTTTCTTACTTCAGTGCTGCTCAGCCCACACCCTAGATCTTCTCTTCAGGGAGCCACTCCCACCTCTCTTATATCCGGGTGAAAATAAATGAGCCACCTGCCTCAATGAGTCAACAGAACCCACTTAACCCTTTCCTAGCAGGATCAACCTCTGCTAGCAGGTTGCAGTGATTCAGGAAAACCCTGCCAGCCTGTTACACTCCCATTTATCTCATGTGCTTGCATCAGGAAGGAAGAACAGGTCCTTTTCTTACTGGAGATCTGGTGAGACTCTGTGCCGCTGGTGCAGAAGTGACCTGTGCTGCACATTTTACATACTGAAGGTCTGATTCATCTACCATTTACACCAGTGCAAGTCCACTGAAATGAACTGAGTGACAGGGGAGACTCAAGCCCCATATTTTTGGCTAAAACATAGACAGCTTAGCCAACCAGCACAGATATTAACACTGTAGTATGAAGATAAGCAGGGTGGAGCGCAATGGTCTGATTGGGAGGATAAGAGAGAGTTTACTCCCAGAATTACACAGTAAGTTTAGGAGTGGCTAAGTGATCTTCTATAATTGCATACTGTATCTTCACTCCCTCTGACCTGAAATTGTTAGGATTCTTACCATTATGATATCAGCCCCAGCTGAGATCAGATCCTGATTGTGCTAAATGTTGTATAAACACATAGTAAGGCACAGTCCCTCCCCACAGAGCTAATAGGCAAGACAAAGGATGGGAGATAGGAACTGTAACTTCTCATCTGGATTTTTAGATTCATCCAGCACCTTTTCTGCAAAGGGCTCTCAAAGCACTTTACAAAGAAACAACACACAAAGGATCAAATCCCCCACTGCTGAAAAGCAGCTGCCTCTCAAGTGAAACAGCAGCTTCTGGACAATGCACAGCACCACCGTATCACACTATCGGGCAGGATGTGAAGAGGCAGATCATTACTCCTCTGAATCTGAAGGGAGGTTATGCAATCATACAAGGTGAAATTTGGATAGGTCCCTGGGTTTAGCACCCGCCCCCTTACCCAGAGTGCCACAGAATCTAGAGAGATCAGGATCTTTGTTTGGCACCACTTTCCACAAGGCAACACCAGGCCTCCTAACTGCACTTCAGCAACACGCCCCTACCCAGGGAAGGGACACGCTTCTAGGGGGTTTCTAATCATGTTGGACAATAAAAATAAAGTAATGTTACAGAACAGTTTCTTGTGCTAATACAGTCAAATCCTGAATGAGCCAAGTCTCACCTAATGGCAACTCATGGTCAGAGAGGTCCTCCTGGGATTTGAATTCAGAGAGCAAGTCATGACAGTAATAGTGGGAATGATGCAGCTAATTCAATAGGGGGCACTCTTCCCTCTCAATCAGTACAGAAGCCAATGCGGTGGGGGGACCTCTGTTGCTGGGGCTGTTGTCTTCCTGAGGAGATGGAAAACTGAGGTCCTGCCTGCTTGTTTTCACTACAGAGCCCACAGCACATTGTACAAGAACAGAGGTGTTAGCCTCAGATTCCTGCCCACACTGGTGCTCTCCTATACATTTTACTATGACACTTGGTGCTGATCTCGCGCCTGCCGTGTGAGGACCTTGAGTATGCATGATTGGGCTACACCTTTCAGACCAGGTTGGAAAACGGAGGCATTAAAAAAAAAAAAAAAAAGCTAAGGCCAATGTTTTCCAAGCCAGTCGTCGACTTTTGGGCACTCATCTGGAAACACAGAGGCCCAGACCCACAAAGCCATGGAAGCACGTAACACCCATGAATTTCAGTGAGAGCTAGGCACCTAAATAACTTTGAGAATCTGGTCCAGAAGGCCTGGATTTCAGTGGGAGCTGAGAGTGCTCAGGGCTTTCAAGATGGGCACCCAAGAGTGGCAAAACAGTGGCCACTTTTGCTAACTGTGGCCAAAGTGACTCTCTGCACGACACTGGGCAAGCCAGTGTGACAGACAGGATAGAATCCACGTCTAACTTCCAGTTCCAGGAACATGGTATCCCCTTGAGTGACATTTGTTTATAGCTTCCTTCATCACATCCCATCTTTAACACACTGAGAAGCATTGCTGTGCAATGTTAAAAGCTAAGACATTTCACCCCAGAGATGGCTGCATTTCCAAGGGAGAGTAAGGTGTTTTCTAAAACGTATGTGGTTTGCAAAGTGCTGTGGGATCTTGCTGGATGAAAGGCGCCCTTATATGCACACATCTTTATTGTTAGCCTCCAGCATTTCACACCCTCGTGCACAGCATTTAAAAGATTTACTTAGCTCTCGCTGGAATGCCGGAGCACAAGGGCTAAGTGAGAGCTCTTTCATTGGACAGTTAATGACATTTGATGAGTTAAAGGTACTGGTGACTCAGAGTTAGCAATTTATTTTTGTAGGAGGACAGTGCTTTGCTCCATTAACCTAAAGGCAGCCTCCATTGCTCATTACAGAAAATGAATCTGTCCAGCTGCTCAAAAGCCTAAATAAATACATTGTGTTCTAAGAGTTTGGTCTTTTAATGAAGTCTAATGTAAAAAAATCCAGTTGTTTAAATATATTAAAACTAAAGTAACATGCCTAGTGGTTAGAGAATGGGACTGGGAATCAGGGATGCTGGATTTGTACAGTGGCTTTGGGCAAATCACACTGTCTCTGGTTGATCCTGACATACTGCAGTGATAGACACGGTACAGGAA
Source organism: Gopherus evgoodei (assembly GCF_007399415.2). Classification (NCBI taxonomy): domain Eukaryota; kingdom Metazoa; phylum Chordata; order Testudines; family Testudinidae; genus Gopherus; species Gopherus evgoodei. Next base: position 11,892,265 of record NC_044322.1, read on the forward strand.
CCTAAGCAGCTCTAATCTCAGCCCCAGCATAAACAGATGCAGCACCTATGAAATCTATGGAGCTGCATCCATTCACTGCTTGGCTAATTTTGAGTCATTCCCTCAGTTCCCTCTTCTGTAAAATGGGACTAATAATATCTGCCCATTTTCATATCTTTGCTATGATGCTTAAGCAATTAAAGGAGCTGCAGCCCAAGGTAAATCTCAGTGACACCCATGGTCCTTTATGTTTGCCAGGTGAAAGCAATAAGAACCTAGGGAATAGTTTTGCTGATGCAGCCCAAGGCAGACTAGAATTCCACTTTGCTCTCCCAAAACTGCGCTGGCTCTGAAGGGCTAAAAGCCAGCGGACACTTATTTCTGTCACTATAGTCAGCAGATCTTACTCTGAATTCACCCAGGGAGTGGGTCTGCTGAGTCAGAAGATAGCAGCTTCACACACCCACTGTTCAGAGCCATGCGATGACACACCGTTAAACTAGTGCCGTCCGGAGACATCTTCAGGCGGAGAGCACACAGCAATGGGATTTATTTTAATAAGTCCAGAATGTGGCATAGCTGCTGTTCAGATTCTTTACAACTTACAGGAACTGTTTGATCTCCACGACTAATGATAGCACTTCGATAGCCCTTTATGTCTTCAAAGCCTTAGGCAAACGTTAAATAATTAACGCTAATGACAAGGGGAGAGCTTAGGAAATAAAACCAGTTCTACCAAGATATAATATCGCTGCACTTCAGGGCAAAGGTGTTCAGAGCCGTTCTTAAAAAGAAAGATAAGGGAGAGTTTAAAGGATGCCGCTCTTTTTGCACAGACACAGGAGTGAATGGTAATGAAGGGATAGAGTATGTCTACACTGCAAAAAAAAGGTGTGTCCTTAACTTGGGTTAAAATAGTAGTCAAGACACGGCAAGTCTGCTTTTAACTTGGGTTAGCAGCTTGAGCTGAACCACAGGCTTTAGCATTGGCTTTAACTGGAGCTGCTAACCCAAGCTGCCTTGTCTTCAGTGCTATTTTACCCTAAATTAGCTAGCATGTGTTAGCTAACTGGAGTTAAGAACAGGTTTTTTTTCCTGTGTAGACACCACACTCGTGTAGCAGGAGACAGTGAAGGCTGGAAGAAGAAGAAAGTTAAACTGGACTCAGCCATTCACTGTGAAGTATCTAAACTAACTCTTGTTCCTTTGGCTGGTGTGTTCCTTTCCCATAGCTGCTTCCTCACCAAGGGATAAATCCCAGCCTCCTGAAGAAGACAGGATGAAAATGTAAGCCCCTCATCCTTCAGTCCTCTCTGGTTCCAGTGGTGGACTCGAGATGGGGGAGTCTCTGGTAATGCTTGAAAGCCACCAGGTTGGAAGGATCATAGCTTGGAAGCAAACACTTGCAGAGGGTATAGTCATTCTGGCAGGTGCAAAGACACGAATGTGCCTAAATACCTTTGAGAGTCTGGGCCTGAGCTCAGATGGTTTCCTTGTGCAAGGCACAGAAACACCAAGCACCTTCGCTGGGGGCAGGCACTGTTTTGAGTCTCTTTAACCAGTCAGGGCACCCTGGTGGACAACATAATAATCTGCAGCACTTGGTGTGGGCCAAGTTCTCTGCTGGTGTAATTCCACTGACTTCCATGGACTAACACCAGCAGAGAATTTGGCTCTGTCCAGGATCCCATCTGAGGGTCTGTAGCTATGGAGCTGTGCTCTGCAGCATGTGTAGGGGGTGGGGGCTGGCCTGACCTGCAGAAGATGTGGGAAGAGCCAAGGGATCCACATCTGTAGTGCTTATTATATGGCCAGTGCTTCCCCCTATCCCCAAGGAGGGGGGTTCCCAGCTGCTCTAAATCCTCCTTTGTCCCAGACTCCCCAGAGGCACAGCCCCCTAGGAGAAGGGGGAGCAGTAGCCCCAAAATGGACACTCCAGCTCACTCTGATCTCAGAGCCTTATCCGCATCCCACCTCTGCTGCCTGCATCCCTCCTAGCAAAGACTGGGGCGCGATCCTCGTCTGGCATGAAGCCGCCTGCCAGAGCCGGGCTCCATTGACTTGAATGGCGCTGCCCCGACTGACACCAGCTGAGCAGCTGCTGTCCTGGGACTGGAGCCCTGGGCTTGGCCTTTGTCTCAGCGGGACCCCTGGCTCCGCCCACGTGGCTTTCTGCAGCCCCCGGACCCCGCTTGCAGGCTTCACAACGAACGGGTCCCACCTTCACCCTCCTGGCCCCGGCCACTGCTCCGGCCACTCCCGCCGGCCTCGAGAGACCCGCGAATGTGTCCCAGGACCGGCCTCCGCCTGGTCTGTGTCTAGCCCCTGCAGCTCCAGTGCCCGCACCGCCCGCCAGCCCCCGGGCGGCAGCACGCACCGCAGATCAAGTCCCTGCCGCCTGCATGGGCGTTTGCAGCGGGGGCGGCAGGTGCTGGGACGCGGCGAGGAGCTGCAAAGGGTCAGTCCCGCCCAGCATCGCCCTCCGGGCTGGGGCGGGCCTCGCTGCACTGCCTCGGGCGGCGGGACAGCCGGGGCAGGGGTCCCTCTCGGAGCGCTGGGCTGGGGCGGGCTGGTCACTGGCCGGCTCCGCTACAGGGCCCCGCCCTGCCCGGGGCTGAGCATCCCACTGCTGAGGATCAGCCCCAGGCTGGCCCGGGCTTCCCTGCGGCTGCCAAGCCTGGAGCTCCGGGTGGTCACCGCGGTGCCCGCAACGCCCCGCATCCGAGCCCCGGTCGGCTCCCAGCTGAGCGCTCTGCCCCAGGGCACTCCCAGCCCGGCACCCTCCTGCTCCCGGGCAACGTGGGCTACTCACGTATCGTCTCAACTTCTTCTCCGGGGGCGACTTGCGCAGCCAGCCGGCGCACACCACTTCCCCGCCGCTCATCCCGGGCTGCCCCGCCGGCTCGCCGCGGCGCCGGCCGCATGCACCCGGGCTGCTCCCGCCTCGCTACGCGCCCAGCCCGTCCTCCGCGGAGCAATTCCCGGGGCGCAGCTCAGCCGCAGCCTCCCCTGGCCCGGGTGGCAGCAGCCAGCGCCTCAGCCCCAGCCTCGCTCGCTGCACGCCAGGGACGCCTTGTCCAGAGATCCTCGGTCGGAGGCTGGGCTGGCTCTGCTGGGCTGACACACGCACCCTTTCAAACCCCGCCAGCTGTTCGGAGCTGGGAAGCAGGAAACCGCCTCTTGCTCCCCACACACCACGCCTCCCTCCCGCCCCGCCAGCCTGTTTGCAAAGATACCAGACTGGCTGGGTTGCAGCTTCAGCTTCCAAGGCAAGGTCAGCGAGGGGATGCTCAGACACGGGTGGGGCTGGGTTTCAGCCCCCGCCCCCTGCACGGCACGCAGAGGTTTTGACACGGCTCCCTGCGGTAGAGGGATTCCCGATCCGTCAGTAACACAGCAGGTGACAGGCTGGATCGAAGCAGGGCTCTGCCTAATGCAGGAGCCTGGCCTCCCCGGACTCCACTACCAGCTGCTTCAGAGGCAGACACCCTGTTGCAGGAGGCAAGGGGATAATCTCCCCTTATGGGAAAGTCCCTTAAATTATCACCCCCAATAGGTAGAGGGAGCCATCGCAAACAGCCGAGGGACCAAGAAAAGAGTCTGCACCCTGGGATGCCTGTGACGGCCTCCCTGCAATTAGCATGGGGGGATGAGTAACCTGTCATATTATTGATTTTTAAATAATGCCTCAGCTCCCATTGAAAGGGGATATGACTGCTACTGGACTGGTCGCTGGGTTTCATGTGACAGTGTATGATGTCCTTGCTGAAATTAGCAACGCCCTGTCAGATCTGGAAATATTGTACCTTCAAGGGCCTGTTCCTGTTCCCATTGAAACTCTCCTTCACTTCAGTGGTAGCCGGATTGGGCCCTAAATCATTTGCTTCCCCGTTCGCCCCCCTATTCTGAATTTCTTAACGGTTATAAAGACGGTTGCGTGAACTGAGAAGCTAAAAGATGGAAATGGCTCTGATCCTGACTCTCTGCTGCTGGGGTCTCTTGGTCCTACATACTTGCAGGACCAAGTTACTAACAGAGCAGCAATGTGATTTAGTGGATAGAGCAGAACAGCCCTGTGCTCTAGTCCTGGCTCTGCCTTAGATCTGCTCAGGCAAATCATGTCACTGCTCAGTGCCTCAGTCTCCCTTTCCATCCTTTGTCTACTTGCCAAATCTTTATGGACAGGGACTCTTAACATGTTTGTACAGCACCTTGCACAAGAGGGCCCTGAGCTCAGCTGGGGACTATAATACAAATAAATACTAATAATACTTCATACTTATACAGCACCTTTCATGTAGGAATCTTCAGTCACTGTAGAGTCTGTAATTAAACCTTGCAATGCCTGCATGAGGTCGGTATGACACTCATTTCCCAGTTACACGAATTCCTATATTAACAAAGGCTACAGCGTTTTGCATCTATTAATCCTGAAGGAGAACACCTACAAGGCAGTCTATGCTATTTATTAGCAATCTAGAAAAACTGATGTTTTCAGGCTCCCAATTTTTCTTCTTTTGTGGCTGAAATGTAAGCATCTAAAAATGGGGTCTTCTCCCCACTCAGCATCCAAGTTACAGTCCTGATCTAAAGCACATTAAAGCTAATGGGAATCCTTCCACAGACTTCAATGGGCTTTGAATCAGACCCACAGTATATAATGGCACCTTGGCCATGAAAACATGTAGTGCCAGATTCTCTACTGGAGTTAATTGGCATAGTTTATTGCCTGCATGCATCTACCCTGATTTATAGTAGTTCAGCATTTGGCTTGTAATCTCTCTTTGGTTTCATGGGACTCTGGGTGTTTATTGAAAACAGCTCTGCATTGGCCCAAATTCTCCTCTCAGTTATACAGGTTTATACAACTCTGGATTAATGAAGTTGATGTAATTACTCCAGATTTACACTGGCATAAGTGAGATCAGAACCTGGCCCAATGTCTTTTATTGCTAATATATGGAGCCATTACGGGGTGTGTGCTAATGATTCATGAGTTAAGACCTCAATCATACCCCCATATTGACATAGGTACATTGTAAGTGGCCTTAAATCTGATATTACAAAGAATCCTGTCTGGATTTTTATGTTAACAAGCCCCATCTTACATAGTGTTGATATGTACTATTATATACCATATACCTATACAATGATGCCTCAGGATTAAAGTGGATCAAATAATATTCTTAAAATAAGTTATTCAACAAATTTGGTGACATTTTATGGATAAATTATCCCATTTCCCCCCTATTTTTAATCCACTTTACTGAGCTGGTAAAATCACAAAATATATTTGAACTTCTTGCAAAATCCATCCAGATGAGATACCTGATGAATTATTTCCCCATTTCTTGCCCATCCCTACTGAAAAAATCTGACAGCACACATCTCAGAGAGCGGTGATCTGCAAGCCAGGTGGAATATACAAAGCTGAAAACACTGCTATTTCCCTGTCTTGAACATGTTAGGTTCCCTAAAATGAAATACAGGCCACATGCAGATGTAAGCACATACACGTCAGAAGCAAAGATGTTCCTCGGGAAGGCTCTTATCACATGCCTGTCTGATTCTGCTGTGACTCAGTATTGCAAGCCTGAGAGTGGCACGCAATTTGGCAATACGTATATGATGCAATATGCATGCCCTCAAGCTTCGAGCTGTTTATAGGGCAATGGACCCAAACTCTAACTCTGGCAAGTGTGTTGCGATAAAGAGGAAAGGAGAGTATGTGGCGTGTGTTATAAGACAGCACAGGTATAAGGGCCTCACACTGGGTTCCCCAGGGGCTTGTGTTGTTACCCTTTACACTTGCAAAGCGAAGACTGTTCTGATGTGGTAGCGTGTGCAGCCACACCGCACATGGAGATGACTACAGAAGGTGCAAGCTGCCCTTGCAGCCAGCCAGGGGACTGAACGAGGGGCTGCATAAAGCGCTGGAGCTTGAGCTGAAGAGCCAGCTGCCTTGGCTGAGAGCTGTAACAGACTCATAGCCTTTGTGGAGCGGGCATAGACAGCACACGCAGACCAGGGAGGTTACTGAGGCGGTGGAGAATCAGTATCTGCCAGTAAATCCCGTTGAAAAGGAAGCTAACAGGACTAGCAGGCTAGATGTGAGACATGATGGTGAGCCTGACTCAGTGGATTACAGAGTAACAGGAAGGCCACTCTGGACAGCAGGCGCTTCCAAGGTAGAAGCTCTCGGTGCCACATGCTAGGCCCAATGAGCTAAGACAACAGGGAAATGAGATGACACCCTCTAGCACAGACTTTCTTATTTATTATCATCACCCTGATCTTACTCCCCGGCATTTAGCTGTATGGGAACTGACATGCCTGGAAATCCGAACTTCTAGGAACCATTAACTCTTACACACTTCCAATTTGTACTTTCAAAATTATTTAAATAAGAAGCTGCGCCATCTACAGGAGAAACGCTGATGCTTCAGGCAGAAAAGCTTCCTTCTACCTCTCCACCGGGCTATTATTGTATAAGCAATAAGGATAGAGACGCAGGGCATTTCCTGGAGATTAAGGAGTAAGCAGCTGCAGTGCCTTGGGCTCTTACCCCCCCTCAGTCGCTAAGCCCTGTGTGGAGATCATTACTTGTGGGATGATGCTGAAGGCAGGGGGGAACCAGGTGATAAGAATCAGTCAGGCCATACAGGGTTTCCCTCCTCTCCGATTCTGAGCGTGCGATCGGTCTCACAAGCTACTCACATGGCCCCCCATCACTGTATTGTATATTTATTTATTTATCTTGCAGTAGCACCAAGACCATGCTGTGCTCGGCCCTGTGCACACACAAAACAAAGAGAGGGACCCCGTCCCCAGGGGCTTACAATCTAAAGGCCTTGTGGACCTCATGCTCTCCAGTGAAGGTATCTTCACCAGCTGCAGGAGATCCACAACCACCACAGGCTTGGCTGAGACTCAGGCAGAATGCCATGGGCTCTGCTCCACCCCAGCATGCCCCCCTCCACACCCACTATGCAGAGTGGGGCGGGAGAATGGGCAGCACAGAGATGCCTACACTGGCTCTGTGCCAAACAGAGCCTCTTGTGTGTCAGGGACGATTCTTGCTTCCCCTTTGTGGTAGCTCTCCAGCTGCACTGCACTGCACTGCTGAGGTGGCGCAAAGCAATCAAACCTAGGAGCAAGCCTAAGGCCCTGCATGACTTGTCCAAATCTGTGACAAAGCCAGGAACCAACTCCAAGTCCAAAGCCCTAGCTGCATTGCTAGCGGTTAGTCTCTTTGTTTAATTCATTTCCACATTCTGGAAGGCACCTCAGATACTGCAGTGCCAGTGCTGGGTGCCAGACAAGAACCTGAACAGAACTGAACCACGAGACCAGCCTTCCGTCTCTAGTGACATGCAGCAGCTCCAGCACCAGCGCCCATTTTCCATGCGCTGGGAGGAAAATTAATGCTGAGTGCCCATGAGCTAATTGGATGGCTTGAAGCATCCCATGATAGTACATTAAAAAAAGGCTGAGGCATGGCATAGCTCACATGCTGCACTGGCTACTTCATAGAGAGGGCAGTCTTATGATAAAGGCCCAGGTTGCCAACTCTGCCACCGGCTTCCTGATGCAGGCTCACACTGGTAACTGGAAGCCCTCACTGGCTGATGGCTGTGATGTAAACAGACGGTCTCAGACTCAGCCCACTTCCTGTGTCTCTGGAATAGTAACTGGAGGTGTCCCTTCCAGGACAGGCATTGGTGGGGCAGTCTGTGAAGGATGCTTGAGCAGCGATGCTGTTCCTGTTCTGCGGATAAAACTGGCCCAGGATGCAGGGCAGCCCATGCCCTCTATTTGAATTGCTCTATTTGTAAATCAGTCTAGGGCTCAGTCCTGCACCCATCACTATACCTTTTTGTTCATTTATTTCAGATCATTTTCCCTGGAGATGAACCAACCCTTTGGGCACGAATGCTCTCAAACTTTGGCTCAGCATCAGAACTTTGAGCCTGTGCGTCCTCTCTATGATGGGCGGAACCAAAATTCCAGGTCCAAACACTCCCGACTGGATGCAGATCCAGCTTGGCAGCTATGATTCAATCTCATTTTCACTTGTCTTGTTTCCACAGGGAAAAAAATGGAAGTGACACCTGCATAATTTTATTTCTCTCAGCATCACTGTAGAAGGCAGAAGCGGAATGGATAAAAGCATTAGCCTGGGACACTCAGGCAACAGTTGGTGCTTGTCTCAGCTCTAACCGTGACCTTAAGGATGAAAGTCCCTTCATCTCTCTTTAAACTGTACGCTCTTCTGAGACAGGGCTCTGTGCATTTACAGCACCTAGCACAATGGGGGCTGGACCTCAGCTGGGCCTCTAAAGTGTTACTATAATACAAATAATAATAAAGTAGGATAGAAAAATCCATGCAAGTCTCTCCTGCCTTCTTAACTGATCCCGGTATATTTCTCACATCCCTAAGCATTATTTTGGAAGCAGATGGTGCTATGTGGCAGAGCAAATAAGCATTTACTCTACTGACACCCAGTGAGGCCTCCCTGCACGTGATCTTGAGAAGTGGCCTCACCCCAAGCTAAGAGCTGTTGTCTGGCTTTTCAGCATAATTGGATCTAATCAAGTTTAATTTTGTTGGTGCTGTAACTCCGAAGACTTTTGTAACTGGATTACTGTCAGCTCAACGGTCATGTGCCATTACATCTACTGGTCAAAACAGAAGCCAGAATAAAAACAGAAGCTTGTTAGTTTTTTTTCTTTTAATGCCACCCCTTCAGGATATGAGGTTGCACTGTGCATTTCACATAATGAAGTAAAAATTCTATTAGAAAAGGAAGTAGTTGCTGTTCAGGCCTCTCCCAGAGAGTGCAAATAATTTAGAAAATGCTTCTCTACGTTTGTTTCCAATAATAAACCATGCATAGGCCTTACATCTGAAGCTCAGGGCAATTTACAAATATCAATTAAGGCTTACAAGCTCTGAAGCACGTACACATTGTTATCTTTACTATACAATGGGGAAACTGAGGCCGAGAGGTTACGCAGTAGTCCATGTTCACACAGTGAGTCAGTGGTTGATCAGGATTAAGTCTCAGGAGTCCCATCTTCTGGTCTACAGCACATTGTAACACAGGCAGGTGCAAGGAAGAGAGAGAGCCACAACAGAGGTAAGGGCTTTATTAACGGTAACTCAGAGTCAGCGCTGCCACTATGTGTACTGAAACTGACTATAATAGGCTTAAATGGTCTGATTTTCAGAGCCCTTCTCAGCTCCCACTGACGCAGAAGTACCATTCTAGAGTGAGAAAGCCTGTTCTCATGGGATGGCCAGCCCAATCCTTCAGAAGTGACATGAAAGTGCAAAGAGGCAAGGCTTAGCCAGATCCAACAGCTAGAAGCTGAAGCTAGATAAATTCTAGAAATAGGGCATTGATTTTTAACATTGAGGAAATAATCTACATAGGGATGTGGTAGATTCTCCACCGCCTGCGGTCTTCAACTCAAGACTAAATATCTTTTTCAATGATAGGCTCTTGCTCAATCAGAAGTTATGGGCTTGATGTAGAAGTGACTAGGTGAAATTCTCTGGCATGTGCTGTGCAGGAGGGCAGATTAGATGACCATAATGGTTCCTTTTGACCTTAAAATCTGAGTTTGGGGGCTTCAAGTTTAGGGTGCCCAACGTGACGCACCTTAAGTGAAACTGAGCAGGTACTCAGCATTCCCTGACAATCAGGCTCCTCGACTAGGGTAAGGAGTCAGATTTTTGGATGCTTCTCTGTACAATTTCACTCACTTGGACATGCTCAGTTTGCACATGGCCCCATAACTTTGCATAGCAATTTGGAATAATTCATTCCTAAAAAGCAGTCCTTACACATAGCAATTCTCATCCATAGATCTCAACATGATTTTCAGGTGTGGTTAGTATCATAGCGCTCATTCAACAGACTGGCATACAGCAGCCCAAAGAGGTGAAGTGACTTGCTCAAGAGAATACAACCGGTCAGTTGAGCCAAGGTCTCCTGACTTCCAGCCCTATGCTCTGGCCTCTAGACAATGGCTGTTGAGTGGTAAGTGAGGGAGGCCTGAATATAAATACCTCTTTTCAACCAGATGGACACTTCTGAGTTTCTAGTATTCTGCAAAACAAGCATTTCATCATACTGAATCTCTGAGGGTTTAGCATACGCCTTCATCCCTCATTACCATCGACTTGTGTAGTGTGATAACCCCTAAACGCTACACTCACGGATCAGTGGCCCATAGTGCTAGGTGCTGTACAAAGTCACTCACGGCCCTAGAGAGCTTACAGTCTAATCCTGTCATGCAAGTCCTTTGAGAGGTTCATTACCAAATGTGCACATGCTATTTCTACAGCTGAACTCTTATGCACCCATAAGTCGCCACAGATAAGAAGAGGAGGGTTTGAAAGCACCGCCGGTCTTGTCTGAGGCCACCTCTGTAAACAAGGTCCTCCTACAGACTTGTGTTGTGGTTGGTATTTTGAGAGTGGGTACGCTCCGACCTACAGGTTTATACAGAGAACACTGCCCAGGTCTGTCAGGGTACGTCTACGCTGCATTTAAAAACCTGTTGCAGAGAGAGTCTTAGAGCCCGGGCTTGTGCTTCAGCCCGAAAACCAGTCGTGTAGACGCTGCAGCTTGGGCTCTGAAACCCTTCTCCCCCACCCGCCCACCGGGCTCCAGCTCCAGCCCAAGCCCAACTGGCTACCTAGCTGTTTTTAGTGATAGGTAGTTTTAGTAGCATGAGCCCGAGTCCGTAGTGCCCGGTTCTGAGAGTCGCTGGTGTGGGTTTTGAAAGGCAGCGTAGACATATCCTAAGTGGGCAGGTGGACCTACATGCAGAATAGTTATGGAGCAGCCCCACTGGTAAGAAGAGTCCTTTGTCGGCAACTCCGCATCTGTGATATTGTTCAAACTGAGCATCAGAGCTACTTCCTTGCTAGACTCTGACCCAAGAACTAGCACGTTACCAGTTCCTGACATGCCAAAGTCTTTTCAAAGGAAAAAAACACTATGGGCCAGCTGGTGTAATCTGGCTTTAAGGATTCACACTGATTTACATCAGCTCAGGATCTGGCATTACCTGACATCATTTAGGAAGTAAGGCCTCTAGATCCTCAAAGTTACTGATGAGCTTAGCTCCCATGTAAATCAGTGGGAATTCGGCCCAGATCCTTACAGGTATTTATCATAGAATCATAGGACTGGAAGGGACCTCGAGAGGTCTAGTCCAGTCCCCTGCACTCATGGCAGGACTAAGTATTGCCTAGATCCTCCCTGACAGGTGTTTGTCCAACCTGCTTTTAAAAATCTTCAATGATGGAGATTCCACAACCTCCCTAGGCAATTTATTCCAGTGCTTAACTACCCTGACAGTCAGGAAATTTTTCCTAACGTCCAACCTAAACCTCCCTTGCTGCAATTTAAGCCCATTGCTTCTTGTCCTATCCTCAGAGGTTAAGAAAAACAATTTTTCTCCCTCCTACTTGTAACAACCTTTTATGTATTTGAAAACTGTTATGTCCCCTCTCAATCTTCTCTTTTCCAGACTAAACAAACCCAATTTTTTCAAATCTTCCCTCACAGGTCATGTCTTCTAGATCTTTCATCGTTTTTGTCACTCTTCTCTGGATTCTCTCCAATTTGTCCACATCCTTCCTGAAATGTGGCGTCCAGAACTGGACACAATACTCCAGTTGAGGCCTAATCAGCACGGAGTAGAGCAGAAGAATTACTTCTCATATCTTGCTTGCAACACTCCTGCTAATACATCCCAGAATGATGTTTACTTTTTTTGCAACAGTTACACTGTTGACTGATATTTAGCTTGTGGTCCACTGGTGACCCTCAGATCCCATTCCGCAGTGCTCCTTCCTAGGCAGTCATTTACCATTTTGTATGTGTGCAACTCATTGTTCCTTCCCAAGTGGAGTACTTTGAATTTGTCCTTATTGAATTTCATCCTATTTACTTCAGACCATTTCTCCAGTTTGTCCAGATCATTTTAAAATTTAAACCTATCCTCCAAAGCACCAGGGCCGTCCTTAGGCATAGGCAACATAGGCAGCTGCGTAGGGCACCTGAAAATTTGGGGCACCACTGGGTCTTAGTGTCCACCCTCTTGTTTTCCTATCCCTGTTTTGACCCTTCCTGCAGGCTCCCACAGATGGCTGCTCTAGCCTGGTGAGTCTTCCTTGGGAGGGAATCTAGTAGTTAAAAGTGAAAAAATCTCCAGCCTGCCAGACCTATTAGCACAACATTGAAACTGTTAAAGAGACATTCAAGGGGTAATAAAGCCATTTAATAGGCATTTGCCAACCCCAAGGTATATACTGACAGGTTTCAGAGTGGTAGTCCTGTTAGTCTGTATCAGCAAAAACAAGGACGAGTCCTTGTGTCACCTCAAAGACTAACAAATTATTTGGGCATAAGCTTTTGTAGACTAGAACCCATTTCATCAGATGTCCACGAAAGCTTATGCCCAAATAAATTTTTATACTGTCAGTTTCTGACTTTACTGACAAAAACAGTTGTGCATTAATGTAATATTTACACAGAACATGTCAGTCTACAGGACCTTAGTTTAAAATTTGCTTTAAAAATATTTCATTAGTGGGCTGGTGAAGATTATAAAATCACATTTCTAAAAAAATGCATAGCACAATCATCTTTAGCCTTAAATGTGTGCATCTTCACACATAGTTTTTTAAATAAATCCTTCAAAAGACCTCCCTTATCTAAAATACACATTTTAATTACTATAGTTAAAAAAAAAGTGCTTCCAAGTCTTCCTGTCCTTTCTGTCCATCCCTTCACCACGTCTCCCCCTACTCCCCATTGAAGAGAGCCCTTAAAGGGACAACAGTCCTTCCCTTCCAGATAGCTGGACAAAAAGTTCCCTTTCTTTACTTCTGACTATCTGACAAATTAGTTTTAAAAGAACCCTCCAGCAAAATCAGTACCTTAGTAAGACAAAATCCTTGTTATACCTAAAATCTTTGAAAACATATTTTTTTAAAGTTGGTGAAATTTCATAACCATGTCTCTTGTTATGGAGATCACACAAAGTAAATTACTATTCCCTTTTTCTAAAAGCAATGAATATTGTTATGAACACACTAAATCTCTCTGATTAATTCAAAAGAATGTCTTTGTTTCAGTGAGTTAAATATGTAGTAATCTGGAATGCTGGCTTAAGATTTGAGTACATTTAAAATATAAATTCAACTTAGAAATACTGATGAAGAAAATGTAAAACAGAGAAGAGTTGCATCATGTATTCCATTATATGTAATGTTGTATTCAGCAGGACAGCTGACTCACCCTTACTATGAAGTTTTTGCAAATAAATCTCTGACAAACTTCAGGGCATATCAAAAAACCTGTGACTGACATTTTTTATTCCCAAATTTTAGTGCTTTTAATTAGGTACTTTCTTCATGTTCATTCTGCATGAGGGAGACTGCATGGAAGTCTCTGCGGGGAATTGTGTCTCTCTGCCACCATGAGGCAGGCTGGGCATCTCATTATCCTTTGCTGTCAAGTCCCTCCTCCCCCTCCCCCACCAGGCTGTGAGCTTGGGCTGCCATCCGGCATAGGGGCACCGGTTTAATAATACTGCCTAGGGCCCCATAAATCCTAAGGACGGCCCTGAAAGCACTTGCAACCCCTCCAGCTTGGTGTGTTCTAAACAGCAAGGAGAGCTAGGAATGCCAGCTTGCTGTGACTCTGCTTCCCAGCTTCACCTCAGGCAAATCATGTAAGCTGTCCCTGACCTTGTTTGCACTAGCATTTTGCTTCAGATTTCCCCTAGTGTGGCTAGACCAATTGTAGCACTAGCACAGAGGCCACCAGTGTTTTAAATCATCATATCTAGAGTTGCTCTGAGCCAGTCTATTGACAGCTTGCCGCTGGCTGCGTTTTTCCTATATCATAATCTTGAGGTTCATTGCACAACAAACCAATGAATGAGAAAAGAATAAAACTTTTAATTCAACGAACTAGAGAGCATCTGTGGTGAACGGCTGCCAACAGCTACGCTGTGTTCTCAACCCCAGCTTCCAAGGCACATCACAAAATTATATATTCATAAGATTGTCCCTTACGAGGGAACGTCTCTAAATTATAATCTTGAACAAACATATCTCTGCATCTTCCCTCCTAACCCTCATGCCATTAGCTCTTATATAAACAGCTAACAACTATCTAATAACAAACACATTCAATTCTCAACCCATCTAGTACATTACCATAAACCCAATGCATCAAACTGCCTAGGGAGGATAAGTTACCAGCACATTACTCTGGAGTGAGTCTTTACTATCCACTTTCCTCAAATAGCCCTTCTCTAGGCAGGTTAGCAAGTCTATGAGTCTTTCAAGATGTTTAACCTCCCTCTCTGATCTTCTCAGTACCAGCTTTTCATTAGAGTCTGAATTGTTCTCTTGTTCCTTGACAGTTTCTCCTTTGTGCATTGATGATAAAATATGATGATAAAAATGTCAGAGTCCACATCTACTGTCAATGTTTTGGAACTTTCTGGGATTATTCTTAGATCCCTTTGATTACATCGAAATGTGTCCCCCTGGTCTGTCTGGACTACGTAAGACCTTGGATGCAGCTGTTCTTTAAGGGCACCCCTTTGGCCCCAAGTATTAGATGTGTAATACCTCAGGCACTCTATCACCTGGGTTAAGAGATGGGAGAGCACAGGCTCTTTTGTCAAAATAATATTTCTGCCTCCACTTCTGATTTTCTTTCATTTTCCATATGGTTTCATTGCTGTGAGATTTCAGCAAGTTAACAGTGATTGGTAAATTAGATCTGATCCTTCTTCCCATCAACAGCTGAGCTGGAGAAGAGCCATTCTCCAGAGGTGTACTTCAGTAACCCAATAAAGCTTTATACTAATCACTCCACTGTTGAAGGCTTTTTATAATGTTCTTTATGGTCTGTATAGACCCTTCCATTCAACTGGGGTAATTTGGATTTGATATTTTGTGATGAAATTCCCAATCTATGATAAGATGCCTAAAATCTGCACTGTAAAATTGCGACCCATTATGACAAAAGACTTCCTCTGGAATTCCACATCTGGAGAAGTTCCCTTCATGTTGGCTATCACTGACTTACTGTTAGTACTGTGCAGTGTGCACACAGTGTGAATAATCCTCTGTGACTATTAAATAATCCTTTGATTGCTAGGTAAATAAATCAATGCCTACCTTCTCATAAGGCCTTGGTGGAACTGGATGAGGTCTCAGTAGCTCTGCCTATTGGCATGGCTTGTGTATTTCAGCAGGAAAAGCAGTTTCCTACCACATTAGTAATGTCAGGATTGATCCGCCGCCAGTACAACACCTCTTGTGTGCATCATTTGTACTTCTCAATACCTAAATGACCCTCATGGATCTTCTGTAGCATTTCTTTTTGGAGGCTCATTGGAATTAGAACCTTGCTGCCCTTGAAAATCACTCCATCTATCCCAGTCTGCACTCCAATAATCTCTTATATTTGGAAAACAACTGCTTATTTCTTCTGGCCACTCTTTAATTATCATTTCTCTAAGGATCTCCAGTGATCCATCTTTCTCCATTTCATCTCTTATTTGTTGCAATTTCCTGTTAGCTATGGGAATTGACTTTACAATCAGATTCACGCAGGCTTGCAACTCTATATCTAAGGTCCTCCCTGGTTTTGTAGTGGGAGTCACCACTCTGGAAAGTGCATCTGTAGTGAACACGAATTTACCAGGCATGTAGGTCACAACCAAATCACACTTTTGCAGCTTTATCATCATTTTTTGAATCTTTACTGTACGGTCATTCAGTAGTTTGCCAATTAGTGTTACAAGGGGCTTGTGGTACATTTCAACATCCACCATCTGGCCATAAATATACTGATTGAATCTCTCACAGACAAACAATATTCCTAAAAGCTCATTCTCAATCTGTGTACATATGCTTTCTGCCTCAGTCAGTGATTTGGATGCATATGACACCAGTTACCAACAATCCTCATGTTTCTGTAAAATCACTGCACCTAACCCAGAGTGTGAAGCATCTGCTGAAATTTTAATAGGTCTTCCTGGTGCATAGAGTTTCAACACTGGTTCTTGTATCGGTGGTTGTTTCAAACCTTCTCATGACTTCTTATGCTCTGCACCCCAACATCATTCATTTTTATTGTCTAGGAGTTTTCTCAAAGCCACTGCTTTGGTATGTAGATTAGGTATGGATTTTCCAAGATAATTAACAATTTCTAGGAATTGCTGAATATCTTTCTTTGACTGGGGACATGATATCATTTCAATGGCTGAAACCTTTCCTCTTGTCAGGTTTTACACCTTTGTTGGAAATAACATCCCCAACAAAAGTCAGTTCTGTACCCCTAAAACACATTTCTCCCTATTCAGTTTGAGGTTTGCAGCTCTAGTTGCATCCAGGATTTCTTGAAGTCTACAGTCATGCTCCTCTTTTGTTGATCTCCAGAGGATTACATCATCCACTGAGGTGTCGACACCATTAATATGTTCATAGATCATGTACAGCGTTGTGGTACACTTCTGGTGCTGAACCTATGCTGAAGGATAAGCATAAGAATCTTTATATTCCAAATGGGGTATTAAATGTGCATAGATGTGAGCTTATTTCAGTTAATTTTAGCTGCTAACATCATGAGGATGCATCCAATTTATTGAAATACTGTGCTTTCACAAACTGAGCCATACTCTTTTCTCTTGTTGGTAGTTTGAAATATTCTCTTTTTATAGCCTTATTGAGGTCTCTTGGATCTAAGCATGTGTGTAGCTGGCTGTTACCTTTCTCCACAATGACTAGGGAGCTCACCCATTCTGTTGGCTCCTCCATGTTCTGTATTGCATTGCTTCCATTCTTGCAAGTTTGAATTTATCCACATGCAAATGACATCTTTTTACATGGATAGCTAACTGGAAGAACCTGCTTGTTTATCTGGATTGTATGTTCATCCTCCATGCAACTCAACCTTTGAAACAGGTCATGATATTCCCAAATGAAGGCCTCATAGCCAGGTTCAGTATCTTGTAGTGAAAGCACCTGTTTTACCAGATTGAGTTTTTCACGGGCAGACAAACCTAAAATTGGTGTCACCTCCTGAGGCACTACAATGAACGGGAATCTGTACATGTTTTTATGGTTGATGCTAGCAATGCACCTCCCCTTCACTGGTATACTTGTTCCAGAATAACCAGTTACTTTTATTTTTGTTGGTCCCAGTTTTGCTCTTATTTTCAGTCTCTTATAACCTTGTTCACACAGAATATTAACCTGAGCTCCTGCGTCCAGTTTCAGTGGAATAATTGTTCCATTCACTGTCGTAGGTGTTGTTAGAGGTGTTGTCAGATGCTACCGGTGTGGTGCTCTGCTCTCTCCTTGTTGGTATCACTTGGCTGCGTGCGTGTTCCCTCTTGTGCTGTCCCAGCTCTGCAGATAGCTGACACAGCAGACCCGAAGAGAACCCCCAATGACCACAGAGTCTAGTAAGGTACGAAGGCACGTCGGCCAGGTTTATTGCGATCTCGGACACAATTGCAGTTCCCTGTAGATTATGTAGTCTACCGGGCATACTATGAGAAAGTGCCTCTTGGCAATGGACCCGGCTCAGTCAGTGGCGGGACTTTCCACTGCCCCCTAGGCCGGACAAAGACATCGCCCCAAGGATGCATTCTTATACACAGGTACAAACAAGTTACACATCACTCCTGACGTATTGAGGTACAACCCTTCTACCTAGCAAGGTACAACCCCTGTATGTAGTAAGGTGCCGCCTCTCACCTTGTACATGTTGGTTTGAACAAAACTCTATCCATCATATTACCCTTTTGCCCGTCATTGGGATGGGTCAGTCTGTTCCTTGTTATCTGTGTGGAATGTGCAAGTATGTGAATGTTCTGATCTCTAGTGTTAAGGACCTTTTAGGTACGTATCTTCTTGCAGCATCAGCCCTTTCCTTGCCAGTTTCTGTGAGCAGGGCCTGCCTCTGGCTCACAGCTTCACTTTGCTTTATGTCAGCAAAGTCTTGACCATTATTTTAGTTCAGGCCTCAGGCCTCATATTGGGCCTTTATCAGGGCCTTCACTTACTACAGTAGGCAGCATCCAGTCTCTCTCATCAGGCTCGATCCCAGTACTTCTATGTAAAACTCCTCAACATGTTGCCTTCAGCTGAATGCACTTGACGTCCCTGCATTTGGGATCTGCAGCATTTTGCAAAATGATTATTTTCCCCACACTTATGACAATTTCCAAAAGGCAAAACACTATTTTGGGCCATGCTGTGATCCACACCTTCCACATAACCGTTTAAAGCTAGTCTCCCCCATAGCAGTGGTTTTCACAGGGAGCAGTTCCACTTTTTGATTTGATCCTTTTTGGCTATATTCTTGCATACTTAGCGCATGGATCAACCCCCCTTCTGGTGAATTCAGCTTTTTGGCTTGTGCTGTCACAGTTTCTGCAGCTCTGCATATCTGGAGAGCTTTTTCTAAAGTTAAACTTTCTTCAGGGAGCAGTCTCCCTCACCACATTGTCTTTAATGCCACAAATGATTCCATCTCTAACCAGAGAATCTGTTATCTCACCAGAGTCACAGGTTTTACTGAATTCTGTGACATATTGGTCTATGGTGTCTTCAGTTTTTTGCATGCATGTAAAAAATTGTCTCTCTCAAAGGTTTCATTCCATTTTGACATACAATGTTCCTCAAATTTAGTCAGTATTTTGCTTAACTTCAAGCTTTCACCTTCTTCAAACTTAAAGTTGTTATTAGAGCTGTAAAGCGATTAAAAAAATTAATCGCACTGTTAAATAATAATCAAATACCATTTATTTAAATATTTTTGGATGTTTTCTACATTTTCAAATATATTTATTTCAATTACAACACAGAATACAAAGTGTGCAGTGCTCACCTAATATTTATTTTTGATTACAAGTATTTGCACTGTAAAAAAATTAAATAAATAGTATTTTGCAATTCACCTAATACAAGTACTGTAGTGCAATCTCAATCATGAAAGTTGAACTTATAAATGTTGAATATGTACAAAATAAACTGCATTCAAAAATAAAACAATGTAAAATTTTAGAGCCGGCAAGTCCGCTTGGTCCTCTCTCTTGTTTGGCCAATCGCTCAGACAAACAAACAAGTTTGTTTACATTTGCAGGAGATAATGCTGCCCACTTCTTGTTTACAATGTCACCTGAAAGTGAGAAGAGGCTTCTCTATTCAATAACAATCCAAAGTAGTGCGGATTGACGCATGTTCCTTTTCATTATCTGAGTCAGATGCCACCAGCAGAAGGTTGATTTTCCTTTTTGGTGGTTTGGGTTCTGTAGTTTTTGCAACGGAGTGTTGCTTTTTTAAGACTTCTGAAAGCATGCTCCACACCCTGTCCTGAACAGATTCTTAAATCTTGGGTCAAGTACTGTAGCTATCTTTTAAAATCTCACATTGGTACCTTCTTTGCATTTTGTGAAATCTAGGCCTGGTCTACCCGGGGGGAGATCAATCTAAGATATGCAACTTCAGCTACGAGAATAGCGTCGCTGAAGTCGACATATCTTAGACTGACTTACTTCCCGTCCTCACGGCGCGGGATCGACGACCACGGCTCCCCCGTCGACTCTGCTTTCACCTCTCGCCCTGGTGGAGTTTTGGAGTAGATGGGGAGCATGTTCAGGGATTGATTTATTGCATCTAGATGAGATGCGATAAATCGATCCCCGATAGATCGATCGCTACCTGCTGATCCGGCGGGTAGTGTGGACGTACCTCTACAGTGAGTGTCCTTAAAATGAACCATATGTGCTGGGTCACCATCTGAGGCTGCTATAACATGAAATACATGGCATAATGTGGGTAAAACAGAGCAGGGGACATACACTTTTCCCCCAAAGAGTTCAGTCACAGATTTAATTAATGCATTATTTTTTTAAAAAGTGTCATCAGCATGGAAGTATGTCCTCTGGAATGGTGGCTCAAGCAAAAAGGGACAAATGAATGTTATGCATATCTGGCACGTAAATACCTTGCAATCCTGGCTACAAAAGTAGGAGTGTTGCCAGCAGATTGAGGGAAGTGATTATTCCCCTCTATTCAGCCCTTGTGAAGCCACATCTGGAGTATTGCGTCTAGTTTTGGGCCCCCACTACAGAAAGGATGTGGACAAATTGGAGACAGTCCATCAGAGGGCAACGAAAATGATTAGGGGGCTGGGCACATGACTTACTAGGAAAGGCTGAGGGAACTGGGCTTTAGTCCGCAGAAGAGAATTGTGAGGGGAGATTTGATGGCAGCCTTCAACTATGTGAAGGAGGGTTTCAAAGAGGGTAGAGCTAGGCTGTTCTCAGTGGTGGCAGATGACAGAACAAGGAGCCATGCTCAAGTTGCAGTGGGGGAGGTCTAGGCTGGATATTAGGAAAAACTATTTCACTAGGAGGGTAGTGAAGCACTGGAATGTGTTACTTAGGGAGGCGTTGGAATCGCCTTCTTTAGGAGTTTTTTAAGGTCAGGCTTGCCAAAGCCCTGGCTGAGATGATTTAGGTGGGGTTGGTCCTGCTTTGAGCAGGGGTTTGGACTAGATGACCTCTTGAGGTCTCTCCAACCCTAAACTTCTATGATTCTAAGAAGGGGGCAGCATTATCTCCTGTAAATGTAAACAAACTTGTCTGGCTTAGTGATTGGCTGAACAAGGACGACGACTGAGTGGACTTGTAGGTTCTTAAGTTTTACGTTTTGTTTTTGTACACTTTTTTATTTCAATTACAACACAGAATACAATATATATGGAAATGTAGAAAAATATCCAAAATATTTAATACATTTCAATTGGTATTCTATTGTTTAACAGTGCAATTAAAACTGCAATTAATTTTTTTAAATTGTGAGTAATTTTGAGTTAACCGGATGAGTTAACTGTGATTAATTGACAGCCCTAGTTGTTCTAAATATCTAATGCTTCCTCCCAACAACATACAAAAAGATTGATGATTGTACTTTATCATTTTTCTCTTCTGCCCCATGGCTGCCAAATACAATACAAATACAAACATTGCATGACAGTTGCAGACTGTATGGAGGTTGCAACACTTCCATGCTTAGCTTTTTTCCCTTCTTAAGCTAGTCAAGCTACTACTGTGCTCATAAAATTCCTACACAAGCCTTTGTTCTTCTCTCTTTGCTGCTCCATGTGCTCCCCTTTCCTTCACACACAGGAGTTAACCTCACAATTCCTGTGGCTTCTTTCTCACTCAGCACATCTGACACCATGTGTTACTCTCAGTGTTGGTTAAATAACAAACCAGTGAATGAGAAAGGAGTAACACTTCTAATAAAATGAACTAGACAGCTTCTGTGGTGAACTGCACATGTCAAAATTCCTATCTTCATAATATACTGCGCCCCTTATCACTAAGGGAGTGCCATTAAATTATAATCTTACACAAACATCTCTCTACACCTCAGCAGAGTTGCACCAGTGTTAAAGCAATGTCTGAGATGTGAAGTAAAATGGTTGTGTGAGGCAGAGCTGTGTATAATTACTTTAGCTGTAAAACACAGATGACAACTCTACTTCACATAAGGGTGTCTCGCTTACTAATCACAACACTTACCACATACACCAGGCTCAGCAGCTTAATGGACATTAACTAGTTAATGCCCAAAGGGCTCTGAAAGCAAAAGACACTAGAGAGGTGTCATTACAAAGCCCTGGCTTCTATAGAATGTAGTTACTTTCCCTGTGACTTTAATTCCAGAGTGGCTTGGGAATCATGGGGGACTCTAAAGAATAATCCAAGACAGAAAGAAAACCAAGGAGGAGAAGGTTTACGTCAATGAGTCATAAAAAATGGTTACACACCCTTTTTGTAACTGTTGTTCTTTGAGATGTGCTGCTCATATCTATTCCAGTTAGGTGTGTGCACGTGCTGCGTGCATGGCTGTCAGAAACTTTTTCCTAGCAGCTACCCGTCGGGCCGGCTGTGGAGCCCCCTGGAGTGGCGCCGATATGGCACTCTATATACAACCCTGACAGCCCGACCCGCCTTCAGTTCCTTCTTGCTGGCAACTCCGACAGAGGAAGGTGGTGGTGGTGGTGGGGGAATGGAATAGATATGGAGCAACATATCTCGAAGAACAACAGTTACAAAAAGGGTGAGAAACCGTTTTTTCTTTTTCGAGTGCTTGCTCATATCAATTCCAGTTTGGTGACTCCCAAGCCTTACCTCGGAGATGGGGTCGGAGTCAAGGTATTGCAGATCAAAGAACCGCTCTGCCAAAGGCTGCATTGTCCTGAGTTTGGTGGACAATGGCTTAGTGTGACGTAAAGGTGTGTATTGAAGACCACATAGCAGCTCTGACAATCCCGTGAAGAGGTACGTGGGCCAGAAAGGCTGTCAACGAGGCTTGTGCCCTTGTGGAGTGAGCTATAAATGGCAGGTGGAGGAACCTTCACCAAGTCATAACAAGCGTGAATACATGCCGTGATCCAGGAGGAAATCCGCTGGAAGAGACTGGCAAACCTTTCGTCCTTACTGCTAAAGCGACGAACAACTAGGTTGTTTTGCGGAACGGCTTCGTTCGGTCTATATAGAAAGCGACTGCCTTTCTAACATCCGGAAAATGCAGCTGCTGTTCATGAGGCCTGGTGTGTGGTTTTGGGTAGAAAACTGGCAGAAAAATGTCCTAATATGAAAGCAGGATATGACTTTGGGAAGGAAGGCTGGGTGAGGTCTAAGCTGCACCTTGTCCTTATGAAAAATAGTGTACAGAGGCTCAGACGTGAGGGCCTGCAGCTCAGACATGCGTTGTGCTGAGGTGATGGCTACCAAAACAGCAACATTCCAAGAGAGGTAGAGGAGGGAATAGGAAGCTAACAGCTCAAAGGGAGGACCCATGAGGCAAGAAAGGACTAAATTAAGGTCCCAGACTGGAACAGGGGGGCTTCCTCGGGGGATGAATCTTCTCCAGAACTTTCAGGAAGCGTGCCAAGATGGGGTGCACAAACACCAAGGGACCAGAAACACCCGGGTGAAAAGCCGATATAGCTGCGAAATCGACCTTGAGAGAACCAAATGCCAGGTGCTGCTCCTTCAAGTGCAGGAGATAATCCAGGATACATGGGATTGAAACCTGGAGTGGAAGCACCTGCCTTTGGACACACTAATTACAAAGTAAAATGGAAAATGTTTTCTAAATGGTGCTGGTAGATGGCTTGCGACTCTCCAGAAGCACTTGCCTCACCAGTTGTGAACAGGCGACCTCTGCCTGGTTCAACCACAGATCTTCCAGGTCGTGAGGTGGAGCAACAGAAGGTCTGGGTGAAGGAGATGGCCGAGATTCTGTGAGATGAGGTCGGGAGCGAGAGGTAGATGTACTGGGGACTGGACCGACAAGTCCATGATGGTGGGATACCAGCACTGGCGAGGCCAAGAAGGAGCCACCAGTATGACGTCTGCCTTGTCCCTGAGGACCTTGAGAAGCACCTTGTGGATGAGTGGAAATGGTGGGAAGGTATATAACAGTTGACTGGACCATGGAATCAGGAACGCATCTGCGATCAAGCCTGGGCTGTGACCCTGGAAGGAGCAGAAGGTTGGACACTTCCTGTTGGCCCACGTGGCAAACAGGTTGATTAGGGGAAATCCCCAACTGCAGAAGATGGAATGGATGATGTCTGGACAAAACGACCACTTGTGCGTAAGGAACAGTCTGCTCAAGCTGTCCGCCAGCACGTTCTGAATGCCCGGCAGGTATGAAGCCTGGAGGATGGAGTGGGGTAGACAAAATTCCCACAGTAGGAAGGCTTCCCGACAGTGAGGAGATGATCGGGCTCTACCTTGCCTGTTTATATAAAATATGGCCGTGGTATTCAGGACAGAAATGCTTGGCACGCAAGGTGTATCACCCTGAGCTCTTTGTTGCTGATATGCAAAGCCAGTTCCTCTACCTGACACATTCCTGGAGTCGTCAGGCTCCCGAGATGTGTGCCCCAGCCCAGCGCAGACATATCCGTTACCAGAGTCAAGATGGGCTGGGGAGGGTGGAATGGAAACCCGGCGCCCACCATGCGGGGGTCCAGCCACCATCGTAAGGAATTGAGGGTATGCCTTGGAATGGTCAGCACCATGTCCAGACTGTTGCAGCCCAGGCGATATACGGACGCGAGCCATGCTTGCAGAGGTCTGAGTTGCAATCTGGCATGCTGCACCACATAGGTGCAGGAGGCCATGTTGCCCAGCAGCCTGAGACACTGCCTCGCCATGGTTGGAAAGCTGCAAAGGCTGCTGATTATCTGCGAGGGGGCCAGAAGCCGTGTCTCTGAGAGGAACGCTCTCACTTGATTGGCATCGAGTACTGCCCCAATGAACTCTATTCTTTGAGTCAGGGCGAGGACGGATTTGCTGACATTGAGAATGATGCCTAAGCGTTAGAATGTGTCTCTGACCATTCGCTCCTGCGATTCCACTGCTGACAAAAGTGGCCTTAGAGGAGCCAGTCATCCACAACCACCATGCATTTGGTGAAGACACAGGGAACTGTGCATATACCAAATGGGAGAGCTATGGGGTTGAGGGACAGTTCAGTGATTTGAGCATTGGCCTGCTAAACTCAGGGTTTTGAGTTCAATGCTTGACAGGACCATTTAGGAATCTGAGGCAAAAATCAGTACTTGGTCCTGCTAGTGAAGGCAGGGGGCTGG
The DNA here is from genome assembly GCF_007399415.2 of Gopherus evgoodei. Lineage (NCBI taxonomy): Eukaryota > Metazoa > Chordata > Testudines > Testudinidae > Gopherus > Gopherus evgoodei. Next base: position 11,916,986 of record NC_044322.1, read on the forward strand.
ACTCAATGACTTTTCAAGGTCCCTTCCAGCTCTATGAGATAGGTATATCTCCATATATTTTTAAATATTTGAACTGATAATGCACCTTGTTTACCACAAAGTGGAGGAACCGTCTGTGAGACGGGGCGATAGATACATGAAAATAGGGATCCTTCATATCAAGGGCGGCGTACCAGTCTCCTGGATCCAGAGAAGGGATGATTGTGCTCAAGGAGACTATGTGGCACTTCAAGCTGACAGTGAACTTGTTGAGCTCCCTCAGGTCCGGAATGGGCCTTAGGCCTCCCTTTGCTTTGGGGATGAGGAAGTAACAGGAGCAGAAACCCTTGCCTTTGAGCTCCTGGGGCACCTCCTCCACTGCTCCAAGAGCGAGGAGGGTCTGAACCTCCTTTTTGAGAAGTTGCTCGTGAGAGTGGTCCCTGAAGAGGGACGGGCAAGGGGAATGGGAGGGTGGGGAGGAGCAGAAGTGGATGGAATATCCTGCCTCTACCGTGTGGAGCACTCACCGGTCCGACGTAATAAGGGACCATGCACGGTAGAAGCGGGATAGATGGTTCAGGAAGGGAGGATAACTGGCTGGGTTGTGGAATGGTAATCCCTCCTCATGTGCACCTTCAAAAGGGGCGCTTAGGGCCTGGAAGGGGCTTGGACTGTCCCTGGCCCTGCCCAGAAGGAGGGCGCGATGTCCTATGCTGATTAGATCTATTCTTTCTGCGGGAGAAGTCCTGCCTGGCCTAGCAGAAAAAGACTGTTGCTGGGTGGTCTGTGGTTCGAAAAGCTTCCTTTGAGTTGCTGGGGTATGCATGGCGAGGGATTTTATGGTGTTATGGGAGTCCTTCACGCTATGCAGTTTTGTCTGTCTGAGTTTGTCTGTTCAGCAAACAGGCCCTGGCCGTTGAACGGGAGGTCCTGAATTGTTTGCTGAGCTTCTGGAGGGGGACCTGAGGATTGGAGCCAGGCATTGAGTCTCATCACGATACCAAACGCCAGGGTACGCACTGCTGAGTCCATGGCATTCAAAGAACCCTGGAGGGAAGTCCGGGTTATGATTCTGCCCTCCTCAGCGATGGCCCCCAGTTCAGCCCTTGACTCGGATGGGAGAAGCTCTTTGAACTTTTGAATCGCAGACCACAAGTTGTAACTGTATCTGCAGCATCAGCAGGGGCCCACGCCCAAATCAAGATGCCTTGATTTGTTTGGGAGAAAGGTTTATTCAACTAGACGAGACCGATAAACTAAGAATGGGTAACTATATACAAAGATAGGCAGAAGAACTAGGGATTAGTGGTGCACTTCTGAGCAAGATCCCACTGTTCCAGCAACCGTCACTGGTGGTAAGAAGGACCTGAAGGGGGGTTGGACTGGCAGGGTCGTATATAGACCGCTGTTACTGGTGCTACTCTAGGGGGCTCGACAGCTGGCCAGACGAGTAGCTGCCAGGGAAAAGTTTCCAACAGCCGTGCACACAGCGTCCACACACATCTAATTGCAATTAGTGTGAGCAAGCACTCTAAGAAGAACAAGTTATAACTACAATTGCCTTGTCTTCATAGGATTTTAAAACAGTTTAAAAAATGTGCCCTTTTTTCCTAGTGAAGACATGGCCCAAGGGGCTAAGGGCCAGACCCTCAAAGGAATTTAAGATCCTCATTGTGATTAGTTTCAATGGAAGTTAGGAGCCTAAATATCTTTGAGGCTCTGCACCTAAAAGACTAGTTTTCTGTGTTCTGTTCCTGGCTCTGCCTCTCACTTGCTGTGTGAATTTAGGTGAATTAGGTAGGGCTGAGGGGTAGGAAGCTGGCAGACTGTGACCCACTGCCTCTCGTGTCCACCAATGTTGTCTCATTGTTTCCTTGTTCTCACTCCATCTGTCAGTCTCCACCTGTTGTCTCGTCTTATACTCAGATTGTAAAATCTTTGAGGCAGGTCCCATCTTTTTGTGGAGCTTGTACAGAGCCTGGCACAGTGGGGTTCTGGTCCATCTCTGGGGCTCCTAACTGCAACTGCTCAACAGTCAGGGAACTCAATACTTTCTGCAAAATCAGGTCATGTTGAGGGTTCTGATGGTGGGCGCCCACAAAATGAGACACTAAAATCACTGGTGCCTTTTGAAAATGTAGGCCTACGTCTTCACAGCACCGTGCAAACGGGAATGCTTGTAAAATGGCCTGAGAGTCTTGAATGAACGGCAGGAAATAAATGTACAACATTACTGGTGAACCAAAGAGCAAAGACTACAAAACAGATTTAGCAAATAAATGAAAGTTTACTCTTTATTTTCTTTGCAGCAATTATTCTAAACAAAATTTAATTGTAAGATTAATAAGCAGTTATTAAACATATTAACACATTCTTATTGAAACCAGAAGAGCTCTCAAGAAATTATAATAAGAGAACACACATTTTAAACCAGATCAGTTACAAACATTCAGCACTGCTCCTAGTGGAAGAATCAAACTAAAGGTAAATGGAGAGGGATGATCTTGTGGACAAGACACGGGGCTTGGAATCAGCTGGTTTTGGCTCAATTCCTGGCTATGCCACAGATTTCCTACACCTCCTTGGGCAAGGTGCTTAGTCTCTGTGTGTCTCAGTCCCCCAACTATATAACGGGGACAATAATACTTAAAGATTTTAAAGTTTGAAGGGACCATTATGCTCATCTAATCTGACCCCCTGCACAGCACAGAGATGGAAATTCACCCAGCAATTTCTGCCTCAAGTCCATAACTTCCGGTGGAGCTGCAGTATGTCTTTTGGAAAGACACCTAATCTTGCCCTTCTACTACTCTTTGTCTGCCTTGCCTAGTTTGACTGCAAGCTCTATGTGCGCAAGGGATGGCTCCTTACTATGTGCCAATACAACGTCTAGCACGATGCAGCCCTAATTGCTGATAGGACATCTAGGCACGACTGTAATACAAATAACTATAAAAATACTTTGAGTAGCAACCACAATCCGATGAAATGGGTTGTAGCCCACGAAAGCTTTTGCTCAAATAAATTTGTTATTCTCTAAGGTGCCACAAGCACTCCTGTTCTTTTAAGCATAGAACAGTATCTGACCTCCTGCTCAGACCCATGTCTAGCCTGCTGTGATGGGTTCAGTCACAGAGAAACCCTTGAGACTGTCATACGATATGCTGAGATTAAGTCTGAGCCTGTTTTCCCTGCCAGTTTAGAACTCCGGAACCCTGCCTTGTTGAACCAGACACACTAGCCTGCTGCAACACAGACCCAGGTCTGGTCCATGCCCCCAAAGCTGCAGACTTTAACCAAAAACTGCTCATCAGGTTTCATATCTCCAGAACCCAGACACCCAAAGGGATCCAAGCCCAAACAAATTCATTTTACTCTGTATAAAAGTTTCTACAGGGTAAACTCAAATTGTCCACCCTCCATAACACTGATAGAGAGATATGCACAGCTGTTTGCTCCCCCAGGTATTAATCACTTACTCTAGGTTAATTAATAAACAAATGTGATTTTATTAGTATAAAAGGTAGGATTTAAGTGGTTGCAAGTAATAACAGACAGAACAAAGTAAGTCACCAAGCAAAATAAAGCAAAAACTCACAAGTCTAAGCCTAATACGTTCAGAAACTGATTACAGGTAAAATTTCACCCTCGGAGATGTTCCAATAAGCTTCTTTCACAGACTACACTCTTTCCTAGTCTGAGCCCCATCCTTTCCCCGGTACAGTCTTTGTTAGATCCGGAAGACATCTCAGGTGGAAAGCAGGGGTGTTCTCATGATTGGCACCCCCTTTGTTCTGTTCCACCCCCTTTTATAGCTTTGGCACAAGGTGGGAATCCTCTCTCTCTCTCTCGGTCCCCACCCCTCCTTCTAAAAGGAAAAGCACTACGTTTAAGATGGATTCCAATATCAGGTGACATGTTCACATGTCCTGTGAGACTCCAGCCTCCACTCGTCCAGGGCTGGACTGCACATACACAGGAAGGTTTGCAGGTAAATAAACCATCTACACCCAATTGTCCTAGTCAATGGGAGCCATCAAGATTCTAAACCACCATTAATGGCCCACACTTTGCGTAATTACATAGGACCTCAGAGTTTTACTTCACATTTCTAGCTTCAGATACAAGAATGATACATGCATACAAATAGGAGGAATATATTCAGTAGGTTATAACCTTTGTAATGATACCTTACGAGAGACCTTTTGCATAAAGCATATTCCAGTTACATCATAGTCACTCAAATATATTTCCATAAAACATTATGGAGTGCAACGTCACAATCTGGGCACGACTATAATACTATAATAATACTTTGAGTAGCAACCACAAAACAGTATCTGAACTCCTGCTCAGACTCATGTCTAGCCTGCTTCTGAAACAACTGGTACAGAACTCTTCTGTGGAATTAAACATACCTTTCTCCCATTGGGATCATAAAATCAAACCTGATGATCCTTTGAAAGGGGCAGTTTTGCAAGGAGTGATGAAATAAAACAATAAGCTCAGCCTTGAGAAGCAACAATCTCCTGTGGCCCCCATAGCTTTGGAAAGAGCTGGGAAATTATGACCGCCAGTCTTTATATAAGATTTCTCCCTTTTCCCCTCCAGTCTCATTTTGTACTGTTGAACCTCAGAGTTAGGAACTGACCAGTCAACATCACACCTCATTTGGATCTGGAAGTATGCAATCAGGCAGCAGCAGAGACAAAAAGAAGAAGAAAAAGAAAGCAAATACAGTACTGTATTAAATGCAAACTACGATAAAAATAAAGGGAAAGTTTAAAAGAAGATTTGACAAGGTAAGGAAACTGTGTGCTTGCATTTAAATTAAGATGGTTACAATAAGCATTTTTCTTCTGCATAGTAAAAAGTTTCAAAACTGAGTTAAACCAAGGTTCAGTTGTAAATTTCTAAAAGAATCACCATACCATTTTGTTCATAGTTACAAACATTTCAAAGTTATGAACAACCTCCATTCCCAAGATGTTTGTAACCCTGAGGTTCTACTGTAATTCTCTTTTGGTCTACAGAGCAGGCAGAGACCACAGCAATAACCAATGTTATTGGGTTTTAATGGCACAGAAACATCATTTATTATTTATTTAGACCTCACAACCATCCATTAAAAAGAAGCATCTGTCCTTTGCGCATGACAATTCTCAAACCCCCAACAGATCACTTCTGTACCCCACCCCCACCAGCACCTATTACTAGCCCACAGCCAAACCCATATTTAACATCTCTGATCAGAGCTTTGCTAGCCCCTCACTCCTGGGGAAAACTAATGGGCCCCCAATGGCCTATCAACTACAGCTATTATGGGCCAAGTTTCCAAACCCGTCTCCCCTGCCAGCTGCCCTATATGCTAGTGGGGCGCTAGAGCAGGTGCTCCTGCCAATGGTAACTGTGGCAGTTTTGCACTGGGAGATTGTCGGTATTTGGGGGACATGGCTGTCTTTTTTGTCCTATGCTTGTACAGCACTTAGCACAGTGAGATCCTGGTCCACAACTGAAGCAGCTAGGCCCTACCATTATACAAATACTAAATAATAATAAATGGGAGAAGGTAATCTTTATGATAGATGGGCCCCAGCTCCCAGGCTGATTACTAGTCCCCAGTAATGTTTATAGAGGTGAGGAAGCAAAAATATTTTTTTATTTTTTAAAAGTTAAAACTGAATCTAAAAGTCTCTCTTCTCTGGATAGTTTGGAAGAAACACAGTATCCTCATGTTTGTAGCCTTCGTGGACTCTCCCGATGTTCAATATTCCTGTGGAGAAGCTCTTGGCCGCAAGAGTTTCAGTACATCAGTGTTCAGAATTGATAGCATTATTTTTATTATTGTTATTTGCATAGCTTCAAAATTCCTCTCCCACAATTCGGTGCTAGTTTCCATGCAAGCAGTTTTTGTGGACAACTAACCCAGTTTATTAAACGCATTGAGTCTAATCTCAGGCCGCTGGATTGCTGACAAACCTGAGACGTGGCAGCGATGGCTTTGCAGGAATTGAACCCCAGGTGGCTCGCTGACTGACTTTGTGGTTTGTGGTTGCATGCAGTGTCTGGGCTGGAGACCCAGATATGAGAGCCAATTTCTTCACTGCATTCAACAGCCCCGTTTCACTTTCCTTAGTACATGTTTACGTCAAGAATTGATTGCTAGGCGTAAATAATCAAGAGGATCTTACTTGCAAAAGTGAAAGTCTTTATTTTGCTGAAACCAGCAAATGAAGACAGATTCTAAATGAAGACCCAGCAAGATTCCTGGCATGCTTCACTGACTAAACAGCCAACAGGAACAGCCTCCCCAAACCTCTAAATAAACTTCCTTTAATTCTAAGATAAAATTTAAGGGAAATACATGACATACCAAATGGAAATCCCAGGGAAAAACAACTCACATTCCTTGGCAATACCTGCTAGCATTACGTACACATGGCATGAGGCTAAGAATGCCAGGCTCGGAAGGGAAACGACTCCCATACTCACCAGATATCGGGAAATCTGACTGTAAGGGAGTAGGTTCCAGGAGGACTAAACGGGCAGTGCACTTCTCACAGGAACTTTTGAATGTGCAGGACTGCCAGTTACAATACTCGCCTCAGGCCTGGTCTACGCTCGGGTGGAGGGAGGGGCACAAGCTAAGTCAGTCTAAGTTACGCAACTTCAGCTACAAAAATAGCGTAGCTGAAGTCGACGTACTTAGAGCTACTTACTGCAGTGTCTTCACTGCGGTAGATCGACTGCTAACGCTCCCCCGTCGACTCCACGTACGCTTATCGCTCCAGTGGAGTACTAGAGTCAACAGGAGAGCGCTCAGTAGTTGATTTATCGTGTCTTCACTAGATGCAATAAATCGATCCCTGCTGGATCCATCGCTTCCGAGGTAAGTGTAGACATACCCTCAGACAGCACCAGCATGTAGGCCTCAATCCAGGTAATGTCCCTCCCTCTTCAACAGCTATCACAGAGAGATAGATTGCCCTCAAGGTCAACTGAGCTTTCGATCTTGTTCTCTGGTGGAAAAAGGCAAAACAAGAACCAAAGCCAGACAAAACCAAACGAAAAATAAGGGGGAAAAAAAATTAACAATAAGGGCGCTTAATCATTGAAACCAACTGCCAGGAGAAGTGGTGGATTCTCAATCTCTTGAAGTTTTCAGATGAAGAGTAGATGCCTTTCTGGATGATATACTTTAGCCAAACACAAGTTACTGGGCTTGATACAGGGGTAATTGGATTAAACTGGCCTGTGTTATGCAGGAGGTCGGACTAGATGATCTAATGGTTCCTTCTGGCCACAAAATCTATCAATCAATCTCCTGCTTCATCTCAAGCCTTCCCCTCTCCCTGGTTTCGCCATCACCATGGACACCACTCATCAGCCTTCAGGCCCTTAATACGGGCATCAACTTCGACCTGGCTCTCTCAACATATGTCCAAATTTTGCTGCTTCTACATACATAATATTTCAAAGATTTGACCTTTTCTGTTTGTCAGACTGTCAACGCTCTTGGCTCAGGCCATCAATATCTTATGCTATTGTGATCTCCTCCTCTTTGGCCTTAGTATTAACCACACTGCCCCCTTTAAGCCCATTCAAAACAATGCTGCCAGGATCATTGTTCCTGGCTTGTCAGGCTGCTGACATCACCCCTTTCTTGGTGTCTTCCACTGCATCAACTGTAAACTCTTTACCTTTGCCTTTAAGGCCCTTCTCCATTTAGCCTGGCCTGGCATTCAGATCTGCCTGCTTCTTGAGCTGTCGACTCCCCCTCTTCATTCTTGTCACCTATGGCAGCCCCATAAATGTTAAATAATAACAAACAATCTCAGTGCTGGGGAACTAGTTGAAATGCCTCTACCGATTGCAGCCGTGGCACTGTGGCCATTTTGCGAGTTTAAGTTACTGATAACTTTGGCAAGGATACCATACACTTCTGGAGGCTACTTAATAATGTTGCAAGCATGGAGCTGTCTGACCACAAGAGTTTTTCCACATCTTGCAGCTAACTAAGGGGCAATTACAAAATTAGGATCTGGCCCAAAGCCTACTGATGTCAATGGGAATCTTTGAATCAGGCCCTAAATGTAGAGGGATAATTCCCTGGAGTACACTGGGAGCTGTACACCAACTAATGCCCAGTAAACACTTGTTTGATCAAATGAGATGGGGAACTTGAAAAGAATGTAGATACAAGAGAGACTTCTCAATGTGTGTGATACATCGAGGGGCACTCTCCATACAGCTATTTACATGGTAGTCATTAAAAATAACCTTATTTTTCTGAGTCATTTTCTGTACATATTATTTATTCTACAGCAGTGCTTAGGATGTGTCATGACAGATGCGGGGAGGGATAGCTCATGGTTTGAGCATTGGCCTGCTAAACCCAGGGTTGTGAGTTGAGTCCTTGAGGGGGCCATTTACAGATCAGGGGCAAAAATCTGTCTGGGGATTGGTCCTGCTCTGAGCAGGGGGTTGGACTAGATGACCGCCAGAGGTCCCTTTCAACCCTGATATGCTATGATAGGCATTATACAAATGAGAGAAAGACCCTGCCCCAGAGAGCTCAGAGTTCAGGATTATGACAATATGTGGAAGGTAAAAAGGATAGTGCTGTGGACAGGGCCACTGGACAGCAACTCAGGAAGCCTGGGTTTAAGTACCAACTCAACCACAGTTTTCCTGTGTGACCTTGGACAAGTCACTTCATCTACATAGAGTTCCCATCTGTACAATGGGGATATATTCTTCTCTACCTAGTAGGGGTGTTAGGGGGATAAATCTATCAAAGATTGTATCAAATCCTGCAGTGAAGAGAGTCATAGTTACCTGATATACAATGACTGGGTGTGTGTATTGGTTGCAGGGTGTTTTACAAATGCAGATATATCTGCTTGGCCAGTTGAACGTGAAATCATTTCTCAAGAAAAATGAGGAAGTACATATTGGCTTCAGAGAATCAGAGCAACTTCCACTTAACCGAACATTTCGTTCTTCCCATGAATTTGTGTTCTCTTTAAGACAGTCTGCATAGATTACCTCTTACAGAGCTCTGCGTCTGGTGTAAGGTAAAGGATTCAGTTGCTGAACAGGTTGAAGGAATCACCATTATGATGAATACCAAAATTTAATGACTGAAAAACAAACCATGAGGGAAGAAGCCAAATATGCATCTTTATTGATTCACAAAATCAACTGCCATCAACTCCCTCACACCAGCAGTTACAATATAAGAGACATTTTTCCTGGCAAGGTTCAGCTGATTAGGATCTACTTTCCAACCTCAACGTGTACATGCTTTTAATTCAGGGCAGGAGACTCTCTCTTTACAATAGCCATTTCTTAAAAGCAAATGTGTCACAGTGATGGTAACGCCGAGCAGTTCTACCACACTCAATCTTCAAAGCACTGTACAGACATGTAATGAAACCTCACAGCACTCCTGACTCCCAGTCCTGTGCTTGGGTCACACCCCCTTATTAACATCTTGCATTAAAAAATATCAGCTCTCAACAATGCTTATTCATTATAGTCCTAACTTTTGTTCCTCCCATGAGGATTTTAACCCTTTAGTTAAGTAAGATTCATTAATGCACCTGAAGTGCTTTGAAGATTTAAAGTGCTATATAAATAATACTAAGAAATGGTAGGGTCTAAAATCTCCCAAGAAAAGTCTCGCACCGAACTCCCTCCATTAAATTTACCACAGGATTATTTGGTACAAAAATTCTCTCCATCTTTCCCCAATATCATCACAAGCAGTCATATGCAGACACATTATACATACAAACACTCCAGCACAGCCTGGTCCATGTGAGTCAGCCAAGGAGCTACAAAAGACAGGAGTGAGGAAACCTCGGGAAAGGAATAACGTCTTTGATATTGTCCACTCCCAAGATGCACTGCAGGTAGCGCTCAAACCCCATTCCGAAGCCTCCATGAGGGGCCGATCCAAACTGCCGAAGATCTAGATACCTGTAATTTTAATAGTTACATTCACAACATGGTTATGCTGAGATAATGAAAGTGCTTCTTTCCATTTTGAGTTTTTCCTTCATCTTAACTACTCTGCTTGACTCAGACTCTTGCAACATCAAAAGTATCTGTAGTTAGAGATGGAAGACATCTAATTAGCTCATGTAGTCCTTCCCCTGCTGATGCTGAATTTTGCCCTGCAGGGATTCTTTAATTTTCCATCAAGTCCAGTTTTAAATGTGCTAAGTGATGGGGTTTTCAAAATGTGCCCTGGCACACTATTCCGTTGCCTAATAGGGCCTGGCATTAAAGGTATGTCTTCACCGTAGAGCTAAATTGGGCACCTCCTCAGGTGTTGCCCCTCGTTCCCCTCCTCTCCCACCCACACACAGAACCCTCTCACATCTGGGGTTTTTGATGTTTTAAACCCAGGCTAGCTGGCCCAGCACGGGATACAGGTTAGAGTTTTCGCTCAGGCTGTTAACAGACCCACTTTGCAGTGAGGACGCAGGCTAAAGCCCCGAAATGCTGGCAGATGTCCAATGCCTTCCCACAATTCCTCCCTATGTGCCCAGAAGGACAGGCAGGTTCTCCCACAATTCACTAGGAAAGAATCATCCAGTGGCTCAGCGTACTACAGCACAAACAACCCTGGAACATATCCCCAGAAGCCGCAGCAACACACACACACACACACACACACTAGAGCAACTTGGGTTTGGGTACGGCTTTGCAACATGGCTGCTCACACCTGCACTAGGCTAACCTATGCATTCAGACCTCGGTGATAACCTAGAGTCCATTAAAGTTAACGGAAAGCTCCCACTGCCTTCAATGGGCTTTGGATCAGACACTTAACCCATTTCCGATGACTGCTACAGGAGTAGCTCTTTCCCCATCAGCGCATCACCAGTGGTAGAGTTGAGACATTTTTAATACTGCACTGGCAAGAGAAAAAGCAGGTTGTGGCAGGTGCATGGAAAATTTCCTTTATGTTGGAAAATGCTCCTTGAGGAGCTCTTTATTCAACAAGCTGCACACTTTCCACCACGAAATAGCCACGGACTAGCCCAGCATGCGGCCTCTTGCTGTGGCTCACACATGATGCTTAAGAGGCAAGCGAACCCCTCCCCCTGCACCTGGATGATTGCACAATGTAATTCCATAAAGGGAAACATTTTTCCATGACCCCAGCTGGCAATCAGTTTATGCCCTGCAGCTGGAGAGTTGATAGCCCGTGTAACCTTTGAATCTTGTTAAACTATGTACTGCAATAACATCTCAGGGTGGTGAATTCCAGGAGTTCATTATATACTAAGTTAAAAAAACATTTCCTTTCATCCATTTCAAACGTGTCCTTTTATCTTTGTCACATGCCCTGTTGCTATATTACAGGGCAAGGCAAAAAGGAGCACCCTCTTCACTACCATTCACGGTTGGATGTATTTCTACCTTTTCTGTCTCCTTCCCAAACAACATTACCCACTCCTTTTAATCCCCTCATTACACTGAAATCTCCTTGCCCTCTGCTGGTTAAAGAAGTGAGCCTGAAAGAAGAGAGGTGTCTGGGCACCCCATGCACCTGAACATTCAAGGTGGGGAAATGTTTTGTAAAAGTGAAGAGTTCTAGTGAAATTACAACAATCCCAAAGAAATCTTGCTTTGTTGACTGATCCAACCCTCCCATGAGGGACGAGGGCAGAAAGAAAAAGATTTTGCTCAGAGCTGGGGAGAAACTGATTTTCTTCCCGTTGGAGAAGGCCATGGATCATTGGGTTGATCAATGCTGACCTCAAACAACCTCAGTTTTGCATCTCAAAGTTCTTCTCAGTTTCCTATGCTGTTCAGGACCCTACAGGGTGAAATACATGTCCAGGAGGCCAGACTGGATGATCAGAGTCGTGGTCCACTTTTGGCCTTATGTATCTGTAATTGAATATTTCAGTTAATATCCAGGCTCTATTGCTATGTATTGATGGTAGGTATAATGTCTGCGTCTGTTCCACACAGGACATGCTGTGTTGGAGAGGCAGTTGGGTCAAAACTTTAGCTCTGTGAACCAAAGACAAAAGGCTTGAATCTGCACTCCTTGAAGTCAATGGAAAAACTCTCCTTGATTTCAGTAGGTCAGTTCTGACACTGACTTGCTGCATGCAATTATGGGCAGGTAATTTCCCCTCTCTGGGCACCCCCATCCATGAAACAGGGAAGACACGATTTCTCCACCTCAGAAGGGGATTGAGAGCTGAACATTTGCATTGTGGCTCAAAGAGGAGATGCGGCCTATCAATGCTGCTATTATCCATCAGTTGGAAATGCTAGAACAGATGAAGCTCACCCGCTGCCAGTGAGCAGTGCCGTATCTCAGGTCACCTTTGCTGCCCTGCTCTCCAGTGTATAATAAAGAAGGGGAGTGGGAGTGAGGAGGCAGTGGGTCACAAAGAGAGGAAGTAGCTAAAATGCTATGGCCCTAAGTAGTTTTTACTTCTAATGGCATTACGTTCTTTCCTTCTTCTGTTGCCACAGAGGGTCACCTCTACCCTACTCAGCATATTGACAGAAAGATCATACTTGCCACTGAAGCTCAGAAGAGAATATTACTACACGGAGGGGCCCAGCTTGGCTAGCCCTCCTCCAATTAAAAAGGGAATGAATTCTAATGGGACAGAACAACCTCCACCTCCAAAGAGCAGATCACATGTACCCATCTATTCTATCACTATCCCACTGAGCGAATGCTGGGAAATCCAGATCCCTAGGCAGAGATGCCAAAAGGACAAGCGTGAAGCTACTTTCAACATTTATGTCCACAATGAAAGTCAGAATGAGGAAGTGAGTCCAATATCTAGAGAACATCTGGGTTGCTATGTGCAGTATGGGTGGGCATGGTAAAAGAACTAGCAGCTCGGGGACAACGTATCCCTATTATTATTATTATGGTAGCATCTAAAGGCCCCCATTGTGCTAGGTGCTGTACAAATACATAGTGAGAGAGTCCTTGCCCCAACAAGTTTACAATCTAAACAAGCAAGACAGACAAAGGGTAGCAGGGGAAACAAAGACACGACAGAGCCAGAAAACTCAGATCTCCTGATTCCCCCTGGAGTCCAGTGTCCTAGAAACTGGACCACTCTGCCCCTCTGATGCTTATACCCAAATAACCAGTAGCATTAAAATGAGGCAAGTGCGTTCCTTGCTAGTTACAGTGTGACAGAAAGGACAGCGGAAAGAATCTCAATTAACTGCACAAACCAATGCTGAACGACCCTCTCCAATATCAGTCAAAGGAAAACCTACAACACACACACGATGTATACAACTGAAAGAGATCAAAATGGGTTCAGGAATTTTACTGTATTTTCTAATCAAAGCCCACTCGTCAGCTGAATAAACGATGGGACTGGGAACACTGTCTGTTTCAGATCACTGATTCTCTCCTTCCACCCCCCTCTCCCAGTGGTACAATGGGTGCATTAGAGGCAAGCCACTCCTTAAATAACACACTGAGGAGTGGTCAGATTATGATTTCCGAGGTCCCACAATGATCAGTGAGAGGAAGAGGCAAACAAAGATACTCTGTTCTATGCAGGATCTCAGAAAAGAAGCATTTTAAAGCATTTCCTGTGCAAACCTTAGTCAATATTTTATTTTAAAAATCATATAGACATTTCAATTATCCTCCAAGGAGCTAGTGTGTCAAATTTGGAGACTAAATTCAAATCATTAAAATGTAAAAAGAGCAAGATTCGCCACTGATCCCACCATAATACTGATGGATAATTAGGAGCGGATACAATGAAGCAGATCAGCTCACTAACTACCCGCTCATTGGGCAGATGCTAGAGATCAGGGTTTAGGAGCACTTTTGTGCACTCCTATCTAGGCATTTCCAGTGCACCAGGCCCTGCGGAATCCAGGTACCAAACCAGAAGCTATCCCTCTGCAGAGCCGCGAGTGTTACGACAGTGTTAACTGCTCCCTATGCTGTGTCCGCAGGGCAAATCTTCCCTGATGGGAGGTATGGTTGGTGGGAGGGTGGATTGTGGGCACAGAATAGAAAGTGCCTCCAGAACATGATGGAAACCCCATGCACCCACACAGACAGGCTGCTGACAATGACTCCTTGTGCTTTCCCCATGAAAGTTAGAAAGATATGGCACAGCCTTCCTACTAATGGTGATAGCCTCCCTGCCATTACAAAAATAGCCTGCCATAATCTCCCCACATGGATCTTCACAGAGTTAGTGTTTCAAATCCAGCCAACCAGCAGGACCCTATTCATGCCCAATCAGGTTGAACGCTGTAGGGCTTAAGCTGACCTCTTATAGGGAATAGTAAGAAGTTACCCACCACTCTCCAGGCACACTACAGCTTTGAGCAATTAAACTAGGTGCCACATTCTTAGGAAGCACCCGGCACTTCTGAGAGCAGGAGAGCAGCCTAATAGGATCAATCATCTGATGTGCTACGACAGCTCTTGTATCCCTATGATTTGCCTCAATCACCATTCTCAGCTCTACGGGTGCAATGAGGAAGCAGAGACTGGCTGCAGCTGTTGGACTTGAGCACCCTCCATGTCCTGAGTCTGTGGCAGCTTTCTGACAACATGTGCCGTGTAGATGAGCTGCTCTCTGCCTCCATTCTGACCTACGGACGTGGAGGATTCTCCCTCACTCGCAATCTAAGTCATGAGTGGATGTCTCCAAAAGATGTATCCCACATGGGCCCTGGAGGGGCTAATGAGGGCCCGAGAGGCCAATTAACAATACCAGGTTGCACCTGGACGAGGAGCCAGGCTTAACTCATCATGAGACCAGCTGGGCAGGAGCAAGCTGGTTAGTATAGAGAGAGATGGTCTGTAGCAGAAAGGGGCTGATGCTCAGCAGTGGCGGTCATTTTTCCAGACTCAGTCTCAGGCCTTATGGCAATAAGAAAGGGTCTCTCTGAATGCAGAAGAGATTTAATCAATCGACTTATATTTCTAGTGACAGAGTCTGGACTGATGGGGAAACATGCAGCATTAGCCTGAATTCCAGTGCACAAAGAGGGACTGAAATGGTGGGACAAAGCAGCTGAAAGCTCTGTAAGAAATGGAAGGATGGACATAGAAATACCATGAGTAAACGGGAATTCTAAAGCCTAGTGTAGAAAAATTTCAACAAATGGCGGCAAAATCTTTGGATCAACGAAAAAAAGAGGTGGAAGATATTTTGAACTGTGCCCTGGAGTTGAGGATAAAGACATATTTCAGGGCCTGGATAGGAAGAATGAAGTGATTTTGTTTGGAGTACCGACAGATCACTGTGATGTAAACAAAAATCTTTTGAAAAAATAAACCCAGAGATGGACTATGTGCATGCTGTAGGGTAGAAGAAAGAAACTGATCACCTTTTATGGGTATGTCAGGGCTTTGATAAAGAAAAGGGAAAAGCTTGCTGAAGAATTTAAACGGCTTAAGGCAGGCGTGGGCAAACATTTTGGCCCGAGGGCCACATCTGGGTGGAGAAACAGTATGCAGGGCCATGAATGTAGGGCTGGAGCAGGGGGTTGGGGTGCGGGAGGGAGTGTGGCAACGGGTGCGGTGTGCAAGAAGGGGCTCAGGGCAAGGGGTAGGGGTGCAGGAGGGGGTGCGGTGTGCAGGAAGGGGCTCAGGGCAGGGGGTTGGGGGGCAGGAGGGGTGCGACGGAGCTCAGGGTTAGGGGTGTGGAGTGCGGGAGGGGGCTCAGGGCAGGGGGTGGGGTGGGAGGTGCAGGAGGGGTTCAGGCTCTGGCCCGGCGCTGCTTACCTTGAGCGGCTCTGGGGTGGCAGCGGCACATAGTGGGGCTAAGGCAGGCTCCCTGCCTGCCCTGCCCCCGTGCCGCTCTTGGAAGTGGCCAGCATGTCTGGCAGTGGCTCCTGGGGGTGTAGTGGGGCAGGCAGCTCCATGTGCTACCCTCGCCTGTGAGTACCACCCCGAAAGCTCCCATTGGCCGCAGTTCCTCATTCCTGGCCAATGGGTGTTGCGGGGGGCGGTGCCTGCAAGTGAAGGCAGTGCACAGAGCCCTCTGCCCCTCACCGCAGGGACATGGTGCTGGTTGCTTCCAGGAGCATCGCAGAGGCAGGGAGCCTCCCTTAGCCCTACTGTGCCATGGGGCTGGCAATCCCACGGGCTGGACTGAAAGCCCTGACGAGCCCGATCTGGCCCGCAGGCCATAGTTTGCCCTCCTCAGCTTTAGATAACAGAAGTCAGATTATGTTACTTAGAGAAATATCACGAAAATGGGGTCATAACAGAAAGGCAGCTGATGGACACAGGGCATAGTGAAAGGACATAAATGTCTGAGTATTTAGCAGTTATAGTTGGTGGCTATAGACTATTCAGTTAAGTCTGCTTCACCATGGACAGAGAGAGAGAGAGAGTCTACAGTCACTCTCTGGCAACAGAGGCAGTGAGGCATAAGCCCTGGGATTCTAGCTAGATGAGGGGAAGGCTGGGAAGGAAAGCTGGATTGCAGGGGAAGGGAGCACCCCTGGGCAGCAGGCCCTAAGAGAAGGGCAGGTCTGGATAAGAACTTTGGAAGAGGGGGCAAGGCTAGGAAAGCTGGCAATGGAAGAAGGCCCAGACTAAGAGAAAGGATCAATAGAGGGGCCTACAGGAAGGAGCTAGGACTCTGAGACTGTTTCTGAAGGGAGAGGGCAGCTGGGGAGAAAGACCTTCTAAAGCAGGCCTG
Organism: Gopherus evgoodei; assembly: GCF_007399415.2. Lineage (NCBI taxonomy): Eukaryota > Metazoa > Chordata > Testudines > Testudinidae > Gopherus > Gopherus evgoodei. Next base: position 11,933,659 of record NC_044322.1, read on the forward strand.
GGAGAAGACAGGCTCCAGGGCAGAAGTCCTGAGTGGCAGTGGTTTGGGAGGAGCTGGGCCTCCAGAGAAAGCAGCTCTCTATGACAGAGTGAGGCTGAACTCTGCAGAGCACGGGAGGGGGGCAAAGAGTGTACTGACAATTGATTTGGGGAAGGATAGAGAATTTTTGTCCCTTTGAATTGGGACATAATTACCCCAGAAGGAATGGACTAAATCATGATCCAGCTGAAGGGCAGAATGATGGGGAAAGAGATAACAGCAGCACTGGAGCGACCATCAGGAGGCAGCATTCAGTGAACAGAACCACTATGCTACGCCTGGCCACTAGGAGGTGCTCTTGCGGTGAGTGAACTCCTCCACGATACGCCATAGTTCCAACAGAATTTACGGACTTGACACCGAAATTACTGGGTGAAATTCTATGTCTTGTGCTAAGCAGTAAGTCAGACTAGCTCATCATAATGGTCCTTCTGGCCTACAAATACATGAAAGATGGGAAGACGTTTCATTTGCCCTGCCTACACACTGCTGATGTAGAGGCTTATGGTACCTTGTGCTGTGCTATTCCTAAGAAGTTTCAGGATGCAGGAGGGAATCCTGCATTCATTACAGCCTCTTAATCCAAGTTATCAGTTTAAAAAGCATTCTCCTCCCTAATGGCTATTCTAGCTACTCAAGCACTTTTTGATCAACTTTCCTACGTTTGGAACACTTTGCAACATCACTCCTCTACCAGATGATTAACAGATACATCCTAAGAATTATTATGATAATACAAATAATTCATAATTTTTCAAAAGGGACACAGAGTCTGGACAGTCACTTTAATAGGAGAAAACTCAAGGAGTCTATTTTCCCTTATTAAATTTAAGGACTGTTCTATTCTATTTCTTATGGGGGACAATTGTAACTACTTCAACTACTCTGTTGGGAAGGTGTTTTGGCCTCATTACCCTGCCAATTGCAAGTGTTGTTGTTCATGCTGCCACTAAAGATCAAAAATTGCTTGTGGTTTTTGTGCCCCATTTCTCTCATGCAACAGCACGTGGGATTTTTCAGTAACTTTCTGGGTTTTGCATACAGTTTAAGGATTTAATATTAAAAATTGTTGATGAGCAGCAAGTTAATCCATTTTGTGCAATAATGAAAGGGATGAAAGATGCAACTCCGGCTGCAACTAAACAAGTGGGAGGATAAACTTTAAGTAGTGTAGTTAAACTGTGTTCAGATAAGATGGTCCCTTCATTGTGACTGGCGGCAGCTCACTGAAGGCCCCAATGAAAAGGCTTCTTCTGTAATAGTAGTAAGAGAACAGATACTGTTTGTAGACCAAGCTATATATAGTCTTACCATTGGTAGGCATCTGCAAGTCCTAATCTGTGGAATAAACAAACTCTTGTCAGTAAATCAGCAGAGCAGATCCGTATCAGCTGTGTGATTCCAGTTTCGTGCATGGAAATACACAGAGTAAGAAAAGGGAGGATATTACTAATTAATACAAAAAGGGTAAGAGAGGAAAGAAGCATAATCAATAGCAGAGGTTTCTGAAATACCAAGTAGTACTTTTTGAGTGGTGTTGCACAGATTTTCAATGCTCTTCTTAAATGTATGGTACCAATTCTAATGAAATAAGACCCCAATCCTGCAAAGACTTGCGCACACACTTAACTTTACACATATGAATCGTCCTGTTGACTTCAACTGAGATACTCATGTGAATGAAGTTAAGCACGTGTGCAGGGCCTGGTCTACACTACGCGTTTAAACCGATTTTAGCAGCGTTAAACTGATTTAACGCTGTACCCGTCCACACTACGAGGCCCTTTATATCGATAAAAAGGGCTCTTTAAATCGGTTTCTGTACTCCTCCCCGACGAGAGGAGTAGCGCTAAAATCGGTATTACCATATCGGATTAGGGTTAGTGTGGCCGCAAATCGACAGTATTGGCCTCTGGGCGGTATCCCACAGTGCACCACTGTGACCGCTCTGGACAGCAATCTCAGCTCGGATGCAGTGGCCAGGTAAACAGGAAAAGCCTGTGAAATTTTGATTTTCATTTCCTGTTTGCCCAGCGTGGAGCTCTGATCAGCACGGGTGGCGATGCAGTCCCAAATCCAAAAAGAGCTCCAGCATGGACCGTACAGGAGATACTGAATCTGATTGCTGTATGGGGAGACAAATCTGTTCTATCAAAGCTCCGTTACAGAAGACAAAATGCCAAAGCGTTTGAAAAAAAAATCTACAGGCTACACAACGCTGCGTGACAAGCATAACGGGAAGCCAGAAACTCAAATGGACACTCATGGAGGGAAGGCGGGGATATTGAGGACTCCAGCTATCCCACAGTCCCCGAAAAGTATTTGCATTCTTGGCTGAGCTCCCAATGCCTGTAGGTTCAAACACATTGTCCGGTGTGGTAGGGAATAGCTCGTCAATTTACTCCCCCACCCCATGTGAAAGAAAAGGGAAAGAAATCATTTCTTGACTTCTTTCAATGTCACCCTATGTCTACTGAATGCTGCTGGTAGACGCGATGCTGCAGCAGTGAAGAGAAGTATCCGCTCCTCTCCCCTCCCAGGTGGCAGACGGTGCAGTAGGACTGGTAACCATCCTTCTTATCAACCCGTGAGTGCTCCTGGCTGGCTTCAGGTGAGGCTGGCCGGGGGCGCCTGGGTGAAAATTGGAATGACTCCCGGTCATTCCCAGTAGATGGTACAGAACGGCTGGTAACTGTTTTCATCACAGCAACTGGGGGCTGAGCTTCAATCAGCCCCCTCCTTTCATGTGAAAAGAAAAGATTCTGTACTGCCTGCACTATCATAGCAGTGGAATGCTGGGCTCCTCTCCCCCACACTGCTTAATGTCTTGCCTGGACTATCATAGCAGCTGGAGGCTGCCTCCCCCTCATTTTATGTCACTAAAAACTCAGTGTTTCCTATTCCTGCATTCTTTATTACTTCATGACACAAATGGGGGGGACACTGCCACGGTAGCCCAGGAAGGTTGGGAAGGAGGGAAGCAACGGGTGGGGTTGTTGCCAGGGCACCCCCCGTGAATGGCACGTAGCTCATCATTTCTGCGGGATCTGACACAGAGCAGCTGTACTCTCTGATACACTGCTTCTCTGGTACATTTGCCCCATATTCTAGGCAGGACTGACTCTATTTTTAGAAACCATAAAGGAGAGATTGACTCAGGGAGTCATTCCCAGTTTCGCTTTTGCGCCCCCAGCCAATCTCAGCCAGGGGCACCCATGATAGCAGCAGATAGCACAGAAGGATAGATAACCGTCATCTCATTGCCAAATTACACTGGCAGCAGATGGTACAGAACAACTGGTAACCATCTCTGCTATCATGCAAAAGCAAACGAATGCTGCTGTGTAGTGCTGGAGTATCGCCTCTGTCCGTGGCATCCAGTACCGCATATGGTGACTGCAAAAAAAAAAAAGCTGAACGGGCTCCATGGTTGCCATGCTATGGAGTCTGCCAGGGCAATCCAGGGAAAAAGGGCGCGAAATGATTGTCTGCCATTGCTTTCCCAGAGGAAGGAATGACTGAGGACATTTACCCAGAACCACTTGCGACAATGATTTTTGCCCCATCAGCCACTGGGCTCTCAACCCAGAATTCTAAGGGGCGGGGGAGACTGCGGGAACTATGGGATAGCTATGGAATAGCTACCCACAGTGCAATGCTCCGGAAATCGACGCTAGCCCGGACCATGGACGCACACCGCCGAATTAATGTGCTTAGTGTGGCTGCGTGCACTCGACTTTATACAATCTGTTTTATAAAACCGGTTTATGTAAAATCGGAATAATCCCGTAGTGTAAACGTACCCCAAGTCTTTGCAGGACCAGGGCCATAGTTTCTTTACACAGTTGTATTATAAAATCCAACTCTCTGTTACAATAGCTCTTCAGGCTAAACTTGAGTTAAGACCAATGAAAATTCCTTTACTAAGCAGATCAGGCCAGCAGATCTGACCCTGAATACTCAAAAGGAAGAGATCGCAGAGTAAGAAGATATTTTTATATAGTTGCTCTTCAGAGCAGAGCTGGACTTTAAGCCCATTGAAGACGTACATTTAATTGATTTATACACCTCCGTTGTATGGACTCTTACTCCTCGGCTTTCCAAATTAAACTCTGGTTTTAATCTCTCCCGAAATGAAAGACCCCACACCCAGACCCTGTACAGAATGCCAGAGACCTTCTTAGGTTCGTTATGCTGAAGTGGGCTTCACTGTACTTCATTAACTAGACATGTTTCAGCTGAATAGGTGACTGCTCTAAGTATTAAATGCATTTGCCAAGCGTAACTAATGTTACACTGGGATTTCATCGCCCTCCAAAAATGTCTCCTGTATGTACGTGTCTATCCCAAAGGGGCAGGGCTGAGGTCTGCAAAGGATCCACTGAAATGGAGAGAGGATCTGAGCTTAACTCCGTGAAGAGGACTTTCCCCCTGCAGAATCACAGGACTGCAGCCTCAGTGGCAACGTTGATAATTGGAGACAGCACTCCTTCAGGCTGACTTCAAAGCACCTTGAAATCACACAGACTGCTACAGGCCAGGGGATTGGGTTGGGATGGAGTCAAAGAGCAGAAATCTGTGACAAACTAACATGGTTTTCACTTCCCAATTAACTTATCAATGTCTCTTAGTGCACAACAACACTTTCTGAAACGTCAGCACTGAGGCTGCATCTACACTAGCAAAGCTCATAGCTGTAATTCACTGCAGTGTGGTTCCTTAGGGTTAGACAACACTGTAACAAAGAGACCCACGCCCTGTCTACACTACAGCTTCCAGCTTAGCTACTACTGGTGGTGAATTACCATGTTGGTGAGTGGGGACAAGGCCTAAGGAGGGAGTCCAGGTGCCAGACACAATTACTACGGCTGTCGTTTAATCGCAGTTAACTCATGAGATTAACTCAAAAAGAGTAATCATGATTAATCACAGTTTTAATTGCACCATTAAACAATAGAATACCAATTGAAATTTATTAAATATTTTGGATGTTTTTCTACATTTTCATATATATTGTATTCTGTGTTGTAATTGAAATCAAAGTGTATATTATTTATTACAAATATTTGCACTGTTAAAATGATAAAAGAAATAGTACTGTATTTTTCAATTCACCTCACAAGTACTGACTGCAGTGCAATTTCTTTGTTGTGAAAGTGCATTTACAAATTAGATTTCTTCTTGTTATGTAACTGCACTCAAAAACAAAACAATGTAAAACTTCAGAGCCTACAAGTCCACTCAGTCCCACTTCTTGTTCAGTCTATAGCTAAGACAAACAAATTTGTTTACATTTACAGGAGATAATGCTGCCCACTTCTTATTTATAATGTCACCAGAAAGTGAGAACAGGAATTTGCATGGCACTTTTGTAGCCAGCATTGCAAGGTATTTATGTGGCATATGCTAAACATTCGTATGCCCCTTCATGCTTCAGCCACCATTCCAGAGGATGTGCTTGCATGCTGATGACGCTTGTTAAAAAAATAATACTTTAATTAAATATGTGACTGAACTCCTTGCGGAAGAATGGTATGTCCCCTTCTCTGTGTTACCTGCATTCTGCCATATATGTCATGTTATGGCAGTCTCGGATGATGACCCAGTACATGTGGTTCATTTTAAGAACACTTTCACCGCAGATTTCACAGAATGCAAAGAAGGTACCAATGTGAGATTTCTAAAGATGGCTACAGCACTCAACTCAAGGTTTAAGAATCTGAAGTGCCTTCCAAAATCTGAGAGGGATAAGGTGTGAAGCATGCTTTCAGAAATCTTAAAAGAGCAACAGTCCGATGCGGAAACTACAGAACCCAAACCACCAAAAAAGAAAAATCAATCTTCTGCTAGTGGCATCTCACTCAAATAATGAAAACGAACATGCGTCGGTCCACACTGCTTTGGATTGTTATCAATGAACTCGTCTTCTGGAATGGTGGCTGAAGCATGAAGCGACATATGAATCTTAGTGCATCTGGCACGTAAATATCTTGTGACACCAGCTACAACAGTACCATGAGAATGTCTGTTCACACTTTCAGGAGACATTGTAAACAAGCTTATTTGTCTGACTGACTGGCTGAACAAGAAGTAAGACTGAGTGGAGTTGCAGGCTCTAAAATTTTACATTATTTTATTTTTAAATGCAGTTTGTTTGTTTTTTTACATAATTCTACATTTGTAAGTTCAACTTTCATGATAAAGAGATTGCACTACAGTACTTGTATAAGGTGAACTGAAAAATGCTATTTCTTTTGTTTTTTTTTTACAGTGCAAATACTTGTAATCAAAACTAAATATAAAGTGAGCACCGTACACTTTGTATTCTGTGTTGTAAATGAAAATGTATATTTGAAATGTGTATTTGAAAATGTAGAAAACAGCCAAAATATTGAAATAAATGGTATTCAATTATTGTTTAACAGCACGATTAATATTTTTAATCGCTTGACAGCCCTAACAATTACCGATAGCTTCCTTGGAGCCCATGTGATAGGCAAGGTCCTCTCTGAGTAGCATGCAACGTTTTTCTGTGGTGAGATGATACAAAGAGGCACTTGGTATATTTACCCCAGAAGCAAGTCATCATTTGGGATACAGCCATATTTTGCTTAGTAGATAAATAGTTGATTAACAGATTCTTCAAAGCCAATAAACATAACAGATCATCTACTGTCTGTACATCTACTCCTTCCCCCACCAAACTCCAGTGGCCTCTGACACACTCCCTTGCCAGACTGTTCCTAAGCTACTGCTAGTAATCAGCCATAGGGTTTCTCCATACCTCTCTAAGCGTGATTGCAGAAAATGCAGTCGCTCCTCTCTCAGACTGCCGCCACATAACTCCCCTGTTCCTGGTACCAGAAGATCAACGGCTGCAACCTTAGGGGAAAGAGAACTATAAACTGAATCATGCCATTTAACTGTGCAGTCCAACAGTAATCTCAGGGCTCCTGGGAGGTTAAACTCATTCCTGTTTGTGACGTGCTCCGATACTATGGAGAGGGACCCTATGCAAGTACATAGAAAGTGATCTAACTCACTGGCAGCAGCACATCATAGTGACTAGCACAAGGTAACAGATGCTATAGCTTACATGGTGTACAACAGATCAGGATCTAAGGTACATCTACACTTGAGCTTTGGTGTAATTTCCAGATCAAGACGACAAAGCTGCACTAATTCTGATCAAGCTAGCGTGCTAAAAAATAAAAGGGTAGCTATGGCGATGCAAGCCACTAGCCACCCTGAGTATGATCCTGTCTGAAACATGTAGTCGGGGTAGCTACACTTCTATGGGTGCTAACTTGATCAAAACTAGAGTAGGTATGTCTCCTGGAGCTGGAAGTTACACCTTCCACAGAAGACATATTCTGGCTGGTCACTGGAAGAAGAGATCGAACCCGAACCTCTGGATAGAAAAGCAGGAGCCTCTACTGCCTAAGCTAAAAAACCCAGCTCTGTTAGCCAAAGACTGTAGCTGACTCATGAACTCCTGTGCTCCAGTTACTAGAGGGGGACAAAGAAGCACACTGAGGAAACATGGGCTTCTTCAGGGGTCCTCACAGACCCTTTCCCAAATGCTGCTCCCTCTTGCCAGGTGGGGAGGGCTCTCTCATCCAGTCACTACAACTGCGACTCAAGCTTCCGCTGTTGAGTCTAGGATACCACTTATGTAAATATATACACACTCCAGAAGAGCTTCTCCAGCCGTGATTGTTTAGAGCAGCAGCAAATGTTTCATTTTGTTACCTCGCACTTGCGGAATGCATTTTGCAGAGGGGCAGGGTCACTAAAGGCAGCAGCCATCTGCCAGCGAGGGTAAAAAATACCAGACTGATACCAAAATCAAATCAAAGTAGGCCCCTTTTGTTCTGACATAAAAGTGTCTGTACCAAAATAACAATCCATGTGAAATGAAACCAATTCAGTTATTTTGATGTAAGTTTGTGTGTGGCCACGCCCCAAGGGGTACAAAGAACCCAAGAGCAAGCTGTGGGGAGGCAGGCAAACGCAGATATGCCTGAACTGTCGAAGGCACAGAGGAATTCCTCCAGACACAGTGCCTGGAGTCACATAGCACAGGGACCCCTTGCTGAAAGCATGTACCCAAAAGGAGTTTATTTCCTGTCCCCATCTGCTGGAAGGAGGATAAAATACCCACAGGCTGGGCTTGGAAGGCAGGAGAACAATGCCATGGAATACTATGGGCACTGGTTGTCATTAAAGAGGCTCCTCTTAAAAATACTTGTTACCTTATTTTATGTTTGAACTTCCCTTAAAAAGAAACTGACTACAGCAAACCTAACTGACTGCCTTCCAAAGACCTAGGCCTTCCATTCTTCTCTTGACCGACTGGATTCTCTCCTGTTTTGGATCTCTCTCTAAAGGAAGGAAAGGTTCTGGACTGGGTCTTAACTGTTGCAGCTGATTGATGTATCTTATCTCTTGTTTCTGCCTGGAGACCAGAATGATGATAATCTATTGCTCGGTAGGATAAGGGAGGACAGGGCGCGTGTCCAAAAAGTATGGAGATGCACACACACAGACTTACTGTGTGTTGAGGTCCATCTTCATTGTCCCGCATGTAGAAAGGTTTGAGATCATATGGGTAGTTAACCACAAACACAGGAACCTCACCGCAGTGCTTCACCAGGTATTTCTCATGCTCAGTTTGGAGATCACGGCCCCACTGTAAAGACAACAACATGGAGAGCATGGGAATTTGGACCCTGCAGCAGTGCAGTGTGTGTACTTTAGAAGACACAGTAAGACCCCACACAGTGGATATGCACCATATTCAAAGGCTGGATACTAGGAAGGGCTCTGCCTTTCACAGGGTCTCTAGAATGTGGAAAAATCTAGTAGGCAAACTGCACTAACGTAAGTTTCACAGATTTTTAAGGCCAGACAGGATCAAGCTGATCATCCTGTCTGACCTCCTGCATAACATGGGCCAGAGAATCCCACCCAGGAATCCCTGCATCTCTCCCAGTAACTTGTGCTTGAACTAGAGCAGATCGTTATGTTGTCTAAATGAACAGACAACCTGGACAAAGGTTTCCCCCTGACCCCAACAAACCTGGTCAATTTTTAGCAACCACCTAAAGTGAATTTATCCAAGCACTGCTTGTACCCATCCTGTTCCCTGTCTCTTCTCTCCTTTCTCAGACGCACCCTGGTGCATGCCACACCACCTCTGCAGCCTCTCGCTTAGGAAAACCCAATGTCCCCTGCAAGAGACCATCAGGTATACCCGCATCCATTGCAGCAGGAGCAGGAGCCATGCATGATTTTTTGGGGGTAACTGCTAGTATGACAGACAGCTGTATCCGGAGACAGGATTTACAACTCTGTATTAAACTCTGAGCCTAATTTTGTAAGAATAAATTATCTGTTATCTTGGGCTATCTGCTCTGAAGGTGGGCCCAGCCAGACTTACCCTCAAAGCAGTGGACAGAGGACTGTTAAGACTAATGACTATGTATGTGGGATTAGAAATGGTCAAGTGAGGACTTTGCCTACTGTGGCATCTGTTAGAAACAGGGATGAAGGAGGAGTTTTAGGAATACTGTAATTTGTAAACTGCTTTCTCCTTAGCTACAATAGTCTTTTAGAAGAACAAAGGACTTCCATTACCTATCTAGGCAAAACAGTGCTTTGACTCAGTTTTACTTCATTATTCCTAGTTAATCCCTTGGTACGACCTAAATTCCTCTCGCCTTTTAGATAGTTATGATGTGTTCCTGAAGTATACACAATGCACTAATCACTGTCCATGCACACAGGCAGGAACAGCTCCTTCTGCAAAGGGCTTACAATCTACTGGTATTGTGCCACCTCTCTCCCTTAAGTCATTGCTTAAGAGCTTCACTACGCACACTTCCCTCTTGTAACAACTTGTTTCCTAAATTATTCCACGCTTCATCTTCCAAGCTATGGTGGTTACACTGGATTATGGCTGGTTTGCAACCGTGCAATGACACAAAAGGACTGTGTGAACTAACAACTTTGTTGCAACATCAGAAAGAGAGAAGTGAGGCTTCCCTTGGATTTAGAAATGGAGACCATTCTGCACACTCACCCCACAGAAGCAGGAACCAGGCTGTGGCTCTCTCACAGCCAGGGTACCCACTCACCTTTGGTTGGAAAGTGAATGTCTGAGGAGCTCGCTTTAAAATCTCCACTGCTTCAGTATAGGGAATTCTGTAACAGAAAAAACTAAGCATTTGACACTGCAAATGAGAGTACCAAAAGGGTCTCTTCCTAAGCACTGCATGGGAAAACGAAAGGGACACTACAGCCATGCCACCTTGGGTTGTGATCTCAGATTTCTCAAGCTAAGCAAGGTCAACTCTTATGTACTTTTGATGGAAATCTTTTTCCTAAAGGAGCCCTAGAATATCACAGGAAGAGCTCCTGGTAACTTAATAGATTGTAGGTTTCTCACTGAGTTAGTCACTGAACCTAGGCGCTGCTTACTGCTTTACCAGACATGATGCCTTAACAATGAGCACTTGCAGAGATCAAAAAATCACACAACACTCTTATCAAGAGTCGGGTGGAGATGGGAGGTGGGTTAGTCCCAGTGGCCCAGACAAATTCCAGTTGGAGGATTATGTTCTGCCTGCCTTCATTTCATAAGAGGCTGCTTTTATAGTGCTACAACACACCGTTAAACGGACTTCATGTTCCACCCTAGAGGTGGCTGCATATCGTGTAGGACTGAAGTGATTCCCTTGAAATCTAGTCTGTAAAAGTACATGGGAGCTCTTCAGGGTGAAAGGAACTCCCATCAGCCTACCACCAACCATGTGCTCAACACAATACTCTACAGGAGGACAGATCATGCCATGAAAAGCTTGCATTAACAGAAGAGTTACGATTGTCACATTGTAAAATGCCAGATTTATTTTCATCGACATGTCTGTGTCCACAGAAAGGCAATTCTGGCACCAGATTCGCCACCACTGTAAATCAATAGAGCAATTGGCAGAGCAAACTGGGATAACAGAGTGAAGAATCTGTCCCAGGGTCTTCTTTGCAACCTGCAAAAATGTGACTGGAAATCAAAATCAAACTAAGGATACGCTGGATGGGCGGGTGGTGTTCGATGTATCGGGGATTGATTTATCGTGTCTCGTCTGGACACAATAAATCGATCTGCAAATCAACGCCCGTACTCCACCTCAGCAGGAGGAGTAAGCAGAGTTGACAGGGGAGTGATGGTAGTTGACTCGCCGCTGTGAGGACGGCCAGGTAAGTCGAACTAAGATACTTCAACTTTAGCTATGCGAATAACGTAGCTGAAGTTGTGTAACTTAGTTCGACCCCGCCCCGCCCCCCGCTAATATAGCCCAGGCCTAAGGAAGCTGCATGATGGATTTTCCACATATCAGGCTCTAACAACATAAACAAGTCATCCCCGGGAAAACTAAATTAGCCTGGTAACAATAATCAAATCTCTGTGTATCACCGGCAAAACCCAGTTCTAGACCAACCTCCCTAAAAAAGATCTGCAAGGATTCAATAATACATTAAAGCTTTCTGAAATAAATAGTCAGTGAGGAATATGCTGTTCATGTGCTTGGGTTATGGGATTCCACAATAACTTGGCTGGAAACTCACCGAACTTTTGCTACCTGAAGCTTTTGAAAGTGGCCCATAGCTCAAATGTGACTCATGGTTCTCTCTCACACACACACACTGCACTTCTCAGCAACATTTTGTGGTGCTTGTGCAGATGAAAATAACATTGAAAGTTATAAATCACAAATCCATTGTCATCAAGCATGGATGTGGCAGGCTAGCTTAAGTGCAACACCTGAGAGAGTTGTGCGTGGGCATCCTGGTATGGATTGGCAGAATGAATGGACAGCCACCAGAAGTCAAGCGCTCAGATGAGAGTGGAGCAAAAAGAAGATGCTTGGAGGCCCAGAATGGGGACTGAAGTCCTCTCTTATCTAAAAGCAGTCCAGGGCTATAGAGCTAATACAGGACAGCAGGGATTTTGAGGAAAGAGGAGCATATCACAGTTTAAAGGGGCATGGCTAAAGCCTGTGAATAATAATTTATTTTGCAGTAGTGCCCAGAGAGTGGGTAGGCATGGCACAGACAAATACCGTCAGGAAGACGGTCCCTGTGCCAAAGCATCTGGGAAGACAAAAACAAAGGGAAGGAGAAACAGATGCAACACACATGCAAAGTGGTTAGGGAGACGGTAACCATTCCCGGGGCAAAGAGCACAGCTTAACTCCAGGTAGGGAACTGCAATTAGTGCCTTTAAAAGACATTGTGCAGAATTAATAATCAGTGGCATGACAAGGGGATGGGGGAAAATAACTATCAAGGAGCTCAACCAACAGCAGCATGTCATATGCCAGCAATCAAAAATAGTACTCACGTTACGAATTTGTTCTTCAGCATCTGTTCTAACCTGCCCTTGGTTAAAACAAAAGACAAAAAAAAATAAAAATGTAAACCTACTCTTAATGGGTAACACAAGAGAGCTCTGTTAGATTCAGGCCTACACACTGCCAAGAGAGTTTGCAAGATATAGGCGGGTTGCAGTTTGTTCTCTCATGTTTATTACCTTTTGGGCAGGAGATATGTATTTATGAAAAAGCTCAACATCTTGAGGACATTTAGAGAGCACGATGCTTGTCACCGTCTTGAAAAGATCCTCCATAACCTAACAGGGAAAACACAGAACAGCACGAAAATTGAGACCACCTACATATCCTAGGCTACACATAAAACGAGTTACATGCAGGTCAAGAGTGTCTTTGTCCCCCTCTAGTGGCTGGGCTACATAAGAGCTATCAGCTTGTTCCTGCTAAAGAGCTTAAATCTTTTAGCTCAAGTGGCCAAGGCATGGGCTTTGAGAGCCACTCCCTGCTGATGACCTGATATTCTTAAGTATTTGCAATGAAAAATACATATTTAAAACATTCAAACAGCAACCCAGGTCAGCAGCAAAGAAAAGTTGTTACCTCCTGTATTTGTTGGTCTCGGGCTAGTTCATATGGGGTGTTTGCCCTTTAATGAACAGTTCTTTTTCTGCTTTGTTATGATGATTTGTAATAAGGTAGCATTCAGAGGACCCATCCAACATCAGGACCCCACTGTGCAAGGCACTGTACAATCATATAGTAAGAGACAGTTTCTGCCCTGAAGAGCTTACAAGCCAAACAGACAGAAGGTAGGAGAAAAGAAACATTATTCCAATTTTACAGACAAGGAGGAGAGGCACAGAGAGACTAAGAGACATAGCCACAAAGGTATTTCAATAAGAGCTAGGTGCCTAAATACATTTCAGGAACTAGGCTGAAGAGACTTGCCCAGCACGACACAGGCACTGGTCCACACTACGAGTTTAGGTTGAATTTAGCAGCGTTAGATCAATTTAACCCTCCACTCAACCACATGACGAAGCCATTTCTGTCGACTTAAAGGGCTTTTAAAATCGATTTCTGTACTCCTCCCCGACAAGAGGATTATTGCGGAAATTGACCCTGCTGGGTCGAATTTGGGGTACTGTGGGCGCAATTCGACAGTATTGGCCTCCGGAAGCTATCCCAGAGTGCTCCATTGTGACCACTCTGGACAGCACTCTCAACTCAGATGCACTGGCCAGGTAGACAGGAAAAGCCCTGTGAACTTTTGAATTTCATTTTCTGTTTGGCCAGCATGGTGACCATGGACCATCAGCACAGGTGACCATGGAGTCCCAGAATCGCAAAAAAGCTTCAGCATGGACCAAATGGGAGGTACTGCATCTGATCGCTGTATGGGGAGACGAATCTGTGCTATCTGAACTCCGTTCCAAAAGACGAAATGCCAGAATATTTGAAAAAAAATCTCCAAGGACATGAAGGACAGAAGTTATAACAGGGACCTGCAGCAGTGCCGCGTGAAACTTAAGAAGCTCAGGGAAGCCTACCAAAGAACCAGAGAGGCAAACGGCCGCTCTGGATCAGAAGCCCAGACATGCCACTTCTATGATGAGCTGCATGCCATTCTAGGGGGTGCTCCTACAACTACCCCACCCCTATGCTTCCCTCCTCCTCCCTGGCTACCTGGGCAATTATCCCCACATTTGTGTGACAAATTCACAAAGAATGCATGAATTTGAAACAACAATTACTTTATTGCCTCTGCAAATGGAGATCAAAGGGGGGAGGGGAGGGCGGTTAGCTTATAGGAAAGTAGAGTGAACCAAGGGGGCGGGTTTTCATAAAGGAGAAACAAACAAAACTTTCACACCGTAGCCTGGCCAGTCATGAAACTGCTTTTCAAAGCTTCTCTGATGCACAGCGCTCCCTATTGTGCTCTTATAACAACCCTGGTGTCTGGCTGCACGTAATCAGCGGCCAGGTGATTTGCCTCAACCTCCCACCCTACTGTAAACATCTCCCCCTTACTCTCACAGATATTGTGGAGCACACAGCAAGCAGTAAGAACGACGGTAATATTGGTTTTGCTGAGGTCTAACCGAGTCAGTAAACTGCGCCAGCGAGCTTTAAAACATCCAAAGGCACATTCTACCACCATGCTGCACTTGCTCAGCCTATAGCTGAACTGTTCCTTACTACTGTCCAGGCTTCATGAGCCATGGAGCAAGGGGTAGGCTGGGGTAGGCACGGTGCTGCCAACTGGAAGAGCAGCCTGAGGCAGAAGCCTCCAGCTGGCATGATACTCCAGGCAGGAATGAATCTCCATTGGACAAAACTCAAAGAAGAGAGTGACCCGGAGTCACTCCCATTTTTGTCCAGGCACCCCCGACAGACCTCATCAAGGCCAGCCAGGAGCACCCATGTCTGCCCAGGCACCCCAGCCAACCTAACCGAGGTCGGCCAGGAGCACCCACGGGACGATGACGAGGCAAGGCAAGGCAAGGGGATGCCGCTGTGTAGTACTGCAGTACCACATCTGCCAGCAGCACCCAGGAGACATATGGTGAGAGTGAGCTGAGCAGGCTCCATGCTTGCTGTGGTATGGCATCTGCACTGGTAACCCAGGAAAAAGGTGAGAAACGATTTTTTGCCCAATCAGGCACTGGGGGCTCAACCCAGAATTCCAATGGGTGGCGGAGACTGTGGGAACTGTGGGATAGCTACCACAGTGCAATGCTCCGAAAGTCGACAATAGCCTCAGTACTGTGGATGCACACCGCCGACTTAATGCACTTAGCAGGGACGCATACAATGGACTGTATCAAATTGATTTCTAAAAAATCGACTTATATTAAATTGACCTAATTTTGTAGCGTAGACATGCCTAGGGAGTCTGTGGTAGAGTGGGCAACTGAACTCAAAGCTCCTGAGTCCCAGCCCAGTGCACCAATCACAAGCATATCCTTCCTTTGGGGTTTTGTTCTTCTGTGATACATGCAGAGGAGAATGTGATACCGATGGAGTGTGAACATTTGCTACGCCTCCTGCTTTATCTTTCTAATTCACAGCAGCAGCCAAACTCTGCAGGCCTGTGTCAGGGATGGAATGGTGCAGTCAGGCTGCAGCTCAGCTGAAGCTGGGACTAAAGCTTTGCACCTCCCAATAAAAGGGAGGTTTTAACACATTCTGAGGCATTCTCTCAGATCACAAGTGGTGATTGTGCCCTCAGAAGCAGAGTCCAGATGTGGCCTGAATCTATTATTTACTCCAGATTACTAGTAGCCATTGGCTAGCCCAGCAGTGACTAACTGAACATTTGAGGTGCAGCAATTCCCAGTCAGTAGAACCTGAGGAAGCATGGGCTTGTGGGATGTATACAGGCTTGCAGCAGAGCCGAGGTGTGTGTGGTATACACAGGTTTCAGGGAGGATGAACACATAGCTCCAAAAACCTCTTCTAGGGCCTCTCCACACTGGGGAAATTCCCTTCCAAAATCCTAATGGGATTTAAAACCAGTTCAGCTAAAGCAGGTTTAAACGGGGATTGGAATCACAGTATAGACCAGCTTTTAGGCACTCTGTCCAAGTTCTCCAGCTAGTCTCAACTGGAGAAGGTATTCTTCACCTCCTGTCACGAACTGAAGAAGTGTTGCTGTGCATTATGAAATAGTTGTTGCAAGAGGTGAGTGTATTTGTCTCAGTGGGTAAATGGATTCCTACAGGGCTAAACACTACTCTCCGTTACATCTGTACAACTCCATGGAAGGTAACGGGGATGCCTGGATATAAACAACAGAACTTGTCCTCCAGTTTATAAAGTGTCTGCAAATCCAAATGGCTGAAAGGCCCTACCACATGTAAATGAAGACCGTTACCATTACACCTACACTGGATACATTAAAGCCAACGTTCCTGCAGTTGAACTGATTGAGCAGCAAGGGACCCAGCAGTTGACTTTGTAGCCTCTTTAAACTAGCTAGAAAAAGGCTTATGCAAATGAAATTAGAAACATTCATTGATAATTACAACAGCCCAGTTTCAAACAGGCAGCGAGGAAGGGATTCTACATTAAGCTTCCTCTTTCTAGGAAATGAAAGTACCATCTGGTACTTGAAACCAAAACTTTATTTTGTTTAAGTGGGACTATTTTTTGTTTTTGCTTTGTGCTAAAGTAAAAATTAGGTTCCCACAGCAACCAACATACGCAGCTTTCTTCTTGTAGGAAAAAAAAAAGTGGGTGGTCTGGGAAAAAACAAGCTGAGAAATATTTCCAGCTTGAGACTGAGGTTTTATTTTGGCAAAACCAAAACCATGTGGTTCACCCATTTTCTCTTCCCGACTGCAGTTACTCTTATTTATATATGCACTTCCAAGGTACTTTATAAGGCAAAATCAAGATGAAAGATCTCTTCCCCAAAGAGGCATGTCTTCACTGCAAAGTGAAGGTGTGATTATACCACAGGTAGGGCTACCTGTGCTAGCTTTAATCCAGTTAGCACAGGTAACAATAGGAGTCAAGAAGTGGTAGCATGAGCTAGCAACCCAAGCCACAAGCCTGTCAGTGACCTTGAGAGCATACACAGGCTGCTAGCCCGTAGTGAAGCCCGCACCACCATGTACACACTACTGCTGTTACCCTGCTACCTAGATTCAAGCCAGCATGCCTATCCATGCTGCAATAAAACCTTCCTTTGCAGTGAAGATGTACCAACAAGGTTACAATTTTAACTGGACAAGATGGAGGGATGGGAAATAGGATATCACAAAAGCAAGTAGAGGAGTATAGCCAATGCCTTGTTAATTTCATTTCTGTTAGTAGTTTGGTGATGGGATGGAGTGGAGGGGCCAGGTTTATAGGCCTCCTGGAAGAAGTGTGACCTGCAAAGGAAATTTTTTTTTGTCTGTTCTCTTTAGGACAGGGATCAGCGAGGTGGTGGTGGTGGAGTAATTTTCCCATCCTCCACCCTCAATTTTTTTCCTGCTTTTTTCTTTTTAAACGTTAAAAGTCTCAGCAGGCCTTTCCTGATTTTGCTGGAGCACTTCTTGAAGGTCTCCAGTTAGGATTCTGAGCTCAGACCTTAACTTTGTGGTACTCTGCTTGTGACTTCCTATATCCCCAATCTAAGAATACACCTGAAGTGAAAACAGCAGATATTTCAACAAAGCAGCACTGCATTTGCAACAAAATTGGAGGTTTGAGACAACAGGGCTCCTGTGCAATGGAGGAGAATGTGTCAGCATCTCTGCTGTCAGCATAAGGCACAGTCACTGATACGCTCCCGAATGGGACTATTTGTCTACACATTCACCCTGAATCGTGCCCAATGACAATGATGTAGTCTTTGGTTGATTGCAGGCTGCTACATGTTCAAGCAATGTCATGCACTTGTCATGATTCACCCGAGTTTTCATGCACTGATATTCCTCTCCTCTTCATGCTTGCTCTCACAAAATGGTCAGACTCATGTCAGACACTCGCTCACCACTGCTGTATGCATAGCTGTTGCGTAAGGAGCTAAATTTCTAGAGAGCAAGGGCTGTGCTCATGGTGTGTCACAACAGAGCAGTCAGCGGTGTCAACCGGCTGTCTACATTGGTCTGTTGCAAGTGAATGATGTAACTGAACACTGTCGTAGGCAAATATCACCCTGGAAACCAACTCTGGGATCCCAGTTGAGCGCTCTCACAATTTTTGTACAGGAAATGTTTGCCTCAAGAAACAATTGCTCCAAAGGACCAACAGAAATAATTTGTCAGTGAAACAGCTGCAAAGAGAATATTTCTCATTGTGTTGACAAAGATGTATTTCCTAATGACAAACACAAAACTTACATTAAAAGCACATTATTAAGGTTGCAAAGCCAAGCAATCAAGTTAGGAAGTGCCCAAATTGAAGTTGCCCATGCAACTTTAACTCAGCCCCCTTGTGCATATGCATAATGATCTTTAATTACATCATTACATACTATTTTTTTCCACAAGACCTCTGCCTCATTAAGTGCACAGGATGAACAGTGCTCACTTAATGAGGAGCTATTTAATAGTTTGTTTTCTCCTAGGCCGCAGCCTTATTTACTACATACTATTCAAACCCTGCCCTGAAGACAGAATTATTAATTTCCTCCAGGGCTTATTTATGATGCTCACCATTATGTTATCTGAGTAGTTCACAAACATTAATTATTACTACACCCCTTGTGAGGAGAGGCATATTACCACCCCCATTTTACAGATGGGGAACTGAGGCACATAGAACTTAAGATCAAAAGTATCCACTAATTCTGGATGTCCAATTTGAGATACCCAGGTTATGATTTTTCAGTGTACTTAGCATAACATATCACTTTATTTGTTCAAAGCACAGCTCCCATTGACTTCAATTGCAGCTGTGAGTGCTCTGCACTTCTAAACATCAGACCCCAGGTGTCTCAAGCTAGGCCCCCAGAAAAAGAAGAACACAGAATTAGGGACCACCTGTGAAAAGTGTGATTGAAGTGGTTTGTCTGGCATCTCACGGAAACTCTGTTGCAGAGGCAGGAATTGAATCTAATTCTTCAGGGCAGAACTCAGTTGCCTTAACTACAAGACTGTCCTTTCTCTTCCTGCAATGCCCTGTCTCATTCATTATGCACCTTCCAACTTCTGTAACAAATGAGGCAAACAACAGCCTCCCTACTATATAGCACTGATTCACTCCCAAAGCACCAGCCACCACATGCACTGAATGAGGCAGGGGTCCTGTGGGAAAATATTATGTGACCATGTAATTAAAGACTATCATAATGCCTATGCACAAGTGGGTTAAATTAAGGTTGCACAGGCAACCTTAATTCTGGCATTTCCTAATTAATGAGTGTTTGACTTTGCAACCCTAATAATGTTCTTTTTATGTCGTTTTTGTGTGTGCAATTGAGTTGGATTTTATAAAAACAAACTGAAATATTCCATCATGTGGTATCATATTAACAACCATATGCATCATCAGCAGGTTTGGAACCTTTATATGCACTGCATAGACCTCTGCCACTTGAGTTAATGGAGTAACTGACAGCAGTAGTAGGTTGTAATCTCCTATGTGGACCAGCATTAGCAAAGGATGGGATGCTTTACCAGTGATGCTTTGCACCAGCAGGGGAACTGAGGACTCATGGACCTTGAGCTCCATGCCAGGTGCTGGTGGGCAGTGTGCTCTCACAAGCACAGACTCTTTTGCTAAAAGTCTCATGTAATCATATGACTCCCGCAGCTGGGGCTTTAAGAAAAGACACTGCGTACCACAAGACGGGGGATAAAAATCACAAGAGTTGGTAACATTGTGGAATGGCTCTGGGGACTGTCTAATGCAACACAGTACCTTTTATTTTAGGATGACAGTAAAAAAAAACAATCACATCCTGGGTGATACTGAATGAAAAGTGGTATGAGCTATCGGTGGTCTATGCGAAATAAATTTTGCCATTTCAGTCTGTTTCCTAGCGGGCAGGCGTCTACAGCCCCAAAGCCACCACTCCTGTGCTGGAAATAACTAGCCCTTGTTGCTTGTATTAAAGAGGTCAAGGACAGAATGGGCAAAGATCTCGAACTTTTCTTACACACAAACACACACACACACACGCACACGCATACACACAGCCCATCTGGGTAAGAGGTCAGCCTCAATGGCAGCAGGGCAGTGCCAGGACTTAGGCCAACTTTTCACATGTGGGAGCCTGAAGTAAGGCTTGTGTATTCATGCTTATGCCCCTAAACAAATGGCTTGATTTTCAATAGAACTCAGCATCCAAAACTCCCCACTGGTGTTAAGGGAAGGTTCAGGTAGTCCACACTTCAGAAAAATCAGACTGTTTGTATTTTGGTACCAAGACATGGATTTAGAAACCTAACCTGAAACACCCACACATGCAAATTTGGCCATCAGTCGCCAGGGCTTTCAACTGGGCATCTTTTGTAAAGCACTAAACTCAGTGACAACAAACTTTCAACAGAAAAGCTGCACGGTGTACTGAGCCATGTAAGGGTGTTGAATTTAGATCAGTTTCTCTAAAGACTTATGGAGAAACAGAAACTTAACTGAGGTCTTAGTGCAGCTGTCAGATATTTTTTAATGGCTTGTCCAGTGATTTCAAGAAACAGGAACACTACTTCTTTAAATAAGACCATTACAAGAATAAGTATTTTGCAATCCAGAATGTGACTTGTAGAATAAACCACTGTGATAGGAAGAATTATTTCTCTCACAGTTGATGATGGTGGTCAGAGATTGAGGGGGAAGGGGAGAACCCAGAGAAATTAGGATTTTGCAAGACATTTAACAACAAAAATTCTCAAAGTCAAAGGGGCAAAGTTCTTTTCTTCCCCCTAAACAGAGCAAAACCCATAAACCTTTCAGAACTCTGAACTAGTTTTGAATTGCAGAACCTGAGAAATTCTGAAAGATTCTATAAAAAGACCAGGAGTACTTGCGGCACCTTAGAGACTAGCAAATTTATTTGAGCATAAGCTTTCGTGACGCATGCAGTGGAAAATACAGTAAGAAGATACACACACACACACACACACACACACCATGAAACAATGGGTGTTACCATACACACTCTAATGACAGTGAGAGTTAAGGTGAGCTATTACCAGCAGGAGAAAAAAAAACAACTTTTTCTAGTGGTAATCAAAATGGTTCATTTGCAGCAGTTCACAAGAAGGTGTGAGGAACACGGGGCGGGGGGGGGGGGAAGGAATAAACATTGGGAAATACTTTTACTTTGTGTAATGACCCAACCACTCCCAGTCTTTATTCAAGCCTAATTTAATGGTGTCCCTTTTGCAAATTAATTCCAATATAGCAGTTCCAATTCAGGAAGTACAACCTATCCTGAAGGACGATCCATCACTCTCACAGATCTTGGAAGACAGGCCAGTCCTTGCTTACAGACAGCCCCCCAACTTGAAGCACATACTCACCAGCAACCACAGACCACACAACAAAAACACTAACCCAGGAATCTATCCTTGCAACAAAGCCCGTTGCCAACTCTGTCCACATATCTATTCAGGGGACACCATCATAGGATCTAATCACATCAGCTACACTATCAGAGGCTCGTTCACTTGCATATCTACCAATGTGATATATGCCATCATGTGCCAGCAATGTCCCTCCGCCATGTACATTGGCCAAACCAGATAGTCTCTAGTAAAAGAATAAATGGATACAAATCAGGTGCCAAGAATAGTAACATATAAAACCAGACAGAGAACACTTCAATCTCCCTGGTCACTTGATTACAGACCTAAAAGTCACAATATTACAATAAAAAACTTCAAAAACAGACTCCAACAAGACACTGCTGAATTGGAATTAATTTGCAACATGGATGCCATTAAATTAGGCTTGAATAACGACTGGGAGTGGATGGGTCATTACACAAAGTAAAAGTATTTCCCGATGTTTATTCCCCCCCTAAGTGTTCCTCAACTGCTGCAGATGGACCATTTTGATTATCACTACAAAAAGGTTCTCTCTCCTCTGCTGGTAATAGCTCACCTTAACTGATCATTCTTGTTAGAGTTTGTATGGTAACATCCATTGTTTCATTTTCTCTATGCTCTGTGTGTATATATATATATATATGTATCTTCCTACTGTATTTTCCACTGCATGCGTCCGATGAAGTGGGCTGTAGCCCACAAAAGCTTATGCTCAAATAAATTTGTTAGTTTCTAAAGTGCCACAAGTACTCCTGTTCTTTTTTGGATACAGACTAACATGGCTGCTACTCTGAAACCTGAAAGATTCTAATTCTCTGTTTCCTCTGGACTGACTCTTCCCCACAAGCCCCAGGAGGTGGGGCCCTCAGGACAGCTAGGACAGCGACGTGTAAACTGTGCTTTCTGAGAGCCAGAGGGTGGCATCTGTTTGTGCAAAATGGCTCTTATCTCAGCTTTAGTACACAGGTAAGACCAGCAGTGATTACATGTTTCAGCCTTCTGCTAAAATCAAGGTGGAATATTACATGCTGGGAACAGTAATCTTTGCAGATTGTTCCTTTGTATTAAAAATGAGCGCAGTCCTGAAGCATGTCGTAGAAATCTCTCTTTATCCAATGGCTCACACAAAGCACACTGGATCAGCCCTTTTCTCAAATCCTTCCTCATTTCCCTTCAATGGCCATTCCTCTGCCCAAAGAGAATTTAAATGCTTAGCTGCCTTCAACACAACTCCTGATTTATCTAGAAAGATTACAGTAGGTGATAGGAGGTTCAATTCCACTGCCCCCGAGGCTGAACACAGCGAATGGAGGAGACGGCTCCAATACCTTGAAAATCACACAGAAACTGGTACCCACCTGAATGATGTCCTGGAGGCTTTCAGTAAAAGACATCTCTGCTTCTACCATGTAGAACTCTGCCAGGTGCCGGCGACTTTGAGAGTTTTCGGCTCGAAAGGTTGGGCCGAAGGTGAACACCTGTGTAAATGCACTGCAATGCAAAAAGAAACAAGATGCAGTTTAGAGACAAGGTTAAGAGGATTCTGGACTGGGAGCAGAGATGGGTAGTCTCTATCCAAGTTACATCTACAATCCCATTTTCCTCCCACAATCCCAGAGCAACTGGGACTTTTCTGTTAAACTGATCAGCAGTGAAACAGTTATCAGCACTGTCATTTAAAATTGCCATCATTATGCTTCAGAGTTAACACACTGAGATAAGTGAGGCAGTTCCCACCTCTTTGCTACTGAGTCAGCCTCATTTAGATAACATATGACATTTGGATGGGTTTTGCCATCCACATTAGTGATAGACACGTTCTTCTTAGTAAATGAGAGCTAACACTGCAGAAACAGACCAGGGTCTCAGAGACATGCTGGCACATCACAATGCTCAGGACAGACAAAGCTCCAGCTGTCAGACACTATTGTTCCACCACATTATTCACACCTGCTCTTCAGCAGGTTTAACTGACATGGTAGTGGTAAAAATGCCTCAAGCTACTGCAGTCTGGTATACCCGAGGGCTCCCATCACTGATGCAGCTGAACAGATGCTAGTGGCGACAGGAAATATTTTGTAGTATAGCTGTAACCTTCTCTTACACATTGTGGCTCTCTACCCCCCTCTAATGGCTGGTCCACAGAGGTTTATAGATCTGCGACAGCCTTTGAGATAAATAGACCTGGATCTTTCATTTCAGGCAGTAGAGACTCCTCCTTTTAGATCCATAGGTTCCACGCTCAATCCCCACTTCCAGAGACCCATCTGAGGCATCATGTAACTTAGATGTGCTCAAAACTTGTCTCCTAATTGTTTGACACTTGCCCAACAGCCTTCCATGGAATCTATTTAATCTATTCTCTCTTATGCCACACTCATTAGCATGGAAACCGAGGGCCTTCCAGATCACCATCTTTCTCCATAAAAATCTTCCTACCGAAATTCAACCCCTTTCAGTTTAACTTATTTTTATTTTGGCAAGGTTACATTCAAAGCAGCAAGTTTTCCATTGTGATCTGAAGACTGCCAGATTCATGGAAGTTATAATTCAGGAAAGAGTGTCCTGTGGCACCTAATAGACTAGCCGACGTTTTGGAGCATGAGTTTTCGTGGGTGAATACCCACTTCGTCGGATGCATGTATCCGACGAAGTGGGTATTCACCCACGAAAGCCCATGCTCCAAAACGTCGGCTAGTCTATAAGGTGCCAAAGGACTCTTTGCTGCTTTTACAGATCCAGACTAACATGGCTACCCCTCTGATAATTCAGGAGAGAGCTTCACAGCAATAGCCCAGCGGCTTAAACAGCCTTGTCACCTCTACCCCCACACTTCAGTAGAAAATAGCTCTGATCGCGGACAGTGGCCTGGGTCTAGATTAGCTGTGCCATTCAGTTTATTCTTTATCTGCCACTATCTTTAATGGTAGGCAGCATATGGGAAAACCTGAACTCTCTTAGTAGAGATTAAGAGTTGCTTGATATTCACACCAAGCTGTGAAGTGCAGGAGTTGTGCATGTAATCCGAGACGAACTCAATATATACACTGAAAGAGGATGTATATACACTGAAAGGGTATATACACTGAAAGAAAATGTGCAGCTGATAAAAATCTGATCACAAAAGTTTCTGTTCATGTTAATTCTGATAAACAGAAGGTTAAAAAAACAAAAAAACACTAAGACCATAAAAAATTAAAAGGGCTCAAAAGCGTGTCCAAATAAAGGAACATGCATGTTATTGATCAGTCAGCTCTTCTGATCTTCATATTGCAAAAGTTTACATGTTACTATTTGGAGGAAAGAGCCCTTCTACTGTCCAGTGATTACCAGGAATGACACAAATGATAATGCTGTTGGAAAGATCATTTTTCTAGCTCATCACTTATAAGACAAGAGACAACAAATGGATACAGACAGCTGGAGGAGCACAAGGAAACAGGACAATATTGGTCAGCATGATAGACAGTACACGAGTGGCCTAACATATCACAGCAAAGGAGAATTTTAAGGAGGCATTGGAAGGAGAATAGGGAAGTAGCTTTGAGTATGTTTACGGGGAGCTCCTCCCAAGCACGAGACACTGATCCACAGCTGGGATTCTTAGACACTACCATACAGTTGTTAACATTCCTGGTTCTCTTAAGACCAGTAGAGTATGTTTACACTGCAATAAAAGACCCCTGGCATGGCCATCGCTGGCCCAGGTTAGCTTATTCTGGTTTGCGGGGCTCAGGCTGCAGAGACATCAAATTGCAGCATAGACTCAGACTTTAAAGTCAGAAGTGGCCACAGTGATCCTCTACTCTGACCTACTGCAAATTGCAGGCTACAGAACCAAACCCACTCACTCCTAACCTCTGGCTGAGTTAATGAAATCCTCAAATCATGATTTAAAGACTCACAGACTTTAGGTCAGAAGGGACCATTATGATTATCTAGTCTGACCTCCTGCACAGTTACAGAGAATCCACCATTTACACTAGTTTAAACCTGCAAGTGACCCATGCCCCATGCTGCACAGGAAAGCGAACCCCCCTGCCTCATAGCATCTCTGCCACTTTGACATGGAGGAAAATTCCTTTCAGACTGTAAATATGGTGATCAGTTAGATCCTGAGCACGTGGGCAAGACCCACCAGCCAGACACCCTATGAAAGAGCCCTCCCCATATAGTACCCCATCACCGGCCACTGGAAATATTTGCGGCTAGCAGTTGCAGATTGGATACATGCCACTGTAGTCAGTCTTATCATACAATCCCCCCTCCATAAACTTATCAAGCTCAGTCTTGAAGCCAGTTAGGTTTTTGCCACCACACAGATCCCCTTGAAAGGCTGGCCCAGAAATTTGTTCCTCTGATGGTTAGAAACGTTCACCTAATTTCAAGTCTAAATTTATTGATGGCCAGTTTATATCTGTTTTTTCTTGTGTCCACACTGGTGCTTAACTTAAATAACTCCTCTTCCTCCCCGGTATTTATTCCTCTGGTGCATTTATAGAGAGCAATCATATCGCCACTCAGCCTTCTTTTGGTCAGGCTAAACAAGCCAAGCTCTTTGAGTCTCCTCTCATTAGGTAGTTTTCCATTCCTTGGATCACCCTACTAGCCCTTCTCTGTACCTGTTCCAGTTCAAATTCATCTTTTTTAAACATGGGAGATTAGAATTGCACACAGTATTCCAGATGAGGTCTTACTAGTGCTTTGTATATTGGTATTGAGACTTCTCTGTCTCTACTGGACATACTTTGCCTGATGCATCCTAGGAGTGCATTAGTCTTTTTCACATCCGCATCATAGTCATCCTGTGATCAACCAATACACCCAGGTCTTTCTCCTCCTCTGTCACTTCCTATTGATAAGTCCTCAGCTTATAGCAAAAGTTCTTGTTGTTAGTCGCTAAGTGCATGACTTTGCACTGTTAAATTTCACCTCATTTCTATTACTCAGTTTTCAAGGTCATCCAGATCTTCTTGTATGGTATTCCGGCTCTCCTCAATATTGGCAATACCTCCCAACTTTGTATCATCCATAAATTTTATTAGCACATTCCCACTTTTTGTGCCAAGCTCATTATAAAAATGTTAAATAAGATTGGTCCCAAGACCGATCCCTGAGGAACTCCACTAGTTCCCTCCCTCTAGCCTGACAGTTCACCTTTCAGCATGACCCACTGTAATCTCCTCTTTAAACCAGTTCCTTATCCACTTTCCATATTAACCCCCATCTTTTCCAGTTTAACTAATAATTTCCTAGGTGGAACAGTATCAAGTCTGAAATCCTTACTGAAATCCAAGTCGATTAAAACTACTGCAATTCCTTTGTCAAAAAAAATCAGTTAGTTCTCTTTTCAAAAGAGTTCACATTGGTCTGGCACGATCTAATTTTTGTAAAACTGTGCTGTATTTTATCCCAATTACCAGCTGGGCTTGAGATGAAGCCCAGATTCTGAGACCTCATGTGCGGGGCGGCTCTGAGAGCCCAGGCTCCAGCCCAAGCCGAAATGTTTACACTCCTATTTTTAGCTCCACAGCCTAAGCCAGCTGACCCAGTCTCTGAGACTCAGTGCCACAAGTTTTTTAATCACAGTACAGTGTTTGAAAATGACATTTGAAAATCAGGGGCTTAATTTTCATAAGATTCGCAGATTCCAAGGCCAGAGAGGACAACCGTGATCATCCAGTCTGACCTCCAGTATAACACAGGCCATAGAACTTCCCCAAAACAATTCCTAGAGCAGATCTTTTAGAAAAAGATCCAATCTTGACTTAAAAACGGTCAGCGATGGAGAATCCCAAGGAGTACTGAGCACCCTCAATCCCCACTGAAGTCAATGGGAGCTGACGGTTCTCAGCACCTCTGAAAATCAGGCCCTTTTATGTCCTGAGATGCAATGGGGGTGGGGTGGAGAGTGGGGAGTTGGGGGTGGAGAATACCAGACAAACCCTAATATGTGCCAAAGCGTGGCAGCTGGGGCATTATTGATTGTAATACTGTCCTGATATATGCTACTACAAGAACACAAAACAGGCTTTGAAACAAGACCCTGGGTAGCCAATTTCACACAAAGTAGGACTGAGTCGACGGTTCACATAGCTAACAGACGCCATCTGAATGAAAACAGCACTGGCAGAGTGCAGTGCTACCTTTAATAAACTGCTCTCTCTCCAAAACTGGCATTTGATTTCATTCACTTCTCTTCTCATTCACTCCCAGTCGGGAGCCCAACATTGTACTGTACCACACAAGGCACACAGCCTGAGGCACAGCATGTTAAATCAAGTAGGGCTTCATCCTGTAAGATGCTGAACACTCTGGCCCTGATCCAGCAAAGTGCTGAGGCACATGCTTAACTGTAGGCATATGACTGGCCGCATCTAAGTCAATGGAACGACTCACATGTTCCAAGTGAAGCACATGCCTAAGCGCTTTGTTGGATTGAGGCCAGAGCACTCAGCACCTTGCAGGATTGAGCCCTTGTGGTCCATGTCTTCGTACTGTTCTCAGAGATCATTAGTCAAGTCTGATCTGTGTGTATATTCCCAGGACCAAGGGAAACCAAGACCCAGCGGGAAATGACCATCTCTCTTCACTCCAACAACTCTATTTCCCTTGCTGCTCAAATCCTCCTGGTTCTCTCTCATTTGACCCATTTCGTGGTGACTAGGCAGGCGGCTGATGGCTGGCTATCCCCACTTCCCTTTCTCAGGGCATGTCTACATGTAGAAGTTACAATGGTTTCACTCAAGTCGATTTAAAAAACTATTTCAGGAGCATGCTAAACTGGTAAGAGCTAGGTTTAAACCAATGTAAGAGGCCCAAACCTACATAAATTTAAACTGGCTTAAAAGCATCCCTTTAAACCAGCACAGCAACACTGTAGACCTGGTCTCAGCCACCCAGCTCCATTGAGGACTTTTAGGCTGCAATTCAAATTTAGTTAACAATTCTGCTAATCACTCATGGGCAAGGAAAGGATCCAGCTCCCCTTCTCACAGCGAGGGCTCTGCAGGAATAATAAAGATGGAGTGGATGGGCCATTACACAAAATAAAACCATTTCCCCA
This sequence comes from Gopherus evgoodei, assembly GCF_007399415.2. Classification (NCBI taxonomy): domain Eukaryota; kingdom Metazoa; phylum Chordata; order Testudines; family Testudinidae; genus Gopherus; species Gopherus evgoodei. The sequence continues at coordinate 11,962,143 of NC_044322.1, forward strand.
TGCTCGTCTCTCTTCTCCCCCGCCCCGCCCCTCTACAGTTCCTTATATCTCCTTGTCAAGTGCTGGAAAAGGGCCATTTTCATTACCACTAAAAACAGTTATTTTTCTCTCCTGTTGACAACAGCTCACCTTAACTGATCACTCTCCTTATAATGTGTATGGTAACACCCATTGTTTCATGTTCCCTGTGTGTGTGTGTGCATGTGCATATATATATATCTTTGTTCTGTATTTTCCACTACATGCATCTGATGAAGTGAGCTGCAGCCCACAAAAGCTTACGCTACAATAAATTCGTTAGTCTCTAAGGTGCCACAAGTACTCCTGTTCTTTTTAAAGATGTATTTGTGTCACTGAACTATGCAAATACACCTCTGAGCCATTTTACACAGTCAGTTTAATAACTATCACACAGCAAGTTAGGGACGAGGCTGGGAATAGGACCCAGGAGTCCTGACTCAGGGCGAGCTACTAGACCACACATACACACATTTATTACTGCTTATTTGTTTTGCTGTAGTGCTCCCAAAGTTGCAGGTGCGTTGCCAACACAAAGAGAATCACTGCAATGGGTCTTCAGGGCAGATCTGAGCCAGAAGGCAACCTGTGCTGAGTGAGGAATAAATCCTTTTCTGAAACAAGAGTCAGTGGACACAGAACGTGACTTACAAAGATAGTGTTCTCTTTGCTGACCCTCCACCCCCCTGGTTTGTTCCCAGATGAAAGGCCCTTTCTTAAAAGTCAGTCAAAAACCTAAAAAGTGTTTCAATCCAAGGGTGGAAGCAAGGCATGACGTCAATAGAGAGTAGGAGCAGCAGATAAGGATGAGAACGCACCAGAGGCTGAGCTCTCTCAGCATGCTGTCCTCTCTGGAGGAAGGGGAAGCCGAAGAGACGTGAAAAAAAATGCTCATTCTCACACAGTTCCATTGTATTTCACCTGACCTTGCTCATTTTGCGAGGCTTTTATCACCGAGGGCCGACCTGCTCCCCAGGCATTTTCCATAAATGGAGGATTTTGTCCCAATGTCCAAGGCCAAGACTCCCTCTCCCTCAACTGCTGGGAACAAGCTGGCTGCCATTCTAAACTCAGGGGAGGCTGCTTTTAAGCAACGCTATGGATCATGACAGGCTGTGGGACCTTTCAGGATACAAAGCACTATACTCTGTTGCTTGTTCAAGCAGGCAGAGCCAACGCACACAGAGCCAGGCTGCCATAGAAGCTGAGCACCCACTGATCCTAAGAAAGTCAGTGGCAGGAAAGAAGATAGAACTGGGCTGCTGGCTGGAGCCGGTGCACATTCTTTATCTGAAACTCCTTTCAAAATGAAAAATGGCCTTTTTTTAAAAAAACAAACAACAAACGTTTTTGATGAATGTTTGTTTTAAAAAACTTGGGGCAAAATAAAATGTTTTGCTTTCTCTCAACTTCTTCTCCCTCCCCACCCTGCCTTCATCTGAAAAACAGACATGGGGGTGGGGGGTAGAGATATGGGGACAGACGACAAAAAGTCCTTTTTTTTTTAGTTTAAAAAAAAAACAATGTATTTTTTCAGGTTTGGGGGATTTTTGTTGGAAAAAAAATCAGAAAAATTCATTTGAAATAATTTCCATAAAATACAGTATTTTTGATCAGCTCTACCAATAACTATAGATGTGGAAAGATACACCTCAACCATTTGCTCGTGCAATGCAAGGGTGGCTTGAGGCTTTAGCAGATGGCTGCTGTTTCAATACTTGATGTGACAAGGTGGAATTATACTTCCTTCTGTACACAGCCAAAAACAAGCTGCTGTCTGATATGGTTAGACAAGCAGAGACTCAGAAGCGCCAAACCTCTGCCATCAGCCAGTCAGATCAGGCAGCAGCCTCCCACACTGTGATTGGCAAGGGGCAAATGGAGCCCTGCGCCCACTGCAGGATGAAGAGCGGGCCTGGAACAATAGCACAACCATACCTAGAGGTCTGGCTCTCTCCAGTTCAAATTTCATCAGCTCTGCTCTTGGTGCAAGGAATTGGGAATAAAGACATTGAAGGGGGTACCAAACAAAATTAATATAGGGTCACCCAGGTCAGCTTGACACAGATCCAGGCATATTCATATAATCTAATAAATAAATAAATAAATATTAATCTTATTCTTTGCATTTCTACAGACACCTGCCATCCCAGGTCCTCTAAGCACTTGACATACATTAATGAATTAAGCCTCACAACACACCTGTGCATTATACTTATTTTACAGATGACAAAACCACAGCGCATAGAAGTAGAAGTGAATTGCTTCAAGCCATACTGTCAGCTTATGGTTGGACCACAAATAGAACTGAGATCTCTTAAGCACTACTCCTCTGCATTTACCACATGACGTGTTGTTTTCAGTGGAGTTTTGTGTTTCCCTGGTTTTGATTTTCATCAAATCACTATTAAAAAAAATTAAAAAATAAATCAATCAATAAAGCCTCCACATTAGCAATGGCAGCTCAAATCTTTCTGATGAAAGACAGCACACCAGTTTTTAGGCATTAGTTCAAATAACTGTTCCCATGTCTTAGCTAACTGGGACATTTCACAGAGGAATGACACAAAATGTTCCCCAAATTTAGATAAAGTACGTAGCAAAGATCTCATTCAAAACCTGATCATGAGAGGGGCAAAGAACATGACTTTAATGAAAGCTGTCGTGTCGCATCTTTACCCTCTATGCTGGAAAGAACACACACCCTCCTCAAACTGCAGTGCAGTGGCTTTAAAGAGTTTTTTTAAAGCGTCTATTTTTCAAACTATGTGTAGTCCCTGTACTCTACCAATCGCATGCACACAAACAGTGCTCAAAAATTACACACAGAGCTGCACCGATATACGAATGGAGACACAGTTGAGGTCCCTTTAAAAGTTTGGATCCAAGTACTTTAATCCAGCAGGCTTCAAAACCTACAACATGGAAAACAAATGAATGACAATACTAAAAACCTGGGGAAAAAAAATGGATATGGCTACATTCGCCAGGTAGTGTTGCCATCACTTCCACTTTCTTTTTCTTAGGGTGCAAGCACTGTTCATCTTTAAAGAAATGCTTGTTGTTTGTTCTATGATGCAATCGGTTTGTTTTAGGGGAGGTGTGGAAAGCAGCAGGAGAGTTTCCTTTTTGACTTAAGTTTACTACACCTTTACCCCGATATAACGCGACCCGATATAAGGCGAATTGGGATATAACATGGCAAAGCAGTGCTCCAGCGGGAGAGAGGGGGGCGCAGCTGCGCACTCTGGTGGATCAAAGCAGTTCGCTATAATGCGGTAAGATTTTTTGGCTCCCCAGGACAGCATTATATCGGGGTAGAGGTGTATAATCAGTTCCTGAGATACAGCTGGCTCCCTGCGAACTGGGCATTGGTGTTTGGGCCGAGTTTTGAAAGATGGGACCACTTCTGTTCCAGGACTGGTGTATACACACATGCATGTGAAGCTGTCCTGCAAGGCTCTGAGCTGTGGATGAGGTTCTCTGGCTTGTGTCACATAGAAGGCCAGACTTCGTGGTGCCTTCTGGTCTTAAAATCTATTAATCTGCTACTGCATAGCAGACGGGTGACAACAGGTGATCAGAGAAAGTGGGTGTTGGGAAAAGAAATGGGTAGAATTGTGGAAGTCAACGAATGGCTACGCAGGTGGTGTCGGAGAGAAGGCTTTGGATTCTTCAACCATGGGATGGTGTTCCAAGAAGGAGGACTGCTAGGCAGAGACAGGCTCCACCTAACGAAAAGAGGGAAGAGCAACGCGGCCTGCATTGTGCAGGTCAGACTAGATGACCATAATGGTCCCTTCTGACCTTAAGTCTATGAATCTATGAATCTTCGCAAGCAGGCTGGCTAACCTAATGAGGAGGGCTTTAAACTAGGGTCACCAGGGGAAAGAGACCAAAGCCCTGAGGTAAGTGGGGAAATGGGATTCGGGGAGGAAACACGAGCAGGAGAGTGCAAGAGGGGAGGACTCCTGTCTCAGACTGAGAAAGCGGGACGAACAGTGAGTTATCTTAAATGCCTATACACAAATGCAAGAAGCCTGGGAAACAAGCAGGGAGAACTGGATGTCCTGGCACAGTCAAGGAACTATGATGTGATTGGAACAACAGAGACTTGGTGGGATAACTCACATGATGCAGGGCCGGCTCCAGGCCCCAGGGCGCCAAGCACGTGCTTGGGGCGGCATGCCGCGGAAGGCGCTCTGCTGGTTGCCAAGAAGGCGGCAGGCGGCTCCAGCAGACCCTCCGCAGGCACGCTTGCGGGAGGTTCACCGGAGCCGCGGGACCAGCGAGCGGCAGAGCGCCCCCTCCGGTGTGCCGCCGTGCTTGGGGCAGCGAAATGGCTAGAGCTGGCCCTGACATGATGGAGTACTGTCATGGATGGATATAAACTGTTCAGGAATGACAGGCAGGGCAGAAAAGGTGGGGTAGCTGCATTGTACGTAAGAGAGGAATATGACTGCTCAGAGCTCCGGTATGCAACTGCAGAAAAAACTGAGAGTCTCTGGATTAAGTTTAGAAGTGTGAGCAACAAGGGTGATGTCGTGGTGGGAGTCTGCTATAGATTGCAGGTCCTGGTTCTCATGGGAGACTTTAATCACCCTGGTATCTGCTGGGAGAGCAATACAGCGGGGCACAGACGACAATCCAGGAAGTTTTTGGAAAGTGTAGGGGACAATTTCTTGGTGCAAGTGCTGGAGGAACCAACTAGGGGCAGAGCTCTTCTAGACCAGCTACTCACAAACCGGGAAGAATTAGTAGGGGAAGCAAAAGTGGATGGGAACCTGGGAGGCAGTGACCATGAGATGGTCGAGTTCAGGATCCTGACACAAGGAAGAAAGGAGAAGAGCATAATATGGACCCTGGACTTCAGAAAAGCAGACTTTGACTCCCTCAGGGAACTGATGGGCAGAATCCCCTGGGAGAATAACATGAGGGGGAAAGGAGTCCAGGAGAGCTGGTTGTATTTTAAAGAATCCTTACTGAGGTTGCAGAAAAAAAACATCCCGATGTGTAGAAAGAATAGTAAATATGGCAGGCAACCAGCTTGGCTTAACAGTGAAATCCTTGCTGATCACAAAAAAGAAGCTTATAAGAAGTGGAAGCTTGGACAAATGACCAGGAAGGAGTATAAAAATATTGCTCCTGCATGCAGGAGTGAAATCACGAAGGCCAAATGAAACTTGGAGTTGCAGCTGGCAAGAGATGTTAAGAGTAACAAGAAGGGTTTCTTCAGGTATGTTAGCAACAAGAAGAAAGTCAAGGAACATGTGGGCCCCTTACTGAATGAGGGAAGCAACCTAGTGACAGAGGACGTGGAAAAAGCTAATGTACTCAATGATTTTTTTTGCCTCTGTCTTGACAAACAAGGTCAGCTCCCAGACTGCTGCACTGGGCAGCACAGTATGGGGAGGAGGTGACCAGCCCTCTGTGGAGAAAGAGGTGGTTCAGGACTATTTAGAAAAACTGGCCGAGCACAAGTCCATGTGGCCGGATGCTCTGCATCCAACGGTGCTAAAGGAGTTGGTGGATGTGATTGCAGAGCCATTGGCCATTATCTCTGAAAATTCATGTTGACCGGGGGAAGTCCCGGATGACTGGAAAAAGGCTATTGTAGTGCCCATCTTTAAAAAAGGGAAAGAGGAGGATCTGGGGAACTACAGGCCAGTCAGCTTCACCTCAGTTCCTGGAAAAATCATGGAGCAGATCCTCAAGGTATCAATTCTGAAGCACTTAGAGGAGAGGAAAGTGATCAGGAACAGTAAGCATGGATTCACCAAGGGCAAATCAGGCCTGACTAACCAAATTGCCTTCTATGAGGAGATAACTGGCTCTGTGGAGGAGGGGAAAGTGGATGTGGCTGTGTTATTTCTTGACTTTAGCAAAGGTTTTGATACAGTCTCACAGTATTCTTGCCGGTAAGTTAAAGAAGTATGGGTTGGATGAATGAACTATAAGATGGACAGAAAGCTAGCTAGATCGTCGGGCTCAACAGTTAGTGATCAACGGCTCCATGTCTAGTTGTCAGCCAGTTTCAAGCGGAGTGCCCAAGGGTCAGTCCTGTGGCCAGTTTTGCTCAATATCTTAATTAATGATCTGGAGGATGGCATGGACTGCACTCTCAGAAAGTTTGCAGATGACACTAAACTGGGAGGAGGGGTAGATACACTGGAGGGTAGGGATAGGATACAGAGGGACCTAGAGGATTGGGCCAAAAGAAACCTAACGAGGTTCAACAAGGACAAGTGCAGAATCCTGCACTTAGGACAGAAGAATCCCATTCACTGTTACAGACTAGGAACTAAATGGCTAGGAAGCAGTTCTGCAGAAAAGGACATAGGGGTTACAGTGGATGAGAAGCTGGATATGAGTCAACAGTGTGCCCTTGTTGCCAAGAAGGCTAAAAGCATTTTGGGCTGTATAAGTAGGGGCACTGCCAGCAGATCGAGGGACGTGATCATTCCCCTCTATTTGACATTGGTGAGGCCTCATCTGGAGTACTGTGTCCAGTTTTGGGCCCCACACTACAAGAAGGATGTGGAAAAATTGGAAAGAGTCCAGAGGAGGGCAACAAAAATGATTATGGGGCTGAAGCACATGACTTATGAGGAGGGGCTGAGGGAACTGGGATTGTTTAGTCTGCAGAAGAGAAGAATGAGGGGGGATTTAATAGCTGCTTTCAACTACCTGAAAGGGTGTTCCAAAGAGGATGGACCTAGACTGTTCTCAGTGGTACCAGATGACAGAACAAGGAGTAATGGTCTCAAGTTGCAGTGGGGGAGGCTTAGGTTGGATATTAGGAAAAACTTTTTCACTAGGAAGGTGGTGAAGCACTGGAATGGGTTACCTAGGGAGGTGGTGGAATCTCCTTTCTTAGAGGTTTTTAAGGTCAGGCTTGACAAAGCCCTGGCTGGGACGAATTAGTTGGGAATTGGTCCTGCTTTGAGCAGGGAGTTGGACTAGATGACCTCCTGAGGTCCCTTCCAACCCTGATATTTTATGAATTCTTCCCTTTACAAAGCTCTTGATTCAGAATAAATACACGTGACTGACCTTTGACATGACTTATACTTCGAACTTCCATAGAGAGCATCTTTCATCAGAGGAACTTTCAATCTAGTTACTGCTTGTAATGCGTGTTAAAACCAAGAGGTACCATTATGATTTAATCTGACTCCCTGCATAACACAACCCAGATAATTTCAACCAGTTAATCACAGAATCACAGGACTGGAAGGGACCTTGAGCAGTCATCTAATCCAGTCCCCTGAACTCATGGCAGGACTAAGTATTATGTAGACCATCCCTGACAGCTGTTTGTCAAACCTGTTCTTAAAAATCTCCAATGATGGAGATTCCACAACCTCCCTAGGCAATTTATTCCAGTGCTTAACCACTCTGACAGTTAGGAAGTTTTTCCTAATGTCCAACCTAAACCGTCCCCAACTGTTTCAACCCCAGGAGCCCTATTCTTGGCTCAGAACAAACTATACTCGTTTCTTCTTTTCCTTTGCCTCCTCCTCAGTTTACTTAATTTGCTGCTGTTAGCCTGAACTTTAAAACAACTTCACACAGTTAACTGGTTGCTTTCCACCCCAGCCCCCTCCCTCGCACTTTTGTTTTTTCTGAAGTTTTAAACAGATCTTGAGATGGTTAAAGAAAGCTTAGTTTGATAGCATCCTGTCTGGCAAGAAATAACTAATCATTGGTTGTGAAACCCTCATTTCTGTATGTTTTATCTTTATTGCCTCTACTTTTCAGAACACACTAGCTGTCACCTACAGCCCGCAACTAAAACCTCTCCAGCGCATCATCAAGGATCTACAACCTGTCCTAGAGTACGATCCCTCACTCTCACAGACCTTGGGAGACAGCCCAGTCCTTGCTTACAGACAGCCCCCCAACCTGAAGCAAATACTCACCAGCAACTACACACCGCCCAACAAAAACACTAACCCAGGAACCAACCCCTGCAACAAACCCTGTTGCCAACTCTGTCTGCATATCTATTCAAGGGACACCATCATAGGACCTATCTACATCAGCCACACCATCAGGGGCTCGTTCACCTGTACATCTACCAATGTGATATATGTCATCATGTGCCAGCAATGCCTCTCTGCCATGTACATTGGCCAAACCAGATAGTCTCTACACAAAAGAATAAATGGACACAAATCAGACATCAAGAATTGTAACATCCAAAAACCAGTAGAAGAGCACTTCAATCTCCCTGGACACTCAATAACAGACTTAAAAGTGGCCATTCTTCAACAAAAAAACTTTAGGAACAAACTTCAATGAAAAACTGACGAACTGGAATTAATTTGCAAATGTGACGTCATCAAATTAGGCCTGAATAAAGACTGGGAGTGGCTGGGTCACTATAAAAAGTAATTTTCTCTCTGTTGATACTCCTATCTTCTTTCAGAGTAGCAGCCATGTTAGTCTGTATCCACAAAAAGAATAGGAGTACTTGTGGCACCTTAGAGACTAACAAATTTATCTGAGCGTAAGATTTCATGGGCTACAGCCCACTTCATCAGATGCATCTTCTTGTCAACTGCTGGGAATGGTTCACATCCACCCTGATTGATTTGGCCTTGTTCGCAATAACCCCCCCACTTGGTAGGCAACTCCCATCTTTTCATGTGCCGTATATTATACCTGCCTACTGTATTTTTCACTCCATGCATCTCATGAAGTGAGTTTTAGCCCACAAAAGCTTATGCCCAAATAAATTTGTTAGTCTCTTAAGAAGCCACAAGGGCTCCTTGTTTTTGCTGATACAGACTAACACGGCTACCCCTCTGAAACCTGCCACTTTTCTATTGTTAATCTGTTTGGTTCCCTAATTGTTTCTGTCCGCTGTTTCATACATTTTGCTAGGTGTAAGTTAATTAGGGTAGTGGGATATAATGGGTTAGAGAATTAAGTTATAATATGTGAGGACTGGTTAGTTAAATTTCAGTAAAATGATTGGTTAAGTTAGAGCTGAGACTATTACTATATAAACTGGGGGCAAACAGGAAGTGGGGGGAAGGGAAATTGGAATCATGCTTGCTTAGGTGGGGGAACAGGAACAGGGACACAGGCAAGGCTTTGCAGTGTCAGAGCTCGGAAGGGGGAATACACGGTAAATGCTCTGCGGGGTCAGAGCTGCGAACGGAACTGGGGAACAGGCTCTATCGGAGCATAGAGATAAGCCTGACTGGTGTGAAGGGCTTGCTTGGAAACAAACCCCAGTAAACATCACATTGTCTGCACTTCGGCCTTCTGGTCTTTTGCTGCTTGCTGATTGCGTGACAAGAACCAGGGAAGCGGAAGGGGAAAGGGAAAGCCCTCTAACAATGGAGATTCCACAACCTCCAGTGCTTAACTACCCTGTCAGGCAGGAATTTTTTCCTAATGTCCAACCTAAACTGCCCTTGTCGCAATTTAAGCCGATTGCTTCTTGTCCTACCCTAAGGTTGAGAACAATTTTTCTCCCTCCTCCTTGTAACAACCTTTTATTTACTTGAAAACTTTTATCATGTCCCCTCTCAGTCTTCTCTTCTCCAGACTAAACAAACCCAATTTTTTCAATCTTCCCTCATAGGTCATGTTTTCTAAACCTTTAATCATTTGTGTTGCTCTTTTCTGGACTTTCTCCAATTTGTCCACATTTTTCCCGAAATGTGGCGCCTAGAACTGGACACAATACTCCAGCTGAGGCCTAATCAGCACAGAATAGCTTGGAAGAATTGCTTCTCGTATCTTGCTTACGACACTCCTGCTAAAGATCGCAGAATGACATTGGCTTTTTTCGCAAAAGTGTTACACTGTTGACTGGTATGTAGCTTGTGGTCCACTATGACCCCCAAATCCCATTCCACAGTACTCCCTCCTAGGCAGTCATTTCCCATTTTGTATGTGTGCAACTGATTATTCCTTCCTAAGTGGAGTACTTTGCATTTGTCCTTATTGAATTTCATCTTATTTTCTTCAGATCATCCCTGCATCAAGCCCAATAGCGTGTGCCTAAACGAGAGGACGTCTCGCCATGCCGACCGTCCACCTAGCACATCTCTTGTACTGACTGTACCCCCAGGGACGTCACCCCAGTTTACAGATAAGTAGAGAGAGGTCAAACAGCTCGTCCAAGCGAGCTGCAAACCTCTGAGCAGGAGTCCCAATTCCCAGGTCCCCTGCTTTAAACACTAAAATCGCACTCTCACCAAATAAAAAAAAGTAATTAAAAATCACTAGAGTAATTACAAACAAGACTGTAGTGTGCAGTAATTGAATTAAAACAGACATGTCATGGCTGCTTTTTATAGCTCCAATTAAGTGTCTGTACCAGTCTAATTAATGGAAGTTAGTTTGCCATCTAATTACCAGAGTCTGTATTACGAGTGTGATTCAGACAAATGTTGCACAAGACACTTCATAAAGAGTTTTGTTTTAAAAGGATCCAAGATAAATTAGCCAATTACACCTTACACTTGGTAACTCTTAACAGCAGGGATGCTGAATAGGTACTATACATCATTCATGCATCTGCATCCAAAAGTATTTAAGATTGTATAAGGCAGAGCAATGATTTGCCTGAAGAGAATACAGGAGGGAATCTTCTTTCATGTGCTACATAATTAAGAAGCCATTTAAGCATCAAATTTCATCATTCTTTAAGGCAGCATTTCCGAACCTTCTGAAAGCTAAGCCTTCTTCAGGAAAATGAAACCAATGGAGTCATCTTTCAGCCCTGCTCTGTGTTTTTAAAGCCTACCCCAAAACGAGTGGTCAGCCCCAGCAAATAGTGTAGATCCTTCTAGTGTGATACTACTAATTTCTTCCATGTTCGGATGAGCAGTGAAATATTGACATTTCAAGTATCACTGACATCTGAGCAGCCAGCAAAAAGAATACGGCAGTTCACACCTCAGGGCTATTTTTTCAGGCTCTCAGCAAACTGAGGCAGACAATGTTGCATTGTTACACATCGGTCAAGATTTTTAGATTCTCTGTGCAACTAGAACAGCCAGAGTCTTAACCTTAAAGCTGAGACTCTGGAGAATAACTGAGATGCGGCTCTGCACTCGTCACCGCAGCTAATACTTCACACCCTCTTGGGAGGGCATACCTAACATTCTGGGAAAGGGTGCCCTAAAGCGAGCTGCAGATAAAACCTCAGAAGTCTCATGTGCTTTAGTAAGGTCTCTGTTTTTAGGATTACAAAGGGACATAATTTATGACAAATGCTAGTCAGGTTGCTTAATTATGATGACTATTGTGGCACCACCAAGAAGCCTGTCATTGACCAGTACCCTATTGTGATATGTGCTGTACGAACACAGACTACTATAGTGATGAGGGACAGACACAAACCTGAATAGATGAATGAGTGAAAAAATATCCATGCTTCAGAGAAAGTAACTAGCAGGAAATACATAGGAAATCAGGCAAAAGCTACGGCGAACTATAGCGGGCCGCATACAGTTAAGGTCTAGACTAGCCTTCTGTTTAAATACAATCAATAGCCAATTTGACAATGTGGCTTATAAAGGTTACTTTGCTTTTGCACTGAAAAGCAGGCCATTCCTGTGGGATCAGACTGAGTGAGTAGGGTGCGGTGAACATCATCTCATCCTTTCTTTGGGAGTAAAAGCAGTTCCTGCAGAGTCTTCTTTTTTAAACCAAGTTTCTAGATACTATGGCAGCAAAAGCTAAATACAGTTCCAGCTCTATGCAAGACCTTGTGGGTCACTAAAGAATTTGCAATGAGGCACAGGGAAGAAAGAGAAATATCTAAAACTGTTCCCAAAGGCTATTTACCAACAAACTGTCTGCTCATCCCTATGGCTCTATGCTTGGGAAGAGCAGCTAAGGAACCTCTGCTTTTACCCACTCAACCCAATCACACTCTCTTCCATCTTCTCAGTAAGCTCTCTTCAATGCTCTTCGTAACCCCGCTTTCCTGTTTCTTTCTGCTCCCGTTGGATGGTATCTGAATCCAGAGCTATTTCCTGTCTCCCATCCTTGTTTTGCTCCATCCCTGCTACTAACAGACTTCTGAACGTATCTGCCCACTCCTGTTTCCAAAGCAAGCCAGGGTAGGACCTGGCTACATGGGGAAGATGGAACAGGGCTTTCCCCAAAAATCCTTAGGAACCAGGATAAAGCTTTTGGTTTAAAGGTCAGTGTATGTCCCCATCCTCATCTATGGTCATGAACTTTGGGTAATGACTGAAAGGACGAAATTGAGAGTACAAGTGGCAGAAATTAGGTTTCTCTGCAGGGTGGGTGGGCTTACTCTCCAAGATAGGGTGAGGGGCTTGGCTATTCGGGAGAACCTTGGAGTAGAGCTGCTACTCCTCTGGATTGAGAGGAGCTAGTTGAGGTGGTTTGGGCACCTGATAAAGATGTCCGCTGGGAGGCCTCCTTCGGAACTCTACTGAACACGTCCTACTGGGAGGAGGCCCCGAGGCTGACCCAGCACATGCTGGAGGGATTATATCTCCCTGCTGGCCTGGGAATGCTGGGGAATCCCCCAGAAGGAGCTGACACCTGTTGTGGAGGAAAGGCAGGTCTGGTCCTCCCTACTCTCCATGCTGCCGCCGCCGCAACATTTACCAAGAAAAGCGGCATAAAGAAAAAAGAAAGATGCAGCTTCTGTACCAGATAACTGGAAGGAAGCTAATGTCAGGTCAATTTATAAAAAGGGCTCAATAGGAGATGCTGGCAATTACAGGCTGGTGAGCCTAACCTCAGTACCAGGTTAACTGGTAGAAACTATAATAAGGAACAGAATTATCCAAAACATAAATGGACATGGTTTGCTGGGGAAGTGTCAACATGGTTTTTGTAAAGGGAAACCATGCCTCACCAATCCATTAGAATTCTTTGAGGCAGTCAACAACATGTGGATAAGGGTGATCCAGTTGTTACAGCATACTTGGATTTTCAGAAAGCCGCTGAGAAATTCCATCACCAAAGACTCTTAAGGAAAGAAAGCAGCCATGGGGTAAGAGGAAAGGTCCTCTCATGAATCAGTAACTGGTTGAAAGATAGGAAACAAAGGTTAGGAATAAACAGTCACAATGGAGAGAGAGGAGTAATAGGGTCTCCCCAAGGATCTGTACTGGGATATGTGCTGTTCAACATATTCATTAAGAGTCTGGAAAGGGGGATGAAAAGTAAAGTGGCAGAGTTTGCAGATAACTATCTTGAATAATTTTGTAAGTCCAAAGCAGATTGCTTGGAGTTACAAAGGGATCTCACAAAACTAGGCGACTAGGCAACAAAATGACAGATGAAATCCAGCACTGATAAGTGCAAAATGACGCACAATGGAAAAACTAATCCCAACTCAATAAATACCATGATGGGTTATACATTAGCCATTCTCAGGCAATAAAGAGATCTTGGAGTCACTGTGGACAGTTCTCCGAAAACTTTCACTCAATGTGCAGCAGCAATCAAAAAGGCTAACAGTAAGTTAGGAATTACTAGGAAAAATATAGATAATGAGACTGAAAATATCAGAATGCCACTATATAAATCCATGGTGAGCCCACACCTTGAATACTGTGTCCAGTTCTGGTCATCCCACCTCAAAAAAGGATATAGTGGAACTGGAAAAGATTCAGAGAAGGACAACAAAGATAATCAAGGGTATGGAACGGCTTCCCTACATGGAGCCACTAAAAAGATTAGGGCTGCTCAGCTGAGAAAAGTACGAAGGGGCATATGATAAAGGTCTATAAAATCATGAATTGTATGAAAAAAATGAATAGAGAAGTGTTGTTTTCCCTTATACACTATACAAAAACCAGGGGTCATCCAATGAAATTAATAGGCAGCAAGAGGAAGTAATTTCTCACACAATGCACAATTAACCTGTGGAATTCATTGCCATGGGATGTTGTGATGGCCAAAAGTATAATTGGGTTGAAAAAAGAACTAGATAAGCTAGATGGAGGATAAGTCTATCAATGGCTATTAGTCAAGATGGTCAGGGATTCCACCCCATGCTTGGAGCAACCCTTAACCTCTGACTACCAGAAGCAGAAGATGAGTGGGTCATTCCTTAATTGCCCTGTTCTGTACACCAACCCCAAAGCTCTGGCATAGGCCACTGACGCAGACAGGATACTGGGCAAGATGGACCATGGTCTGACAGTATGGTAGCTCTTACGTTACAGTTAATATCTCAATGAAACCATGATGTACACCTCTACCCCGATATAATGTGACCTGATATAACACAAATTTGGATATAACGCAGTAAAGCAGTGCTCCAGGAGGGTGGGGCTGCGCACTCCGGCGGATCAAAGCAAGTTTGATATAACGCGGTTTCACTATAGCACGGTAAGATTTTTTGGCTCCTGAGGACAGCGTTATATCAGGGTAGAGTGTATCTCCATGACTGATATTTTTGAGCCCACAGGGACTTCTCACTTGGTCTGTTTTTGAAGATTGAGCTATTTAATAGCATTTTGGTTATAAACCTCAGAAATATGTTGTGCCTAACAAAAAAAATAAAAATAATAGGAGGTGCAGGTTCACAGAACAGCTATAGATCATCAAGGATAAATACAGCTCATCTAAATTTAGTTTGCATTTGGTCTATCTAAAATGCCTGGGAAAACAACATGTTACTGCAGAATAAAGCATGAAGCTATAACATACTCTACTACAGTATGTGAGACAAGGCCCCACATTTTTTTCCTTTTTAGATAATGTGGAACATCTGAATGATGCCACTGGAGTAATATTTAGAAGAAAAGACTCAGTATTTGTTCAATTAGTTTTCTGTCTAGTCCCAGAGTAGGCTATGTGCTATTCTGAGAAAAGAGACTAATTTAATGGAGATGTTATTAAGTTAAAATACCATTTCATCCTTATTTGATTTATAGGAATATGTCCTCCAATAGAGGTCATTGGGCATGGATGTAATTTCATCACACACACAAATAAAATCCCATCTTTTTTGAGAGGTGCAGAAAGACACCTCCCTACAAATAACCAGTCTTCTCTCAACTCTCTCATTAGCTCCCCATCCTACAGACAACTGCCCTAGGGATACAATAGTCTTAGGCTGTCAGTAACCTCCACTTCTGTCAGAACAGTAGGGGCAGCTAGTCTCAGGGCTTGTCTACATCAGAAAGTTGCAGGGCTGGTGAGGGAGTTACAGCGCTGCAACTTTGAAGGTGTACACATCTGCAGGGCATCACCAGCGCTGCAACTCCCTGTTTGCAGCGCTGGCCGTACTCCCGTTTTGTCTCGGGTGTAGAGGATCCAGCGCTGGTGATCCAGCGCTGGTAATCCAATGTAGACACTTACCAGCGCTTTTCTTGACCTCCGTGGAAGGAGGAAGCCTCTGGTAATCAAGCTGGTCTCCTTTCCCGGTTTGCTCTCTCTTCCCGGAACCCCGAGCAAGCAGGTCTCCTTCCCTGCGGTTTGCAGGGTGGCTCCGGGAACGCGAGAGCAAACCGCGGCGAAGCTGGTCTCCCTTCCCGGTTTGCTCTCTCGTTCCCGGAACCCCGAGCAAGCAGGTCTCCTTCCCTGCGGTTTGCAGGGTGGCTCCGGGAACGCGAGAGCAAACCGCGGCGAAGCTGGTCTCCTTTCCCGGTTTGCTCTCTCATTCCCGGAACCCCGAGCAAGCAGGTCTCCTTCCCTGCGGTTTGCAGGGTGGCTCCGGGAACGCGAGAGCAAACCGCGGCGAAGCTGGTCTCCTTTCCCGGTTTGCTCTCGCGTTCCCGGAACCCCCCTTGAAGCCGCCCAACAGCGCTGCAGTGTGGCCACATCTAACACCACTTGCAGCGCTGGTTGCTGTAAGTGTGGCCACTCTGCAGCGCTGGCCCTATACAGCTGTACTAATACAGCTGTAACAACCAGCGCTGCAAAATATTAGATGTAGACATGGCCAGAGAGCATGTCAAGGACATCCTGCCAAGCATATCCACTCTCGTGAAAACTTAGCGTAAGCACCTCAGCTGACCGTAGCCACTTTGGTGGGCTGTTAGAGCCCAAGCCAGAGAGAAGTAAAACTTCCACAGCACCTTATATCCTCGATCTCTAAGGGTGAAATCTTGGCCCTAGTACAGCGATGGGGAGTTCTGCAACTGATTTCACCGACATCAGGATTTCACCCTTAGAGTTCAATGGATATACGATACTATACAAGTTTTACTTCTCTCTGGCCTGGACTCTATCAGAGGAAGATTGTTTACTGACAGTCAAATAGCTTTGCAACAGCAGCATGAAGTAGGTTATTATACCCAGTTCTTCAGTGGGCAAACTGAGGCAAGAATGCCTCTTGCCCAGGGTCACACAGCAAATATGCACTAGAGACCACACCAGCACCCAAGTTTCCCCATCCTGTTCTCTAACTCAGAGATTTCAAACACCTGACTTGTGGGCTACATCCAGCCTGTGTGATGTATTTCTGAGGATGCCACTGAACATTCAATTCTTCAGAACCAAAGCATTTATTAAAAAACGAAGGTTTCTCTCCCCCATGGTTACGAAGATAATCTTCCTAATGTGCACTGTGTGGTAAGTTGACACACTGCTGTCTTTCTGAGGCCTGCTAAATGCTCAGTTTTTATACCAATTTTGTTCAATCAGGAGAAGCACAGACTTAATCAGTGCAAAGTAGCTATAGTGACGGCTTGTCTTAAGCTACTTCAGCTACGTGAATAATGTAGCTGAGGTCAACGTAGCTTAGATCGACTTACCCTGGTATCGAGACACTCTCTAGTTGACTTCACTACTCAAGCTCCCCAAGAAGAGTAAGATGGGCCAACTGGAGAGCACTCTGCCGTCGATTTAGTTGGTCTTCACGAACCCTGCTAAATTGACACCCACTGCATTGATTGCAGCAGCGTCTCCGGGTAATGAAGATAAGCCCTGAGAGAAACACCTTTGTGTCAACAGAATGACACCAACAGGTGGGGAGAGGGACCCGCTGGTTTAATCTAACAATTAACATAAATCATTGTGAAAGCTTAGTGTAGATCAGACCCAAGTATGCAGAAAGACTGAAACAGTGGCACTGGTAGGTGTGAATTCTCACATCCCCTAAATCTCAAGGGGTGTTAACACTGAAGGCTAATGACAACACTGCAATATTATCAACTATTCAATTGCTGATTGCTTTCACAGCTGGAAAAGGGGAGGTGTTGGGAGCGAAAGTATGGTAAGCCCGGGGAGTTCTGCAGGGAAGGAGATGCAGAGGGAAGAAGAGAGAAAGCACACAAATACAGGGAAAAGGGATAGAAACAGAGAAAGGAGGATGGGGAAGGAAAAGAAACAAAGAACAGGAACAGCATTGGCCTAAAGGGAAGCAGATTTCCCCATTGAGCGATGCTGGATGCGATCATAAGGTCCTGGACAAACAACAGATAATGATAATAACTAAGTTATTACACAAAATTCATGTCCCAGCCTGGATCTTTGTGCCAACCTCTCATTGACCTTCTTCAAGAAGGGGTGGAGGAGTGTATGTATCTTAAATTTACACCCCAACTCATTCTCCAGAATTCAAATGGAATCCAGCTTTCTCCAAAGAGTGATTTGGACTCTCCAGCACTGACCACAAAACGTTGCCCAACTGGGTGTTTGGCAAGCACATGGAAGGTGGAACATGTGAAACAAAGCCTACTGGACAGAAGCTCTGACCGAGTTTTATGAGACTCCATTAGATCAAGAGAAAAGATTTCCATACCCAGCCATCACTTCCAGATGGAGTTGTCCAGAGACCGTCAGGAAGGCAGGAACATTGAAGAAATGGGAGTTTTCCCCAGGTTCCTGTACTTTATTTGATGTCTGTAAGTCAAGAACACACAACATGCCAGACTATTAATCGACAATTAAGGATCATGGCTCCTAATTTATCACTCATGCCCCTCCTCCGAAAATTACAGGCGCTTCAATCTAAATTTTAAAAAAACACCAAAAAAACCCACAAGACAAGGTCCCATGTTTCCGGGAGTAAAGCCATACACCAGGGGCTTGTGTACATCAGGAGCATTGTCTAATTGGTTTTAAAAGTAGGTCAAGGTAAGTCCATTTCAAAATCAGTTTGGGGCCTTTTCTAACTTGGCAGTTACCTCCTATTTCAGCATAGCTGCACCACGCAAACCCCTAATTTAAACAGAGAAAGCCAGGATTTGCATGAGAACCTGGGGCTAATCTCCAGTCTAGACAGGGCCTCAGGGTGATTTAAGGTGGTATCACCTGTTGTCACTGAAGTAGTCTACAGAGCATCTGTAGGGAGAGGGGGAGAGAAATCAACTCTAAAGTTGGAAATATACTAAAAAGATTCTTAATTGTCTCTTGAGGAGCATTTAGACCAGAGGTGGGCAAACTTTTTGGCCTGAGGGCCACATCTGGGTATGGAAATTGTATGGCGGGCCATGAATGCTCATGAAATTGGGGTTGGGGTGCGGGAAGGGGTGAAGGCTCCAGCTGGGGGTGCGGGGTCTGGGGTGGGGCTTGGGGGTTGGAAATACAGGAGGGTGCTATGGGCTGGGACTGAGGGGTTTGGAGGGGGATCAGGACTGTAAAAGGAGGTTGGGGCATGGAAAGGGGTCAGGGGTGCAGGCTCTGGAGAGCACTTATCTCAAACAGCTCCGAGAAGCAGCAGCATGTCCCCCCTGATGGCTCCTACGTGGAGGCATGGCCAGGCAGTTCTGCACACTGCCCCATCCACAGGTACTGTCCCTGCAGCTCCCATTGGTCACAGTTCCCAGCCAATGGAAGCTGCGGGGGCTGCATTTGGGCAGGGGCAGTGTGCAGAGCCCCCCGGGCTGCCCCTACGCATAGGAACCAGAGAGAGAACATGCTGCTGCTTCCAGGAGCTGCACGGAGTGGGGTAAGCCCCCGACCCTGCTTCCCAGTGGGAGTTCGAGGGATGGATGCGGCCCTAGGGCAGTAGTTTGTCCACCCCGATTCAGACAGTAGTGGCATGTCAATGTATTTAAGTCATTAACTTGTTCTAAATTGCATATATGGGAGAGTGGAGAGGGACACATGATTTATGGGTGCCTGCCTAGGTTCCCTGTAAGCTGCTTGGCTGTGCAGCTGAGCAGCAAATTATGTAGGGCCATGCAAGTCCCCTGGCCCGGACTGGTCCAGCGGGGGAGAGGTGCCCCTCCCCCGGCCCAGCCCGGTCCAGCGGGGCAGAGGTGCCCCTCCCCCAGCCCAGCCCAGCCTGAGCTGCCATGGCTGGGGAAAGGAGCCCCTCCGCCTGCCCAACCCAGCCGAGTCGAGGAGCCCTTCCCCTAGCCCAGCCCTGACAGAGCTGCACCTTCCCCCGGCCTGGCCCAGCCCAACCGGATCTGCCGTGGCGGGGAGAGGCACTCCTTCCCCCCAGCCCAGGTGCTGCTGTGGGAAGACTGAGCTGGGGGAGTCCTCTCTCTCCACCATAGCCCTGGGAAAGCCTGCACCCCAAACCCCTCATCCCCGGCCCCACCCCAGAGCCCACATCCTCCCCATACCCCAACCCTCTGCCCTAGCCCTGAGCACCGCCCACATCCCAATCCCCTCATCCCCAGCTGGAGTCCTCACCCCAACCTTCTGCCCCAGCTATGAACCCTCTCCCACACTCTGAACCCCTTGGCCCTACCCCGTCACATGAATTTTGTTGTGCACCAATATGGAGGTGGTGTGTCACACATCACCTCCATATTGGTGCACATAAAATTAATTCTGCACATGGGTGGGAAAAAGTAGAAGGAACACTGGACTGCCTGTTTATATAAACCATGAAACATGGTTTATAACAAATACACGTTCCTATTCCCAACTCTCCACCCCAGCAACAGAATGAACGGCATTATAAAGAATTTTCTGTAAGACAACAGCGTGTTCAGCTATTAGAAAAGTACCCAGAAAACTATGCCCTTCCCAATCCTGCACGTGTCTAAATACTCACATGAATAGTCCCATCAAAATCAATGGGACTAGTCAGATGAGTCAATTTATGCATGTGCTTAAGCGTTTACAGGATTGGTGCATTATAAGCACATGACTAGGCTAAATTTTGGTAGAGGTCTGGTTCCCGCTGACATCAATGGCAGAATACATATCAAGTGCAGGATATGGTCCTTAATACTTTGTTGCATACCTAAGGTTATTAGATGGCTCTGAAATAATTTACTAATGTAGTAATAAAAAGCAAAAAGACAGACAAGGGAAAAAAGCCATCGAGTGCAGCAGAAAGGAGCTAGGGAGGAAGGTCTTGTGAATAATGCACTGCACTGGGACTCAGGAGAACTGGGTCTAGTTCCCTGGCTCTGCCAAAGATGCCTGGCATGAGCTTGGATGAGTCACAATCTCTCTGTGCCTCAGTCTCTCATTTGTGCAATGGGAAGAAGAGCACTTCCTTTGACTTGTAAGACCAAGTTCTTCAGGACACAGACCATCTCTTACTAGGTTTCCAGCACTGGGTGGGGCCTTGATTGTTGCTGGTGCCTCCAAAGCATTACTGTAATGCAAATAGCAATAAAAAAGAAATTGACTTTGTAATAGAAGTGGGGGATGCACATTTATATGCCACTGTGGGGCCCTTGGAGAAAGCTAAAAATATTCAGTTCTTCAGTTATACAGGCCTGTAGGACTAGAAGTGGGTTAGCAACTCTGAATTTTGCTTGAAGTGTATGTAAATGATTATGTAATTTAAGTGTAAGTTATTGCAAGAGAGCATAACTTACATTGTGAGGCAACCAAAAGGCAGGGTTATAGTAGGAAGGGCAACAGAAGAGTATAACAAGGTACAATGTAAAGCACAGGGAGGGCGTGCCTCTGCTCAACCCATTTCACAGATGGGGAAACGGGCACAGAAGTGGAAGCCTGAATTTTCAGTGGTAACCTAATTTCAGGAGCTCAGACTGGGACACTTAGGTCCTGAATTTCAGAGAAGCTGAGCACACACAGCTAACTGGAGCTGTAAATGTTCAGAACCTCAGGGGGTGGGGAGTGGAAATCAGTTCTTAAGTTTTTAAGAAACGGAGGCATCCAAAATAAAGGCTTTGAATGACTTGAAAAGCTGTACAGGACAACAAACCCAGACTGCCCAATCCAGTCCTGACCTTTAAGCACAAGTTCATTCTTCTTCACAGAGATTATGGAAAATAAAATCTTTAAGAATTTCTACCATTAGAATATCTTTGGTTTCACACATCGCTGCCATAAAGGCTCAATTTTAAGTCTGATAAGAAAGTTGGGGGGGAAGGGGGGCAGGTATTTTCCATCTAAGGCAGGTGCCTAAAGTTTATTAAAAAAATTTTAATCAGTGCTATTTTCCTTTCACAGGGGAATGAATTGATTCTATCAGAAAAAGCACTACGGTAATGAGAAAAAAGAAAACGGAATATTCTATGGAGTCTTCATTGTTATTCTATGATTGGAATATGGAGATTATACAGGCACAGAGCCACAAATGACCTTTTCTTCCAGCTCTTGCGTATCTTTCCAGGTCATTGGACAATGTGCACACAAAGAAACATCCTGGAACATTTAGCTAGGCATAGACAACAATTTTATTAGGGGAGGGCTTAGAGTTACAAAGAAAAGAAAAGCTGTTGGATATTGCTTTAATGAGTAGTTTTGTACCATGATTACATATGTCCACCTTTAATAAAAGGATAAATTATAATTGTTTCAAACTCAGTATTTTTTTTATTAATGTAATCCCTAATTTTTTTTAATTTTATTTTTTGGGGGAGGAGGGGGGCTGCGCCCATGTAAAAAAATCATAGTTTCTTATTAAGGATTCTTAGTTAAGATCTTCGCCCTCTACCCCCTTCCTCAAGTTTACTCACTAGATTTCTTCACGTTTTTTTTTCTCCTTCCTGATGAAGGCAGACGGTTTCCTCTCCTATTGCTGAAGTTTATTTCATTCTAAAGTACAGTATTCCTTCTCCAATGTATCTTTAGGATGAGGCACAGAAGCTCCAAGTGCTTGTGGTCATTAATGATTCTCGAGCACTTTTCACAAGATATGGGTGCTCTGGCTAAATTCCCTCTTGGTTGGTTACATTCTGTTCTACTTCAAATTTCTCCTGTAGCTGGGCATGGTGCTCTACACTTCCTGGATTAAACTGCTTTGTACTGTGGCTGTGCACCATGCAACACCTCGCAAGTTTCATCCTAGCAGTGACCGCACTTCGGTGAAAAAGTGAAGCAAGCCCTATTGAAGCAGTTTGAGGCCAGTTTGTGAAATAACTGGTGATCCTGAGGCACTGAAGTTGCTGTGTAAACATAAGGTATCCCCCTACACTGAAGCAGGATTAAGTATACCTAGACCATCCCTGTCAGATATTTGTCTTAAAACCCCCACGGACAGGGATTCCACAGTCTCCCTAGGTAACATGTTCCAGTGCTTAACTAGACTTATAGTTAGAAAGATTTTCTTCATATCTAATCTAAATCTCTTTTTGTTGAAAACTAACCCAAGTACTACTGGTCCTTCCCTCGAGGGACATGGTAAACCATTGACCACTATCCTCTTTATAAAAAAGTTTGTACATATTTGAAGACTTATGTCCTCTCACCGCCTTCTCTTCTCTAAACATTTCCATTTCTTTCCCCGTTTATACATAGGTCATATTTACTAATTCTCCTATTTTTGTTGCTTTCCTCTGACTCTCCAATTTGTCCACATCTTTCTTACAATACTCCAGCAGAGGCCTCACCAGTGCCAAATAGAGCAGGACAATTACCTTTTGGGTCTTGTATATGACGCTCCTCTTAACACACCCCATTTGCTCTTTTTGCAACAGCAACACATTGTTGACTCATGTTCTGTCTGTGATCCACTATAACCCACACATCCTTTTCTGCAGTACTGCTGCCAAGCCAGTTATTCCCTATTTCGAATTTCTGCATTTGATTTTTCCTTTAAGTATAGTACTTTGCACTTGCCTTTACTGAATTTCATTTTATGGAATTCACACCAAATTCTCCAATTTATCAAGATCATTTTGAATTCTAATGCTGTCTTCCAGAGTGTTTGAAACCCCTTCCAGCTTGGTATCACCTGCAAATTTTATAAGTGTACTCTCTACTCCACAACCCAAGTAGTTAATGAAAATACTGAGCAGTACCAGACCCAGGAGAGACCCTGCAGAGCCCCACTTAATATGTCCTCCCAGCTTGACAGAGAACCACTGATAACTACTCTGAGTATGGTTTTTCAACGAGTTGTGCACCCACCTGATAGTAATTTCATCTAGGCCATATTTCCCTAGTTTGTTAATGAGAATTCCACGGGGAACTGTGTTAAAAGCCTTACTAAATGAGCTGACATATTAGAAATAGATTGATTTTAAAATAAAATATCCAGAAGTGCTCCTCCATCACATCATACCTGCCAACACCTGAGTTCAGCTGTTTTCCTTTCCTTTTTTTTTTTTTAAAAAGTCACTTATAAACTCTGACAAAAGAAATACAAAAACCTGAACTCAGAACCTAGGGTGACCAGACGTCCCAATTTTATAGGGACAGTCCCGATTTTTGGGTCTTTTTCTTATATAGGCTCCTATTACTTCCCATCCCAATTTTTCACACTTGCTGTCTGGTCACCCTATCAGAACCCGACAGCTAAGTGCAGGAGGAACAGATTCTGAACTCAGGGGAGACAGCATGGTTTGCAGCAATGTGCAAAGAGGAAGAAGACAGGACACCTGGGTGTTAAAAGCTGGGCACCTAAATAAATGCCTGCTTTTCAAAGGACCTGAGCAACCACAGTTCCCAGTGCCTTCAAAGGGTGCTCTGGAGGCACATTTCTGAAAACAAAATAGTCAGACCACTTATCTGGGTGCAGGATGTGTGTTCAGATGCCTAAGATACCCAGCTCTCAAAATTTAGGCCCCTGCGTCTATTCCCAGCTTTGCCAAGGACCTGTCACGTGATCTGTCACTGCCTCATTTCCCAGCTTGTAAAACAGAAGGACCTCATGGGCATTGCTAGGTTGAGCTCATTCAGGGTTCTAGTACCTTTGAGAGCTTCTTCAAGCTGACATTTTTCTTACTAGCTTGGAACCTGTTTTGGTTGTTTTTTTTTTTTTTTAAAGCTCTGCTGTTCACCTCCAAGATATATGGTCAGCTACCTATATTCTTAGATCAGAGGACAGTTTACCTCCATATAGGCCGTGTTTCATTATGCCATATTTAAACAGCCAGATTCTCAGCAGGTGTAAACCTGCACTACTCCACTGAAATCAACAGAGCTATGATAATTCACACCACTGAGGATCTGCACCTCATTTCTAGACGGTTGCCATTTCAGCAAAACCAGGCTCATGATATTTTAATCACTTAAACCTCTAAAAATGGTTTGCTTCCCCCCAACCCAAAAGCCGTTTATTTCTCTCCATCCTCTCTTTAGCACTGTGCTCATTTCTGTTTGGTTTTTTGCTCACATTTTGAAAGAGCTTTTTGATTCCTTCAGTATTTCTGTAAAGCTTTGGGAGTTATCATGAAGCATTCTGGGCCCAATCCACCTTCCACCAAGGTCAATGAAAAGAATTCCATTTTCCTCAACAGGCACAGGATTGGACCCTCTGAGCATCTCAGCGAGGAGGTATTTTAGGAGTAGAATTAATATAACTTAGCACTTCACCTCTCCAAAGCTTTGCAAACATTCACTGCCCCTCACACCCTCCACAGGAGCTGGATATTACATCCATTTTAGGGCTTGTCTGCACTACAGAACCTCGGCTGGTATAGCTACACCAGCAGAGCCCCCTACTGGAGAGGGAGCATACCCAGACAGAGTTCCAGCTGCCAAGCTACACCTCTCTAAAGCAGATTAGCTACGCCAGTGATTCTCAAACTTTTGTACTGGTGACCCCTTTCACACCGCAAGCCTCTGAGTGTGACCCCCCCCTTATAAATTAAAAACACTTTTTAAAATATGTAACACCATTATAAATGCTGGAGGCAAAGCGGGGTTTGGGGTCGAGGCTGACAGCTCACCCCCCCCCCCCATGTAATAACTTCACGACCCCCGAGGGGTCCTGATTCTTCTATGGGCACAGTAATGCTGGCAAGATGGACTGATTTAAATAACTGATTTTAATCACGACATAAATCAACTAGTAGGAAACGTTAATTCCAATCATCAGTTTTAATTTTGGTTTGCATTTGTACTTTTTAGTTATTTTTCCAAAGAAAAGCTGAGTCTCATTCATCAGTAATCATTACAACATGTTGATTTGCAACTAAATATAGACTTTACACTGAATTCAGTGCTTTTCTTTTTTGGCTAACCATGAAGACACACTAAAATTATACATATTTACCTAAGAAATTACATAACTTAACTTACATTTACAGTATTAAAAATGCTGAGTAATGCATTTCTTATTTACTAGATTAATTTTTTTACTTGTGATGTGTGTCAAGTTCTACATGGCTGGAAATTCAAATTCATTTAAAAATGCACAACAGCAGCATTTTTTACTAGTTAAATACAGGTATCAAATGTGGATACATAAGAAAAAAGTTTACCAGAAAATTTGTAACAAAACACATTTTGCATTTAAAACTAAACAATTTATTAAACAAAGGAAGTATTATCTGTAGTTAGCGAATTGAACGGATTGTTTCTGGTCAATGTGTCCTTGAAGATTGTAGAACTATTAGATCTCATCCTCACACCTAATTTTTATTTATAAATCAGTTTTCTTAATTCTGAATGAACAGGCCATTGAATGGAATGAACTGAATAAATTGAAATGAAGACATGTTCTCTGCACCCACAGAGGAGGATACTATTGTCAAAAGCTCATCTAAAACATCAACAAACTCTGGCTCCAGGTTCTTATCCAGTGCCTTTTACTTGTTCAGTGGTCTGAAATTCATTACAATTTGGCAGTAAACATGTATTTTTTAATTTTATTTAAATAATTTTAACAGATAATAATTTAGGCCATACCATATGTTGTCAATTTCTAATATTTAAAAAAACAAAACCTGTATTTAATTTAAATTAAAAAAAACTGATTTAAATTAAAAGAAAATCAATTGTTATTTACCCTGAGACCTATGGATATATTACTTTGACTCGAGGCTATTTGCTTTAAGAACAATAAAACACTTGATTCTACAATGTACTCCTTACAATTCTAACGGAAGAAGAGGACAGAGAAAAAGAATCGAAAGGACCACAGAAGTCATTCCTTCAGTCCAGAAAGGAGAGGCTATTAAAGCTTGACAAGAGGCAGAATTTTCATCCCTGCCTAAATTAATCATCTACCACCCTTTTAGGGTATGTCTTCACTGCACAGCTAACCACGGCTCTAGCTCAAACCCTACTACTATCCACACAGAAAACCCTCTCACTGGGCTTTGGAAGTGCTTTAAGTCTGGGCTCATTTACCCAGCTGGGTTTGTGGGTCAGCATCCCAGATCCACTTTAATTAGGGTGGGAAGCTTGCAACTTTGCAGGGAGGCTGCAGTCCATATCATTGGAGTGATGAGTCCTCCAATGCCATCCTGCAATTCCTCACCAAAGGACAGGCAAGTCCTCCTGCAATTGTCTGGAAAAGAATCCCAGGCTGTTTCAACACAGAGAACTACGAAATATGCCCCTAGGCACACATGAGCGCTTTTAGAAATGGTGTGGACACAGTAACAAAGGTAGGGCTTTGCTGTGGGAATGCTTAGACCTGGGCTAGGCTAACCCAGAAAGTCAGGCCCAGGTGCCAGTTACCCAGGTTAACTCTACAGTGAAGACACATCCCTATAGTGAAAGCTGAGAGAGTCAGGGCTATTTAAAATACAAACAGAGCCTGTGAGACAAGGCCTAACTGACTGAGTTGTATCCTATTGCATAACAGTATCCCATTTGTTCACTGGCTTGGCTCAGGCAATCTCTCTAAGGTACTGATTAGATGTATAGGTATAGAGGGGTTAGGTACAGACTACCAGCTTGTGGAACAAGCAGAAATGTTGGTTGTGAGGAATGGGACAGACCAATATTAGCTTGGCATGAGCTCCAACTTTTGCTGAAAACCCTCTGACATCCCAGCATGAGACAACCATAAAAGGTTGTTACAAGGAGGAGGGAGAAAAATTGTTCTCCTTAACCTCTGAGGATAGGAAAAGAAGCAATGGGCTTAAATTGCAGCAAGGGTGGTTTAGGTTGGACATTAGGAAAAACTTCCTACCTGTCAGGGTGGTTAACCACTAGAATACATTGCCTAGGGATGTTGTGGAATCTCCGTCATTGGAGATTTTTAAGAGTAGGTGAGACAATGGCCTAGATAATACTTAGTCTTGTCACGAGAGCAGGGGACTGGACGACATGACCTCTTGAGGTCCTTTCCAGTCCTACGAGTCTATGATAACCAAAGAGCCTCCACTCTGGAATCAGTTCCCAGCCAGACTGTGTTACAGCTCCACTACTGGCTGGAAGGGAAATATTTGGCAGACACTCCCTGCCTCTACATTAAGCTACTTTTGCTGAGGTTAATCTATTGGGAAAAATTGTGACTACGTTCCCTGTGGTGTCAATAGGGTTTGTTTTGGATGTACTAAAGGAAAGGTAAGGAGTTAATGTCTAGATCCAGAGTTACAGAGGCATATTTATTATAGGTTTCATCCCATCCCATGTTAAGTAAGGACATCCTCATATTGCTAGAAGAATGGGGAAGCAGTTATGTGGTGGCAACTTCCTGACAGGACAATACACACTGACAGCATGTAATCTCTGGCCAAGTTCTTGAGATGACCAGTACTTGGATAGTTTATGTGGTTCATAATTAGCTAAAGCTGATTTGGATGCAGGAAGAAAATGTAGCAATATACACTAATTGTGGGTGGAGGTTGCCTGACATAATTCCTTTAAAAACTGTGCTACCATAATTGGTCCAGATAAACTCCCAAGTTATCCCAATCCTCAATCACGTGGGATGTGAATTATCCCAAGATCACTAGTGTTCCATGACATTATAGTTTTGCTTTTCTGCAATGCCAAATTTCAGATACATCCCTCCGAGTCATTTGGATAAATGGGGTTGAACTGACATTTAAATCAATCAGTACTATTAAATTATTGCTATTGTAATAGCGCCTAAACAGTGCTCCAGTCAGGAATCAGGCCCAACTGTACTAGGCCTGGCATGAACATGTAGGATACAATGTGATCCCTACCCTGGAGAGTTTACAATCTAAGGTCTTGGAACCTGCCAACTGACCCACCCTGAAAAAAACCCACACTTCTGTCCGACATAAATGTTACCGACAAAACCACTGGTGTGAACAGAGCTATGTCAGTGGGAGAATGTCTCCCGCTGACACAGCTACTGCCGCTCAGAGGGTGGCTTAATTATGCCAGTAGCAGAGCTCTCTCCTGTTGGCATAGAGCGGCTACTCAAGAGACCTTACAGCAGTGCGGCTGCAGCAGTACAGCTCTGCCGCTGTAAGGTCCGTAGCATAGACATGCCCTACAAATCTTGCTCCCTCCCAAAGCAAGAAGCAGGCACATGGTTTGTTTACAAAGTTATTATTAAACACAGACGAGTGGGAGTGTGCATTGAAGGCAGAGCGGTGGGACAGCCTGGGTGAAAGGTTGGATTCTGTGTTTCACTTTAAACACAGTAAGCAATGAAACAGCTGACCAAACAGAAGGTGCTGGATAGAGAGAGAGAGGTGCTACCTCTGGGAGCTAGGACCAATTCTACGTAGGGCTTTGAAAAAGTCAGGATAGAGATCTTGAGCTGGGAATCCTCTGTTCAATGGGGAGCCAGTGCAGAAAGCAGAGAATGAGGGGAAACGTCCCCTTCTCCAGTGGAGCTTTGGAGCCCCACATTTGTAGCACCATGCTTCCATGCACAGTATTTAATAGGTTAATACTTGGCACTCACATAGCACCTTTCAACCACAAATCCCAGTGCTTTACACATGGGGAAACCAAGGTACAAGTTTAAATGACGTGCCCATGGCCTCAGTAAACTAAAATCCAGTTTTCATGAGTTTCCCCACGTCCCATCTGCTAGATCACAGCTACGCATTCCCACCCCAATCAACATTTGCACCAGTGCTTTTGTGACTTCAGCCATTCACACTGCAGTCCTACATAATTTAATTCTGTAAAGCTTAGGGGTGGTGTGACGGGCTGTGTACCCAACACAGGTCCTGAAGGGGCTAACGTGGGACTGAGAGGCCAATTATGTTATCTGGGTGCACCTGGAGGGAGAGCCTGGCTTAACTGATCATGAAGCCCAGGAGTAGGCTGGTCAGCATAAAGCCAGGAAGTTGAGTGCAGAAGAGGGCTGCAGTGAGGATGTGTGCAGTCATTCTCTGGGAGCAGCGAGGTGATGAGCTGGAAACTCAGAGGGGAGGAGAACCCCTGGAATCCTAGCTGCAGAATAAATGGTCAACCCAGAGAAGTTGTGGGGAAGAACACCTGAGAATGTAGGGTCGAAAGAAGACAAGGAAGCAAGGAAACAGCAGGAAGGAATGAATGTGCAGACCACGGTTGCTAGTTACAGGGTCCCTGGGCTGGAACCCAGTGCAGAGGGAGGACCTGGGTTTCCCTACCAGTCACCGAGAAAGTAGCACAAGAGACCTGGCACCAAAGACCATCTGAGGCAGAGTCAGAGCAGCTAGTCCAGTGGGATTTTGTTACCCTAGCAGGGGATGACTATATAGTGACCTGGCTGGAGGGTCTAGTCATGAAAAGGAAGCACCCTGAGTCGGGGGGAGGGGGGAGGGGAGGAGGAGGGCAGACAGGCAAAGGAGACACGGTGCAAGCAAGCAACAGAAAGGAGCACCAGACATGGCAAGAGAATTCCCAGACCCAACCACAAGGAGGTGCACTTGCAGTGAGCAGAACCCTTTAACAGGTAGATATAGTTCATGCAGAAACTAAACAGAGATATGCTATAGGATTGAAAATTGTATAATGTGTTTACTGTCAAGCATCACTTGTTGCCACATCTTAATTTGCATGTACCAGCCAGGAGCACGCTGTGGTAGCACTAAGGTATTTCAATCAGCCAGGGGCAGATTAGCTGGGCTGTACTAGGAAGAGTAAGCAGAAAGCTGGGGTACACATGTTGCCGTGCACTGGTCTGTGAGGGTGTTGTCAGTGGGGCAAGGCAGGGCAGGTTTTTCAATCCTGAACAACCAGTACTGGAGGTTTCTGACCAGCAGATTAATGAGATACAAGGAGCTGCAGACGTGACACTGCAGCAGTGACACGCTACCTCAACACTTCTTTGCTCAGAGATGATTCACCAGCAAAGCTGTGGCCAATAAGTGTAAGCAGATACAATCATTTTGTGGCCAAAGAATGCATTTTCTTTTGCGAAAGGCAAAGGGGCTTATGGGAGTGCACATAATTTTGTGGGGGTGGGGGGTGTTACTGCAAATTTCGGGAATACTGCAATTTAGTTAGGGTTGCTCTGAAATGAGTTTCTGAGGAGGGACGAGAATGATTTCTACAAGTGCTGAAGTCAACAGAACCACAATTGAAAACACTGAACTTTATTTTCCAACACTGAAGAAAAGGGCCAATCATTACAGCGTGGGCAGTTTTTAGGAAGGGACAGAGAGAAATGAGAGAGGTGGCAAGAAATAAGAAGCTGGTGGGGAAAAAACAGGAGTCATTTTGTGGTTTATAGCAGGAGCTGATTAACATGAAGTCTAGTTAGTTTCACAGGAGTTCAGCTGGGTCTGACCCAGAGGCCTCCGCCCATGTTTTTATTTTACAAACACGTTTGCCTGGTTATTAAGATGTTTGACCCCCTCTCCCCATTTCTCTCTAAGGTTTTCCACACAACTCAGGATAGAGAAATTGATCAAAACATAAGGTGCTGGGGAAAGTACAGAATAAAAGTAAAAGGGATAAAAACAGCTGTTTAATCTATTTCAGTTAGAATCAGCACTTTAAGGATCACAAGGAACAGCTGTAGGTTACAAAAATAAATCTCAGAGAAGTACATAAAAAACAGGATATACAAAACTGATTGTCCCTTTAGCACCCAGTAATTACAAAGTTGTTTTGTAAGTACAACTTACCCTGACATGAAAGAGCTCCCCCGCACCTTCGCAGTCGTTTGATGTAATTATAGGGGTATGAACGTGCACGTAGCCATTATCCTGAAACAAAAGAGAACATTGAAAGTTGCCAGTCCAAGGATATTACGTGTCAACTCCAAGGAAGAGTCCAACATGTGCAAGTCAGGATTCATCTATCAGGCTAGGACCAAAGACAACATAGGTAACATTTTAGAATAGCTTCAGTGTTATGTGAGAGATACCCTGGTATGTGCTAAACACTAGCTGGATTTCTGGAGGGAGAAATAAAGGACAATTAGGCAAATGAGACTATGGAAAGAGCACATTTCGACTGTAAGCAGAAGGGACCACGCTCCCTGTACAGCTCCTAGCACAACGCAGCCCAACCATGGTTGGGTCCCTTGACATAACAATAATATGAATAAACATCAACTTCACAATATTTATGTATGCAAAACCCTATGAGTTAGAGATCTGTGCAGGGCTCTAGGGGCCTTTCAAAATATAAACACAAACACAGCTACCTCCCTGAAACAGGGAGCAGAATACCCACTCCTCCAGCCATAAATCCCATCCCTCAGCACATCCCTCTTCCCACACAAAAGCCTGGGAAAATAAATGGAATTTGCAGCCTACCGTAAATGTCAGCAAATTGGGGCTATCTGAACCAAAGAATTTGGGGAAGGCAGGGGCATGCGAATTTGAAAAGTTCAGGGCTGGTGTACAATACATTTTACAAGAAGGGAGTAGAGTTTCTAAAGTCCAATGTAATTTATGGCAGCTACCACCATTAAGCTGGCAGTAGAATGCATTTCACATTAGCAGACTTCCTGCCTAATGTAGGAAGTGCCTGAGAAGTAGGGCTCATCAGAGGGATGCCCAGAACCACAGTCCCCCTCCTTAAGAGACTTAGCATAGTTTCCATTATCAAACCACAAAACATATTATGGTAACATTAGTGGCTCTGTCATGAACCCACAGCAGCAGGCGAGTTCAGAGCTCAGAGGAGATATTCATGCTGCATACTCTTCACTGGGTATGTCTACACTGCAATTAGACATCTGTGGCTGGCCCATGCCAGCTGATTTGGGTTTGTGGGACTCGGGCTGCAGGGCTGTTTAATTAAGGTGCAAACATTCCAGCTCAGGCAGCAGTCTGAGCTCTGGGACCTTCCCCCATCGCAGCCTAAGCCTGGATCTCTACACCACACCTCCATTAAACAGCTCCACAGCCCGAGCTCCATGAACCCAAGTCAGCTTGCATGGGTGTCTAATTACAATGTGGCTATACCCATTGTGTCTAGGAGCATAGGGTTCTTAAGGTTAAGAGGGGTATCTCACAGGTATTGAACTACCCAAGGGTAAAGTTAAAGGTGGGTTTCTAGCCTTAGACGTCCAAAGCAAAAATTCTAGCATTAATCAGGCACTGTCAGGTGAAAAAGCCCTTGGGATAAGAGCATTTTTAAAAAATGAAAAGAGGTTTGGCCTACTACATGATATAGGTAAAGATCTGTGTTAATATTTTAGCATTTGCTCTTTTTGGTTTTCAGTTTTGCACAACGAAAACAGACCAGTTAGTTTCATTTTGCAGTTCTTGTGCACAATGCCGCAATGTTGGATTGCAAGTACTACATGGGAAGATTTGGATTTTTTTTTTTTTAAAAGTCATTTCCACTGGATCACAATGAAATAAAATAAATAAAGACATGTTCTTGTTGGTCTCAGCATTTGCAAAAGCTTATTTTTACAAACATCTAAGTCTGTGGCCAACTTTGACCTTGCATTCATTGTCTCTTCAAAAATGCATTCAAGTATCAGTAAGCATCTAGCTTCAAAATATATAGGACGTTAAGCAAAAGAACTCCACATGAAAAATATCATATCACAATATTGAAAATAACTACAGGCAAGGTATTTGCTTTAGTAGCAGTAAGATATACACATCTTATCAGAATTTCATGCCTATTGGTAATTCTAACAGCATTTTCCTATTGCTCTTTAAAATCTCCTTCAGGGCAAGAGGTTCTTCAACATCCATCTATGTCTTCTGCAACCAACCAAAGTCAAACAACTGTGGGTATTGCCATCTAGTGGGCAAGAACTAGTACTGACTTTTCTTAATGAAAGGATGTAGCCCTGTTGGTCCCAGGATATGAGACAAGGTAGGTGAGGTAATATTTTATTGGACCAACTTTTGCTGGTGGAAAAGGAGCTCTGTATAGCTCAGAAGCTTGTACCATCCACCAACAGAAGTCAGTGCAATCAAAGATATAACCTCACCTACTTGGTCTTTTTCTTAACCAAGTCTTTTAACCTATAAGTAAGGCTACAAATGTATCACAGAAGTCATGGATGTCATGAAATCCATGAATTCCTTTGACCTCCATGACATTTTCTGCCTGGAACTGGAGCTCCCAAGCCAGCTACCCCCACCTACAGTTGCGAGGCTCCATCCTAGTGTGTGTGTGTGGGGTCCTTGCAGCTTTCCAGCCGCAGCAGGGGGACCCCCTGCAGCTGCCCAGCCGCAATCAGCGGCTGGTGAACCCTGCAATTCCCAGCCATGGCAGGGGACCACTCTGAGCTACCTGCTGCCCAGAGAGCTAAGGGGACTCTGTAGCCGCCCAACCCCCATGGGCAGGGGGACCCCAGAGCTCCCATTCCCCATGGCGACAGGGGACCTGAGAGTACCAGCAAGAAAGGCTTCGTGAATTTTTGTTTATTGCCTGTGATCTGTCCCTGACTTCCACTAAAAATACCTGTGACAAAAACTTAAGTCTTACCTATAAACAGCTGGTACAGTACAGAAATAAACAGTAGCTTTAACTGGCACGATATTTCTATCTTAAAGCAACCCTAAAATCCGTATATTGCAGAGTACTCTCTTGAGAAGGCTAAGCTTGGCTTAGTCTAAGTATCAGATTTGAAATACCAAAGCTCTCTGGAACTATAACTTCAAATTACAGGAGGTCTGACTCATCCTTTTATGACAGTAAACTCCCTAATAATCCACAAGTCTAGTTTGGGAGGTAGAGTGCTTGGCATGTAGTTTTAACTAGAGTCATAGAGTTTAAAGCCAGAAGGGATAACCAGATTCTCACGGAGACCACAAGCCATGCGCACACTAACCCAACAACTTAAATGAGACCAAAGTATTACAACCCACAAGAGACCAGACCATAATGTGCCGCAGGCAGAGAACAGGAGGGATCAAGGTCCACAAGTGCCTGAGGCACCCGCAATGGGAGGGAAAAGATTAAGTGAGATATATCCAGATAATCCTGGCAAGTGACCCACATCTTGGAAAGGAAGGCGAAACCTTTCCCCTACCCACCCTGCCGGATCATTGCCAATCTGAGTTGGGGAAGATTCCTTCCTGAGCCCACATATGGTGATGAGTTAGACCTGAGCATGTAAGCAAGAACCAGTCAGCCAAGCACCTGAGAAAATGTTCGGTGCCCCCTCAGAGCCCTGGCCCTCCCCATCCAGTCTCCCATCTCCAGTTTGGGCCAACCCTGCTTGAGAGGAAGGAGAAACAAAACAAAATGCATTGGGGGGTGGGGGGAGAATCCCTTCCTGAAGTCCACTCCAAGGAAACACACTCTATGGATCCTAGAGGGAGGTTCATTTTAGGACAGGGCTTTACAGGCATAGGTAGCGAAATCTAATGGGAGAACTCAAGGACTCCGCACCCTTTTTTCCAGTAACAAAGTAGGAGTTGTGGTCTGAGTTTAGGATTGGAAGCCAGGAGCTGACAAATTCTAACGCCAACATTGCCACTGTTTGTACATGCTAGGTCACATCATTAATGGTCATGCTTCCAATGAAGCAACCACCAAATTTGGGTGTCTTAGTTTCTGGGTGTCCAAGCTGGGAGAACCTAGGCTTTATTTTCAGAGGTGCTGAGCATCCACAACTACAACAGCAAAGTAGGTTAGGAAGTGAAGAACGGTGTATCCAACCGAAACTGCACTGATAGCTAAGGCGGAACAATCCATTACTATAAAGGGAAAATGAGTTCTTTATTAACGCCGTGTTTAGAAATCCAACTATTAGCTTTGAATGCTGCTGTTCCACAGACGACTCCCAGCTCGAAGGGACCATAATGAAGTAACGTGGTAGAGTTGTAAAAGGGAACGGTATCTCAGAGACTGAAATGGTTGCTCTTTACTCTGTATTAGCTACTCTTTGCATGGACCTACTGATTTATTTCCTGAATCTTATTCCAGTTTTCTACGGTCAGGATATAGAGACAAAAGTTCCTACATACAATGCAAGGCAATAACAACCGGAAGCCACTGGTATTTGTTAGGAGTTAAGTTTTTAAACGGCCTCAGTTCTCCTACACGTCAATTTCTATCGGTCCTGATACAGTTACTGGACATGTCTACTGTGACACTGCACCCCATATTCATCATAGTGGTATGACTATGATATTTTATGACACAATTATGTCATGTAAGGGGTCACTGGAAAAGTTATGATTTGCTCAATAGGATTATCATATTTGTGTGCATGTATCATTTTTGTATGTGAAGTTATGAATATTGACTGGGTATCTGTATTTCAAATGTGGTTACACCTGGGTGACATCCACTAGGCAAGATAATTCCAGTCTAGACAGCTGGTTGTGAAGGGCCTCTTCAAGGTAATGGGCCATTAGAGGAAACAATAGGCCCTAGGAGAAGTTTATCCCCCAGACATGGTGAGCCTTCCTGTGAACTTTTCAGCCATCTTTTGAGTAAAGGCTGCCAAGACTCAGCAAGGCACGCAAAGGCATGTGACCGGATCACATGACAATGAACTCCATATTGGTACCTGTATTTTTCCACAAATTGGAACAGGGAACTTAGCTGAGAACAAACGATTCCCACCATATGGAAAAATGATACAAGGTGGGGAGTGACATCTCAGGGCCTCACTCCCCACTCCAGAGACCACCTGAGGAATAAAGACGGAAGTGCTGGTCCCAGGCTAAAGGGATTTCGAGCTTGTGTATGAAAACTTGCTGGACTGCTTGTATCATCAGGCAGAGTGAAAAATTGCTAATTCGAATCCTATCTATCTAGTATATTAGACTCAGTTTGCCTTTTTGTTTATTTCTTAGGCAAGCTGCTTTGATCTGTTTGCTACCACTTAAAATCTTTCTGTAGTTAATAAACTTGTTTTATGTTTTATCTTAACCAGAGTGTCTAAGTAAAATGTCTGGGAAAATCTCAATTTGGTTAACACTGACTTGCGCATATCTTTCATACGTTGAGGGGAAAGCAAACTATATTAATGAGCTTACATTGTACAGATCCCTGCACAGTGCAAGACGGTATAATTCTGTGTTTATATTCCAGAAAGGAGGCTGGGGAGCTGGGAAATTGGCTGTTGTCTCCTGTTTGTCTGTGAGTGGCTTTGGTAAAGCACTCATGTAGCTCATTTGGGTGTGTGGCGCCACCTGCTGTTGTGTTGGGTGATAACAGAGCAGGGGTCAACAACATTCAGAAGGGTGTGCCCAGTCTTCATTTTTTCACTCTAATTTAAAGGTTTTGCGTGCTAGTAATACATTTTAACGTTTTTAGAAGGTCTCGTTCTATAAGTCTATAATATAACTAAACTTTTGTTGTATGTAAAATAAATAAGGTTTTTAAAACGTTTAGGAAGCTTCATTTAAAATTAAATTAAAATGCAGAGCCTGCCCAGACCAGTGGCCAGGACCTGGGCAGTGTGAGTGTCATTGAAAATCAGCTTGCGTGCTGCCTTTGCCACGCATGCCATAGGTTACCTACCCCTATAATAAAGCCTGGAGATAAGATAAAAATGTATTTTATTTAAAAAACAAAATTCTCAAAATCAAAACATTTCATTCGACCTGAAATGATTTTCATGACCTCAGGAGTCAAAGGGGGAGAATAGTGCTAACACTTCTGACCTCTGCCCACAAAACACAGAATCTGGGATACTAAAGGTATGTCTACACTGTGGCTGGGAGGTGTAGGGATTAGGCAAGTGTAAGTACGTCACACAGGGGTGTGGATTTTTCACACCGAGACACACAGCTATACCGATGTAAGTTCCCAGTGCATGCCGATCCTAAGTCAGTGCCAGCACTAGGAATAGAACCTCAGAGACCCGATTCCATGTCTCCCACTGTCACCCATTACATAACTGCAATGGAAAGGCAGGAGTGTTATGTGGCACCATCATTTGTGTATGTGAAAACACAGTAACAAGATCAAGTGAAGAAGCAGAGCACCTTGAAAAATGAGTGGATCGCTGCAGTAGCTTCACTGCGTACCCTCAGGAGGGAGCTCAGTGTGTTGGTTCTGCATCGTAAGTGAGGAAACTGCCGGCTGTATTCCAGAGGTTGCCTCTCTCTTGGTTTAAAAGGGAACATCTAAAAAAAGGACAGGAAAAAAACAATCTTGAGAGCCTGCAGTTAGAATAATTTTACTGATATCCATGAAATATCATCACTCCCTATTAAAGTTCAATAAGTGATACAAGTCAGAGGCAAAATAATACTTCATCAGTTTTTTTCCAGAGTACTTTGTGGATTTTACAAAGACAACCAGAAAGAGAACGAACCACCAAGGGACAGATGTTGATCACTTTTGGAAAATGCTCAGATACCACAGTAATGGTGTCCATATAAGCACCTATATAGAATCAGAATTTCAACAGGACTCAGTGCCAAAGTAAGTGGCTAGATTTTCAAAAGAGCCCACCATGGTGCGTGCCAATCACTTTCTGACATCTTGCTGTAAGTTTCACAGTGGCAACAGAGAACTTTTGGAGATCTGGTTCCAATTGTGGGTGCTGAGCAGTTGGGAAATCTGGCCTGCAATTCTTTAGCAAATCCAGTCCTTAGTATCAAGTTAGTTTCACAGTTTCCTCCCTATGCCCAGTTCACTAGTCAGTTTCTACCTTAATGAAAAGGCCCCTGTCCACCAGTGGGAGAGTAGAAGACATCTTAAAAACATTAAAAATAGAGACGACTTTAGAAAAAATAGCAGGAAATACAGTTTGAAATGTGCTCTGTCAGAAACGGGAATATTTTGAAATTAGTCATGTTCCAAAAGGTATCCTTGGAGCTTGACTGTTAAGTGCAATAACATACCAGAGTATCACAGGGTCCTACCACACGAATATTTTCAGCTTTCAATTCCACATTTTGCATCCTATGAAGACTTTTTACCAGCTTGCCTTGTACTTCCACTGCACTTCCAAAAGTCAGATCTCTGGAAAATACATGAACAACAATGTGTCACTATGGGCCTGACTTACTTGGGTTAATTTAGATCAAGCCCTATGCTTACAATATCTATTATCACAAATAGACAGCTTGTTACAATTTGATTGCTATATTTTATTCACATGGCACTCAATATATCCCCTATGGAAATCATCTGGTGGGTAGGTGGGTGTATGTGTGAACCCAGGATTCCAATAATCTGGAGATTTTAAATTATTTGATGAATAAACCACCAAGCTGTCCATCTTACAAGAAATAAATTGCATAGGATCTTCTTCTGTAGCTGAAAATTAATGAAGCCTAAGTGTTTATTTTTCACTGATCCAAGATGAGCCCCAATGTCTGTTCAGAAGGAAAGGCCTCACGGTTTGCCACCCCCTCTGTGCTCTCTCTTGTGCTGCGCCTGCAAAAGTGGCGCCTCAGCTAGAAACACTGACTGCGTCTGGCACAAAAGGCAGGAAAAGTCTAAGGAGCCTACAGAAGAGAGCTGGTTGAGGAAAGGCTAACATGGCAACCCTAGCTTCTGATAAGGTACAGACT
The DNA here is from genome assembly GCF_007399415.2 of Gopherus evgoodei. Lineage (NCBI taxonomy): Eukaryota > Metazoa > Chordata > Testudines > Testudinidae > Gopherus > Gopherus evgoodei. Next base: position 12,000,956 of record NC_044322.1, read on the forward strand.
GACTTACACAGGAAGAATAAGCCACCTGGGAAGCCAACCCATGGAAAAAGCACTATGAAACCTGGCCCCAATGAATCAGTAGGAATTCTGCCACTAACTTCAGTGGAGACAAAATTTCAATTTAAAAGTGCCCCCTACTTCCTACTCCCTTCAGAACCAGCTAACCCAGCTCCTTAACTTACAGCTATTGAATGACACCAAGTGCAACACCCTCAGAAACTGCTGAATGTACCACCCCTGCAGCACTCACATCCCTGCTGGCACAGGACGTGAGTGTCATAACTGTCCTACTCAGATCTGAACCTCAGAGTTCAGAACATGAGAAGCTAGCATGAAACCTCCAAACTTAATTACCAGCTTGGATCTGATATCGCTGCCACCAGCCAGAAGATTCCAGTGTCTGGCTCACTCTGGTCTCCCTAAAACCTTCCCTGGGGGACCCCAAGACTCAGATTCCTTGAGTCTCACCACAAAGGGGAATAAACCATTTCCCTTTCCCCTCCTCCCCTCCAGGTGTTCCCTCCCTGGGTTCCTGGAGAGATATACAGATTCAAGCTCCGTGAATCTAAACAAAGGGATTCCACCCTCTTTACCTCCTCCCAGATTTCCCCGCCCTGGGTACTTTCGGAGATTCCCTGCTTCAAGTCCTTGAAACACAAGTACCGAGAGATCAATCTCTCTCTCTCCTTACCCAGAGGGTATGCAAAGTCAGGCTTAGTAAATCTAACACAAAGAGATTTTCCCCCTCCCTTCGTTTCTTAGCCTTAACCAGTGAAAAACACTCAAATAGGTCTTAAAAAGAAAGCTTTATATAAAAAGAAAGAAAATCTAAACAGAATACAATTTAACACATTCCAGCAACTACACACATGTAAATACAAAAAAACAATATAAACCCTTTGTCTTACTATCTTTGTACTTACAACTTGGAAACAGAAGATTAGAAAGCCTGGAGATAGAAAAATCACTCTCAGAGCCGAGAGAGTCACCGAACCAAGACAAAGAACTCACACCCAAAACTTCCCTCCACCCAGATTTGAAAAAGTCTTGTTTCCTGATTGGTCCTCTGGTCAGGTGTTTGGTTCCCTTTGTTAATCCTTTACAGGTAAAAGAACATTAACCCTTAGCTATCTGTTTATGACAGTGAGACACCAGGCCTGGGAATCAATCCCCTTAATCTAAGATAGGGTAGAGCTGAGCCCTACAACCATGTCATCAATCCTTTCCAAACAAGAATCTGCACAGAAATTTCTTTAAATATGTAAAATCTGCAAACCTATGTTCCAAGGTTGGGTCAGCTACAACCTGGAGGCTTTCCAAAGAACTGCCATCATTTATGTGCAGGAACAGAACCTGTTTCTGGGACCGGACAGAACGAACCCAGCCCTGGAAGAGAAGAAAATAAAAGTTGGTGATTGCCTGGTTTGAACTCAATCTAGTTATATGCAGGACCCAACTGACACTGAGCAAGTCATTTCGAGCCTGATCCAACTCCCTTTGGAGACAATGGAAAGATTCCTTTAGGGCCCAATCCTGATTCCAGTGAAATCAGTGGTAGCTTCACTATAACTTCAAAGCAAGTAGGAGTAGATCCTGAGGCAGAGGCACCAACATTTCATCATAACAGGGATCCATCTGAATCTTCATGGAGCTGGGAAGATTAAAATCAGTGACAGACTTTGAAGATGAAAAGCATTCCACAAATGCTATATCATTATGTCCCTTGTAAACACTCCTTATTGCAACAACAGAGACAATCAGAACACCATTCCTTCAAAGGGGAGTGTCATGGTAATTCTCACATATTGTTCTTCTTCACTGCTTTGTACAACTATCTGCGGGAAGCTTGACACTGAAAGCTGTTTCCTAAGGGGCTATTTGTTCATACCTACCATGCATACGTACTGCCTTAATACAGAGGCCAATGTGAAGGAGATTAGGTCCAGAACGTAGGCTTTGTTTAAGGAGGGGGAAAAAAATCAAAACCAATTAATATTACTATTAATTATTTGTATTATCATAGCACCTAGTCATGGATTAGAACCCATTGTGCTAGACACTCTACAAATGCAGAATTAACAGAAATGTTTCACTGTTTTGGGTGGTTTTCAAATTAAAAAAAGTTTTCTAGGGGGACTTAGATTTAAAATTTAAAAATTGACAAAACCTTTGTTAGCACAGAGTTAAAGTTGCCTGGTGATAACGTGCACCCTTCCAGAATGTCCAGTTCAGCAAAACTCACATTTGTGAAAACAAGGAAATACAGGGTTAAGGTAAATGCCCATAAAACCTTGATTCTTTTCCCTGGAGCTGGCAATAGTCACTAAGAATTATCTTCATGCACTCCAGCTGCATTCAATGTGTGAAGTGTGCCTGTACTGTGGTGAAGGAATAAGATAGAGCAGCTTAGAAGAGCTGTAATTGTGATATAAGGTGATCTGGGAGACTCCGGCCCTCTGTGGGGGTGCATGAGCTCTTCTTTCTGAGGCCTGTATGTGTGATCAAAGGAAAAAAATGCATATGAACTTTGGGAGATCTAGTCTACCTCATTTCATTGCTGTGTTGTATAGGCTGTGTCATTAGAAGAATCCAGGGATCATCAGCAGTGCAGAAGAGATAGGTGTGGCATGGAAGCTTAATTAAGGGGAAGCAAAAGTGTTTGATGGCATTGTGTGTCTAGGATTCAAGATCTTGTAAATGTACATGTGGTGTTCAATTTGTGGAGCAGGCTAAGTATAGGGAGCTCCTGTTCCATATAAGATAAAGGCAGAATGTAAGTATGTGTTATGGGCTTATTGGGGCATCACTTAAAGCCCCTCCCACCATTTCCCCACCACTATTTTTAGTGCACTAACAAGATCAGAACTAGCATGGGTATGTCTCCTCCAGCTGGAATTTACACCTTCAGTTCAAAGAGGATAGGCAGCTGCACAGCCCATCCAGCTACTCTGGAGAAGCCTCTGCAAGAAGATGATCTTCCGAAAGGGCTGAATTAGAGGAGTAATAATAAGAAATCCACAGAAATGACTAAGTGAATTAACAACATAAACCCCCACCCACCTGGACTTTAATATCACCAGCCACCTCCTGGGCCTCTAGTGCCTCGCAGACCCTCAGTCTTGCAGCCTGCTTGTGCTTGGGACAAGGAGCAGAGGAACAACGGCGAAGAGCCAGGAGCAGACACCGGGCCCCAAACATTGCTAAAGGCCTTCTGCACCTGCCTCCTTGCTAACACCCAAGACCCCACACAGACTCAGCTACCTTGTCCTCATATATGCCCCTCCTGCCTCCAGGTGCCACTCCTACTGTCTTCACATGCACCCTACCATGTCCTCCAACCCCCCTACAGCCACCCCTCCCTGCAATGTAAAGAGATTCCAATCAGCCTCAGCTGCCTTGTTCTCAGATATCCCACTAGCCCCCCGCCCTAGTTCCAGAGCCCCCCCCAGGCCCAACTACCCCCTGCTCTACCCCCAGAGCCCTCCCAGCTGCCCCCTGCCCTGCCCTCAGAGCCCCCCCCGGCCCAGCTGCCCCCTGTCCTACCCCCAGAGCCCCCCCCAGGCCCAGCTGCCCCCTGCCCTACCCCCAAAGCCCCCCCCAGGCCCAACTGCCCCCTGCCCTACCCCCAGAGCCCCCCCCAGGCCCAGCTGCCCCCTGCCCTACCCCCAGAGCCCCCCCCAGGCCCAGCTGCCCCCTGCCCTACCCCCAGAGCCCCCCCACAGGCCCAGCTGCCCCCTGCCCGATCTCCAGAGGGCTCCTAGGCCCTGCTCCTCCTATCTCGAGGTGTCCCTGCACCGCGGCCCCAGGAGGCCAGTGCCCGCCCAGGCCGCAGCCGCAGCTCTGCCCGGAGGAGGGGGCACGGCTGAAGGCCCCGGTTAAAGCGGCCCGGCCCCGGACCGATCCACCCACGTGAGACCAAACCAAGCAGAGGTCGGTGGCATCCCCAAAGCGTCACGCACACTCACGTGACCCCTGGTAGCCAAGGCCGCCGCAAGAGGGCAAGATAAGCCTATCAGGAGGCGGGGCGATGTCCGGAAGTACCTGCTTTAGGCGCAAGGTGCTCTGGGAATTGTAGTTCGAGACTCAGAAGCCGAGGGGCGGGTGGCGCAGCCCTGGGCAGGTGCCAGGTCCGGGCGGGGGTGGGTTTAGCTTTGTGCAGAGCAGGGTCGGGTTACGTATTGCGGGGAGGAGCCGCATGATACAAACCAGCTACTTTATATGCAAATTATATGTAGTATGGTGACGTAAGATAATGAGGCGGGGTTCGGGTTTGTGGAAATGACGGGCCCGCAGGGGGCTGGCACCTCGGGCTCGGGACTCCCGGGTCCTGGTCCCAGCCCAGAGCCCGGGTAAGGGGCGGGGCTCGGGACTCCCGGGTCCTGGTCCCAGCCCAGAGTCCGGGTAAGGGGCGGGGCTCGGGACTCCCGGGTCCTGGTCCCAGCCCAGAGCCCGGGTAAGGGGCGGGGCTCGGGACTCCCGGGTCCTGGTCCCAGCCCAGAGTCCGGGTAAGGGGCGGGGCTCGGGACTCCCGGGTCCTGGTCCCAGCCCAGAGTCCAGGTAAGGGGCCGGCTCAGGACTCCCGGGTCCTGGTCCCAGCCCAGAGCCCGGGTAAGGGGCCGGCTCAGGACTCCCGGGTCCTGGTCCCAGCCCAGAGCCCGGGTAAGGGGCGGGGCTCGGGACTCCTGGGTCCTGGTCCCAGCCCAGAGCCCGGGTAAGGGGCCGGCTCAGGACTCCCGGGTCCTGGTCCCAGCCCAGAGCCCGGGTAAGGGGCGGGGCTCGGGACTCCCGGGTCCTGGTCCCAGCCCAGAGCCCGGGTAAGGGGCGGGGCTCGGGACTCCCGGGTCCTGGTCCCAGCCCAGAGTCCGGGTAAGGGGCGGGGCTCGGGACTCCCGGGTCCTGGTTCCAGCCCAGAGTCCGGGTAAGGGTCGGGGCTCGGGACTCCCGGGTCCTGGTCCTAGCCCCGAGCCCGGGTAAGGGGCGAGGCTCTGGACTCCTGGGTCCCAACCCAGAGCCCAGGTAAGGGGCGAGGCTCTGGACTCCTGGGTCCCAGCCTGGGGGGGAAGTGAGATGAGAGGTCTTGTTGGAGCAGGACAGGAGTGAGGCCTCCTGTGTCTTAGTCTTAGCTATGGGAGGGAGGTACCGTCTAGTGGTTAGAGTGGGTAGGACTAGGAGTCAGGGCTCCTGGGCTCTATTCTTGCTCAGCCACTATCCTTGTGTAATCTTTTGGCAAGAAGACCTAATCTCTGTGCCTTCCTTGTCCGTTCTAGACCCTGGAGGTTTTGGCTGTACACTTGTAAACTGCTCTGAGACCTGTGGGATGAAAGGCAGCTCTCAAGGGGCCAAGTGCTGTTAAGAGGCAGGAGTGGGACAAAGAGGGTTAAGTTAAACACAAACTCCTTTTGTGTCCCAGCTGCTTAGCTACTTGTTCAGCCTAGTTTGTACTTCCCTCTACAGAAACTTCTTCCTCAGAGTTTTGCAAAGAAGTTCTTGTTCTGGGGGGATTCCCAGTGAGACATTGGTCTTCTTGGCCTCGCTTTTCCTGTGTTCTTCCCCTTCTGAGCTGCAGTGGCTTTGGGGCTGGGTGCTGCTGAGCTGACCCTCTAGCAGAGAAACCACATGCCTCATTGCATAGACCCTCCAGGTGAAAAAAAGAATTGGTGAGCAGAGTCCCCAGCGCTGGGAAAGAAGTCCCCTTGGGCTCTGAGAAAGGGGAGGAGAAAAGCTTTTAATCTGCCCAGCTTTGATGGTGTGCTGTTTCTCTTGTGGTGCCTTCACTCACACTAAGTGCCTCTTCTCCCTCAAGCTTCTTAGGCTACTTTACAGCCCCTCCTCTTAATTTGTCCCCAAATAGTTGATGCCCCCAATGCTGCAGAAGGCCCAGGTGAACTCAGGACTTTGAATTTCTCTTGAAAAACCAACCAGAGGAACTAGGAATTGGGGGCAGGGGAATCAGTCTGGGGAAGGTGTAGTATTCTGGTATAGCCAGTCCTGTGATCTGGCCCAACCAACCTCCCTAAAAGGTCAGTTTTCCAATTCCACTGAATTTGCTGGGAGAGATACAGGTAATGAACACATTTTTTGAACAAATTGATTCATTAAACAGTAATAAGTCACCAGGACCAGATGCTATTCACTCAACACTTACAAATGCACTCAAATATGAAATTGCAGAACTACTAATTGTGGTATGTAACTTATTTTTTAAATCATCTTCTGTGCTAGATGACTGGAGGATAGCTAATGTGACACAATTTTTTTTAAAAGGCTCCAGAGGTTATCCTGACAGTTACTTGGTTGAAACTATAATAAAGAACAGAATTATCAGACACATAGATGAACATGATTTGTTGGGGAAGAGTCAACATGGTTTTTGTAAAGGGAAATCATGCCTCACCAATCTACTAGAATTCTTTGAGGTGGTCAACAAGCATGTGGACAAAGGTGATCCAGTGGATATAGTGTGCTTAGACTTTGAGAGAACCTTTGACAAGATCCCTCACCAGAGGCTCTTAAGCAAACTAAGTAGTCATGGGATAAGAAGAAAGATCCTCTCATGGATCAGTAACTGGTTAAAAGATAGGAAACAAAGGGTAGGAATAAATAGTTTTCAGAACAGAGACAGGTAAATAGAGGATCTGTAGGCTACTCACCTGTATCCTGCTGTTACAGAGACCGTTTCTGTGATGTCTCTCCAATGCTCCTGGATGAAAGGCAGGAAGATCCCTGCTGGCATATCCTTCATCAGCTCCTCATGATGAGGTAGAAGTTTTGCCTTAGCTCAGCCATGGGTCAGGCCAGGGCTGCCCAGAGAATTCAGAGGACCTGGGGCAAAGCAGGGGAGCTGTGTCACTTGTATTCTCCCGGCGGCAGTCCGGGTCTTTGGCGGCAGGGGGCCCTTCAGTCGCTTCGCGTCTTCGGCAGCACTGAAGGGACCCCCGCCGCTGAAGACCTGGAGTGACTGAAGGGCCCCCTGCCGCTGAAGTGCTGTCGAAGACCCAGACCACCAGGGCTCGCAGGGCCCCTGTGGGACCTGGGGCAAATTGCCCCACTTGCTTCCCCCCTCTGGGCAGCCCTGGGTCAGGCTGGCTCAGCACTAACACTGAGTCAGGAGGCACCAATATTATTGTGGCTTTGGGTTTATGAACAGTTTTGCTGGTTAAACCCTGAATAATTGGATGATTATTCATTTATTTTTTTGCTCAGATACTAGAGTGCTGAGTGCACAGGCGCGGACTCTGTGGGTGCTCAGGGGCTGGAGCACCCACAGGGAAAAATTAGTGGGTCCCCGCTCCTCTGCCTACCTCCTATGCTTCCTGCTGCCAAACAGCTGTTTGGCGGCACTTAGTACTTTCCAGGAGGTAATGGGGAAGAGCAGGGATGTGTGCGCTCAGGGGAGGAAGTGGAGAAGACGTGGGGCACGGGCGGGGACTTGGGGGAAGGGGTTGGAGTGGGGGTGGGAGAGGATGGGGACTTTTGGGAAGGTGTGGAATTGGGGCGACGGCAGTGCAGGGGTGGTGCCAGGGGCGGAGTGGGGTGTCGAGCACACACCGGGAACAGTGGAAGTCAGTGCCTATGGTAGAGTGCATGTGAGAACCTATGTACAATGGATGAGAAGCCTGGAGCTGCCTAAAGTCAAAGACAGGGAGAATGTGAGGAATTAACATGAACTTCAGACTCCTGAGTCAGCTCTTTAATCAGTGCACGGCTCCACTGGCTTCAGCAGAGCTATGCTGACTTATACCAGCTGAGGATCTAGGCCCTGATCTCCACTGACAGTCTTGAAGGGGATTGGTCAGTTATACCCAGAGGGAGTTGTCAACTCTCTTCTAATAGCTTCTCTGAGTGAGTGCATTAAAACCATCTCCAGCTGCCAAATTTGTCAAGAGAAAGTTGGTTTTGATACGAACCCAGAACCCTGAGCCGGTCACTTCCCTTTGTCCATCTGGCAGCTGTTAGTTAGCTTATCTGTGACGGACAAGATTGTCTTACTGCTGAAACCAAGCTGCCTTTGCCCAAACTGCCCCAGTTCCCTAGGAAAGTGGCTCTGAACCTTTCAGGAGTCTGATTTGTCTTGCGTACCCCCAAGTTTCACCTCACTGAAAAACAACTTGCTTACAAAATCAGACATAAAAATACAAAAGTGTCACAGCACGCTATTATTTAAAAAATGCTGACTCATTTTTGCCATATAATTATAAAATAAATCAATTGGAATATAAATATTGTACCTACAGTTCAGTGTATAATATATAGAGAAATATAAACAGGTCATTGTATGAAATTTTAGTTTGTACTGACTTTGCTAATGCTTTTTATGTAATTGGTGTAAAACTAGGCAAATATCAAGATGAGTTGATGTACCCCCTGGAAGACCTCTGTGTACCCCAGGGGTATATGTACCCCTGGTTGAGAACCACTGCTCTAAGAGAGCCTTGCCATGCATGGGAGTGGGGGCAGGAGGACCATACAGTCTGATTTCCCTCCATTTGCAAACTCTCTGCTTTGCAGTTGAGCAATAATGTGGCCAGGAAATGCAGGAGCAGTGGGAGGGACTAGGATCAAATGAGAAGAGGTAGAAGAGGGCAAGAATTATTTTTGCTTTTAAATAAGTATTGCTCCAACCTGGCACTAGTCTACATTCTCAGCTTTGGAGGAATATTGTCAGAATCCCATCTCAAGTTCTGTGTAGTGGCTGGAAAGGTTTCCTGTTCTTTGTGGTTTTGAGACTCAATCTCCCTGGGCCACCAAGGGTTAGAACATCCCTCTGTTCCTGCTGGAAATGAATGAGGCACAGTTTTGCACTGACACTTTTTGCTGGATCCAACACATGGGGATGGGAATGGACAAAATCCAGATAGCAGGGGACCTTTCTCTGGGATGAGGGAGGGTCACCTCATCTTTCTCAGCCCTCTTCTGCACTTGGGCCCCTTTACCAGGTTTTACTCTCTCTTCCCTAATTTAATGTCAGGTGACCTCCCTCCTTTCATTAAAAGTTTCTTTCTACACTCAGACTCTGCTTGAGAGAGGGGATGTATTGCCTGAAGGGATGTTTGTAAATCTGCCCCTAATTCCCTAGAATTAAAAGGTACATATAAGAACATAAAAACAGCAGTACCTGGTCAGACCAAAGGTCCATCTAGCCCAGTATCCTGTCTGCCGACAGTGGCCAATGCCAGGTGCCCCAGAGGGAGTGAACCTAACAGGCAATGATCAAGTGATCTCTCTCCTGCCATCCATCTCCATCCTCTGACAAACAGAGGCCAGGGACACCATTCTTTACCCATCCTGGCTAATAGCCATTTATGGACTTAACCACCATGAATTTATCCAGTTCTCTTTTAAACGCCGTTATAGTCCTAGTCTTCACAACCTCCTCAGATAAGGAGTTCCACAAGCTGACTGTGCACTGAGTGAAGAAAAACTTCCTTTTATTTGTTTTAAACCTGCTGCCTATTAATTTCATTTGGTGACCCCTAGTTCTTGTATTATGGGAATAAGTAAATAACTTTTCCTTATCCACTTTCTCCACATCACTCATGATTTTATATACCTCTATCATATCCCCCCTTAGTCTCCTCTTTTCCAAGCTGAAGAGTCCTAGCTTCTTTAATCTTTCCTCATATGGGACCCTCTCCAAACCCCTAATCATTTTAGTTGCCCTTTTCGGAACCTTTTCTAGTGCCAGTATATCTTTTTTTGAGATGACGAGACCACATCTGTACGCAGTACTCGAGATGTGGGAGTACCATCAATTTATATCAGGGCAATAATATATTCTCCATCTTATTCTCTATCCCCTTTTTAATGATTCCTAACATCCTGTTTGCTTTTTTGACTGCCTCAGCACACTGCGTGGACATCTTCAGAGAACTATCCGCAATGACTCCAAGACCTTTTTCCTGACTCATTGTAGCTAAATTAGCCCCCATCATATTGTATATATAGTTGGGGTTGTTTTTTCCAATGTGCATTACTTTACATTTATCCACATTAAATTTCATTTGCCATTTTGTTGCCCAATCACTTCGTTTTGTGAGATCTTTTTGAAGTTCTTCACAGTCTTCTTTGGTCTTAACTATCTTGAGCAGTTTAGTATCGTCTGCAAACTTTGCCACCTCACCGTTTACCCCTTTCTCCAGATCATTTATGAATAAGTTGAATAGGATTGGTCTGAGGACTGACCCTTGGGGAACATCACTAGTTACTCCTCTCCATTCTGAGAATTTACCATTAATTCCTACCCTTTGTTCCCTGTCTTTTAACCAGTTCTCAGTCCATGAAAGGACCTCCCCTTTTATCCCATGACAGCTTAATTTACGTAAGAGCCTTTGGTGAGGGACTCTTAACTTTACATACAGTGTTGCCAAACATTTTTACCAAGATAATAATGATCAGCAAATTATGAGTTTTCAAATGATACCTCACAAGGCATACTTTCTACAAAATTATCATAATCCTGTGAAAGGGGTGAACACAAGGAGTACCGACCGTCACACCCTCCCCTGCATACAGCAACAGAAAGCACAGGAGGCTATCAAAGAGCTGAGATTAAAGATTAACACCAGATTAATTAGCACATTTAATTAACTCATCATCAGACACTTTCAGACACCTAGGTAAGTTGCTTTAAGTGCCAGATATGAATGAGAGTCACTCTTATTTATTCTCCTGGATATGTGTTGCAATTGGAGTATCTGACCGTTTATCCAGGTCTCCATACAACAGCTGGATCCTCCCACCAGCCACTTGCCCTTACAGCCAGTAAAAAGTAGGAAGGCTGCAGGAGATGCTTCTTGAAGAAGAGAAAGAACCATAAGGAGAAAGAGCAGATGCCCCAAATTATTCCTCCCTTTCTCTCTGCTCATGGCACCCATGACACCAGAAGAACAAAGAAAACAACACTGGACTGGGAGGAGAGATCCTGACTGAAAGAAGTTCAGCCAGTAAGCCCTGATCTACTCTACAGAATTCCTTTGGTCGAACTATGTCCCTCAGGAGTAAGAATAATCCACACCTCTGAGCGATGTTGTTACACTGACCTATGTGTAGACAGCGCTAGGTAGGCAGGAGAACGTTTCTTGCTGACATAGCTACCGCCTCTCGCGGAGGTGGAGTTATTAAGCTAACAGGGGAACTCTCTCTCATTCCTGAGGGTATCTTCATCAGAAGTGCTGCACCAGCAGCAGCGCCAGTGCAAGTTTGTAGTGCAGGACTGCCCAAAGACTGCTGAAACGTGATGAGAGAGACCTTTGCTTTGAACGTACTCTACTTTGTTAAGTTAGGCATTAGTTGCATTTTACTTTTATTTTTCTTGTAACTAATTCTGACTTTTATGCCTCATTATTATATTCCCTTAAAATCTATCCTTTTGTAGTTAATAAACTTGTTTCATTATTTTATCTAAACAAGTGTGTTCGGGAAACTCCACTTGAATTAACAGGATGTGTGCCTATCATTTTCTATTAATAAAATGATGGATTTTATATGACCTTGTATTGTCCAGGAGAGAGCTGGGCAGTACAAGACATAGATTTCTGGGGGAAGTATGGGACTGGGAATTTGCCGGTGTTTCTCTGCTGTGTAATTCATGAGTGATGGTACATGGTGCTCATACATTATAACTGTGAGTAACTTACATGCTGTAGGCTGTGTGTGAGGAGAGGTAACTCTCACCATAGGCAGTGACTCCATGGGTTCTTTGGGGCTGGAGCACCCACGGGGAAAAATTGGTGGGTGCACCAGCAGCTTCCCCCCGGCCCCGTCCTCCTGCCTCAGCTCACCTCCACCTCCGCCTCCACCTCCTTCCCTGAGCACGCCGCCATGTCCTGTTTCTCCCCCTCCCTCCCAGTGCTTGGGGAGTTGAGGAGACACAGCTGTTCATCAGTCCAGACTGTATTGGATAATGTCAACCCTCATCAACAGAAAAGATCCAACTGCTAAATATACGCTGGGGAAAAAGCTGGTAGTAGCAGAGGCTGTCTCAGAACCCAGCATCACACTCAATTACAGGTGAGTTCGAAGATGATATAAAGATGTTTGTGGATGCTATCAACACACAGAGACCAGTGTCAGAAAAGAGACTACTCCAGTTACAGAAAGAAACCTTGACACACAGGCAACATCAGGACGTTCTACATTACATTAGCAGCAGCTGGCCCAAGTATCTAAAGGACACTAAGGGAGTGACAAGAGACTACTTTGCGGTGCGTGAACAATTAAGCAAGTCAAATGGACTCATGGTTAAAGACAATGACATCATAATTCCAAATGAAATGCGAGGAGAAATCTTAAGCCTCATCTATGAAGGACATTAATGATTAACTAAATGCCATGAGTGGACCAACTAGCCAATGTGGTGGCAGTGCATCAGCAAGAACATAAAGAATAAAGTGTCTGTATGTGACTATTGCAGAATTAATAGACCTACACAGCACAAAGAACCTTTTAATAACAACACTTCTACCAGGCAGTCCTTGGAAGAGACTAGCTGCAGATTCATGCATATTCAGAAGACATCATTACCTGGTCGTCATGGACTCTTTTTCCAGGTATATAGAAATAACTTAAAAGATATAACCTGTCACAGTGTTATCAAGAAACTGAAGTGCACTTTTGCTCACTTCAGTATTCCAGAACAACTAATAAAGGACAACGGACCACAAACACTGCAACAGAATTTAAGTCATTCCAAACAAAATATTATTTTGATCATATTACTAGCAGCCTACATTATCCATTACCAGTGAATGGAGAGGCTGAGAGAGCTGTACACACAGCTGAGAAATTCTTACAGTGGGAAGATCCATTCCTTGCTCTTCTGAGTTACAGATCAACACCACCAGCAGCTACTGGATATAGTTCAGCACAACTCCTGTTGGGGAGACAACTCAGAACTACTGTTCCAACTTTGGGAAAGAATCTGTCTCCAAGGTGGCCAGACAGAAAGAGAGTAGCCAAATAGGATAAAAAGGCTAAAAAAAGCTTATGAAGACTTTTACTAAAGATGTTACTCAGAGAATTGCCGGATCTAGAACCCTGGTGACTGTGTTCATGTCAACTGGATGGAGAAAAGGGACAGACAGCCCCGGCTGTCGTAAAGAAAAACAGTTCGGCACCCAGCTCATGTGTGATGGAGACCAAGAGAGTTCAGCAGAAACTCCCAACATCTACAGTTTGTTCTTCAGAAAACAATCAACAGAGAAAACTCTACAGACAGCAGATGCAGAACAAGAAGACAACTCGAATTCTGAACAAACCATGGCCAGTTGTTGCATCTAATGGACAGCCAGATGACCACTTTGTCATGCACTTGGGTCATGTAATTAGAAAGCCAATACAATTCAAAGACACTTAACAGTCTGATACATACTGAACATGAAATATAGTGCAATAGTGTAAATATTGTATATGGTAGGAATGTAGAACTTAAAGGGAGAGATGTAATGGAATGCTCATCTGTATTATATTGCTCAGCCACTAGGGATAACTGTGTGTAAAATACTTTATTTAAACAACCCTCAGCCATGCCTAGCAGAGCTTCAAAGTATCTTATGATGAACATATCTGGTGTGCATAAGCAAGCTCTGTAGCCTATCTACATCTGGTGCAGGAGCATGACATAGCAGGCTAAGGAGACAATGAAGAAACTGCTGTGCAGTGATGCCAGGTTAAAGGGAGAGAGATCCCAGCACTGAAATGGGGGTGATGGGATTGCTGGGGAGGGGAACTGATGGGGCCTCTCAAGGGCCTGGTGATGATGGAAATGGGAATGCTACTGTAACGAGAAGGTGGTGTGTAGGGTGAGGGCTGCTGGCTTGCCAGGGCGGGGATGGGGTTGTGTTGTCTCTTGCCCCTTTGTCCTGTGCTGACAGGGGAGGCAGGTAGTGGGTCTCGCAGAGGGAGAAGCACATGCTCGGCTCAGTCCTGGGGAAACTTGACACTGGTTCTTTCTTTGTTTCCAGGTGTCCTGTCATCTGATGTCAAAGCTTCTCGGGGTGAGAGAGCTGGCGCGGCTCCCCGTATGCTCAGCATAAGGAAAGATCCTGACACAGTAGCTGAGCTCAGGTCTGTCCCCGCACAGGGAGGGAGCAAAAGGCGAGGCTGGATTCTCCTCCCTGGTTCTGAAGCTGGGATGGGGCTGTTGGCTGTTATAACGGATGTGCCTAAGAGCAAATAGTCCCAACTCTGCCAGCCTACCCTGCTGTGATGGCTCCCTGTGCTGTCCAGTGCACAATGGGCTGGGGTCTCTGGTCCTCTCTGGGCTCCCACTACAGGGAAGGGAGGTATAAACCAGCAACTAGGGAATGGGGCCTCATCTCTCTGGCTGTGAGCAGTTATTGCCTGCCTGTCCCCACAGCTTCCATATCTCCAGTAGGAAGGACTGGATTCTTCCCTCTTTCATAAGAACATAAGAATGGCCATACTGGGTCAGACCAAAGGTCCGTCTAGCCCAGTATCCTGTATTTCGACAGGGGCCAGTACCAGGTGCTTCGGAGGGAATGAACAGATCAGGTAATCATCAAGTGATCCATCTCCTGTTGCCCGTTCCCAGCTTCTGGCAAATAGACACCATCCCTGCACATCCTGGCTAATAGCCATTGATGGACCTATCCTCCATGAATTTCTCTAGTTTTTTTTTTGAACCCTGTTATAGTCTTGACCTTCATGACATCCTCTGACAAAGAGTTCCACAGGTTGACTGTGTATTGTGTAAAGAAATACTTCCTTTTGTTTGTTTTAAACCTGCAGCCTATTAATTTCATTTGGTGACACCTTGTTCTTGTGCTATTAGAAGGAGTAAATAACACTTCCTTATTTACTTTTTCCACACCAGTCATGAATTTATAGGCCTCTATCATATCCCCCCTTAGTCATCTCTTTTCCAAGCTGAAAAGTCCCAGTTTTATTAATCTCTCTCCAAATGGAAGCTTTTGCCTACCCCTAATCATTTCTGTTGCCCTTTTCTGTACGTTTTCGAATTCCAATATATCTTTTTCTGAAATGGAGTGACCACATCTGCACACAATATTCAAGATGTGGGCATACCATGGATTTATATAGAGGCAATATGATATTTTCTGTCTGATTATCTATCCCTTTCCTAATGATTCCCAATATTCTGTTTGCTTTTTTGACTGCCGCTGCACATTGAGTGAATGTTTTCAGAAAACTATCCACAATGACTCCAAGATCTCTTTCTTGAGTGGTAACAACTAATTTAGATCCATCGTTTTATATGAATAATTGGGCATTATGATTTCCCATGTGCATTACTTTGCATTTATCAACATTGATTTTATTAGCCATTTTGTTGCTCAGTCCCCCAGTTTTGTGAGATCCTTTTGTAGCTCTTTGCATTCTGCTTTGGACTTAACTATCTTGAGCAGTTTTGTATTGTCTGCAAATTTTGCCACCTCACTGTTTACCCCCTTTTTCAGATCAGTTATGAATATGTTGAATGCTACTGGTTCCAGTACAGACCCTTGGTGGACACCATTATTTACCTCTCACCATTCTGAAAACTGACGATTTATCCCTATCCTTGGTTTCCTATCTTTTAACCAGTTACTGATCCATGAGAGGACCTTCCCTCTTATTCCATGACAGTTTACTTTACTTAAGAACCTAAGGTGAGGGACCTTGTAAAAGACTTTTTGAAAATCTAAGTACACTATATCCACTGGATCACCCTGTCCACATGCTTGCTGACCCTCTCAAAGAATTCTGGTAGATTGGTGAGGCATGATTTCCCTTAGAAAAACCATGTTGACTCTTCCCCAGCAAATCGTGTTCATTATGTGTCTGATAATTCTGTTCTTAACTATAGTTTCAACCAGTTTGCACAGTACTGAATTAAGCTTACTGGCCTGTAATTGCCAGGATTGCCTCTGGAACCTTTTTAAAAAATTGGTATCACATTAGCTATCCTCCTCTCATCTGTTACAGAAGCTGATTTAAATGCCAATTAGTAGTTCTGCAATTTCACATTTGAGTTCCTTCAGAACTCTTGGGTGAATACCATCTGGTCCTAGTGACTTACTACTGTTTAGTTTATCAGTTTGTTCCAAAACCTCCTTTAATGACACCTCTCTCTGGGACAGTCCATCAGATATGTCACCTAAAAAGTATGGCTCAGGTTTGGGAATTTCCCTCACATCCTCAGCTGTGAAGACCGATGCAAAGAATTCATTTAGTTTCTCCATAACGACCTTTTCCCTAAGTGCTCCTTTACCACTGACTGTCCAGTGGCCTCACTGGTTGTTTAGCAGGCTTACTGCTTCTGAAGTACTTAAAATTGTTTTTGTTACTACTTTTTGAGTCTTTGACTAGCTGTTCTTCAAATTATTTTTTGGCCTTCCTAATTATATTTTTACATTTCCTTTGCCAGAGTTTAAGTTCCTTTCTATTTTCCTCAATAGGATTTAACTTCCACTTTTTAAACAATGCTTTTTCCTCCTACTGCTTCTTTTACTTTGTTGTTTAGCCACGGTGGCACTTTTTTGGTCCTCTCACTATGTTTTTTAATTTGGGGTATACACTAAAGTTGAGCCTCTATTAAGGTGTCTTTAAAACGTTTCCATGGAGCTTTCAGGGATTTCACTTTTGGCACTGTACCTTTTAATCTGTTTAACTAACTTCCTCATTTTTGTATAGTTCCGCTTTCTGAAATTAAATGCTACCGTGGTCAATTGTTGTGGTATTCTCCCCCACCCTCCGGATGTTAAATTTCATTATAATATGGTCACTGTTACCAAGCTGTTCAGCTGTATTGCCCTCTTGGACCAGATCCTGTGTCCCATTTAGGGCTAAATCAAGATTCCTCTTGTGGGTTCCAAGAGTAGCTGCTCCAAGAAGCAGTCATTTAAGGTGTCAAGAAACTTTATCTCTGCATCCTGTCCTGAGCTGCCAGTCTGGGGATAGTTGATATCCCCCATTATTATTGAGTTTTGTTTTTTTTTTTCAATAGCCTCTCAAATCTCCAAGAGCATTTCACAGTCCTTGTCACCATCCTGGTCAGGTGGTCGATAGTATATCCTTACTGCTATATTCTTATTGTTCAAGCATGGAATTACTATCCATAGAGATTTTATGGTACAGTTTGGTTCATTTAAGATTTTTACTTCATTTGACTCCATGCTTTCTTTCACATACAGTGCCATTCTCTCACCAGCATGACGTGTTATGTCCTTCCTGTATTTTGTACCCTGGTACTACTGTGTCCCACTGATTATCCTCATTCCACCAAGTTTCTGTGATTCCTGTTATATCAATATTCTCATTTAATACAAGGCATTCAAGTTCACCTATCTTATTATTTAGACTTCTAGCATTTGTGTATAAATACTTAAAATATTATCACTTTTTAGCTGTCTGCCATGATGTGATGTAATTGAATGGGACTCTTTTTCATTTGACAGTTTCTCATCAGATCCTACCCTGCCCTTTCTCTGCCCTGAAACCCACCCTCAGAGGGGGTCAGACAAATGGACCCTCTCTGTCTGATTTGAAGCTAAGCTGCCTCTCAGCCCCCTTTGCCTGTGGGGTCCTTGCTGGTGTAGGGCTGATGCCAGGCATACTTCAAGCCCGCAGTCCCAGCAAATAGGACTTTCACCCCTGCCCTCCTGTGGCCCAGTGTGCTCCAAGATCACTTCTTCTGTCACGGGCTCCATGGATGGAGAGGGCCTGGAGACATCAGCCCCAGGAGAGAGAGGGCTGGATCAACAGGCACAGTATGCCAGGTGCTTTGCTGCCTGTTCTGCTGTGACTGCACTCTGGGACACTGGCTGCTGCTGGGACTCTGGGTCTGTCTTGCTCTAGGAAGTTGACTCGACTGCAAAGGAGAAGCTGACCCCATTGCTGCCTAGTGACCAATGATATGGCCCAGTCCTGAGGCTGGCTGCGGCATTGGCTAAGGGCCACCCAATCCCCTGAGTATTAGGCAACTTTCTGAGTTTTTGTGGTCAGGACTTTGCGGAGTACTTCCACTTTCGAGAGCTGGAGTGAGACAGTATTGTTAGCTTTGATCTCCCCATCAACTTTCCCCCTCTTGAACAGCGATGGCCACCGGGGGGATCCCTGGGATCGCCAGGAACTGCTGGGCTGGGGTTCTAATAGTGGCGATAGCACTGAGAACTCACAGAGCTCATTGCACAGACCCTCCAGGTAAGCAGAGACCCCAGTGCTGGGGGGAAAAAGCCCTTTTGGACTCTCAGGATGGTGAACACAAAAGCTTTCCCCCTGCCCAACTTAGGGCTCAGAGATTCTCTTGCAGGATCAACACAAGAGACTAGCAGATGGAGGTGAGAGGGGAGGGTGCAATGATGGGGAAAGTCTGCAGCAGAGATGGGTGGAGATGGGTTTCTGACCTGCTCCTCTCTCCTCTCAGAGCATTTCCTGCTGCAGGAGAAGTCTGAGTGTCACTACACCAATGGCATGCAGCAGGTGAGGTATCTGAAAAGACTGATCTGGGGCCAGCAGGAGATCTGTTACTATGACAGTGACTTGGGCTTCTCGGTGGCCCGCACGGAACTGGGTCGGCCGATCGCAGAGTATTGGAACCGGCTGGAGTGGCTGAGCTACTTGTGGGCTTCAGTGGAGAAGTTCTGCAGTTATAACCACAGGAGATTTGAGAACATCACTGTGGGTAGGCAAGGTGAGCGGAAGGGGGAGGAGACCAAATTGGAACTGGGAACTTTGGGTCAGTCCCCGCATCTGGAGCTGTTATATTTGCCTCCCTCTACACACTCCCTACCAGGCAGCAATTGGGCGTCAGTCGAGCTGGGTTTGAACTTGCAGGGGCAGAGGGGGAGTTGGAGGACGGGACTGGAGAAGACAGAATCTTTAACAACAAAGGGTTGCTCTCAGCTTGAATCAGGCCCCAAATCCCAGTTTTGAGGGAAATTCTCCCGAAACCTGATACTGAAGGAAATAATTTGGGTGAGCCCCACAGACAGGCCAGGATCCCAGAGCTCTGCACATGGTCCTCCCCATCCTGCCAGCTCCCTCTGGCAGTGGGCACCCCATGGGACTGGGACTAAGGGCAGCAGGTGAACCCCCTCCCCGGTCCCCTACCAAAGATCTCTGCAGAAGGCACTGAGGTACCATGAGGATCCCTCACCTGGGAGACAGTGATGAGGGTGGGACTAGTGTGGCTGGAAAGGGAGTACATTCCAGGGTCAGGGCTGCTGAAGGAGATGCAGACAGGTGGGTTTCAAGGAGAAATCCAGATAGCGTAGACTTGAGCTGACCCCCTTTGGTCCCATTCTCACCCATGTCCCAGCAAGGAGCAATTTCTGATAGGACAGAGAAGGAGAAGGTGTGTGTTCTGTGTCTGGGCCCCTTCACCAAGGTTTCTCTCTCTCACACAGTTAAGCCCAGAGTGAAAATTTCTACCCTGAAAGCAGAGTCTTCCCACCGCCCCAGCTTGCTGGTTTGCGCTGCAACAGGGTTTTATCCTTCTGAGATAGCGACCAAGTGGTTCAAAAATGGGCAGGAGGAGACAGCTGGAGTTGTATCCAGGGAGCTGCTACATAATGGAGACTGGACCTTCCAGATCCAGGTGACGCTGGAAACAAAACCCAGGTGGGGAGATGTCTACACCTGCCAAGTGGAGCACGTCAGCCTGCAAACACCCATCACCATGCAGTGGGGTAAGAGACTGAAATTTGGGCAACTCCTGAGGATGCCTTGGGGTCACTCCTAGCTTTATGGAGACAACCAGAGGCTGGCCATGAAGCAGACTGTGATGGGATGTGTGCCCCATATGTGCTGTGAGAGGGTTAATATGGGCCTGAGAGGCCAATTAACCCACCTGCTTGTACCTGTTCAGGTAGGCCAGGCCTAATTGGAGATAAAGCCCAGCTGGGTTCTCCTTCCCCTCTTCCTCTCCCTCCATAAAGAGCTGGGTGAGCCCAGTTGAGAGAGGCTGGGCTGGACTCACTCTGGGGAGCAGTCTGAAAGAAGGGTGAGCAGAGCAGGTGAACTGGAAGCAGGGACACTGCTGGGCTGCAGCCTGCCTGAACCCCAAGCAGGGGTGCTAGAACCAGGAGTGCTGTGGGAGCAGCAGTACCCCTGACTTAAGTGGTTTCTATCATGTACAGGGGTTACAGTTTGATTCAATGGTTTTCAGCACCCCTACTATACAAATTGTTCCAGCGCCATTGCCCCTAAGTGAGGGAAGGAGTGTGCCAGCCCCTCAAAATGGGGGTTTGTTGGAGGCATAGGAACCTGGGATGCGGCATGGGGAAAAGACTATAGCACTCAGTTCATGCCTGGGAGGAAGAGGTGGCCTGCTGAGTCCAGCTGGGATGAAGGTTTGTTTCCACGTTTGTTAGACTGTTGTAAAAGACACTGAGGCCCCAGAAGGGTCTGGACTCTGTATAGTGGTCTGGCTGGAGGGCCAAGTCACTCCTACAGCTGGAGAAGGCCAAAGGAAGGTGGGGGAATGGAGGTAACAGGTGCTGCAGTGTAACAGCCATCCAGACCGGGGCACAGTGCCCCACATACCTACTTCCTCAGACGCCTCAGTAAGACAACAAAGATACTGTAAGGGAAATCAGAGTCCAGGCTGAGCCCTAGTCCTCTGTGCTCCTCTTTTGACAGTGGCACAGTCTGACTCTGCCAAGAGCAAGATGTTCGTTGGAATTGGGGGCTTCGTACTGGGGTTGATCTTCATGGTGCTGGGACTTCTTGTCTACCAGAAGAATAAGAAAGGTGAGTTGCAGGTGAATGAAGGAGGTGAAATGTATCCCCAATAAAATGGCCTGATAGTCTTTAGGATTTCACTATAATTTAGATTTAACAGGACAGTTGTCCTTGAAATTCAAGGACATTTTGGATTTTTAGGGTCTATGCCAACACCTATTGAAGTCAATGGCAGTTTTAAATGACTTCTACAGACTTTGGATTGGGCCTTCAATGACTAGAGACCTTTTCAGGAATCATATGGGCCATCTTTGGGCCTTGGAAGATCAGTCTCTGACCTGGTATAGCTCTGAAACGGACCATCTGAATCCTGGGCTATGGTGGTGGTTACTTGTGGCAAATTCTCAACTTCTGCCCCACAGACTCTTGCAACATCAGTTTGCTGCAGACTGTTTGTAGTTTTGGATATGGATACATTCATATTTATGTACAAAATAATTAAGTAACCTCTCCTTTAAAATCAAAAGAAACCAAACCCAACCAAGAAACCTATGAACTCTTGACCCCAAAGTTTTGGTTGGTGGTTGTTCTTGCCAACTTCTCTTTCATCTCAGTACACTAACATAAATTTAAGTTCTTTCACTTTAAAATGAACTAGAACGACTGGTTTAAAATCCTGGTGGTAGGGTCTCTCTCACACAAGCACTCACAAGCTTTCTCCAGCCTAAGCCTGTCCAATGACTCTCTCTTTTCTTAAACAGGCAAACTTAGCAGGTTCTTCATTCTTGGTCTATTTCTCTTAAGACCAGGGGTCCTCAGCCCAGGGTTGTGACCACCAAGTGTCGGGGTGTTATGAGTAGAGCTGGTTGGTTGTCTTTGGATGAAACAGTTTCATTGACAAATGCTGATTCACTGGACCAAAATGTTTTGTCATACCTATTATAGAGTCTGTGAAACTTTTGTCGAAACATGGGCAGATTTAAATTGAAAACTTACAGAGGTTCCAGGGTCCACAGCCCTGACAGCGAGCTTCTGAGCCCCCAGACACTCAACTGGAGACTGGCAGGTTCCCTGCAACACAGCAGCCAGCCTGCAAGTGCTCAGCTGGAGCCAGGATTCTGGGGGATGACTGGCTCTCCGCAGCAGCTGCCACCCTGGGATCCCCATCTGCAGGCAGGATTCTTGCCACTGCTAGGGTCCCAGCTCCAGGGCAGGGAGGCTACCAGCAGTGAAATTGTCTTATATAGGTGCCTATTACCCCCCACCCCCGTCCCAATTTTTCGCACTTGGTATCTGGTCACCCTACCTCGGGATGAATGTGCTGTAGGCAGGGCCGGCGCTACCATTTAGGCAGCCTAGGCAATCGCCTAGGGCGCTAGAATAATTGGTGGGTGCCGTTTTGCCAGAGGGGGCGGCAGGCGGCTCCAGTGGAGCTGCTGCAGTGGTGCCTGCGGAGGGTCCGCTGATCCGCGGCTCCGGTGGAGCTGCCACAGTGGTGCCTGCGGACAGTCGGATCCTCGTGCGGCTCCAGTGGACCTCCTGCAGGCACGACTGCGGCAGCTCCACCAGAGCCGCGGACCAGCGGACCCTCCGCCGGCACCACTGCAGCAGTTCCACCGGAGCCGCGGGACCAGCGTGCGGGGCGCCGAAATTGCCGGCCGCCTAGGGCGCTCAAACCCCTAGCGCCGGTCCTGGCTGTAGGGATGGAAAGAGGAGCAGAGAGGATGTTGGTTGAGTTGGCATCGCTTCAGCGGCCCTTATTTGGGCCCCTCTATTGTCTCCTCTTGTCTCCAGATCCTTTATACACTCAGGCTCTAAGGCCATGTCTGCAATTACAAAATTATGTTGACCTAAGTTACATTGGCATACAACCACCACAGTTATGAAATCGCTTGTGCATGTGCACAGCTGGATCCTTGTGTTGGTGGTGCACATCCTCACCCGGAGTGCTTGTATCAATTGTATTGTCAGTGTGGGGAATTGTGGAACAGCTTCTGAAGGCTAGTAACAGTCAACATAAGCAACACATTGTCTACACTGACATCGACTGTGACTGTGCCACTCAGGGAGCTGGGTATTACTGGGTGTAGTGAGGCCCTTATGTCAGCGGGAGCCAAATTTAAGTGAAGATTCTTCCACAGCTAGGTCGATACAAGGCAGCTTACATCAACCTAACCTTGTAGTATAGAACAGGCCAAACAATATTGCGAGGCTGGGAGTGGCGTGAGAATCAGGAGGATTTTGCTCCCTTCATTGAGGGTGAATTAAGAGTCTCCCCCAGCAGCAGAATGTCCTGATTCCTACTAGAGCATTTCCTGTCCCTGAAGCTGCCAGGTAGAGTCACTGAGGAATGCCTTGGAGCCTACAAGAAAAAATTCCCACTTGTTCCCCAGTGGTTATTTCTCTCTTCTCTCTTTCCACGCAGGATACCTGTGCTTGGACACTGCAGACTCTCAGGCTGCTGGGAGTGACAGGGGCAGCACTACAAACTTACTGCTCTGTGCCTAAAATCCTTCCAAGTTCTGCGAAGGGCCATCTCTAAATCTTCCCTTAACTCTCTGCATTCACGCATGTGCTATTACTCTTTCCCTTCCCCTTGCTAGCTGTTCTTGATGTATTCTTGCTCAGGTCAATACTGTGCTGCCTCTGGCAGAGGGAATCATCACTTTCCCTCAGTCCTAGCAGGTTCCCCTCCTGCCAGCTTTTCCTACTGCCCCGCCCCAGATTTAACTGCTCTGCAGTTAAAGAACCAAAGTCTTGTAGATCTGAGATTGTCCCCCAGGGGCTGATTTCATGCAAGCTGTTGACTTGCGGACTCTCCAGTGGAAGAGGAGGGAAGGATCCAGCTGTCATCTGGAGTTGAGGATGGACCAGCTACTCCAAGTGCAGCACATACCCAGACAGAAAAGAGGGGAATAAATAATAATGTTTCTAACTAATGCTTTGCACTTCGAGAAATTTTATCTAAGGGTCTGAAAGGATTTTAATAACTGTGAGTTAATTAAAAGTTCCAATTAACCTGGAGTTAATCTTTAATTTCATGTGTTTGGTAACTTTCTGAAACAGATCTGAAGAAGTGAGGCTTTTTACCCACGAAAGCTTATGCCCAAATAAATCTGTTAGTCTTTAAGGTGTCACCAGACTTCTTCTTGTTTTTGTGGATACAGACTAACATGGCTACATCCTGATATTTGAAACAGATCTGTGATTCTGTATATCCTGACACCTCACCCTTTGGCTAATGGAGATTGTACTGTACTCAGCTGATGAGCAGAACATGAACACCTACGTAGAACAACAAATTAAAGAGATAAAACCTTCCCCAGGTAACTAACAACCCATGAGATTATAAACATGGAGAGAATGTTTACGCTCTAATTTGCCTTTCACTGTCACTGCTGGTTTGTTCTTGCTGCTGCTTTTACTCCTGGCAACGGCCTCAGTCAACATAAACACTGAAACTGGGCTGCTCAGTCTCAGATCCTGTCTCTAACTAGGTTCACTGTGTGGTTCTCATGCACTAATCTGTTATTGTACTTACCTTAGGGTTTTATCCTGACACCCATCATAGATTTCATAGAATTTTATGCCAAAAAGGACCATTAGTTCATCCAATATGATCTCCTATATACATTTTATATATATCCCCCTATATTGAGCCCAAAGACTTTAGTTGGACCAAAGCATTTCAGTCCTCAGGAGAATAAACTGTTGTATGCCTGTGACGCATTGGATCACAGAAACCCCCTTGGGGACTGCCACCTGACGTGCTGAGACGGCCTCTGAGCCCGTTTTCCCTGGGAGTTTGGGACTTCAGTGCCCTGCCTGGTTGAGTCAGACACACTAGCCTGCTACAAACACAGACCCAGGTCTGAACCATGTCCCCCAAAAGCTGCAGGCTTAACTGAAAACAGCTTAAGAAGTGTTCCTGTCTTCAGCACTCAGATACCCAACTCCGAATGGGGTCCAAACACCAAATAAATCCATTTTACCCGGTGTAAAGCTTAGTCAGGGTAAACTCATAAATTGTTCACCCTCTGTAACACTGATAGAGAGGTATGCATAGTTTGCCCCCCCCAGGTATTAATACATACTTTGGGTTAATTAATAAGTAAAAAGTGATTTTATTAAATACAAAAAGTAGGATTTAAGTGGTTCCAAGTAATAACAGACAGAACAGAGTGAATTACCAAGCAAAATAAAATAAAACACACAAGTCTAAGCCTAATACAGTAAGGAAGTGATTACAGATGAAATCTCACCCTCAGAGATGTTCTAAAAAGCTTCTTTTACAGACTAGCCTCCTTCTAGTCTGGGTCCTGCAATCACTTACACCCTTGTGGTTACTGTCCTTTGTTCCAGTTCCTTTCAAGTATCCTTTGGAGGTGGAGAGGCTATCTCTTGAGCCAGCTGAAGACAAAATGAAGGGGTCTTCCAGGGCTTTATATAGTTTCTCTCTTGTGTGTGGAAACCCCTCCCTCCACCTGTGTAAATCCCCTCTACAAGATGGAGTTTTGGTGTCACCTGGGCAAGTCACATGTCTACAGGAATGTTCCCAGGAAAGCTCAGATCAAAGTCTATTGTCAGATTAAGTGTTTCGTGACTGGGCACTTACTGAGAATAGTCTTTTCTCAAGAAGCTGACCAAATGCTTCACTGAGGCTACTTAAAATCAAACAAGTACACAGCCAATATTCATAACTTCGAATACAAAAATGATACATGCATACAAATAGCATGAATATATTCAGTAGATCATAACCTTTGCAGAGATACGTTACATGTCCTGTGTAGCATAAAACATATTCCATTCATGTCATATTTATTCATAAGCATATTTCTATAAAGCATTATGGGGTACAACATCACAATGCCATTGGGAAAAAACAGAAGAGACAGTGGTGCCGAACTCACAGTGATAAACCAAAACCTGGATTTCAGGCCTAAGTGACTTGGCAGTGTCCCAGAAATGAACCAACACAGGATAAAACCCAATGACACTTTGAAAAGTAGCATCCCCAAGGTTAAACCTACAAGGAGCCTGGTTGCACCTTAAAGACTAACAGATTTATTAGAGCATATGCTTTCATGGGTGAAAAACACACTTCTTCAGCTGCATGGAATGAAAATTACAAAAACAGGCATAAATATATATTGGCACATGAGGAGAAAGGAGTTACCTTACAAGTGGAGAACCAATGCTGAAGGCCAATTTAGTCAGGGTGGATATGGTCCACTCCCAATAATTGAGGAGGAGGTGTCAATACCAAGAGAGGGAAAAGTGCTTTTGTAGTGAGCCAGCCACCCCCACTCCTTATTCAAGCCCAAATTCATAGAATATCAGGGTTGGAAGGGACCTCAGGAGGTCATCTAGTCCAGCCCCCTGACAGATTTTTACCCCAGTTCCCTAAATGGTCCCCTCAAGGATTGAACTCACAAGCCTGGGTTTAATAGGTCAATGCTCAAGCCATTAAGCTATGGTATTAAGTTTGTAAATAAATTGTAGCTCTGCAGTTTCTCTTTGAAGTCTGTTTTTGAAGGTTTTTTTGTTGAAGAATGTCTACTTTTAAATCTGTTACTGAGTTTCCAGGGCGATTGAAGTGTTCTCCTACCTGCTTTTGTATGTTACCATTCCTTTTGTGTAGAGACTGTCCGGTTTGGCCAATGTACATGGCAGAAGGGCATTGCTGGCACATGTTGACATATATCACATTAGTAGTTGTGTAGGTGAATGAGCCTCTGATGGTATGGCTGGTGTGGTTAGGTCCTATGATGGTGCTACTAGAGTATGGGGACAGAAAAGACAATGGTGTTTGTTACAGGAATTGGTTCCTGGGTTAGTGTTTCTGTGGTGTGGCATGTAGTTGCTGGTGAGTATTTGCTTCAGGTTGGGGGGGCTGTCTGTAAGTGAGGGCTGGCCTATCTCCCAAGTGAGGGATTGTTTTCCAGGATAGGTTGTAGATTGTTGATGATGCGCTCATAGACTCATAGACTCTAGGACTGGAAGGGACCTCGAGAGGTCATCGAGTCCAGTCCCCTGCCCTCATGGCAGGACCAAATACTGTCTAGACCATCCCTAATAGACATTTATCTAACCTACTCTTAAATATCTCCAGAGATGGAGATTCCACAACTTCCCTAGGCAATCTATTCCAGTGTTTAACTACCCTGACAGTTAGGAACTTTTTCCTAATGTCCAACCTAAATCTCCCTTGCTGCAGTTTAAGCCCATTGCTTCTTGTTCTATCATTGGAGGCTAAGGTGAACAAGTTTTCTCCCTCCTCCTGATGACACCCTTTTAGATACCTGAAAACTGCTATCATGTCCCCTCTCAGTCTTCTCTTTTCCAAACTAAACAAACCCAATTCCTTCAGCCTTCCTTCATAGGTCATGTTCTCAAGACCTTTAATCATTCTTGTTGCTCTTCTCTGGACCCTCTCCAATTTCTCCACATCTTTCTTGAAATGCGGTGCCCAGAACTGGACACAATACTCCAGTTGAGGCTGGAGAGGTTTTAGCTGGGGGCTGTATGTGATGGCCAGTGATGTTCTGTTATTTTCTTTGTTGGGCCTGTCCTGTAGTAGTAGGTGACTTCTGGGTACCTATCTTGCTCTGTCAGTCTGAAAAACAGAGCGAGATGGGTAGACAGAGGAAGACGGGTACCCAGAAGTCACCTACTCCAGGACAGGCCCAACAATGAAAATAACAGAACACCACTGGCCATCACCATCAATTTGGGCTTGAATAGGGACTGGGAGTGGTTGGCTCACTACAAAAGCAATTTTCCCTCTCCTTGTATTGACACCTCCTCATCAATTATTGGGAGGGGACTACATCCACCCTGACTAAATAGGCCTTCAACATTGGTTCTCCACTTGTAAGGTAACTCCCTTCTCTTCATGTGCCAATATATATTTATGCCTGTTTCCATAATTTTCACTCTATGCATCTGAAGAAGTGGGGTTTTTACCCATGAAAGTGTATGCCCTAATAAATCTGTTAGTCTTTAAGGTGCCACCAGACTCCTTGTTGTTTTTGTGAATACAGACTAACATGGCTACCCCTCTGATACAAGGTTAAACCTAGTGTAGAGTGGAATGGATAAGTGACATAGTCGTGGTAGGACCCCTGATCACATGTAGGACTCAAATTGTTGTATAGCACTTCGGGACTGATCTTGCCAAACTTTCCTGGTGAGCGGGCTACTTAGCATGAGTAGATTCATTGAAGTCAAGTTAACAGGACTACTTGTTGCAAGACTGGGCCCTTAGATCTGCCACTATAATAAGTAGTCTTTAAATGCTGGTGGGCAGAAACAAACCGGTGTTTGCACAGTTCATTAGATTGCCCAGTGAAACAAGCTGCTGTGGGAGATGGTGAGATCACCTTAACTGGAAATATTCAAGGGACAACTGGGCATTCATCAGCCTGGGATTCCTAGGGATAGTTAATCCATCCTGCCATGATGCACGCAGTCGCAGAGGGAGCAGATGACCCACCAAAGACGTCTTTCAAAATGAACAAGTGGATGAATCTATGAACTCTTCAATCCCCCAGGGTCTCTTTGTACAGCCCCACACAGCCAGTGGAGGAAATTGGTAACTATATCCAGCAAGCCTGTTTCTAATTAACAAATAATGAGCTACAAATTGCTGTAATTATTGCCTTGGATTCCAGAGAAGAGAACCGTGACAACAAGATGAGCATAGTTTTCTTACCAGTGAAATATTTTCCTTGTCTTATCTTGAGTGCCCCGCTGCTGCAAGGCTTGGGGACTTTTCCTTTTGAGAAGTGTGATAAAACTACTCTTGCTGCCTGGGAAGGGAAGTATTGTTTAAAAGGCATGCAAGGGGGTTTCTTGCTCTCTTAATTTCTCTTATCTGCTGCTTTAAATCTGGACAGGTTTTTGGGGGTGCCACAAAAATAAAATCTGTACATTAAATACCCCCATGCTAAGCATAATCTAAGTACAGAGACCATATAAATAAATGGGCAAAATGAACCACCAGGGATTGAGTTGTACAATGAGCAATAAAATCTAGTGTTTGAAAGGAGGGGCCAAAATCTTCCTTCCCACTCTTGCTAAGCTGGAAGAAAGGACAGGAAAGTTGAATTTATTCTTTGTATTGCAGCAGTGCCTGTAACCCCCAGTCATGGACTAGGACTCCATTGTGTTAGGTGCTGTACAAACACAGAACAAAAAGATGATCTGCTGGGTGGTTGCCGTCACTTTTTTGGTGTGTGTGGGGGGTGGGGGGAGAAGGGTGAGTCAAATCACTGTCTCCTGCAGTCTGACCACTGCCAAAATCTACGGCTAGTCAGCTGACCTGGGCTAGCCATGGCCATACTATGGGTCTTTTATTGCAGTGTAGACATATTGATAGACTCATAGACTTTGAGGCCAGAAAGGACCATCATAATCATCTAGTCTGACCTCCTGCACATTGCAGGCCACAAAACCTCACCCACCCACTCCTGTAATAGACCCATAACCTCTGGCTGAGTTACTGAAGTCCTCAAATCTTGAGCTAAAGACTTCAAGTTACAGAGAATCCACCATTTACTCTAGTTCAAACCAGCCGGCAACCTGTAACCATGCTGCCAAGGAAGGTGAACCCCACCCCCAGGGTCTCTGCTAATCTGACATGGGGAAAATTCCTTCCTGACCCCAAAACTCATGTAAAATTAGAGTTAAAAAATAAATAAATGGTCACAAATCAAAAGAGTTTCAATTTTAAGCTTCTGCTCTTTTTTTAAATTTCCTTCTGTAGTAGGAAGAGAGCCTGAGACATAAGCCCTTGTGTCAGAGGCCTCAGGCCTGAACTAAAGTAGTGGTCAAAGCTTTGCTGATATGAAGCAAAGTCAGGTTGTGAGCAAGAGGCAGGCCCTGCTCAAAGAATTTGGCAAGCACAGAGCTGATATTGCATAAACACATATTCCTAAGAGGTGTTGGGCACAGAGCACTCATGCAAGCACATTCCAGAAGGGCAGTACCAGAACACCCTGATACCAGCACATTCCCCAGAGATAACAGGAACACACTGACCCATCCTAAAGATACGGTCAGGATGACAGTATGATGGATAGAGATGTTTTAATCAAACCAGCATGTACAAGGCAATGAGTGGTGCCCTGATATGCCAGAGGCAATACGTACCTTATTTGTATTGGTGTATAAAGATGTATCTCAGAAGGAGTGTCTTTGGCCAGTCTAAGGGGCAGTGGAAAGTCCTGCCACTGACTGAGTTGTGTCCATTGTCACGGGCATACATGTCTTAGTATCCTCGCAGAGGCTTCCAGTACTATTACCGTGTTTCGTCGACAATAAACCTGGCCAGATGCCTTCACTGAAAACTGAATCTGTGGATTTATTGGGCAGTTTAATTGAGGTCTGCTATCAGCACAGAGCTGGGACAGCACACTGAATGAACACACATACACACTGCCAACATCTCACCACACCTTCCAATAAAACATTTGACATGAAACTGTTTGAACCAGTAACCGAATCATTAATTTTTTTTTGATGGCTTGAACTAGAACTGAACCAGAAGACATTGAATGCAGTTGAACCCACACCTAAGCTAAGCAACTCCCTGCTTCAGACTGCTCTCCAGCTCTGGGATTAAGAGGTGTTTTATTGCAGCTGTTCCTCTCCCCTGCTCCCAAACAGATGCCGCCTAATGAATGAGAATTGGTTTGCAGATAGAGGTTCTGTTGCCAGAAATGATTGGTCATGTTCAATATTTTATTTTCCCAGATGAAAAAAAAATCTTTGAAATATCCTTTGGGAGATCTGCGAATCTAAC
This sequence comes from Gopherus evgoodei, assembly GCF_007399415.2. Taxonomy (NCBI): domain Eukaryota; kingdom Metazoa; phylum Chordata; order Testudines; family Testudinidae; genus Gopherus; species Gopherus evgoodei. The sequence continues at coordinate 12,031,407 of NC_044322.1, forward strand.
TGAGTGATTCATAGAGATCAAGAACAAACTGAGGGTCTGTAACCAACATATTAAATCAGGGAAGTTTTAAAACATTTCATATTCAGTTTCCTCTCTCCAACCATGTTCTAGCAGAGGGATAAAATCACAGCCCAAAACAATCTCCAGAAACAAAGCCCTAATAACAATAAGGAGAGAGTCAAGTCCTCTTAACCCTTATGGCAACATATTACTCTCAGGGGAGAGAGAAGAGCCCAGTTAATAGTATTCCGTTGTGGGGGAAGTCAATGGCAAAACATCTGTTGATTTCAACAGGGACCAGGAGTTCACCTCTTCAAGCATTAACTCACAATTCCTCTGTGTTCATGTGAGGTAGGCAGTTAAGAACCATTTGTGACGTTGCACTCCATATGTCTTATGGAAATATGCTTATGAGTGTGAATATGATGTAACTGGAATATGCTTTATGCAAAAGATATCTTGTAAGGTATCATAACAAAGGTTATAAACTACTGAATATATTCCTCCTATTTATATGCATGTATCATTCTTGTATCTGAATCTAAAAATATGAAGTATAACTCTGAGGTCCTATTGTAATTATGCAAAGTGTGGCCCATTAATGGTGGTTTAGAATCTTGATGGCTCCCATTGACTAGAACAATTGGTAGCAAATGATTTATTTACCTGCAAGCCTTCCTGAGTATGTGTGGGCCAACCCAGGAAGAATGGAAACTAGGGGTCTTACAGTGACATATGTCCATGTCCACCCTAATATTTGTACTTTTGCATTGATGAGGTGGGGCTGGGGACAAGCACAGGCAAAAGATTCCCGCCTTGTGCCGAAGCTATAAAAGGGGTGAAACAGGACAAAAGAGACTGCCAGTCATGACAAAACCCCTGCTTACCACCTGAGATGCTACCTGCCCCTGGATATTTCCACTACATGCATCTGAGGAAGTGGGTATTCACCCACGAAAGCTCATGCTCCAAAACGTCTGTTAGTCTATAAGGTGCCACAGGATTCTTTGCTGCTTTTACAGATCCAGACTAACACAGCTACCCCTCTGATACTAGGCTGTGAAAGAAGCTTATTGGAACATCTCTGAGGGTGAGATATTACCTGTAATCAATTTCTTAATGTATTAGGCTTAGACTTGCGTGTTTTTGCTTTATTTTGCTTGGTGGCTTACTTTGTTCTGTCGGTTATTACTTGAAACCACTTAAATCCTACTTTTTATACTTAACGAAATCACTTTTGTTTATTAATAAACCCGGAGTAAGTGATTAATACCTGGGGGAGCAAACAGCTGTGCATATCTCTCTATCAGTGCTATAGAGGGTGGACAATTTATGAATTTACCCTGTATAAGCTTTATATAGAGTAAAATGGACCTATTTGGGGTTTGGATCCCACTGGGAACTGGGTGTCTGGGTGCTGGAGACAGGTAACCTGCTGAGCTGTTTTCAGTTATGTCTGTAGCTTCTGAGGCGTGGACCAGACCTGGGTCTGTGTTTGCAGCAGACTAGTGTGTCTGGCTCAACAGGGCAGGGTCCTGGAGTCTCCATCTGACAGGGAAAACAGGCTCAGAGGTAATTTCAGCACATCAGGTGACAGTCCCAAGGGGATCTCTGTGACCGAACCATGACACCATTATCCCCCCATTATCCCCCTCTGCTTGTGCCTGCACCCAAACACTGGTCCTGATTCATGCTCTGCTCCTGCTGAACCCCTGCCTTTGCCCTGTTCCCACCATGCTCCTGCTCCTTGTTTGAACCTTGCCTCTCCTCCAGTCCCTACCCTTACCTTGCTTCTGCCATCAGTTACCAGTCCTGGCTCTGACCCCAGCCTCTGACTCTGGCATGACCCCTTGGCTCTGGTAATTGGCAGTTGACTCTGATTCTGGCCCTCAGCTTTGTTCCCCAGTCTGGACACCTGCTCTGCCCACTAGACCTGACTCCTGCTGTGACTACTAGGCCAGACTGCCTACATCCCAGTCCACAACAGCCTTCTCTACAGGCTGGCCACTTTGAGCTCCCCACCTGCTATTGCTCCCAGCAAGAATGAGGGACCAGGGTTGTAGACAAGGCCAACCAGGGAACAAAAAGGAGGTTCCTTGTTTTGCCTAGGAGTCCGGACTTAGCCCTTCCTTCCCAGTCCAGCACCCTGTATTAGCTTCCTCACAACCCAGGAGACTAGCCTGCCCAGCTGGCATAAGATGTCTCAGCACAAGACAGTCTCCTAAAAACTAGAGGAATCCCTCTTTGCCACAGACACCCAGTCTGTTTAGTGAGTGATCAGCTCAAAGGTGTGAAGGCAGAGATCCTCTCTCACTGCTGGTAGTTTATTCCACTCCAGCGGTTCACAGCACAATGTGTTTTGCTTCCCAACGTCAGTCCCCGGCTCTCACATTAAACCCTTCCCTTTATTCACACCCGATCACCTTCTCTCCATTTCCTATTTTACACACTTCTATACTTGAGCCAGTAGATGCCAGCAGAGCTCCCACCAATACTATACCCACTAATAACTCCTAACTCTGATTTCAAATTCGTACCATTTAAGGTACAAATACTGCCAAGGAAATAGTAATTCATGGCTTTGACATCTTGTTAAATGTTAAACGTTGCCTTAGGGATTTGGGATGGCTATTTATTTCTGTTATGGGTTATATACGACGAGAACGTGAGCTCCAATTTTGCATTTTGTTTGTTTTAGCTTTGCTTTCACTCTTGACGGGCTCCAGGCGAAGGCAGTAAACTTGCTCCCCATTTTGACCCTTATTTACAGTAATGGAAGCTAATTCTGAATGTAACCAAGGCAGTGACAACTACTTTCCATCTAAACAATTGTCTCGCCAATTGACCCATCTTGATCCATGTCCAAGAACACATACTGCCATTCCAAACAGTTGTCACATACTTAACAGTAAAGTTCAACCAGAGCCTGACATGCTAGGCTCAACTAGAACACCTGAAAATGAAGATCTCTTCCTGTACTTCCTCGATACAAAAGCTATCTGGAATCTCTTGGGGAGCAGGCCTTTCGGTACATCTGGAGTTTGCAATGTGGCTTGGGGGTGTAGTTGCCACACGCAGCTTGTTGACACAGAGGTGAATTCAGGCACTCAGATTATTCATGGTTGCTTGAATTATACACTAGCCTCCAGTTTGTATGTACTAGCAGCTCTGCCAGACCTTCAACGAGATGCCAATGCTATTAAGTCTGCTTGGAGAGCTGCAACAGATGGAACCAACCTATTATATCTTCAGCTGGCCGATGCCCCATTCTCAGACAGGAAACCACACACAGCGCCAGCTTGACAGTCTGCTCTTATTCAGGGGAGGAATCCCAATATGCAGACCAGGGTGTGACACGACAGCTGACCTCTTGCAGCCAATGCACTATTTCCTTGATTGCAGATCCTGGGCCAGACTCAACAGGCTACTCTCTGGCTCATAGAGAGTTGCCAGAGCTATGCCTGGGATTGGCCCGTCTTTCTCTCTGTGCTGTGACCACGGGGCAGTGTTGCAGACAATAACTCATGTGCTGGAATTGTGCCCAGCCAGACATCTATAATCCCTAGCCTCCCTTGATACAGAGACTGTCCTCTGGTTTTGGAACTTGGACATGGAGCTCTGATGTCTGCATACAAGAAGAAGAAATTTTATATACAAACATAATAACTGACTCAAAACTGCCTGCTTGTTCTCAGAGCTAGTCTATGTAGCCATTCCCCGGTTACTGTCATCTTCCCTGTTCCATTTTTTTCTCTTTATTATACCTATTCGGTGCATTCTTGTCTTAAATTAGTCCCCAAGGCCTTGACTCAAGAGACCGCCTAAAGCTCTGGAATGAAGACTGTGATTGACAGCTTCACTCCTCTGGCCCAATAGAACAATACAAGAAAGGTCGACTGTGCGGGAGACAGAACTTTCTTGAGGGCTGGTCTGTAGAATGAACTTCCCCCCAGGATCATAGCACACCTCACCAACTTCCGCTCCAAGAACAAGGCACATTTCTTTGACCTGCCTTCTGCAAAATAAATACAGAACAACATGTATATTTAAAAAACACCAACAACCAAACAACGCCCCCCCCAAAAAACCTAATTCAAATCAAAACCACCACTACCCCCAAATCAGAACAAGACACTACACTGCACACACTTCTCTTCCATGGCTCAGTGCACTACTGCAAGGTGCTCAGAGACTGTGCTGGTAAGTGTGGTGTAAGATCCTACAGAGAAACAGAACAGAATAGTTAAGCATGTGAGCAGTCACATTCAACTCAGTAGCAATGCTCATAGGCATAAGCATTTGCAGGATCAGCGCTTTAAACTGCAAATTCTTTCCTGCAATGGCAGTGTCTCACTGTGTGCAGATCTACATTATCTAGCAGTAGGGGACCCTGATCCTGGCTGAGGACTATAGTAGTAGATGCCTCTCAGGGGGGATTTCGGTAGTAATCAGGAATCAGTGCCTAAATATTACAGTAAGTACCTTTGATAGACAGGCAGATGTATAGATTTTAGTGCCTGCAGTAATTACCATTTCACAGTGTTATATGGCCTAGGTAATTGAGAGGAGTTAGATAAGTGGTCAGACAGGGGCTTTAAAAATATTATTTAATTACAAATGATTCCTTTACCAGGAATGTCTTGAACAGGTGCAGATCACAAGGATGAAAAAGTTAGGGTTTTGAAACAAGAGTCAATTAACAAGTTGATTCCTGCATCTGGAAAGCTATTAAAGTGGGCTCAGCGAAGCCCTGATCTTGGCATGGGCTCTGTATGGGCAGAGGGGCCTGCCCATGCAGAGGTATTTTCGGGCTCAGGTTCCCACTCTGAACAGATTCTCCATGTAGGTGATGTGATCTATACTCTTAGTTGAGGTCTGTCTGGTGGTGATGATGAAACAGAAGGGGAAAAAAATCCCAAGACACTATGGAAAAGAAATGTGATGCATATTCGTCCAGAGTTTCATAGGAGACTATGGAGCAATATTTTGTAGGGAAGATTTTCATTATAAAATTTAAAAAGCTAAATCCCCAACAATTTTTAGGGCTGCAGCACTTGGATAAGATCCTGTGTTTTGTTTGTGGCGGGGGGCGGGGGGGGGGGGAAGAAAGCACAGTAGAAATTTGAAATCATATTACAATTTTGCAACATTTTACCATTTTACTCTACTGCAAGGCTGAAGGATGGGTTTCATTTTTCTTATGGGTCACCATTTTTTCCTCTTAGTGTTTGTGGTGTAGCTATGTAATGTTTATGTCTTTCTTTCCTGTGTACTATAACGTTAAAGCTCAAGGGAATCAGCTGTCCATTTTGTGTTCAGTTCAGTGCAAACTGTACAGCTCAACTCTTCAAAGGCAGTGGTTTTCAACCAGGGGTATGTGTACCCTTGGGGTATGCAGAGGTCTTCCGGGGGAACATCAACTCATCTAGATATTTTCCTAGTTTTACAACAGGCTACATAAAAAGCACTAGCGAAGTCAGTCAAACTAAAATTTCATCCAATGATTTTTTTATACTGCTCTATATACTATACACTGAAATGTAAGTACAATATTTATATTCCAACTGATTTATTTTATAACATGATTAAAATGAGAGTCAGCAAATTTTCAGTAATAGTGTGGCTGTGACACTTCTATATTTTTATGTCTGATTTTGTAAGCAAGTAGTTTTTAAGTAGGTGAAACTTGTGGGTATGCAAGACAAATCAGACTCTTGAAAGGGGTACAGTAATCTGGAAAGATTGAGACCTGCTGCTCAAAGGTATTTAGGCTCCTAACTTCTGTTTAAGTCAATGGAAATTAGGAGCCTAAATCCTCTGATTTGGGCTTTAGAGCTTGCTACTGTGCTCACTGAAGTCAAAACACCCATTGGCATTAATGATGCAGGATCAGAGCTTTAGTGAGGAGATGCACTATAATGAGACATTTTCCTCTCAGCTGACCTGCTCTAGCTCCTCAAACCCACAGCCAAGATCCTCTGCCATTTGGGATGTGGAGGTGAGAATGAGTTATTCTTAAATCGCTATACTGCCTCCTGTAAGGCTGTAGGGATGCAGAACTGTCTGCTCTGCAGCCTGCCTGAGTAGCACACTATCAGTCCCGCTTAGTGTTTTATACTGCCACCCATCATCATAGTATCCAGGGGGCAGATTTTCAAAAGTATTTAGGCACCTGAAGTTGCAGATATGCACCTAGTAGGATTTTCAAAAATACCTAAGCAGGGTAGGTGCTAACTCCCACTGAGATCATGGAGAACGCTTTGTCCCCAGCTTCCATCTTGGGCTTCGTGGTTTGTATTCTCCCAGAGGCGCACAGCTGTTGTATTGGTTCATAGGACATAATTGGTCTTTGAAGTAGCTGGGGCTTGATCCATTAATTGCTTTGAAGATTAGGACTAAAGCCTTAAACTGGCATTGGTAGCTGACTTGCTGCCAGAGTCTTGAGCATGGAGAAGGCAGGCAGCTGCAGTCTCCACCATCTGCAGCCCATCCACTTTCTTCACGGATGTAAGCAGGGCCTGAATGAGCTCTCCCTTGACATCTAGTAATGAGCTGGGGAGTAAGACTTCAGGCACTGACCTTGTTTGCATAGACACACCCACGATGCCTATATGCACAGCATGATGGGGCTGCTTTGCCCAAATGATCACTTCTGGCTGCTGTTGGATTGCAAGTCACTTTATTATTGTGGTGCAGGGGTAACAAAGTATATTACCATTGTTGTGTGACTAAAGGGTAGCAGAACTGCGTTTGGCATGCCCTGATTGAAGGACTATTCCCCTCTATTCAACATTGGTGAGGCCACATCTGGAGTATTGTGTCTAGTTTTGGGCACCCCACTACAGAAGGGATGTGGAAAAATTGGAGAGAGTCTAGTGGAGGGCAACGAAAATGATTAGGGGGCTGAGCACATGACTTACAAGGAGAGGCTGAGGGAACTTGGCTTATATAGTCTGCAGCAGAGAAGAGTGAGGGGGGATTTGATAGCAGCCTTCAACTACCTAAAGGGGGGTTCCAAAGAGGATAGAACTTGGCTGTTCTCAGTGGTGGCAGATGACAGAACAAGAAACAATGGTCTCAAGTTGCAGTGAGGGAGGTCTAGGCTGGATATTAGGAAACATTATTTCACTAGGAGGGTGGTGAAGCACTGGAATGGGTTACCTAGGGAGGTGGTGGAATCTCCATCCTTAGAGGTTTTTAAGGTCAGGCTTGACAAAGTCCTGGCTGGGATGATTTATTTGATGTTGATCCTTTGAGCTTTGAGCAGGGGGTTGGACTAGATGACCTCCTGAGGTCTCTTCCAACCCTAATCTTCTACAATTTGGGGGGAGGAATAGCTCAGTGGTTTGAGCATTAGCCTGCTAAACCCAGGGTTGTGAGCTCAGCCCTTGAGGGGGACACCTAGGGATCTGGGGCAAGAATCAGTACTTGCTTCTGCTAGTGAAAGCAGGGGGCTGGACTTGATGACCTTTCAAGGTCCCTTCCAGTTCTAGGAGATATTATTATTATTTATTTATGATTCTAATAAAAGAGCTAAGCCTATGACTTACCTGCAGCTGAACAGCACTTGCTGGGCAGGGATGCCCAAAGCCAGTGGAGATGAGAGAGAATGGGGATAGGATTTGTATGTGGCGTGTGTGCATACTGCCTAAAGGTCTTTCTCTTTCCTCTGTGTAATGACAGAGCTGATTAAGACTCAATGGAGAGTCCTTTGTTGCAGATCAATTGAGCTGAAATAACTGATATCCAGGCCTAAGCATTAGATCTGCTTTGGGACAGTGCCTCCGGTGAAAAAGGCACCCAGCCTGCACTAGCAGTGAGCCTCCCCCTGTAACAGCTGAACTCACCAAAAGCCATGGAACCTTTAGACATTCCAGAGCATGCAGTGGAGCAGAGTGGCTGATGGTAGAGCAAGCAAGGTGCTTTTATTCCCCCACTCTCCGGGTGGGAGGTGAACTCATGTGAATGCACCTCTGAACTCTGAGTCTTCACTGACCAAGGACAACAACTGTGAGTGGGGTGCAGTGGAGGGAGAGGGGAAGGGCTGTATAAAGGAACTTTTGTTTGTTGGACTTAAGAACCTGAAGCAAAAGACACTACCCAGCTTACTCTGGGGTGGGTATTTTGCTCATGGGCCTTATGCTTATGGAACCGTGCTTACGGTGTTTTCCCAAGTTAATGCTGGGTTACTGTCTCCTTTTTTATTAAACGTTTCTTTTCTACACACACACTCAGTGCTTGCGAGAGGGGATGTGTGTACAGGTGCCCAGGGGGTGGTGAGTAATTTGCCCAAGTTACTGGGTGGGGGCTTGATTCAGTTTTGTGTTGTATTGTTAAAAAGGAACCCTTAGATACTGAACCCAATCATTGTTGCTGCCCGCTCCATCTGGCAGAAGGGTTACACATTCATCTTCAGAGACAGTGAATAACAGTAATCCAGCCTGACAGTGACAAATACTTAGATCACTGTGCCCAGGTCTTCATCCAGGAGGAAGGGATTAAGTTTCCTCTTGAGCTGAAGGTGCAAGAGGGCATTTTTAGGCAGTGATGTTACTGGCTATCCCTATATTTCTCCTTAAGGCCATTCAATGTCAGTTTCACTGTCATAGCATGGTGCATGTGCCTTGGTGTCTTCAGCTGTGGTGCTGCAAAGGGTTCAGAGAAATCCCACCAAAGCCTGAGTCTCAGGCCAAATGCCTGCAGTCAGGCAGCTACATGTCTGTGGTAGCAAGTGAGCCTTTAAATCTGGAACCTTCTGCACAAGCAGTGACTTGATTTTATGCAATGTCTCTCACACTACAATATCACTAAGCATGTCACTAAATCCTTGCACATCAAAGGAACAAAGTAAACCAAGGAAAAATGCAACAGCTCTATTACAATTCAGTTTTAGTTAAAGGTGGCTTGACAGGTCTGGGGACCTCAGTCTTAGCTCACAGCAAAACACACCCAGACCAAGGAGAAGCAGTGTGCAAACTTCTCTCGCTGCTGGGCTGCATACCTTAGCACCTCAAGGAAGGATTAGGCCCTGGATAGCTAACCAACTATTCACGTTTAATACTGACTCTACCACCAATTTGCAAAGTGGCCTTAAGCAAGGTATTTAACCTGTTTGTATCTCAGCTTTCCTGTCTATAAAATGGGGATAATATAGCTTACTGTAATGGGGTAAGGGCACAAAAGGTACATAACCTGTTGTTGTGTGTCTAGAGAAAGTGAAAGAAGCTAAAAGAAATAACTGAAGCCAGGAGAGAAGATGGTCCTGGGGAATATTGTCCAGGAGGATGAGGTATAGGAAAACCCAGAACATGTTCCTTTAAGGGCCTGGGACCAGGAGCCTGGGTGGGGGCAAGGGTCCCCACTCTCCCAGCCAGCGGAGACAGGTGCTTGGAGTTATTAGACCCACCTGCAGAGGTCACTAGAGCGATTAGTTGACAGGGGTGAGTGACTAAAAAAGGAGCTTCTGCTAGTGTTCCTGAGAGCCAGAACTCAGGCAGGATGCTGCCCCAAGAAACAGGGCTGTGAAAACCCTGAACCTGAGCAGAGAGTGTACTGGCCAGGACTGGAAACAGTCCCAAAAAGGGGGACTGTGATCCCTACAGCTGAAGGGTGAGTGGAAAGAGGCTGTTTGGGAGTGGAGTGATATTTAATAATTTAGATCCAAGGAGAAGGGGGATATTGTTTCAAAGATCTTGGTTGTGACTGGATTAGGACTAGATTACCTGGATGTAGGAATAGAGCACACTGATTAAATTTGCAGATGATACAAATTTAGGAGGCATTGCCAACACTTTGGAAGATAGAGCTAAAATTCAGGAGGATCTTGATAAATTGGAGAATGGGGCTATAGACAACAACAGCAAAGACAAATGTAAGGTGCTACACTTAGGGAAGAAAAACCAAATGCACAAATACAGAATGGGGGATAACTGGCTTGGTAGCAGCACTGCTGAGAAGGATCTGGGAGTTGTGGTGGATCACAGCCTCAACATGAGTCAGCAATGCAGTGCTGTTGCAAAAAAAAGCAAATGCATTTTTAGATTGCATTAATGGAGGCATAGCATGCAAGTCGCAAGGGGTGATTATACCGTTCTATTTGGTGCTGGTTAGGACTAAATTAAATCTCAGGGAAAACTTCCTCACTGTAAGAACAGTAGGACAATGGAACAGTGTCAAGGAGCTTCCACAAGTTCCCTATGCTGGAGGCTTTCAAAAGGCGGCTGGATAGCCATCCGTCTTGGATGATTTAGACACAGCAAATCCTGCATCTTGGAAGGGGGTTAGACTAGATGACCCTCGTGGTCCCTTCTAATCCTATGATTCTATTTCCAGGAACCTTTGGGGAAATTGAGGTAGGGGATTCCAGCGGCATGCTATAGCACAAGGGAGATGTGCTTGAGGAATGCAAACCCATCTACGTTTATCTACCTTCCAGGTAGTTCTGAGGATTAATTGGGTAAGGTAGTGCTTTGCAATATAAAGAACTAAGTACTTGTAAACTGCCCTCAGTTATACCCATGGCAGGTGAGTTCACCAGGTCAAATAATTACAGGTCAAAAAGTGGGACTGTGCTAATAAAATATGCAGAAGGCACAACATTGAAAGGTATTGCCAGTATGGAGGAGGACCAGAATATAATACAAGATCTGGATGACCCAGAAAACTGGTATAATAGAAACGGGATGACATTGAATAGTGCAAGGTCATGCACTTAAGGACTAATAATAGCTTTTGCCAAAAGCTCAGCACTTACCCATTGCAAGAGACAGAGGAGGAGAAAGTCATTCTGTGATCAGCCAGGTCTATGAGCCATCAATGTGATGCAGCCATGAAAAACAGGGGTGGCAGGTTATATGGGCTCAAGGTGCTCGAGCACCAGGAATATTCAAGGCTGAGGGCTGTGCTCCACCAGTGGAGCTGGGTTTCTCCCCTGGCCCTGCCTGGAGCGGTCCCTCTCCTGCCTCTGGGCTTCTCTGCCTGAAAGAAAACAGCTGGTGCCTCTCTCCCTTGCTTGTGCTGCTTCTGCCTAAAGCTATAGAGATCAGCGGCTGGCAGCCTCTGGGAGCACCGGGGGAGGGGAAGAGGGAGAGAAGAGGGGGTGGGGGAGGCACACACATGCTTGGGAGCTCTCTCCCCTGGCCCCCCTGTCATAAACAGATAGCTAAGGGTTAATGTTCTTTTACCTGTAAAGGGGTAACACCAGTAACCTGAAACACCTGACCAGAGGACCAATCAGGAAACAAGACTTTGTCAAATCTGGGTGGAGGGAAGTTTGTGTGTGAGTTCTTTGTCTTGTGTTTGTGCCCTCTTGGCTATGAGAATGATTTTTCTATCTCCTGGCTTTCTAATCTTCTGTTTCCAAGTTGTAAGTACAAGGATAGTAAGGCAATAAGTTTATATTGTTTTTTTGTATTTACATGTGTGTAGTTGCTGGAATGTTTAAATTGTATTCTTTTTGGATAAGGCTGTTTGTTTATTTTTTCTTTTAAGCAAATAACTCTGTATTTGTCACCTTAATACAGATAGACCATTTTAATGTATTTTTCTTTCTTTTTATAAAGCCTTTTTAAGACCTGTTGGAGTTTTTCTTTAGTGGGGACTCCAGGGAATTGAGTCTGTAGCTCACCAGGGAATTGGTGGGAGGAAGAAGTCAGGGGGAAAATCTCTTTGTGTTAGATTTACTAGCCTGACTTTGCATACCCTCTGGGTGAGGGGGGGGAAGAGAGATTAGCTCTCTCGGTACTTGTGTTTTCCAGGACTGGAAACAGGGAGGGTGGAGTCCCTCTGTTTAGATTCACGGAGCTTGCTTCTGTATATCTCTCCAGGAACCCAGGGAGGGAACACCAGGAGGGGGAAGGGAAATGGTTTATTCCCCTTTGTTGTGAGACTCAAGGAATCTGAGTCTTGGGGTCCCCCAGGGAAGGTTTTGGGGAGACCACAGTGAGGTAGGCACTGTATAAATCCCTGGCTGGTGGCAGCGTTATCAGGTCCAAGCTGGTAACTAAGCTTGGAGGTTTTCATGCTAACACCCATATTTTTGACGCTAAGGTCCAGATCTGGGAAAAATGTTATGACACCCCCCCCCCGGCACCCACATGGAGGAAATGCCAAGGAGACTTCTGGCCAGAAGATGGACATCTGGGGTGGACCTCACTCACCTGAGCAGCTGATGGGGCTTCGCTGAGGTTTGACCCTGTGATCCACCCCCTCCCCCTGCAGCCCCGACTCCTGCCCAATGCTGGGCAAGTGGCAGCCCCATCCCCAGTGAGGCTAAGGTGAGGGGCAGCAGGCTGCAGCAGGGGAGGAAGGAAGCCACATGTGCTGGCAGTCCCCCCATCCTCCTGCTCCCCAGCACCCACCCACCACAGGGGAGATGGAGGAGGGGGGCTTCCTAGACCTGAGCAGCTGGGGCTTGGGTGAATTTTGTGACACCCTACCCCCACCCCAGCCACCACCCTGCAGTCCCCACTCCTGCCCCATGCTGGGTAAGGGGCAGTCCCATCCCCAGTGACCCTATGGTGAGGGGCAGCAGCAGGGGAGGCCACATGTGATGGCAATCCCCCCTCCCTCGGTACCCACCATAGGGGAGGCGAGTGGGCTTTCTGGACCTGAGAGAGTCCCTAGGAGCATGTGCAGTGACCGTGGTGCAGAGTGAGTGTGCTGCGGGGGGGGGGGAGAGAGGAGGAAAGTGAGTGTGCTGCGGGGGGGGGGGAGAGGAGGAGTCCTTCCCCTGGAGCTTGCTGCTGCCAGTAAGGGGGGGGGGGAGAGTCCTCTCTGGCCCTAGCCCTGGGGCAGCCTGTCTGCATCCCAAGTTCCTTATCCCCAGCCCTACCCCCCTCAGAGCTTCACCCCAACCCTGAGCACTGTCCTGCACTGTGAACCCCTCATCCCAGAGCCCTCACTTGAGGGGAAAAATGTGCAACTTAAATTTGGTGGTCAGTTTGGAGTGTCATTGTGTTTAGCACAATACTTGATTATTTTACACCCTTTCAAGTATAGAACTAGTCGTATACAGGTGTTACGAAGTGGGAATGTTCTTAATGTTTTCTCTGAATACTGTGTGGGTGCCTCAGTTTCCCCTATGCATTTCTCAAGGATCTAGATGGTGGGATAAGGGGGTGTGATTGTTGTAGAGCCCTAGAGGGCCAGTGTGATGCCGTCTGCACAGAGAATGGCCGAAACCCTGTCTCCGGGCAACTGATGGCCTGAGCCACTCTCCTGCAAGGTGCCAACTGAAGGTGTTTGAGAACAAAGATCAGGTGGCCTCCTAATGCCTGGAAAAGAGACAAAGGCCAGAGGAGGGAGTGTCAGTGCCTGTGCGGACTTCTGGGAAGCTCATGGTGTGGAAGGGGATGCTGGGATGCTTTGGAACTACTCCATACAAAGCCAGTCAGGACTTTGGGGGAGCGTCCTCTCTCTGAGCATACTGTCTCCAGGGCAAGAAGCTTACGCCTTCCTGGGTCTGACCTCAGAGCATTCAGCATGCCCTTCCACACCGTGCACTTTCTGCAGAGAGTCTGCCCAGGCAGGTCCTGGGGCAACCAGAGGTCCCTGCACCCCAACTCTGCAGTCAGACATGACTCTCAGCCAGCCGGTAAAACAGAAGGTTTATTAGACGTCAGGATCAGTCTAAAACAGAGCTTGCAGATACAGAAAACAGGATCTCTCAGTCAGGTCCATCATGGGGGGAGGTGGGGAGCCCAGACCCAAGTTCTGGGCCTCTCCCCATTTTCCCAGCCAGCTCCAAACTGACACTCTCTCCTCTAGCCTTTGTGTCTCTTCTGGACAAGGAGGCCACCTGATCTCTTTGTTTTCAATACCTTCAGTTGGCACCTTGCAGGGGAAACTGAGGCTCCCACACAGTATTCAGAGAAAACATTAAGAACATTCCCACTTTGTCACAACAGATGCAACAAAATATAATACCGTATATTGAAGCAGGCAAGTGCTGCTTCTGACTTTCCACTTTTAATTGACCCTTGTAATCTTGTGGTGCCGATGCGTTGTAGCTTCATTTTATATTGGCTTACAGGGCAGGAGCTGGTGGGAGGGCACCACCAAAAATTATACATACCTGCCACCTATGGTGAAAAAGGCTAATGTAGTCCTAGGAGAGGTATTTCCGGAAGTGATAGTTCTATTATACAAGGCATCTGGAACACTGTGCAGTTATGATCTCCCATGTTTAAGAAAGATGAATTCGAAGTGGAATAGGTGCAGAGGAGGTTACTAGGATGATCCCAAGACTGGCAAACCTATCTTATGAGAAGAGACTCAGAGCTTGGCTTGCTTAGTCTAACCAAATGAAGGCCAAGGGAAGATATGATTGCTCTCTATAAATACATTGGAGGGATAAATACTAGGGAGGGAGAGGAGTTATTTAAGCTAAGCTCCAGTGTGAACACAAGAACATACAGATATAAACTCGCTAACCGTCACAGGAGTGAAGCTCTGGAACTGCCTTCCAAGGGGAGCAGTGGGGGCAAAAAAACTAACTGGTTTCAAGACTGAGCTTGATAAATTTATGGAGGGCATGGTATGATGAGATTGCCTACAATAGCATGCAGCTGATCTGTGACTGCTAGCAGCAAATATCTCCAATGGCTGGTGATGGGACATTTGATGAGGAAGGTTCCAAGTTACTACAGAGAATTCTTTCCCAGGTGTTGGCTGGTGGATCTTGCCCACATGCTCAGGGTCTAACTGGTCTCCATATTTGGGGGGTTGGGAAGGAATTTTCCCCCAGGCCAGATTGACAGACACTGGGAGGTTTTCACCTCCTTCTGCAGCATGGGTCACTTGCATTTTTAAACTAGTGTAAATAGTGGATTCTCTGTAACTTGAAGCCTTTAAATCATGATCTGAGGACTTCGGTAACTCAGCCAGAGGTTAGGCGTCTATTACAGGAGTGGGTGGGTGAGGTTCTGTGGCCTGCAATGTGCAGGAGGTCAACTGGATGATCACAATAGACTTTAAGACCAGAAAGGACCATGAGGGGTCAGACTAGTATGAGGGTGCATCTCCAGACCCTTTTTTTTAAGAGTAAAGTGACTGTGCTTAAGAAATTCCTTTGCTAAGCCCATGTTCCTTGCTTGCCTGTCAGTTGGTACCTGAAGGAGTTAAGCTAGAACCCAGAGTAACCACAGCTAGGTGGATATTTGGAGGAGCAAGTTTGAGCAACTGGGATCTTGGGAGGTCTGAGACATTGGTTCCAAGGATTAGGATGACTGGACTTCGGAGTCTTGCATCCCAAGGAAGTGACTGTGATGTTATTGATATAAACTGGGACCATATAGAACATGGGTTGCAACCAAGGTCCTGTAGTGGCACCAGATCTTATGTAAAGGGGGTCATATAAGGTGTCTAAGACCAAGTTATGAGTTACTGATTATGATTATGCTGTCTGCATGTCTGTATCATTTTGTAATTGAAGTTATGAATATTGGCTTTATACTGTTTGTATTTCAAACTTCTGCTGTGTTACTGGGAGAGATCCCAGACAAGTGGGTGTTAGCTCTGCTTAGCCTGCTTGATGGCCCATTAAGGACCATCAGCTACACAACTGACCCATTGAGAGGAGGCAGATACGCCTTGTGACTCAGCAGGGTGTGCAGAAACTGGCCCATGTGACTCCAAACTCCATTTTGCTGTAATTTTCCACAGTAAGAACAAAGAAGTGTTCTTACACCTGGAAGTGCCTATATAAGGCTGATGCCTCATCTCCATCTTGTCTTCAGTCCTGCTTCTTACCTCTGGAGGGACTTTGCTACAAGCTGAAGCTCTACACAAGGGACTGATGACCCATCCCAGCAGGGGATGTTCTCCAGAGACTTGATTTGAACCTGCAGTTTACTCCATCACTGCTACAAGCCTGAACTAAGAACTTTGCCATTACTGTATGTAATTGCTTCCATTTAACCAATTCTAGCTCTTATTTCTACCTTTTTCCCTTTACGAATAAACCTTTAGATTTTAGATTCTAAAGGATTGGCAACAGCGTGATTTGTGGGTAAGATCTGATGTGTATATTGACTTGGGTCTAGGGCTGTCATAGGCTAGTACCCATATCCTGGACCCCAAGGTCCAGAGTTGGGAATTATACTAAATTCTCTAAGCTTAATTACCAGCTTAAATTCTGTAGTGCTGCCACCAATCAGGAATTCCAGGACATGATACCCTCTGGTCCCCCCAAAACCTTCCCTGGGGACCCCAAGACTCAGATTTCTTGAGTCTCACAACAAAGGGGAATGAACCATTTCCCTTCCCCCTCCTTTCTTCCTCCCAGCTCTTTCCCGCCCTGGGTACACTAGGAGACCACCGTGATTCAATTCATTGAATCACCACACAGAGAGGAATGTTACCTTCCCCCTCCCTTCTTCCCCGGAGAGAGATGCAGAGAGCAGGTTTTTCTTCCCTCCCCCCCTTTCCTTTCTCCCATCAGTTCCCTGGTGAGTGCAGACTCCCTTCCCTGGAGTCTTACAAAAGATAATCAAAAATCAGTTAGATTCTAACAAAAAAAGGAAAACTTTAAGAAGGAAAAACATAAAAATTGATTCTGTAATCAAGATGAAATATTACAGGGTCTTTCTAGCTTATAGACAATAGAAAGAAGCTTTCTCCAGCAGAAACACAATTTAAGCTACTTCCAGCAAGTACACATCTACAAATAAAGAAAAACAAGTTAAAAGACTATAACCGCCTTTTTACTTACTAGTCTGAATAGATAAGAGACTATAGCAGGGAGATTGGCAGAAACCTGGTTGCACCTCTAGTCCCATCCAGGACCCAGAGAGAACAAAGCCAAACTCAAAAACACAAACAAAGGTTTCCCTCCACCAAGGTTTGAAAATATCTTGTCTCCTGATTGGTCCTCTGGTCAGGTGTTGCAGGTCACTGTTTGTTAACCCTTTACAGGTGAAAAAGACATTAACCCTTAGCTATCTGTTTATGACAGGGGCTTGGCCCTTTGGGATCGGGAGAACCTTTTTCTTTTACTGGGGTGTTGGTTTTCATAACCATTCCACCCTAGGATGGATGGCACTGGTGGTGACACTGGGAGACTGGCGTGTCTAAGGAAATTGCTTGTGTGACTTGTGGTTAGCCAGTGGGGTGAAACCGAAGTCATCTTTTGCTGGCTGGTTTGGTTTGCCTTAGAGGTGGACAAACCCCAGCCTAGGGCTGTGACTGCCCTGTTTGAGCAATTGATCCTGAATTGGCGCACTCAGTTGGGTCCCGCAAGAACCGCATCATCACAGTGACCAGACAAGAAGTCTGTACCTGGGCAGGTGCCCTAGGGACCAGAGCTAAAAACAGTGACTAAACTCTACCTAGACCCAGGGAGCTTAGACACACCTGAGACCTAGTGGTTGGATCCACTTGCAACAGACTGGTGACTGTCTGGAAGATGGATGAGGCCAGGCTGTAGCAATCCAGTCTTGATTTAAAGCTTTCATTGATGGCAAATCCACCACATTCCCCAGGTAGGTTGTTTTAATGGCTAATTACCCTCAGTCTTAAAATGTTGTCTTATTCCAGCCTGAAGTTTGTCTAGCTTCAGCTTCAACCATTGGATCTCATTATGCCTTTCTGCCAGGTGTTAGGATGTGATAAACACCTAGACAGGGCCGGTGCAACCATGTAGGTGACCTAGGCAGTCGCCTAGGGTGCTAAGATTTGGGGGGTGACATTTTCTTCAGCAGCGACCGTGGCGGCTGGATCTTCAGCCGCCCGGTCGCCATCGGCATTTAGGCGGAGGGAACTGCGGCATGGGAGCGTGGGGAGGGCTGCCTGCAGCAAGTAAGAGTGGGGGAGGGCAGCACAGAGAGGAACTCCCTGCCCCGCCTCCTCCCCGAGCACGCCATGGCTGCTTCACTTCTCCTGCCTCCCAGGCTTGCGGCGCTTAAGCTGATTGGCGCTGCAAGCCTGGGAGGCGGGAGTGAAACAGCGTCAGCGTGCTCGGGGTGGAGGCGGAGCGGGGTGAGCTGGGGCAGGGAGGGGTGCCTGAGGGTGAGGGACGGGGAGCTGCCATGGGGGCACGCATCAGGGTGGAGGTGGGGAGCTGCCTCAGAGAGTGGGGGGGAGGGCGCAAGGTGGAAGTTTTGCCTAGGGCTTGAAACATCCTTGCACCTGCCCTGCACCTGGACACACAGTTGCGTGAATCACAGAAAGCTCATATTACGGCTGATCTCTTCCTATGTCAAAAAGTGGCTAGGCAGAGACACTTGTAACTGCTGCACTTTCTGGGTTATTTCCCAGGAGAGTCCAATTAGAAGCAAATGACAATATTCCAGACAGGGGGGTCGGAAGGAAACCAGAAGTGACTGCAGCTGGTCTGTTAAGTGGCAGGGGGGAGGACAGACTCTTTGGAGGGGTTGCAGATGGGAATGGCTGGAGTAGTACAACTAATAAGGCCACTGAAGCATACAGCAAAGAGAGCTTTGAGACACTAGACATTTTTATGGAAAGAGATGGAACTAAAGGACAGTGACAAATTAGAGAAGTGGGATGGAGACGCTGAAGCTGGAGAGATATGTGGGGCGGGGAGGAATAACCTTTTCTTGTCCAGTAACTTCCTTATGTTCAGGAGAGAACATTCCCAGTGTCCATGGCTTTATGGAACTTAATAGAAGAGTCTGTAACGGATGGTGCTTCATCCTGTAAATATGGCTGTTGCCGCTGTAATAACTGCTATGCTCAGCATGTGCTGTGCTGTCTCCTGGTCATGCCATTTATGTGACTTTCAGCTACAGCAGGGGTGACCAACCTGTGGCTCCGGAGCCACATGTGGCTCTTCAGAAGTTTAATATGCGGCTCCTTGTACAGGTACCGACTCCAGATCTGGAACTACAGGCACCAACTTTTCAATATGCTGGAGGATGCTCACTGCTCAACCCCTGGCTGTGCCACAGGCCCTGCCCCCACTCCACCCCTTCCTGCCCCCCCCTGCAGAGCCTGCCATGCCCTCTCTCCTCCCCTCTTGCCCCCAGAGCCTCCTGCATGCCACAAAACAGCTGATGGGGAGGGAAGGGGAGGTGATGATTGGCGGGGCTGCTGATGGGTGGGTGGTGCTGGGAGCAGTGGGGAAGCTGATGGGGAGCAGCTGACATATTACCGTGGCTCTTTGGCAATGTACATTGGTACATTCTGGCTCCTTCTCAGGCTTAGGTTGGCCGCCCCTGAGCTATTGTCTACTCTGTTTGCCAATGAGGAGCCATCCTTCTGTGGTCCCCTCCATTCACCTCATCCCTTCAGTTTGCTACTTATTGCCCCTTAAAATCTCACTTTCCTCATTACAATGAGCGGCGTGTTAAAAAGCAAGAGCAATGCCTTTAGCTTTTTGTAACGAACTAGAACATTGGCCTATATTACTCTCCCTTGGTTACTTCTCTCCTTTTAATAACTCAAATAAAACTGCAGGAGCATTGCATTTCATCTTGTCTGGACTGTTATATTTAATCTCCTGTGTTCGTGGAGGTACATGGGGAGGAGGGAAGGGCTCAGAAGCCTGAAAATGTGAGAGATGACTCTCTTTAGTTCTTTTGATTTCACAGAAAGTTGCCAGAGAGGCTTTAATTAGGACCTATCAAAAGCGATCAGGAAAAAGGGTTGTCCAGTTGTTAGGCACTGCTAAGCTTTTTGGAATTCAGAGGGTTTTTGCATTATGTGGAAATTTATTCATGCTACCAATTTTACAGCTGTGTTCCTGTAGATTCTGCACATCTATCTGCATGAGAGAGCTGTTCTGTCATCTGCAGCTTGCTTGATCTGTAATTTTCTTGCTGGTATATGTAGCGGGACTCTTGCATCTCTTGGTGAAGATTGGATTTTCACTTATGGGAGATACTTTACACTCGTGCTGAAAACATTACACTTGTGTGCTGAATATCTTCATTACTTTTGTATCTTCTGGACTCTTCTAAAGCAGTTTTAGAAACCGACAGAGTCCTTGGTATCCACTCCATTGTGTAAAACACAAGAACAATAAATGACCATATGATATACCCCTCATGGGAAAGCCCTGTACAATTCAAGAGGAAAATTATAACTTTTTGATAGGATTTTGGAACCATAGTGCAAAAATTAATAGAAAACTATATTTCTGCTGTAGAACTCTATGTGGATCAAAAATGCTGTAAAAATGACATTGTTCTCTGTTTGATTCTATAGATTTTTAGAGTGGCTTCTATTGTAGTCAATGGGACAATTTGCATATGTCATATAGACATAGGACTGGAAGGGACCTTCTGGGTCATCAAATCCAGCCCCCTGCTATCGTAAGCAATCCCATCCTGTGACCCTTTTCATAAATTTATCAGATTCCATCTTAACTCTAGTTAAGTTGTTGGTGGGAGGCTGTTTGAGAACCTCATTCCTCTGACGGTTAGAAGCCATCGTCTAATTTCCGGCCTATCTTGGCCGGTTTATCCCCATTTGTTCTAGTCTGAACGCTTTCCTTTTAATCACTCTTCTCCCTCCCTGATGTATTTACAGAGAGCAATCAGATCCCCTTTCAGCCTTTGTTAGTAGTCTAAACAAGCCAAGTTCTTTTATTCTCTTCTCAGAAGATAGTCCCTGGACCATCCTAGTATAAATTCATCTTTCTTGAACATAGGTGACTAGAGTTAGACACAACATTCCAGATGAGGTTTTATTGGCACCTTGGACAGTGACATTAATACTTCCCTATCTCCACTGGAAATACACCTCACTTGATACATTCTAGGATGGCACTTGCCTCTTTCACAAACACATCACATTGGTGGCTCATAGTCATCATGTGACAGACCTGAGTGTATTGGTCATTCTCCTCCTCTGTCACTTCCAATTCATAAGGCCCCCTCTGTAAGGCTCAATGGGTCTCAAACCCAGGCCAGAAGAGCTACCCAGCAGCAAACACCTCCAAGCTGCCACCCAGTGGCAACTGTAACTAGCTTGCACTCCACAACTTGCTGTGGACACAGACCATGGGAAGTCCCACCTTAAGGGATTTGAGAGGCAGCATCATCAGGGCTCCTGATTGGCTCCCTGCCTTATATAAACCCAAGGGCTAGGGCATTCCAGGAAGAGTCCAGGCAACTATAGTGTTCCTGTATCTGCCATGACTGTTCTTGAACTCCTGGCTTTGAACGCAGCTTGATTTGGACCTTACGTCTTGATCTGGACCCCAAAAGCTGACTTGAACTCTGATCCTTGGTATTAGCCCCACTCTGGAACATGACTATGAACTCCTGCTACTCTCATCCTCAGGTTTGACCCTACTATGAGCCTTGCTCCTGAATGCCCTTGTTGGGATCCCGATGCCTAGTTTATAGCAGAAACTTTTATTGTTCCCTAAATCAATGACCTTCATTTTGTACTATTAAATTTCATCCCATTTCCATTATTTCAGTCTGTAAGGTCATCCAATTTTTTCTGTATAATATTTGGATTTCCCTCTGTATTACAACTTTGTCATCAGCAAATTTCATTAGCGCACACCTACTTGTGCCAATATCATTAATGAAATTATTAAATAAGATCAAGACTGATCCTTGAAGAACTCCACTAGGCCTAGTCTACACTGGGGGCGGGGAGGGGAAATCAATCTAAGTTACGCAACTTCAACTACATCAATAACATAGCTGAAGTTGACATACTTAGATCTACTTACCACGGTGTCTTCACTACAGTGAGTTGACTGCTGCCATTCCCCCGTTGACTCTGCCTGTGCCTCTCGCTGAGCTGGAGTACAGGAGTTGATGGGAGAGCGCTCAGGGACTGATTTATTGTGTTTAGACTATTTGTTCCTCATGGCGCTCCATTCCTGCTCCACCAGTCTGGAAATAGAACAGGGCCCATGCCCCTGTTTTTTCCCCACTCTTCTTTTGGATGATTTGTTTGCTGGTGGAAGAAGGGTCTGTTCACGTTGTGGGTTACTATTTTGGATTGACCCTTACAATGCATAGGAAGGATTTTTGTGTGTGACCACTCATGTCCCTGTACAAGAGCCAATCATAATATAGCCCTCATTGAGGGAATTCTCCAATAAATTGGAGAAGACCTCTCCAGGAGTGCTTTACAGGCTTGCTATTCTGTACACATTGTTTGTAGATCTTGGCAAATCAGATACCACATATGGAATGAAGCTTTAAGTTGTTCATTTACTGATGCGTCTGCAGCAATCAGGATCTTTGTGAATGCCAAAGTGTATGCAGTGTTCAAGAAACCAGCAAAAGTATCCTTGGCTGTCCACCTCCCTGCCCCAAACTACTGTCAGACAGTTTAGCACACCCTGTGCGCTGTTAAATGTGCATTGATTATCTGGCTTTAACAGCATCAACACTCACTCCATCAATGTTCAGACACTACTTTGGGAAATATCCATAAATCATTCTGCTAACACAACCCACCAAAAGAAGGGCCAATGATCTGAAGTAAGAATGTCTGAAATATATTCTAAATCAAGAAGCTATGTCTCATTAATCTTTTAAACATAGCATGAGCTGAATAGAAAAGAAGTGACCTATGTGGCTGCATGCCATGTTGGAGGAGGGCATGTAGGGCTAAGGCTCTGACAGAGCAGGGCACTTATGTATGGGGTTGGCTTTCCACATGCTCTTGCTTAAGTGCTTTGCTGAATAGAGATGGGATGACTCATCTGTTTAAGTCAGCATTTCTCAAACTGACAGTCCTGACCCAAAACAGGGTCACAAGACTAGTGTACGGGGGTCATGAAAGGAGTGGCTGCTGGCCGGGAAGCCCAGCTCTGAAGACAGCGCTGCTGCCAGCAGCAGCAGCAGCGCAGAGGTAAGTGTGGTATGGTGGGGTGGGGTCATCATTTTTTCAGGGTGAAGGGTTGTCACGGCCTGAACTATTTTCATAGGGAGTCCCAACAAAAAAAAGTTTGAGAACTCCTGGCTTAAGAGCTTTGCTAAACTGAGGGCCCAAGTTCTGCCCGAAAGAAACAGGGCTATGGACACAGGATTTTCACATGGGGTGGGGGAAGGAATCCCCGCTGCTAATGCAGCCTCAGGGTGCAGTAATGTGACTCTGAGGAGGCCCCTCTCCTCCCCACTCGCAGGGGAAATGATTATTTGCGTTACAGTAGCACCTGGAGGCTGCAGCTGCAGGCATTGTATATAGTAGTTGACAGTCCCTGTGTCAAGGAGCTACAATCTGTACAGACAAGGCAGAGATAATGTTATCCCTATTTTACAGATGCAGAGAGACTACAGGCTGGCTTTTAAAAGGTACTTAGGTGCTTAACTCTCCCTGAAAGCAATGGGCATTAAGTACCCAGGTACCTTTAAATCTGTCCCTAGAGTGAATGGCCCACGGTCATACAGGATGGCTGGGTTCAGTTCCTAGCTCTGCCACAAATCTTGTGACTTACAAGTTCGGTGCCTTGAATAAAAACAGTGGCTCTAATGCTCCAGCCCTACTCCCAGGGTGGGAGCGTTGATCTAATGGAAAGGGCATGGGTGTGGGACTTGCAGAAATTTGTGTTCAATTCTCAGCTCTGCTATAAGCTCCTGTGTGACTGTGGGCAGGTTTTAATTGACCCAGTGCCTTCATTCCCATTCTGTGAATGGGGGAGGATACCCCTCCCCCAGCTGGCCAATGCCACAGGATCAGGGAAAACGCACCTGGGAAGGGAGAAATCTCTTCTGCCTGCCTGCGTTGCTCATTTCCCCCCCTCTTGGAGGAGGGTAACCACTTGATGTGCTGAGGGACTTCTATCCCCTGAGCCCATGGAACAGCAGAGCTCACCTCTCTCTTTTTTCTCACTCCCCTTTCCTTCCTATAAGGGCCAGGTGGATTCCTGGAGCACCCATAGGCTGACCAGATAGCAAATGTGAAAAATCTGGACAGGAGGTGGGAGTGGGGGCTAATAGATGCCTATATAAGAAAAAGCCCCCAAAATTGGGACTGTCCCTATAAAATCAGGACATTTGGTCACCCTAAGCACCCAGCCATCCCACTCCCGCAGCTGCAGCTGGCTGCAGGTCGTCCCCCTCCCTCCTCCTGACAAAGAAACTCTCTCTTGGCCCAGCCTCCATCTCTGGAGAGGGGTTGGGAGACATACTCCCAGCTGCCCCCACTCACTACCTCACCCAGCTCCAGGAAGGGAGCTGAGCCACTGGGGAAGAAGAGGAACAAAGCAAAGGGGCAGGAAAGTGAGATAGCCCAGCACTGCGGGGCATGAAGTATGCAGACCTCCCACACGCCCATGTTTTGTAGCCATAGCTGTCTGACAGTAGAGGGACAGGGGCATGGTAGGCCCTTCATTGCAAAGATCCAGCACACAGACCAAGAGCACACAGTGTCTTCTCTAGGAAAGCTGAACTTGGAGCCATTTGCAGGAGGGCTGTTCAGGTGCAAGTGTCCCATACTTCACACAACAGTGAGTGGGGTATAGTGAGACACAATGACAAGACATTCTGCTTTTCATGCTTTCACCAGCGCTAGGAACCCTTTCAAAGCATTTTCCATTGTTAAGCATGTCTTAATTTTTATCTGAACTCAGACCTGGTGAAAGGAGCCAGACTGACCAGTCATCAAGAGAACTGGTCCAGCATGGATAAGGCCCTATCCAATTCCTGGTCCATTTTGATAAATTCCATGGTCATAGTATTTTTTAAATATTGAATTTCATGGTTTCAGATATATAAATCTTAAATTTTCATGATGTTGTAACAAAACATGACTATGTATTTAAAAACCTAAACATATATAAAGCCCTTAAGTCAGCATTTCTCAGACTGGGGGCCTTGTTGGTGGCATTGCCACACTTACTTCTGTGCTGCTTTCAGAGCTGGGCAGCTGGAGAGCAGCAGCTGCTGGCCAGATGCACAACTCTAAAGGCAATGCTGGCGGCAGCAGCAGCAGCACGGAAGTAAGGGTGGCAAAATCATACCATACTATCCTTAAATCTGTGCTGCTGTTGGCAGGGGCTCTGCCTTCAGAGCTGGGCTCCTGGCCAGCAGCTGCCACTCTCCAGCCACCCAGCTCTGAAGGAAGTGCAGAAGTAAGGGTGGTAATACCACAGCCCCCCTGGAATAGCCTTGCAAAGCCCTTTTGTGTCTTGACCTCCAGTCTGAGTAAAGGACAAAAGTACAAATTTCATGGGGGAGACCAGATTTCCTAGTCCATTACATGTTTTTCAAGGCCGTCAATTTGGTAGGGCCCTAAGCATGGACAATGGCCCTCAGGAAGTACCTATAGAGCTCTGGGAACCAGAACACCTGGTTCCATTCCTAGCTCGATCTCTGACTCATCTTATCTGGTCAGGCTGTGTCACTGTTCTGTGCCTCAGTTTCCCAGTAAAACAGGACGATAATGTGCTTTGAAATCTACAGATGACATGCCCTATATGCATGAAAATGATCAATGTTGCTTATTTTCATTAATATTAATTCAAAACAAAGCAACTTGCCAAATAGCTAAAATAAAATGAGTGCATTTGATGTAAACCAAACAAGAGTAGAAAAAGCAACAGTTAAAGCTTTTCTGCTCATGCTCCTTTGAACTGCAGTCAACTAAAACCAAACATGATGCAGCATGCAAAGTCCTGCAGAGCTTTAGTGGCATGTTCCTAAATATGTTTAGTAGTGGAAACTACTGTTTCCACTTGGACGGAGGATCAGGCCCTAAGTCTTTGTGAAAATGTATGAAATATTCTCATCTTAAATGGTAAAGGATAAAATAGGAACGGTCTAAACTAGATTAAGGACTGGATGCCATGTGCCTCAGCAAAGAGGCTAATGTTTAATGGCTGTTTCCTGTAGTGAAAAATTGTCTGGCTATCACTTCTTAAATCATAGTGGTTTGCTCTATTTTCATTTCGGGGGCCCTGAGAAATTAACTTCAGCTAAAGCTCCAGCCGCCATCAGTGGAATGGACTGTAAAGCGTAGCCCTGTCACTTTCCATCTTCCTCTCTGTAAATGGACGATATTCTTCTCCCTTTATTGGGTTGCTGGAAGGCCAGTTTATTTTGCAGTTCATCACCAGATTTTTTTTTCTCCTTTTGTTTTTTTTAATCGCCGCACGATGTCGTGTTGCAGAACAATAACATTGCATCTTCCAGTCACTTTTGGGAAAATCTAAATCACCCATGGGGCATTTGTACCTTTAAACACATTTGATATTTTGCAGGGCTCTGCTCTATACTGCAGAAAGCATTTGAGTCAAAACCATTTGCTTCTTCAAATAGCCTTTCACAGTAATCCATTCCTGATTGGATAAGGAATGGTGTCCCTAGCCTCTGTTTGTCAGAGGATGGAGATGGATGGCAGGAGAGAGATCACTTGATCATTGCCTGTTAGGTTCACTCCCTCTGAGGCACCTGGCATTGGCCACTGTCGGCAGACAGATACTGGGCTAGATGGACCTTTGGTCTGACACGATACGGCTGTTCTTATGTAATGTGACTCCGTATTTGCCGATCCCGTCAATTACGCAATTCTAGACTGGGCCACACTCCAATAGGTTGCTCTTTCAGGAGCCTCTAAAGTACCCAGAAGTGACTGGACAACTTGATTCGTCTGGTACCTGAACCAATTACATAAGTGCGGTGGAGGACCATCCTCTGACTTGGATTTACCAATGCTGCAACAGAGAGGAGAAAGCATGAATGGGAATGCATAAAGCAGGGACCAGACTAAAACACCGAGCCAGATCCTTGCAGTGATGCTGACTTACACCGGCTGAGGATCTGACCCATTGTGTTCCAAACTCCTCCTTGGTTTAAGGAGGTGTAACTGCTGCACTACCGGAGGGATCGTGTTCTGTGTCCCTGTCAAGACAATGTAGGTTGTCCATCTCCATTTAAAATTATCTGGGGTCTAATCCAAAGACCACTGAAGTCAAATGGAGTCTTTTCACTGAATTCAGTGGACTTTGGATCACCATGACACTGAAATGTTCTCCCCTCCCCACCCCCAGGCCAAAGTTCACCTCTGGCATCTGAGAACGATCCTTCAGAGCGAGGCTCGACATTTGATTTCCCTTTCTGGTTGTTACAATGGATTAAATGTACCCTGCACAAGCCCCTCAGTGCCACTTCCCTCCGGGAGCTGTATGCAGGTGCGGGAGTCACTGGCAGAGAGGCCGTGCAGGCAGTTTCAGCCTCCCCGACACCAGAGCTGGTTGAAACTGTTTGGATTTTGAAATGTCAACAAAAATTTGTCATCAAATTCAAACTTGGACAAAAATTGGCAAACAAGTAAAATTTCATGAAATGTTTAGGGATTTTTGCCCAGCTACGGAGCTGCTCGCCATTGTTCAAAGTGTCATTGAAAATGTTTGACACTGTAAACACAATTTAAAATGACACAACCTTTTCGACTCAATATAGACAGCTGCAGCGGCACAGGCGCCAGCAAACAGAGCTGTGAACAGAGAAGTTTGAGTGGGACTTCTGTTAGAGGAGAAGGTGTTTGTAGCTATTTGTATTTGTAGTTATATGTGTAGAGGCTGGTAGGGGCAGTGTGCTGGGAGAGAAGCTGAGCCCTGAGTAGGAGGTGGCGCTTCTCTGACTGGCGGTCCTATAAAGGTAGCCAGCCAGTCAGGCAGTGGCATAGACAGCTGCAGCGGCACAGGAGCCAGCAAACGGAGCTGTAAACAGGGGAGTTTGCAGGGGGAGTTTGGGGGAACACTAAGAGGCAGGCAGAGGAACAGACAGGTTACTGAAGAGAGTGTGCAGTGTTCTAGCAGTGTTTTGGTGCTTGCTGGTGGTTTGTTGTGCTGGGGGTCGTGGTGGTTTGGTTTGGTTTGTGTTTCCCAGGCTTACAGGATTTAGGTGGGAAGCCTATGACGGATACAGAGGCAGCAGTTGTAGTGACCCAAGCAGTGGAAGACACAATGAAGATGACTGGATGTGGAAGCTGCGGCATGTACATGATCCTGGAGGGGGCACCCGGAAAGAGTTTTGTCTGCATGAAGTGCTGCCTGATAGAGCTGATGGAAGAAAAGATCTAAAACTGGAGATGTGGGTGGAAACCCTGGTTGAGTGTAAAAGGGGGTTTTAGCGGATGATGGAGCAAAGACATGAGGAGTCTGAATGGAAAAGTTTAGATTTGCATATGGAAGCAGGAACAAAGAACTCTGAGGGGAAACTGCTGGGTGAGGAAAGTGGATGGTAGAAGCATGTGACTAAGAGAACCAGGCAGAGGAAAAGATGGGCTAGTGAAGGAGAAATAGAACTCAGGAACAGGTTTGCTGAGTTGGAAAATGAAGAAGGGGCACAGCAGATGGTCACTGAAGGTGAGAGGGCAGGGAAGAAGAGAAGAGGAGCTAGGCCTATTGTCATAAACAGATAGCTAAGGGTTAATGTCTCTTTCACCTGAAGCACCTGACCAGAGGACCAATCAGGAAACCGGATTTTTTCAACTTTGGGTGGGGGGAATTTTGTGTCTGGGGTCTTTTTCTGTCTGCCTGCTTTCTCTGAGCTTTGGAGAAGTAGTTCTGTTTTCTAATCTTCTGTTTCTAAGTGTAAGGACAAAGAGATCAGATAGTAAGTTCTATGGTTTCTTTTCTTTGGTATTTGCATGAATATAAGTGCTGGAGTGCTTTGATTTGTATTCTTTTTGAATAAGGCTGTTTATTCAATATTCTTTTAAGCAATCGACCCTGTGTTGTGTCACCTTAATACAGAGAGAACATTTGTATGTATTTTTCTTTCTTTTTTTTTATAAAGCTTTCTTTTAAGACCTGTTGGAGTTTTTCTTTACTTCAGGGAAATTAAGTCTGTACTCACCAGGGAATTGGTGGGAGTAAGAGATCGGGGAGATCTGTGTGTGTGTTGGATTTGCTAGCCTGATTTTGCATTCCCTCTAGGGGAATAGGAAAGTTCTTTTTGTTTCCAGGATTGGGAACAGAGAGGGGGAGTCACTCTGTGTAGTTTCACAGAGCTTGTGTCTGTGTATATCTCCAGGAGCACCTGGAGGGGGGGGGAAGGGAAAAAGGATTATTTCCCTTTGTTGTGAGACTCAAGGGATTTGGGTCTTGGGGTCCCCAGGGAAGGTTTTTCCAGGGGGACCAGAGGGCCCCAAAACACTCTAATTTTTTGGGTGGTGGCAGCAAGTACCAGGTCCAAGCTGGTAGCTAAGCTTGGAGGTTTTCATGCTAACCCCCATATTTTGGACGCTAAGGTCCAAATCTGGGACTTAAGGTTATGACACCTATAAGAAGAGGGAAAGAGTCAATGGAGATGACACCAAACATGAGCCCCAGGAGGATATGGGATGGGTTGCAGAGGATTGCAAGAGTGAATAGGAATCGAGAGGACTTGCAGCCAGAGGGAAGAGGGGATAGACCGGAGAATCACACTGGCACCAGGAAAAGGCAGATCTACATGACTGGGGACTCCTTACTGAGAAGAATAGACAGGCCTGTAACCAGAGCTGATCCAGAGAACAGAAGGGTGTGCTGTCTGCCGGGTGCTAAGATACAGGATGTGGACCTGAGGCTGAAGAGGATCCTAATGGGAGCGGGAAAGAATCCGCTGATTGTCCTTCGTGTGGGAACAAATGATGCAGCTAGATTCTTGCTGGAATGTATCAAGGGAGACTGTGCCAGGCTGGGGAAGACACTTAAGGAAATCGAGGCTCAGGTGATCTTCAGTGGGATTCTGCCTGTTCCTAGAGAAGGGCAACAAAGGTGTGACAAGATTATGACGATCAACAGATGGCTCAGGCAGTGGTGCTTTAAGGAGGGCTTAGGGACGTATGGCCACTGGGAGGCATTCATGGACAGAGGACTGTTCTCTCGGGATGGACTTCACCTGAGTAGGGAGGGAGGGAGGGAAATAGACTTCTAGGATAGAGGCTGGCACAACTGATTAAGAGAGCTTTAAACTAGGAATTGGGGGGAAATGGTGGGAGATGTCCAGGCAGGGCCAGCTTTAGGAAGTGCCGGGCCCAGTTCGAACATTTTCGGCGGGGCCCTGGCAGGGATGACTTAAAAAAAAAAATGTAAAAAAAAGCCTTTCATTTCTTCCATGTATTATTTACTTTCCATAACTATATAAATAATAAAATTATATATTATGTGCATTGCATCATATATGCTGTTGATTGCTTATTAATGACTGCCGTTTCACATGTGTGGGTCCACGCCACTCCCTGCAGGTGTGCACATGTGTGGGTCCCAGCTGCTCCCTGCCCCCCTCATTGAAACAGGTGTGCAGGTTACTGTCCTGGGAACTGCAGGGCAGCAGTGGACATGGGGCTGGCTGGAGGCAGAGCAGGGGCTGACTGGAGGTAGGGTCTAGCTGCAGGCAGGGCAAGGGGTGCAGGGCTGGCTGGAGATGGAGGTGTGGGGTGGGCTGGCTTCAGGCAGGGCCACAGGGGGATGCAGCAGGGATTGAGAGGGCTGGAGACAGAGGAGTGCAGAATTGGCTGGCTTCAGGTAAGGGAGTGCAGCGGGGTTGGCTGGAGATAGGGCAGGGGGTTTGGGGCTGGGTGTGGGCAGGGTGTGCAGGGCTGGTGCGGGCAGGGTTGTGTGGGAGCTGGCTGGCTTTGGGCAGGGCCACAGGGGTGTGTGGCAGGGGGTGGCTGAAGACAGGGCAGGGGGTTTGGCAGAGGCTGGCTGTGGGCATGGAGTGCAGACTTGGCTGGGGGCAGGGCAGGGGGTGCAGCAGAGGCAGCTGGAGCCCCAGCCCTTTAAATGGCCCCCAAGCCTCCCGCTATCCCAGGGCTCTGGGGGTTATTTAAAGGGCCCAGGGCTCCCCTGCTTTTACCCTGCCCCGGACCTTTTAAATAGCGGCGAGAGCCCTGGAGAATACATGGGGGTGGTGGGGCTCCAGCGGCTATTTAAAGGACAGGGTGGCAGAGGCAGCTGGAGCCCCGGCCCTTTAAATAGCCCCCGGAGCCCCCCGCTATCCCAGGGCTATGGGAGCTATTTAAAGGGCCCAGAGCTCCAGCAGGGAGAGCGGGGCTGTGGGGCAGCTTGCCGCTCTCCAGCCGCGGCTCCGGCTGGGAGAGTAGGGCTGCAGGGCAGCTTGCCACGCTCCGGCCGGGAGAGCAGGGCTGCTTGCTGCGCTCTGGCCGGGGCTCCGGCTCTCAGAGCGGGGCCCTGTTAGGCGCGGGGACCAGTTCCTGGGAATCGGTTGAATCCGCCTAAAGCCGGCCCTGTTTCCAGGTAATCTCCATGCCGGATTTTAACATTGAGAGGGAAGAAAATGAAGTAAGAAAGGATACTGTCATGGGTAGGAGAATGGACATACGGGGAAGGGTACTGTAGATACAATTCTAATAGGTGATACTGGTGGTAGAATGTCTGGGCCTAATCGGGTAAAGAATGTGAGTGAAGCCAAACAGCAAGAATTAAGATGTTTGTACACCAAAGCGAGGAGCTTAGGTAACAAAACGGAGGAACTAGAGTTACTGGTGCAGGAAGTGAAACCGGATATTATAAGGATAACAGAAACATGGTGGAATAGTAGTCATGACTGGAGTACAGGTATTGAAGGGTATGTGCTGTTTAGGAAAGACAGAAATAAAGGCAAAGGTGGTGGAGTAGCATTGTATATCACTGATGAGGAAGACTGTAAAGAAGTAAGAAGGGATGAAATGGATAAGACAAAGTCTGTCTGGGCAAAAATCACATTGGGGAAGAAAGCTACTAGAGCTTCCCCTCAGGTAGTGATTGGGGTGTGCTACAGACCACTGGGATCTGATTTGGATATGGATAGAGACCTTTTAAATGTTTTTATTGAAGTAAATACTAATAGGAATTGTGTGATCATGGGAGACTTTAACTTCTCAGATATAGACTGGAGGACAAGTGCTAGTAATAATAATAGGGCTCAGATTTTCCTAGATGTGATAGCTGATGGATTCCTTCACTAAGTAGTTGCTGAACCAACAAGAGGGGATGCCATTTTAGATTTGGTTTTAGTGAGTAGTGAGGACCTCATAGAAGGAATGGTTGTAGGGGACAACCTTGGTTCGAGTGATCATGAGCTAATTCAGTTTAAACTAAATGGAAGGATAAACAAAAATAGATCTGTGACTAGAGTTTTCAATTTCAAAAGGGCTAAAAAATTAAGGAAATTAGTTAGGGAAGTAGATTGGACTGAAGAACTTGGGCTAAAGGTGAAGGAGGCCTGGAATTACTTCACGTCAAAGTTGCAGAAAGCCTGCATCCCAAGAAAAGGGAAAAAATTAATAGGCAGGAATTGTAGACCAAGCTGGATGAGCAGACATCTCAGAGAGGTGATTAAGAAAAAGCAGAAAGCCTACAAGGAGTGGAAGATGGGAGGGATTAGCAAGGAAAGCTACCTTATTGAGGTCAAAACATGTAGGGATAAAGTGAGAAAGGCCAAAAGCCATGTAGAGTTGCACCTTGCAAAGGGAATTAAAACCAATAGTAAAAAGTTATACAGCCATATAAATAAGAAGAAAACAAAGAAAGGAGTGGGACCGCTAAACACTGAGGATGGAGTGGAGGTTAAGGATAATCTAGGCATGACCCAATATCTAAACAAATACTTTGCCTCAGTTTTTAATGAGGCTAATGAGGAGCTTAGGGATAATGGTAGGATGACAAATGGGAATGAGGATATGGAGGTAGATATTACCACATCTGAGGTAGAAGCCAAACTCGAACAGCTTAATGGGACTAAATCGGGGGGCGCAGATAACCTTCGTTCAAGAACATTAAAGGAACTGACACATGAAATTGCAAGCCCATTAGCAACAATTTTTAATGAATCTGTAAAATCAGGGGTTGTACCATATGACTGGAGAATTGCTAACAGAGTTCCTGTTTTTAAGAAAGGGGAAAAAGGTGACCCGGGCAACTACAGGCCTATTAGTTTGACATCTATAGTATGCAATGTCTTGGAAAACTTTTGAAAGAAAAAGTAGTTAAGGACATTGAGGTCAATGGTAATTGGGACAAATTACAACATGGTTTTATAAAAGGTAGGTTGTGCCAAACCAACCTGATCTCCTTCTTTGAGATTTTTTACACAAAGGAAACGCAGAGGATCTAATTTACCTTGATTTCAGTATGGCATTTGATATGGTTCCACATGGGGAATTATTAGCTAAATTGGAAAAGATGGGGATCAATGTGAAAATTGAAAGGTGCATAAGGAACTGGTTAAAGGGAAGACTATGAGTCGTACTGAAAGGTGAACTGTCAGGCTGGAGGGAGGTTACTAGTAGAGTTCCTCAGGAATCGGTTTTGGGACCAATCTTATTTAATCTTTTTATTACTGACCTTCCCACAAAAAGTGGGAATGTGCTAATGAAGTTTGCAAATGACACAAAGTTGGGAGGTATTGCCAATACAGAGAAGGACCAGGATATCATATCAAGATCTGGATGACCTTGTAAACTGGAGTAACAGTAATAGGATGAAATTTAATAGTGAAAAGTGCAAGGTCATGCATTTAGGGATTAATAACAAGAATTATTGTTATTAACTGGGGACGCATCAGTTGGAAGTAACGGAGGAGGAGAAGGACCTCAGAGTATTGGTTGATCACAGGATGACTTTGAGCCGCCAATGTGATATGGCCATGAAATAAGCTAATGCGGTCTTGGGATGCATCAGGCGAGGTATTTCCAGTAGAGATAAGGAGGTGTTAGCACCGTTATACAAGGCACTGGTGAGGTCTCATCTGGAATATTGTGTGCAGTTCTGGTCTCTCATGTTTAAGAAGGATGAATTCAAACTGGAACAGGTTCAGAGAAGGGCTACTAGGATGATCCAAGGAATTGAATACCTGTCTTATGAAAGGTGACTCAAGGAGCTTGGCTTGTTTAGCCTAACCAAAAGAAGGCTGAGGGGAGATGTGATTGCTCTCCACAATATATCAGCGGAATAAATACCAATGAGGGAGAGGAATTATTTAAGCTCAGTACCAACGTGGACACAAGAACAAATGGATATAAACTGGCCATCAGGAAGTTTAGACTTGAAATTAGATGAAGGTTTCTAACCATCAGAGGAGTGAAGTTCTGGAACAGCCTTCCAAGGGGAGCAGTGGGGGTAAAAGACATATCTGGCTTTAAGACTAAGCTTGATAAGTTTATGGAGGGGATGGTATAATGGGATAGCCTAATTTTGGCAATTAATTGGTCTTTGACTATTAGTGGTAAATATGCCCAATGGCTTGTGGTGGGATGTTAGAAGGGGTAGGATCTGAGTTGCTATGGAGAATTCTTTCCTGGATGTCTGGCTAGTGAGTCTTTCCCACATGCTCCGGGTTTAGCTGATTTGGGGTCAGGAAGGAATTTTCCTCCAGGGCAGATGGGCAGAGGCCCTGCGGGTTTTTTGCCTTTCTCTGCACCGTGAGGCACAAGTCACTTGCTGGAAGATTCTCTCCATCTTGAAGTCTTTAAACCATGATTTGAGGACTTCAGTGGCTCAAACACAGGTTTGATACAAGAGTGTGTGAGTGAGGTTCTGTAGCCTGCGTTGTGCAGGAGGTCAGACTAGATGATCATAATGGTCCCTTCTGACCTTAAAGTCTATGATTCTATGATTCATGGACTTCCCCTCCAGTTTTAACCCTACATACCCTGGAGGGCTCTCCATTTTGGCTCAACAGGTTGGCGTGTTAGGGCCAGGATATCTGTGCTTGCCCATCTCCAGCGGAAAGCTGGGAAGAAACAGGTGAGAAGTCTTGCAGCCCCACAGCCTGCCTGTAAACTGAGGAGTAGGCTCCATCCTCTGTCCCTCACAAAACCTGATGACTCTGCTTTTGTGAGGAGCGGTTCATTTGCCCCTCAACTTGTTGGTCATTGGAGTTTTAGGAGTCACATGGGAGACAGCATGGTCCTGTGAACAGGGCATCTGCATTCCATTCCTGATTCCACCCTGACCTGTTATGTAATTATTTTTTTTATTTCATCTTTCTGTGCCCCTGTCTCCCTTCCCACCATTTTTCTTTATTTAGATCAGTAGCTCTTCAATGCTGGGACTTTCTCACTGTGTGTTTGTATAGTACCAAGCACCAGGGAGCATCTATGTGCTACTGTCATAATGGCACTAACAACATATAGCCTTTGTTCATTGCAATTTTGCTTTTAGACACTTTTATTAAGGCATCCTGAGGCCTTTGGGATTGGACACCGATGTAGTAACAAGAATTGTTTTATTAATGGTTGTCGTTCTAATTTAATTTGACAATAAAATATTAAGGCAAAAGTACTAGCGAGTGGCTCCATTTTTCTGGCAGAGTGTTTGAGTTTTTATAATTATAATTAACAAACAGTGGAGGAACACATCCTGGCCATGTCACCTGCACTTGTAAGGGTGTAGGCGACAGCTGTAATTTAAAGGGCTGGAATAATCACATAATTACTCAGCAATGATGATAGCGTACTCGCATGATCAGCGGATAACAGAGATTATGTGACACTGGGGAAAAGCTAGTGACGTACATTGCTAGTGAAGTTACTCTTATTATATTAATTCTTGCTCACACCAGGAAAGTAGCAGAATGTCTATAAAGGCCTGGATCCCGCAAGTCTATTCTACAGACCTAGAAAAAATATAGGTTTTTATTTCACACTCATTACCATAATACCTGAGTGCCTGCCAGTAGCATGTTTAGCCACATGACTAAAC
The DNA here is from genome assembly GCF_007399415.2 of Gopherus evgoodei. Classification (NCBI taxonomy): domain Eukaryota; kingdom Metazoa; phylum Chordata; order Testudines; family Testudinidae; genus Gopherus; species Gopherus evgoodei. The sequence goes on from NC_044322.1 coordinate 12,066,973, forward strand.
ATCTGTCACCTGTTGTAACGATGCTGCCTCTGGCGGGACACAACTGAGAGTATCAATTCAGGACAAATTGCTTAGAGCAGGGCAGTTACAGCCCAAGGCTGGGTTTCCTTTATTATTAAGGCAAACCAAACCAGCCAAACAGAGAGGACTTTGGTCTCACCCCGCTGACTAACCATAAGTCATACAAGCAATTCCCTTACACACTCCAGTTTCCCAGTATCACCAACAGTGCCACTTGCTATGGGGATGAATGGTTATGAAAACCAACACCCCAGTAAAAGAAAAAAGGTTCTCCTGATCCCAAAGGACCAAGCCCCACACCCAGTCAATATGTAAGTCAGATCTTACCCACAAATCACACTGTTGCCAATCCTTTAGAATCTTAAAATCTAAAGGTTTATTCATAAAAAGAAAGAAATAGAGATGAGAGCTAAAATTGGTTAAAAAGAATCAATTACGTATAGTAATGACAAAGTTCTTGGTTCAGGCTTGTAGCAGTGATGGAATAAACTACAGGTTCAAATCAAGTCTCTGGAGTACATCCACAGCTTGGATGAGCCATTCAGTCCTTTGTTCAGAGCTTCAGTTTGTAGTAAAGTTCCTCCAGAGGTCTGAAACAGGATTGAAGACAAAATGGAGATGATGATGCCTTTTATAGTCCTTTTGTCATGTGACTTGTGCTTTCTTGCCACCACAAGCTACCCAGCACATGGCATGGAAAAACCTTAGAGTCCTGTCCATTCGCATGTCCCTGCACACCTTGCTGAGTCACGAGATATATCTGCCTTCTCTCAATGGGTTAATTGTATAGCTGATGGCCCTTTATGGGCCATCAAGCAGGCTAGGTAGTGCTGATGCCACATTGTCTGGGGTGTCACTCAGAAGGATAGCACAAGTTTGAAATACAGACAGTACACAGCTAATACTTACTTATAACTTTAAATACAAAATGATACATACATTTAGATAGCATAATCATAACCAGCAAATCAATACCTTTTCATAGACATCTTGGAATGGAAAGTGGTGAGGTTTATGATGGTCCTTAGTTCCTGGGGGAATTCACTCCACAGGCTTGGACTGGCCCCCAAGAAAGTTGTCTCCTGCGCAGATAAACTTTACTCTTATTGCAGAGATTTCTACTGTTCCAGATGAGGGTAGTTGTTGACCACACTCCACCCCAGAGTTTTGGATGATATTTTAGCTAACCTGGACCTGGGCCATGGAGCACTTTAAGGATAAGAGTTGAGACCTTGCACTTGATTTGGCAGTCTATGGGAAGCCAGTGTAGAGAGAGAGAACAAGTATGATGTGCTCAAAGTAGTCTGTGTTGCTGAGGGGGTGCACTGTGGTATTCTGTACTAGTCAGAGTTCCCTAAATGCTGAGGGCTTTGCCTTGCTGTAATCCAGCTGAGGGGTGCCAAAGGCATGAATAACTGAGGCCATGTTTTAACATCATTCAAGATGGGACTGAATTTCCTAGCCAAGCAGAGATGGTAGAAAGCATGGCTCACAGATGCTTCTTTGTGAGACCTCAGCTTTAGCAAGGAATCCAAGAGTACTCCAAGACTGTGGCCTGAATTGGTCAATTGTGGGTGTGTATAAACCACCAGAAACTGCACCATAGCTGCAAATTCCTCAGAATACTTTCTTCTGCCCACTAGCATCACCTCTGCTGTGCTCAGCTTCGGCCAAGTATTTTTCATTCAAGACATGATCTTATCTGAGCACTGGGCCTTCTTGGTAGTAGCAGTGTGGTCATATGTGGGGAAGGATAGGTGGAGCTATATGTGGTCTGCATATTGCTGGCACTTGAGTCCAGGTCATCTGACCAGTTCACTTAGTTGTTGCATGTAGACATTTGAAAAGGACCAGAGAAAGAATTGATCCTTGTGGGACTCTACAGGTGAGGGGTCAGTGATGAAGGTGAAGTTTCCCATCATTACTCATTGGTTGTGTCCCTCCAGGAAGGACTCAAACCATTTAGCTCATTATCCTGGATCCCTGCCATCTCTCTCAGACAAGAGAGCAGAATCTCATGGTCAACAGCATCAGATGCTGCAGGGAGATCTAGGAGGATGAGAACTGATGTCTGTCCTCTATCTACTGATAGACCATAATTCAGTGCCACTAAAATGGTTTCAGCTCCGTGTCTTGGCCTGAATCAAGATGGTGCTAGTCTAGAATGTTTGCTTTAATTAGATGAGCTTGTAGCTGGCCATGGGTTAGCTTCTCTATGAGCTTGCTCAGGAATGAGAGGTTTGATGCTGGGCAGTAGTTGGCTAGAACTGATGCAGCAGGGGTGCGTTTCTCCTGCGTTCAGCGGAGTATTGTGTGTTTGAAGAAAGAAGGGAAGTTTCTTTCTCTGAATGAGGCATTGGCTGTTTTGATCAGGAGTGGCACCAGTTCATGGCTCCCCTTCACAAACCAGTTAGGGTGTGGGTCTTGGGCTGAGATTCCTTTGGCTGTGCAGAACTTCTTGGTGTGTGAACGTTCTGAGCAATGCATATGCAGCTGGGCTGTTGGGTGCGTGGGTGGGTGGAGTCCTTGGCCAGAGCACAACGGGGAGCCCAGGATCCTCTGCTCTAGCTCCAGTGTGCAAGGAGGTTAGGTATCAGGTGTAGTGCTCCTGCTGAAGGACTAAGATATCTCAAGCCCTCTGTGAAACCACACCTTTAGGGGCTGATCCAACTGCTTTCCCTTGACTGCAGTAGACTCCTATTGAAGTCAGTAGGACTTGGATCAGACCCCAGTTTAAACTGTAAGCTGTGTGGAACAGGGACTCTGTTTGTGAAGTGCCTAGCACAACAGGGCTTCTGAGATGCTACTGTAAATTAATAATGAGAACCTATTGCCTTTGTTTATTGTAACTTTGCTTTTAGTTGGCTTCATTAAAGGCATGTGAGTGCAGGGCTACAAGAATTTGGCAGGGTATGAACCAGGGCCACCCAGAGGATTCAGGGGGCCTGGGGTCTTCAGTGGTGGGGGGCCCCCACTTCGGAGGTAATTTGGCGGCGGGGGTCCTTTCGCTCCGGGACCCACTGCTGAAGTGCCCAAAGACCCACGCCGGGGGCCCCTCGCCACTGAATTACCATAGAAGACCCAGCACTTTGGTGGCGGGTCCCGCTTCTGTGGTAATTCGGCTGCGGGGGGTCCTTCCACCCCAGAGCGGAAGGATCCCCCACCACTTAAGACTCAGAACGGAAAAAGCTCCAGGGGCCCGGGCCCCATGAGAGTTTTCCAGGGCCCCCGGAGCGAGTGAAGGACCCCGCTCCAGGGGCCCTGAAAAACTCTTGTGGGGGCCTAGGGCAAATTGCCCCACCTTCTTCCCCCCTCGGGCGGCCCTGGTGTGGACTTGTCTAAGGAAACATGCATTTAGTTATGTGTTCCCCTCTTTGGCCAAGGCCAGCCTCTTGCACAAGATTTGCTGTATCTACCTGCAGATGCACTGTGACCTGGCAGGGTGGGGCAGGGAATGAATTTGTGCCCTTTGTTGCTTCATTACTGTGTATAAAGCAGCCCTGAAAGGTTTTGGCATTTTCATTAATTAATTAAAGGAATTGTCTTGTCTTTTTGTTTTGGCTGCAGGATTTTTTTTGGATGACTCAAGGATGTGAACCGAGATCTTTTGCAGCCCTCGACTGAAGGGGGTAGCAAGAGCTGAATTTATAATGTTGAAACCCCTGCCCCCCAAATAAAACAACCCGCAATCAAAACCTTCAAGGCCATCGTTATATACACCCTAAAGAAGCACAAAAACTCAATTTATATTCTTTGCAAGTCATCTTTAATTAATGTTTGTGAGCATATGGACCTAGATTCTCAACTGCGGCCCAATCAGCACACAGCTGCGGCCCATGTGACATCCTCGGGGCCATACAGGTAGTATGTATATTGTGTGGATGCAGCCCACGTAACACAGAGAGCAGCATATGTGGCCCACAATGGTAACTGGGTTGGGAACCATGACTTAGACCTCAGATGGAAAGGTCTCTAAAGATGTGAATTGCTATTACCATATTATAGTGGATGGGGTACAGGACTGGGAGTCAAGAGACCTTGGGTCTGTTCCTGGCTCTGCCACTGACCTGCTGTGTGACCTTGAGCAAGTCACTTCACCCCTTTGCGCCTTTCATCTGTTTCTATTTAGACTGTAAACTCCTTGGGGTAGGGGGTGTCTCTTACTATGTATTTGTACAGCGCCGAGTAGAATGGGGCCTCTAGGTGCTATTGGAATGTTATAAAAAACACATTCTAGGCTCTGTTTCATTGATTTCAGTTCCAGGAATCAGTACTAACCCTGCCAAGGAAAAAGAAAAGCACAACGGGGCAATCGGGGTATGAGAATCTAAGTGGATTAGCGGAGGCAGTGTGCTCCAGTAAAGAGACCATGATTCCAGGAATTAGGAGACCTGATACTATTTCCAGTGCCTGCCTCATTGAACAGCTTTGTGGGACAGGGTGTCTGGTTGTAGAGCCCTGCCCAGAGACACAGGGCTGTCCTGTTGAGTCATTCTGGTAGTCACAGCAGGTGGGGGTTGTCACCTCCCACTCAGGATGTTTAAAAGTGGAGCATCTCTATGTCCCACTCAGGATGATTAAAAGTGGAGCATCTCTATGTGAAAAGAGCACTTGGGAAGAATAAGTCTCTGGACATTGATGCTCAGTGTAAGGTTTGTTTCTTTTTTGTTTACCATGATACAAAGGTGGGTGAGTCTTGGACAATAATACAATGTGTGCACACTTTGTGGAGATCAGACTGGGTGCTCTGCTGGACACACTCTGGCAGCCAGCTCTCTGTGCCTCAGTTTCCCCATCTGTAAAATGACCGCTAATGACACTGATCATCTGTTGCAAAGTGCGTTGAGCTGTGTGGACAAAGAGCCCTAGGTGAGTGCCAAATATCAGGTAGAGAACTGAAAATGTCCTTCTCCATAGGAAATGAATGCTGGGACTACTGGGGAAATGACCCATTGCCTCTGGAAATTAGGCCATTCTAGTTACATGGAACTTTAGGGGGAGAAACTTCCAACAAGATACAAAACCTGCTTTCAAAACATTATTGGATATTCTCCATCTTTGGCAGGGAGGAAATCCTCTATCCAAACAAAGCAGTATTATCTGTTGCCCAGGTGCAGTGCACAGAAGGTTAATGAAGACAGGATAGGAGGGGATTAATAGTGCATTGCAAACAAGTTTGTGCTAAGTGGCTTAGGCTCCATCCTGTTCAGCTTTTAAATACAAATTTCTGCTACCGTCCCCTTCCAAAACACACAAACTGCAGATTTTGATGAGTAAATGAATTCCTAGAGATAAGCTTTAACCATCTGCTTACAGTGAGACGTGCACATCAGACCTGTCCTTTGACATTCAAAACAGAACTTTTCTGCCTGTGTGGGTTGGTGCAGCATATGGGGGTGGGATGGCAAAGCATCTCTGTGTGTGTATATCTAATCTGTATCTACATCTCAGTGGTTTTGGCTTATGACTTACACACAATCATGTTCCTGTTGGCCTAACCAAGACACAGTGTACATGAATGTGCCAACCTGTTTTGGGCCCAGATTTATATACCTCTGGAATGTGTGCATGCTTCTAATGTCACCTAATGAATATGGTCTAAGAATTAATGTAGTTCCAATAACCTGTTTTGTGGGGGCCAGGGGAAGAAATGCCCCGAAGGGTTTTGAGTCAGAAATTGAAGGAGCAGATTGCAGGTGGAGTGCAGATGTACCTTTTTTATATGCTTGTGCTGGAAATATGTTGGATGTGAACATATCAATTAGGTTGGGCTCATAGTTCAGAGTGAGTCATCTTATGGTTAGAGGAGTGCTTCCGAGTGGGTTAGCACTGGTAAGGTGACCAGATGTCACGATTTTATAGGGACAGTCCCGATATTTGGGGCTTTTTCTTATATAGGTGACTATTATCCCCCCACTCCCGTCCCGATTTTTCACACTTGCTGTCTGGTCACCCTAAGCACTGGGAAACGGAGGTGAATAGGATTTGAGAGTGCTTGTGCAGGGGCAATAGACTCAACTGCTGGATTCTTTAAGGCGTGGGGTTTCAAAAGGCATGAGGTGCCCCATTCCCACAGGCTACCAACTCCCAGTGAAAGTTACATCCCTTCGGAGTCCATCTGAAATCGCAGCCTAAAGTCCTAGAGCCCAAGACTGCAAAGCCTTACTCATGCTCAGAGTCTCACTGAAGTCAAGACTTAATTCTGGGTTTGAATATTAAAGTCAATGGCACTACTCCCACAAGTTACCATTTGCAGGATTGGGCTGTTGGGGCCCAGAGTCTCGCAGTGTTTAGGCTCCTAACTTCCCTTGAAATCAGTGGACGATAGGTGCCTAAATACCAGCAGTGATCTGGGCCTTAGAGCCTAACTTTGGGACATAGTCACCCCAGCAGACATAAAAGCCCACATTAACTGCTGCACCAATGCAGAGCCCAGCACAAGGGCTGAGAGGAGAAGCAATGCACCTTGCCTGTCTTGGAGCTGCCTGAGTTTGGCTCAGGCCCCAGGGTAGGTTAAAATGGCTCTGAAGACTATTCTGTTTTATGCCTCTGCTACAGTGATGTCTTTATAAATGAATGCTAAACTGTACTGTGCTGTTGAGCCACTAGGTGGCGCAGCGTGTAAAACACCTTATTTAAGCTAACCTCAGCCATACCTAGCAAATCATTAAAGGATCTTAGAGTGAACACATCTAGTGTGTGTCTTTTTGAGACGTAAGCTCTGTGGTCAGTATATATCTGATCCAGAAACCTGACTTGCTAGGAGTCCTGCCGGCGGCGGGAGGGAAGAAACTAAAAAATGGAGTCCCGCTGGCAGGGTGGTGGTGGAAAGTGGAGTCCCGCCAGGACAGCAAAAAAAAAAGCGCAGAGTCCTGGAGTCCCGCCGGCAGAGGGGAGAGGAGAAAAAAAAAGTGGGGTCCCCCCGGCAGAACAAAACAAAACAAACAAAAAAATACAGGAGTGCGAAATATCGGGACAAATTGCATCCCGACCAAACATCGATCGGGATGCGGGACAAACACCTAAAAATCAGGACAGTCCTGATTTTATCAGGATGTCTGGTCACCCTAGCAACGTACCGTGTACAAGAGGCACAGGCCAGTCTAGCTAGTTTAGGCACATCTCATTCCTAAAGCAGCCCTTGAAAACCTCCTGGTCTGGGAGGCTCTTGCAGGAGGTGAGCACTGCCAGTTACAGCAACTCTGCACTCTTAATATCAACCAGAAAATTCCTCACCATAATGTAGAGGAGGAGATATGAGTTCATTTACCACTCTGGTTCTTTATCTCATTTCTTATATGTTCCCTTAATATGGCCACAATGTGAACTCTATCATGCTGTATCACTATCTGGCTTCAATTATTTACCGTTTGGGACTGCAGCAACTATATAGGAGCAACCGGTGGAGCTACCATGCTGTCACCCAGGGTCAGGTCAAGGATGTCTGTAGCACAACCCCCCCCCCCATTCCTGTGCTACTGCTGAGATATTTTTCCTTCCTCCACTAGCAAATCTTGGAGATCCAATTCCCCAGAAACACCTTCTTTCTCCTCTGGTAAATTCAAGATGCACACGCCTGACACAGTGAATCCCCAGGCACTACCATTAATACCAGGCATTTATATAGAATCTTTCATCACAATGGATCTCAAAGCACTTTCAGAAGTAGACATGAGTCATTTCACCCATCATTGGGGTGGAATGTGACAGCTGCCTTGTTTATTATTATTTATTTATTTATTAAGTATGAGGAGGCTCCTACCCTTCTCTGAACACACACAGGGCTCGAGTCTCTCATTTTACACCAGTTTAAAACTGGTGTAAGTGTGGGGGAGAATGGAGCTCACTATATATGGTCCAAATTTATACTCTTCCTAGTGTTTGGTTTTACAGGTAATTGAAATAAAACCAAAATAAAAGCCAAAGCTTCCCCCCTACGTCAGTCACCTCCAAATTTGTCACATCCTGTTTTCCTTGCAGGCCTCCTCCCCTCCTTGCAGCCCATAGTTCCCTCTAACTCAGAGAAAAGTTGGAACACTTTTTTAAAAGCCTGGTTGTAACAAACACAATCCACGAGGCAGCAGGACTCTGCAGCAATTACATGGCATATTTGTGCAGGGTTCCAGCTTCTGGGTTTAGGGGGCGCAGACAAGTTTTGCGTTCCAGGATCTGCTATCTAGCGACATTATTGCTATTGCATTGTTGTTAAAAAGGAATAGCAGCACATACATAGGCTTTGGAGGATTAGATTTTTATTGGTAAATGTCAGTAAACATCAATTTCACCATCCACACACAAACTGACAAAAAATGTTTCCAGTGATTATCAAAATATACTGATAGGCAAAGTAAGAAAAAATGCTGCTTGTAAACTTATTAGAGTTTGATTTAAGGCTCTTTACTTTGTATATTTTGACCATGATGTTGACAATTTGTGTTCAAATGATTATAAAAATTTAATGTTTAAAATGTCAAGATCTACTCTCATTAAATAATTATTGACATATCCTCCCCCAAAACCCACCATTGTTTGACACACCCCCCAATTTTCCAGAACTGTGAAAATTTAAAATCAATAAAAATAGAAAAAAATGTTTGAAGAAAAAACATCAATATTATCCATCAAAATTTAAAAAATAAAAATTGAATTCTACAACAGTTTAGGACAGGAAGTGACCATGAATACGGTGTGTTTGCCTTGAAGTGATAGTTGGGCATTTAAGCATAATGTCATTGTCAAGAGTGGATGTTGGCCAGGACACCAACTTTTGTGAGCATAGACATTGGATCTTCAATAGCTACGAGCTTTCAGGGTTTCACTTTATAACTCACCCCCACCAAAAAAATAAAACCGCACCACCTCCAACGTCACAGCACCCCTAACACAAATGCTAAAGCCATTATTCAATTCAGATTGAAAGGCCCACTTTGCGCAGCATCCTGTGCTTTTCTTGGAGGTCTCTATTTTAAGCACTTGCCCTCTGCCATCAGGGGTAGAGTTCCCTTTAACTCAAAGGGAATGGGGATGACTTATCTTTTGAACCACCAGTGTGGCTTCCTCCAGCACAAGGATTTTTCCTTTAAGACTTCATTTCTATATCCAAACTTGCCAAAACTCTGAGGCCCAGATTGGATTTAGAATCAATTTTAGAGCTCATTACCTCTAATTTGTTTTTAATTCTTCCCTCTGAAAACCAGAGAGCCTCTTACATTAGGAGGATGCATCGTGGTCTGTTCCTAGTAAGTAAAACTTCTTGGAGCCAGGCAGAAGCACACCTGGAGGGATGGGAGGCAGCTGATGCCTTTATGACTGTATCAAGTCCCTACAGTCCCTGTTCAGGTGTTTGTTTCCTATAATAACTATGGGTGATGACTGGTGTCAGTCATGGGCTTTGGTCCAGTTCCTCAAAGGTATTTAGGTGCCTTGCACCTACCATTGATTTCAGTGGGAGTTAAGTGCCTAAATCCTTTGAGCCTTCCTGCTTAACTGTGAGCAAATCACCTAGGCCTCAATTCAGCAGAACACGTAAGCCTATGTGTAACTTAAAGCACATGCACTTAAGTGTCACTGGCTTAAATGAGACTTACCATGCTTAAGAATCGGGGCATAACCACTCAGTGCCTCAGTTTCCCCCTCTATTCAGGTTTGTCAAGCCACTACTTAGTCTTCATTCAAACGCTCCCTAAAGACTCTCTTCTTCAGTGATGCCTGCAAGAAAGAAGCCAATTTTAGCCATGAAAAATAATTAAAATCCCTATCTTTCCCATCTCTGGGCTTCCCAGCTTGTCCTGTCTCCTCTAGACTGTAAAATCTGCAAGGGAAGGACTGTCTGTACTTTGTCTTGTCTGTGCTAATAAAAGCAATAACCTGAACATATCCTTACCTACCTTGTGTTAGGAGGCTTACTTCATCAATGGGTGAAAACCACCCCTGTGAAGTCTTTCTGCTTGGAGGTGAAGTTCACCCAAGATCTATGCATCATTTTCTTGACCATTTAAGTGCTTGGGCAGTCTGTGCACAGGGGCGAATGTCACTCTAAGGTTTGTAAAGTGCTTTGAGCCCTAGGAGAGAAGATACTATGGAAGGGCCACATATGCCCCCCATGAAGTTATAATGATGATGTCACAGGATGGGCTGGCCATTTAAGGGAGTCCTAGCTCCAGCCTCACCTCTGACTAGTTTCCCTTTTAGTCCAAGGCTCCCGTAAGGGAGCATGCAATAAGATTAGGAACCAGGCTGGCTGAGGTGGGGAGTATAAGGGCTGCCTGAGGACAGTCAATGGCGATTTCAGAGAAATGGGGAACAGGGTTAGTTGGTACTTCCATGTAGAGAGCCTATGGAGAGGGGAACTGATTGACTTGCAAGGAAGCAGGAGCTTAGAGAAGATGCCTCAGCTGGTAAGGGTTGACATAAAGGACCATGAATTCCTGTGGGGTGGGCTGTATGGATGGTGTGTCCTGATACAGAACTGAGAGACCATTGAGTCAGGGGAAGGGGCTGGAGAGAACTGCTGAGCCTGAGGAAGAGACTGGAAATGTGGCTTTAACTGCTCATTAAAAAACCATTAAAAAGCCAGACCTCAGAGGGGGCGAGTTACAGGAAACCCTTCAGCTGTAGGTATGTTTATGTCTGACTAAGGCAGCATCAGGACCTGATGCTGGCCTGGCTAAGTCCCTGGTTGCTGTAGGGCAGCCCAGGCTTCTGTATGCTGGTGCTTTTTACTAGGCCTGAAATTGCCAATTCTCACGATTTTTATACAATGCCAGTGACTTAACAAAAAAAAAAAAATTCTGTCTCATGAAAACGCGATAAGAGGCTGATAACTCATGAATTGTCCTTTATTCAAAGTGGCCACTATCCTCCCATTGCTATCAAGGGGGCTGAAGTTAGCAAGATGGCTGTCATTTCCCTATAGCCTAGCAGCATGTGAGGCAGCCCTTAATAAAATTGGCTGCCACCTCCCACAATTTTGGTTGAGATTGGAGCTAGGCCCACAGGCAAAATGGCTGATACTCAATGGTTCAGGGGGCTGGACAGGACACGTAGTCAGCAGTGATGCTGTGAAAGGAGGGAGGGAAGAATGAGGGGGATCAGGAGGCAGATTTAAAGGTTGCAGGGAGGTTTGAGGGGGCGGGAGAGGACGGGTGGGAGGGTAAGGGGTAGGGTCCGGAAGCAGTGTTGGGCAGGGGAGGAGAGCTGCCCAGTCTCCTGCAGTGAAGTGCCGGGGAGGGGATGGGAAGTCCCATACTGTGTGTACTCTGACATTATTACTTACATGGATGATTGAGATAAGTTTAAAGCTCTTTATGCGTATTTGTAACTCATCAGCCCTAAAAAGTAATAGAAGTTCAACCTGTGAATCATGATGCATTTATTAGGTCAGTGATTCTTGAACTTCTGCCATCCAGACCTTCTTTTATCAAAGGAAACAACCTAGGAGGGCAGAGAGTCAGTGAGCTCTGGTCTACGCTACAAACGTATGTCTGTAATACCAACCTAACCCCTGGTGTAGACAGCACTATGTCGAAAAGAGGGTTTCTCCCGTTGACATAGCTACTGTCTCTCAAGGAGCACATCCGCTGGAAGGAGAAACTCTTCCCCTCAGCGTAGGCAGCGTCTTCACTAATCATTATGGTGGCGCAGCTGCACCAGTGCAGCTGCAGCACTATAAGTGTAGACAAGCTCTCACGGTGACTGCAATCCAGTTCTTATTACTATCTTAAGGATGAGGAGAAGATAAGTGGAGTGTCTGCCTGAGCAGCTGGGGAGCTGCGTGCATTTTTGTGCGTATGAAAGATTGACTTTTTAACCTTGCTAGAAGAGTAGAGGGGAGTTAAAAAGTCAAAAGACACGTTAAAAAAAAAAACAATTAAATTTTTGTTTGTTTTGCTTTTTATATCTTATGACATTTGGAGCCGATTTCATGATTTTTCAGGGTCTGACTCATTATTTTTGATCTCTTGAGGCTGGCAATACTGTAGATCTCTTGCAAACACTCCAGATACCTAGAGTAATTGATGTAGAAAAGAGCCTGATCCAAAACTCATCAATGTCAGTGGAAAGTCTGACTTCAATGGCCTTTGGATCAGGCCTTTCTGTAACACCTTGTTTGAGACCACATGGTTACACTTGGCTAGACCATATGTGAGCCAGTGTCTGTGTTCGGTTTATTTTGCTATACTCCTGGCAGGAACTCCTCTGTAGGAGCCTCTGCAGGTTCATGAGTCTTGTGAGCTAGAAGGTGATTGGGTTTCTTGAGTAAAATTGCAGTGAAGTCATGAGAATTGGAGTCTCCGAGTTGCACAGCAAGAAATATTAGAGAAGAAAATCTGGTTCAGTGTGTGTGGGTGGAGGATCCCTGGAAAGCATAGCTACTCTACCTTGAAAGTTTGTCTCTTAAAGGTAACTGGCAAACAAATGGATTTGCCCTTGTTCTTGTTTTCTTACAATATACAAAGATGTGAAGACTTTTAAAAGGCTTTGCCTTTTTCAAAGCTACGTTTAGGCCTGGTCTACTCTTCTTCCCTGGAAGATTCCATGGACAGCTGGAGAACTAGTAGGATTGACTTCACAAGTACAAGGAAGTGAAACTGAACCCATCCAAAGGGACTCTTTCTTGTGAGACTCAACTCAAATGCCTCTTTAAACAAGAATTTTGCTCCCAACTATTTAAGAGCAAACTTAAGTGTTGAGAATTACTACAGTACTCTCATTCTCTGGTCTCTAAGGAGAGCTCCACTCAGAGCTGGAACGAGAGGTGCAGAGGTGCAGCAGCACCCCTCGGCTTGAAATGGTTTCCATCATATACAGAGTTTACAGAATGGTTTTCAGCACCCTCACTATAAAAATTGTTCCAACACCATTGCCTCCAGTTAGGGTGAGCAGATGTCCCAATTTTATAGGGACAGTCCCAATTTTGGGGTCTTTTTCTTATATAGGCTCCTATTAGCCCCCACCCACTGTCCTGATTTTTCACATTTGCTGTCTGGTCACCCTACCTCCAGTGCTTCCCCACAACCTGCCCCTCCGAAGGGAAGATGAGTTAATAGTCCTGCCACTGCCAAAGCTTAAAGTAGTAAAAACTTTATAAATTATAAAGAAGAAAAAGGGTCAACCCACATTTTGACTAGATAGCCTTGTAAGGCCTGCATCCTGCTAATTGATCATCTGTGCCTGAAGAAACCCTCTTTTAAGTCGTAGGTTCAGAAGTTTGAAGGATTGCAGGATTGGATGAGTCACTCCGTGCCTCTGTTTCCTCAATACTCCCTTTCGCTAAGCAGTTTGAGATGCTTAGCTGAAAAGGTGGAAAGCAGGTATCTCTGACAAATTTGTGATGGAACTGTAACAGAGGAAACTGCTACTCCAAGAGCAGCTGCAATAAATGGGAAAACATGTCGTATGGCTGTATTGCCACCTCTTGCTAAAGACACAACACCTGTTTCCTATTTCACATTCCACCCGTGAGTTTAAACTTTGAGCTTCCTTCCTATAAAACCTCCCTGCTGTCTCTGAGATTACGGCATTAGTTCTCTTTCCCAGAAAGGTAACTATTTCTGTATTTAAAAATATAATATACATCCTCCTTGCTCATCTGCCATACAGATTCTTGCACCTTAGTGCAGGATGCAGATAGCAGCTCTCTCCAGAAGGTGGCAGTACAGCACAATTTTTTAAGCACATAAATGTTGGCCTGTGAAATATTTTTATCTATAGACAAGAGTTTACAGATCTGCTTTTTGGATCTTTTTTTAAAAGTCTTTTTCCAGTCTATTCTCAATGGCATTGTTCCAGAATAAAGATCCTTAAAGCCTTGTATTTTTCACACTTGTTGAGAGTAGGGGAGCAATGGAATCCCTGCTAACTTTGTTAGTTGTGATAGAATCCCTGAGAAGTAGAAATGATCAAAATCCAGTACAGTATACGCAGCTTCGGAATAAGAAAAAGGGTAGAATGAATCTCAAGAAAAGAATCTGTACAATTCAACAAACCAGATTTGTCTTGCTCATAAAGTTGGAAGGAGCTCTTTGGACAGTGAGGTGGAACTGGAAAACCCTTCCCCTTGGAATAAAAAGCACTACAGGGTTGGGATCGCTTAAAGAATAGACCTAGCTAATCATACAATCAAGGGCTAGAGAGAAGAGCTATTTAAAGACAATTCCTCCCAAGTGCAAGGCCTGCACAGGATTGATCACCGAGTCTGTTTTGATCTAGTGTTTTGTCCAAGGTAGTCTTAAACGTCTAAAGCAATGGAGCTTCTACTACTTCCCTTGGATGGCAAAACCACTTTTCACCTAACCTTCTCCCTTTCTTAAAAGGTGACCTGAAAGGGGGTGGGGAAAATGTTATTTTGCTGCTTTACAGTGTGTAAAGAAGAGCTAAAAGGCCTTATTTCTGCACATTCAACCTTAAAACTTAATATTCCTGATATTCTTCTTTTGGTATTGCTGGCTATCATTGGAGGACCCCTCTCCTGGGAAGGCTAGACAACTGAAAAAGGGATGCTAACGGCTTGCTTGGAAAAGCACTAGGTATTTGTTAAAGGTCTGTTAGTGCGGATAGTGATTGCTTAGACAGATAAAAGAACCAACAGCTGCTGCAACAGCTAGAGGAGGTGAAGTCTGTTTCTAGTTTCTATGACTTTTATGATGGGATTAAAGAGATGAGCATGAGCTATGAGGAATGAAAATATTAAGGAGTTGCTCGGAAAAGTGCCAGTGTCATATATCTTGCTAATAATGATGAGGGAAACTGAAGCCTCATGGCAGAGAGGGAAGAAAAAGCTGCTAAGAAGTTAGCTGGGTAACAAATGTGGGAAGCGGCTAGCGGGACTGATTAGAAAAGTGGAGGCCAAGAAGCCAATGACTGGAGTCTTAAAAGCACCTATCTCAGGGGTTCTCAAACTGGGGGTCGGGACCCCTCAGGGAGTTGTGAGGTTTCTACATGGGGAGTCACAAGCTGTCAGCCTCCACCCCAAACCCCGCTTTGCCTCCAGCATTTATAATGGTGTTAAATATATTTTAAAGTGTTTTTAATTTATAAGGGGGTCTCACTCAGAGGCTTGCTATGTGAAAGGGGTCACCAGTACAAAAGTTTGAGAACTACTGACCTATCTCATTACTCCTGATCTCCTAGGAGCTGGGCACCTACCTCCTTCAGGCTTTCCTGAAAAGCCAGACAGGGTATACTACAGATGCTGGAGAGCAGAGGATAAGCACACAGGACAGATGTAAAGATGTAGAAAATACCATGTTAACTTGTCTGTCTCTAAAGATGCCCTGGCACTGTAACAGTCTGCAAGTTACATATTTCAACCAAAGCAGGGTTGGGCATGGTCAGTACTTGCGTAAGACCCCTCCAAAGAAATAACCTAATTGCTGCATGAAGTAGTATTGGTCATTCAGTTGGTAACACTCATTACTGTTGATCCATATTTATGGGGCCAGATTTTCAAAGGCACTTCGGTGCATGAAGTTGTGAATGGGCTTTTGAAAATCATTGTCTGTACTTTTAGGCACCTAAGTGCCTTTAAAAATCATTACTGAGCCCTGGTTTAAAGTACAAACTTATGTCAGTATAATTACATCACTTTGGGAAAACCACGCCCCATAGCAACGGAGTTATACTGACAGAACTCTGAGTGTGGCCCATGTGCTATGTCAGCGGGTAGGAATCTCCCCAAGACATAGTTACTGCCTCTTGGGGAGGTGGAGTACCTACGTCCATGAGAGCAGCTCTCTTGTTGGCATCAGCAGCACCTTCAGTAAGCACGATAGTGGTGCAGCTGCCGTGGTGCAGCACTGCAAGTGTAGATGGGCCCTGAGCTGAGGCTCTGACTCAGAAAGGTACATAGTCACCTGAATAATTCCACTGGCTCCAAAGATTAGTCAGGCGTTTAAAATGGATGTGTGCTAAAGAACCTGGCTGAAGTGGGACCCAAAGCCCTAGCTTAGCACTAAAGTTGGAGGTGCTGTATTCTCCTTGATTTGGAAAACCAAGGTCCTAAACACTTGAGGTCACTAGATTTCATGGCCCTTTTGCACAACGAGTGTAAACCCTGGTCTCTTGGCTCAAATCCAGCGTAGGCAAATACTGCTTGTTCTGCCGTCTTGTATTCCCCAGTGCAGCAGTGCCTCCTTTTCCCCTTCCGTAAAATTGACATCATGCTGCCGACTTCTTCTGTAAAGCTCTTTGAGATTCAGCTCTTAGTTTCTCCTCTCTTGGTTTTCACACCTCAACTGCTAGAACAGGGCCTCATCCTCCCTGATTGAACTGACCTCGTTATCTCTAGCTTGCTTGCTAGCACACATATCTATACCTGCCCCTGGATATTTCCATTACATGCATCTGAGGAAGTGGGTATTCGCCCACGAAAGCTCATGCTCCAAAACGTCTGTTAGTCTATAAGGTGCCACAGGATTCTTTGCTGCTTTTACAGATCCAGACTAACACAGCTACCCTCTGATACTTGAGCTCTTAGATAAAGGAGGTCGAACAGTAGTTCTAGTGAACTCAATCTCTTGAAATGTTCATCTCCTGTTCTAATCCATTTTGTTCAACGTAGCTGTGTTCTGTTAGACACCAACTACATTTCAGTGCTTAAATGAAATGGAAAAGTTCTTGTCTGGAGCCTTTAAAATGGGGGTGGTTATACATATTCTCTCTAAAGCTTGAAAACTCATTGCATGCATTCAAGGAGTCTCAAAGCTACAGGCGCTTGGACTTGCCTAGGTGATGTGCATGATGGAACAGCTTATCTTGATAGCCAGGGGGAGGCTGGATGGTCTTCTGGACTGGGGTTTAGATCTGCATTCAACTCCTACTTCTGCAAGAGGCTCCCCATCCGACCTTGGCAAATCACTTAATCTCTGCGCTTAAATTCCCCATTTGCAAACTGGGGGTAATGCTTCACTGCTTTCCCCATTTGTCTTATTTGTTTCGACTATAAGGAGCTCAGGGTAGAGCCTATGTACTGTGCTTAGCTCAACGGGGCCCTCACATTGGTTGGCTGAAATCTTTAGCTGGTAGTGGAGTGATATTCTTGTCCTTCAACAATTTGTTTGGTATTTCAAGAGGTACATACCCACTGCTGGTTCTGCTTTTCTCTTTAACAGACATTTCTGGTAACTGAAGAGTCTGTCATATTGGAGCTCCCCATTGTCCCCCAAGGTGTTGGTGAAGTAGTGAGTATGATACCAAAACACAACCCACACTAGGTAAATGTGGAGGTCTGCCTTTAGTGGTTGGTCCGTATACGAGACTAAAAGGTTTCTACAGATACTGCATAAGTCACTCCTTTAGTTCAAGCAGTAATGGCTCATGTGTCCAGTGCTGGAAGTCCTAGGTGCAAATCCTGCTGTTAGCCCAAACTAGGTTGCTTTTATGTGAACATTTTCATCTTTAGCTCAGATTGCTCATAGATAGGCTTGGAAGGATTAGATTTTTATTGGTAAATGGTGATTTCATTGTATGCACAAACTGATAAATATTTCCATCGATAATCAAAATTTACACAAAGGTAAAATAAGAAAAATGCTGCTTGAGAACCTAGAGTTCGATTTACTTTGTATATTTTTGCATGTGATATTGACAATTGGTGTTTTAATGGTTATAAAACTTTATTTTTTAAATATCAACATCTATTGTCATTAAATAATTGCCTGACCCCCGAATTTCCCACAACTGTGGAAACTTACATTGATAAAAATAAAGGTTTAAAAATAAACATCAGTATTATTCATCAGAATTATAAATTAAATTCTGCTAAGCCTGTGTATAGCTCAGGCCAGAGAATTCCCCCAAAATAATTCCTAGAGCATTAGAAAAATATCCCCTCTTGATTTAAAAAAATTGCCAGTGATGGAGTTTCCATCATGATCCTTGGTAAATTGTTCCAATATTTAATTACCCTCACTGTTAAAATTTTACACCTTATTTAACTAATTTCAACTTCCAGCCTTGGATCATGTTATATCTTTGTCTGCTAGGCCTGGTCCACACTACACAGTTAAATCAATTTAAACAGCATTAAATCGATTTAACGCTGTACCCGTCCACACTACAAGGCACTTTAAATCGATTTTAAGGGCTCTTAAAATCGATTTCTGTACTCCTCCCCAACGAGAGGAGTAACCCTAAAATCAATATTACTGTATCGATTTACGGTTAGTGTGGACAGAAATTGAAGTTATTGGTCTCATTCTTTTACTGTAGCTACCCAGAGTGCACCGCTCTGGAAATCGATGGTAGCCTAGGACCATGGACGCAGACCACCGAATTAATGTGCCCTAGTATGGGCGCATAAAATCGATTTTATAATATCGGTTTTATAAAACCGGTTTTAGTAATTTCGGTTTTATGCTGTAGTGTAGACGTAGCCCTAGACTGAACAGCCCATTATCAAGTATTTGTTCCCACTACAGGTACTTCAACTGTGATCAAGTCACCCCTTAACATTCTCTTTGTTAAGCTAAATAGACTCAAGGAGCTCAATCTATCACTATAAGGTTTATTTTCTAATCCTTTAATCAGTCTCATGACTCTTCCCTGAACCTCTGCAATTTATCAACATCCTTCTTGAATGGGGGGCACCAGAACTGGACACAATATTCCAACAGCATTTGCACCAGTACCAAATATAGAAGTGAAATAATCTCTCTACTCCTACTTGAGTCCCTTTCTTTATACATCCAAGGATTGCATACGCCCTGTTAGCTACAGTGTCACACTTAGCTGATTATCCACCACAACCTCCAAATCTCCTTCAGAGTCACTGCTTCCCAACATAGTTCCCCATCCTGTAAGTATGGCCTACATTCTCTGTTCCTGGAGGTATAAATTCATCTTCAGCAAAATTAAAATGCATTTAAACACTGGTGGATGCCCAAAGGCAGACCTTACACCAACCGAGGCAGGAATTCTGTGCCATGACATTTGCTAAATGGTTGGGACTAAGTTTTACATCTTGGCTAAAACACTAAAGCTCTGCGCTGGGGAGACTGGAAAATAAGCAAGGCCAAATCACACACAAACCCATCTTCCTACCATAGTTCCTCCCTGTGCCTCCCCCAGGACCTAAGGGCCAAATTATTTCTCCCTCTTCCTTGCTGCCTCCTGGGTAGCCATTTCTCAATACCACTATCCCATCAGTTCCCAGCTGTAGTTCCTTCCACTCCATCCACTCAGCTCCAGCAGAGTCCCATTGCTGGCTCATTAGGCAGATTAATTAGGTCCTGATTGATGCACTAAGCCTGGGAACAGCTCAATGTCATCCCTGTCTGGGTGGGCTGGAAAGAACGGAACCTTCCCAATGAGAAGAGGAATAGACAGAAGTGGAGGAAGGGATGCAAAGAAGACTCGGTAAGTTATGAAACATTATCACTTTGGAGCAAGTGTAATGTTACAGTTGTCAACTAAATGGATGATAAAGTAAACCAAGGGGTGGGAGAGGATTGTTGGCTGGGAAGTGCCCATGCTGAGAGTCGCTTAGAGCAGCAAAATACCTGGGACTAGCCTTACCCCCAACTAGGGTGAAAAATCGGGACAGAATGTGTGTGTGTGTGGGGGGAAATAATAGGAGCCTATATAAGAAAAAGACCCAAAAATCTGGGACTATCCCTATAAACATTGGGACATCTGGTCACTCTACCCCCAACAAGCTTCCTTCTCACTTTTCCCATCTGCTATTAATACTGGTTTTGATTAGTCCTACTTGATTAGATTCAAACTTTCTGTGAATTTGTGCTTTACTGCTGGCAGGGTGCTGCAGTGCCCCTTATAGCAGGCAAGAGGTGGGACTACTTTGAAAAGAATAAAGAGGGTAACAGACAAGACAGCAGCCCACACAGGATCTCCAAGTCCTGTTAGGGGCCAAATAGCAAAGAAGGGACTGAGGCCTACAACAGAATCAGACACTGTTTTCATTACCATGTTTCCATAGAACTGCAGGGAAGATGATAGAGTCTCTTGTTAGTGCCAGGCTGGTGTTTTGTGATGCAAACTCCGACCTAGTAAAAGCTTAAGGCCTGGTATTTTGGACCTGTCACATGTCTGTCAAGGGCTGTCCACCGGCGTGGCACTACTTGCTTTACAGGAAAACAGGTTCCTTTGTTCTCACCAAAGTTCCATGCTCTTGTACCTGAGGAGTAAAGCATCATCTGCCAAATCCATCCATTGCCTCCTTTGTCCTAATGCCCCAAGACAGCAACAATAAATCCTCTCTGCTTTGATGGCCACAGCATGGCCAGTTCTCATGATGCTGGGTGTTTTGGTTAACTGCTTCAGGTTAGGCTTAATTTCATTTAGAATAGTTGTTTCAAGCCCTCACAGTTGAGAAAAACTTGCAGACGTGAACCCTTAAGACTCAGAAAGCAAACGAAATATAAATAAGTAAACCCAGAATTTATTCTGTCTAAAATCTCATGGTTTAAAAAAAAATCCATCTTATATATAACAGGGGCAGGCTGACTCCTGATTTTTCTGAATGCTTGTGGCTTGCAATACAGTAGCCATATTCTCAGCCCTACATGTGTAGCTGTTCACCTTTATGATCCTCCTACAGTATCCTTGATCCATCTTTTTGTTCACCCTAGTGAAATGCAGAATCTCAAGTGAGAGTGCTGGAAAAATCCAAAGTCCACTCTATGAGAATGAAGAATAAGGGAGAACACACACAAAACTGTTTCACACAAAGGGTAATAAACATATGGAACAGGTTAGCAAGTAAGGTGACTGCAGCCAAGGCTATAAATAAATTAAAGAGGCATGTAGCCTGGTTTCTGGGAGAAAGGGGTAGATTGAGGGATATCATAGAATCATAGAATCTTAGGGTCGAAAGGGACCTTAGGAGGTCAACTAGTCCAACCCCCTGCTCTAAGCAGGACTAATCCCCAACTAAATCATCCCAGCCAGGGCTTTGTCAAGCCGGGTCTTAAAAACCTCTAAGGAAGGAGATTCCACCACCTCCCTAGGTAACTCATTCCAGTGCTTCACCACTCTCTGAGTGAAAAAGTTTTTCCTAATATCCAACCTAAACCTCCCCCACTGCAACTTGAGACTATTACTCCTTGTTCTGTCGTCTGGTACCACTGATAACAGTCTAGATCCATCCTCTTTGGAACCCTCTTTCAGGTAGTTGAAAGCAGCTATCAAATCCCCCCTCTTCTGCAGACTAAACAATCCCAGTTCCCTCAGCCTCTCCTCAGAAGTCATGTGCTCCAGCCCCCTAATCATTTTTGTTGCCCTCCGCTGGACTCTTTCCAATTTTTCCACATCCTTCTTGTAGTGTGGGGCCCAAAACTGGACACAGTACTCCAGATGAGGACACACCAATGTCGAATAGAGGGGAATGATCACGTCCCTCTATCTGCTGGCAATGCCCCAACTTATACAGCCCAAAATGCCGTTAGCCTCCTTGTCAACAAAGGCACACTGTTGACTCATATCCAGCTTCTCGTCCACTGTAACCCCTATGTCCTTTTCTGCAGAACTGCTGCCTAGCCATTCAGTCCTTAGTCTGTAGCAGTGCATGGGATTCTTCTGTTCTAAGTGCAGGACTCTGCACTTGTCTTTGTTGGACCCCATCGGGTTTCTTTTGGCCCAATCCTCTAATTTGTCTAGGTCTCTCTGCATCCTATCCCTACTCTCCAGCGTATCTACCACTCCTCTCAGTTTAGTGTCATCTGCAAACTTCCTGAGGGTGCAATCCACACCATCCTCCAGATCATTAATGAAGATATTGAACAAAACCGGCCCCAGGACCAACCCTTGGGGCACTCCACTTGATACTGGCTGCCAACTAGACGTGGAGCCATTGATCACTACCCGTTGAGCCTGACAATCTAGCCAGCTTTCTATCCACTATGACAAAGATCCTCCTCTATCTTGGTGGGTCCTGTGCTTGTTGGTGAATTTGTTCACCTCACAGATTCACCATGTGAGTCAGGGAACAGGCCAGAGAACTTCCCCTCTGGTAGAATCCACAGTCCAGGTCAATTCCTCCTGTGTCTGATCGGGAGTTGGAGGGTTTAGGGGGAACTCGGGCCCTCCCTCTACTCCGGGTTCCAGCCCAGGGCCCTGTGCATTGCAATTGTCTATAGTGCCTCCTGGAACAGCTGCATGACAGCTACAACTCCCTGGGCTACTTCCTCATGGCCTCCTCCCAACACTTTCTTTATTCTCACCACCGGACCTTTCTCCTGGTGTCTGATAATGCTTGTATTCTTCAACACTCCAGCATTCTCAGCTCCTAGTGCTTCTTGCTCCCAGCTCCTCACATGTACGCTACATACTGAAGTGAGGTCCTTTTTAAACTCAGGTGCCCTGATTAGCAGCCTGTCCTAATTGATTCTAGCAGTTTTTCTCAATTGGATTCAGGTGTCCTAATAAGCCTGCCTGCCTTAATTGGTTCCAGCAAGTTCCTGCTTGTTCTGGAACTGCCCCTGTTACCTTACTCAGGGAAAAGGGATCTACTTAATCTGGGATTAATATATCTGTCTTCTAACATTCTCGTGTATCCATCTGGCCTGACCCTGTCACACCACCTTATAGTCCATTCATCCAGCCCATACATCTTTAACTTGCCGGCAAGAATACTGTGGGAGACCGTATCAAAAGCTTTGCTAAAGTCAAGAAATAACATATCCACGACTTTCCCCTCATCCACAGAGCCAGTTATCTCATCATAGAAGGCAATTTGGTTAGTCAGGCATGACTTGCCCTTGGTGAATCCGTGCTGACTGTTCCTGATCACTTTCCTCTCCTCTAAGTGCATCAGAATTGATTCCTTGAGGACCTGCTCCTTGATTTTTCCAGGGACTGAGGTGAGGCTGACTGGGGATGTGTGGGGGCAGGGAGAAAAACCCAAGAAGTGAGCTTAAGATAAAGCAAGAGTAGGGTCAGGCACGTAGGAGCCATATGTCCTCTTCCTGTTCCAAACATGCTTTATATTCTAGTGGGGCTACTAAATCCGATTCACAGCCTATGGGTAAAATGTCTTTGAGAAATGAAAGTGGGCCACGTAGGAGAGGAAGTAGGCCCGTATGGTTTAATGAGAAGGGATGCTTTATATCTAATTTGTCTCATCAGTTAAAGGGGGTGTGGATGCGAGGATTTGTTTAAAAATTGAGCAAAATACATTCTTCCACCCTGTGCTAAAAGCCTGATTCTGCTCTGGGTCACCCAATGTAAATCTAGAGTAATTCCAGTGAGGTCGAGGGAGCCACTCTAGTGTGAAACTGGAGTAAGTCAGACTAGAATTGAGCTCTGAGTCAACAGACCCAGAAACAATACTTCTCAGTTGCTGTTCTCAAAGATACAAATTCAGCAAGTATAGGAGGAGGATGAGCACTGAAGAGAGGTAAGCTGTCCATGTGCAGCAGAAGGCCATTCTGATGGATTAACAAACCACATCCTAATGACCAAAGGCAGTGTTTCCCAAATTTGGGACCCCACTTGTATAGGGAAAGCCACTGGCAGGCCGGGCCAGTTTGTTCACCTGCCGCATCTGCAGGTCCGGCTGATCGCGGCTCCCACAGGCTGCGATTCGCGGCTCCAGGCCAAAGGGAGCTGCTGGAAGTGATGCAGGCTGAGGGACGTACTGGCCACCGCTTCCAGCAGCTCCCATTGGCCTGGAGCCACGAACTGCGGCCAGTGGGAGCTGTGATCGGTTGGACATGAGGACGCGGCATGTAAACAAACCGGCCTGGCCCGCCAGGGGCTTTCTCTAAACAAGTGGCACCCCAAGTTTGGGAAACACTGACCTAAGGTTTGACCCAAAGCCCACTGAAGTCAGTGGAAAGGTTCCCAGTGATCTCATAGACTCATAGACTCATAGGTCAGAAGGGACCAATATGATCATCTAGTCTGACCTCCTGCACAAGGCAGGCCACAGAACCCTACCCATCCACTTTCATAACAACCCCTAACCCAGGACTGAGTTATTGAAATCCTCAAAATTGGTTTGAAGACCTCAAGCTGCAGAGAATCCACCAGCAAGCGACCCATGCCCCACGCTGCAGGGGAAGGCGAACAACCTCCGGGGCCCCTCCAATTCGCCCTGGAGGAAAATTCCTTCCCGACCCCAAATGTGGCGATCAGCAAAACCCTGAGCATGTGGGCAAGGCTCACCAGCCAGCACCCAAGAAGGAATTCTCTGCAGTAACTCAGCTCCCATCCCATCCAACATCTCGCCGCAGACCACTGAGCAGCTCCATCTGGTGATAATCCAAGATCAATTGTCCAAATTAAACTATCCTATCATAACATCCCCTCCATATACTTATCAAGCTTAGTCTTAAAGCCAGAAAAGTGTTTTGCCCCCACTACTTCTCTCGGAAGGCTGTTCCAGAACTTCACTCCCCTAATGGTTAGAAACCTTCGTCTAATTCAAGTCTGAACTTCCTTATATCCAGTTTGTACCCATTCGTCCTCGTGCCTACATTAGTACTAAACTTAAATAATTCCTCCTCCTCCCTAACGTTAACCCCTCTGATATATTTATATAGAGCAAGCATATCCCCCCGCAGCCTTCTTTTGGCCAGGCTAAACAAGCCAAGCTCTTTGAGTCTCCTTTCATAAGGCAGGTTTTCCATTCCTCGGATCATCCTTGTAGCCCGTCTCTGGACCTGTTCCAGTTTGAATTCATCCTTCTTGAACATGGGACACCAGAACTGCACACAATATTCAGATGGGGTCTCACCAGCGCCTTATATAACGGTACTAACACCTCCTTATCCTTGCTGGAAATACCTCGCCTGATGCATCCTAAAATCGCATTTGCTTTTTTAACAGCCATATCACATTGGCGGCTCATAGTCATCCTGTTATCAACCAATACCCCAAGGTCCTTCTCCTCCTCTGTCACTTCCAACTGATGCGCCCCCAACGTATATCTAAAATTCTTATTATTAATCCCTAAGTGCATGACCTTGCACTTTTCACTATTGTATTTCATCCTATTACTATTACTCCAGTTTACAAGGTGGTCCAGATCTTCCTGAATAGTATCCCTGTCCTTCTCCGTGTTAGCAATACCCCCCAGCTTTGTGTCATCCGCAAACTTTATTAGCACATTTCCGCTCTTTGTGCCAAGGTCAGTAATAAAAAGGTTAAATAAGATCGGTCCCAAAACCGATCCTTGAGGGACTCCACTAGTGACCTCCTTCCAGCCTGACAGTTCACCCTTCAATACGACCCTCTGGAGTCTCCCCTTTAACCAGTTCCTTATCCACCTTGCAACTTTCATATTCATCCCCATCTTTTCCAATTTAATTAACAGTTCCCCATGCAGAACCGTGTCAAACACCTTACTAAAATCTAGGTAAATTATATCTACCGCATTTCCTTTATCTAAGTAATCCGTCACCTTCTCAAAGAAGGAGATCAGATTGGTTTGGCACGATCTACCCTTAGTAAATCCATGTTGCGATTCGTCCCAATTACCATTGACCTCTATGTCCTTAACTACTTTCTCCCTTAAAATTTTTTCCAAGACCTTACATACTACAGACGTCAAGCTAACGGGCCTATAATTACCCGGATCACTTTTATTCCCTTTCTTAAAAATAGGAACTACGTTAGCAATCCTCCAGTCGTACGGCACAACCCCCGAGTTTATCGATTGCTTAAAAATTCTCGCTAACGGGCTCGCAATTTCACGTGCCAGTTCCTTTAATATCCTCGGATGGAGATTGTCCGGGCCCTCCGATTTTGTCCCATGAAGCTGTTCAAGTTGGCCTCTACCTCAGTCACGGTAATATCCACCTCCATATCCACATTCCCGCCTATCATCCCTCCATCATCGCTAAACTCCTCACTAGTCTTATTAAAAACTGAGGCAAAGTACTTATTTAGATATTGGGCCATGCCTAGGTTATCCTTAATCTCCATTCCATCCTCAGTGTATAGCGGCCCCACTTCTTCTTTCTTTGTTTTCTTCTTATTTATGTGGCTGTAGAACCTTTTACTATTGGTTTTGATTCCCTTTGCAAGGTCCAGTTCAATGCGGCTTTTAGCCTTCCTCACTTTATCCCTACATGTTCTGACCTCTCCAAGGTAGCTTCCCTTGCTAATCCTGCCTTTCTTCCACTCCCTGTAAGCTTTCTGCTTTTTTCTAATCCCCTCTCTGAGTTGCTTGCTCATCCAGCTTGGCCTGCAAGTCCTGCCCATGTTTTTTTTCCCCTTCCTTGGGATGCAGGCTTCCGACAATTTCCGCAGCTGCAACTTAAAGTAATTCCAGGCCTCCTCCGCATTTAAACCTACTAGTTCCTCCGTCCAATCCACTTCTCTAACTAATTTCCTTAACTCTTTAAAATTAGCCCTCGAGAAGTCGAAAACCCTAATCCCAGATCTACATTTGTTTATCCTTACATCTAGTTTGAACTGAATCAGCTCATGATCACTCAAACCAAGCTTATCCCCTACCACCATTTCTTCTATGAGGTCCTCACTGCTCACCAAAACCAAATCTAAAATGGCATCCCTTCTCGTAGGTACTTCAACTACTTGATGAAGAAATCCATCCGCTATCACATCCAGAAAAATCTGACCCCTATTATTCTTGCAAGCACTTGTCCTACAGGCTATATCTGGGAAGTTGAAGTCTCCCATAATCACACATTTCCCCTTCGTGTTTACCACATTAAAGACATTAAAGAGGTCTCTATCCATATCCCAATCAGATCCCGGCGGTCTATAGCACACCCCAAGCACTATCTCAGGGGAAGCTCTAGTTGCCTTTTTACCCAGTGTGATTTTTGCCCAGACAGACTCTGTCTTATCCATTCCATCGCTTCTTAATTCATTACAGTTAATCTCATCATTGATGTACAAGGCTAATCCACCACCTTTGCCTTTCTTCCTGTCTTTTCTAAACAGCACATAGCCTTCAATTCCTGTACTCCAGTCATGAGTACTATTCCACCAGGTTTTGGTTATCCCTATAATATCTGGTTTCATTTCCTGCACCAGTAGCTCCAGTTCCTCCATCTTGTTACCTAGGCTCCTCGCATTAGTGTACAGACATTTTAATTTTTGGCGTTTGGCGTCAGTGACATTCTTTCCCCCGTCGTGCACAGACCTTCTACCACCGGCATCACCCGTTACTCTGGTTTCTACTCCACTATTCCTCCTTGGAACAATCCTTTGGTCCGCAAGGGTATCCCCTCTCACTTTGTGTACTTCCCTCTCCTGGTTATATTCTGGCGTGGAGATCTCCTGAACATCTTCCAACCATCTCCCCCAACTTCCTAGTTTAAAGCTCTCTTGATGAGGTCAGCGAGCCTCCATCCTAGAATTCTATTTCCCTCCTTACTTAGATGAAGTCCATCCTGAGCGAACAGTCATCTATCCGTAAACACTTCCCAATGACCGTACATCCCAAAGCCCTCCTTATAACACCAATGCCTGAGCCATCTGTTGATCGCCATAATCTTGTCACTCCTTCGTCGCCCTGCTCTAGGAACCGGCAGAATCCCACTGAAGATCACCTGAGCCTCGATTTCTTTGAGCGTCTTCCCCAGTCTGGCATAGTCCTCCTTGATACAGTCCAGCGAATAACTAGCCGTATCGTTCGTTCCCACATGAAGGACAATCAACGGATTCTTTCCCGCTCCCGCTAGGATCCTATTTAGCCTCTGGTCCACATCCTGTATCTTAGCCCCTGGCAGACAGCACACCCTTCTGTTCTCCCGATCAGGTCTAGTTACAGGCCTGTCTATTCTTCTCAGTAAAGAGTCTCCAATCACGTAGACTTGCCTTTTCCTGGCGACAGTGTGATTCTCCAGTCTATCCCCCACACCAGCTGGCCGCAATTCCTCTCGATTTGTATTCGCCCTTACAATCCTCCTAGGGCTCATACTTGGTGCCGCCTCCATCGACTCCTCCCCTCCTTCTGCAGGACTAGCTGCTCGTCTCTTTTTCCTTGCCCTCTCTCCTTCAGCAGCCTGCTGTGCTCCATCTTCATTTACCAACTCAGCAAACCTGTTCCTGAGTTCTATTTCTCCATCGCTGGCCCATCTTTTTCTCTGCCTGGTTCTCCTAGTCACATGCTTCCACCGTCCACTTTCCTCACCCAGCAGCCCCTCCTCAGAGTCCTTTGGTCCTGCTTCTGTCCGCTCGTCTGAGCTTGTCCCCTGTGCCTCATCATGTCTGTGTTCCATCATCTGCTCGAACCCCCTTCTAAACTCAGCCAGAGTTTCCACCTGCATCTCCAGTCCCCTTACCTTTTCCTCCAGCAGCTCTACCAAGCGGCACTTCATGCAGACGAAACTCCTTTCAGGTGCCCCTTCCAGGACCATGTACATGCCACAGCTACCGCATCCGGTCATCCTCAGTGTGTCTGTACCTGCTGCCCCTGCCTCCATCATACCCTTCCAACTCCGTGCCTGGCAATCCACACCTCACACCGCGCCGCAGGCCACCAGCAAGCGCTGGGCTGCTGGCAAACCCCTGCCTCTTCCCTTTTCTGGCTTCCTGGTTTCTCTGCCTTAGTCTCCCCTGTAACCTCCCCCTGGAAACTCCCATTGAAACTCCCCTGTTAGCAGCTCTGTTTGCTGGCTCCTGTGCCGCTGCCTGAGTGCCTGGCTCCTTATATAGGACCCCTAATCAGGTAAGCCCCGCCCCCAACTCTGGGCTCAGCCTCGCTCCCAGCACACAGCCTCTAGCAGCCTGCACACACACTCACTCACACACAAACTCCACAATACAATCCACGAACCACAAACCACAAAAACCTGCTCCTCCAACAGCACTCCCACTGAAAGTCCCCTGTTAGCAGCTCTGTTCGCTGGCTCCTGTGCCGCTGCCTGAGCGCCTGGCTCCTTATATAGGACCCCTCAATGGACTCTGGATTAGGCTCCAAGTAGTCTTGCTTTTGATACTTGGTAGGCCAGTCTAAGCAGAACAAGCCATGAAAATGCCAACCACAAAACTAAATAGGAAACAAAAATCCTGAGCCTTACAAAGAAAGGTGCCACTGGTATGTTCAGGCCAAAACGAGTTCCAGACCCAAGATCCTTAGTGAAAAAGGTGGTATCACAAGATGAACAGGTTCAATGACGCTGACCTCAGTTGCTATAACAGTCACAATCATGGCTGATACATATGGAACAGAACCAGGGACCTCCAGGATGAGAATTAAAAGCACGAGTCTCTATAGCTTGAAATAAGAGCCAGACTCTAACACCGACTGACCAATGGGGTTACAATAACAGGAAGTGCTGTAGACTGGGTCTTTAATATTTCAGATTTTATATACTGAAAGCAAGACCCTGATGTGTACTCTGAATAGAAGGTGACTATCATGGTTCATAATGCCAGGGCAATGTTGGCTTTCACAAGAAGCCCTGGAGTTGTCACACTAACATGTTCTGCAGAAGCCTCTGAGTCTCCTAGAGCCCAAATTCTAGCTTCAAGTCTCTCCTGTACATACTTAGAAAAGACCACTTAATGTGGGTGAAGAGTCTACAATCATTACAGCACAGCAAAGCCATCATGAGATGGTTCCTAAGAGTTAATTCATGCATCCATTATTAATGTGTGCCTGGAAATTCAATTTACTCTCATTAAAGTGTGATTAGTAGTAAAGATACGGCAGATTACAGTCACACCACACCAGCTTCCAGTGCACTTAACGTGACTATCATGGCAGCATTTCACTAGCAAGCTATAGGTTGTATTCTTTTGCTTTAGGTGCAAAATTTGGACTTTTTTTCTCTAATAGCAGAGAAGAGTGATCTGTCCCTAATGACTGCTTTTCACCTGCTTCTGTGAAAATGAACCTGATGGATTCATTGTTAGGAAAAACTAACCGGTGAAGTCCTTTCCTAAAGGGTGTGGGAGGTGGGGAATGATGGGTTTTCAGTTTGGGTGTATGACCTTGTAGCGTCTGAATGAGAGAGAGATCTCCAGTTAAAACCCAGGTGCTGAAGGAGATGTCAGTGGCCCACAGTGTTGAGGACTTTGTGCCATTGACGGTGCCACCTCTCATATGAGGTGTTAAATTGAGTTCCATCTTGCCCTACTATGGTCACTGAACATCCTATGTCACTTCTCCTCAAAGCTGGGGTGTCTTTCCTGATATCCTGGCTGTATTCCATTCTGGGCAATTGCACTGAGCCAAATCATGGCCCCTGGTTATATGGGATTTAGGGCTTCCCAAGCACGCAGGCTCTGAATGGGCCAACTGATTCCTGGAGACAGCCCAGTCAAGGGTTGGAGTGGCATATAGGGGCTGTAGGCACAACCCACAATAGCAGGATGTGGAGTCATTCGAGGAATGGGGTTTCATGTCAGTGAGTTCCCTAACCCCAGACACCCTACACAGGCCTGGTCCTGCTCCTTCCCACATATACAGAGAAACACAACTCCTGGTCTGTTATGACCACCATGGAGAGCTCACAAGGATACTGGGGTTATGATACCTGGGGGATGTAGGAAGGTCTCATAGAAAAGGGGTGAGAAGGAGCTGCATCTATGGCCTGGCTGCATGCTCAGGCTGATTTTGCACTGTTGTGGAGTTTAGGGCCAGTTATTAGTCTATTGTGCCTGCCTAAACTCCCCTTATAGTTTCCACTGGAAAAGTTATTCCTCTCATCTAATATTTGTTATGGCAGTATCCAGAGGGCCCAATCAAGGCTGCATTGAGCTAGGTGTAGTACAAATGCACAGAGATGGCCCCTTCCTCAAAGAATTTAGTCTGAACATTTCTTCACTTCCCTCCAAAGGCTTGTACACACACTGTTCACAAATACATTTCCTCCAGTGAAGGAAAGGAATAGATTTACGTCCTAACTCCATGTGAACAAGCACATGAGCAGATCTCCTTCATTGTCTGTGATTTATCCCATGTGGTGCAAATATTTCTCAGCCAGAGATCTGACATTCGTAGCAGATTCGTTGCTCAATAAACCTACAAATATTCATCACTGCAGTATTACAATTGCTGAGCATACTTGGTGTGACCGCTGTGCCAAATATAACATCATTGCTAAGCTCACATCTCATTAACACACAAAGACCTCTTCCCACTGCCAAAGCAGCCTTCCTGTAAGTCAGATTCAGGTTGGCTCTAATTTAGTTTGTACAACTTCAGTCTGGATGAGGATGAGGAAACCCCACAGCACTTGTACATAGAACAGGTATCATGGTCCTTCCCCAGAAGTGGCTGAATTTCAGCAGTGGATGGTTAATCCCTATATGTCTGCCTCTGTAAAGCACCTTGGATCCTCCTGCATGAAAGGAGAATTTTAAATGTAAGTCTTAGCACTTTTTCACTTCCAGTGTAGAGGAAATGTCCCCTTAAATGACCATCTGCCTGGCTGATCCCATAACAAACCCTCACGTGCATTACACAGCTCTGCCACTGACTGAGAGGTTCCCAGGGAACTAAGAATTCTAGGCTAGCCATGACAAATTATCTGACAGCTTTCCTCTCATGGAGCACGTGGTGGCGACACAGTAATGCAAACAGGTAAAAATCAAGTTATGCCTAAGAGTATTTGAGGAGTGTTAATGCAGTAACCCATGCTGGCTGAATGTGGGTCTTTGTCTCCTTCTCATGGGGATGCCATAAAGAGGCTTAAGTTTGCTATTGCCTTCAAAGCACAGATCTGGGCCTTTAGCTGAAATGATAGAGCTTCTTGCTTTTCAATCCAGAGGTTCTCAGTTCCCACATATAACTCAGCCAGAGATGCCTTTGCAATTGGTGGCCCACATGGGATTTGAATTGCTGCGGATCTCTGATGCTAGGATGAGCTTCACGATCCAGGGGAAGGTGTAACTCATTCTGGCAAAGTGACACTCTTTGTCCGTCTCTAGTGGACATCTGAGGCAGTGACTGCAGTAAACAGGGAGAGAAACTATGTAAGGTGCTGCAGGAGGATATTGACGAGAAGCAGTGGGATGAACTGAAGAAAAGGGAAAGCTCTGGTTGAACATTAGGGAAAAATATCCATGTGGTGACTGCTATTAGGCTGTGGAACAGCCTGGAAAATGCATTAGTAACGGTGCAACAGGGAACTGCACTGGCTGGGGAATAGGCTAGATGATCTAATAGTGCATTTTGAGCTCCAGATTCTATGAGGAAGAGCCACCTGGGACGGAAGTAGCAATAGGGCTGCAAATGAGCCAAACTGCTGTTTGGAAAATCACCCCACTGTAAAGTACAATCCATGTGGTAATGTCACATGAGGCAATGAATATTGACCATTTGGGGATAGATGCTCTGCCCACGGACATCAGACGGGAAGCTTCTGTTGACATCCAAGGAACAGGGTTAGGTACCCAGTAGAGGGGTATCTTCCAATCAAGGCATGAGAACCCAGAGTAGTTTGGGTTCGCAGCCCCACAGAGTTTTGTGGCCTTTAACCCAGTCTCCTCCACCAGCCAGAGTTCCAGGACTGGGTGTCTGGAGTGGGTGATTTCCCTGATAGATTTTCTTCCCTAAGACTGACTCTCTACTCTCCATGCTCCCCATATAGCTCCTAGAGCAGAGAGTTCTTCTTGGCTGCCTTCTTCTCCAGGAGGCTGGATGCAATCTGTTCCTTTCCTGTTGGCCTGGGCTCCTTCAGAGAAAGGTTTCTGCTTGATGCTCTCCACCCAGTACTATGTGGCTGGGCTCCGGGAGCCCAGCATTCCCCCTGCCTTGCTAAGGCTCAGCTGCTGTCCTCCCTGGGTTCCTGACTCAGGCCCTTGGGGCATACAGCTCTTCTAAGGCCAGCTAGCGGAAATTGCCTGGCCCTCTCCTCCTCACACAGCAGGTTTGCATCACCCATGCACACATCCTTAAAAAGTGACAGCTTTCCCAGCCACGCTCCCAACGTCAGGTTGGGGTTCAGCAGAGTCTAACCTGGTCCTTGGATTTTGTCCTAAACCAATTGCTCCAGTCTTCTGTAAAGAGCCGCTCTCTCCCGCGCACTCGGAGGAGACCATGGGCAGGAATTTCGCTTCAGTGCATGCACATGTGGGAAACACTGTTGCAAATCATGCTTAAAATTCAATCTGGCAGGAAAACTCTGAAACTGGTTTGAAACGCTACAGCGAGCTGAGCAAAACATTGACATAAGACCATGCAGCCAATCCCTGGAGTAAGGAAAGGCTGCTGGAGTCCCAATATACTTTAGCTGTTGGGTTTTCTCACCTGTTCCCCCTGCTTGATCCTATTCATGCTTTTTTATGGTACATGGTAATGTGGTCCACATGTTTATTACCCTTCACATAAAAGTAACACCAAAGTTCACATTACACACTCATATTTTCCCAGCATGCAGGGGTTCGTTAGGAGCAATTTCAGTCCTTTTTTATAATTTCTAAAAGCAGCAATTAGATCACTGCCCCTAGACCGCCTCTTGCAGGGAAAATAAACTCCAATTTTCTTGACTTTGTCTAATGCTAATAGCCTGGAATGTTTGAAAACGTGATATCGTTCTCCATGGCTTTATCCCTCCAGGGTGATTATAGAGTTTCTGAGACAAGGTCAGTAATCACATATACAGTTCTCTAGTTGAGACTTAACTGTTCCCTTACATAGTAAAAAATCCTGTTCACCCTGATTTATGGGCTATTCCTTTTGCAGTGCAACTCAGCAGCCTGGTTTCTTTCTTTAGTACATTATAGAGGGAAACGGTTTCCTGCACTAGAAAAGGAGCTTCATTTGACACCTAATGTCAAATATGACTCCCCTGCCCCCATTTCCCCCCACCCCCTTCCCTGTGATTTGACTGTGGTTCAGCTCCTGGCAAAGAAAGAGGGCTTGTTCCCTCATTTTAAAGGGGGTGCTCCAGCTCTGGGGTGCTGAACACAGTTTTGCCTTCTCTACACCAGTCAAACAAAAGTGTGATCACATACAGTGAAACATCCAACAAAGAAGATGCACTGGGCAGATTGAAATGGATTTCACATTCCGTCATGGTTAGGCCTTTGGACAAGCCAGAGAGTCACCCATTCAGGAAAGCCTGCTGCACGTAAGCATGGGTTTAAGTTCCGTTGACTTTAATGGGATTTAAGTCCATGCTTAAAGTCAAGCACATGCTTAAGTGCTTTCTTGA
The DNA here is from genome assembly GCF_007399415.2 of Gopherus evgoodei. NCBI lineage: Eukaryota > Metazoa > Chordata > Testudines > Testudinidae > Gopherus > Gopherus evgoodei. The sequence goes on from NC_044322.1 coordinate 12,101,034, forward strand.
ATTGGAGCCACAGGTTCTAGTGACCAATGATCAATAAGCCAACCAAAGTAACTGACTCAGCAATTAAATCAGTATTGAAGCATTTCTGAAAGCAGCTATTAACTTTTTTTCTGCTCAACATTTATTATAGTCAAGGATTGATTTCTTTCTTGTTGATGCCATATTGCACTGAGGCCTTATTCTCCACTCCCTTATAGGAGTACTTAGAATTGGGCCCAAAGGATACATTAACCCATCCTTAGATTGTAAGGGATTGTCTATTTGTCCTGTGTTTGTACAGCTCTAGCACAATGGGCTCCTGGGCCATGACTGGAGTTCCTAGGTGCGATCATAATACAAATAATACTGTTTTGGCTAGGGGCGAGCTGCTCTCCTCAGTGTTAAATGATGAACCATTCATCGGCGTGATTAAAAAGAATAGTTCTAACTTCACTCAAGACAGATAGCACTTCCTTTGAAGCTTTGAAAACCTCGGTTAGAGAAGAATGCATGAAGCTCACCTCCCAGGAGGGACAAAGAACAGAGGAACTAAGCAGTTAAGTAAAGCAAGCAGAAGATCCAAGATCCTTCAGCTTCACAGGTCTATCAATATCTCTCATAAACACTAAGCATGGACTGTGCGGTAACACTTTGGAACAAGTGGATCATAGGCTTAATAGAAAGGAAATACCAGAGGACATGGCAGAAAAACTTGTAGCCAGAAGTTTCAAAGCAGAAAGGATCAAGAATTGTTTTTTCTGTAGTACCAAAAAAAAAAAAAAGCCAATTTCAACTGAAAGCAAAGATATCAATTAATCCAGACAGCCCTATGAATTGCTGTGTGCTGATGCTAATAACTTTGACCAAAGAGAATTCAACAAAAGCTTCACCAACTTAGATAGTTACTCACTTTCCCCAGATCTGTTCCATCAGCTGGGTGGCCAATTAACATAGGATAGAGTATAAAATTCATGGTAAACACCTGGACCGAACAACATCCTTGTCCAGCTTTTAAAGCAGTTAAAACTCAAATCTCTTCTTGCTACTGGAAATGACTTCACTGATGCTGTGATTTTTCTAAGAGCTTTTGCATCAGACATCTTGACTAGGATGAGAAAACTGCCATGATTACTTTACTCAAACGCTATATCTGCCCTAGTGACTGTCCGTGTGCGGCTTTGTGCCTAACCCCCGAAGCATTTGTCTCCAGGGGAGTAGAGGACAAACATCCTAGCATTTCTGAGGAGCGTGGGTAGTAGCATGGCCCCACTCCCGGGCCAGTTTGCAGTGTGGACAAGGGCAAGGGCAGGTACCGAGTCTCAAGTATCAATAGTCCTCCACACTTATTCCCACAATGCACTGAGCCCCTTTCTTACTGGCCCTTACTGGCCCAGTCTCTAGGTGCCTATCCCCCTATATGCATGGGTAGTAACATGCTGCACTGACCAAATCAGAACAGCTTCCAGCTGCACTAGTTACAGCTCAACGATGGATCCAGCCCTGAGAGCAGCCACTGGGGCCACCGAGCATAGCAGGAAGCTGGTCAATGTCTGGGCAGAGTATGTAGTACAGCACCCTCCACCACTTTGACTGGAACAGTGGGAACATTCATCTATACTGGCAAATTTCCTGGAGGCTGGAGGAGCTGGCCATTCACCAGACTGCAGGGTGGTGGTGCAGGGAGCCAATGAAGTACTTGAGGCTCCTGTACAGGAAGGCCAAGGAAGTTGGTCTGGGATGGCTTGAGCTAAACCCAGCCAGCCTTATTGTCCAACAGCCCAGTGAGGCAGGAGGGACCACAGAGGAGCTCAGGCAGACAAAGAGGAGGTTGTTCTGCACGTTTACCCAGAGGTCCAGGTTGTGGATGAATATCCTCTGGAGAGACTGATGCCTTTGCAGGAACCATAACCTCTGGCTGGTAAGTTACAATGGTGCCCAGCCTCCCCACCAATATCCTCCTCTCTTTGTGTGGCTAAATTCCCAGTGTTAAGATCAAGAGGATTGCAGTAATGTGCACTTATTTTTCACTGATGGAGAATGTGCCATCTATTGCTCTCTGTCTGCTTGTGTGGCGCGCATTGCTGAAGCCACACCACTGTGGTTCCTGTGCTCATACCGAACCCTTCCAACGTTCCTCCCATGTGTTCAGCCTCCTCTGCTGCACCCCAGAGTGGCCAGAGTTACAACTTAATGTTTTTATTGACATCCGAGGAACCACACTGAAAGGGTCTGTGCCTGGGCTTCTAAAGCAGATTTCTGAAACAGCAAAGTAAAAATCAATCTGCCCCTATGTCTGTCCATTCCTCTGTCCTCTGCCAGGCAGCAGGGGTCCTGGGGCTGCACAGCACAGGGGTGCGTGTGTGTGTGAGAAAGGATGTCCTGGCTGGGGAAGGGGTGAACACATGTCCAGGCAACTTACACCGCTGGAATCTTTGGAAAGTTAAAGTAGCTGTCTCTGCCATCTCCTCACAGAAATCCAGACGACAAGCCAGACCGAGTGGTGGAGGAGAAGGAGGTGTTCTTCTGGCAGCCATAGACAAATCAGTATTGTGTCCCTTTCCTGTTGTGTGAGGTTCAGGCTTGTGGTGCTGAGCTGGATTTTCAAAACACTTAGGACAGAAACATCACTTCTTTATTTTCCTGTCCATGTCACCAGTATGGTGCAGGCACAGGGGCAGAATTCCCTGGCACTGCTGAGGGGAGGGGGCATTCATTGTTCAGCTCTCCAGGGACAGGAAATCTCCACATGCTAGCTCAGAATGTAGTCGACTTCCATTCTAATACCCACCCAATCCTGTAAGCACATGTCATCAAATTTCTCATGCAACAGGAATTCCAGCTGGTTCTTAAGGTTTACTGGCAGTGCGAATGTACTCAGACCACCTTCGTAGCTGACCAAACTCCTCCATTCAGCTATATGTGGAGGGGTGATCATTAGCAGAAATATTTCCCTAGCATACAGTGCTGGATCCCCACCCCACACAGGACCGGAAAGCCACTTCTCGTTTCCAGTGCAGTACTTTGAATACTGCTACGTTCTCCAAATGTTGGTCAGCCATAACAAGTAAAAACAAATAAAAGGAAGTTCTTCTTCATGCAGCGCAAAGTCAACTTGTGGAACTCCTTGCCTGTGGAGGTTGTGAAGGCTGGGACTATAAGAGAGTTTAAAAGAGAACTGGATAAATTCATGGTGGTTAAGTCCATAAATGGTATTAGCCAAGATGGGCAAGGAATGGTGTTCCTAGCCTCTGTTTGTCAGAAGGTGGAGCTGGATGGCAGGAGAGAGATCACTTGATCATTACCTGTTAGGTTTACTCCCTGTGGGGCACCTGGCGTTGGCCACTGTTGGTAGACAGTATACTGGGCTAGATGGACCTTTGGTCTGACCCAGTATGGCCGTTCTGATGTTCTTATAAAAGAAGAACTTGTAAACTGGTAACATAGCCCCTGGAAGTACTTCTATGCCTCCCCCGCCACACCCCTAAGACAGCGTAAACAGTTAACATTTTTAAAACCACTCATAAAATTTTCTCAGCTTTATGTGCCTCTGCTTGCTGCTCATGGGCTGCAAATGGCCTACGAGAACAAAGTTTGTTAAGACAAATTGCATTGCTGAAAAGTATCAAAATGGCCTACAAAATTGTGCTAAAGTTGGGGGAGGCGGTAGGGACATCTCCTGCCAGGAAGTTCAGGGGCTGGTACAAGCTGCTGTGCCAGGTCTCCTGCAGTCCTACCATTGTCCTCCTGTCCAGTTAGGAGTGGTATTTGGCAGAGGTCTCCAGGCTGACAAGCACTCTAGCTGGCAGCAAGAGGAAGTGACTGATGAGCTGGTCCTATGGGCTAGACAGCAGTCAGATGCTTCACTCTGAGCAGGAGAGGATTCTGAACCAATATTAGAAGGAAGGAACGGGAGCATTCACATATATGGCTGGGGGCTGACAGAGCCTGCTGCTTCCTTTCCCTGAGGAACTCATATTGCTCCTCCATTCTCCTCTCCATCCCTGTGAGCAAGTCTCCCTGGCCCTTCTCCCTGTCCTCTCGAGCATTCATTTCCTGCCCTCTGTACAGAACGTTCTCACGCCTGGGAGCAGACTGTTCTCACTCCTCTCTTTACCAGTGCAAAGGGAGAGAAAGAGAGCATTATACTTTGGTCCTCAGGAACAAGCTAAGACATACCCCCTCCCCCAACTTTAGCACAGCCTGTCATTATTGCTTGCATGGGCTCTGACTTCCCCTTTGCCCAGTGGGTGCTCGACCCCCCACACCCCTGGCCCTTCCCCTTCCCTGCCTATTTCCGCCCCTGCACTGCCCTCACCATTTCCCCATTCCACTGCTTCCCCAAAAGTCCCTGACTCATTCCACCAGGGCCGGCTCCAGGTTTTCTGCTGCCCCAAGTGGCACAAAAAAAAGCCACAGCAGCACGATCTTGCTGCTCCACTCTTCGGTGGCAATTCAGCGGCAGGTCCTTCGCTCCGAGAGGGACTGAGGGACCCGCCACTGAATTACTGTTGCAGACCCAGACGTGCCACCCCGATAGCTGCTGGAATGCTGCCCCTTGGTATTGGCTGCCCCAAGCACCTGCTTCTTTAGCTGGTGCCTGGAGCCGGCCCTGCATTCCATCCCCTTCCCCCAAGTCCCGGCACCTGCCCTGCCTCTTCTCCATCTCCTCCCCTGAACACGCCGCGTACCCGCTCCTCCCACTCCTCCCGGAAAGTCCAAAGTGCCACCAAACAGCTGTTTGGCGGTGGCCAGGCAGGAAGTGCTGGGAGGTAGGTGGAGGAGCGGGGATGCAATTGTGTAACAGTTTAATTGTTGCTTTCATTGTTTTTTTAAACTTTTTCTACAAAGTAAACCTTCAACATCAGAGTTTTAGTACATTTCCTGGTTCTGGTGAATGCTGGCGAGGTGTTTTAGTTTGGAAATGGGCCTTAAGCTTTTTTAGTAAGCTTTTTTTATATTTACAACTTTGGAACCATTACAATTGAAATACTTTTGTTTTTTTAGTCTCTCTGCCCAAGCTTCACAAATCTCTGAAGCCACAGCGACACAGAGGAGGGATGGGGGAAAGTGCAGTGTAGTTTCTGCCCAGTAAAAACCTCTACCCATTCTCAGTTGCAGATATCTTACACATAGGGTAGGTTGATTTTTCTACCTTAATATTTTTATGGAACATGTTGCAATTCAAAAACTGAAAAAAAGAAGGTAACATACTGGTAATCATACACAGCATCTGTCAGCGCCCTATACCAAAACGCCCCTCTTCTCCTGCAAACCTCCAACTCCTGAAGACTTAAGCACTTCAAGCAGACCTTGGATTAGGAGTCTCTAACACTTGTGAATTCACTTGGCACCGGTGACAATTCTTAGTGAATAAATTAACACTTCTCAGCCTCTATCCCCCCATGGCCATCTATCAAGAACACTCTGATAACGTTAAGAACTCACAGTAACAGAGGTTTCAAAAAAGGTATGAATTGTGTCATGCACTTAAGGCACCAAAACATTTGGCAGACACCCAATGACAGCATTTGTCAACATCACTGGGATGCAGGGGGAGGGGGAGTGGGGGGAGACGCAAACTGTAAACAGCTTTGGAAAGGTTTAAAGGAGAGGTTCGATCCAGCTGGGAATTGTGTTAACAGGCACAATACTTAGAAACCCAGTATTTTGCAAAAGAAGTACAAATGAGTCCTTCAACCCATCTAATGCAAAACCATAAGCCATGTCAGAAGTGGGCCAGCCCATACTGTTGTAAATGAAGTTAAAGATTTAGTGTTTATTTTACAAGTCACATGTAAAAGAGCCAGAAACCATCATCAGTAATCCCCATTCCTTTTTGAAAATGAATCACAAATGATTAATTGGTTTATGTTCAGGTTTAATTATGAAATGGACAAAAACATTTCACAATGAGCGCATCACACAGCTGCCACCCTCCATAGCAGAGAGCTAGCCCCAAAGCTGTTAACACAGGTGTTTGCTAATAATTGACTTTGTAAATTTTTGCAGTGTAACACACAGGAATGGATAATGATCTTCAGGAACAGCCAATCAGATGAGAATAAAACACTTGAAAATTTATATAGCCAGGTAAGTATGATGGAGTATTTCCCTCAGGTGAAGTTAAAGCAGCTTCGCAGAAAGGATGTGAAGGTGTCCCTTGGCACAAGGACAAGTCAGCCCATGCCTCGTTTTTGTGCCAGTATGTGGCACATATGGTGTCCCTAATTTCCCTTGCAGGCTAGGACCTGGGACCTGTATATAACATAGGTGTGGGCTCCAGTTGCCTGCCTAGACTTTGTAAAGCAGATGAAAATATTCTGCTTGACTCTCTCAAATGTTGTGCAGTGCACAGCAGATCACGATCCCAGGAACAGTGTTTGCCTCTGGCATCCAGATGGGTGTGCAAGCATTGCCAATGAGCCTTCAGCCTACCAAAAGCACATTCCATGCCCAGTCTGCAACTACTTAGCTTGCAATTAAATTCCTTTTTCCAGGGCAATCATTGCTGGGATATGGCTTCATGAGCCAAGGAAGGAGCAGGTAGGCAGGGTCACAAAATAACCATTGACACAGATACACCATACACAACAACTGAGTTTCTGGGGAATAAAGTCCCTACTTCCCCCTTCTCTACTCCGCTGTCATGATCCTTTCCTGTGCTCCCCATGCTGTGATTAATCAATCTGCCTATGTGGTCCACCAAGTCATGCAGAATGATCAAAGAGTAACCTTTTCAGTTTACATACTCACTCGTCCCTTGTGGTGGGCAAAGTGCTGGGACCTCTGAGTGCTATCAATGGCCCCTGCACAGTTGGGAAAACCCAGCCTCTGAAAACCAGCTATTTCTGGAAATATTTTTGTGGCAACCACCAATGGGTTAGCCATGGCATTAACTGCCTCACAAACTGCCACAACTTCAATCCCAAGAGTTGACTTGCCAACCCCAGAGTGCTTTGCAATGGACTAGTAGCTGCCAGGGGTAGGCAGCTTTCACAGGGCAATAGCAACCTGCTTTAACACGTATGGCTTCCTTGAATCAATGGTTCTGGCCCTGGGGAGTTGGTGCAAGCTCCTCCCATAGCTCCATAAAGATCTGATTCCTCATCTGAAAGTTCTGCAGCCACTGCTGGTCGTCCATGTTTCTAGGACAATGTGATTCCATCACTCTATGCTTGTTCTTCTGCACCAGAAATAGTGAACCAAAAGGGAAATCACAGCAATAGTAGCAATCAGCATCTCTCTCAACTGTGTTATGAATTTATGTTTATTGTTCCTCGTGGCCTGCCATCTTTGATATGTCTGAAATTGCTGCCAAAATATCATCCAGTGTCTCCTAGAGTCTCTCCTCCACTGTAGAAACCTCCCTCCTGCAATGAGGAGCAGGAACTCTTCATTGTCTAGTGGGTCCATAACTTCAACCAAATTTTTGAGGGAAAGACATGTAGGGCTATGTCATCTGGAAGTGCCATTGCCACATGAGTCAAAGCACGCAGTAGTACACAATGCATAACAAAGCAGGTCCTAGAGAGTCTCCCTGTGATGAAAAGAGCCCTGGGATATCACCCCTGAAATGATAGCGCTAACCTTCTGTACCTAGATGAGTAGTGTGGATGTGTGTGTATGCATGTACACAGCATTATACTTGGTCCCAGTACAGCTTATGTGGACTCTCCGGGGCAAGTATGTGAAGTACTTGTGTGATGCAGTAGGTACTGTCTGTGTGGGGAGTGGGAGAGCAGGGGAGGACTTTAGGGGATGGACGATGCCAGAGCAGGGAGACCGCATGAATGAACGGAGCCTTGTCTCTGAGGGAAGCAGCCGGGCAGATGCAGCGCAGGCACCAGTGTCTGTCCCCGCTGGGAGTGGTCAGCCGGCGGACGAGGGCTTCCCGAGACCCCCCCTTCCTAGGCCTAGGGGAAGGGCGGGGAGGAGCCCAGTGTATACCGAGGGCACCGTGACACCCCCGGCCAGCAGGGGATCTGCCCAGCGAAACTCACCCCCCAGCAGGGGATCCTCCCGGCGACGCTCGGCATCCGTGGAGCGGACGCGGCTGGAATATGAAAGGGAGCTGAAACGGGAGGAGCTCAAGTTAAAGAGGTAAGAGCTGGAGGAGAAGGAGAAACAGCGTAAACATGAGGAGAACCAGCGTAAACATGAGTAGAACCAGCACCAGCGTGAGTGGGAGGAGAAGGAGAACCAGTGTAAACATGAGCTGGAGCTGGCCCGGCTGGCGAGCAGTGGGGCCCTGGCTGCGATGAGTGAGGGGGGGCCCAAGCCTACAAAGAGCTTTGATAAGCACTTGCTGCCCCGGTGTAAGGAGGGGGAGGACATAGATACCTTCCTGACGGCCTTTGAGAATGCCTGTGAGCTGCACCGGGTTGACCCTGCAGACAGTATTGCAGTTCTCACCCCCTTACTGGACTCCACAGCCGTGGAGGTGTACAGCCGACTGAAAGGGGCGGAGGCAGGGGACTACGAACTGTTCAAACAGGCCCTGCTCCGCGAGTTTGGGCTGACTCCTGAGATGTACCGGAAAAAGTTCCGGAACCAGCGTAAAACCCGTGAGGTCACATACCTACAACTGGTCAACCGGGCGCAGGGGTATGCCCGCAAGTGGACAGCTGGGGCCCAAACTAAAGAGGACCTGCTTGACCTATTCATACTGGAGCACCTGTACGAGCAGTGCCCGTCCGACTTGAGGCTGTGGTTGATGGACCAGAAGCCGGAGAACCCACAGCACGCAGGCCAGCTGGCCGACCAATTTGTGTACAGTCGGGCAGGGGATGGCAGGGAGGAGTCTCGAAGGAGCAAGCCTGCCTCAACGCAGAGAGAGAGTCATCATGGGACCTCCCAGCGGGGTCCTATGGAGAACCCCCCCAAAAGGGGAACATCCAGCGGCAGGTCCCTCCGACCCACTCAAGGGGACCCACGAGACATGGGCTGCTATCGCTGTGGCCAACGAGGTCACATACGGGCCCAGTGCCCCAAGCTCAGGGACAGACAAGCAGACCCAACCCGCAGAGGGTGGACTGGGTAAAAACCCAATCGGAGGAGGGGCTACATTCCCAGGAAAGGGGGGCTGGCAACGTACCACCTGTGGATGCTCCAGGCTCCGGGTTTTTGGTTTACCGGGTGGGTGCGGGGCTGCCCCTCCGGAAGGAGTGCATTGTTTCCCTGGAGGTAGATGGGAGGAAGGTCACTGGGTACTGGGACACGGGCGCAGAAGTGACCCTGGCCCGACCCGAGGTAGTGGTCTCAGATCGGATGGTGCCTGACACCTATCTGACCCTGATGGGCGTGGGCGGGACCCCATTCAAGGTGCCTGTGGCAAGGGTACGCCTGAAATGGGGGGCCAAGGAGGGCCCCAAGGATGTGGGGGTACACCGATATTTTCCCACTGATGTGTTAATGGGAGGGGACCTCGAGGACTGGCCTAGTAACACCCAGAGTGCCCTGGTCGTGACTTGTAGTCAGAGTCGGCAAAGGGCACTGCACCCCGACAACTGGGAAGGTACTCGACCCGAGGTGCAGGACCCTAACCCAGGGAGCGGGGAACGCCCAGGGGCACGGTGCAGAGAGGCTGCGGCCTCAGACCCAGCCAGCAAGAGAGAGCCGGTCCCCATCCCTGTCCCAGCTGCTGAGTTCCAGGCCGAGTTGCAGAAAGATCCCTCCTTGCGGAAGCACCGGGACCGGGCTGACCTTAGTGCGGTACAGACCATGAGGAGAGGTTGCAAGGAGAGGTTCCTGTGAGAGAAAGGGTTCCTGTACCGAGAATGGGCTCCCCCAGGGGAAGTAGAGTCATGGGGGATCAGGAGGCAGCTGGTGGTTCCCCAGAAGTTTCGTCACAAGCTGCTGTACCTGGCCCATGACATCCCTCTCGCAGGGCACCAGGGAATCCGACGCACCAGGCAGAGGCTGCTACAGAACTTTTACTGGCCTGGGGTCTTTACCCATGTCCGACAGTACTGCCAATCCTGTGACCCCTGCCAGAGGGTGGGGAAGGCCCGGGACAAGGGGAAAGTGGCTTTGAGGCCTTTACCCATCATAGAAGAACCTTTCCAGAAGGTGGCCATGGACATAGTGGGACCCCTCAGCAAGATGACCCGGTCAAGGAAGAAATACATCCTGGTGGTGGTGGATTTTGCCACTCGCTACCCCGAGGCGGTGGCCTTGTCCTCTATCGAAGCCGACACAGTGGCAGATGCGCTGCTGACAATTTTCAGCCAGGTGGGATTCCCCAAGGAGGTCTTAACGGACCAGGGGTCCAACTTCATGTCGGCCCTGCTCCAGTCCTTATGGCAGAAATGTGGGGTCCAGCACAACTGAGCCTCAGCGTATCACCCCCAGTCCAACAGGCTGGTAGAAAGGTTCAACGGGACGCTGAAGATGATGCTAAAAACATTTATGAACCAGCACCCGCAGGATTGGGACAAGTACTTACCTCACCTGCTGTTCGCATACAGGGAGGTGCCCCAGGTATCTACCGGGTTTTCACCTTTCGAACTGTTGTATGGAAGGCGGGTAAGGGGGCCCCTAGACCTGATGAGGGACGAATGGGAGGGGAAGGCCTCTCCCGAGGGAGAGTCAGTGGTGGAGTATGTCCTGACCTTCCGGGAAAGACTGGCCGAGCTCATGGGCCTGGCCAGAGAGAATCTGGCCTGAGCCCAGAGGAGGCAGAAGGTCTGGTATGACCACACGGCACGGGCCCGTGCCTTCGCCACCGGAGATCAGATGATGGTTCTCATCCCCGTGAGGAGAAACAAACTCCAGGCCGCCTGGGAAGGGCCCTTCAAGGTTATCAAACAACTGAATGAGGTAAACTATGTGGTGGAGCTGTCAAACCGGGCACATCACCGTCGGGTGTACCATGTGAACATGATGAAACCATACTATGACAGGGGGAATGTGGTGTTGGCCGTGTGTGGACATTGGGAGGGGCAGGGAGATGACCCCTTAGTAGATCTATTCCCTGGGACCAAAGCGGGTTCCCCCCTGGAGGCGATTCCCCTCTCTGATCAGCTGACCCCGGGCCAGCACGCTGAGATCAGGTGGGTGCTGCATCTATACCGACAGCTGTTTTCCAACCAGCCTGGATGCACTAATTTGACTGTCCACCGGGTGGAGACCGGGTCACATTCCCCTATAAGATGCTCCCCTTTTCGGGTCACTGGTAAAACTGTCCAGGATCTTGAAAGAGAGGTCAGGGACATGCTGGCTTTGGGGGTGATCCAGCCGTCTTCCAGCCCTGGGGCCTCGCCAGTGGTGCTGGTTCCCAAGAAGGATGGGTCAATCCGGTTCTGTGTGGACTATCGAAAGCTCAATGCCATTACCGTATCTGATGCCTACCCCATGCCCAGGCCTGACAAGCTAAGAGGTGCTCGGTACCTCACCACTATGGATCTTACCAAAGGCTACTGGCAAGTGCTGCTGGACGCAGATGCCAGGCTGAAATCGGCCTTTATCACCCCTCTGGGGCTCTATGAGTTTCTGACCCTGCCCTTCGACTTCAAGGGAGCACCAGCCACCTTCCAGCGCCTGGTGGATCAGCTACTGAGGGGGATGGAGAGTTTTGCCGTGGCGTATATTGACGACATCTGCGTCTTCAGCCAGACCTGGGAGGACCACATGTCCCAGGTTAAACAAGTCCTGGACCGACTCCGAAAGGCTGGGTTAACAGTAAAGGCTGAGAAGTGCAAGGTGGGGATGGCTGAAGTATCTTACCTGGGCCATCGGGTGGGGAGCGGCTGCCTGAAGCCGGAACCAGCCAAGGTGGAGGTAATCAGATACTGGCCTGCCCCCCAAACCAAAAAGCAGGTCCAGGCCTTTATTGGGATGGCGGGGTACTATCGAAGGTTCGTGCCCCACTTTAGTGCCATAGCCGGCCCCATCACTGAACTGTGCAAAAAGGGGAAGCCAGACAAGGTGATCTGGACTGAGCAGTGCCAGGAGGCTTTCCGGGTGCTGAAGGAGGCTCTAGTTAGTGGCCCAGTTCTGGCAAACCCAGATTTTGACAAACCCTTTATGGTGTTCACCGATGCCTCAGACATGGGACTGGGGGCGGTGTTAATGCAGGAGGATGAAAAAGAGGAGAGACACCCCATCGTGTACCTGAGTAAGAAGCTGCTACCCCGGGAACAAAGCTACGCGGCCATCGAGAAGGAATGCCTGGCCATGGTGTGGGCCCTTAAGAAGCTAGAGCCATATCTCTTTGGGCGACACTTCACCGTGTACACCGACCACTCTCCCCTGACCTGGCTGCACCAGATGAAAGGAGCCAACGCCAAGCTCCTGAGGTGGAGCCTGCTCCTGCAGGACTATGACATGGACGTGGTCCATGTGAAGGGAAGTGCCAACCTGACAGCGGATGCGTTGTCCCGGAGAGGGGACTCTGAACTTCCCCAGGTCACTGGGCAGAGTGACCCCGCTCAGTTCAGTCTCGAAGGGGGGAGAGATGTGATGCAGTAGGTACTGTCTGTGTGGGGAGTGGGAGAGCAGGGGAGGACTTTAGGGGATGGACGATGCCAGAGCCTGTAACCTGAGCTAGGTAAGGGAGGGGAAAAGTCAACACCTTTACCCGGGAAGGGGATAAAGGAAGGGAGTGGCAGGAGGGAAGCAGTTTGAGTTTGGGCTTGGGGCTGGATGGGCGGAATTCAGGGTATCCTAGCTAGGATCCAAGCATCCTGAAAGCCCAGAAGGACTCGGTGGAGGGGTCCTGACTGTGCCTGCAAGCTCTGCTGTAACTTGTGTTCCTGTTGTCCAATAAACCTTCTGTTTTACTGGCTGGCCGAGAGTCACTGTGGATCCCAGGAAGAGGGGTGCAGGGCTGGACTCCCCCACACTCCGTGACAACTTGCAAGCATGAACATGATCTGATATGTGGGTACATGTGCCAATGTAGATATAGCATTATGATGCAGGTATGTCTACATTGCTACTGGGGGTGTACTTGCAGCACGTGTGGATATATTTGAGCTAGCTTCTTACTAGCTTGTGTAGCAATATCAGTGAAGCCATGGCAGCACAGACTTCAGTGCAGGCTCACTACTCACACCATTACCCAGGGTCCTGGGTGGGCTTGTACAAGCTGCCACAGCTTCACTACTATCTGTACCCAAACTCGCTAAAGCTAGCACAGGTCTGTCTACACCCACTGCAATCCACATCCCAATTGCAATGTAGCCATGCCCTTAGAAAAGTAAGAAAGCTGCATCTTCTCCTTTTTCCTGCAAAAGAACCTCTTCCAAGCAGGGTGTCCTATGACCTGGAAGAGAGAAGCAGAGTTGGAGACTCAATCAGTTCCACTAGGGCCCTTCCGATGCCATTCTGGAAGGCACTTGGATACCACTGTGATGGGTTCCAGCCCAAAATTCTTTGTTGCTAGATAATACATATGCAGTGTCTTGGCCTAGTTTCTTATTAAATGCAGGATTCCAGAGATCAAGGCTACTTCAGGATCTAAGGCTTTCCCTTGTGCATGAAAATCAAATAGTTCAGGACGGGGAGATTCATGACCAGCAATACAAGAGAGATTTCCCATCTTTTGTTCTGGTTACAGGTGACGTGCATCCCAATGATTGGTCTAGCACTAGACAGAAAAAATTACATTCAGTAAGATTGACTGATCATATTTATTAGCATTTCTGAAAAAATATGGATTTGATCCATATTACCTTAAATCGCCTGTTGGATCTGTACTGTCCAATGGTATCATATCTGCACCATTTCCGTTAGAAACCAGGATTAAGGCAGAGTTGTCTCTCTTTCCAGTCTCCTTTTCAATTTCTTTCTTAAAGTATTAACCAGCTAACCACCCAGGACTCAGACACAGAGAGCATGTGTGATGGTAAATACGTGTAATGATGAACGTGTAATGATGAACTCACTGACTCCACCCCTGTAGATGAATTACTTTGTTTTTGAACATTTTGTCTGACCCATCAAAAACTGGGACTCATTTCACTTGAAGGAGATCCCTAGAAAGACCAAGTCTTCATATTTGAGTCTGATCCTGAAACCATTACTCACACGAGTAGTCCCATTGACCACTCGGGCAACAGGTATGACTCACGTGAGTAGAGATTCCAGGATCTGGCTTGTTCCCACTGTGTATTAAGAAAGACCCTGCTGATCAGAAATATGTGCCAGTTTGAGCAAAAGTAGGTTCTTAAATTGCAATTACACCACAAGTCAACTAGCAAAGGCGTCTGGAAGATGCATCTCACACTCTCACACTCTCATCGTGAAGCCGAAGCAAAAATCACCAACATAACTACAACTCCCAGGATTACCCATTTATTAAGTAGGATTTCCCTGAAGAGTTGGCTCGTCTCTCCAATTGCACAAACAGATGTCTCTGAAGTTTGCAGGATGTGGGGTGAGAGCAAAGCCTGACTTCCTATGAAACTGAAAAGATCCTGTGTCTCCAAAACTCTGGAATGGCCTTCGCAATCCCTGCCCAATTGTCAGGCTTACACTGCCAGAGAGTGTCTATACTTGGATATGGTTCAATACAAAACTGCATTTAGCACTCCCTTTGGTGTGCTGTACACCTTTCTGTGCCTGTGAAGCGTGCCTGCACTTCTGAGCAGGGTTTTCTGGTTCCTGTGCAGAGCTCCAGCTGGGGTGTGCCAAGTTCCAGGTCCAGATGCAGTGGGTACAGGGCTTTTCCTGCTTTGCTGCTGAAGAATTTGGTAGCTGGGTTAAGGGCAGAGGCAGACTGAAGCCCTTAACATGGAGCGGAGAGGGCACCTTACACTTGTGGGAAAGGGAAGGCATGGACCAGACAAATGCCCAGCTACTCCATCTCTTGAAGACATGGTCCCTGAGCCTCAAAGGTATTTGGGGTCTAACGCCTCCCATTGATTTCAATGGGACGTAGGTGCCTAAATACCTTTTGAGGATGTGGGCCATAGCGTGTAGTGGCATATACGTGTTATGACTCTGCTTGCTGTCTCCTGCACCTACCCAGGGAGAAAAGCCCCATTCCCTGCTGCAGAGAAAGCAGCCATTTTGTGTTCACATGCAACCTGGCTACAAAGGACACACACTGTGTGCTCTCATGCAGACCCGTGTTTTGTTGCTCTCTCACTACAGTCCATTCTGACTTCAAGAATAGGGTTGTTGTTTGTGTAATGGGGGGAAAACCTGGCAAGTGGTGTAACAAGGATGTCCAAATAGAAATAGAATCCACATCTGACTATTAGGATGTTTGCTTGTAACACACCAGCTATGAGCGAATTGGTGTAGGTGCCATCGAATGGCTAGCCCCAACATAGAATGAGACTTCTACTACTATGAGGTAAAGAATCTCCCCTTCAGCACTAGTGGCCTCTGAACTGGAAGCTAGGGTTTGGTCCCACTTTCCCAAATGTGTGTGATTTACACAGTAAACTGGACATCCATGAAGACATGACTTTGGGGCATGTTTATCTCCACAATGGAAATCTGAAACCACACCCATTGATTATCCAGTCTAAGTCAATGAATGAACTAGCTGAAAGAACCAACTGGAAGAAATCTACTGTAGACCCAGAAACTGTTCCTAAGCCCATATTTCACCTAAGACACACTTACCCATTTAGTTATATCACAGGCTGTCTGGGAGCCCGTCTGTTGCTTAGAAGCTGCGTGGCTACCTCTGCGGTCTGATACCTGGCCAACCATGGGTAGGAGACAGGACCTGGACATTTTTGCTCTCAATTGTAACATTTTTGCTTAATTCACAAATTACAGCGTCAATTAATTTACAGGAAAAATGTCCTGTTCCTCAGCAATTCAGTCAGAGGACTGATGAGATAACGCTGATGTCTCACTTGAGAGCCTGCATCATTCACAAACCTTACCTGGCTCTCCTTGCTGCCAATAGGCTCATAAACATGTGTTTATGCATCCAGTGGAAGATGTGTATCATTCTGGTTTGCTGATACTTTTAAGAACAATTGGTTGTCGATGTATTATAGAGCCATTGTTTGATTATAAATCTATTGGTTGTGGTGTGTGCATTTAGAAAGTCAGACACAGTGTGATTGTCATAAACAGATAGTTAAGGGTTAATGTCTCTTTTACCTGTAAAGGGTTAACAAACAGAGAAACAAACACATGACCAGGGGACCCATCAGGAGACAAGATACTTTCAAATCTCGGTGGAGGGAAGCCTTTGTTTGTGTTTTTGGGTTTGGCTTTATTCTCTCTGGGTCCTGGAAGGGACTAGACGGGTAACCAGTTTTCTTGCCAATCTCCCTGCTACAGTCTTTTATAGTGAGTAATTTAGTAAGAAAGGCAGTTATAGTCTTTTGATTGTTTCTGTATTTGCAAATGTGTAGTTTGCTGGAAGTATTTTAAATTGTATTTTGCTGGGGGGAGGCTTCTTTCTAGTGTCTATAAGCTGACAGACCCTGTAATATTCCATCTTGAATTTATAGTGATTTTCTTAATTCTTTTTTCTTTTATTAAAAGTTTTGCTTTTAAGACCTGTCTGATTTTTCCCTATGTTGAGGCTCAAGGGAATTGAGTCTGTACTTACCAGGGAAGGAGAAGGGAGGAAGAAAGGAGAAGGGGGAATCCCTTTGTTTAGATTCACGGAGCTTGAATCTGTATATCTCTCCAGGAGCCCAGGGAGGGAACACCTGGAGGGGAGGAGGGGGAAGGGAAATGGTTTATTCCCCTTTGTTGTGAGACTCAAGGAATTTGGGTCTTGGGGGTCCCCAGGGAAGGTTTTTGGAGGGACCAGAGTGCCCCAAAACACTATATATTTTTGGGTGGTGGCAGCTTAACAGATCTAAGCTGGTAATTAAGCTTAGAGAAATTCATGCTGGTACCCCATATTTTTGGACTCTAAGGTTCAGATTTGGGGAAAGATTCCTTGACAGTGATAAACCAACAAGTGCATGTATTTAAGTTGTTCTGCATTGACATAAGCCAGGCAGAATGTAATTCTTCTAGGTAGCATTTACTAGTATCCATGAAGATGAGACATTGAAGAAATGGTGTAGGGCCAGGTGCTGGCTTTAAGCTACACCTGGCACTGGAGATAGACTTTCCCCTGAGCAGCTAACAGTAGAACATTGTCGGAAGGGTGCAGTGTGCATTCCACCCATACCGCGCCGTCTCGGCCCTGACTACGGCTGGTGGGTCCCTGGCTCCTCCTCACCCCATCGCCTGCTAATGCAGCCGCTGGAGCTACCTTCAGGCAGCCCTTGCAATTCAGGAGCACAAGGACTATAATTGGTCAGGCTCTGTGCAGGGTTATAAAGGGAGAGGAGCACTTGTATAGGGAAATCTGCAGACTACCTGGCCCACACAGTAGTTGACTTTACCCCATAGTATGCAGCTTCCCTACAGAGCTATGCTTGTTCACTGGCCTCAGTTCTGGTAGTGCCTTATGTAACCCAGTGTTTCCTACTCACCTCTTTAAAGTAAACAATTAAGGATAAACACTTACCAATAACCTCCAGTATCCAGCCCATGCATTGTGTGCCATCAATGCGTAAGTGGCAGCTGCCCTCTTGGCTGACATACTGGGGACTGAACCAGGGATTTTCAGAGCTAAAAGCGTGAGCTACTACAGCTGGAGCTAAAGAATCAGGCTTGCGTAACCGGGGGTTGTAACCACTCACACTCTCTGTGGATCAGCACAGAGTGGGACTTGTAACACACCTTCACCAGTTGGTCACCCAACTCCAGGGTGTCAAAGGGAGAAAGAGATTCCATAAAAGGCACCGGGGTGATTTATTCTCCACCAACAGTGTCTGTCTGGAATGAGCACATTTTTATAAATCGAAGCCTGACGCTTCCAGCTGCCGGCCCTGCTAGTCCGCCTGGCATCAGAGGCTCAAGCTGTGTTCTCCCTGCGTTCCACCTTATCATCAACAAGGACCAGCCTGGAATCAATTGAGCTGGTAATTTGGTAGGCCGTGCATGAGCCAGAATAGAACATCATGAGTGGCTGCACATCTGTCTTGTATCACCAGTGGTCCCAGAAGCCTGAATGTGATTGTTTGAAAGGATGGTAAGCAGATGTGATTTGGAAAGCAAAGAGCAAGGAGCTAAGTGCAGTTACAAAATATCTTTATTCCACCCTTGCCTTTCTGGTGCTAACCAGGGAGGGAGCCATGTCTAGTGATTAGAGCACTGGATGGGTGTCAGACGAGTGGGCGTGTTATTCTGGGCTGTGCCGTCAGGGCCGGCTCCAGGCACCAGCATGCCAAGCAGGTGCTTGGGGCGGCAATCTGCAAGGGGCAGCAGTCCCTGTTGTTTTGCCCCCAAGCAGCTCGCCGAATTGCCGCTGCGGATGGCGGGGGCAGTCCATGTGCCCTTAGGACGGCAGGCGCGTTTAGCTGTCTGCGGCGGCTTCAGCTAAACATAGAAGCTGCCGCCGAATTGCCACCACCACGGAAACGCACCTGCCGCCCTAAGGGCGCTGCTTGGGGCGGCGAAAACTGTAGAGCCGGCCCTGTCTGCCATTAACATGCGGTGTGACCTGGGCAAATCACTCTAATCTCTTTGGGTATGTCTTCACTGCAGAGTTAGCTCCGGAGTGAGCAGTCACACCTCCCACCTGTGTAACTGTGTCCTGACTGGTGCTGTACTCACCCGTGTGTGTCTGTGGGCATAGCCTGTGATTCATTGTACTGTTGCCAGTCAACTGGGAGAGAACTTGTCTGTCCTTGAAGGGGAATTGTGAGAGGGTGTTGGAGGACTATCAGCACATGAATGACACAGCCTAACTGCAGAGTGGGCAGATTCCAACTGCACTGAAAACTGAGCCCAGGTTCTCTCCCATCAGGCTGAGCTAGCCTAGGCTTAAAGGACCGCCAAACCCAAGTAAAAGACTTTTGCTTGTGCAGCCAGTGAGGGGATTTGTACTAAAACCTGAGTAACAACCTGGGCTAACCCTGAGGTGCAGACACACCCTTCCTCTCTCTTTCACCCTCTGTAAAATGCAGATAATGATCCTGACCTGTGCCACAGGAGTGTGCTATCGCTCAGTGTGTGTAAAGTGCCATGAGATTGTCTGACGACAGGTGCTCCAGAAAAGTCAAAACATTATTATAACCCCACCTTCCTGGTTGCCAGCAAAAATGCTTTGTTATTCCATTCTTGGATTTCTCCTGAACTCTAGGCTTGCAAATTACATTGAATTATGCCAAACTGTAGGGTGGAGCTTTTTTTTTTTTTTGCCATGGACCAATGTTTTCTAGAGTCCAAGCAGTGTGACTTCCAAACGTGTTTGGTTTAGGATGCAGAGGAGATATGAAGATCACAGCTGCTCAGGGGCGCAAAGCCAGCATGTTATGCATTTGACGCTGTGTGGCTCTAAGCAGCATCGGGAGATGTTTGAAGTTGCCACACACTGTAGTCAGCCAGGTTACCTCCATTCTGAGATGAGGCTATTGAAACAGGTAAGAAGATAGTAGGAGGCTTCTTAATGGGACCCCATGCATAAGGTCACACCCTTCGGAGGGTTATCGGCTGCAGCAACTGAATTGTGATCTCTGACTCATAAAAGTGTGAGCCTCTACTACTTACGCTAAAGGATCTAGCTCTGTTAGCTATGGCTGTAGCAGCTGTTCAACCTCTGATGTGTCCCAGCTACCACACGCCATGGGAGAGACGCCACGCTGACTGGCTGTGGGTTACACGTGCTTGCTCCAATTCTGCCACGAGCTATATTGCTGTAAAGCTAATACAAGCCCTATCATACAGTAACCCTCACAGAAGCAAGTTCAATTGCAAGACCCAAGCACCTTGAAAAGAGCAGCCTAAAACCCAGCACAGAGAAGCTAAAGCGCTCCAGTCCTAAGTGAGCAAAGTGACTTGCTAGAGGAACAGAAATATTCTTGGGGGGATAACTCGGTGGTTTGAGCCTTGGCCTGTTAAACCCAGGGTTGTGAGTTCAATCCCAGAGGGGGCCATTTAGGAATCTGGGGCAGAAAATCTGTCGGGGGATTGGTCCTGCTTTGAGTAGGGGGGTTGGACTAGATGACCTCCTGAGGTCTCTTCCAACCCTCATATTCTATATGCGTGTGGAGGGGGGGGGCAAATTAACATTGCTGGAGACAGTAATACCCCTAAAACTGGAAGGATGGTAAAGTATGCCCACTGTGGGTTCAGTACTTGGAGGGCAGGATTTTGACAGTCTAGTCTCCGGTTTTGTGCCCACAAATGGTGATCGTGAATACTCACAGGTGCAAAACTGTGCCTGCCATTAGCAAGTAAAAAATATTGAGGCTTGGTCAAATACAAGCTGAAAAGTGAGCTGCCTGGGAGCCAGCATGGTCTGAAGGATAGGGCACTGGGCTGGGAGTCAGGAGACCTGAGCTTTATAGTAGTGTGTATGATCTTAAATAACTCACTTTATGTCTCTGTGCTTCTGTTTCCTTGTCTGTGGCATGGGGACAGCTAACTTCTTTGTGAAGTGCTTGGAGATCTACAGATACAGAGTGCTATACAAGAGCTAGGTGTTACACTTGCTGATTTCCATCTATTAAGGAACAGGCCTTTAGAAGTCCCTTATAGTACTCAGAGTAGGCGTGTGACTTCTGCAAGAGGCAAATCTTCCCTGGCAAAGGGAATGCAGGAAAACCAGCATTTCCAATAGAACAGACGCCAGGCTAGTCTGTATTAGCACATGTGCAACACTGCTATAAACAGGAGGTCTCTGCTCTTGCTCAGCAAGCTGCACTAGTTCTGCTCCAGCTTGTTTGTCTGGGAGCAGATCAGCAGCAAGCTCTGCCTACTTGGCAGCTGTGTACCTTTGCAGGATGGAGGCCAATGTGAACTGTTAGGCAGCTGGTGTATTGTGACCTCTGTTTGTTATGCTAATCATAACTGTCTCACAGTTACCCTGCACTCTTCCTGTCTGGTGTAACCACCAGTCATCTCTTAGGCTTAGGGACTGCCTGGGGCCCAGCTTTCCCAGCTACAGACAGTGTCCCCTTACAACCTTGTACTGGCTACCCATGCCACCATTCACTGCATGGGAGGGGAAGTCATATCTGCAAAGCAGCTAAATCATAGAATATTAGGGTTGGAAGGAACCTCAGGAGGGCATCTAGTCCAACCCCCCCTGCTCAAAGCAGGACCAATCCCCAGATAGATTTTTTGCCCCAGATCCCTAAATGGCCCCCCTCAAGGATTGAGCTCACAAGCCTGGGTTTAGCAGGCCAATGCTCAAACCACTGAGCTATCCCTCTCCCTGAAATGGAAGGGATGGGGAACAGAAGGAGCATTGATCCAACCCCTGGGCAGTGGTTAGCATAGCTGTGCTGGTGTATTGGCAGAGGCATGCTATGCTGCATATAGACCTGGTGCGGATTACTCCTTCAGTGGGGAGACTGGGAGGTAGCTTGTTTGGGCTGCTACATGGGCCTTGTCATGGCCTAGCTCTTGGAGTATAAAACTTTGAGCAGGAGGGGACCATTGTTCTTTTGTGTGTACAATGCCTAGCATAACAGGGGACTGACTGATCCTTGGCCGAGGCCTCCAGCCGCTTCCACAAGACAAGCAATATCACTCAAGTACCCAGCCTCATTCCCGATTGTCTTCATCCATACTGGCTGTCCTTACTCAAGCCACACTTCTGTCTCTGTTCCACTGTACTGTCCTATAGCAGAGCCCAGGAGCCTCCCCTGGCTGCCACCACATCCAAATGGTTTGTAATTTTGGAGATGGTGTAGATACCTGTGGTAGCTTGTTAAGCTGCATTAAGGAACACTTATTGTTCAGGACTCTCCCCCAGCGTGGAGGGAACATATACAGCTGCTAATGTACACCCAGTTTTCACTCTATTCCCATTTACGCTCTAAGATCCACGTTGTCCGAATCTTCATGGCCGTCATTGTCTGACCCAAGTGCTCCTCAGTAGATGTCAGCTTTCCCTCAGCTCCTGGTTTAAATAATAAAACAACCCAACCTTACTGGTAGGGGACTATGTAACTACTCAGTGGCTCAGACACAGGACACAGGGCTAATTCCTGCTTCAGATAGGCCCAGCACCTTTTTATAACCTCTGGAAGGCAACAGAAGAAAGCAGTTCGCTATCTGTGCTGTTGCTTAATCCTCAGTCTCCAATTCCTGCTATCAGCACATCCATGACACTTTTGTCATGTTGCAGAACAGAAGATAACATAATCCTAAATCCCAGGGACAATTTTGACCCCTCTGCAGCGTAAGCCATTTTTAAAGCCATGTGTATTGCATCAAATGAATCACAACTGGTAATATTCTTATTCAGTTCCTTATTTTCTCAGCCCCAAATGAAACCCTGTGTTTTTTGCTCTCTTTATTTTCTATTTTCACTTTTCTTTTTAAAATGTCCTTTAATGTGGCCATGTGCTTGCTGGTGACAGACATCAGAAAATACCAGGCTGCAGCCTTCCCCTTACTACACTGTGATGATTTATGGGTAGGAAGGATTATCCTGGCTGCCCAAAAAGTAATGACTCCAGTATGTCGGTTACATGCAGTGTAAAATTGGCTCCAGAAAGCTGTGGATTTATCAAAGTGCCTAAAAGGCACAGGCGCAAAAAGATTCTATAGGTCAATTTTTGTCTCTGTTACATAGAGTAACTCTACTAAGTTAAGTTACCTTGACTTTTAGACTAATGAAACTGAGCTTGGCATCTGGCCCAATGGCTGTGGCCATTTAGACATTATTAAGATCACCCGTGTCCTCGTTAGCACCAACTTTACTCTTTGTACAAAAATCGCACAACAATGAATTTATTTAAAAATCCTTCAAAATCTCAGTGGCTGGATGCCTTACAAACAATAAGCTCTCACGAAAACTAACTTTCTTGGATTAACGTATGGTACAGGGAAAATGTTTTAGCATGAAGACTACAAAATTTAGAGGGGGTCCCATTTTCAAAAGTGCCTAAATGACTTAGGAGCCTAATTCTCATCGAAAGTCAATGGAATGTAGGTTTATAAGTCATTTGCCGTATGTCTACACTGCAGTCAGAGGAGAGACTGCAGCTTTAATCACACGAACATGGATAAACATAGCAGAGAAGCAGCGGCAGCATGGTCTGTACAAGCCTGCCTGGGACTCTGGGTATGTATTCGCATGGCTTGCTTTAGGTGCTTTTTGAAAATTCTATCCAGGATCAGACTGTGGTTGGTCCTTGGGTGGGTGCATAAAGTGGGGAGGGTGCAAGGAGCTCATACTCCTATGCAGAGACCAGGCCCAGTTACAGTCCTTCTGGTCTCCTAAAGGTTGTTCTGCTTCTATTGCAACTACTACAGCACTGCCAACTCCAAGCATTAAAAAATCATGAGGCTTAAAAAATAAATGATGTTGGGACTCATTCATTGATCTGAAGTTGCCGGAGCCTTTAGGATGACTTGGATCAAGATTTTAAGCTTTTCTCTGCAACCAGGAGGACTAGAAACATCCTTTTTTTTTTTACACAAAAGTTGAAATTCTCACCTAATCACATGACTCCAGGAGCTGGGGCTTTAAGAAAAATTCAAATAATGCAAAACTTGCAATAAAAAAATCATGAGCATTGGCAACACCGCTGCTACTGTGAACTGCAATGATTTTCTGATCACATGGCTACTATATATTCTTGAACAGCTCATGCTGCCGTGGTCTGTTCAACAGCTGAGGTGGTTCCACTGTCTGGCACTTGTTTGCTACTCCTGGTGTTTTTCACCATCACTGACTGAGCAGATGTGTGTTACTTCTGACAGTCCAGAAGCATTGCTGCTATTCTGTTTTGCATCACAAGCCCTCATTGGATCAGGGACCCTTAGTCTAGGTAGCATATAAACACAGAATAAGAAACAGACTGATTTCAATGGGAGTTAAACTCCTAGATTCCTAACTACTTACATGCATAACTCCCAGAGTGTTTTGATGTTTTGTATGTGAACAAGTGATACTAGCTTTGTAAAGGCCAGAAGGATTTGGCCTGCTAACTAAAGTGACAGTAAGGTTGAAACCAGAATTGAGCTTGGCCTTTTTTGGCTTCAGAGGTTGTTCCAACCCTCTAGAATGGAAGCAAGATCTTGCCAGCCCAGCCAAGCCTCCCAAGATGGTTTGCCTCATGCTCCACTAAGATTTTTTCCCTTGGATGGGAAATGGTGGTTTGAAGGAGCCTTTCAAATCAAGTTCCAATAATAAAGCACCTTGAGTAACTAGGGCCAAGTATTTCCGAAGAGACAAGTGGCTTTGGATGCTTCCTTTGGGATGCCTGGCTTGAGCCTTCTTGAAGGGGCCAGAGTTTCAGAGAGTGCTGAGGACCCACCCTCCAAAAATCAGGCTCTTCTGATGTGTTTTGAGTTGGTTAAAATTGAGACACTCAAAATCATCAGCTACTCTGGAAAATCACATTCCCTCTCTTCTCTCTGTGTAAATGGAGTTACTCAGCAAATATGCTTGGCTATAACCTTTTTTTTCTCCTGTTTTGGGCCTTTCAGTGCTGACTGAACAGCTGCTGTGCTGAAGTCCAAGCAACCCGCATGCCCTCTTTGGGACTGTAGACTTGAGTGTCATTGTTTTTCTCCTTTGCTGATTTCTAGCCAGCAGGGGCCCTGGTGCTGAAGGAATTCTACCAGCTGGCAGGGCTAGAATCTACAAAGCCAAGGTAGAGTTGCGCTCTGTAATTGAAGAGCTGTCACTTTTTCCATCTTGCCCAAACTCCACAGAAAGGGAGACGCGTTACCACGCTCCCCGTTTAACTGTAACAGTGGAGCATGTTATAAATAAAGCAAGCTCCCAAGAGCATCTGGCCATATCACAAAAGTATCCGGTATGTGCATCCGCTAGTATAGAGGTGCCAACTCTTGCATGATTGCATTGGCAGCAGTTGCACAAGCCATGACTGCATGGTTACACTCTAACAGTGGGATGGCACCTTATAGGCAGAGATCTGTTAAACATGTGGTTCTTCTGTGAAAAGTGGCTTTGTAAAACCGGCACTGCCCTTCTCAACCAGACCATCTGCCTGCACCCACTAACAGCTCTGCGGTGCATGCATGTGACTGAGGCATTATGAGAGGCCAATGGGGCTGCACAGGGGTGACAAAGGGCTTAATGTGGTTTGCAGAACTTCTTACTGCTACTGATTATGATTCTCAACAAGGAAAGAGCCCATCTTGACTCGCAAAGCACAGGCAGAGTTTGCAGGGCTTGCAGTACAGAAAAGGCAACTTTTTTTTACCCATAATCTGATAATATTTGCTATGGCATCATGGTGAAGACACTCATATGCTGGAGGGAGCAATCTAGGCTCGGGTGAGCCCCTCTTTAAAAATCTGAAAGTACCATATTGAAATGTAGGTAAGAATGGTTTTCTTGCTTCTGATGGAATTGCCTCTCCCCCGCCCTTGCTGTAGCTAAATCATCTCTGCCACAGAACACTAATTCCTAGGGTTCTGAAGAGCAAAGGAAAGGACCACATTGCACCAACTGTCGTGCATGTTCAGAAAGGTCCAGAAGAGGATAGTGCTCCCACCTGACACTCCTACAAAGTCCTCACCCCTGCTCAGTTTCAGAGGCAGAATGATCCTGTGATCAGGGCACTGGTATAGGACTCACGAGATTTGGGCTACACCAGAGACTTTCTGTGTAATCAAGTGCTTGCAAAGTCTCCAGGGGAGACTCCAGCCAGGAAAACACAGGCAGCAGGGATTATCCTGTTTGCAAGAGAAGACAATGGATTTTTGGACTGTAACTGTAGGGACAGAGCCATGTGGTGATCTTTCCACTGAAGAGGCACAAGGATAGTGTGACTTGTCTTATGAATGGACTATCACAGTCATGACTGGCTGTCATACACTGGAAGGATTTGGGGTGAGCTTTTGCTCTGTATGACACGACACTGTCTTGTTAGTTACATTTAGGCTCTAGAAAGCATGTTACGTTTTTAGCCATTTATTTCCAATACATTTACTTGCTTCTTCTGGCATTTCCGTTTTTTGTATGGTTTGTTTTTTGTTAAATAAATGTCTTTTTTTTTTACTGTAAATGTATCTAAGTGCTGAGTGGATCTGTGATCTAATGTGTCAGCAGTAAACTGTGGTTTATGGTTCCTTTGGGAGCAGAGGATCTGGGAAATCCAGGGGGGTCCAGTGGAACAGGGGCTGAGCACACAAAGGGACGCTCAGAGGACTCGGGGGTTGGAGTGTGCCTATTGTGAACCTGTACGAAGAGAGTGGTGCCCGTGTAGCCCTAGAGGGCAGTGCATGGGTGGTGGTGGTTGTGTGGAACTGATGCACAGCAGGCACAAACAAGGCTTCCTCACGCTAAGGGCAGATGGTAGCAAGACACCTCGCAACCCTGGGTATCCCGGGAAGTGTCACACATGTGCTGAAGTGCTTTGCTGTGCTGGTGCTATCAACAGGATCGCAGATGCACTAATAAATTCTCTGAACCTCCACAATGTACAACTAGAGTCACAGGACTGTGGTGCTTCTCCTCTCAGCCTCCCTTCTCTCTTGCTCTAGTGTTCGTAATCACCCAGGGTCCCAGTATGACTTATCTCACTATAGATTGTAAGACGCTCAAGGCAGGGACTGTAGCATAACCTCTGTTATATTGGTGCAAATCCAGAGTATCTCCAGTAGCCTCAGGTGAGATACTCTGGATTTACACGAATATGTGATCAGGATTTTTGTCTAGTGTGTTTGCTCAGTGTCAGGCTCAATTCTAGCACCAGCTCAAATGTAAGATTTTAAAAGAATTGTATTAATAACCCTTTTAATGCTAGCCAATGCCCTGCCCCGTATCCGCCACACACAAACACTGCACAGGTACTTGGGGACCCCATCGTTTAAAATAATCACAATAATGACAAGGTAAAACAGACTGAATTAAACAGTTCTCAGATATAACCTAGGAGGCAGATTCAAAACGCCTCTGGAAAAGATGTGATTTCAAATGCAGTTAATGTTGCTGTTAGACAGTTACCGTGTAAGCTGCTTCCCAAATCCCTTAACTGCTGAAATGTTAATTTTTGGCAATTTCTGATGCTTATGACAGCAGAAATTGCACCAACCCCAATTACCCAATGTAGCTGGCTGCTCTTCCCACTTACCCAAAAGAAAAAAAAAGCCAGAGTTTACCTGTGTTGAATTAGGAGCTGTCATACCTTTGCGTACCCCAACTTCCATTGAAGTAAATTAGATGTTACTGTAATACAAATTATAGAGGTCACAGCTGAGATCAGGGTGCCATTGTGCCATACACTATACCTGCGCATCACCCTGCTTTGGCACTAGGGTGACCAGATGTCCCAATAAAATCGGGACTGTCCCAATATTTAACCCTTTGTCCCATGGCCCGATCAACGTACGATCGGGATGCCATTTGTCCCAGTAATCAGGTAAGGAGGCGAGTGGGAGGGAGGCGCCAACTCTGTGGGTACTCCAGGGTTGGAGCATCCACTGGGAAAAATTGCAGTCAAGCTCCTCCGTCCTCACCTCCTTCTCCCCCCCCCCCGGCACACTGCCACCTAATAGCTGTTTGGCAGTGCTTAGCACTTTCCAGGAGAGAGGTGGGAGGAGCAAGGGCACAGTGTGCTCAAGGGAGGAGGAAGAGAAGAGGCAGGGCAGGGGCGGGGACTTGGGGGAAGGCAGGCTGAGGGAGGGCAGGTGATTGGGAGGGAAGAGGCGGGGAGCAGGCAAGCACCCACCAGCGCAGGGGAAGTCAGCACAAAAGGGGTGAATGGCTGGTTGGGGGGTGAAGACGTGAACAAGCGAGCGGCGGACGGGCAGGTGGGGTGAGGAGGCAAGCGGTGGGTGGGGGACTGAGGAGGGACGCAGCAAGCCAGCAGGGGTCTAGGGGTATGAGGAAGGGTGCAGTGGGGAGGAGGCCAAGTGGGGAGGGGGCGGGACCTGAGGCAGAGTGGAGGCGGAGCCTTGGAGGAGTTGGGGTGGACTGCGGGTGGGGCTGATGGCACCCCAATGTGTCCCGATATTTTAGTGTTGTGATCGGGTCACCCTACTCGGCGCAGGGAGATGGAATAGATGACCTGTTGAGGTCCCTTGCAGCCTGACATTATGATGATTCTATAGTAAGAGTCAGTCCCTGCACTAAAAGGCTTATAATCTATATAGACAGATAAGAAAATGGCAGTATTATTATCCCCATGTTACAGATGCGGAGCTGAGGCAGAGAATTTAAGTGACTTGCCCAAGGTCTCACAAGAAGTTTGTGGCAGAGGTAAAAATTATCCCTCCTGCTCTCAGTTACACCGCTGTGGCTACTGCTTACTGCTGCTTCCACACTCGGAGCTCTTTGCCAATATAATACATCAGCGTAGCTAGCCCAGCAAACCTTTCCAAATGTAGGTGTGCCTGAAGCCGCAAAGCATGAGGATTTGTGACCTTTCCGGAACTCACTCACTCACTCACTCACTCACTCTGTGTGTGTGTGTGTGTGTGTGTGTGTGTGTGTGTGTGTGTGTGTGTGTGTGTGTGTGTGTGAGATTTGCCAGTCTAACTCTGGATAGGCTTGCTATCCAGCTAAATGTCCAATCCCCTTTGTGAGCAATGGTCACCACTACTGCTGGCTGAGAATCGCGCATACCGCTTGTCTGTGCAAACATACTCTTTTGTTATTGTTGTTGCTCCCTTACCCTGCCAACTCAAAGCAGCGCCAGCGCTCCTAGAAAAAACAGATGCAAAACTTGCAGCCGTAGCTCCCCTCCTACAATGATCAACACCCTCCACCACAACACACCTTTTGAGATCCCTGGGTCCTACACATGTGATGTACTACTCCATCCAGTGCCCCAATAGCAACTAAGTGGATGAAACGAGACAATCACTACACTCTCAAGGGAACTCGTGCAGGAAAATGTTAAAAGACTAAAACACATCACCTGTGGATGAACACTTTTGACAAAGCCATTGCTCTGTGTCTGACCTATCAGTCCTCATCCTCAAAGGAAACCTGCACAACACTTTCAAAAGACGAGCCTGGGAGCTTAAATTCATAGCTTTGCTAGACACTAAAAATCATGGACTGAATAGAGACACTGGATTGATGGCTTATTACATCAATATATAACACACTACCAATGCCGCCCAGCTACTTCCCCTCCCCCTTCATTTCCTCCTTATGACTGAGGAGATGTTAATGGGCCACTTCACACCGCTGTGGGATTTCTGTGACCCACTACTCATGTGGGTTTTGGGAAACAGAACAACTACTATAACACTGAGTATCATGTCTGGAGCAGGTCAAAAACAACAGAACAATTTTGGAAAATGTTATTGAAAACTTTTTGAAAAAATTTGAAAAATTTCAAATATTCAAAAGATTTTCACAACGTCCCCTGAGCCAAGAGAAATTTTTTTCATTTAAAATAAAACAGGAAAGCTGGGTGGCAATGGGGGAGAAAGGAATGAGAGAAGAGAAGGAGATTCATCCCAATTAAAAAGAACAGGATACTTGTGGCACCTTAGAGACAAGTACTCCTGTTCTTTTTGCGGATACAGACTAACACGGCTGCTATTCTGAAACATCGCAATGAAGGGCTTTGGTGGTACTTAGAACTGATTGCGGCTAGGCAGGAAGTGAGCTGGGATCTCTGCTGTAAGAATTTCATAGCATTTAAATGTATTCAAAAACCACGCTATCTCCTTTTTTATCCACCGCCCATGAATTCTTTGTGAAATGCGACTGGATGCAACCCTCTTACAGCTGACCTTTTAATAACAATAAAATCACTCAGTGGTGCACTTTATTTTGATTTATCATTGCACAACATAAAGGGATTATATATCAAAGGAGGCTCTAAAAATGATAAGGCTAGTAGGAAGAGACCAAAGGAGGATGGGGGAAAGGGCTGTGTTGGTGTTTTCATTGAAAAGAGATAGGGAACCATAGTTTATCTCAAATGGCCCTGGGAAGGATATTTATTTCTATTTTTTATTTTTTTGACAGCTGAAAATGCAAGGATCACTTCAAAATAAATGTTTTTTTGAAAAAAGAATGTAGAGAACCCATCTTCAATTATGGGGAAGCTGGTAATTTACCAGGAGGAGTTCACCAATTGTATTTAAATTTTGCTCACAAAAAGGATTGGACATTTAGCAGGATAAACTGAAAGCTTGTGGTAGAGCTGTGAATAAACTGCAGATTTCCAAAATTCTACTCCTCATGCCGGGCCTTAACTGTCAGGTTCACAATTGGCACAATTGGCACCCATTTGCAGTTTGAGCAAAAGTGCCTCACTCTGCTCAGCACTGGTCAGACTCAGCTGGCTACTGTGTCCAGTTCTAGGCACTATACTCTAGGAAGGGCAAACTGGAGAGAGCCCAGAGGAAATTAAAAAAAAAAAAAAAAAAGACCTGTGAGGAAAGATGTAAAAAACTGGACGTGTTTAGTCTTGATAACACTGCTCTACAGCCAAAATGCTTCTGAAATAAATGTAGTCCAACTTTACTAATTCTGGGTCACTGAGAACGAAAATGATGCTTAAAATTGTTGATTGGCTCTAGTTTTCAAGATATGCTATTGGGTCAGTATATACGACCCTTGACTTGGGAATGGCGGAGGATAAGTGAGTTATAAAGGGAAGGATCTTAATTTAAACCAAAAATGACTAAAATACATCTTTGACTGGATCTATGAATAAATCTATGACTGGGTTTGGACAGTACTTGCTTTTGAGGCAAAACAATGAATGATGCGATCTGAAGCTGGTATTGCATCATACATGATATGAACTGCATCATGTTATTCCTAGAAGTCATGGATGATGCAATCATAACGAAGCTTACATCACTCTGCTGAACAAATTGCCCTATATCAGCTCTAGAAATCATACAGTGTCGTGCTCTCTTATTTGTCAGTGTTTGATTTTGCAAAGGGACACATTTCTGTTTAGTCAATGTGAGCAGAGATGCCTCGTACTTGTGTCAACAGTGCAGATAACTTCTGCTATGTTTGTGGTGAAGTGACTTTTGCATCACAAAAGAGCAGTATAACCACTATAGTTAAGAAAGCCTATCATCTTTCTTTTGGCTGCAAAATTGGAGATCAGGACAAGAGGTGGGCCCCACACATATGCTGCAACACTTGTGCAACAAATCTTTGCCGGTGGTTGAACAGGAAAAGGAAATCTATGCCTTTTGCAGTGCCAATGATTTGGAGAGAGCCAACAGATCATACCAGCAATTGTTACTTCTGCATGGTGCTTCCAGTTGGGAAAGGTGTGTCAAAGAAGAAAAAGTGGACTGTGCATTATCCAAACATTCCATCAGCTATACGCCCAGTACCCCACGGAGAAGGACTGCCGGTTCCTGATGCACCAGAATCATTCTCACTTGAGTCAGACGAGGAAGAGGAAGAGGATGAAACTTCTGGTCCTGAACCATCAATGTCACGGGACCCACATTTTCTCCCATCCTCCTCCTCTGAACCACACCTCCTAACACAAGGTGAACTGAATGACCTTGTCAGGGATTTGGAACTACCCAAGAGTAAGGCAGAGCTGTTGGGCTCCAGACTACAGCAGTGGAATCTCCTGGCAGGCTATCAGGGCAAATGGAGCCCATCAATGCTTGCAGACTATTGCTGGACAGTGACAAGAGATGCTCCATTTAATGAATACAAGAGACAAGCCAAGAAGCGCTGAGTAGACACTGAATAGGACTAAACTATGTACATAATAGTTTTTTGCCTTTTGTTTCATAATCAGTTTTATTTATATAACCCTTTTGCTGATTTTTAAAGTGTTACATAAACAGGACAGGTGAAATATTATCATGTAAAGCAACCATAAACACATTAAAAGACCTAGGTTTACAATTTATGATTAAAACTCTACTATCTACACAATATACATCGACATAAAATGTAAAAACTTAAATATCTTAGAAACAGTAGCCAATCAGTTATTTTAATTGTCATATTTGAATTCAGCACATCAAAATACATAATAAATAGCACATTTTATCTCTGAAGCAGACGACTTCTCAAAAATTGTAGACTAGTGTAACATTAGGGGGACCTGATAACAAATATGTTAAGGGCTGTTATAAAGAGAACTGTGAAAAATCATTCTCCTTGTCCATTGAA
The DNA here is from genome assembly GCF_007399415.2 of Gopherus evgoodei. Classification (NCBI taxonomy): domain Eukaryota; kingdom Metazoa; phylum Chordata; order Testudines; family Testudinidae; genus Gopherus; species Gopherus evgoodei. The sequence continues at coordinate 12,133,054 of NC_044322.1, forward strand.
GGTAGGACAAGAAGTAATGGGCTTAATCTGCAGGTTAGATATTAGGAAAAAAATTCAAACTATAAAGGTACTTATGCTCTAAGCTTCCAAAGGAGGTTGTAGAATTCCTGTCATTGGAGATTTTTCAGAATGGGTTGGACAAACACCTGTCAGGGTGGTGTAGTTTTACTGGTCCCGCTTCAATGAAGGGGGCTGGACTTGATGATCTCCTGAGGCCCCTTCCAGCCCTACATTTAATGGCAAATCAGTTAATCTTTCCACACTTTGGTTCCCCAACCCTAAAATAGGAATATTAACTCTTCCCCACCCCTGAGAGGCATGGAAAGTAACAAACACAAATGGAGCTTAGTTACTATGAAGATGGAGATCAAGTGAGGAGAGGGCTGTTACGTAAGTTGGACTCTGTGCTGGGCTATCAATATACAAAGTAGAACTGTCAGGTACAAAGTCAGAACATTTCTAGCAAGTGCATTTAATAGGATCTCATGTACTGTGCGGAGCTGCCTCTCTCCCTCGGTTAGAGTTAAGAAAAAGCCTTTTTGTTTAAAGAGAAAAACAAATAAATGCCTCCTTGTGTCTCTCAGGCCATGTCTACACTTACCTCCGGAGCGATCGATCTAGCAGAGGCCATAGTTCTTGCAGCCGTATCTGAGGCATCCAAGGCTGCCTGAAGGGCTGCTCTGGCAGCAGCTGTGCCCTCCTCTACCAGGGCCTTATACTCCTTTCTATCACGCTCCTGGAGGGAGTCCGCAAACTTTGGTATTGAGCCCCACAAATTAAAGTCATATCTGCCAGCAGGGCAAGGTGGTTTGCCATCCTCATTTGAAAGCTCGAGGAAGAATAAATCATCATAGCAAATATAGGGGCTAAATTCTGCTTTTTGCTTTGGTTCTTACACACACACACACACACACACACACACACACACACACACGTACACGTGCTGGGCTCTAGTCTTACCTTTACAATGTCAACTGAAGAGCAGAGCCTTTTATGACACTAGAGATTGCTTTATGAGAGCCTGAGGTTTGCCAAGTTTAAGACAGCAATAGCCTTTGTAACCTAGTGGAAGCTGTTCCAAACAGATCATGCATTTTTGCCAGCTACCCAGCAGCAAGCTCCCAGCAAGAGACTCGGAAAGGTGATACATGGAGCATAGATAAAAGACATAATATGCCAAAAAAAGTCTGGTTTATGGTGGCAGAAAGTTCTGTGCATGTGTGCGTGCGTGCGTGCGTGCGTGCGTGTGTGTGTGTGTGTGTGTCTACAGAGATGTACTTATTAGTTGCCCATATATCATTTTATACTTTCCAGCATATTTCAATTTTATATTGTATGATATAAAAATATGGACTTTCTATACACTGTGTTACAAAAATGATTGAAAATTTACAGCTGGAAAGCTTGACATATGCACTATATAATACAATGGAACCACCTGCTCTTTAAAAACCCCTACAACTCTATATTTCAAAAATAAAAGAAAAAACCTTTGTCAGATGCAATCTGTTTTCCTGGAATATTCTGGGTGTAAAAAGTAGATCTAACAACCTTGCAGTGTATTCACAGAAAAAAGATGAATACATGAGCTGTTAGCTTCTAATAAATTGTAATGGAATTCCACTATCATTATGTATCAGAACCAAGTGTATGTAATGGGCTGGATTCAACCCTGGGGTCAACTGGTGCAACTGCCTGGGTCTTCAGAAAATCTTGAAGACCTACGTTTATATTGTCAGATCCCAGTGGGGGCAGCAGAGACTCGGGTGGGCAGCAAAAGACAGTTACCTTTTCCGTAACTGGTGTTCTTCAAGATGTGTTGCTCATGTCTATTCCACAATAGGTGTGCGTGATAGACATGAGCAACATATCTCGAAGAACACCAATTACGGAAAAGGTAACTGTCGTTTCTTCTTCAAGGGATTGTTCATGTGTACTCCAAAATAGGTGATTCCAAGCTATATCTATTGGAGGTGGGTAGGAGTTCACAAGTTCCCAGGATGGAATACTGCCTTGCCGAACTCGGCGTCATCCCTGGTCTGGGGGACGATCGCAAAGTGCAAGGTGAATGGGTGGACCGAAGACCACATGGCTGCCCTACAAATGTCCTGGATGGGGATGTGGGTCACAAAGGCAGCCGCCGAGGCCTGCACCCGAATTGAGGGTGCCCTCACAATGGGTGGCAGGGGGACACCCGCCAGCTCATAACAGGAACGGATGCATTAAGTAATCCAATTGGAAAGCCGCTGAGTGGAAATCGGCTGGCCTCTAGCACGCTCAGCTGAGGCGACAAACAGCTGTGAAGACTTTCTGAATGGCTTGGTTCACTTGAGGTAGAAAGCCAGATCCCGCCTCACATCGAGCGTGTAGAGATGGCACTCCTCACTGGACCATCTACTTTCAAGGAGGACGCGCTGAACCTGCTCTGAGCACGTCCTTTCCTCTCCACTGAGCAGCCATGCCGTGAGGTGAAGAGCCACTAAGTTGGGATGAAGGAAGCAGCCCTGGTCCTGAGAGAGCAGGTCCAGGAGGAGTGGCAACGGCCACACTGGAGCTACCGCCAGGTCCGTGAGGGTCCCATATCAATGCTGCCTGGGCCACACTGGGGCAATCAGGAGGACGTGGGCCTTGTCCAACTTTATCTTCTCCAGGATTAGGGGGAACAAGGGAAAGGCATAGAGAAGCCAACCTGACCAGGATAGGAGAAAGGCATTGGAGATAGTGCCTGGTAAGTGGAAGGCCTTCAGGTGCCAGTCTTGGGCTATACAAAAGTCCCACATCCTGAGGGCTTCACGGCAGAGAGCTGAGGATTGCCTCCCCCCTCCCGCCTGTTGATATAAAACATCTAGGCCGTGTTGTCTGTGAGGACCCTGACTTTCTTGCCCTCCAGGTGCAAGTGGAAGGCCATGCACACCAGCTGTATCACCCTGAGCTTCTTGACGTTTATATGTAGGGTCAGGTCTTGAGCCGACCACAGGCCTTGAAAGTTCCCCACATGGGCCCCCCAATCCAGGTCCAACGCATCGGACTCCAGCTCCAATGATGGGGCTCTGAATGGGACCCCTTGGAGCATGTTGTTTGGACCATCATCGTAGGGAGGTAATCACAGAGTCCGGCATAGTGAGGACCTTTTCCATCCTGTCCATGGCCTGAGAGAACTTTGAGACCAACCAGAGCTGGAGGGGCCTCATCCTGAGTCTGGCATGATGGACCACATAGGTGCACGCCGACATGTGACCCAAGAGTTGCAGGCAAACCCTGGCAGTTGTCACCAAGAATCTTGTGACCGAGTCGATGAGCCTTTTCAGGGTCTCGAAGCTGCCTGGAGGGAGAGAGGCCCTGGCCAACACTGCATCCAAGAGCACCTTGGACTGGATCTAACATGGACTTGGTGTTGTTTACCAACAGGCCCAATGTGGTGCTTGTGGACAGGAGGAGTGCCATGTGATCCCTCACCTGTGACCGGGAGGTGCCCTTTACAAGCCAATCATCCAGATAGGGAAATATCTGTACCCTCCGCCGCCTGAGGTAGGCCGCTATCACCTACATGCAGTTTGTAAACTCCCTGGGGGCCATGGATAGACAAAACAGGAAGACCGTGAATTGGTAATGATTCTGTCTCACCACGAAACAGAGGAAGTGCCTGTGCCCCTCAAATGGAAGTACACGTCCTGCAGATCGAGGGCAGCATACCAGTCCCTGGGATCCAGGGAGGGGATGATGGAGGCCAGGTTGACCATGTGGAGCTTGAGTTTCACCATGTACTGGTTCAGACCTCGGAGGTCCAGGATGGGCCTGAGCCCCCTTTTGGCCTTTGGGATAAGGAAATAACGGGAGTAATACCCTTTTCCCATGAATTCCTCAGGCACTGCCTCTATGGCTCCTAGTCCTAGGAACCGCCCCACCTCCTGCTCGAGCAGAGCCTCTTGTGAGGGATCCTCCAAGAGGAATGGGGTTAGGAGGGGGGGTGGTTGGGTGGGGAGGAAGTAAACTGGAGAGTGTAGCCCCAGGAGATGGTGTTGAGGACCCATCGGTCCGAGAGGAAAGCACACAACAGATTGGAGAAGGGAAACTTTATTGGGATGGATCCCCGATGAAGACTGGCCCCGGAGCGTCCCCTCAAAAATGCCTTTTCCCAGCCTGCTTGCCCTTGCAGGGCCCAGGCTGCGGGGTAGGCCGAGGCTGCCTCTGAGGGCATCTCTTATAGTCCTGCTGCTTCTTATGGATGGCCTCATACTTCGGGAGAGCAGCCTGGGCGGGAGTCTGCTGCGGCTTGAACTTAGGTTTTGCCAGAGCTGGGACATAGAGGCTCAGGGTCTGGAGGGTTGTGCGGGCATCTTTCATGCCATGCAGCCTTGTATCTGTTTCCTTCGCAAACAGAGCTTTCCTATCAAACGGGAGATCCTTCATGGAAGACTGCGCCTCACTTGACAGCCCAGAGAGCAGGAGCCATGAGGCCTGTCTCATGGACACTGCGGAGGCCATTGATCGTGCGGCCATATCCGCAGCATCTGAGGCTGCCTGCAGGGTTGCTCTAGTGGCCCTTCCCCTTCCTCCACTAGCCTTGAACTCCTTCCTATCATGCTGCTGGAGGGAGTCCTCAAACATAGGCAGTGAGCCCCACAGATGGAATTCGTACCGGCCCAGGAGAGCCTGATGGTTCGCCATTCGTAACTGGAAGCTCGAAAATGAATACATTTTCCTTCCAAAAGAGTCCAGTCTCTGAGTGTCTTTGTTCTTTGGAGTCAGGGCTGGCTGATCCTACAGTTCCCTGTGGTTGACCAACGACCACCAGGGAGTTGGGCACCGGCTGGGTATACAAGTACTCATGCCCCTTAGTGGGTTCAAAGTACTTGCGTTCTGCCTTTTTAGAGATGGGGACCAATGAGGCTGATGTTTGCCAGAGGGCTTTTGAAATCTTAGCCACTCCTTCATGGAGAGGCAAGGCCACCCTACCTGGTGCCAATGAGGACAATATGTAAAACAGGGAGTCTGAGGGCTCTTCCATTTCCTCTACCTGGAGGTGTAGGCTTGCTGCCACCCTTTTTAAGAGTTCTTGGTAGGCACTGAAGACCTCCTGCAGGATGGAGGTGGGGGCAGGGCCACAATCACCTCCTTTGGGCAGGGCAAAGAGGCCTGTGCAGTGCTCTGGGGTGTCGGCTGGCACCGGAGAGACCACCACCTGGTCGGACTCTGGGCATGGTGGCGAGGATGTACGTCCCGCCATCTCCTTTATCAGGGGTCTGGAGAGGGAGGCCGAAGGTGCTTCCGAAATTCAGGCCACCGAGCGAGCTCCCACCAAGGGCTGCGCCAGAGGCCACGGTGCCGACTGGTGCCATTGGGCTGGCCATGACGCTGGGTGCCAGTGCACCTGCTGTGGCACCAGTGGGGCCAGCTGTCCGAGTGGCTGGCCTGTCCCATTGAAGGACTGCTACAGATGGAGACCAGGCTGGCATAAGATCTGCTGCTGTCTCTGGACCGGGAGGACCGGCAGTGCCGGTATCTACCATGGCCACGGGACTGCGATCTTGACATGGAGGACCGGTACTGACGGTAATAGCTGCTCCATGAATGGCCTCAACGGGTGGACCTGTGACAGCGAGATGCCAGTGATCGACACCCGGGGCTGCGATGTCTTGGCAGATACTTGGAGCGGGTGTCCGAGCGGGAATGGCGTCGACGACCATGCCGTGATCGACTGCAGTACCCTCTCTGAGATGAGGACCAATGGCAACGCAGTCCCATCAATATTCAATCCTTGAGGACGAGCAGTGCTGCGAGTCCCAGCTGGATGGGACCCAGACAGACAGTTTGGTCAGTATCGAGGGCAATCCACCTGGACTCTGCCCCGAGCGGTTGCTGGGTGGTTATCGGCATCAGGAAAGTTCCCTTCAATGAGACTGGTACCAGGGCGGAGGCGACTGTGGAGATCCCACTGGCAGCTTGCCTCTGGAGCACGGGACTGTCATCAGTGGAGCTCTGGGCACTGGCATGGACATGACATCCTGGGCCGCCTGTAGGACTTCAGGCATGGACGTCATCCGGACATCCGGAGAGGACTGTCCCGAAGGGGCCAGTCTACTCCGCTCATCTTAAGTCAGAGGCCTAGGGCCCGGTGGGGACTGAGGACTGCCGACATGGGCCTAGCCTCTGTCCCAGACTTCCCTCAGTGCCGCTCTGAAGAGGGAGTCTTCCTGGCCCTCTTGGCGTGCCCCATTGACAGGGAGCAGTGCCAGCTGGTCGATGGCACCGGAGGGTCACCATGTACTGACGCTGTGGTGCCGGGTACCGGTTTGGAGCGGTGTGCCAGGGTCGGGGTCAGTACCAACTCCACAGGATGGCCCAGAGCCTAATGTTCCTTTCTTCTTTGGTCCAAGGCTTAAACGACTTGCAAATCCTGCACCTTTTGCTGATATCAGTTTCTCCTAAGCGGCACAAACAGTCTGCGTGTGGGTCACTTCTTGGCACAGAATGCCTACAAGAGCCAAATGACTTAAACAGCGGCGCGCAGGGCATGCCCCGGCCCAGATTCACTGGCTATCTAAACAGCTAACTAACTACCGGTACTAACGCTGAACAAATTAACAGTTCTGTGGACGAGCTACAGTAAAGCTGGAGCAGAGCAATTCCAGTGCACCTTCACTGGAGGCAAGAAGGAACTGAGGTCTGGGTGAGCGCACAGCTCCCCTAATACCACTCCAGGCAGGCGCCACTCCAGCGGTCGCGGGGCCCTCCCTCCATGGGTACTGCTAGGGGAAAAACCTCCAGCACCGGTGCATGTGGCGAGCATGCACATCTATTGTGGAATACACATGAGCAATCACTCGAAGAAGAAATTCAGTCTTTCCAATTTATGCACATGATGCAGCACCCCTCTCTCTTGGCCCTGAAGACAGCCACCTATTGTAGATTTGATTCATCATAAGTAAGCATCTGAAGAGCAGGAAAAGGAGTCTTGTTTGTTCTTCTTCAGGAAACTAATGTACTTCTGCATTTTGTAATGGTAACAAGATACTAGACTAATAAACCATGGCCTTGTACACCCCATCATTACAGTCCTGCAGTAGGAATAGAACCAGGGACCTTCACAGCAACAATACAGACCTTGAGTTAAAGCTGAATGCCATCAGCTAGCAGTAAGTTGCAGACTGTCACTGCTAGGGCCAGATGCCAGTAGGTGACATTAATGCTCGCTCTAAGTAAATGTATTATGCTGGGGTGCTGATAGCTATAGGTATGCAAATGACAATGATGATGATGGCTAAACAAACTGGTTCAGATAATATAAGCAATTCCCAGGTACCTACCCCTGAACTATCACCCATTCTTAAAACAGAACCCTTTCAGAGGTTCTTGTACCAATAAGAGCCTTTTATGCCCTGTGACCTTGTTACCATGGTTCTAAAAAGCCAAAGCGCTTGGTAGCTTGGTGAGGTGGTGGCAGGAAATAAATCAACAGAGACAGGGCCATTCAACCGATAGATGTGTGGCACAAACAGGACAATACAAGCATGCATTCACTTAAAGCTGCACTTTATTCTAGTCTCAGGCACTTACACAAGTCCGCAACAGATTAGTTAAACACCCAAAAATCAATCATTACCAAAGCCTGGAGCAGTTTTCGAGTGGTAGAACAACAACTGTCCGATTGGCCCATCTTTCAGCTGCCATTGTGGGCCCTAAACTGTGTCCATGAAGTGCCACTGAAGAGCCCACCTACCCCATACTTTCTCTCCTTATTTACTGGGTTAGTATAACATAACATGCCAATAAAAAAATAAGCAAACAATTTCAAAGCTTAAGCAAGAAGTTTCCGCAAACCATGAATTAGACAGAGGTGTTTGTGCATAGCCCGCATGATTTGAGGACCCCGACCAACACATCCCAAAGGACAGATATAGATGTTTCCCATTTTCCCAAAACACATATCTAAGCTATTTCAATAGAGATCTTATCATGATGGACAAAGGGTCGGCTCCCCCCTTGACTACCCTCCCCCCTCCCACACCTGGCTTCTTGCTTAGATATGCTAAGGCTGTTGCAGAGGGCTGCTAAGACCTACTGATTTAGCTGCTTATGGCCATGAGCATGATAATCAATTTTCCAATTATTGGTAGTGGTCCAGGCATTTTGCTGGTCTGCCAAAATCTCCCTGTACAACTTGAATGGGAAGCATCAAATATGGCAAAAAATTCTCACTGAATTTCTGGTTGTGAAAGGATTGCCCACAGAAAATGGAAATGGGGGAGCTGGGCCTATCCATTAGACTCCTAAAGACCTAAGTGGATGCCAGCCAGCCAATTGCCCTCAGAAAGGGAATGGGGGAAAGGATATACCACCTCGCCCCTTGGATAGATCAGAGGGAGGGATGGCCACTTAGTCAGTAGGGATGGGCCAATAGCATAGTGCTCTGATTCAGATGATCTCCTGATCTGGGCTCATCAGGTTTATGTCATACTTAGATGTTATTCTGTTTTTCCCAGCCCCCTCCCGTTATCCCGGAATTTGACATTCCTGCATGTACCCCAGAACTTGACAGTACTGCAGTCAGCCATTCTGTATGTTCAGCCACTGCCAGCTGAAAACTGAACACCACAAAGCTAGGAATAATCTTAGGCATTTTTGTGAGACAAGGCCAGACAGGTGCATACTTGCAGTCTGTTAATCAGAATGGGAGGCTGGGTCAGAAAGTTATGGAAGAGAGTGAGTGAATATTGACCTTGGTTTTAGGTGCTCCTGTTATATTGTTGTTATGGCTAGGAATACTAGAAATGCTTTGTGATAATGAATAGTTTGTTGAAATTAGGAGAATTAATGACCCAGTAGAGATTATTATGCTGACCTACTTGGAGTCACTACAGATTAGGTGTTTTGTTAGCGTTAGCTATAAGAGATTAGGTAAAAGTAAATACCTCGGAATAGTCTGAGGGAGCTTTTCTTCAGGAAAGGAGCTGACATTTATATTCCTCTTCACGTGGATGGAAAGAGGGACCTCGGAAACCTGGCTGGTGATCACTCAAAACCATCTCAGACTGTGAGTAACTATATCTGGGATGTCTTACACCTATTGTGTATGTGAGTGTGTGTGCTTAATATCTAATAAGTAGTAGTTTTAGATAAGAGCACGTTTTCTTTTGTCAATCATTTATCAGACAGAATTGCTGTGTTTCCACTGATTTATTCCTGACATCGCCTGGAGAGAATTGGTTACATTACCACTGCTTTGAATTCTGAAAACCCCAGGTAACATTCCCAGGTCTTCTTCTACTGTATTCCCCTCTCCCTTTCCCCAGACCTGCCAATCCCTGCCCCCTCAGCAGGCTCATTGTCACACACAACTTTACCATGTGGCCAGAACTGTTTCATTCCATTCAGGAGCTTCTCCTTTTCCTGCATTCTTCACATGGTGCTGTGCAGTTTCTTTCTTTCCATCAGCCATCTTCAGGGAGTTGACGTATTTCCTAAGATAGTTGGTGTCTTTGGCTGGTGGTGCTAGTCCTGTTGGTTGAGGGCTTCTACTGGACATGGTCAAGGGCCATGGGTGTCTGATACATCTTTAAAGGATCAGCAGAAACTCTTGATTCCATTGCGTAGGAGGTTATGTTAACTCGCTTGTGGCCCCCAGCTGGGTAAGATGGTAATGCCACAGAAGGACTCCAAATGTCCTGGGGCTGGTGACTCAAGGGAGGGTTCTCAACTTGTACACTGGTGTAGCAGAGCCTGATGCTGTTAATCTTTAAAGCATGGGGCAAGACATCTCTGTTTTCTCAGTTATGTGCTAGAGACGCTGATTCAAAGGAGGAGAATTGATTTTTGGGGGGATGAGGGATGTTCTTTCCCCCATTTTTACATACAAAAAGAAATTACAATATAGAAACTCACCAGGCAGGATGCTGTCTGAGGTGGAGAAGAGGGCCGGATCATAATGAACGTCCACCCTCATTTTTCTTTGTGGTACTGGCTAAAACCAGAGGACATGGTCTGGCCTAGTTTTAATTGAATGGGTTGACAGGATGCGACACTGACATCCCTTCCATGGGATTTCCCATAGAAGGGATGCAGAACACTTAGACTCTAAAGTCATAAGTAGAAGAAGCATTTGTTAAGCTCTGCGTACACTGTGTATCATGTCTGCTCCAGCCTAGTGCTTTAGGAAGAGGAGTCAGGGCAAGTAGCTGTTACTTAGATTCCTGCAATCATTCCTTCACAGAAATCATGTAAGGTTGGGACAGGGGATTTCATTTCTTGGAAGACTAAGCTGCTTTTATTAGATGATGGGCTAATTTGCAACTTTTGTGTGATGCAGCCTTATTTGGACTGCATTATCATTTCATTTATAGGTTCCACGAGCTCAAAGCCACTTTGGGGAACTCTCTAAATTTGCCTTTCATTAGGTATTAATGAAGTGTTAATAGCTCACAAAAGCCATTTTTGAGCAAACACCATGTGTGATTTGAGCAATCAGTCCATATGCTACATTAATACAGGATCAGCAGGGATGCAACATATCCTGCTTTAATACTAATTTTATTCTCCCATTATTTACCTAGTTTGTACATAGTGTAATGGCCTCTAGAAGGGCCTGTGTTGTCTCTCCAACAGTCTGAACTGCTGTATCTTAAGGACTGATCACTTTGATATCAATCTCTTTTGAGGAATGACTGGGGTGGGATGATCTGCTTAATGATGGTTTACTGCTTAAATGCATATTAAGACAAACATACACTTCTTTGTTGACAACAGGTCTGTTTGACCAGTTTGGTGCTTCATGAGTCTGCACATGTATTTTTAACATCATGCAGGGGGGAATATATAACTTTACACATGCTGCTACACACATTTTACCATGATATTACTGAACAGCAAATAAGGAATTTTCAAATGATACCTCACAAGGCATACCTTGTAGAAAGATTATTGCAACAGTGTGTAGCGTGTGAATACAGAGGTGCATTCTGCCAGTGATCCTCCTTCCTTTAATCTGTCCTCCCATTCAAGTGATGCAATGCTAAAGCTAATGCACCCAGGGATGATGATATGCTCCTCAAGAGGAAAGGCTGAAGATTTGAGACAAAATCTCTCTTGGCTTGATGGGCTTCAGTTCCTAGTTTTCAAAGGCAGGGTGCTTTAATAGCAAATCCAAATGCCACATTAGGATGTTCAAATCAACACAGGTGAATTTAGTGGGAATTTCAAGTCAAATTCTTACCTGGTGTACTTCGGTTTAAGTCAAGGGAGTGCCCCAATAATGATCTGTCTCGGCTAGATGGTTGTATGAGCATCCAAATGCTGGATTTGGACATCCTATTAAGAAGTCACTTGAAAACCAGGATCTTCTCATTACTTTAGAGGAAGTTTTTCCTCCCATTTCTCAGACTTTCTTCCTTCTGTAAATATACTAAAAGGAAAGTGAAACTGCTCATTTTCCTTCACAAAGCCAAGGGGAAAGTTTGAAATCCAGCTGAAACTCCAGATCAAATTCACTCCTGGTGTGAACAGGTACACACTTACTGGAGCTGCTGAAGTTAATGAGAGTGGTGTCCACTTATACATGATCTGAAATGAGGCCTTCACTTCTCTAAAACTGTCTTCCTAGTAATTGCAGCTTATATTATAGATTAGATTGACTACATTTTGGACAGTCTTTGGCTTTACTGCACATCCTGGGTTACACTGAAAACAAGTTTCCCACTCAGCCTGAAGAGGAAATACTGTCTTGTGATTAGAGCTGGAATTCAAGACATCTGGGTGCTTTATTCATCTCTGCCACTAACTAGCTCTGTGATCTTAAGAAAGTCACTTCACCTCTAGGTGCCTCAGTTACCTTAACTATAAAATGGGGGTGGCACTCTCTGTAGCTCCCAGGCAATTAATATTTATAAAATACTTGGAGATCCTTGGGTGGAAGATGCAGTATAGTGGCAAAGTATAAGTGCTTGTATCCCCCCTTGCTTCTATGAGTTTGTCAACTGTAAGTTTACTTTGTATTAATTCCCTTTAATGGTAAAAATAAGCTCCTTTCAGTCTGTACCTGGCGCTATCTGTAATAGGGGTAGATTTGTAAAACAAATACTATGAGCAACTTAATCACAGCAGTTGCAAAACTCCCATAATCCTTTGCTTAGCCATGACCCTTCAAGGGATGTTAACTTGGCCCTAGACTGTTTGCATATGGCTGAGGAATGGAATTGCTCGTTAAGGAGCCTTTTCTGTCAGACTTGTCACACTCCAGCTTTCATTTCAGGCCTGGAGGGTTTCCAAGCTCAAACTGATTGGGGCTGATGAGACATGGTTATGTAAAAATCTTGGAGGATATGAGCATCTCCTGGTTAGAAGATAGCAACTTAGCACTGTGTGATCCCTTTCATGCCATACAGTTAGAGGCACAACTCAAAGGGGCTGTGCAGTCCCTCTCGTTTACAACATTTCGCTAAGGAAGTTGGCTCTAATGAGCTGATCATAGAATTGTTTTGTATCAAGAAAACCCTTTAGGTAACAAAACATTTTCTGAACACAAGGTTAAAAACTCAAAGTTATGATTTGAGACATAGGCCCAAACCAAACCTGCTGAATTTTGTGGTATGTTCAAGCATCCAAACTCAGACCCATATTTTGCAAATAACCATTCTTAGTTTTTGGATGGTTTTTTTTTTTTGGTTTTTTTAATAATGGGCTGAACCAACTGACCAGATCCTCATACATATTTGTAATGGGGAGGGTAATTTATCATTGGTGCAAATCACCAAGGAATGTGGTGCATTCTCTACAGCTTGGTTTGTAAATTTAGATTGGCTCTCTTCCGAAAAGATGGAGTAACATTTTCAAAAGTGCCCGAGTCCCAGTTTCAAAAGTCAGTTAGGCACCTAAGTCTCATTGGCTCCTCAGTCACTTAGGCATGCTTGAAAATGCTGCCAGCTCTCTACTGCAACCATGAATTACTGGGCTCGATGCAGGAATGACCAGCTGAAGTTCTCTGGCATACACTATGCCAGAGCTCAGACTAGATGATTATAACAGTCCCTTCTGCCCAACTTTATACTATAAATAAATAAACCAATACTGCTAACTACTCCAATGTAATGGCACTGGAGTAGGTTAGCAAAGCTGTGTAAGGCTGCCGGGTGTCAGCGCTTTCCAAACATTGATTCAGTCACTGACGTCGGCATCTATGCCTCTGAATTTGCACGTGCTGCGGAAGGTCACTGAAAGTGCTGCTCTGTACTGAAAAAAATGACTCTGTAAAACTGACTTTACACAGATGTTTGCCCTGTGCAAATTCAGAGGCACAGCTGCTCAGGCCAGTGACTAAGTCAAGGGCTGTATAAATCTGACCCTCCCCCCCAAGTGATCTTACACACTTCGGGAAAGTGAGCTGTATTCTAATTTGGTTTGCCTATCAGCCAGACACCTAGTAAACAGGATCCAGTTGCAGAAGCTTTATGGTTGGTAATGATGCATGGGACAGAACACTCCTATCTTAGTTACTGCACAGGCTCCCAAAGCCCTAGTATTTTGGGGCAGGGAACCATCTATTTGTTTTGTGTTTGTACAGCGCCGAGCACAATGATGTTGTGGTCCATGATCAGAGCGCTTAGGTACTATCACAATACAACCCCCACCAAGCACCTCACCAATGTTACTGCATTAACCCTCATTGCACCTTGTGAGGGAGGTAAGTTTTCCCCTGGGTTATTATCCCTGTTGGAGAACTGGGGGCAGTGAGACTAAGGCCTAGCGTTTCAAAGGTATTTAGATACCTGCAATCAGTGGAAGGGAGGGACCAGCTCCCCTAAAGGAATTTAGATGCCCAACTGCCAGTTTAGGCACCTAAGTCCAAAATTCAGCTTAGTTTGCTTAGGTGCCGTAAAAATGCTGTAAGCGTCAAAATGCCCAGGTTTCTGCTGGTGGTCAAGGCACCAAGCCACCTTAGTGCTTATGCCTGGCACCTAACTCATGCCTAAACCCGGGGCAGTGGGGGATGCTCAGCCTAGGCATTCGCTTGTCTGAGGAGCCTGATCCAGTAGGCCTGCTCAGTGCATGGTTGCTGGAGTGGGCCCAACACAGAAAAGGGGGTGGCGTCCCTATTGTACCCTGGAGTTGGAACACTCATCCAGGATGTGGGAGACATGCGATCAAAGTCCTCCTCTGGCTTATGTAGAGCAAGGAGTAGAGAAAGATGCCTATGCCATGTCAGGCCTAGGCCAGGAGAGGTTCACCGCTGTGGCGGGAGGAGCCTGCCCCTCTCATCGGCAAATCCATGGCTTCCTGCTTAATGTAAGCGGCTTCCTGCTTAGCATGCTGGGTTTTGTGAGGCCCATTCTTAGGCGCTTATCTTGCTCCATGCATGGTGCAGGTAGCCTGGGTGCCTAAAGCCATGTTTACATTACAAAATTCTGTCTACCTACGTTATTTTGGCATACAGCGGCTGCAGTTATTACTTTGCTTGTGTGTGTGCACACCATTCTCCTTGTGCTGGCCATGTGCATCCTCACCCGAGGCACTTGTATCAATGTGGAGCGTGGTGCACTGTGATAGCGATCCCACTGTGCAACTCGCCACCATCCAGCACAGGTGTTTTGGGAAGCTTTTACAATGCCTGATGGAGTCAAAACGAGTCATGCAGGCGTGTTTGGGTTCGACGTCCAATAATGCAGTGTTCTCTATCTCATAATTTCATCTGCAGCCCATAATACTCCCTGTCTCTTTTGAAAAATCCCTGCAAACCTACCTCTTTACTCTTTACTCTTCACCATCTCTGACAGAAGCACGGATCCTGCACAGCTCTGCACTACTGTCATGGCCATTGACAGCATAGAGCGTGTCAGCCTTCAGTAACTGCAGAGCTGCAAGAGGAGCCAAGGGGGAACTGACAATTCCATGGAAAGATACAATTCAAGGTTGTGGATAGTGTGCATGGAGCAGCTAGAGACGGCGCAGTGGTTCTGCGCTTGAGAAATGAGCACTGACTGGTGGGATCACATTGCAATGAAGGTTTGGGATGACGAGCAGTGGCTGCAGAAATTTTGGATGCGCAAGGCCACATTCCTGAGTCTGTGTGCCAAACTTGTCCCAGCACAGGGGCACCACTGACAGTTGAGAAGTGAGTGGTGATTACATTGTGGATACCTGCAATGCCCAATTGCTACTGATCAGTTGGGAATACCACCACACGAGCCACTGTCATGCACATATGCAGAGCCATGAATTGACTCCTGCTATACAGGACTGTGTGTGACGTTCTGTATCTTGGGGGAATCCCCTACTCTCCCATGTTCATCATAAAATGATTGTATGGTATCCAATGCAAAGTTTGTCATGTTGGAAGGCTCATGAGGCATTGAGCATAGTTCTTATAGTAATGGTACAGATTGTAATTTCATGTACATAGTTCTGAGGCTGAAAATGTGTCCTCATGACTTAAAAGAAGCCCAGGCAAAACTCTCCAGGAAGGCCCTGTCATAAACAGATAAGTAAGAGTTAATAGAACAGAAGTACTTCATATCTCTTTTGCCTGTAAAGGATTAACAAGATCTGTGAGCCTGGCTGTCACCTGACCAGAGGACCAATCAGGGGACAGGATATTTTCAAATCTTGAGGGAGAGAAGTTTGTGTGTGTGCTGTTAGTGTTTGGTGGTTGTTCACTCAGATGGACCAGATGTGCAACCAGGTTTCTCTCCAATCTCTTTGATACAGTCTCTTATATGTCCAGAATAGTGAGTACTAGGTAGATAAGGCAAGTTAGGCTTATGTTTGTTTTCTTTATTTGCAAATGTGTATTTGGCTGGAAGGAGTTCAAATTTGTATTTTGCTAAAAGGATTTTAATTTGTACTTGTATACTTAGGCTGGGAAGGTATTCCCAGTGTCTATAGCTGAAAGACCGTGCAACATATTCCATCTTAAATTTACAAAGATAATTTTTACTGTTTTTTCTTTCTTTAATTAAAAGCTTTTCTTCTTTAAGAACCTGATTGTTTTTTTATTCTGGTGAGACCCCAGGGGACTGGGTCTGGATTAACCAGGGAATTGGTGGGGAGAAAGGAGGGAAGGGGGAGAGAAAGGTTAATTTCTCTCTGTGTTAGGATTACTTTCTCTCTCAGGGAGAGTCTGGGAGGGGGAGAGAGAAGGAGGGGGGAAGGTGAATTTTCCTCTCTGTTTTGAGATTCAAGGAGTTTGAATCACAGTGATCTTCCAGGGTAACCCAGAGAGGGGAAGTCTGGGAGAGGCAACGGTAGGGGAAAGGGTTTACTTTCCTTGTGTTAAGATCCAGAGGGTCTGGGTCTTGTGTCATAAACAGATAGCTAAGGGTTAATGTCTCTTTCACCTGAAGCACCTGACCAGAGGACCAGTCAGGAAACAGGTTTTTTTCAACTCTGGTTGGAGGGTTTTTTGTGTGTGAGTCTTTTGTTCTGGGTCTTCTGCCTAAATCTCTCTCAGCTATGAGAAGGATTTTTCTATTTCCTGCTTTCTAATCTTCTGTTTCCATGCTGTAAGTACAAAGTTGGTTTTTTGTTTTGTATTTACATGTCTATAGTTGCTGAAGTGCTTTAAATTGTATTCTTTTTAAATAAGGCTGTTTATTCAATATTCTTTTAAGCAATTGACCCTGTATTTGTCACCTTAATACAGAGAGACCATTTGCTTAAAAGAATATTGAATAAACAGCCTTATTTAAAAAGAATACAATTTAAAGCACTCCAGCAACTATAGACATGTAAATACAAAACAAAAAACCAACTTTGTACTTACAACTTGGAAACAGAAGATTAGAAAGCAGGAAATAGAAAAATCCTTCTCATAGCTGAGAGAGATTTAGGCAGAAGACCCAGAACAAAAGACTCACACACAAAAAACCCTCCAACCAGAGTTGAAAAAAACCTGTTTCCTGACTGGTCCTCTGGTCAGGTGCTTCAGGTGAAAGAGACATTAACCCTTAGCTATCTGTTTATGTCAATAACCTAGTCCCAGATTTGGACCTTAGCGTCCAAAATATGGGGGTTAGCATGAAAACCTCCAAGCTTAGTTACCAGCTTGGACTTGGTACTGCTGCCACCACCCAAAAAATTAGAGTGTTTTGGGGCACTCTGGTCCCCCCACAAACCTTCCCTGGGGACCCCAAGACCCAAATCCCTTGAGTCTCACAACAAAGGGAAATAAATCTTTTCCCTTCCCCCCTCCAGGTGCTCCTGGAGAGATACACAGAAGCAACCTCCGTGAATCTAAGCAGAGGGAGTCCACCCTCTCTAATTCCAGTCCTCGAAACAAAAGCCCTTCCCTCTTCACCCAGAGGGAATGCAAAGTCAGGCTAGTAAATCTAACACACACAGATTTCCCTCTGACTTTTTCCTCCCACCAATTCCCTGGTGAGTACAGACTCAATTTCCCTGAAGTTCCTCACTAAAGAAAAACTCCAACAGGTCTTAAAAGAAAGCTTTATATAAAAAAGAAAGAAAAATACATAAAACTGGTCTCTCTGTATCAAGGTGACAAATACAGGGTCAATTGCTTGAAAGAATATTGAATAAACAGCCTTATTCAAAAAGAATACAATTTAAAGCACTCCAGCAACTATAGACATGTAAATACAAAACAAAAAACCAACTTTGTACTTACAACTTGGAAACAGAAGATTAGAAAGCAGGAAATAGAAAAATCCTTCTCATAGCTGAGAGAGATTTAGGCAGAAGACCCAGAACAAAAGACTCACACACAAAAAGCCCTCCAACCAGAGTTGAAAAAATCCTGTTTCCTGATTGGTCCTCTGGTCAGGTGCTTCAGGTGAAAGAGACATTAACCCTTAGCTATCTGTTTATGACACCTTGGGGGTCCCTGGGCAAGGTTTTGGGGGGACCAGAGTGTACCAGGCACTGGAATTCCTGGTTGGTGGCAGCACTACAGGTCCTAAGCTGGTAATTGAGCTTAGAGGAATTCATGCTGGTACCAGATCTTTTGGACGCTAAGGTTCAGAGTGGGGAATTATACCATGACAGGCACGTTCAGCCCTCATCAGGGCATGTATGGGACAAACCCAGCCCAGCCTCACAGGAACAAAGGACACTGGCCTAGGCAACAACAAAAGATCTGTTGGACTCTGGAGTGAGTCACCCCCCATTCCCTTGGTCAGTTTGGGCCTGCGATGCGGTAATGCTCACCTGACTCTGAAGTGGGGGACAAAGCCAAGAGGGAGGAAAGAACATGATAAAAGGGAGAGACGTTTGCCATGCTCTTCCTCTCTCTTTCACCTCCATCTACAGACACCACCACCAAATGACTGAAGCATTGATCAAAGCATTGATCAAATTTGTTAAATTGATGAACTCTTATAAGCTTGCAGCGTCCAGTGGGCATAACTGGACACTGCAAGACGAAGGTTCTTAAGGTTGAGTCTGGGACTGGAGATATTGGCTAGCGTCAGTCAGGTGCACTGTCCAAGCAGTTTACATGCCAGAGGCTGTGCGTGAACAGCCCAGGAGTGGGGGGTTCTTACAGCAGAGCAGGGTAAGGCTGGCTCCCAGAGTCAAGGATTGGCGTGACCTAGCAGTTCACCGGTCCAGATAACACCAGAGGGGAACGTCACAGTGGCACAGCAAGCAGGGTGTATGTGCAGCTGGTTATTGCTAGTGGCGTTCACACTTTAAGCACTGATATTTGTGATTTTAAGTAAGTCTTAAGTGCAGGGGCTAAGAACAGTTAGAAAATAATAAAACTGTGACCTCTTTCTGTTTATTTTGAGTGATGGAAATAAACACAAGAAAGCAGGAAAATGAGTGAAAGCAGTGACACGGTTGCAAAGTTGGAGCTTTTTAGGCTGCAGGTTGCAGAAAAGCAGAGGGAGCACCAGAGAGTATTGCAACTGAAAGAACTGGAGATAAAAGAAAAAGAGAGAGAAGGCACCAGCTGGACCTGCTAGAGAAACAGAACCAGAGGCCCCCAACCCCAATGACTCCCTTCACGCCAAAGATCCACAAATGGGAACACTCATGTCCTGCATACAGTGAGGAGGATGATATTGCTGAATATCTGACTACTTTTGAAAGGCTGTGTGTAATCCATGAAATCCCTGATGATTAAAAGAGTTCCTACCCTGATTGCAAAATTAACTGGTAAAGCTCGAAATGCATTCAATAGAATGCCTATTGAAGATGCTTTAGACTATTGTAAATTTAAAGATATTGTTTTGCGAAATCTTCAGATTACCCCTGAAACATATAGTGTTAAGTTAAGGAATTTCAAGAGGGATATTGGTATGAGTAATGTGGAATGTGTTAAAATGAAAGATTTCTTGGGAAAATGGGTGAGGGGTAAAGCGGTGGCAAGTTTTGAAGGACTGCTTGATCTTGTTGCTCAAGAGCATTTCCTAAACATATGTAAGGCCAAAGTAAAGCAGTGTCTAAGGGATAAAGACGTAAAGTCTGTGGATGAGATGGCTTTTTTAGCTGTTGCTCTTGAACCAGGGCCGGCTCCAGAGTTTTTGCCGCCCCAAGCGGCCCAAAAAAAAAAAAGAATGCCACGATTGGTGGCACCTCTACCGCTGCCGCTTCATTCTTCGGCAGCAAATTGGCAGCAGGTTCTTCCCGCCGAGAGGGACTGATGAACCCACCGCTGAAGAACCGTATGTGCCGCCCCCTTCCGTTCGCCACCCCAAGCACCTGCTTGCTGAGCTGGTGTCTGGAGCCAGTCCTGCTTTGAACAGGCCAGAGAAAGAGGGGTTCAAAACTGGTGGAAAGGGAAGAGCCCATTTTGCCTGGGGAAGAGAGAAGGGAGTTGGGAGCCTAAACATTCTCTTACCCCAAAACAGCCCTCTACTTCTAACCCTTATCCCAAATCTCCTGTAAAATCAGAAGAGCCAGAAAGGTGCTATCAGTGTAATTCCACTGACCAACTGAGGAACAAATGCCCTGCCCTAGGAGGAAGCAGCCAGTCAATAGCTCATATTAGTTCTGCTGTCCCCAACACAGAAACCCCCCAGGCAATTGAAACCTCTCTTATTGGTTTTGTGAGATTAGCCTCTGCAGAGCCAGACATGACGCATGTTAAAGTTGTCCAAATTAATGGCAGGGAGTACTTGGGGCAGAAGGATACAGGGGCCCAAATCTCTCTGGTTAAGCAGAGTGTGGTCCTAAGGGCCAGTATGTTGTCTGGCCAAATGGCAGAGATTGTGGAGGTGGGCAAAAGCGGACGCCTCATACCACTAGCTGAAATCCATGTGGTATTGGAAGGTTTGGAAAGTGTTTTGCCTGTGGAGATAATTGAACACCTCCTATTCGACCTGCTCCTTGGTAGTGAGTTTTTCCATGTGGCTCAGGTTTAAGTATTTGCCTGTAGCAGGAGGGAGTTTTATGCTGGGACCCCTAAGGGAAAGGGTTGTGTCTGGGCCTGGAGATATTGGCTAGTGTCATTCGGTTGCACAATCTAAGTAGCTTACATGCGTGAACAGCCCAGGAATGGGGGTTCTAACAGCAGAGCAGGGTAAGGCTGGCTCCCAGAGTGAAGGATTGGAGTGACCTAGCAGATCACCGGTCCAGATACACCGGGGGAATGTCATATTGTGATTCTGGGCAATGTGCAGGACATAGAACAGGGGTTTTCAAATTTTGGGTCGTGGCTCCGCAGGGTTAGCCACTGGCGGACCGGAAACACTTTGTTTACCTGTGGCGTCCGCAGGTAAGGCCGATTGCAGCTCTCAGTGGCCACAGTTCGCTGCTCCTGGCCCATGGGAGCTGTGGGAAGCAGTGTGGGCTGGGCTGCCACTTCTCACAGCTCCCATTGGCCGGGAATGTTGAACCGCGGACACTCAGAGCTGCGATTGGCCATACCTGCGTCTCCTGCGTCTCCAGGCCACCAGCGGCTAACACTGCAGCACTGAGACTCAGAGTTTGAAAACCCTTGACACAGACGATGGTTATAGCTGCCTCTGTGTCCTGTATAATAGCTGTGAGACAAAGGGGGGAAATTTTCCACTGGGGTGGTGGGTGGAAGTGGTGCGGCTGTCTGCTGAATTTGAACAGCCAAACATAAGAGCTCAGCACAGAACTATATGGTTCAAGGAGGCTTTGAAAACCTATGTTAATACTATGCTGGGGTCATGTGTCTGCTTCCTGGTCCTGCTCTTTTGCAACCTGGTATGAATCTTGCAGTGAGTGCTATGTGTGTAGGAATATTACATTGCCAATGCACCTATTAGTATTGTCTGAGAATGATGCTATAGATTCTGTGATATAATGAAGTAACAAGAAATTGGTGGGGATCAGCACCAGCCAGCATGCATTCCAAAAAAGAGAATTTTATTCTGTAACATGAATCAGGAAAATAAAAAAAAACATTTAGAAACTTTTTAAAACTTTCATAAATTACGAGAACAAAAGTTATGACGGGGAAAGAACGGTCATTTCCATTCCAAGCTCACATACACCAACCGTGTCTTTCACAGATGTGCAGCTGGGATTGTCTTTAGTGTCTTCTGGGGCGGAGTGGTAGGGGCAGTACCGTGACCTCCGATGCCACAGGGAATGTTGGGGGCAGGGGGGAATGTAGGGATGTCCCGACATTGGGCTTGTCATAAACAGATAGCTAAGGGTTAATGTTCTTTTACCTGGAAAGGAGTAACCTGAAACACCTGACCAGAGGACCAATCAGGAAACAAGACTTTTTCAAATCTGGGTGGAGGAAAGTTTGTGTCTGAGTTCTTTGTTCTAGTGTTCTGCCTGTACTCTCTCTCGGCTATGAGAAGATTTCTGTCTCCTGCTTTTCTAATCTTCTGTTTCCAAGTTGTAAGTACAAAGATAGGTTTGTTTTTTTGTATTTACATGTGTGTAGTTGCTGGAGTGCTTTGAATTGTATTCTTTTTGAATCAAGCTGTTTATTCAACATTTCTTTTACGCAATTGACCCTGTATTTATCACCTTAATACAGAGAGACCATTTTTATGTATTTTTCTTTCTTTTTACATAAAGCTTTCTTTTTAAGACCTGTTGGAGTTTTTCTTTAGTGGGGAACTCCAGGGAATTGAGTCTGTAGCTCACCAGGGAATTGGTGGGAGGAACGAGTCAGGGGGGAAAATCTCTGTGTGTTAGATTTACTAGCCTGACTTTGCATACCCTCTGGGTGAAGAGGGAAGTACTTGTGTTTCCAGGACTGGAAATAGGGAGGGTGGCGTCCCTCTGTTTAGATTCACGGAGCTTGCTTCTGTGTATCTCTCCAGGAACCCAGGGAGGGAACACCTGGAAGGGAGAAGCGGGGGGAAATGGTTTATTCCCCTTTGTTATAAGACTCAAGGAATTTGGGTCTTGGGGTCCCCAGGGAAGGTTGTTGGGGGGACCAGAGTGCCCCAAAACACTCTAATTTTTTGGGTGGTGGCAGCTTTACTAGGTCCAAGCTGGTAACTAAGCTTGGAGGTTTTCATGCTAACCCCCATATTTTGGACGCTAAGGTCCAAATCTGGGAATAGGTTATGACAGGGCTGTAGAGAGAGGCAAGCACAGGCTTCTTGGACCTGCAGAGCTAGCTGAGTCTGCAACATCTCTGCTGCCTCCGAAGCCCTGTTATGTCCTGGTGCATTGGCTTGCTTCCTGCTGGAACTCTCGGACCTTTCTCATCTGCACTTTTTTCTTCTCCAGGCTGTCTGCAAGGGACATCATCTGGGCCCTAGGCTTGTTCCCTGATGCAGCACTAGCTGGCAGCATCTCCTGTAACAGGTCACCCCGCGTCATCTTCGTTCTCCTCCATATCTGGCTCAGGCATTCGGCAGGTGGGAAGGGGGAGACCCTCAAGGCCTTAATAGCAGCAGTTGTGCATACAACACCCAGAGGTACCATTGTCGGTGTAGGCACGACAGATATTGAAACAGCAGCTACTGAACTCACTCCCCTTCATCCTAGAAAGTTGCGAGCACCATGGTCTCACTTCTCCTTGGGATTGATATGGCATGTCACAGCACCAGCCATGGTGACTACGGCCCTTGGGGACACGGTGGGTGGTGGTGGTGAGGAGGGGATAGCTCACAAGCATGAGTATATGCACAGAGGGCAATGGGACTGAATACTGACACCGTTTTCCATAGGCGGTGGTGATGTTAGCTGAGCTCTCACTCCTGAGGGTAACAGAGGCAGAGAGGGCCCAAGCCCGTATGCTACCAGCCTGTGTACTGCAATGGTGTCTGCTGAAGTTACTGCTGAGCGGCGTGGGGAAGTGTCCTACCATGGCCCTCCCCAGAAACCTTCAGCAGAGGATTGCAGAGTACATCTGTAGAGGATTCATGGGACATCCCATGCACATAAACAAACTGCTCAGCGTAGCCCCCACCACTGCCTAACTCTAGAGAGGAATGAAAAGCAGATAACTCTGCCTCTCTTGGTTGTGCCACTGCCTCTTCCCACACAAGTACAAATAAGTAAATCAACAGATGTCTCCTGCTACTTTGGGGGTGCAAGCCCTGTAATGTCAAAGCAAACTGCATCCTTACCGGAGGTTCCTTCCCCTGCATCAGGTTCGCCTGTGCTTGACTGTTGGGATGGGCTGAACTGCGCTGGAGCCAAAAGCAGGTCCTGGCTTGCTGGACAGCTAGATCCCCCAGTCGCCTGACTCCTCTTTTTCCTTGT
The DNA here is from genome assembly GCF_007399415.2 of Gopherus evgoodei. Lineage (NCBI taxonomy): Eukaryota > Metazoa > Chordata > Testudines > Testudinidae > Gopherus > Gopherus evgoodei. The sequence continues at coordinate 12,156,649 of NC_044322.1, forward strand.
CTACCTCCGCCTCCTCGCTGTTCAGGGCAGGGGCCTGTGACTCAGGCTCCTTGGAAGTATCCCACAGGCTCTTGGGGTGGGGAGGTTTCCAGCGAGGATGGCTTACAGGTCTTTGTAAAAGCGGCAGATCCGTGGCTCTGCCCCAGCTCTGTTGATGGCCTCCCTCGCCTTCTGGTACGCCTGCTGCAGCCCCTTGGCTTGCATGTGGCACTGCTGCTGGTGCCTGTCATACCCCTTCTCCTGCAGCCTGAGCAATCTGCACAGAGATGTCGATGTTTCTACAGCAGGTCTGTAGCTGGGCCTGCACAGCCTCTTCTCCCACTGGCCCAGGAGATTCAATACCACACTCGTACTCCAAGCAGCAGTGTGGCTGCAGTGTGCAGCAGCCATGGTCAGCTGGGCAGTGGCATACAACAGAGCGCGGCTCACCAAGCCAAGAAATCAAGAAAAGGAATTTCAAAAATTCCTGGGGCTTTAAAGGGGGATGGGCAGCTTCCTATCTGTCTCACCCTTGGGCAGCAGCGTTCACACTGGTGAGCAGAGCGGTCAGGATGGGGCATTGTGGGACAGCTCCTGGAGGCCAGTAATGCAGTGTCTACACTGACACTGCATTGACCATGACGCTATGCTGCTCGGGTGACTGGTGTTATTAAGTCGCAGGGCAGTTACGTGGTGGGAGAGATGTTTAAGTGTAGCCATATCCACAGCAGGGGCAACATAAACTGCCTTGCGTCAACCTAACTGTGTCGTGGAAACCAGGCCTAACTCGGGACTGTGGATTCCACTCAGGGCCGTCCTTAGGATTTATGGGGCCCTACGCAGTATTATTAAACTGGTGCCCCTATACCGGATGGCAGCCCAAGCTCACAGCCTGGTGGGGGAGGGGGAGGAGGGACTTGACAGCAAAGGATAATGAGATGCCCAGCCTGCCTCATGGTGGCGGAGAGTCACAGTTCCCCGCAGAGACTTCCATGCACTCTTCCTCATGCAGAATGGACATGAAGAAAGTACCGAATTAAAAGCACTAAAATTTGGGAATAAAAAATGTCAGTCACAGGTTTTTTGATATGCCCTGAAGTTTGTCAGAGATTTATTTGCAAAAACTTCATAGTAAGGGTGAGTCAGCTGTCCTGCTGAATACAACATTACATATAATGGAATACATGATGCAGCTCTTCTCTGTTTTACATTTTCTTCATCAGTATTTCTAAGTTGAATTTATATTTTAAATTTACTCAAATCTTAAGCCAGCATTCCAGATTACTACATATTTAACTCACTGAAACAAATCAGAGAGGTTTAGTGTGTTCATAACAATGTTCATTGCTTTTAGAAAAAGGAAACAGTAATTTACTTTGTGTGATCTCCATAACAAGAGACATGGTTATGAAATTTCACCAACTTTAAAAAAATATGTTTCCAAAGATTTTAGGTATAACAAGGATTTTGTCTTACTAAGGTACTGATTTTGCTGGAGGGTTCTTTTAAAACTAGTTTGTCGGATAGTCAGAAGTAAAGAAAGGGAACTCTTTGTCCAGCTATCTGGAAGGGAAGGACTGTTGTCCCTTTAAGGGCTCTCTTCAGTGGGGAGTGGGGGGAGAGGTGGTGAAGGGATGGACAGAAAGGACAGGAAGACTTGGAAGCACTTTTTTTTAACTATAGTAATTAAAATGTGTATTTTAGATAAGGGAGGTTTTTTTGAAGGATTTATTTAAAAAACTATGTGTGAAGATCCACACATTTAAGGCTAAAGATGATTGTGCATCTAAAACTCTATGCAAGCATTTTTTAGAAATGTGATTTTATAATCTTCACCAGCTCACTAATGAAATATTTTTAAAGCAAATTTTAAACTAAGGTCCTGTAGACTGACATGTTCTGGGTAAATATTACATTAATGCACAACTGTTTTTGTCAGTAAAGTCAGAAACTGACAGTATAAAAATTTATTTGGGCATAAGCTTTCGTGGACATCTGATGAAATGGGTTCCAGTCCACAAAAGCTTATGCCCAAATAATTTGTTAGTCTTTGAGGTGACACAAGGACTCGTCCTTGTTTTTGCTGATACAGACTAACAGGACTACCACTCTGAAACCTGTCAGTATATACCTTGGGGTTGGCAAATGCCTGTTAAATGGCTTTATTACCCCTTGAATGTCTCTTTAACAGTTTCAATGTTGTGCTAATAGGTCTGGCAGGCTGGAGGTTTTTTCACTTTTAACTACTAGATTCCCTCCCAAGGAAGACTCACCAGGCTAGAGCAGCCATCTGTGGGAGCCTGCAGGAAGGGTCAGAACAGGGATAGGAAAACAAGAGGCTGGACACTAAGACCCAGTGGTGCCCCAAATTTTCAGGTGCCCTACGCAGCTGCCTATGTTGCCTATGCCTAAGGACGGCCCTGCAGAGACCCCAGCAGCCAATCCCATTCCTCAGACTGTGCTGCATTCGGCTCTCTCTAGGACCCAGCAGCCCTGCTTCTACACTGTCTGGGCTGCCTGCAAAGTGGTGCCCCCAGGCAGAGTGAGGCCCTACGCCGCTGCCTATTCTGCCTATGCCTAAGGACGGCCCTGATTCCACTAGGCAGCAGGGTACCTCAGTGTTAGGCATTATAATGCTAAGTCTAAGGTGGTGCTAGCTCCAGGTGCCTTAATACCTTTGAGGCGCTGGGCCACCGTGACTTACCCAAGGTCACACATAGCAGACCAGTTTGCTATGCCCCAGGTTGGCACCCTAGCCACTGGAGCCATCTTGGCTCTTGGCTTCACTGTCAGATTCCAGGCAGTGACTGCAAGGCTGACTGATTTTACAACCCTAAACAAATCCCATCCCCGTGCTATGTGGGAAATGGCTAGGCCTGACCTGGTGTCTCTGAGCGAAAACAAGGCTGAAATTCATGTGTAAAGCGCCACATCTCAGAGCAGCCAACATCAGGGGGCCAAATCAGGTTGCAGATGTCCTTTGAAAAAAAATCCTTCAGCAATAAAACAGCTTGAACACGCATGTGAATGAGCCACTTGGCAGCTACCTCATTACAAATGGTGCTCACGCAACAGCTAAAATGCACGCTAATATAATGACTGCTCCATGGACCTGTTCTCGCAGTTGCTCACCATTTAAGCAATACGCTGGATTTGTAGACGGGTGCTAACCTTGTAATGTTATTTATACAAATGACTAGCACATAAGAGTGACAAATCTAAAACAAACCAGTGGGCCTGGCTAGTCCTTGTGTGTGGCTAAGCCCAGGTGCATCAAAGGGCCACTGCTGACTAATTCTTCAAAGTCGCTCACTTTCCTGTTTGCATCACTGCCCCTGTCAAAGTGTCCCTCTTCTGGGCCAATTGTTTTTCTACCTAAACGGAGCTGAGTGCTTCCGGCAATTTAGCCCATTGAACCTGTGTTTAGACGTTAAAGCCAAAGGCTATTCCTAGCTTTGCCACAGTCTGCCTAAGAAACCCAGGCAAGTCTCAAATTCGCTGTGTGTCTGTATCTGCAAGTTGGACAATGGCAACAATGCTCCTCCCCAACTTTACTGCTGGTGCGTTAATATTCTCAGCGGAAAGATGCTGACTCCAAGTTGTGATGTCCACTGTTCTAACTGTGCACAATTTAATTGGCTGGCAGGGGGGACTCTGGCTGGACTCATATCCTAATCTCTGGCTGGACTCATATCCTAATAACCAAGAGCAGTGCCGTCCCGGGGGCAGGTGGGACAAATCAGCATAGGTGCAGGAACTAGGAGTGCAGCACTCCTTCCCACCCAGATTTCTGCCTTTCATTTAGCAACAGCTTTTAGGAGTTTTTCAAACTGGGTGGCCTGCTGAGGTGAGTTTGCAGGGCGAGGGTTGGTAGGGAGGACGTGGTGTATCCTTTCTGAGCCCTCACCGTGCAGGGCTGGCCTGAGCCACCTGGAATCACCGCTTCCCCCCCAATGGTCCGGCGTGGGGGTGCACCTCTTGCAGTTTGAAAACCTCTGATGCTGAGTGGCACAGCCGACAGAATACGTACCCCAGTGGGACTGCAGTTCTAATGGGAAGGCACTTGGCAATCGAATCAACATTTAATTGCCAAGCTCCTTCCCATTAAACTGCAGCCCCACTGGTGTAAGTCTTACTAAATAAAAGGCGTTGTCCACCATGACAGGACTTTTTCTCCCGCACGCCCTGACGAGAGCTTGCTTACCCCCCTTTGAAAACCACTCGCTTACCCTACTTTGGCAACGAGCAGGCCTTTTAGCCCAGACTGACATGTATCCTCATGTAGGCGACATGCTAGTGGTTTATGCTGTTTTTCAGTGCTGACCCAGCGCTCTAGTGCTAATGTTGGCTAGTCCTACAGCCTGCATGTTATACTCCTGGGGGCATTCTGCGCCAAAACATTAAAAATTCTGCACACAATATTTTAAAAATCTGCAAATTTTGTTTATCAAAATAACACTACGTAATCCCGCTAGTCTCAATTATTTTGGTAATTTATTTCAAAATACCTGTCAGCAAGTATGTCTGTAAGAATACAGACACACACAAAAATTCCCCCAGGAGTAGAGAATGAAAGAAATCCCTATGACAACCCAGGCTCTGTTTCTCTGCCCGCTTTCCACACCGCCCGAGCCCAGCCGTGGGGCCCCCTCCAGCCAATACACACTCTCCCTTCCACCCAGCGCCCAGGCACAGGGGCCACCGTACCCAGATACTCTCCCTCCCTCCCCCCCGAGACCAGCCACCCACACTCCCTTCGCCCCGAGACCAGTCACCAGCGGCCGCCTTACCCAGATACCCACATTCCTTCGCCCCTTCCCCCCTGAGCCCAGCTGCGGTGACCTCCAGTCCAGATACTCACATTCCCTCGCCCCCGAGCCCAGCTGCCCCCTGCCCCAGCCCAGATACTCACACTCCCTCTCCCCCAGCCTAGCCACCGCAGGCCCCCTTAGTCCAGATACTCACACTCCTTCCCCCGAGCCCAGCTGCAGGGCCCCCCCCCAACTCAGATACCCACACTCCCCCCCTGAGCCCAGCTGCGGGCCCCCCCAGCCCAGATATCCTCACTCCTTCGCCCCTTCCCCCCTGAGCCCAGCTGCGGGGACCTCCAGTCCAGATACTCACACTCCCTCGCCCCTGAGCCCAGCTGCCCTCCGCCCCAGCCCAGATACCCACACTCCCTCTCCCCCAGCCTAGCCACCGCAGGCCCCCTTAGTCCAAATACTCACACTCCTCCCCCCGAGCCCAGCTGCAGGGCCCCCCCCGATACCCATACTCCCCCTCCCCCCCGCAAGCCCAGCTGTGGGCCCCCCCAGCCCAGATACCCGCACTCCCTTCCCCATGGCCCTCAGGAGGTAGGGATTATTACACCCTTTCCACACACGAAGGCAGAGACACGTTAAGTGCCTTGGTGGCAGAGGCAGGAATGGAACTGAGCCCTTATCTACACAAGAAAGCTGCAGGGGTTTGACTTAGACTGATTTAGTTCAAACATTGCAAAAGTCTGTGTGGATGCTTCTATTTCTGTTTAAATCAGGCTTATTTCAGGTCATCTAGCATAAAACTCCCGCCTATTTGATTTAAAATTGAAATATTCCACTTTTATACTGAACCAAGTAGAATACAAAAATTATTTTAAGTAAACTTACTCAACTGTCTCTTACACGCCAGGCCTGAATGCACTATGATTCCCAGGCCCCAGTCTTGTTTGTGTGTGGTATAAGCTTCCATGTAGACGGATGTTTATGAATTCACTGTTAGAGAGTGAGAATATATTCCTCTTTGCTTCACAAACTAGACACTAAAAGTCCATTTAGACAAAGAACAGTGTCTTTGAGGAGAGAGTTTTAGAACTGAGCTCATCTTACTCCATTCTTCTGAATTACCCTGCTCATTAGCCAAGTGACTCTGGGGTATGACATCTAGAGTTAACCTATACACAACGGCAAAAAAAAAAATCCTTTAAACACAAAATATTCTTTTATTTGTCACCGAAGGCTACACACGGTCACTTCTGTTTGTTTTTCTAGAAGGTATCTACATTTGCACTTATGTACAGCCTTGTAGTATTTACACAGTCAAGAATACAGTGTTAGAAACACAAAGTGTTGAGAAAAAAAATTCTCAAAAATTAGTTCCAGACTTCAGGAAAATTATTACACATGGTAATGACAAGAGGCTCCAGTGTTGGTATTACAGCTGCAGCTCTGATATAAAGTCCTCCTTCTCGACTGTAGCTGCATTCAGAAGGCCTCATGCAAAATAAGCCGATTTATTTGTTTTAATAGAAAAGTGTGATGCTTTGATTTGTTACTTCAGTCACATCACTGCAACTGTCCTGCAGTTTGACCTTTTCTTGCCAGAACAGTTTTGGTTTGTGTTCACTTGGAGTTTTCAGGGCTCCTCTGCTCAAATACCATTCCCCTCTGGGATGGGGGTTAACACTTAAGCCATGTAATATTTTGTCATAAGCACAACTTTTTAAAATTGCTATAAACATGAGAGAGACAATAATTTTGCTGTTTACCCCATCTTTTTTTTTTTTTTAAAACGTTTCAGACTGTTTTCAGTTCAAATAACACAGCTTGATATATCACTATAGGAAATAAGATCACAGCCATCAGGACATGATATAGCCTTCCTTAACCAAGGTACATTTAGTGGGAGGGGCATTTTAAAACTGATCATTTTGTACAATGCAAACAGTGTGTCTTTTAAAAAATCACTCTCCAATCCTGGAGGATTTTAGTTAAACATACCCTACCGTTAAAAGTCCATTGGCTTTATTTTGTTTAAAATCAGTAAAATCTTTGTTGTAACTTGGGAAAATAATATAGTTAAATATTTACTAAGAAATGGTGAAAATCATTCAATCCGAATAAGGACAGTATTAACACTAACAAAACCAAACAGGCCAGTGGTTAACACAATGGGTTCCTGTGAGGCTTTCTATGCTACGGTGGATTGTGTGTTTCAAGATAACAAGGTCCAAAGTTTATTTCACCAAAGGGCCTGTTACACTGTGCACCATTATGAACATAATTTGTACGTGTCTTACCCAGGCTCAACAGTGCTAAGATACAGCCTTTCACTGCTGAAGATAAACCAAATACCAGTTAACAAGCCAAGCCATCTTTAGCTCCGTTATTAACATTGTGTGTTTATGCCCCCTTGGTGTTTAAAGAGCAGCCACATTGCTGAGATCTGTGGTCCTGGTTTCATTTACGCTGCGACTGAATCAAAACAGACGGCCATGCTATAAATATGACAGGCCCCCCCGCTGTAAATCACAAAATCAAATTCTAAAATTTCCTGTTAAGAGTCTTGTCTTTGCATAATGGAGTGCACTGTCATTTATCACGGTGACACTTACATGTCATAGCTGAAAAGGTGCTTTATTAGATTTTTTTTTAACCAATTTTGATTTATTCTTGTTACAGTGTCCGTTTAGCAACCTGAGCCGAATCTTACCGTTCCCTCAGCTCAGTAAAGCGAGCGACCACAGATACAGTACAGAATTCCCTCACTGTTCCTAACCTACAGCCAAATGATGTCTTGAGGACAGCTCCCAGTCATCTGTCTTTTAAACCCAAATCAAGCATGAGGTCGCTTAACGGCCTCCATCTATTTTGTTCTTGCCTGGTATTTTTTTAGATTGGTTGGCCCATTTTTGCCACGGCTCTGATCAATAGCAGTAATGACAAAGATACGATGCGCTGTATGAGTCCCTCCGGTCACTGGTGCTTAATGATTTTTTCCAAGCTCTGGATAAACAATTTCTGTCCAAAAAAGCTTGGAGGAAACAAACATTGCAGTACATCTCACAGTGCTAAATGAGTCTAGTGGGGGCTGAAATTGCTACACAAATGCGATGCCGTCTGAATAATAAAGTCAAAGGTAGGAGTGAGCCAAACCTGCAGGGGACAAAAATCTGCACCGATTCTTCTCTGCAGTGGATGGAAAAGTGAAAAAGCTGCAGCTATCCATCCCACAACATGAACTTCCTATGGGCATAGCTAGAAGCTCCATTGTTGGCTCATTTAAAACAAGGTTGAAGAGTGCAGTAGAATTGTCTGCTGCAGAGAGCGACGTGCTATGAGTCTGGTCCAGATGATACAGGTGCCAGGTCTAAGTTTACTTCAAAATAATCACATTTCAGTACATGTGGCTTGATTCTCAAGTCGACATGCGGGCAAAAATGTCCACTAATCCAGTGGGAGTTTTGTCTGAATGCAGACCAAGACTGGTGGGCGCTTGTCCTTGATACTGCTGGCCTAGGCTGTGCATGGATGAGTATAGCACGCACCCAAAAACCGAGATTTAGAGATCAGCAGTGTCACTCTAAACACAGTTCACTGTTACTTGAACCTGCTGATTCGCACTAGTTCCATGTTGAGGGAAATATGCAAGGGGCGGGGGGTGTTGGAGTTCTTTTGGGGCAGGATGTGTGCTTGTTAGTCAGAAACTAAACCCAGCTGTTCCAGGCTAGCTTGGTCCTGGCAGTGGTTCCTACACAATTATCATTAAAATGAATATTTAGGGTAATGCCTCAGGGTAGAGCTTAGGACTTCTGCATCTGACAAACACGAACCTCGACTGCCTGAGATCAAACTCTTTTAGCAAAAAGTCGGTAGCAGACCCATAAGCCTCTGTGTGGTTCAGCGTCAAGAGGGGGACAGAGCCACCCACTGTAGGTGTGGGATAGAAATGGAATGTCAGGCTACAGGTGCCATACAGGAAAGATTTATTCACAGATTAAGGGACCATTGTGATCATCTAGTCTGACCTCCTGTATAACACAGGCCGGAGAACTTCCCCAAAACAATTCCTGGAACAGATCTTTTATAAAAACAGCCAATCTTAATTTTAAAATGATCCACCACGACACTTGGTTAATTGTTCCAATGGTTAGGTACTCTCACTGTTCGAAATGGACCCATTATTTCCAGTCTGAATTTGTCTACCTTCAACTTCCAGCCATTCAACCATGTGAGACCCTTCTCTGCTAGATTAAAGAACCCGTTATTAAATATTTGTTCTCTATGTAGATACTTACACACTGTAACCAGTTATGGGCAAGCTGCATGAGTATGTTGTTCAGCAGGGCAACAGTTAACAAGTGGTCAAGCAGCCCTGGATTTTTTAACATTCCCCTCACCCCAGAAGGTGAACTCCACAGAACAACACTGGACTCTTGTAGACAAGACCCTTATGGCAGGACAAGGGGAATCTTACAGTGCCAGGATAGTAACTCGCCTTTCCAGTTTTCACCCCCCCTCCAAGTAAGATGAGTGGGAGACATCCCAAACCTCTCTCGATACTATTGCTCTGCTATGAATAGTGCTGTAGGCACAAGTAGTCAACAGTCTCCTTGATCGATTGTTTAGGTTTGTCTTAGTGCTAGAGAAACATCCTTCCGCTGAATGAGCTTTTTAATAGTCAGGAGAGAAGAGATTGAAAATAACAACTCCTCCATTTCCTGGGCTGTGCACAGACTCCAACTCTAGGACGCTAATGGACTTTAATGGGAAGTCAGGCAGTTTTAGACCCAGCACACTGCTTGTGAATGAAGAGTTAAATCTAACTTGCACTGATTTTTACCACGATATGGATTTGGATTTCTCTTGGCTATAGGCAGATTTGCGAGACTTATGAAAAATGGGAGACCTACTTGGATTCATTAGTTGTATAATAACCTGAAGACTCTGGGTAAGGCTATAAAGGTAGCATCTCAGTCCAGCAAGGTTTCCATTGAGAGAGTTTGATACTTGACTTTCCTTTCCTCTACTCCATGTAAATGTAGCAGATTTACTATCATAAAATCCCCATTACATTTTTAACAAACATATGTGAATGGATACAAGAGACTTCCCTGTCTTCCCTGCTTCACTTTGACAGAGCAGCATTAAAAGGGAGAGGTGGTGTACGAAACAGAGCGTCTAGCTGTTTTATAAGCCACTAGGCTTGAAGATGGGCAGCTCATTCATTGTCAGCCAGCATTTGCTCAGCTCTGTTTCAGAACCTCCTCCTCCCAGTGAGCGAAACCACTCCGACAGAACTGGTGCTGATTTTCAAGACTTACCACTACTTGCTATGTACTCCTGCCAGTGTATTTCTCCAGAAAGGATGCTTGCCAGTTCAGTCCTGGCCAACGCTCGTCCTGCTCTGCAAGGTGAAGTTCTAGAATAACACTGAGTTACTGTATTAAAAACACTCCCTTTCCTGCAAGCCAGGAGGAATTATTAAAACAGCAGGATGGTAGGTAAGCATCAGAGATGGTGAACCTCACATGGGTCAATATTTGGGTACAATTAAGTTCAGATTCTAAAACTCTGGATGCGTCTCTCACTGGGTCTGTAACATTAGGTTAAAAATTTTATGGCAAACAGGCTTTCTTGGGGGATTTCCTTCACTTCCATCTGGTAAAAGCATGAGAACAGCCTGGAGGGGGCCTTAAGGACAGAGTCAGACAAGTTCTGCATCCACAGGGAAACCGTGATAGAACTGGGGCCACCATAATTTTCCCTAGCCATGGAGTTTGTGCCCACCGAGTCCTTTCCACCTTTGTTGCTATCCTGTAACTGAGCAGACCCGAGGATACCATCTTGGCAGAAGGCAGTGATGCTGGTGGTGGGGTTTGCTGAGCTTGGTGGATGCAGCGGAAGAGGGCATGATTTTAGGGGACTATAGAATACTGTGCTCCAAGGGCTGGCTCTGAAACCTCTCTTGTTGTGATGTTTTGGCATGGCTCAGTCTGTCTCTGATTAGAATCTGAAAGCAAAAACTGAAGATGAAAGAAGTTAAACATTTCAGAACACGTAAGAGGTTCTGAGCTGCTCTCTGAAAGCCCGTGAAAGTTCAGGGGTGTGTGGGGGTGAGGGATAGCTCAGTGGTTTGAACATTGGCCTGCTAAACCAGGGTTGTGACCTCAGTCCTTGAGGGGGCCACTTAGGGATCTGGGGCAAAATCTGTACTTGGTCCTGCTAGTGAAGGCAGGGGGCTGGACCTGATGATCTTTCAGGGTCTCTTCCAGTTCTATAAGATAGGAATGCTCAGTCTTTCAGAGCCAGGTCATCCCGAGGTCTGGGTGGCATTCACACCTGTGTTTCTCTGACTGCAGCAGTGCCCCATATCAGCAGAAAATTTTCTCAGGAAGAAGCTCAGCTCAGTCTCCTTGTTCACTTGAGTTCACAAGGACTCTTGCACATACCACAGCACGGGGCTTATGTGAGTACAAATTGTGTTAGCATGTCAAGCACCTTTGGCAACAGCTTCTTGTAAACTATTTGGGCTCTTCTCTAGTGGGTATTTCTATTCAAACACCTCCTTGTTTGCTGCTAACCCTCACTGGGCTACTCACAAAATTTGAGCTCCTTCATATCCCAGTGGAGCGAAAGGGGAAAGGAACAGTTAGAGAGTTGGTTCCAATATTTCCCCTGCTGCTGCTGCTGATTAAACCTTTTAAATTCCCTGCTGACAGAGTCCCAGAAAGGCATGTTTGCCACAACCATAAATGATTTACCAACCTGGCATTGAAAACCAGTTTCCAGGCTACTAAATACAGCCCCGAAAAGCAAGAATGATGGAGTATGGATTTGCTGCACTCTTCAATGGTACGTGGGAGACTATCCTACTTTCAGACTCAGATTAGCTTCCTAAAAATGAAATTGCTTTATTGTACACAGCCCAGCGGACTGCTGAGCACACAACCTGTGTACTGAAATATTATGCATTTAATGGGGTTATGTCTACAACTTCGGTGCATTCAATGTACCTAGAGAACAGCTCTAGCACGAGAGAGGATGTTTTCCAATAGAGCGAGAGCATCTTTCTTGGCCTTTACTGGCTTTTTAAACTAAAAACAGGATTTGTGCATGGACCAAAAAAAGAAAGAGAATAAAAAATCTACTATCATAATGAAAAAGACTGGGTTTTTTTTTAATTCCAGTTCAGGAAGGAAGAGAATCATCTTGCAAGTTAATATATTCAGCTCCTTTTGCCACTATAATCTACCTCTGTGCACCAGGAGCCCAAGAAACACTTTCTGTCCCAAGTGAAAGGTGAAAACTCCTTGTAAGTTCTCTTTTGAGGCACACAATTCAGACAGTCACTTTGAGAGATTCGGAATCATCGTCATCTTCCGTTTCCAGTGTGCCCAGCGTTTCTGAGCTGTTCTTCGAGTGGAAGGCTATCTGCTCCTGTCCCAAATAAAAAAGGATTAGGATGAAACAAGTTAGCACAGACACCCATTTCTCACTTCACACTGAGTAACCCATGGATGTACATTGACAATTCTCCACTTTAAATTCCTCACAAAAGGGAAAAAAGGACAAAAGAGAGTAAATTTCACTGTGATCACACTACGCAAAATATACCTTCTGTTCATTGCAAAAAACATATGAAGGCCAAATTTAAAATTAAAAAAAAGTATGTTGCATGAGTTACAGTGCAACCATATTCTTTCTCTCCTTATTTTCCTCCCCCCGCCAGGTTCAGTTTAGAAAAAGGATTGAGTACAACACAGTCAGGTAAGTGGCCACAAAAGAGTAGCTGTCTTTGGCAAGAAGTCACCGCTCTGACCCTCTCTGTCACCTTCTGCCCATTTCACTCTGTCTCATAAAATGGATGTTGTTGGCGCTGTCTGAGAGTTCTGGGTATTGCTCCACTGAGATCACAAAGTAGCCATCATAGCCCTGCACCCGGCCCGTGTTTAGCACTTGCTGCTTCTCCCCTTCAGTCCACGAGCGAATGCCCTCCTCCCCATCCCGCAGTCTCTGCTGCTCCCTGGCCCAGGCCTGGGCTATGGCGCGCTGCCTGGCTAGCTCCAGCACGCGGGCTTTCTCCTCGTCCAAGGTGGTCCCATAACGGGTGTTTAGACACAGTGCGCCATACTGGAGCTGGATGTCTGTGTAACGTCTAGTCCTTCCACTGAGCACTGTGTTGATCTGGGACACTGTAACGTTCACACCGTTCTCCAGGGTTCTCCGCCCGCCACTGAGGCCCAGTATGGACAAGTCGCTTTCTGACGGCCCTTGCTTAACGAAATAATGTGTGTCCACTCCCTCTATGGTGAAGTGCAAGTTCTCCAGGTAGTGGGCGTTGTTCAGTATGGCTGCAATCCGGCGCCCATCCTCATTGGCCAGACTGATGATGTCGGTGGCCACACGCCCATCCTTCATGGCAAACTTGACCCCTTTGCCAAAGACAGATCCTCCCGAGGCAAAGTTCTTGTTCTCCTTGACCGTCCGGCACCCGGCGATGCTGGAACTGTAGATCTGTTCAAAGCGCTCTAGGGTGACGAAGGTTTTCAGCTGTTTCTGCACTTCACACTGCACTCCCAAGATCGACTGGGAAGGGAGAGAAAGAGAGAGAGAGACACAGATTAGAAAGAGACACCATGGGACTGAAAGGTATCGCTAGCACATTGGAGAACAGAGAAATAACATGGTGTGATCCAAGAGCCAAAGGGTTCTGCTTCCTCTAGCTACTTCTTAGCTTTGGTCTGGGAAATAAAGTCTTTTTAATGAAACAACTGATTGAGATTCCTGTGCTTGCAGGCTATTCTCCCTACTGCCATCATGCCAAGACACTGAACTGAATGTAACATCATCCCTTTGACAGAGTGGAATGCTGGGGTGGAGAGAGACCCCAGCATGGAGGGGAGATTAGGGTTTAGTGGTGACAGTAAGAGACAGTTGCATTCTACCCCACTCCTTCTGTGACCTTGGGTAAATTAATTGCTCATGCTTCCGTTTTCCTCATCTGTAAATCGGAAATGATTCATAGCTGATTACTGGGAATCTTCTAGTGATTAATATTTGTAACATGCTTTGAGGAAAGGTGCTCAATAAGCTCAAAGTATTTAAATAGAGCAGTTTCCTTCTGTTTTAACCCTGTTTTTGATTCCACCCTGCACTATCCTCCAAGGCTGCGCATCACAGTGTGATCCTCACTCTGGCCAAAACACACTTTTCCAGAGCCCCTCAATGCCACCTGAAGCATTGGCCAAAGTGGATCATTCGATAGTCAAGTGAGGAGCTAACGCTCCCCTCCCCTCACTGGTACAGTGCTCCCAGTCTTCCTGTGGGATCAGGTCCTTGGCTATTAGGACCCAATCTTGAAGCTCAATTTTTACAGAGGCAAAACTCCCATTGACATCACTGGGAGCTCTGCCTGAGTAAGAACTGAACAGAGACCACAGCCTTAGATCACCTGCAGACAGTTTTAATGCAAAGTGTTCGCATATAAGAGAGCAAATGCCCTGAGTGATTCAGCGGCTTATCATTACTGCAAAACGTCTGCAGAAACACACTCATCCATTGACGGGAGGGCTGTCTTCTTTCCTACTCCTGTCCAGGAACAATTACCTGCTCAAATTTCACAAAAGCGAGACGATGCTGTAACAAAAGTCTCCTGTCCCTGCCAAGGGCTTCATTCAATAAGGTAACGACAGCCAGCATTAAAAATTGGTTATAGAGGAAAGGGGGCCACCCTCACTTTTTTTTTTTAAAGTGAATTTAATAGCTGCGAAAGGTGCTGGCTTAACAGCCCTGGAAGCTAAACACTCCGGTTTCCCTCAATATGCCTTAGCCCTTTCCTGGAGAGACCCTTTTCTAGGGGTGACAGAGGACAATTCAGACTCCATGATTAGTCTAACTTTGGAGTCTTGGCTGAGTCAATGCTAATTTACATGGGGCTGTTATGAGCACCTGTCACTGAGGAATGCAATCAAGCAGATGCTCTATTTTGCTGTTACATATTTGATTTATAATAGTCTCGCAATAAGAGGCTGAACGGCTACAGGACTGTCTAGTGAAGGATCTCAAAGCTTTTTACAACAATGAATGAGGTTGACCAAGAGAGTATATTACCAGCCCCATTTTAGCCACAAAGAAAGTGAGGCACAGACGATTAAGTGACTTGCTAAATGTGTCACTAGAAGTTTGTGGGAGGCCCTACGAGGCTAAATTCTGCACTGACCTATGCTCTGTACGAGACACCTGAAAGCAGCGGGGTTGTAGGCGAACGCCATTAAGACACAATGGGACCAGTGATAGAGGCACGAAACCATCCCTTTCTCCAACATGACACAATATACGACTCTACAGATGTGAATGCTATAAACTCCCAGAAGGCCTGATCCTGAGTATTGTGGAAAACAACAAAACCTCAGTCTCTGGATGCTACTCAGGAGGACCGACTAGAGTCACATGCTGAGCCTGCTCCCATTAAGTCAAAGGAGATTTTGCCATTGACATCAACTGCGACATGAGCAGGTCCAGTAATGAGCAAATCCTACACGGCTTGAATGGGCCATGAAAAATTTGGCTGGATAAGCTTGTCCTATTGCTTTGGTCTGGAGGAACAGGTTCTCTGGGGAGGTTCTAGCCTGCCCTCCTTTTCTCAGGCTTGTCACGGAACAATACTAGCTATGCCTGTGTCCTGAGCTATTTCAGCTGCCATCCCTGTCGTGATTAGGGAGGGAAGAGGGGCAAGAATCATAAAACCAACTGTTGTTAAATCTGTTTTGGGACTCAGAGCAAAAGCTTAGACTCCCATTGAATTCTGGGCAAAACTGCCTGGACATTCTTATAGGGTGGGACCTGGTTTGCCTGTTCTTAAATGTGTATCCCAGAACTCAAGATGATGAAGGGCTTGCTAGACCAGCCTTCCCCACGCAGAACTGGTCCCTTCCATTTATATGTACATCTGGTCTATTTCTAAACAGCCAAGTGTCGGTCCTCTCTCATGAGACTATTGAGTAGCTTTCTTCATTTCACAGAGAGGAAGGGTGCTGGTGTTCTGGATGTCCAGCCAAACCATGACCTTTATAGATGCAGCCCCACATGAGATTTCCCTTCACTGGCCTCGCCATTTAATTCCGGGCAAACAATTCTGGGATCCATATTGACAAAGTGCTCGTGCCCTTCAGAATCAGGATGCCCTGGAGAATTTGCATAGCTGCATTTTTTCCCTTCTCCATTTCTCAGCTGTTCTGATTACCAGCTGGCGTAATGCTGGGCCCCTTATTAATCAACTCCGAGGCTCTGCTGACACTGCAAGACACAGCTGAAATGTAGCTTTGCCCCATCCTGCCACAACAGAGCAGGGCAGGTATTCTCTGAATCGGGGAATATGCAGGCAGACGGCTAAGTTAAGGTACAGACAGAATACATAGCCTTGTTTTTTATCATGGCCATTAAATACTAGATTTAAAACATGTTCAGCCTCCTTTGTGTTTTTAAAACACACGACTTTTGCTTGACATCGCAACACACAGCCTTTGTGAGGTTCATGACGTGATACAGTGTTTCACCGACTCATATGATCATCCTCATTCAGAAATAAAAAACAAAACCTCAAATACATCTGGACATAATATCTAGACTGGGGTTTAGTGGGAGTGCCCATGACATAACAGTAATAGCACTTAGCACCTTTCACCTAAAGATCCAAATGAACCACAGGACCTCAAACATCTTGCTTGTTTTGTCTGTCTTGTCTACGTCTAGCAAGGACCATCTCCTCCTTTAGCATTAGAAAACACCTCCCTGCAGGAGTAATTTCAATCAACAATAAGGAGGTGCAGAGAAATGAAGGGGCTTCCCCAAGGTCCCACAGTGAATTGGTGGCAGAGCCAGGAATACAAACCAGGTCTCCTGACTCCCTACCCTGTGCCCTACCACTGGACACTGCTTAGCGCTATAATCATTCTAGCCAAGGAGTAAACTGAGGGGTTGCCTCTGAGCAACACAAGGCACTTGTGCTGGCTCCCAGAGAGGCTTAGCTGTGGTGCTGCTCTACCATTCCCAACTTTCACTATCCAGGGACACAAGTTTGCAAACTAAGGTCTCCTCCATGGCAGCGCAATGCATTATCACTCATAATAATTAAAAACGTCTCGGTTATCTTGAAAGTGAGTCCTATAATATGGGAGGACTTTGAAAACTGCTTAATTTTAAGATCTGATGACCTTGAGTGTATCCCTTTAATGACAGAGTGTATTTGAGAAAAATCATCTTCATATATATAAATATCACAACCCCAGCCTGTATGCTACACTGTGAAAAGGGGCGAATGCAAACAGATTATGCAGAGTTCAAATGGACAGCGTACCCCTGCCTTTGAAATGCTCAATCATTTCTGTTTCATCTGACAACCCATTTTAATGAACTAGCAAGGAAGAGAAACATAAAATTACCATCTGATGGCATGGAGTGGAGTTCTCTAAAAATGCTGGAGCTTTTGGCAACTGGAACCCAGAGGTACAATATAAAAACAGCATTAAAGCAAAAGGGAGTTGTGGGGGGATTTATTGGTTATTTTATTTTAATATTTGTCACTATCCACAACTGACATCTCTATTCTGGGTTTGTTTTTCCTTCTAATTTTTTTTAATCAGATGCCCTGAGGTGACATTTAATTTTATCTAGTAATGACCCATTGGAGACTGATCTTCATTATTTGTTTGCTGCTGTACAGAGCTCAAGAGAATAGTACATTAAAGCGCACTTGGAATGGCCGCTTGTATTTTGCCTGCAGTTCAAGCTTCCATTTCCCATCATAAATAGCCAAGATGTGAAAGAAATTTGAACTTGTTTCCCTGTTTCTCCTTGTACCAATATACCATGGGTGTATATTTCCCGTACTAAAATATGGGCTTCTTGTTGTCTTGCTGAGTCTAGGCTATGACTAAGGTAACTTTATAGAGTGACAGTAGCATTGTAGACTCAGGCAAGTATAGTGTGGGAGCTCAAGAACTGGGGAGAGGCACTGAGACCTCAGTTTCTGTCCAGTTGTAGGGATATTAAAGAAGGTACTAACAGTGATTCCTCCAAATGACAGTGACACCCCCCCACCCCGCAGTTTCACCAAGTACAAAAATCTTTTAGTTCTGTTAAAATTTGTAAGCCCCGGTCTGCAGAAAACATTAACTTGTTTGTAAGTTTTACATTGTAATAGAGTATTCTTCACAGGACAGATACAATTAATTGACTTTGTTCTTGAAGTGGACACTATGTTACGACCCCTGCTGTGAGCCTTAAGCCAGTAATTGACTCTGCCTAAAGTATGGAATGTATGTTAATGAGTGCTTAATGTACGTGAATGGTTAGGGAGGTGCCAGCCTAGAAAGGATCCATTGGCCAAAGAATGTGTCCAGTGGACCACCAGACGATCCCCGGAGGGTAAACTGGGATCCACCCCAAACACCTGGAAGGAATGTGCCACTTCAGACAGCGTGGAGCCACCAGGAATGTGACAGCTCCCTTAGACTAACATAGGAATTAATTCCTATAAAAATGGACTCGAAAGACTAAGAACTTTGAGTTTCTGGTTCTGCTGCCAACCTCCAGGAGCATCAGGTGCATCTGACACAGACTTGGCTCCATCTTCATGACAAAGATACTTGGCCAGTAACTTGGCATGAGCAACTTCTAGGCTGGTAACTATAACACCTATACAGAACCTGAATGAATGTGTGAATGAATATATTATATATATATGTGTGTGTATAAGGAATAAGTAGTGATAGGAATAAGTAGTTAAACAACGTTGTTTATTTTATCTTTTGCTTTATGTTTACAATAGATGTGGAATCTTTGCCTTACCCCTCTTAATAAGATCCTGCTGGTTTTTATTATATTGGTATAACACAGTACCTCAAGTAAAACATCTTTGCATTAGCTACACCAGAGTCTTGCCTCCTCTGTGCCCCCTGACAACACTGGAGAGGGGTGAAAGTGGCCACTGGGTAAGTAAAGGAGCTTAGCTTGACTTTCTTACGCAAAATGATCCAGACACAGGGTAGCAACTGAGTCTGCTTTGTGCTATGACTGCAACTGTAGTGATCCACAGAAAGAGAGGAGTGTCAATAAAACAGCTATACAATAAAGAGGCTTAATCTGTTTAGTTTATCTAAGAGAAGATCTAAAGGTGACTCTATCATGGTCTCCAAGTACCTACATGGGGTAGAGATTTCTAATAGTAGATAATTTGTTCATCTACCAGAGAAAGGAATAATGAGATCCAATGGTTGAAAAATTCAGATTAGAAAGAAGGCACAAATTTTACCAATGAGGGTACTTAACCATTGGAACAACTTATCCAGGGACCTGTTGGATTCTCCATCACTGGCAATCTTTAAGGACTGCATGTCTTTCTGAAAGATATAGACTCACAGACTCATAGACTCCAGGACTGGAAGGGACCTCGAGAGGTCATCGAGTCCAGTCCCCTGCTCTCATGGCAGGACCAAATATTGTCTAGACCATCCCTAATAGCCATTTATCTAACCTACTCTTAAATATCTCCAGAGATGGAGATTCCACAACTTCCCTAGGCAATCTATTCCAGTGTTTAACTACCCTGACAGTTAGGAACTTTTTCCTAATATCCAACCTAAATCTCCCTTGCTGCAGTTTAAGCCCATTGCTTCTTGTTCTATCATTGGAGGCTAAGGTGAACAAGTTTTTTCCCTCCTCCTGATGACACCCTTTTAGATACCTGAAAACTGCTATCATGTGCCCTCTCAGTCTTCTCTTTTCCAAACTAAACAAACCCAATTCCTTCAGCCTTCCTTCATAGGTCATGTTCTCAAGACCTTTAATCATTCTTGTTGCTCTTCTCTGGACCCTCTCCAATTTTTCCACATCGTTCTTGAAATGCGGTGCCCAGAACTGGACACAATACTCCAGCTGAGGCCTGACCAGTGCAGAGTAAAGCGGAAGAATGACTTCTCGTGTCTTGTTTACAATACACCTGTTAATGCATCCCAGAATCATGTTTGCTTTTTTTGCAACAGTATCACACTGTTGACTCATATTAAGCTTGTGGTCTACTATGACCCCTAGATCTCTTTCTGCCATACTCCTTCCTAGACAGTCTCTTCCCATTCTGTATGTGTGAAACTGATTGTTCCTTCCTAAGTGGAGCACTTTGCATTTATCTTTATTGAACTTCATCCTGTTTACCTCAGACCATTTCTCCAATTTGTCCAGATCATTTTGAATTTTGACCCTGTCCTCCAAAGCAGTTGCAATCCCTCCCAGTTTGGTATCATCCGCCAACTTAATAAGCGTACTTTGTATGCCAACATCTAAATCGTTGATGAAGATATTGAACAGAACCGGTCCCAAAACAGACCCCTGGGGAACCCCACTTGTTATACCTTTCCAGCAGGATTAGGAGCCATTAATAACTACTCTCTGAATACGATTATCCAGCCAGTTATGCACCCACCTTATAGTAGCCCCATCTAAATTGTACTTTCCTAGTTTATCTATAAGAATATCATGCGAGACCGTATCAAATGCCTTACTAAAGTCTAGGTATATCACATCCACCGCTTCTCCCTTATCCACAAGGCTCGTTATCCTATCAAAGAACGCTATCAGATTAGTTTGACACGATTTGTTCTTTACAAATCCATGCTGGCTATTCCCTATCACCTTACCACCTTCCAAGTGTTTGCAGATGATTTCTTTAATTACCTGCTCCATTATCTTCCCTGGCACAGAAGTTAAACTAACTGGTCTGTAGTTTCCTGGGTTGTTTTTATTTCCCATTTTATAGATGGGCACTATATTTGCCCCCTTCCAGTCTTCTGGAATCTCCCCCGTCTCCCATGATTTCCCAAAGATAATAGCTAGAGGCTCAGATACCTCTTCTATTAACTCCTTGAGTGTTCTAGGATGCATTTCATCAGGCCCTGGTGACTTGCAGGCATCTAACTTTTGTAAGTGATTTTTTACTTGCTCTTAAACAAAAGTTATGGGCCCAATGCAGGGACTCTTGAGAGTAATTGGTTGGTCTACACTACACAAGAGGTCAGAGGAGATGATCTATCATTTGTGTTTCAGCTTACAACCCATTTCAAGGACCTAGCAAGGAAGAGAAACAGAAAATTATCATCTGAGTTGAAGATGGCAGAGAGCAGAGCTATGGTTCTTTCTTATCTTAAAAATCTACTGATCTGATTTTTGAAGGTGTTTGTTTTGATAATTTCATAATGTTTCATTACAACTTTGACCTTTCATTTTTTTAACCTGTTTTTTTTAGCATAAATTAATTAAAATAACCAAGAAAAAATAAGTAATGAAATAAATTACCTAGAAGAGTTTCAAAACTTTTATTTTTCAGGGTGTTTTTTTTTCAGAATTGGGAGAGTTGTCACACTTGACCCTTTCCCATGAACAGGTCTGGTTTTGACACACTGGCATTTTCCAAGGAAAATTCTTGACCAGGTCTATGATTTAGTTGCCGAGCTTTAGGCATTAAGTTTGTGGCCTTTAAGTTTAAGTCATCCAATCCAATTAAAGCAGACTGAGTGCGTGGAAGAAACTGTTGCACGAAAGGTCAACTTCTATCCCTTCGTGGTAGGCACAGAGAGCTCACTTGGGGTGGAACTGGTGTGGCTTCAGTGCGGAGGAGGGGCAGGGACAGGATGCAGTGAGTTTGGACAGGGACTGTGCAGCTGCACTGCAAAGCCCAGCTCCATTTTCCACATGGAGGAGGATGGAGCAATGGCAGGCCAGGTCCAGAGATCTGTCACTATGTCAATCCCCTCGGCCTCCCCCATCTCCTCAAGGCAGAAGTGTTAGGGCCACAGGGGCTGCAGTAGGCTCTGGGGGATCTGAGAGCACTGCAGCTCTACCCTACAGAGATTCCCAGCGTCCAGCCTGGTCACTGGGGAGAGGATTTCCCCCCACATGGTACTGCACAGAACCCAGAGCTCTTAAATCCCAGTCCTGTGCATGAACTCCAAGGCCATTTCCATTTTTAACCCCCAACAGAGAAAAATAAGGTGGTTCTTGTTGGGGAGAAAAAGGGTTGGCCCCATTTTAAAACTGACAGGATGGGCAGAATGCACTCCTGATCGATCAGATTTGGCAGACAGGAAGAGTCAAGTCTTGTGTGTGCGTGGAGGATCCTCCCCTGGGGAAGTTACTTTAAAATACACAACAGCCTACTTCATTCCAAGGCCAAAACAATACAGATCAGCCTCTGCCTCCTACAGTGTGCTGAGGAGCAACAGCTGAGCTGGGCCACCCTTCACCTGCAGCCAGCGCTGCAGACAAGCAGTCCCAGGTATCAGAGCCTCAGTGCTCATGAGACTGAGAGCAGTATAGTTAATGAAATGATGACTGATTCCAGCCCCTGCCCCCCACAGACAGAGCTGTACAAGCGCCCACAATTACTTGGTAATTCAACAAGACAAAAGGGAAAAAGCAGCAAAATTGGATTCAGGTGCTGCAGCTCTGCAATATGCCAGAGGTCACGAAGCATCCCCTGCCGGCCAATAACATTGAACTTGTTCAACAAACAATTTAGTGACAGCTTCACAGTCACAGTCAAAAAGTGCAGCACAAGAGAGTATTGGATTTAAAATGTCACTCTGGAGCTGCAGGGGAATAACTAAGCTACGCTGAACCTATTGCAAGGTTTATGGCATGCTGGATATTTCCAAGCTGAGTGATGCTCAAACTCAGCATTAGGTCTCCAACCTCCCATCCCTGCAAGGCAAGTAAAGCCCAACATTATGGAAGGAGATTCTGGGATCCTGTTATGTACTCCGAAGATAAAATGCAGTGTCTGTGAAGGGTTACGTGCCTGGTTCTTCTCCTGTTATTCACTCTTCTCAGAGAAGGGAACTGATTCTGACCTGTTAGGCCATTACATGATGTGAATCAGAAGTCACTCCACTGGCGGCGTGGAGTAACTCAGAATTAACATTGATGTAACTCAGGGAAGGATTTAGCCCATTGAGATCTGGGATCCAAGGAGTCAGAGAAGGGGAAGATCTGTTACACAATCTAGTTGATACCATTGAAGCTAATGCAGCGTTGTCTGCAAGAGTATATTTTACCGTGCCTTGCCCAGACTAGTTTTAAATGAGCCTAGTGATGGGATGTCCATCACACACCTTGGAAGGCCATTGCACAGTTTAACTAGTTTAACTTGCAGGAAGTTTGTCCTATCCACTGGAGAGTACAGTATCTGAGTTTGTGCTAGGCTATTCCTAATGGGAAGAGAGCAGTAGGCAAGATGCTTGGGTTTTAAGTGACTTTTGTTTTCAAGGTGCTAATCCCTTTTTGTGCATGCAATATCGGCCACCAAAAATGAACTACAAGCATCCTGATTTAGGCCTGAATTAGTGTATGGTGATTTGGGACAAAATCAAATCAAGTAAAATTTAAGCTGTCATGAATAGCTTTCTTATGGAGAGACCTTTTACAATGTGGAGTAGTCTCCTAAGGGAAGTAATGGAAGTTCTTTTGCTTTTAAAACCAAACTCGACAAAACACTAGAAAATATATTGTAGAAAACAATTCTGTCTTGGGGCATGGATGGATGATCCAACAGGTGTTTTCTATTAGCTCTGATTCCTTGGTTTAGGGAGCTAGCATGTGATCTGTGGTAAAATCACATTTTTTAAGAAAGAAAAACAGTACAGATTAGTTTTGTTCAGCAATCACCAGCAAGTATTGCAGAAAGGACCCACGGCTGATAAAGACCTTCAGATGGGATTATTTAGTCACATTTCATTACTGAAGTGGGGAGGGACAGCAGCCACTCGCAGGCTGACTTTCACTCAGGTCCCTTGAGCATCTGCAATAGCAGATTGATTTTAAATTCTACAGCGCATACTGCAGCTGGATCCCATGGTGACAAGTGCCACGCCGGTGCCTAAAATAGACAGACTACGTAGTCACATTGCTCACCTTGCTATTATCCCACTCTTGGGTTTTCATCTGCGTGTGGATAAGCTCATATGATGGCTCCATTGCATCCGTATCTGGCTTGGGATATCCAGGGATAACATTGTGTAGTTGGAAACCAAAGGTTAGCAGCCAGCTGTTGACATCTGGGATGTGAGAGAAGCATAAGCAGGATTACCTTTTATTGTTATTTGTACTGCAGTAGAGCTTAAAAGTCCCAGTCACTGACCAGGACCCCATTGTGCGAGGCACGTACAAACCTAGGACAAGTATACTGGTCAGCCTTGACCCCAAAGAGCTTACTCATTTCATGCATCTGAGTAACACCATCAGAAATGATTATTTAAAGTATCACATTTCAAAACTATAGAGGATGAAAGAAATTACCAGAAAACCAAACAGTATCCAGGCCAAGTCCTCCACTTTTCCACATAGCTGAAATATACATTTTGTTAAAAATGTCATAGGCCAAAGCAATCGTTCTGGCTCCAGAAGTTCTGACTTTGCAAGGCATCACGCACAAGAATGGCGCTACGTAGAGCAAAAAGCACAGGAACAAAAATATAACAACAACGGTCAAGCTGTTCAAACCTGCCTAAGGATTCAGATTCTCTAGGTGGCTTTGAAAAATCTCAGCTTTAATGTTGGTCACTCGGAAGCATCCCAAGTGGTTTATAGGCTATGGGATAAATTGAGGTGCTCATGAGCCAGGACATACAGGTAGGGAGTAGCAGGGCAGACGTACTGGGCACTTGGGTCAGGAGCTGAGAGGGAGTTCAAGATAGACCTCTTAAAGATGTATCCATTGCTTGTGTAGGTAAAAGGCACACTTTTAATTCAGCATAGGTAGGTTCCTATAGTTACCTTTTCTTTTTCGGTATTGTTTAAAAACAGCCTCCACGTGATTATCCCATTTACAAACATTGGGTCTGCCACAGTCAAACTGACCTGCCCTTACATCGTGAGCAGCACCATGTATATGATGGTCAAACTCAGTGGGGCACCATTCAGGAAGCTCTTTTATTCTGTACTATGATAGAGGGGGAGTGTTGGAACTGGAAGGGAAGGGATAGCAAGCCCATTGCTTGGGAAGCTGAACATTATACCGGAGAACATGCTGCTAGATGAACCACAAGGAACATTCCTACTTGGGCAGGAAGAGGGACTCAATACCCTGGTAAGTCTTTTCAGGCTCTAACATCTTCGATTCCAAGGCTAACAGGAAAGAGAGCCGAGTGAGTAGCTAGCTGGAGAAAATAATAACTCACTTGGCTAGCTCCTGGATCTGCCTGGCAGCAGCATATAAAAGACTCCCCTATTTATCTACTTCAGAGCATATGATGATTCTAATCTCGCTTATCTCTGTTGACTCCAGAAGGAAGGAAGGAAAAATGGACACTACTATAATCACCAATAACCTAACCATCATTTATCCAGCCTCTTCTGAATAGCATCCTTTGCTGGGAAAAGATGAGGGGATGAGGGTCAAAGTTTAATTAACTATCAGCTCCCAAGGGGTCTAGGACTTCTATATTGTAATTAGCATCATGTTGGTGATTCATTCATTTCAAGCTCCAGTGTATAAACAAGAGGTTTGCTTTTCATTTCATCAAATTGAGTTGACACTAGTGGGACATTCTGGATGAGGGGATCTGTTCAAAAAACATGGCTTTTTCCCCCGCATGAGTTTAAATGCGTGTTTTTGAAGAGACCGTTGGAAATGCATTAGGAATGGAAATGACAAATAATGTGCTTCCAGATGATTGGAGAATCAAAGCCAAACAAACACACTATCGCTTGTTTTCTTGCAATCCAAAATTTTGAGTTTGGGCATGGGTCCAGAAAGCCCTTGCATCGATCCGTGTGGAAAGAGGGATTTCTGTAATAAAAACACTTTTGTTCTCTCACCACACAGACTGTTTTAGAAGTGTCTTTGGAAGGAAGGGGAGGTGAGTGCTTGGCGCGAGCGGGGGGGTGAATAAAGCTTTAATTATTTTGTTGTTTGGTGATGAGGTGTCCCTGTTTCCAAATCCTCCTAGTGTGAAAATAACAGCTTTGATATGCATATTCTGGACCAGGTGGCCAGGAGAACAAAGTAAATCTATATAGGGCAGAAGTTATTCACCAAACGTGTTCAAAACACTGTCAAAAGGGGCACAGAGGGGGCTGCTGAACAGCAGGAAAATATGTAACGTCTGAAAAGATTCGATCCAGTCTTTGTTGGTTGCTTCTCACAAATCTGACTTTGAAAACATCTGTAAACAGGATTTGATCTTTTTTTGGGGGACGGACAGAGAGGGTTAGTTGGAAGGAACAGGAAAAAATAAGTAGGAGGAAGGAGAGGTTAACAGAATGGGGGGAAATATTAATTTGCCAATGGCAATGACACCTTTTTTTCTTTTTGAAAGAAAAGTGCATTCCGCATAACAGTTTTTTTCAGCTACAGTAGCCCTGCCAACACATTTCACAGCACATTCATTTGAGGGCACTGAGAGAGACTGCTTAATGCAGACATGTGTAATGAAAATGTCAGTTCAATCCATCAGGCTTCTCCATGTTGGCAGCAAAGCTCTGCATCACAAAGTGTACGATTGCTAAAATATTCACGTTGAACAATGGGCCTCTCAGAATGTAAATATCTGCTCTGCCCACTCTCCCTGCTGTACGCTCCCAATTCCTACACACGAGCTTGGAAATCGTTTACTGGGAGACTGAGGCTGATCTACTCTGAAAATAGCATAGCTACGTCTCTCTGGGATGTGAGAAATCCATAACCCTGAGAAATGCAGCTATGCTGCTCAAACCCGCGCTATAGATAGCACTATAGCTAGCTACTGCCTTCCACGGAGATGAATTAACTACGGTGACAGGGGGAACCCCTTCCATCACTGTTGTGAGAGTCTACACTGAAGTACTACAGTGGTGCAGCTGTAGCATTTTAAGTGTAGACACAGTCTGAGGCCTGTATCATTGGTCTGTGTGCGTGCACCTGCATGACCCAAGTGAGCCTGAGCATGCCAAGGGGTGAGGAAGGATGCTGCCCCTCCCCCCCAGCAGTGTATTGGCAGGTGTGAACGCAATGGCCAAGGAATCCCCATCATATGCGATGTGCAGCGTAGAAACCTGGGAACG
The DNA here is from genome assembly GCF_007399415.2 of Gopherus evgoodei. Classification (NCBI taxonomy): domain Eukaryota; kingdom Metazoa; phylum Chordata; order Testudines; family Testudinidae; genus Gopherus; species Gopherus evgoodei. The sequence goes on from NC_044322.1 coordinate 12,183,477, forward strand.
TCAATGAGAGCTCTGTACACGGACGGATGTGCAGGGTTGGATCCACTAATAGTCAGAATCCTTTCGGTGCTGTCAGACATTGCTGAGGACACGAACAAGGCTCTGATATCCCTGTCCACTATGCTGTTTGCGGAGTGGCTCCCTGATTGTGTTTCATGACAACTTTTTTATGAGGATAGGTTGTTGGACTATTGTTCAGCCCTCGCCACTATGGAGGACCAGGAGGCTGCTTTTTTTTTTTTGGTCAGTTCCCTACCTAAGGTTGCCAATTTTCTAATAGCACAAAACCAAACACCCCTGCCGTGCCCCCTGCCCTGCCTCCAGGGCTGGTGCAACCCATTAGACGACCTAAGCGGTTGCCTAGGGCACTAGCATTTGGAGGGGTGGCATTTCAGGTCCTTCGGCGGCGACCGAAGAAGCTCGATCTTCGGCCGCCCCGGTCGTTGGCGGCATTTAGGTGGAGGGACTTGGGGCAGGGGGGCACAGGAAGGGCCTCCTGCAGCAAGTAATGAGGGGGCGGCATGTAGGGGAATCGCTACCTGCCCCAGCTCACCCTTGCTCCGCCTCCTCCCCTGAGGACGCTGCCCCGCTCTGCTTCTCTCCCTCCCAGGCTTGTGACGCCAAACAGCTGATTGGCGCCACAAGCCTGGAAGGCAGGAGAAGTGGAGCGGCGACGGCGTGCTGGGGAAGGAGGCGGAGCAGAGGTGAGCTGGTGCGCGGAGCTGCCACATGGCTCCCCGGGCTAGGGGGAGCTGCCACGGGGAGGCACCTCAGGGTGGATGGGGGGAGCTGCCTCGGGGGGGCGCACCTCAGGGTGGGGGGGGAGTTGCCACGAGGGGGCGCGTTAGGGCGGGGAGGGGGTGGAGAGTTGCCACAGGGCTGGAGGGGGCGCAAGGTGGAAGTTTCGCCTAGGGCTTGAAAAATCCTTGCACCCGCCCTGCCTGCCTCTTCCCCAAGGCCCTGCCCCTGTCCCACTCCTTCCCCGAAGCCCTGCCCCATCTCGCTCCATTCTCCCTCCCTCTGGCGCTGTCTTCCCCCTCACTCACTTTCACCAGGTGAGGGCAGGGGGTGTGGGCTCCAGGTGGAGCCCAAAATGAACGGTTCAGGGTGTGGGAGGGGGCTCCAGACTGGGGCATGGAGTTAGGGGATGTGGGGGGTGAGGACTCTGGCTGGGGGTGCAGGCTCTGGGGTGGGGTCAGGGATGAAAGGTTTGGGGTTCAGGTGGGGGTTCCAGGTTGAGGCAGGAGGTTGGAATGTATGTGGGGGTACAGACTCCTGCTGAGGATGTGGATTCTTGGATGGAGATGAGGATGAGGGGTTTGGGGTAAAGGAGGGGGCTCCAGGTTGGGGCAGGGAGTTGGGGTGCAGGGGGGTGGGTGTGTGAGCTCTGGGGTGAGGCTGAGAATGAGGAGTTTGGGGTGCAGGAGTAGGCTAGGGTAGGTGGTTGGTGGTATGGGCCAGCTCCGGGAGGGAGTTTGGGTGTGGGCTGGGGCAGCTGGGGTGTCGGAAGAGGTTCGAAGTGCTGGGTCTTGGCGGTACTTCCCACAGCTCCCATGAAGCAGCCACCAGGTCCCTGCAGCCCCTAGACATATGGGCAGCCAGGGAGATTCTGTGCGCTGCCTGTGCCCGCAGGCGCCGGCCCAGCAGCTCCCATTGGTCGTAGTTCCTGGGCGGGGAGAAGGGACAGAGAGTGGAGCCTCCCTGGTTGCCTATGCATCTAGGGGCTGCAGGGACCTTTATACCAGTATAATTGTGTCCACACTAGGCCTTGTATTGGTATAACGGCAACAGTAAGAAATCATACCCATAACCAACATAGTTATGCTGGTATAAAAATGTGTGTAGATCACTTGTACAAAAACTTTAACTAATCATCTTCACTGCAGCAAACTGACACTGGGCTTATGCCCAGAACTAGCAATGGTCACCTATGCACCAGTGACAGGTTTAAGGTTTCATGTGGATGAAAACTGAAAGCTTCATGCCATGGACACACCTTTGCTGTTCTAAAAGGTTCTGAAATATGAGAGCTTAAAATCTTGGCATTAACATTAATGCCAACTCTCATGATTTTTCATGAGTCTTGGAATATGTGGTGGTGTTCTTAGAGCCCCAACTCCTGCAGTCAGGTGATTGCTTGAAAAGCTCAGCTTTCATTTAAAAACAACAGCCATAAGCTTCTAGCCCTCATGGCTGTGGGGAAAAGCTTGAAGATATGTATCCCAAAGGCTCTAAAAAGAATCCAGAATTTTCTATTTTTAAAATCTCACAATTTTAAATTAACTGATGATTTTGAAGGTTGGACTCCTGATTTTTGAATGCTGGGGTAGCCAATACTGTTACAGTATATGGAAAAGCAGATTTAGGTCTTTTTAGAGGTTTTTTTAATTAATTATAATTTGCCTGTCCCTGTGAGTTTCATACGGTTGACTCATGGTAACGGAGTCATCTTTTTTTTTTTAATAGACAAGAGGATACAGAAAAGAGTCCTGATACAATATTTTAAAACCATCTCAAACAGCTTTCCTGTCAAATATGTGGCACATGCAGAATACACAACAGTGTGGTTGTTAAAAAGGTTTTGTCTGTGCTCATCTGGAAAGGCCTACACAAACACACACACACAGAATATATATTAGAGAAGTAAGCTCATAAATTCCACCTGATGAAATCATATGATCATTAGCTCTGAGTGACTCAGGTCTCTAAGAATCTTTTCTGCTGAAATAAATTAACTTTGGGGAGCCATTCTTCCACTTTTAAACACCTGCTTAGTGGATCTGTTCTGCTTATTGACATCAAGAAAGTCCCTAATCTTTCCATATTTAGGTATTACATTTAAGACACACAGTATTTGTTTTTGCTGGCTTTTAACAGGCAATTGTTCACCCTGTCGGGTGGATTACCTGTATTGCTATTTTAAGGGGCTCTATAATGCCTTGCTATGATAAAAGGTTTAGGTTGCTGTTGCCATTTTGTTGAAACAAGCCTATAGGCAGCTTATAAATGCAAGCAAGTCTCTATCGCAAAACTGTGTAAACAAAAGTTACCCATATACAAATGAGAGGGGTTATCGAGACGCTGATCAGAAACTAAGGTAGCGTTGTTTGAGGAAATGAACAATCGGAAACAAAATGAAGCGAAAAATAAAAAGAGCAGGAAGGAAGAAAAAAAGAAAACTTGTTGGGTAGGTGAGTAGTTCTTGGCTTAAATTTTTCATGAATACTGTATATGCGGCCAGTGATCCAGCTGTGGAAGGGTTAAAGGTGACCTTCAAAGGAAAAGTACATTGGGCTTGTGCCCGCTTTTGATTATTTATGTGCAAAGAAGAACTGAAAAGTTTGGTGTGTGTTTCTGGTTTTTAAAATTCTGTTTGTTGTTTTACATTAGAAATTCAGGCTGGTTTCTAGTCTGGAAGACTCTATTGTGCTTTCTTTTCCTTTCTAAAGAGAAATTCAGTCCCTGTCTAGGCTGGAAGACCCTACAATGTCTGGATTGTTGAAGGAGAAGAAACCTATCCAGTACCTGAGCAAAAACCAGCTTGTGTATACACTAATTAAAAACAAACCAAGAGAAGTCTTACCTGTCATGTAACATTTGATATCCTGAGCGTTGCTAATAGGGTTGTTGTTTTTGAACATATAAAGGTTGAAAGGCATTATGTTGTTGCTGCTCAGATGTTTCCACATATCGTGGTCTGGGCTTGTCCACCGCCCAGCTAACACATCATAGTCTCGCCGCCCCATGTGGATAAGCTTAGTGAGGGGGTCATATAGACCTCCATGGTATCCGATGATGACCTGGAAATTGGGATTGGTGTCCATGTAGATCTCCCCGTATGCTGTGTACAGTATCTGCTTGATCATTAAGCCCGTCCCGCTGAAAACTGCCAGAGGGGTCCCAATGTTATCACAGGCTATGTAGAACTCATCTCCACTGCTAAGCTCCATTGCAAAGAGGTGGCCTTGGAGATCATAGTAGAGGGAGGTGATCTCGGAACTGGAATGGTTGTACAAATGGGTGACCTTAGTGGGGTTGGTCAGGTCTGCATAGAAGAACTGTAAATGGTGGCTATGGGCAGTTTTGCTAGAAACTCTTCTTCCGAGGCCATCATAGCGATATTTCACACTCCAGCCGCTCACTTTATTGTATGCTTTGATGAGCAGGCCTGCTGAGTTGTACTCAAAAATGTCATTCCCCCTTTGTCTCAGGAAGCCATCTTCATCCATTTTGTACTGCACATCCCCCAATCTCGTAATCCTGTCCCTGAGGTCATACCTTAGTGGGGTGAGACGGGCACTGTTCCCAGGACTCAATAAATGGAGGTTTCCATTGAGGTCATAACTGTAACGCCAGAGTGGTTTGTCATTGATAGACACTGTCTGCAGTTGGCCATCAGCATCGTACTCATAAGAGTACCTTGTTGTGTTTGCATACGGTCCGACCTTCAGTTCCTTCTTCACCACTCTCCCCATGTTGTCATACTGCACAGTCATCCAGTACATGAGTGACCTGAATATTTCATACTGGACCTCCTTCATCCTGCCATAGGCATCAAAGTGCTTGGTGTGAGTCATCACGGCAGTGGTGATAATCTGATTGATGTCATAGTAGATGACCCCGAATTTACCAAACTGCTCCGTTTTGCCTGACACATCATCGTACCTGTAGAGATCGATGGGTAACGGTGTCTCGTTGATCACTGCTTGCATGCTGGTCACTCTGAAGCTGTTATCATAATTGTAGTCGAAGCGTGCATTCACCATGCCTTCCTCGGTGAAGCGGAAAATCTGGCGGTCAATGAGTGGGCCTATTTGCCTGTATCTGATAGTACAGGTGAACCCTTCATTCTGCAGGTTTATTGTCTTCAACATGCCAGCAGTTTCATCGTAGGTGAAGCCAATCTTAGTGGTGTCATAGAGCATTTCGGCTAGCTTGGACAGCTTGCCATACTTGTAGATGACACGCCTCCCTGTCCCCAAGTAGAAGGTGTGAAGGAGCTGCCCTTCCTCAGTGAAATCCTGAATGACGGAGGCGTTGCCCTCTGGAGGCCGGTAGATGTTCCTGTAGTAGCCGATGGACCGGATGGTTTCTAAGGTCTGCCGGGCGACATTAGGCATGGTGACGGATGACAATCGATCATTCTTATCAAACTCAAAGATGTACTGTCTCTGGCTGTGGAGGAGCAGCACCATGGACTAGAATTGGAGGGGAAAATGAATTAATTATTTTCTTAGTTTTAAGGCATGATCATTCTACATTTTTCAGAGAGGAAAATATTTCAGGACATGGGTTGTCTAGCCTCCACACCACAGTGCATATGTGGCCAGCAAAATTTAAGTGACCTGTAGACTTCACAGAGGAATTAATATGTGACCAATCGCCATCTGGCCACTTTGCTTGGTTGATCTTCTCCTTTCCCCTCCCATCAGTCCCTGTTTTATACTGTTCAGCGTTAGCTCTTCATGATGGGATTTCTACCTTATTTGGTGTCTGTACAATACCCAGCACTTAAGAAACTGGGGGTGGGCCCAAGGAGAAATAATAATTATAACAATAACCTTAAGTAGCAAGAGGTACACACAAAGCGAGAGACTCACTTCAGTGTGAGCAGATGTGGTCAGAAGAGAATGAGGAAGGGTAACAGATACTGGTGCAAGGTTTGGACTAAAGGCACAGAACCAGGGACCCCTTGTTAGGATTGATTCAAAAATACCCCCAGCCAACTCTCCCAAGTTCACTTCCCCATTTGCCACCATGGGGCAAACCGTTTGACAAAACCAACAGGAAACCCTGTCTGTCTGCCGGCAAAAGAAACTCATCTGCTGCTAGCCACTTATCACAAATTTCTTAACCCAGTTCCCTAACTCACTTGCACGTAATGCACATACCGGAAAACAGTTTGATGCTTTATCCTCATTTATTATTTATATCACTGTAGAGCCCAAATGCAGGACCTCACTGTCCTAGGGGCTGTACAAACACATAGGCAGACATATTTCCTGCCCCAAAGAGCTCACAGGCTGATTAAAAGGAGGATGGATGAAATTATGGTTAAATCTCCTACTGATCCCTTCAGCAAAGAGGAAGGCATTTCCCACCACCAAAGAGCATTACATAACCGGCTGGGAGGATTGGTCTCTCTCCTTCCCCACCTGCCCCTGCCACACTTACTTCCTGTGGGATCTTTGCAGAAGGCACAATGCTAGACTTTACGGACTGTTGGGTCTACATTGTGTGAAACATCCAAAATAAGTCCCTACTGTACTCTTATCTTTATTAGCACTTGTGGTATCTGTAACTTGACTAGAGTATAATTTGTCTTTACTGGAAGCACTTTATTACATCCAGCTCAGCAAAGGACTATTGTATCTAAATAATCAAAGCTTTGCAGGGTCAAAACACATGCAGAGGGTGTTGGGGTTGGGCAGAGAATATTGCCCTTTGGGGATACTTGGTGCTAACTTTAGCTGTCGTCTGGGCTTAGTTTCTACAGTTGTATGCACCTTAAAATAGGCAGATTACATAGATGTCTGTGTATTAGACTCTAAGGGTCAGATCTTCCATTGGTGTAAATCAGTGTCACACCACTGAAGTCAAAAGAGTGAAGTCAATTTACGCCAGCTGAGACTCTAGCCCTAAGTTAGCAAACACAGTGAGTAGCCGTCCGTAAGCGACAAGAGGACACATACCTTCTCTAAGTAAGTGTAGCTCCATGATTTTCCATCAGCAAAGATCCTGGATATAATTCTGCCAGCCTGGTCGTATTCCATCCTTTCTGACATAGTTCCCCTCTGGATCCCTGCAATGTGTCCCCCTGGGGAATAAGTCACATTAACTCCATTCAACCTACTGCTAGGAGACCAGAGGCTAGGTCTGCCTGCTTGGTCATACAGGATCCGTAGAGTGAACTTGCGATGATCATCGTAGATTTTTTCTGTTCTTGTCACACGATCAAAGTCGAGGGACAGCAGGTTTCTGTTGTGAACCTAGAGGGCAGAGGAAGAAAGAGAATTAGAAAGGCACAAATGGTTGTATGTGGCAAATTATAGCCCCTCCCCCACCAAACACTCCTTTGGATCAGTCCCAGTACTACACAGTACCTATATATTAATTGTCTTAGGGCGAGATTTTCAAAAATATTCACTGTTGGCCTCACTCTGCTTCCACTCAAGTCAACTGGAGTTGTAACCAGTGACTTCAGTGGGGGCACAGTTAGGACAGTGTTGGTTGTACTCCAAAACCATCACACATCCTCTGCTCACAAGGGGCCTAGAACTACCGCAGCACAGATGGCATAAGTCTGCATGAAGCTATGCTGATAAAACTGTGCCGGGGAAGCTTGCAAGGTGCTTGCCTGAACTGTGCTGGGGTCATCCAAGTCCCTTGATTTCACGGATGTCACAGTTCACACATTTAAAAAAGGAATTGGTATTGAGACATTGTGGTTGCAAATGCTGCAAGGAACAGTGTGGACAATTCATCAGGTACAACTCGTCCCTGGAGTCAGTCCTGAATCAACTGGTGGTACAAGCTTCCTATGAAATGTAATATGGAGGCCCTGACCATCTACAGTCATTAAAGACCTCATGACCCTATTGCCAACAAGAGTGGGGATTGTTAACCCCAATGTCCTGGCCAATCTCACCATGGGTAATTACATTCCTATGGCCTCAATCCCCTTTGCACTTTCAGTTGAAGGCCAGATCATATATATTTCAAAAGTAAAAGGAGAAATGTATTTTTGTTCTGAGACTGTATCCCAAAGAACTACAGATAATAAAGGATAACACACTACTTTTCAGCTATGTGTGTCTACGAATTCATAAAGCCACATTACTGTTGTATCTAAGCATTGTGCAAAAACAAAAAATACACACATTGAGAGCTGGCTGGTAGGGACAGTTATTCCATCCTACTCTGGATAAAATCAGGACTCCAAAATTGAATGAGATGTAGTTCTCAGCCCTGACCTAGGTTTGATCTTGGACTGTTACTTTTCAATACACTTCTGAATTCCCTGTGGTTTTTGGGAGGGAATACAGAGTTAAATAGCTAACAGTAGAGAGAAGAGAAATTATTTTGTCTAGGCAAAAGGAGACAAGATATAGTGTGTCAATCGAAATTTGAAATGCAGGAGTGAGAACTACAGGAAGGCTGTTCCAAACAGTGAGAAAGTGCACTAGCAGGGACAATACTTCATGGCATTAAGCAGAGAAGGCCAGTGCTAGAGAGGACAAAGGAGAAAGAGACCAGAACTATGAAGCAGGCTCAAGATAGTCTATGTATGGCTCTTAGAAGCAAAAGGGCAGTTTTGAAGTGGATCGTGAAATGCACAGGGTAGAGAAGAGTTGACTGAAGAAAGAAATGATGTGAGGGTGCTTTTGTGTGAGAAGGTGGAGGGTGTTCTGCACATGATGGAGTGTGGAGAACTGGGACTCAGGGAGGCCAAAGGAGAGATTCTCACTAGCTGAAGTGAGAGAAAGTAAAAGGCCTTGATGGGCAAAGGTGGAGCTGAAGCAGGGGTGTGCATGTGCAGGCGGAAGATGAAGATCTACAGATAAAGAAGACATAGGAGGAAGAGGAAGAGAGGGCAGTGTTGATGATGACACCAAGGTGATGGATAACAAAGGTAATGGAGTGTCTGACTTGAGGAAAAGACAGGGCTAATGAGGAGCCAAGGTAGATAATGCTACAATTAAATGTGCAGCGGTGTTCAAACTAGACTGTAAATGGGTAATGGGAGAAATGGAAAATCAGCCAGAAGCCCAGCCTCCGCTTCCCGCAGCTCCCATTGGCCAGGACCGGTGAACTGCGGTCACTGGGAGCTGCAGGCAGTTGTGCCTGCAGATGGTCAATGTAAACACTGTCTCGTGGTCCACCAGTGCTGTCAGTCTTTACACAGGCAACATCCCATTAGCTTCAATGGAAGTTTGCCAAGTAAGGACCAAATAAAGACCTCTAGATCTGGCGCAGTAACAACATGTTATTTCCTTAGATTTATAAATCTAAATCTTGTGCCAACTCTCTGTCCTGTGAGCTTGACCCTGAACGATACTGAATGCTGTGGCCCATCACAGCACTTGACTGTGGGACAGATTTTTAAAGGTATTAAGGCAACTAACTCTTACTTAAATCAATGGGAGTTCGTCACACAACTACCTTTAAAATCTGGTCCCATGTACTTAACTAGAGTCTTCAGGACTGAGATCTAGGTGGGAAGACCTTAAATTTAAATCCAAAATATACTCTTCCCACCTTTATACATAATTAAATATCTTCCAATTAATGTGAGGGACACTAACATAAACCCCAGGCTTGCAGCCCAGAATAGATCGATAAAACAGGTGAGCCTGCTTTGGAATCGCAGTATCACTCATTACCAGCATTTACTTCTATCCTTCTTTTTGGGCTCCCGTAGCTAAAAATATTGTCAAAATAATGCGCATCAATATCCTATGGAGCTGGCCTTTACATGTCAGTTATAAAGACCTGAAAATGAGGATTCATAATGAAAACGCAGAGGCAACCTTAACTATAAGAGTGCAAATGGCATGTCTGTGATCAGAGATCCATCCCCAGAGGTTGACTGAACACAACTGCACAGAGAAAAAATATTGCTTGCATGGAATTCCCATGGCAAATACGCTGAGGTTATCAGTGTGCCCGAGTCTGGGCTTGCTCTCTTTATGGATATTCTGGGGATGAGGCTAGAATGCTTTAATTGCTCGGTAACGGTTAGCAACATCATCTCCGAGATCTCTGCAGTAACGCAGGCTGTGATGGGAGGTAGTGTTGTGACAACTAATGTTTCCGTGGCTGCTATCTTGCAGCCAGCATCCTGGTGAATAGAGACGATTCTCAATGGGTGCTTCCCTGGTTAAATAAATAAAACTGATTAAGCAGACAGCTCTGTAATTGTCAGCCATCCCACGTGCTCCACCGCCAGAGATTATTTTACATCCTTATTAAAAAGTTCATGCTCGTAAAAAGAAAAAAAAAAAAGAGCTACATTATCAGGAGCAGTGTTCTGGCTAACACTTCAATTTGGGACAGAGCCTGCGCACTGCCGTTTGTTATTGGCGGAGTGGAATTTGCAGCTAGCCAACCAGCAAGGCCATCAATCTGTTGCGCTGATAGGGCCAATTAGAGCATGGAAGCTTTCATCAAGTCCGTGCAGGACATGTAGAGATAAAAGTGTGCTGCAAGGGCTGCAGACTGATGCAGCAAACAGTCAGGTCAGCAAAGCTGGAACTACGAAGAAGGCTGACAAACACTGTTACACGCAGTGGATCAGTGAAGCTGAAAATTAGCACGTGTTAAGGGCCAAATCCTCTCCTCTGCGCAAAGCCAGAATATATAGGATCCCCAGTGGATAGATTCCTTAGCACTTCCTTCCACAGGCTTACAAAGAGGTAGATCAACTAGTCTGTGCCTACTGTTGCACTATGCAGCCTGCACCCTCAATATGCTGTCTGTTATGGCTCGTGGATCAACATATTATTTATTAATTATGTTTATTATGGTAGCACCAAGGGACCAACTAAGAAGGGGGCTCTGTTGAGCTGGACACTTTACAGAGTAATAGACAATCCCTACCCCCAAGCGCTTCCATCTAAGTAGATCAGACAGACAACAGGTAGATGACAGGGATGGAATGTACAAAGCAGGGCAATCAAGGTGATGGCAGCAAACACGTTGGTGTCACATTTCCCGCCCCCTACCCCTCCAACAGATCCACCAGCCACACACTTTCCTCTCTTACTTGTTGGCCTTTCATGAACAAAGGAAGAAAACAGAAGGAGGGAAGCAGAGATTTAGGGGGTGTCTACGTACACAGTGCTGCAGCAGCCCAGCTGTACCGATGCAGCAGCACCGTTGCAGCACGTCTGGTGAAGATGCTCTATGCCAAAAGGAGAGAGCATAACAAAAAGATAAGTTCATGGAGGATAGGTCCATCAATGGATATTAGCCAGGATGGGGAAGTAATCAGTGAAAGCTGCTTTGAACCCTAAAAGGCTTTTACACAGCTGCAGGTTTAGCAAGCCTGTCTATCCTTTAGAATACAGCTTGTTTGGTAATTTCATTCTGTATTATATGGAAAAAGAAAATTTGGGCCAACTGATCCACATGCGCAAAAGCAGCTTCTGATGAGGGGGGTTCAGATGCACATGCCCAGCTCCCAGTGACTTCTGCTTGCAAAAATTTTCTCTCTTGGTAATGAAGGAAAGTGAACGGTCTGTGGTAATGTTCATGTTGGAGAACGAGGTCAGGAGTGGCTGTGGTTATACAGGTAGAGTGTACAACAAGTGTGTGTTCATTTGAGTGAAGAGTAGAAATGACCCAGGAGTGGCAAGGGGCACAGAGCAGGAAAGAGGGGAGGAAGAGAAGCAAGGAGCAGAACATTTATATTCTGAGACTCTGGGCGTTATTATTTACTGTCTAGCCTAAGTGTGCAGAAATAACTGCTCGAATCCCAGCTCTCAAGTGACACTAACCAACACTGAGCATCACTCTCAGAAGGTCTGATCCTGCCAAGTGCTGAGCACCCCCCCCGAGCTCCTCAGAGCCCTCGACTCCAGGAGCGGCAGCTCATACGGCTGGGCAGTCAATATTATTATTACAGCTTCATCAGCAATCAGCAATGGAATTACAGGCTTATTGGGGTAGATCTCTAAGAGGCTCTAACTAGCACATAAAACACACTGTTCTGTGCAAAGCTGTGTCATTCACAAGCACAGAAATTCTGCGCCCCCCCGGAAAGGGAGAACAAGAGTTAGAAGATGGGCTTTTGGTGTGCATGGCATTCTCCATAGGCGCGCAAATGCATGTTCCTAGCATCCCACAGACTTAGCTCCTCAATGCAGTCAGCAGAGTGGCAAATTTAAGGAAATAGGAAGATTTTCAGAGATAGCACATTGAATGAACAATGAGGTTTACAAACTGCCCTTCCTCAGACTTATGTTCAATCCAAGTGACTAGTGCAACAGGAAAGACGTGCAGCGTCGTGCACCTGCGTTCTCATCTGTAAACTTAACGTGCCCATTATGTATGGTTTGGATGTGTGGCATTTCCTATAATACACAGGACCTGCAGGGGAACTTGCAGTGCCATCCATGACAGCTCAGCCAGGACACAGGGAGATGCAATATAGGCTGTCTCAGCTCGGGATTCAGATAGAACTACAGGGTCTGTCCATCTTCCAGGCTCAAGAAAAAATCCCCATTATATTCATTGCAACTGGGCCCTGCTCCTCTCTACCATGAGATTGAGTATGCCTGAAAGATAACATCAAGTGTCGTCCACACTGCCTGTTGCTCACCCTCAGCCTGCGTCCAAAGACGGTAACCTGCCCTCTAGCTTGCTCCTTCCGCTGCCTCCACTCAACCAGATTGAGGCCATTGTCGATGGGCAGGGTCACGTTCCTCTTTCCCACCGTCGGGTTCACAGTGCCAGCCAGCAGGTGGGGCTCGGTCTGCAGTGCTACCTCCATGCCATTAGCAAGCATCAGCCTGAGAGAGCCATCGGCACCAATGTAGTAGCTGTTTCGGACTTGGTCTGGAGAAAGATAAGAGATGGGCTCAAGTCAGTGATAGATGACAGAAACCCATACTTAATTATTTTCCTTACCTGAGTTATTGCCAAGTTTTTGATGACTTTTAACATTCACCTTCACTGTTCACTATTAACGTCTGTTTGGGAATTGTCCATTTCTCTTTCAAGTCTAGAGAAAGTTTCACTTTGTGGACTGCACACACTTGCACAAAAACTGTTATGTGGGTTAAACAAGACTACAGAGGAATAATGTGTAATACTCTGGCATAATATGTGTGTTTAGGTCTCTCTGTAGGGGCTGGCCGCAGCAAGGATAAAAGCCTGCTACTCTCTCAGCTAACAGAGTTACTCCTTTAGCTCACATAGAGGGCGGGAGAGATTTTGCTGCTGAAGGTCCTGAATTCTATCCCTTCTGAAGCTCATGCGTGTCCACTGTTCAAAACTTTACATCCTAAAAAAATCCTGAAACATCTGTCTCTATTTATCTGTACATAGATATGTCATTATTGAAAATATGTCTGTTTATATTAAGTCTTATAACCCGCTTTGGTGGAGACCAGGTTCTGCAAGTGGAGCCAGCTGCTCTCTTCAGCCTTGTTCCTCCACCTCAAGTGGTGGGAATTCTCACTGTAACTCAGTGCTAACTGCTTTCCCAATGACATGTTCCTAGCTACCCTGAAAGAGGATTCTGAGGGACAAACAGTTGCTGTGGGAACTGTGGGTCAGGCGAGTGCACAGGCACAGGGCTTCCATATGGCCTCCAGTGGATCCTGAAAGGGATCTTAGGAGATCTACAGATTTCATGACTCAAACCCCATCAGTTCAGAAGTGAAGGGGAAGGGCAATATTCCTGCCTTCCCTCCCCAGGCTCCGCCAGGAGAAAACCAAGCAGAACCACCATCAGTCAAAATTTGGAGTTTCCAAGCACCTAGCAGAGAAGCCTTTGGAGGATGTGGGCTCAGTGGGAAAGCATTGTTTAAAACCCATTATGCAGCGCACGCCAGCTCTGCAGCTCCTTTGAAGGCTGGGGAATGCTACCATCTCTGTCTCCCTGGCTGCTGTAAATACCTAATTGTGAATACAAAAATCCCTTAAAAAATTCATGAAAACTGTTTTTCCATTTTGAAGCAAGTTACATTTGTTCACTAGCTGCTCTCCTGCAACTCGAGGGGAAATCAGGTCAGAGCAAAATTATCATCTCTCCTCAGGCTAGGATATATCGGCAAATGGCACAACTGGATACAGTTAGGAGAGGAATCCTAAAGCTGGCTGGTCTCTTTCATTATGGGCCTGATCCAGTGCCCTCTGTAGCCAGATGGAGGTTTCCAATGATCTCAGCTGAACCAGATACGCCAAATGCATGCAGATAATTAAGCGACAGACTGACACGATTACTGCAGTGACACTGGAATTTACCAGTGCGTATCCAAAACTGCAGTGATCCAGGACTGCAGATCCAAAGCCCTTTGAATATCCAAATGGCACAGTTAAAGCCATTGACCTTCAACAGGCTCTGGATCCAGCCCGTAGACACCGACACCTTGAGACCCCAAGGGCACTGGAGAGGTAGGCCTGTCAGGGGATTGGCCAGGGCTCCCTGATTCTCATAAGAGCTGCAACATAGCAAATTTAACTTATGCCAGTGGAGAATCAGGCATAGCGGAGACTCACTCTGCTCCTCTGCCCTCCTCACATCCAACATCCCCTCTCCTCCTCACCAGGATGGGGGGTTCTGGTGCAGGAAGTGATAGAGCTGCCTCAGGCAGCTTTATGCTGCACAGATGGGGACGCCGTCCATGGGAATCTCAGGACACTGTATGTTTGCCCTGCACCACATTAGCAGCATCCACTGGTGCATCCAATCCCAAGAGCATGGTCATCAGTGGCACACAGCCTGGGGAATAAAACTCTGGACTTCTACCTCCACAATTTACCCTGATGGAGACTCCCCTAGAGCTGGCAAGAGGGCTTTTCCCTGGAGCTTTGTGAAATCCAGCTGTCTTTGTGAGTAGGGTTTTAGGCCAGCCTCAGTGTGAGTTTTGGTTCTGCTCAGTGTCACACTGAGTCCTGCATCAAACCATATATCAGCCCAGTTTTGCGTTTGGTTCAGCCTGAGTCTGCTCAGAGCTCAGTCTGGGTTTCTTGAGGAGTTTGGGGCTATCGTGAAGCTGCACCAGGGCTCATGCTAAGAGTTCTGTCAGTATCATATGTTCTCTCCTGAACAACTACGGAGAAGGAGAGAAGTCTTAAAACCCTCAGAGCCACGATTGTGCAGTGGCAAACAGTACATTGCTGCTGCTCCTCAGCCAAGCGCTGATTGATCTGCACACACCATACTCCAGAAACTCTGTTTGGCAGTCCCTGTGCTGCTCTCTCTATCACTGTCCCGCTGCCTTGGAACGTGTGGTTCCCCTCTGAGCGCTAGCTGTTTTGGAATTTTCTGTGCTCTCTAGCTGGGAGACACCTGGGCCGAAGGCATAACACCACCTCTACTGTATAATCTCACTCCACGCTGTGAGTTAGCTGAGTGTGTAGGCATCTGACAGGCTAACGCGCTTGGTTTATGGGCCAACGTGCAGGCTAGTTCTCTCTAATAATTTCTTCCTGAAGCCTCTTTTCTGTCCCCTGGCAGAAAGCCAGTTCTTGCTGAGCCAGGGAAAAGTATTGTTGTATCTTTTAAAGTAGGCTGCCCAACTGTGTCCTGGCCTAGAATTGCTCTGTAGGTGGTCCTTGCAAACACGACTAACCGGGATTTGTTCCTGATGGGACTGCACACACCCTTCAGACTCTGCAAGAAAGCCAACGTACCAGAAAGTTCACTTCATTTGGGAAAAGCTCATTTCCCCGCTCAATCCGTTCTGTGAACTAAAAACACCGTCTGTCATTTCAAACTAATAAAAATGGCCTTTTGTCCTGCTTGTCCCGTGTTGCTGGGGGATGCCACAGTGAGATTTATTGGGCAGTTTATTGGCCTTTGGCTTGGGAGGCATAAATCACATCGCAGTCAATTATCTCACTAAAGAGCACCCAACAGCGGGTTCTGTTGCTTAATTAGGTTCCTGAGGTGAAGCCAACCTCACATCTGAGTATTTGCCAAGCATCTTAATGCATGGATTTTTGGCCGGGCTAGTCAGGGTTTCAGTTGGTTTGTGCTCTGTAGTACACAAGGAAAAGTCGTTGCACACCAGCTATGCCCTAGGGCAACGTAAGGTACAGCCTGATGAGGCCTGAGCCCCAGACTGCTTTCTCAGTGGCCAGGGAAGGTGTTCACAGGCACAGGAAGCTGTTACCTATACAGGAGTTTACCTTTATAGAAAAAAGAGGAAATTAACCACCCGGAGATCTGGTTTTTAAGGAACCAGCATACACATGACTCCTGGGCTGACTGGGTCTGATGGAGACATTTCTTTCCATACAAAGATGAAAACTTGTATTTGACCACAAGTATCTTCACTGGGCACAGAGCAGAAGTTCACGGAGTAGAGACAGAGCCTGCTGGCCCTTCAGCGGGGAGTGGGGAATGCAGAGGGCTTGCTAGCCCCCAGGGACCAAGACTGAGCATGGCCCTGACCCCCAGGGAGCAGGGCTAAGCTTCAGGAGTGTAACTTCTGCTCCCACCACAGTGCCCCACCTCATCCTTCCTCCGCTCTCTATTCCCTTGCCTTTCCACCTCTTTCTTCCGCCTCCTACTTTCCTAACCTTACGCCTCCCTCCTGTCCCTCTGAGCAAAGTCAGCAGAGCTGTGCCGATTTACACCAGCTGGCCCAGCACATGCAACAAGGACTGTGCTAACTTATCACCTTGCACACATCCCCTCATGACTCACTCCTCCTTCCTGTTGCCCCCCTCCACTTCTTACACAGACTCTTGGGGGCAGGGACCATGTACTGATCATTTCCCTGGAGGGTGCTCAGTGCAAACTGCACAAAGAATGACAATCCGCAATATGCAGCTTCCTTAATTGAAACCTACTCTGGCAGGGGATACAGTGACTCTTTAAGTGGGAAGCCATTAAAATAGTGAAGTAACAGGGTCTGCCAGAGGAGCAGTCAGGTTTAGCTAGCTCCTTGGTTTGAATAATAATGCTAATGACGAGGGAGTATAGCATTGCCCAGCTAGGCAACCGAGAACCAAGTGGAAAACAGCTGCAGAATTGACAGCGAGCCTGGTAATATTTCCTATTGCTTTGTTAAGTGCGTGCGAGTGGGTGTGCACCAGCATGTTGCAGGGTGCTGGGTGGAAGGTTTTTCTGGTGCTGGGATAATTAAGATGTCTGCTTTCTGCTGTGTAATCCTTGGCGTGCAGCTGAATGTGGGGTAGGAGCAGTCGCCGAGCTCACCTTGCAGGAGGGTGTAGAAGGCACCTGATGCAGACAGATTGGTTGTTATGGTAACGTCGTCCTTGCTGGAGGTTTCTACCTGGACGTGCACTGACCTGTCGGTATCGCTGCGGAAACTGCTGACTTGGCCTGTGGGGAAGGTGACGTTGGTCAGGCGGCCAAAGCTGTCGTACCTGAAAAGGAGGATGGAGTGTGATCAGTACCATGAACAGAGGAGGGGGATCAACGTGCTGCCCTATGAAGAACAGGCCAGACCCTGAAACTCTTACACAGATTCTACTGCGGCAAAGTTCCTGCTGATTTACCTGGCTCCCAGGATCCCCACCGGCTCCACTGGGAGTTCTGCTTGCGTTAAACGGTGCAGGTTTGGATCAATAACTAGTAGGACCACACACCATCAGCCCCTTCCATCATGATATTGCCCAAGCAGTTCCCTCTGCCAGAGAATGAGCTAAAAGCAGGGAGGTAGCAAGGGGACTATACCCTGAGGAGAAGAGCTTCCTAAAGCAGGATTTTCCCAAGTGTAAGCTGGAAGTGGAGAGCAATGGGAAACCAAAGTGGCACAATTCCCTAGAGCCCTTGGGCCCACTGAGGAGATACTACAGTGATGGGGTCATGGAAGCAGACCAGGAGAAGAAGTAGTAAGAATCCTGCCCTCCCCCACACCAAAAATAACCAATGATAAATGGGGCTTAAGCCATCCCACTCTCACCCACTAAAGCATGACAGCAACTAGAGAATATAATGACAGAATGTCCCCCACCTTCAAAGATCCAAGAACAGGGAAAAGTGTTCCAGCAGCACTATCCACCAGAGCAGAAGCCTGAGAGAGGCCATGGAGTTGTTGCTAAGGCCATGCCCATCACTATGCTATCTGAGCCCCTAACAATGACAGAACAATGACTCCCAAATGTGGCTTCCCCCACTATTTCACACCGGCAGGCCCAAATTCACTTATGTTCCATGGGACACCAAACACGAATGGGCCAAATTCGACCCCAGGGCAAGTGGCTGCCACTTCACTGAAGTCAGTGGGATGGTGTCTGCTTACACCTAAGGGATGGAGTTGGCCCCTCATCTTTAAGGATGTGATTATTTTTAACCAACTTAAATATTTAGAATAAATGAAAGTGAGTAAAAATGGTAACTGGCCATCTTCTCTACATTCTGGGCCTCAGTCGGAGTCTCTGGAGCCAAGGTCTAAGTACGTTATGGTCTTCCCATCCCCTGGGTGAGAAGGAAAGTCTGGCCCACAGTCATGTCACACTCTCAGTCATGGAATTATTCACACTTGGAGAGCTGGGCACAATGCGCTGGTAATTAGTTAGCTTGTTGTGAAAAGAGAGGGGAAAAGAGAATAAATTCAGGACAGTTTTTGTAAGTTTGGCATAGATCAGTTAAGCCTTTCCCAAGCGACTTTAGGAGCACAAAGCAGCAAAGAATCCTGTGGCACGTTATAGACTAACAGATGTTTTGGAGCATGAGCTTTTGTGGGTGAATACCCACTTCGTCGGATGCATACCCACAAA
The DNA here is from genome assembly GCF_007399415.2 of Gopherus evgoodei. Lineage (NCBI taxonomy): Eukaryota > Metazoa > Chordata > Testudines > Testudinidae > Gopherus > Gopherus evgoodei. Next base: position 12,201,900 of record NC_044322.1, read on the forward strand.
AGCTCATGCTCCAACACGTCTGTTAGTTTATAAGGTGCCACAGGATTCTTTGCTGCTTTTACAGATTCAGACTAACACGGCTACCCCTCTGATATTTTAGGAGCACAGGATTTGGTCTGCATTGCTTTTTTTTTTTTAAAGCTGGAAGTCAAACAAAGTGTTCTGAATACAGATAACTTTCTTTCCTCATTAGTTGTTGGTTAGTCTGCGCTGCGACGGGAACTCAAGCATTTTGGTTGCTAAGTGTCACTGCACCTCCTGTAAGGACATTTGCGCATCTCCTACTTGAAAATATTATGTAACTTCATACATCAGCTGAGTCCCAGCAGATATCCTTACGCTACCTGCAGCGGCAGTGAACAAGGGACATTATTTAGTGTCTTTGTCCCATGGAGGAAGCACATCACAGATCACTGTCCCCAATGGTGTGTTACAGAACAGCACAAGCGCTTTTTATATTGACACCAGTATTTACACAGAGTGCCACCCTAAGAATAGCGATGAGCTCAGATCCACTCCTGCTGCTCTGCCACCCAAACTTCTGGGAACTTCTGTCCCTGAACCGACAGTTCAGACCTGGAGCATTAACAACCTCAGGGCAAGGATGGTGCTAAAGAGTTAAGTCACATATAAAAATGTGAGATGTTGGTCTGATACATCCCTGTTCTCCTCTTACTATGGGGCTAGTCAGGAGTAACCTCACTGAAGTCTAAGGGGTTGTTACTGGCTGCTATTTCACCCAAGTCCTAACAGCACTATGATTGATCCTAAGTGAACGAGTAATGGTCTCAAGTTGCAGTGGGGGAGGTTTATATTGGATATTAGGAAAATCTTTTTCACTAGGAGGGTGGTGAAGCACTGGGATGGGTTACCTAGGGAGGTGGTAGAATCTCCTTCCTTAGAGGTTTTTAAGGTCAGGCCTGACAAAGCCCTGGCTGGGATAATTTAGTTGGGGACTGGTCCTGCTCTGAGCAGGGGGTTGGACTAGTTGACCTCCTGAGGTCCCTTCCAACCCTGAGATTCTATGATTCTATGAATGACATTCAGTCCCATGCAGAGAGCCAGCAAAAGTTCCATATACCACAAGTCCCACTTACACATTCAAAATAAACCTCACAAAGCCGTTCAGCCCCAGTTTACTTTCCAGCTCCCCACAAACAGCCCTCCAGACAACAGCCTTCCTACCAGCACCCTCACTAAGACCTTGCCTACTCTTGGCTACACAGGTAGCGGTGTGTAACACATGCCACAGTGAAAAGCAGGCTACGTCCACACGCACTGTGGTGTGGAGCTACCCACCTCAGTGGAAGGCCTTTACTCACTGCTTCTCCCCTGCCGGAGCCTTTCTCCACTTCTGGAGTCTTTCACTGCAGAGAGGAAAGGCTCCAGCACTACACTGCTAAAAACAGCAGTGTAACAGAAGAGGAGGCCCTATTCAAACCGGTCAAGCCAAGCCTCAGCGTTCTTATCAACAATGTTCAAGGCACGAAGACCTCCCAGAAGCTCAACAATATATAGGAGGCCCTGCATGGGCACGAAGAGAGCCATGTAGTGTATATGTCCTAGGCATCAGACATGTGCCTTGCTGTACACACTGCTATCTATACCTGTGCTAGCTGGGCACGCAGTGTCTGTACTGTACACGCCACTATAAGTGTAGACCTACCCTAAGTCACCAGCTTTACACTGAGCTCCTTCCAGCCCCTCAGATGCCCATCAGCAATTCCAGACTCCCTCGACTCCACCATCTATCAAGCATCCTTCGACATTTTTCAGCACTCAGTCAACCACCAGTCACAAGCACCATCCAGTTCTCACCCATCTGCACATCTCAGGCACCTGCTAGCACTCACCCGTTCATGTACATTAGCAGGCCACCAGACTCCCTCTCATCTCATCTAGCTCAATGACAGAGGCCAAGTTCTATGCAGCTACACATCCTGGCCCTGCCTCTGCTTGGGGCAGCAGGATTTGGAAGTCTTCAAATAATTTACAAGAACACAAAGTAGCTCATACATATAGAAATACAAGTATGAGGGGGTGTGTATGAGCTAATTTGCATATATGCAAATCTTAGATGTCAGGGCACCTAGAGCTTTATACAGGCTTATTAGATTTACATCAGAATAAAAAAACTAAACATAATTTAAATAAAATGTCACACATGCAGCTTAATAAAACACCATAGCTATGGTGGTGAATGTCACCCAAGAGCCAGGAGAGGAATTTGGAGTTGAGAATTAGAGATAACGTGAAACATCTGCATTTTAAGTATTCTAAATGACTATTCCACCTCCATCCCATCTGCATTAGGAACCGATGTGGGTATGGTACTAGTTTACTCTAGGGGTGATATCTCACCTATTCGCAGCTGGTAAAAGGTCACATCCAAAGGAGGGGAATGTGAGAAGGTAGCGCAACTGCACTATTAACATTTTTATTATTATTTTTAATTAGTGGCAGATGAAGTGTAAAAAATTCATGTCCAAACAAAAGCCTTTTAGCACTCGGATGGCAACACAAGAGAAGGCTCAATATAAATATGAGTTATGACTGACACTCCCATTTGGACACAAAGTATTTTTCTCACAGCACATTTCTTTTCCTCCTTTCTCATTATATATTTTGCTTATGACTGGAGCACTTTGCCCTTTTGTCTTGGATTAGCGTGTATGGTACATACAGGATGCTGTTTATTATAAACCCCAACCCCATGGGTCCCCCTGACTTTAAGATCTCTGTGTTTCTGAATAGATAAGTTTTAACAAGTCAAAGTGAATGACATGGATGTTTCATCTCTTTTCACCTCCACCTCCACAAAGTCATTTATATGACACATTCCCAACTCCGAGAGGAAGGCCAGGTGACAGGCTCTCATGTAGCTGCAGGTGTGTCCTGTTATTTGTAGTAAGATAAATCTCCTCTAGTCAATTCATTTCAAAGCTAAGCTGCATAGACCTGTTTCCACAATCTAAGGATTTAGAGGTGGCTCAGTTTTCATTACAACCTAAGACTTTTTGTGTGCTACAAAAGCACCAGCATTAAGGAAATTCTGAAACACAGGAACGAGCACAGCAGCACTCAGAACAATGAATTCATCACCTGAGAATGCAGCTGCTGCCTCCTATTCAAACCAACTGCAAAGACTCCGTTTTTACAATTACAGTGACAATTATTAGGCCGGCAAAGGAAGCTGTTGCCATCCATCCCCAACTGGAAATGTATTTAGCTAAGGTTCAATGCACAGAATTAAAATGGTATTTGGTGCTTACGAGGCCTAATTGTTAGCTGCTAAACATTCAGAGCTTTCATTTATCACATTACTGCTGTACAGATGCTGGATCCCTTGGAATCAAAGCAGGGTCACAAGTACTGTCTATTCAGAAAGTCAACTTGTTCCAGGATTCCTGAGGCTTCCTCATCTTAGATTTTTCACATTTCATCAGCTTTTTGCAACTAGCTGTCAAATAGGCTAGAAAAATACACCATACTAATGTTACATTTAGTGCCAAAGACTCTGAATGCACCTCACAAACTATATTTTGTGTGTCTTTATACATTCCACAAAGTCTAGCCTCTTCACAACTTTCCAAACAATATTTAGCAAAGTTTTAAATATATAAAAACCCTACTGAACTACCCATATATTCTACATATACAAAAGCTAACCTGCTCCTTAAAAACAGCCTGAAAACAAAATCAATATATCCCACCCTACTATTATTATTACATGCCAGCTCCCCAAATGGCCAACAGAAAAGAGGAGCCAAAATATATCTACTACTCACTGAATATTAAAATCATGCAGGCTTCAAACAATTACCACCTTTGGATGTTTGAGCTGTGGTCTCTGACTATTCTTACAACATTAATAACTCCCTGTATTTAATCCTGAGGAGATTCTGCACAAAAAAAAATCTGAGCAAAATATTTTAAAATTCTGTAAATTTTATTTGTCAATAAGTAAATGTGGAGGCTCCAACATGGCAGTGGGGAGCACAGGCCACTACCTGCACAGAGATGGGCGATCACCCTGTAGCCCATGCCCTGGGATAGGGACTCGGCAGTGAGACTGCACCTGACCCTGAGATAGCGCAGGGGTCCCCAGGGCCCTGTCCCTTCATGAAAGGCTAAGGTTGCCAACTTTCTAATTGCACAAAACTGAATATGCTTGCCCCGCCCCCCGCCCCGCCCCTTCCATGAGGCTTTGCCCATCCCGCCCCTTCTCTGAGGCCCCACCTCCCACTCATTCCAGCTCCCCTTCCTCTGTCACTCACTCTCCTCCACCCTCACTTGCTCATTTTCACCTGGTTGGGGCAGGGGGTTGGTATGTGGGAGGGTGTGAGGGCTTTGGCTGAGGGTGCGGACTCTGGGCTGGGGCCAAAAATGAGGGGTTCAGAGTATGGGAGGGGGCTCCAGGCTGGGACAGGTGGCTGGGGTGTGGGAGAGGATACTGGCTCTGGGCTGGGCGTGGGGCCAAAAATGAATGGTTCGGGGTACGGGAGGAGGCGAGTGAGGAAGTGACGAGGTACGGGGTGAGGCAGAGGGTTGAGGTGCAGGGGATTGAGGGCTTCAGCTGGAGGTGCGGGTTCTGAGGTGGGGTCTGGGATGAGGAGTTGGGGGTGCAGAAGGGGGCCCTGGGCTGGGGCTGAGGGGTTCGAGGTGTGGGAGAGGGTTCTGAGCTGGGGCAGGGGGTTGGGGAACAGAAGGAGATGAGAGGTGCAGGCTCGAGGTAGTGCTTATCTTGGGCAGCTCCCTAGCTCTGAGGTGCAGGGGCAGCCAGGCAGCTCTGCATGCTGCCAAGTGCTGCCCCCGCAGCTCCCATTGGCTGCGGTTCCCGGCCAATGGGAGCTGTGGAGCCAGCACTCAGGGCGGAGGCAGCCCCCATGGCCGCACCTCTGCCTAGGAGCTGAGGGACATGTTGTTGCTGCTTCCGGGGAGCCTCATGGAGCTAGGTGGGGAGCCTATCTTACACCAGACTTGTAAAGGCCTGACCGGAGCTACCAGAGTCCCTTTTTGGGTGTTCCGGTCAAAAACTGGACACCAGGCAACTCTATGCCAGGCACACCAAGTGTGGGGAGGCAGCTCAGTCTGGCACGATTCCAAGTGTGAAGGGGTTTAGCATGGGGGGGATCCAGGTATGGGGCAATATGAGTGCAGGTGGCTCAGTGGGGGGTGTGGGTGCAGGGGACATATGAATGCACAGGGGCTTGATGGGAGGTTCCAGGTGCAGGGGCACTGAGACTCTGCAGGGGGGACCAGATGAAGGTGGTTAGAGGTCAGCAGGGAGTGGGGATCTGGATGTAGAGGAATAGGGCTCAGGTGGGAGTATCTGTTTGAGGGACTCAGTGGAGGGGTCCAGGTGCTAGAGCAGTGGGGTTCAGTGGGGTGATGGTCTGGGTGCAGGGGGGCTCATTGGGGTGGTCCAGGTGCAGGGGTGAGGGTCCAGATGCAGGGGGATAAATCTTGGCAGGTGTGTGTATGTCTGGATGGATGGGTGAAGCTCAGCATGGTGTGGGGATTCTGGGGGTGGGGAGATGGGGCTTGGTGGGGGGGTGTCTGGATGCACAGGGGTTGGGTGGATGGGGGAGAGATTTCCTGTACAGTGATCCCTCCCTCCACAGTTGAGGAGTGATGGGAGCAGGAAGTGGGTGGGAGGGGAGTGCGGAGCTTCCTGCAACTGGAGTAAGTTTCTGAGGGTGGGTCTGACCCAGTGCTGGCCTCAGCTGCTCCTTGCAGGGGAAAAGGAAGTCCTGTCCTCTCCACCACCAGCCCAGCTGAGACTAACAGCTGAGCCAGTACAGGGTAGGAGCCACTGGCCGGGGAGTCCCCAGCCCTGCCCCCTGCAGTGATTTACCTCTCCGCTGGCTGCTCTGGGTGCCTGAAATGACATGCTCACACTGTTGCGGAGAATCAAGTGGCTGCTTTTGCGACTTCCCTTTGCTTCCCCATCAGAAAATCATTTTTTTCGGGAAAGCAAATAAATCTGTGGGGGACATGAATTCTGCATGTGCAGAGTGGCGCAGAATTCCCCAGGAATTAGGTACCCAGAACTGCTGTCCCTGTGGCACAGAATATGTCCACAGAACTTATTCTGGCACACAGGAGAAGTGTTATGTATCTCTACAATCACCAGCATTTTACTATAACTTCTTTAAAGGAACAAGGGTGAGAGTCTAATTAAGTATATTATAATTAATGTAGAAATGACTGCCAAGAGGCAGAGCACAGAAGGGACATTGCAGGGGGAGAAGGGACAAAGGTGGCTTGAATCCTCCATACTCTAGGTTGCTGCAGCAGCAATAGCCCCTGGATGGGGAAGCTCTAATTTAGGGCTCCCCAGAATCCCTGTAATACTCAGTGATATGGGTGGGCATATTCTCTCTTGCCCAATGCTTATAGTTATATGCTAAACAGATTACAGTTAATGCTTTCCACTCAAGAGGTGGCTGCATGTGCGTGGCTGGTGAAAACATTTATCTCCAGCTGTACACACAGAAAAGAATATGCTTGGCATTTATATAGATATAAAAAGACACAATAACTTGGTAATGTTTGTATGGTACCTGGGGATCAAAGGCAAGGGATAGATTGAGCCAGTACTCAGAGCGGTACACTCTATTTCCTCTCTGGAGGGCCCCAAACATCAGAATTCGAAAAAGATCTCTAGTGTTTAGCTAGTGTTCTCCATGTGACCTGCACCAGCAATATCTGACCAAGACACACACAAACAAGAGCACTATTTTAAGAAGTGTGGCCTTCCCTACACAGCACAAAGAGATTTTAACTCTGAAGCTTAATAATGTTGATTTAAACTTAAACATTATTAACTATTTCACTGCTGAATACTGTAAGAACATCAGACTATCCAGGAACTGTGGTCAAACGTGGAGCAGAATACCACTGTTTGAATTTCCACAGTGACCATAATGAAAGATTTCAGGGAAATGCATATTGTTGTCATCCTCCACAAAACGACCTAGTTAGTTTATCATTAATGGTGCCACCTGGAATTCAAAACTAGACACACAATTATGCACGTCATAAAAACAAACATTAAACAAAGAAATCACAAGTGGTGGTTAACAGAAAACTATTATCACTCCAACCTTGGCTCCAAACTCACTCACATTAACATATGGAAGCGTTTCCACTTTCCAACATGCAAACAACCTTAACTCTGCCCCTGTGAATGGAAACCTACCTACAACTACAAAGTTACTGTTGTTGTTATGGAGTTGTGGCCTTTGCTAATTCACAGAGGGTGGAGTTCACTCCTGAGCAGAGGGCCAGCACACAGCCTTTTGTGCATTTCATCCAACATGTTTTTGTAAGCTGCTCTTCAGAGCATGTGTGAGACTTGGCAACTTTTAGTCCTTTATGAGACATCATCCCCCTACAATGTAAAGACCAAAAACTCAGCTGATGTAAATGAGCATATTTCCATTAACTTCAATCTGAAGATCTGGTTCAAGAACACTTTCCCCCCTGTCTGTGAGTCACCTCTTGTAGGTGAGCAGCACAAATGGGTTTGGGGTTTCTGGGCAATTCAATCCTAAGCATTAATCGCAGTGATGTGTAAGCACCTATATTTGCATCTGAGGACATGACCTTGAGGACTAATTGAGCAGACAAAAGACTTGAACTAAAAAGCCTTATATTGGCTAAATTATGCATGAAAGGATTGACTTAGGCTCTGGGGGAAATTAAATTATTTAGCATACAGTGATACCATCACAATGAGCTAATCAAGATAATTACTACAGTCCTGACTTTATAAAAAAAAAATTAACAAGGCTCTGGTTTCTGGAAAAAAACGACTAATAAGCTATGTCCAGACTGGTAGCAATTCTTTCAGGTCAAGCTAAAGAAAACCGAATAAACTATATAGCATCCTTTCTCTCTGGCTTGAGGAGATGGACGGCAAGAGATTTTTAGCCTGATGCAGTTCCCCGGACTCGCTTCCTTTCCCATCGATTATTACTGACGAAGGTTCAGCGTGAAGGTAAGCATTTAATGCAGTTGCTTGGCAATCAGAGCCACAATAAACTTCAAAGGGGCATAGAATTTTTTGCTGCACCAAAGTGAGCTTCTCTCTCAAAGAAGAGAAGGGTGAAAAAACAGACTAACCTCCTGCTAAGTCCCATCCCAACACTAAACGCAGCAACAGGCTTGCCGCATGGGGGCTTCTGGGCAGGCTGGGGGAAAGGACTAGCTTACTTACAAGGGTTATGGAGCGGCTCTGCAGTCCCTGAGTACAGTAGTCCGTAAAGCTCCTCTCCCCTGACTGCGTGGGGAGGAACAGCCAGTCGTTAGGTGCTGCAGCAGACCTCCCCCTCCCCAATCTGAGTTGGGATCTGCTAGAAGTCCCTGGAGAGCTGGATTCCATGGCGTGCTCCAGACCCACCTCCAATGCTAGTTCTGCACATCCTGCCTCCAGCTCTACACACTAGTGCTGCAACGTCTCAGCTGTGTCTTGGGCACGTTGTGGCATAAGAACCATGATTTGCCCCAATATTAGCAACAGGTACAAGGAGAAAACTACTTGCAAACAAATGCATGGTGAGTGGCTGAAACTGTCGAATACAGCCATACTCTATCTCACCATTGATCTTTGCACCTGAGTCAAAGGTAAGATGTGACATTAGTGGCTGTCCCGAGGTTCTGACACATTCAAACTTCCTCTTGAAGCAGCACCATGTACCCAGCATGTTCACACTGGCACTTACCAGCTGTTCCTTTCCACCTTCACTCAAGTATGCACCTGCTTCTCAGCACTGCACCTCTTCTCTGTTCTTATAGCGTGATCATTCTTGTTGCTGGGAGTAAAGGTAAAGCCTAGAAAGTGGAAATGTTCACTGGGGCTCCTGGAGTGTTATGTAACTTGCAGTTAAAGTACTTTCATCTTCTAGGGTGTTTTACATCTGAGGATCTCAACAGGGCTTTGAAGTGGAGCTTGGAGCTGGAGCACGAAGCAGCTCCAGAGCAGTAGAGCTGCAGGTTTTTGCCTGGAGCTGGAGCGGAGCCGGAGCACAGCTCCAAAGCCCTGGATCTCAAAGCACTTTCCACTCATGAATGAACATGGGATTTGTCTAAACTAGAGAAATATACCCTGATATAAGCACAGTGATGTATATAGACCAGGGGTCGGCAACCTTTCAGAAGTGGTGTGCTGAGTCTTCATTTATTCACGCTGATTTAAGGTTTCGCGTTCCAGTAATACATTTTAATGTTTTTAGAAGGTCTCTTTCTATAAGTCTATAATATATAACTAAAATATTGTTGTATGTAAAGTAAACAAGGTTTTTTAAAATGTTTAGGAAGCTTCATTTAAAATTAAATGAAAATGCAGAGCCCTCTGGACTGGTGGCCAGGCCTGGGCAGTGTGAGTGCCACTGAAAATCAGCTCGCGTGCCGCCTTCGGTACCTGTGCCATAGGTTGCTTACCGCTGATATAGACTCTGGTGCGTCTTAGTCTGGCAAATCAGTAGCTGAGTCAGGAACACAGATCAATCCTGATTCCCACTCCTCTGTGCCAACCTCTAGCCAAACCTGATTTTCATATAGCTACAAAAGGTTAAAAACTATCATGTGACTCCCCTGAAATGACCAGAGTTACGCATCTGGCCCGGAATAAGTTTCACAAATTCCCCATTGAGTTGTATAGCAAGAAATAACTGAGGACTGTCATGAATATACCCACACAGCAGCTTGTCTTTTTTTTTTCCTCTTACTTAAAAATTTGCTCTTGTATTTATGTCTATGACCAAAACTATAGAGGACATGGAGATAAATGTGATCGTTAATGATCCTAATGTTTCATTTGCTTCATTTTCCATGTTTAGCTCTGTTGTCAAGTGCAAGGCCTCTTAGGGTTTGTCTCCATTGCCGCTGGAGATAGACTAGTGCTAGAGGGGTTGAGCAAGCACACTACAAATAGCAGTATGGATGCTGCAGCTCAGGCTGGCGCTTGGACTCTCCAACACACCTGACCCCCTAGGCTAGACATAAGTGTTGGTGTCTGTGGAGAGAGGAAATAGCTTGATTTAGCACAACATTACGACGCGGTCGTGGGTTTCCACTCCTAGAGAAAAAGGAGAACTAGTTACGCTAACCCGCTCCCCAGAGAGCAACACTGGTATAAGAGGTGGAGAGACAGGAACTGTGATTCACTGAGGGATATTGCTATGTAGGATACAGAACCTAACTAACCTTTTACCCATCAGCTGATTTAGCAGAGGCTTTACACCAGCCCCTTTCAAGGCAGGACAAGTGATACAGAAGGCTGTGTCACTTAGAATGCAGGAGACCTGGGTTCTATTTCTGACCGGCCTGCTGGGTAAGCTTGGCAAGTCACTGCCTCTCTGTGCCTCAGTTTCCCCATCTTTAAAAGGGAGATAGTGATACTTTGAGAAGGATGAAAAGTGCTATATATGACCATGGTATTATTACTAAATATTAAGCAAAAAACAAACAAAAAAACCACCCCTGTAACCTGAGTGTGGAGCATGTTAATATGAAAAGGGCCAAAATGATCCTGGGTCTAACTCAACTAGGGACAATAGAGATACAACCACGGTAAATTAGGGGCAATCAAATGTAAAAGCAACAGTGAAGCACATGCCGATCTGGCCATGTTTATTCTTCGTTCCTTCTCTCTCTAAATCTCTGTTTCAGCCTTATCCAGCATATACATTCAATTCTATTCAGGTTTCTATACTGCGCCCATTATTATGGTACCTGAGCACCTTCATGTGACCATTTAAAAATGTGGGGAAATGGAATAATAATCAGGCGCACCAGAGGGAACACTGTTCTTTCTCTATGGGGATACTGCTTACATGGTGCTGGAATACTAAGAGTGATCACAAAGGGGTAGGAAAAAACAGAGGAAAATGCAGACTGCAGAGCAGAAAAAATTCCCAAGTGCAAGGTGAATGTATGGGACAGTCTTTGCCAAGTCACCAACCTTTCTCCCGTTACCTGCTAGAGATGCACTATGTAAACTAAACCAAACACTCGCCCCAAATCATCCCTGCCTCAGGCTTCCCAGCGCACCCTGAGTTCTCTGTGTTTCTCAGTCCCACAGACACTGAGCACATGGCTGGCACGTAACAAAGCACACCGATAACAATAACAGCGACATTATAATCTAATGACTGTGGAACTGTCTTCCTAGGGGAGTGGTGTCAGTCCTACACCCTGAGCCATTTAAAACTTGATTGAACAAAACACTGGAGCACATATTGTAGGAGCTCTGTCAGGGGAGTTAACAAGTGACTGTCAGATTCCTTTGCCCACTTGGAAAATATTCAAATAAGCATATTAAGGCTTTCTCCCATGCTGCCACTCAACACCTAGAGAGAAGCTACCGTACCCATCCACAAAGTAACTCATTATCGCCCTTCAGATCCCTCCTTAAAACTCTCCTTTGCCATGAAGCCTACAAATAACTTAACAACAGTCAAGACTGCTGGTGAGCTGAGACACCACCTATCATCCTGACCAATATTGTCTCACTGTGCTCCCTTTCTGTCTGGTCCCATCTGTTGTCTCTTGTCTTATACTTAGATTGTCAGCAATTTGGGACATGGAGTTTCTTTTTGTTCTGTGTTTGTACAGCACCTAGCACATGGGGTCCTGGTCCAAGACTAGGTATCACTGGGTGTTACAGACCCATTTTGGCCTGACAACCAAGCAGTTAATGCAACAAGCACCAGCCAGCACTGACTGGCAGCCTCACAGCTGCTAGGAGAAAAAAAAGAGCTGAGAAACAGAGGGGAGTGGGGCCTTGCAGAGAAGCAAGCAGGCTGCAGATGTAAAGTCCTGCCAGCAAGCTGGTGAGAAGATGCCCAGAGACAACCCCACAGAGAAGGGAGGATGAGATCTACAGGCTGGAGAAGCCTATAGAGCCCAGGGGGGTAGGAAGGAGCTCAGGACACAACAGGAGCAGTTGCTGAGGATTGATTCTGCCTGTCCGGCTTAAGGACCCTGAGCTGGAACCCAGTGGAGTGGGTGGGCCGTGATTCCCTACAGACCCCTCAATAGAGACTTAAGAACTCCTATTATCATCATAATCATCCAATATCACACCCAGGAGCCCTAGTGGAAGCTGGTGTGTTACTGCATCTGTGCCCCCTTTGGTTAGACAGAATGTTGTACAGAGACAGCTCAGGCTGAGTGACTATAGTGCTCCTCTTCTGGGCTATGGAGGGCATCAGTTTCAGTCCCGCTGGGCTGTGCGTGTTTTCCCTTGTACTTGGTGGGGTCAGCTGATCCTGGTCATCTGTGAGCCTGGAAACTCCTTTGGATCTTTTCCAAACCCCAGACTGAGATTTTCAAAGCTCAGTAAGATTTTACGACATCCAGCTTGGCTTTCCAGTTCCAACTAAAATTAATGAGATTTGGGCATCCAAAACCCTTAAGTGGCTTTGACTATCTCAGCCTAAAACTATAGGTAAAATTCACTCAGTGCAGAGAATTCAATCCACACTATATACCACTTAAATCCTATACTAAGGGCTTACATGGGACCTGATACTTTGCACTTCGGCCATTCTACACTAGGGTGAATTTCATCCAGTGAATTTTAGTCCATTAACATTACATGGAATACAAAATGGTGCCAATGGCATATTATCCTAGCAGTACTTACTCATAAAATGTTGTCCAACCGTTTTCATTGGTCTTGGTGGCAAGAAGACCAGAATTGCCATGGTACGTCATCATACCCACTTCATGCCCTTGTGCTGTCACGCTCTTGAGAGCGCTGTTGGTGCCAATTGTCACCCAGTAGACCTGGCCATCTGGCACCACCAGCCAGAGTGGCATCCCAGTGGAATCTCTCCGGACATTGACTAAGTTACCATTGTTATCAGTGATCAAGGTTATGTCTCCATCTCCAGTGTAGGTAAAATTGTAAAGGTAATCTCCAGTGGGTAGGCTCTGGGTATAAAGGTGTTTACCGCTGGTGTCAAACAAATAGAGTTCTTGGTCTATAGGAGAGGACAACTCATATAAGTTCTGTGTGTTGAGATATGGCTTGTTTTTCCGAATAAAGCGGATTCGGATGTTGCCAAGGTCAGCAACATACAACTCCCCATCTGCGCACACTGCTAGGGAGGAAGGGGCATTTAGCCTGGCATCCTTTGCATAGCCATCATCCCCAGAGAAGCAGTCACAGTTGGCATCATTTTTGCAGTCACAGCTGCTTGGTGCACCAGCAACAAGTGAGATTTCCCCATTGGTGGTGACCTGCCTGATGCGGTTGATCTTCTTCTCATCGGTCTCAGCAATATACAGGACCCCGTTATGAGAGACGGCCAAAGCTGTGGCAGATTCCAAAGTCGCATGTATTGCCACTTTGCTGAGGAGGAAGTGATCAATGCCTGGGACCTGACAGTGCATAGGCCTCCCCGCCACAATGCGCACTTGGTGATTTTCAGAGATCTGCAACACAACATTATTGTCGAGGACATATAGGGAATTATCCATCGGGCTGACTGCCAGATCTGTGGGCCACTCTAGACGAACCTAACAATGGAACAACACAAAGAAACTGTTACAATGTCTATTTTTTCTATTTGCTTCCCAAAATCAGCCTTATCAATCAAATCTCTAAAAGTTCCACTCATCCATCCAATATCTAGGGGCATAGTGTGTTTGGCATGTGATTAAAAAGAGAAATAAGAGAAAGGACTAAATAAATATTTATTTGTACTGTGGGAGTACATCAAGGTCCCCAACCCCATTGTTCGAGATGGCCCCTGCTCTAAACAGATTACAATCTAAGTGTTCCAAAAGAGGTGCCTAAATTGCACGCACAAGCTACACAGGCTTGTAGACAACATAGGTAGCTGTTTGTGCTACTAAATGTGCTGTGTTGTAACCGCATATTTTGTGCATGCAAGCTATGAACATCTTTTTGAAAACTTAGTACAAGCCTTGGGATCCAGGCATTGGTCCTGCAGCCATGGATAAAAGACAGTTACTCACCTTTGTAACTGTTATTCTTCGAGATGTGTTGCTCATATCCATTCCAGCTAGGTGTGTGCGCGCCGCGTGCACGTTTGTCGGGAGATTTTTACCCTAGCAACACTCGGTGGGTCGGCTGGGTGCCCCCTGGAGTGGCGCCGCTATGGCGCCGGATATATACCCCTGCCGACCCAGCCACCCTTCAGTTCCTTCTTGCCGGCTACTCCGACAGTGAGGAAGGAGGGTGGGTTTGGAATGGATATGAGCAACACATCTCGAAGAACAACAGTTACAAAGGTGAGTAACCGTCTTTTCTTCTTCGAGTGCTTGCTCATATCCATTCCAGTTAGGTGATTCCCAAGCCTTACATAGGTGGTGGGGTCGGAGTGAAATGTGGCAGAATGTAAAAACTGCTGATCCAGAGGCCGCAGCATCTCTTGACTGTTGAACCAGAGCATAATGCGAAGCAAAGGTATGGACCGAGGACCATGGAGCTGCGCAACAAATCTCATGGGTAGGTACACGAGCCAGAAAGGTGGCAGATGAAGCCTGAGCCCTGGTAGAAGGCACGGTGATGTGGCTTGGGGAAATATGAGCCAAATCATAACAAGTGCAGCGGCACGCCATCACCCAAGATGAGATCCTCAGAGGAAACGGGTAGGCCTATTCTTCGGTCTGCTACCGCAACAGAGAGTTGGGGGGTTTTACGAAATGGTTTTGTCTGCTCAATATAAAATGCGAGCGCTCTACGGACATCCAGGGAGTGCAACTGTTGACCCCATTGCGTTGAGTGTGGTTAACATGAAAGGCTGAAACCACCTTGGGGAGGAAAGCTGGGTGTGGTCGTAAGTGCACCTTGTCTTTGTGGAATATAGTGTACGGCGGAACCACTGTAAGAGCCCTGAGCTTGGAGACTCGTCTGGCCGATGTAATGGCTACGAGGAAAGCTGTCTTCCAAGACAGGTATAGCAGCGAGCAGGTCGCTAACAGCTCGAACCGGGGGGGCATAAGTCTGGTTAAAACCAGGTTGAGGTCCCAGGTTGGGGCTGGGCGGCGTACTTGAGGGTATAAGCACTCCAAGCCCTTGAGGAACCTTGAAACCATAGAGTGTCAGAACATGGAACGTCCACCTTAGCCTGGGTGGAAGGTAGAGATGGCCGCCAAGTGTACCCTCAGCGATGATACCGCTAGGCCCTGCTGTTGTAGGCCAGAGGACAGTCCAAAATAGAGGGATGGCGACCTCAGTAGGAGTAAGATCAAGCGTTTCGCACCTGTAGGAAAAATGCTTCCACTCGGCCAGGTACGTTGACCAGGTGGAAGGCTTCCTGCTACCCTAGTTTAGCCACGCAGCAGCCACACTGTGAGGTGAAGAGACTGCAGGTCCGGGTGGCGAAGCCTGCCGTGGTCCTGAGTTATGAGGTCTGGGTGGAGTGGCAGGGTAATTGGGTTGGCTATCGACAGGTCGAGCAATGTAGTGTATCAGTGCTGCCTGGATGATCATAATGATGAGTTTCTGCAGGATCCTATGAATCAGCAGGAACGGTGGGAAGGCATAAAGGAGTTGGCCCTTCCACGGCATCAGGAAAGCATCCGAGATCGATCCCGGGGAGAGACCTTGAAAGGAGCAGAACATCTGGCATATCCTGTTCTCGCTGTAAGCAAACAGGTCTATATGGGAAAAAAATCCCCACTTCTGGAAAACAGAATGCATTACATCGAGGCAGATTGACCACTCGTGAGACAGGAAAGACCTGCTGAGTCAATGCGCCAAGGTTTTCCGAATGCGTGGGAGAAAGGACGCTACCAGATTTATCGAGTGGGCTATGCAAAAGTCCCAGAGATGGATGGCCTCCTGACAAAAGGTGGAGGACCATGTCCCTCCCTGGTTGTTAATGTAGCACATGGCTGTTGTGTTGGCTGTAATCACTGAGACACCATGGCCTCGCAGCTGCTGCTGGAACCCCTGGCACGCCAGGCGGACTGGTCTCATTTTTGGACTTTTATGTGGAATGCCAGCTCCTGAGAAGACCAAAGGCCTTAAGCTCGAAGGTGACCGATGTGAGCACCCCAGCCGAGAGATGACGCGTCCGTCGTCAGGGACATTGAGGGCTGGGGCGGATGGTGGCTCAAACCAGGGAGGGAGTTAACCACCATTCTAGGGAGCCTAGGGTGCTCGAGGGAATGGTGACTATTGTGACCATTGGGTCCCTGTCTGGGCGGTACACCGAGTTGAGCCAAACTTGGAGAGGACGGAGGCGGAGCCTAGCATGTTTGGTTACAAACTTGCAGGCAGCCATGGGACCCAGGAGACCGAGACAAGTGCGAGCCGAGGTCGTTGGGAAAGTCTGCAGACCTCAGACAAATGTTGCCATTGCCTGAAACCACGGTCGTGGTAAGCAGGCTCCGGCTAGATCGGAGTCCAGGATAGCTCCTATGAAGTCTAACCTCTGCGTGGGAACCAGAGTGGATTTTTCTATAGTGATCATCAGGCCCAAACGTGTGAATAGGTCCTTGACGATGCCCACATGCGGAGTGATTTGTGTCTTGGGGTCTTCTCGGATAAGCCAATTGTCCAGATACGGAAAAACACATATCCGACATCGGCGGAGGTAGGCGGCGACTATGGCCATACACTTGGTCAATACCAGTGGGGCTGTAGAAAGGCGAAACAGCAGGACCGTAAACTGGAAGTACTGACGGTTGGCTAGAAAGTGGAAGTATCTCCTGTGCGGAGGGAAGATGGCGATGTGAAAGTATGCGTCCTTCAGATTGAGGGCGGCATACCAGTCTCCAGGATCCAAGGACGGGATAATGGTTCCTAGGGATACCATGCGGAACTTCAACCTTATCATAAACTGGTTGGGTCCTCGCAGGTCTAG